>NC_059080.1:137690-1387690 GCF_020497125.1 Mauremys mutica
ACTAGATACACTAAAGAATTACTGTATGACAGAATCAGACAGCTCTGAATTTCCTTGAAGCTGCAGTCTTTGGCAGATGACTTGAATTCCATGAGTGGAAATATGTAGATGTTCCCCATAATGTGTGTTCTCTTCCCTTTATCTCTGTGTCACTTACTTAGGCCCTGATCCTGCAGACAGCGACATAACATCAGTATGCTACATAAGTGAGTAGTCACATTAAATTTGTTCGGACTATTCATGTAGCAATACTAGGAACTTCGACTGCTAACTCTTCCAAAGTAGACTCTTGTCATTATTATGGCTGCAAAGTACATTGCACTTTTTGGTGGCTCTGTTTGAATAAAACAAATAAAATATTTAAAACAGTTAAGGATGCTCAAACTGAATATTGCACCATACAGCCATAATAGTGCCAGTAAATCTTTAGTTAAGTCCTCAGCCATCCTTTGCAACCTATAGCCATTCTATTAATTTCAGATTTTTATAACTGTCCCATCACAGAGTATGAGGTCTCATTTCGCTTAACTGTGATTTTGCCTCTCCACATTACTTCACCCACCCCAAACATACTACTTCTCCTCCACCTCCACTTAGTAAGTGCAACTTTTAACTGACTACATGAAGTAGATAGAAACTGATGTTTTCTAATTGTTCAGAATATTGAATTAGCATGATGTTGCATTAGAAGGCAAAGCTTTTTAGTAGATGTTAGTGTTGTGTTTGATAGACGGAATTTAAGAGGAAATAATTTTTTGTAGTCTCTCTTTTACGTTTGTAACATTGTTATTTAGGTGCTGCAAGTGCAGCAAAGTGTTTTGATGTACACAGTTGGAATGGAAATGTGCAGAGGTTGCCCTGATATTAAGTCATTTTTCTACAGTACCTCTCTCACTACACTATTTAAAATAAAATGCCATACAGTAGAACCTCAGTGTTACTAACACCAGAGTTACAAACTGATCAGTCAACTACACACCTCATTTGGAACTGCAAGTATGCAATGAGTCAACAGAGGAGACCCCCCCCACCCCCCCCCCCCCCCACAAAAAGAAGCAAATACAGTATAGTGTTAAATGTAAACCACTAAAAAAAATTAAGGGAAAGCAGCACTGTCCTGCATAGTAAAGTTTCAAAGTAGTAGCAAGTCAATGTTTAGTTGTAAACTTCTGAAAGAACAACCATAACACTTTATTCAGGTTACAAATAACCTCCATTTCTGAGATGTTCTTAACTTGGAGGTTCTTCTGTACTTGCATGTGTGCTTATTGTATGGCATAGGATGTCAGTTATACAATTAAGACACATTGATCTTTTTGGTGTGTATAATACAATTGCTTACTGTTAAGTTTGTCATTGAAAAATTGAATGTTAATAGTCATGTAGATTTTTTGTTTGGAAACATGAACTTTAAAAGGTATTCTATTTTTATATAGGTTTAACTAAAGGCACCTAGACAGACCTTCCCCCAAACCCTTAGAAAATGTGGCACCTTGAAGACTAACAGGTTTATTTGGGCATAAGCTTTCGTGGGTAAAAAAACCGCACTTCTTCAGATGAAGTGAGGTTTTTTTACCCATGAAAGCTTATGCCCAAATAAATCTGTTAGTCTTTAAGGTGCCAACAGACTCCTTGTTGTTTTTGTGGATATAGACTAACACAACTATCCCCTGATACTTAGAAAATGTGTACACTGCTATGGAAAACTACAAATAGAACATAGGTATGTTTTATTTTGCTTCTTTACAAAAAGGTCTAAAAAGTTTTACTGTATATATGCATGTGTTTTAAAACATGCCTTCAGATTTTCTCCTTCAGACAGAATTTACATCACTACCTGAGATAGTTATCATGTACAGCTTTTAAAGTCTTCCCTCAGTCCAACTCTCTAATTGAATCATTTATCGTGTACAGAGCTGGTGTTTGCATGATAAATCTACACAACAAAATAGGAACACTACAGCATTAATGGTTTGGACTCGCAATAAATCCCAGATCTTCTCCTACCTTTCAGGCTGCCCTCCCCCATGTTCCAGCTGTCACTCATATGAGTTTCCTCTCCAACACATTGGTCCCTCCCACCCCAACACCTAATCTCTTGCCCTCACTTCCCTCACAACTTGGCAGAGTATAGGAAACATTAATCCTGCACATTCACCTACTTTGTGCAGTCCCGTGTGGGGGGTTCCTTGTCCCCAACCAGGTGTTGCCTTGTCTGTCATGCTCTGCGTCGGAGGACAAGAGCGACAGTCTCTGTACAGAGGCCCCATCAGGCCCAAGGTTGGAAACCGGAGGGATGCTGACCAAGGGTCTGGGGGCTCCCAGCTGAAAGGGGAAAACAACGGAGAATGACCTCGCCCTAAAGCGAGCCCAGCTGCTTCTCAGGCCCCCACAGGGCCAGGGCCAGGGCCCGGGCCCGGCTCCCGCCCCCACTAACTCCCTCACGAGGGCCCGGCTCGCGCCCTTCCCCCCGCGATTCCCCGGCAGGGCCCGTCTCCGGCTCGCGCCCGCGTCCCTCCCCCACTGGGTCCGGCCCGCGCCTCCCCTCCACAGCCCCTCACCCCCACAAGTCTCTCACCCGGACGCGCTGCCTGGGCCCCCGCGCCATCCTCGCGTGGAACCCGCCGCTGCTACGTTCAAACCTCCCGCCCGCCCCTCACTGCAGCGCCGCCACGTCCGGGGCGGTACTTAACCCTGCCGGTCTGGGTGCGCATGCGCGCGGGGGAGCCCGAACGGCACTTCGAATCGCAGCGGCCCGCGCCCGCCCCCGCATGAGCCCAGTGGGCGCGGCTGCTGCCAGCGAGGGAACCGCCCCCCGGCGCCGGCTCCAGGGGCCTTTGGCCTCCCTCCCCCGACCGCGTGGAGACCCATGAGCGCCCCCGCCCCCGCCCCGCCGCGGAGAAGCGCTCCCGCTGGCGCCAAAGATTATGACAAAAACACGTGGTTTGCAGTGATCTTTAGTTGTAGTCATAAGATGTCTTTTTATTAGGCAGTTAGCTGGAAACAAAAGCCTGTTACAATAAGCAAAGCAGCAGTGAAAGCAGCAAGGTCCCACGCCAGGAACAAAGCTCAACGGGCACCCTTCAGCAGTCTCACCTATGCAGAGCACGCCACTGCTGAAAGTTGAGTGGTTTAGTGCAGCTTTGTTTCAGGTGTAGTAACTTGCAGCATCAATTCTTAAGGTGCTACCATCTTTTCATTTTTACGGGTTGAAACTAGGTAGTTTCAATTGTCCAGAGCTATAAGGCTGGGCTTTTAAAGAGTGCAATTTATAAATGTGCATGCTGGTTAGGGAGGGGGGTGTAACCACAGTTGGCCTAGGCTGTCTTTTAGTGGAGCAACTTTCTGTTAATGAAAGAGATAAGCTTACATAGCACTGCTCTTCAGGGAGAAAGGTCTTACCACCTGCATATCTACACAGCAACAAAACAGCCCCAACAGGCTAGCAACAGGTTCTTCAGTGCTATGTCAACATACCCTCTAACTTCAAAAGTTTCTCTCTCTCACCCCCAGAAGTTGGTCCAATAAAAGGTATCTTTCCCCCCTTTTCATTTCTGGTTAGAAAATGACGCAAGATTTCTTGCTCGGGTATTAGCACCTGGTAATCTACCAGCAAACTAAGGCATCCTATACTAAGCATTCATCACCTAGGCTACATTCAAAAGCATCAACTAAGACTTAGATAAAAAGTGCATCAAAAGCAGCACTTTGAACACAGTTCTCTGTTGCTGCACTAGAAGACAAATTGTTACCTGTTACTGAATAGATGTGTGTAGCACACTTAGCAAGACTGACACTGGTTTGTTTTAAACTGCAGTCCATGACCCTCTGCACAGATTTAAGAACAAAATTACTTACGGTAATTCATGCTTGTTCAATACAAAACTCAGCATCAGAGTTTACATACAGCCCATGGCCTCCAAGTTACCACATATCAGTGAGATAAAAGATGACACCCCCACATTAAGAAAAAAGCCTTTCTGGGTGGTCCTTAAATACTGCAATAATTAATTATATATATAACTGCCCACTTGAGAGCTTTTCAGAGTTGGAATACTTTAAAAAAAAAAAACAATATACTTGATGCAGATGTTTAGTAGATGAAAAAATCTATACTTACCTGGGATTTCATTTCTGCTGAAATGAATAGAACTATTTAAAAGCCAAGCTATGGAAAGGAAGGTAAAAGGCCAGCAGCCCAGAACATTGTTTTGACAGCAGCACAGAAAGGGGTAGTAAAGGCGAAACGCTGGTCAAATGGGTCAAACTGGGCAAACCAGAGCTTTATTTTAAAAAAGTCCTTGCTACAGTACATAGGACTGTGCCTCTGTACATAATTAACAATAATTCCTGAAGGATTTGTATTTGGCACCAGTTTGTTTATTTCAAAACAGTTCAGGGGCATTAATTTTAAACCAATTTTGTTTTTCAACAGAATAGGAGCTGTCATCATGAAGCCAATTAGCGGAGATACAGGAGAATCTTTTTTTTTTTTTTTTTTTAAACCAAGCACTGAGTTCTCATCTAAATCAACACAGTACAGAAAGTTCCAAAACAGAGGTCAAACATTAAAAGGCTGATATAGGCTCAAGTGGTTTATAAAACCTGTAAAAAAGACTACACCAGCAAATATGCCCTTTCAATCTGCACAGTTAAGAAGTTAATGCAGGGAGCAACACTCACTAGTTGGAAATCATGTCATGGAAGAATCGCACATATACCAACAGGAACACCTGAAATCAAACATTAAAAAGCTCCAATTCCCAATCCACATAAGAGAGAAATTCATAGGAAGATTGAATCAATCCATGAAATCACAATTGGATGGACAGTTCACACTTTCCCCATCAAGCAGCAGGCCTTGCAAACATACAGCACATGTGCACAACTCAATCTTTTTCAAACTCCTTATGGAATAGAAAGTTCCCAATCTCTACAGCCTGCCTCTCCCTATTATGCACGAAGTATGTCTGTCTGTGCTCTTAAATCACCATCATGTATCACTTCAGTCACAGAGTACCAGGCAGATTAAGTAGAAATGCACTGTCTTTAGCTCCCATCTCCTTTGCAGAGGAGTTTGAGAGGCTCAATTCTGGGAGAGTCGTGTGGGCAGAGTCCTTCATGCAGATTCATTGCTCTCTATTGGCTTAACCATATGGTCTGGTTTGTTGCCAGCAGCGTAGTGATCCCACATCTGAAGGTAAAGCCGCTCCAGTTCCATTGTGTACTGTTTGGTGTTGAACAAAGGACTTGATATTCTCTGCTTCCAGACTTTACTACGAATTTTCTTCAGGCTACACAAAGAATTAACAGCAAGCAATCAGATGAGAAGCAGAAACAGGAACAAATGGTTATTGTGATCTATTACCTCAATTAACCCAGAACTCTCAACACACCATTACTTCAGCAAATCCCTTTATTGTCATCCCCCTACCCAAAATCCACATTGTTGCTCCTTCCCCAATGTGGAACTGTCAACTTCACCAAAACTCAACTTTTTCATTGTGGGTGAAAATGCTATGGACATTTGTGTTAGTACTGCTACACGCTAATTAACCAGACCCATCAACCCTTCGATACAGCCCCAACTGCAAGTGCCCCTTTATTTCAGCCTAGGTTTTTCTTTCTGAAAGGAAAGTGAAAATGCATTTTGTTTGCGTTTACTTTCTGCAGAAGGTTCAATATATCAGCATTCCTATCTCCCTCCCAGCAGGCCTGAGTTCTAATTCCAGCTCTGCCAATGTCTCAATGTGATATCCTGCACATGATGCTCAATCTGTCTCTATATCTGTAAAGTTACAATTACTTTGTGGGGAATATGTTGAGGGTTCCTCAGTCCTGGGAGGGGTAAGTTAACGATTGTGAACATGTAAAGCGCCAAGTATTTTTAGGGAGGACAAGTGCATACTTTGGGCATTTCATGATACTCACCCATTTGAACATTCCACACCCCATTCTAGTATAGTTCCCTCCCACATCTGCCTTCCTAGCTCCTATTATGGCTATTTAAAGAGCTTAACCCTCCCTGAGAAGGCAGCCTGTCTCTCACACCCCACCCACTATCTTCAGCATGGAGTCCTGGATCTGTGCAAGAATCCTCCCCACACTTGGCCTCCAACTCTGACCTCTGTTGAAGGCATATAATGGTCCCTTCTGCTGCTTCAGGGTATGAGAATACTAGATCCCCAACAGAGTAGTTTTTCACCCCAGATGGGACTTGAAGCCACAATCTCTGGTTTAGAAAGCCAATGCCTTATCCATTAGGTCACTGGGGCCCTTCCCGCCAAGAGAGTAGGCAGGCAGCTAAACCAGAGATGAGGAGAGGAGGTAATTCCCTCAGGACACATTGCAGATATGAATTCTAGCCCAGTAACTCATTCCAATGAGCACAGACCTTACTTCCTCATCAGCAAAGTAGTTTAGTGGCTATTTCAAAACCCTGGAGGTCAGTCAGCTCCCAAGGTAACCAACAAGGTAACTTCATCAGTCAACGTAAGTTCAATAGAATGAAAATAATGACATGCCTCACTGCTTATAGCCATATATATTTATGTTTATTCCATTTTGCTTCCTAACACACACTATCCCCAATAATGGTGCCTTACTGTTCTAGATCTTTATTTCATCCTCCAAACTAGATGTACTTACTATTCTAGATCCGTTCCCAGTTTCACAGCAATATCTTCATATTCTTGTCTACTCTTAGCAATAAGTTCAAGACAACCAAGGCAAGTAAGCTGGGAGGCAGCAACCCGTGATGCAAGAGTTTCCCCTGTAAAAAGAGAAAAGAAAGTGATAACCAATATGCCTTCTTGATGCTTTACAATTTACTTAATTTTTTTTCTCCTGCCTGAGAAAACACACAAGGGGAGGTTGCTAGACTATTTGTTCTGGAAAGCCTGCCCACTAGCTAGAACTGGGATGCACTTAATTTCTTTATTATCCATGACAGAAGTGGGCAAACTACAGCCCGTGGGCCACATCCGGCCCACGGGACCGTCCTGCCCAGCCCTTGAGCTCCCGGCTGGGGAGGCTAGCCTGTGGCCCCTCCCCCGCAGCCACGCCACCAGCGCTCTGGGCAGCAGGGTTGCATGCTTCTGCCGAGCAGCATGACAGTGTGTCTGGCTTCAGCCAGGCGGCATGGCTGCCAGACATGCTGCTCTGAGCGACACAGTAAGGGGGCGGTGGCCGGGTAAGGGGTGGGGGGTCCCAGGAAACAGGATACGGTTGAATGGGGTGGAGGTTCTGGGGGCAGTCGTGGTTGGATAAGCATGAGAATCCCGGTGGGCCTGGCAGGGGTGTGGATAGGGGTCAGAGCAGTCAGGAGACTGGGAGCAGAGCGGTTGGCTAGGGGGTGGGGTCCCGAGGGTGGTCTTGAGAGGGGGCGGGTAGGGGACAACAAGCAGGGGGGGTTGGATGGTGGAGGCTTCTGAGGGGGGAAAGTGGGTGGGGGCCAGGCTGTTTGGGGAGGCACAGCCTTCCCTACCCAGCCCTCCATACAGTTTTGCAACCCTGATGTACCTATCAGGCCAAAAAGTTTCCCCACCCCTGATCTATGAACTCTTCACACTAGATAGTTACATATACAAGATAAAAATAAAAACAAGAATTGAAGGTCTATAACAATTACATTCAATATGAATTTTTCAGAGTAGCAGCCGTGTTAGTCTGTATCCGTAAAAAGAACAGGAGTACTTGTGGCACCTTAGAGATAATAATAATAGAAATAAATGTGTTAGTCTCTAAGGTGCCACAAGTACTCCTATTCAATATGAATTGTCACCATATGGCTACAATCTTGTTTCCCTGAGACATTACCTGGCATAGTAACCATGGGAGTTCCAGCCCAGAGTACATCCATCCCAGTAGTGTGCCCATTACAAAGTGGAGTATCTAGACAAACATCAGCCAACTGGCCCCTCCGCACATGTTCCTCTTTGGGGGCAACAGGAGAGAAGATGATTCGGTTCTGGGGAAGGCCCATGTTCTGTGCATATTGTTGAATATTGGGTTCTCCTACAGCTGGGAAACGCAACAGCCACAATACGCTGTTTGGAACTCGCTTCAGAATCTACAACCAAACCAGGAAGAAAATAAAGGGTGACTGTGTAAAAAACAACATTCAGAAGCATCACCCTCCTGGACAGATCAGAACAAGCAAATAGTGTGAATAGTGAAATCACAGAAATGTATGACTGGAAGGGACATAGATAGGTCATTTAATCCAGTTCTCTGCACTGAGGCAGGTCTAAGTACTATCTAGATTATCCCTGACAGGTGTTTGTTTAACCTGTTCCTAAAAGCCTCCAATGATTCCACAACCTCTCTAGGTAATTTGTTCCGGTGCTTAACTACCCTGATGGTTAGGAAGTTTTTCCTAACATCTAACCTAAATCTCCCTTGCTGCAATTTAAGCCCATTGCTTCTTGTCCAGTCCTCAGTGGTTAAGGAGAACTATTTATCACGCTCCTCTTTATAACAACCTTTTATGTACTTGAAGACTTAGGTCCCCTCTCAGTATTATATTCTCCAGATTGAAAAAATTGAGTTTCTTTAATCTTGCTTTGTAGGCCATGTTTTCTAGACCTTTAATCCTTTTTGTTGCTCTCCCTCTTGACTTCTCTACATCTTTCCCCAACTGTGGTACCCAGAACTGCACACAGTACTCCAGCTGAGGCCTTATCAATCAGTGCTGTCTTGTCTTGCTTACAGCACTCCCGCTAATACATCCCAGAATGACGTTTGCTTGTTTTGAATCAACAATGTAATACTGTTGCAAAACAAGCAAACAACACTGTGGGATCTATTAGCAGGAGTGCTGTAAGCAAGACAGAAGATGTAATTCTTCCACTCTACTCAGCACTGATTGATAAGGCCTTAGCTGGAGTACTGTGTGCAGTTCTTTCCCCAACTGTGGTTATTAGATGTTGACAAACTGGAGCAGCGGTTCTCAAACTGTGGGCTGGGAACCCAAAGTGGGTGGCAACCCCATTTCAGTGGGGTGTCCTGGGTTGGCAACAGACTTGCTGGGGACAGGGGTTGAAGCCGAAGCCCCAGGGATTCACGCCCTTCCTTCCTCACCCCCATCCTCCGTTGGCAGGTCTTGGGCCTCGGCTCAGGCTTCAGTCCCCAATCCCCCCTCCCAGGTCATGTAGTAATTTTTGTTATTAGAAGGGGGTCACAGTGTAATACATTTTGAGAACTGCAGAATTAGAGGAAGTCAAGAGAGAGAAAAAGGACTAAAGGTCTAGAAAACGTGTCCTACAAGGAAAGACTGAAAAAAACTGGATTTGTGAAATGCCTCACTTTCAAAGTGAAAGTGAAAGTCAGTCACACAATGCGTCAAACAGTAAGTGCAAGCTTCTGGGATATGACCTGAAGAGCAGAGTGGATACAGCATGCACCTCTCATTTTGCTTTTGTACCACAGTTTAGGTGAAAGTCATGTTTGCAAATGGCAGCAAAAAGGGTGTGTACCCACAGCAGATGAAATGACGAGGTGAATTTAGCATTGATGAAAATGCTGGAGTCACAGCCTTGGAGATTGAAGATTCCAATTTATTTACAGGGAGCACTATGCAGTAGTGAATAAGAACAGCCATACTAGGTCAGACCAAAGGTCCATCTAGCCCAGCATTGTGTCTTCTGACAGTGGCCAATCCCAAGTGCCCCAGAAGGAATGAACAGAACAGGTAATCACCAAGTGATCCATCCCCTGTCGCCCATTCCCAGCTTCTGGCAAACAGAGGCTAGGGACCCATCCCTGCCCATCCTGGCTAACAGCCATTGATAGACCTATTCTCCATGAATTTATCTAATTCATTTTTGAACCATTATAGTCTTGGCCTTCACAACATCCTCTGGCAAGGAGTTCCACAGGTTCACTGTGCATTGTGTGAAAAAATACTTCCTTGTGTTTGTTTTAAACCTGCTGCCTATTAATTTCATTTGGTGACCCCTAGTTTTTGTGTTATGAGGAATAAATAAACTTCCTTATTGACCTTCTCCACACCAGTCATGATTTTATAGACCACTATCATATTCCCCCCTTAGTCATCTCTTTTCCAAGCTGAAAAGTCCCAGCCTTATTAATCTCTCGTCATACAGCTGTTCCATGCCCTTAATCATTTTTGTTGCTCTTTTCTGAACCTTTTCCAATTCCAATATATCTTTTTTGAGAATGGGCAACCACATCTGCATACAGTATTCAAGATGTGGGTGTACCATGGATTTATATAAAGGCAGAAAATATCATATTGCCCCATTATCTATCCTTTAATGATTCCCAACATTCTGTTCGCTTTTTTGACTGCCGCTACACATTGAGTGGATGTTTTCAGAGAACTATCCAAAATGACTCCAAGATCTCTTTCTTGACTGGTAACAGCTAATTTAGATCCCATCATTTTATACGTATAGTTGGGATTATGTTTTCCAATGTGCATTACTTTGCATTTAACAACAGTGCAAAGCTTCCTTACAGTGCCTCATCAGTACGCCTCAACATAAGAACAGCCATACTGGGTCAGACCAAGGGCCCAGTATCCTGTCTTCTGACAGTTGCCAATCCCAGGTGCGTCAGAGGGAATGAACAGAACGGGTAATCATCAAGTGATCCATTCCCTGTCACTCTGACCTGAAGTGAGATGTTCAGCCTCTGTACCCATCTAATGGTTGACTTGTCAGGTAAGAGCACAGATAATGGTGCAAATAAGGGCCAGTTGTAGTGGTGTAAATTGGACAGGACTAAACAGCTTATTACACACTGACTATGAAAAAGCTGTCAGAAGGGTAACAATTTTCACTCAACTCCCAACTCGGATCCGATTTATAATGGGACCTAAAGAGATTCCAAATCCCATTATTATCCAATCCCTTATTCTGGAGAGTGTTGTAAGGATTCAAAAAGGTTCATGCCAAATAAATATTCTCAACAAACCAGGCAAGGAAACTGAAGTCTTTCCCTACCTGAATAGGGGCAATTTAAGTTAAAGATCTGTTGCTCATTTTAAAACCATTCCTGTAAACAAGACAGCAGTCAAATTATGGAGATCTGATCTGAGACTTAGTAGCAAACATAACTACTCACGTTAGCCCACATCTGTAAAGTGGAAGGGTCAATCTTATATAGCTGGTTAAAGTTACAGTACACAACAGCATCCTCTGGTAACCCATACTGAGAGCGGGTGGTAACAATGATGGTACGTGGAACCTCTTCTCCAGTTGCTGCCTTGTTGTTAATCTAGGAAGAATATAAGAAAGTTCAACTATACACTAATTTAGAGCACTGAAACTCAGACCACAAGGTACCTAATGAAATAATCCAGTAAAGTGTTTAATAGCATGAATTCTTACCTGAAGAGTTGATTCAAGTTATGTCAAATAAGAAAAAAGGAAAGTTACTCATTAGTAACCAAAATACATTGAGAGGATAGCTGCACGTTCACACACTTGGAATGTATTAATGGTGCAACTTGGATTAGTGGAACCTTCTAGGAACAAAACCTACTGGAGCACTTGCACACTTCCTGCCCTTCCCCTCACAGCTCTAAACATCTGGTGGACAAAGCTATAAAGGAGGCATGGCATGCTGACTGTCTCAGGCCATGGCTACACTTGCAAATTTGCAGCACTGCAGCAGGGTGTGAAAACACACCCTCTCCAGCGCTGCAAATTGCGGTGCTGCAAAGCGCCAGTGTGGTCAAAGCCCCAGCGCTGGGAGCACGGCTCCCAGCGCTGTACGTTATTCCCCACAGGGAGGTGGAGTACGGACAGCGCTGGGAGAGCTCTCTCCCAGCGCTGGCGCTTTGACTACACTTAGCGCTTCAAAGCGCTGCCACGGCAGCGCTTTGAAGTGCAAGTGTAGCCATAGCCTCAGTTTCTTCTAACACCACCTCCTCCTCCTGTCTCAAGTTGAAAGTACGACCGAGGAAAAAGGAAAGTGTGCAGAGGTCTGTCTGTTACAGCTGTCCCCCTGCTGCACATTTTTTTCCCCTCTCCTTTCTGGTTGTTCTGTGTCCACCCCTCCCGGCCTTGGGCTAACAAAAGTCACAGCCTGGCCCTGCTGTTCATGGAAATGACTTGTGCAGACCAACTGGAGCCATTGCTCTGCTTGGGGGGGGGGGGGGGGGGGCGGGCTTTTGACTCCTTTGTTCAGACCTGGGCTCGGTGTAGAGGTGCTCTGCCCAAGTATGCAAGACCTAATATGGCCAAATAGCTGAGCATATGAGTCATGCCTGTGGCTTAAAACTTGCTCAGACATGTCTGTGCCCACCTGAAGTCTCCTCTCCTCCCCTCTAACAAGGGGAACCAATCAAAGTTACTGGCGGGAAACTGCCTAAGTTTGCCTTTATAAGCAGACATTTTCTGATCAGACCTTAGAAAAGATTCCTGCGTTGCTGCCTGGTCTGATCAGCCAGATGTTCTGGGGGGTCCTTTCTCCGCTCTCGTTTTATTTTTGAGCGTACCCCCGTTTTTAAACTCCCCTCCCACAAAAAGACGGTTACTCACCGTTGTAACTGTTGTTCTTGGAGATGTGTTGCTCCTATCCATTCCATTTAGGTGTGCGCGCGCTGCGTGCACGCTCGTCGGAAGATTTTTACCCTAGCAACACTCGGTGGGTCGGCTGGACGCCCCCTGGAGTGGCGCCGCTATAGCGCTAGATATATACCCCAGCCAACCCGTCCGCTCCTCAGTTCCTTCTTGCCGGCTATTCTGACAGTGGGGAAGGAGGGCGGGTCTGGAATGGATAGGAGCAACACATCTCGAAGAACAACAGTTACAACGGTGAGTAACCGTCTTTTCTTCTTCGAGTGATTGCTCCTATGCATTCCAGTTAGGTGATTCCCAAGCCTTACCTAGGCGGTGGGGTCGGAGTGAGACCTGGCAGAGTGTAAGACTGCTGAGCCAAAGGCGGCATCGTCTCTGGACTGTTGCACCAGTGCGTAGTGGGAAGCAAAGGTGTGACTTGATGACCAGGTCGCCTCTCGACAGATGTCCTGAATGGGGACATGGGCCAGGAAGGCGGCAGAAGAGGCTTGCACTTTTGTAGAGTGAGCGGAGAGATGACCAGCTGGAACCTGAGCGAGCTCGTAGCATGTCTTGATACATGACGTCACCCAGGCCGAAATCCGCTGAGAAGAGACCGGCATGCCCTTCATGCGATCTGCTACCGCCACAAAGCTGGGGCGAACGGCGGAAAGGCTTCGTCCGGACTATGTAAAAGGCGAGGGCCCTACGCACGTCAAGGCTGTGAAGCTGTTGTTCCCTACGGGATGCGTGCAGCTTCGGGAAGAAGACCGGAGGAATATGTCCTTGTTCACATGGAAAGCCGACACTACCTTAGGCAGGAAGGCGGGGTGTGGCCGAAGCTGCACTTTGATAGTGTATGGTGGGTCGGCCGTTAGGGCACGAAGCTCAGAGACTCGACTCGCCGAAGTAATCGTGACGAGGAAGGCCGTTTTCCAGGACAAGTAGAGAAGGGAACACGTGGCCAAGGGCTCAAAGGGGGCTCCCATAAGCTTGGCTAAGACCAAGTTCAAATCCCAGGTAGGAGTTGGGCGTCATACCGGAGGGTATAAGCGTTCTAGCCCCTTAAGAAAACGGGAAACCATATGATTGGAGAAGACGCCCCAATGCTGGGTCTAAAGGCGGAAATTGCCGCCAGGTGCACCTTCAAGGAGGAGACAGCGAGGCCTTGCTCCTTGAGGGACCAGAGATAGTCCAGGATCTTGGGAATAGGTCTGAGGAGAGGGTTGAGACCTTTCTGATTACTCCAGAGCGCAAAACGCTTCCACTTGGCGAGGTAAGTCGACCGAGTGGAAGGCTTCCTGCTCTCCAGCAGCACTGCAGCGGAACAGTCCCGCTCCGCTCGGGTTAGCCACGCAGGAGCCAAGCCGTCAGGTGGAGGGACTGCAGGTCCGGGTGGCGAAGCCTGCCGAAGTTCTGTGTTGTGAGGTCCGGCCATAACGGGAGGGGAATAGGATCCGCTGAGAGATCGAACAGCAGGGTGTACCAGTGCTATCTCGGCCACGCCGGAGCAATGAGAATGAGGCGGGCTCTGTCCCTCCGAGAGCTTGTGCAGGAACCGATGCACAAGGGGGAACGGAGGGAAGGCATACAGTAGGTGATCCGTCCACGGGAGGAGGAATGCGTCTGAGAGGGAGCCGTGGGAGCTGCCCTGGTAAGAGCAGAACAGATGGCATTTCCTGTTCTCTCTGGAGGCAAAAAGGTCTATTTGGGGAAAACCCCACCTCTGGAAAATTGTGTGGACCACATCTGGACGAATCGACCACTCGTGGGAGAGGAAAGACCTGCTGAGACAGTCTGCCAGCGTGTTCTGCACTCCTGGGAGAAATTATGCTACTATGTGTATAGAGTGGGCTATGCAAAAGTCCCACAGTTGTATCGCTTCCGTGCAAAGCAGGGAGGAACGTGCTCCGCCCTGCTTGTTGATGTAGAACATCGCTGTCGTGTTGTCTGTGAAGACGGACACGCAGCGACCTTGGAGGTGGGAGCGAAAAGTCTGACACGCCAAGCGAACCGCTCGCAGTTCCCTGACGTTGATGTGGAGGGTCAGCTCGCGGGGTGACCAGAGGCCCTGGGTGTGTAGGCCGCCGAGGTGCGCACCCCACCCCATGGCCGAGGAGTCCGTAGTCAGAGTGATGGAAGAGTGAGGGGGGCGGAACGGGACTCCAGCGGACACCACCCCTGGGTCCAACTACCAGTTGAGCGACTCGAGGGCCGACTTTGGGATCGTGACCACCGTGTCTATAGAATCCCTGTGCGGGCAGTAAACCGACGCCAACCAAGTTTGAAAGGTGCGAAGGCGGAGCTTCACGTATAGGGTCACGAAAGTGCACGCCGCCATGTGGCCTAGGAGGCTGAGGCAGGTGCGCACCGTTGTCATCGGGAAGGACTGCATGCTTTGGATGATGGCAGTCATGGACTGGTGCCGAGGCAGAGGGAGGCAGGCCCTGGCTAGATTGGAGTCCAGGACCGCGCCGATGAAGTCTATCCTCTGCGTTGGAGCCAAGGTAGACTTCTCGGCATTGATCATAAGGCCTAGGTGTTAAAATAGGCCTATGACCTCGGCCATTTGTTGCGCTACGAGCTGCTGGGACGTTCCGAGGAACAGCCAGTAGTCGAGATACGGGTACACATGTATTCGGCGACGGCGAAGGGCCGCGGCGACCACCGCCATGCACTTGGTGAAGACCCTCGGTGCTGTGGAAAGGCCGAAGGGGAGCACCGTAAACTGGTAGTGCGCACCGTTGACCACAAAGCGCAGGTAGCGTCAATGAGGAGGGTAAATCGTGATATGGAAATACGCGTCCTTCATGTCGAGGGCAGCAAACCAGTCTCCCGGATCCAGGGAGGGGATAATGGTCCCCAGGGTGACCATCCGGAACTTAAGCTTGACCAGAAATCTGTTGAGCTCTCGGAGGTCGAGGATTGGTCGCAGACCTCCCTTCGCCTTGGGGATTAGGAAATATCGGGAATAAAAACCCCTGCCCCGCATACCTTCCGGCACCTCCTCTATGGCACCCAAACTCAACAGAGTCTCGACCTCTTGCAAGAGGAATTGCTCGTGAGAGGGGTCCCTGAAGAGGGACGGGTAGGGTGAGTGGGAGGGAGGGGGCGAAACAAACTGGAGGCGGTAACCAGACTCCACCGTGCGAAGTACCCAGCTGTCGGATGTTATCTGGGACCAAGCCAGTAGGAACTGGGAGAGACGGTTGGAAAACAACGGGGAAGGATCCGGTAAAGAAACTGGTGGGCCGTCCTCGGCGTCCCATCAAAAGTTCTGTTTGGGACCTGAAGTAGGCTTCGAGGGCGGTTGGGACTGGTTTCCCTGATTACCCAACTGTCTGCGCCGGTTCACTCTGCCCTGGTGCCTGTTATCCGGCCGCGGTCTGGGCTGGTTGAACGGGTGGTACGGCTGCGGCGGGAAGGACCTCCTCTGGGTAACCGGCGTATGCATGCCCAGGGAGCGAATCCTGATTCGACCATCTTTAAGGGTCTGCAGCCTTGAGTCTGTCTTTTCAGAAAAGAGACCCTGGCCATCAAATGGCAAGTCCTGGATGGTGTGTTGGACCTCCGGCGGCAACGCGGAGGCCTGAAGCCACGAAATTCTCCTTATGGTCACTCCAGAGGCCAAAGTCCTGGCTCCCGAATCTGCAGAGTCCAGAGACGCTTGGAGGGCCGACCGGGTTCCACCCTCCTCAAGCAGGGACGCGAACTCAGGCCGGGAGTCGGATGGCACAAGCTCAGAGAACTTCAAGAGGGACACCAAGGTGTTATAGGTGTACCTGCTGAGGAGAGCCAGTTGGTTGGCGACTCTTAACTGGAGGCCACTGGCCGAATAGACCTTACGGCCCAAAAGGTCCATGCGCCGCGCTTCTTTGGATTTAGGCGCTGGCGCTTGCTGGCCGTGTCGCTCACGGTCGTTAACCGACTGGACCACCAAGGAGCATGGAGCTGGGTGCGTGTATAGGTACTCGTATCCCTTGGACGGGACCGAGTATTTTCTTTCCACCCCCCGAGTGGTCGGAGGGATGGAAGCTGGTGATTGCCAAACAGTGTCCGCATTCCGCTGGATAGTGCGGATAAAGGGCAGGGCTACACGAAGAGGTGCATCCGCTCCGATTATGTTGACGACAGGGTCGTCGTCTTCTGCCACCTCCTCAACTGGCAAATTTATGTTTTGGGCCACCCGTCGCAACAAGTGCTGATGGGCCCGAAGGTCAATCGGGGGAGGGCCCGAGGCAGACGCCCCTGCCACCGCCTCATCCGGGGAGGAAGAGGATGACAGGCCCGGGACCAGCGTGTCCTGCGGGGGTTCAGCGAGCTGCTGCGGGGCCTCCTCGGCGGGGGGATGCTCCGCATCCACGGATGTCAGCGGCCCCTCTACCACGGCTGTGGGAGTAGGTCTGCTGACCGTAGCTTCAGGAGTCCTGTGGTCGGATGTCCTGGAGCGCTGAGTGGAAAAGGGCACTCCTTGAGTCTCATGGTAGGCCCATGGAGTCCAGAAGCCTCATTGAGGAGGGTCCCTGGTCTTGCCCTTGAGGCTCGGTGCGCTGATCAGCTGCGCTGTCGGCCTGAGAGGAAACAGACGGCTGTCTCGAAGGCCATGGTGGTGCAGAGAGGCTGTGTGACTGCACCGTCGACACCGACGGTCTGTCCCTGAACGGTGCCGGGAATGAGACCAGCACCATCGACTGTGCCGGTGCCGGGAGGTCGACCGGGATCTCGAGTCCTGACAGTGGGAGCGGCTGCGGGAGGAACGGTACCGAGAGCCGGATCGGTGCCGAAAGTGCCTGTCAGGAGACCGGTACCGGGATCGTCTCCGCGAGTACGACCAGTACCGCACTGGAGAGCGGTACCGGGACTGCGAGCGGTGCCGAGATCTGGAGCGGCGTGAACGTGAACGTCTCCGGGACAGGGACCTGGAGTACCGTCTGTCCTGCCTGTCAGGGGAAGGAGGCCTCATTACAGCCGGCTTGCCCGCTGACTTAACAACCCGCACCGGCGGTGCCGGGGGTTGAGGATGCGTTGGCTCCGTCAACGCTATCAGCTCTCTCGCCGTCGAGAAGGTTTCAGGTGTCGACGGGAGAGCGAGCTTGACCGCGGTATGCACCGGGGAGCAAGGAGGTACCGGACTCGACGGCCCTTGCGTTGCCGGAGTCAACGGTACAGCACCCGGTAGATGCGCTGTCGGAGTCAGTGCCGGGGGCGCCGGTGCCGGAAGTTGGGCGAGAGGTCCTGAAGCAGAGACCTTGGAGGACGTCTGTGCAGCCTTACGTTTCCTCGAGGGAGAGAGGGAACGGTGCCGGGGGGCCGGTGCCGGCTGCTGTTTCGTCGTGGCCTCGGTACCGGAATGGCCAGGAACCGCTGGAGCGCTCCGCACCGAAGAGGTCTGTGGGGCGGCCGGTGTCGGCACCGCAGGGCTAAGTGCCGACTCCATCAGGAGCTGCTTCAAACGAAAGTCCCGCTCCTTTTTTGTCCTTGGCTTAAAGGACTTGCAAATGCAGCACTTATCTGCTAGATGAGACTCTCCTAAGCACCGCAGGCAGGAATCGTGGGGGTCTCCAATCGGCATTGGCCGCTGGCAGGCCGAGCACGGCTTAAATCCCGGTGCCTTGGGCATGAGCCCGCACCAGGTTGGGAAAAAGAAGGGCTTAGCCCCTCGATTTCCCCTAACTAACTAACACTAAGTACAACAAACTTTTTAAACTAATCTAACTATATTTTAAGAACTATATACAACAAGTATGAGAAAGCTAGGGCTGTGGAGGACAACTATGCACTCCACTGTTCCAACGACCGTCACGGGTGGTAAGAAGGAACTGAGGAGCGGACGGGTCGGCTGGGGTATATATCTAGTGCTATAGCGGCGCCACTCCAGGGGGCGCCCAGCCGACCCACCGAGTGTTGCTAGGGTAAAAATCTTCCGACGAGCGTGCACGCTGCGCGCGCACACCTAACTGGAATGCATAGGAGCAATCACTCGAAGAAGAACAACGAATTTTGCCTGGAGATCTCCTGATTATTGTGAGCGAATTGAGTCCTCTGATGCTGAAACTGCTGTGCCTGCTTCTGCCTTTGCTGCTTTCCCAGGGATTGGTAAGAACTCCCTCTTGCAGACTCCCCCTGTCCTGGCTGCTGGCTCTGTTTCCCCAGCAGACAGACCTAAGCTAACTCCGTGGTCTGTGCTGCTAGAAATAAACCTGTGCCACTGCCAAGCTGTGCCTCCCTGGATTCTATCCTGGGCAGCCCACTTACAGTTGTCCCACTGCTGCAGCCACACCCTTGGAGAACTACCCCTAGTATAAGGTGCACCCATTAGGTTAGGTTTAGCCTTTAGTCTAGATAAATTGTAATTTCATTTTGCATAGCTGTGGTTAAGTTAGGTTTAGCATTGTACTCTGTAAGTTAGGCTTAGAGAATTGTTGCATTGTGTTTTGTTACTTGCTAATTTGTGTAGTCTTGGTTAAGTTAGATCATAGAAAAGATTTTGCTGTGTTCTGTATGATTGTAATTAAGTCTGTCTTCTCACTGTCAGCCCCCCTCCCCTGAGCTTTCTCTGTGTCTCACTGAGTTTAAATCTCTAGCATAAAACCCCATTGGTTACTTTTTCCTCTCTGATACACCTCACATTCTACATTTACACCACTGAGACACATTTTTACCTAAAATTGTTTGTTATTTAACATATTTTTCCATAACTGTTAGTTGGTTATATGCTGCTATGACACACCCTTTACAATGAAAATTGTTAGCTACCTGTTACATTTATACTTCAGTGTTAATTGGCTACCCACTGTATTGTATCCTACTGTATTGTACCCCACTATTGAAACCCCCTTACTGTTCACCAAAAGAAACCCCTCCCCAATTGTCTACCTTAACAAACCCCATACCCCTCGCAAAAACAGGGAAAATTCAATAGTATTTTCTTAATAAAGTTGATTTTGCACCCCACCAGTGCAGTAATTGTCCCCCAAGATCCCCTACCTGCTGGCAGGGACAAGGTCATCTCAAGAGAGTGTCAATTATAGTTGAGTATATTTCATTTCTTCATGTGGCCTCAGCACATTCCCACACTCGTGTGTTTGACAAGTAGTACTCCTACCTCCATACAGTGGGATAAAGAGGTTCAGTTAAATAGAAATGGTAATACTGCCTGAAATTGTGCATCTGTTTTAGATGGCACAAACTAATATATTTTGTGAAAATATGAAAAGAGCATTAAGTGGCAGCTCTATGGATTAGATATATTCCCATATTAACAGAGGACGTTTCCATGGCCTCATTTCGTCAAGTCCAATTGGGACACTTCTGGGTGAAGAACAGGTATATCTTCTGGAAGGAAGGAGTATGATGAATTCACATTGCTATCTTGCAAAGTTTGAACATTCAGATCCAGAGGGAAAGGATGGTCTAGCAGTTAGAGCACTAGCCTAGGACTTGGGAGACCCAAATTCAATTCCTTGCTCTGTTAAAGATTTCCTGTGTGACCTGGGCAAGCCACTTACATCCCTCTCTGGGGTAAAAGAGGAGCTAAGAATAACTACATTGAAGAGCTAAGATACTACAGTGATGGGGGCCATATAAAAAACAAAAGAGGGAGACAGAGATAACATCTATATCTGGATAGCTGACAAGTAAAGGAGGCTGTTCCCTCAGCATCAGACACAGTAGCTGATCCAGACAAGAGACTTCTGATGGTTCCCTTTGTGGGTGCCTTTCTTCAGCCCTTTTAAATACAGGGCAATAACTTAGAGAAGGCTAATATGACCTCATGCCATATTAGGAAGGTGGTCTTGCAGTCTGAAATGTTGGAACAGAGTATTGATTACACTCTCTAGCTCCCCTGATCCAAGAAAAGATGTCAACCATGAGTGGTTTGATTCTGTATAAGTGTGGATTTGAGGAGTTTTCTATGAGTCATAACAATGGCTTAATTATATGAAAAGCCAAAATTCATAGTCTAACCTCCTACATCATAAAGACCATAGAATTTTCCCCAAAATAATTCCTTCTGAACTAGAGCATCTCTTTTAAAAAAAATCCTATCTTGATTTTAAAACAAATGGAGACTCCACCACAACTGTAGGTAAAACTGTTACACTGGATAATTACCCTTGCTGTTAAAAATTTACACCTTATTTTCCAGTCTGAATGTGTCTATCTTCAACTTCCAGACATTGGATTTTGCTATACGTTTGTCAGTTAGATCAAGGAATCCATGATCAAATATTTGTTCCTCACATAAATACTAAAAGACTCATGTTGCCCCTTAACCTTCTCTCTGTTGATATAAGCAGACTGAGTTCCTTGTGTCTTTCACTGTAAAGACATATTTTCTAAACTTTAATTATTCTCATGGTTCTTCTCTTAACCCTCGCTAATTTATCAACATCCATAATTCAAGAGGATACCGGAACTGGATGCAGTATTCCAGCAGTGCTCACACTGCAATTTGTGTCATCTGTAAACTATCAGTTATGATTTTGTGTTCTCTTCCAGGTCATTGATGAAAGTTTTAAACAGCAAGAATGGATCCCTGCAGGACCACTTTACAAAAGCAGCTGCTCGATGATGATCCCCCATTTACAATTACATTAAGAGCTATCAGTTAACCAGCTTTTAATCCATTTAATATATGCCATGTTAATTTTGTATTGTTCTAAATTCTTAAACTTCTGTGAGGCATTTAACATTTTGATTAAGTATATTATCTTGAAAAAGATGTTGATACAATATAATCTAAGCCCTGGTCTACACTAAGCTCGGGGGTCGAACTAGGGTACGCGAATTCAGCTACGTGAATAACGTAGCTGAATTCGAACTACCCTAGTTCGACTTACTTACCGTCCAGACGCCGCGGAAGCGAACTCCGCGGCTCCAGGGTCGACTCCGGCAACTCCTCCTGCCGCGGTGGAGTACCGGAGTTCGAACTAGCGCTTCCGGGGTTCGAACTATCGCGTCTAGATCAGACGCGATAGTTCGAACTCCGAGCAGTCGAACTCGCCGCGTCGACCGTCCCGGTAAGTGTAAACGTACCCTAAGTAAAAAAAATGATAGTTTGACAATCTATTTTCCATAAACCCATGTTGACTGGTATTAATTATATTCCTCTCCTTTAATTCTTGATTAATCAAGTCCCATATCAGCCATTTCATTATCTTGTCTGGGATTAATGGCAGACTGACAGGGTTGTAATTACCTGGGTTATCCCCCTTATCCTTTCTAAATATCAGCACAAATTTGGATTCCTTCCAGTCTTCTACAATTTCTCTAGTGTTCCACCATTGACTTTGGGGGGGGAGGGGGAATATCAACATTATGGTCCAGCAAGCTCTTCAGCCAGTTCTTTTTAAACTCTTCCAGCTGATTTTAAAGCATGTTTGGTTGGATCTAATCTTTACATATCACAATGACAAGGACCATAGGTTTTGTTCCAGGCACACAGACAAATGCCTGAAATGGGACATTACTGGGCTTTTTAATCCCATCGGGGTCTAAGATGAGGCTGTTCTTCAAGTACTGGCTTATCACAGTGTTTTGGAACCAGAAAGTTTAGCCACTAATGCTTCCTGCAATGACATTGCTTGGAGAAGATTCCGATGCTCCTTTCTGGCCCAGAGTGAGACGGTGCTGCATATGGAACAATGAGAAGGCAAATGACCTTCCTCAAAGGAAGCCAAACAATGCACATATGCATTTGTATTAGGAAAAGCAGCAGAGCAAGAGGCCTCTCTCTTGAACCATGGTTTCTCCATCTATGGTTCCAATATGTGTCAGAACTAATGACATTTGACAGGGTCTTTTGTTAAAAACCCCAAGAAAATAACTAAACAAGATAAGGCAGCACTGACCACAGGAATGATGCATTTGTGCAAATGTGGGTCCAAGGACCCAGCTAGGTTGCTGGTCCATCTGTTACCAGGGTTAGAAGGAACTGAGGTGGACTGTGTGCCACAACCCCTTTCATAGTCCCACTCTTCAAATATTCTGCTCCTTCTCTTATGGCTCTGAAGGCACGAGCATGTTCTATTAGACATTGATATTAGAAGGTTCCATCAGTCCAAGCTACACCACCAACATATCCCAAGTGTGGGAATGTGCAGAGGCCACTTAAAATTAAAAATTTTAAATACGCTATCTTGCAATCTCTTGTAGCTCCTCCAATTTCTTATTGGTTTTATACAGTAAATTCCTTGGGGCAAGGACTATATGTACATTGGTCATGTACAGCCATAAGCACAAGATCAGCACTTAAAACAACCAGCTTTAATAAGACATGGTCACGCATAGTGAAGACGGATTAGAGGGCCATAAACAAAGAAGAAAATTACATATCGAGTTGAGGTTTATCTAGTGGGGTGCTTCAATTAATTACATCCAGTCATATTACATCTTTAATCATTTGGAAGACTTCAGAAAATTCACACATGATGGTAATTCGGAAGTGTTCTGAGGACATAATGGAACCCAGAGACTTTAGAAATATGGGAAGAAAAACATTACATCTGAAAAAATGCAAATTAAGACAGCTGTATGGCAATGCCTAAAGCAGTTTAAGTGGGAAGATTGAGAGGGCAATTCGATATGAGCTTGCAGTGTGATCTGGCAATAAGAAGAACTAATGCAATTTTGGACTGCATAATGAGAAGCAAACATGTAATTTGTCCAGCTACACAGCACTGGCATAATCAGACCCAGAAATCTGCATTCTGTTTGTCCCTTTTTTCACAATAGGCAGCTAAAATGAAGAAAATTCAAAGAGGAGTAACAAAATCATTTAAAAAAAATCAAGGGATTAATTTGTATTATGAGAAAAAAATAAAATATTGATTCAAGATGGAGGGAAGAGAAATTGCAAGGGAATAAAGAGTGAGGAGAAAAACAGTTTTCTGTCCTACTTTGCCTCACCTGTGTAGTTGCTAGTCCATTGCTAATGTTGAATCCATTGATTGTTATCTGAATTTGTCCACGATTAATCATCTCAATCACGGCTTCTGCAATTGTATTCATAGGAATGACTGGCATACTGAGGGCAGCATTGCTGTCTGCATTGTCTCCACTATCAGGGCACTTCATCTAAGAAATCATGCAAGATTCATCAGTGAGAAAATGCTGCATTCAGTCTACCAAGGCAGAGTGCACAGAAGTGGAGTTCTCACCTTAACAATTTTGACATCAGGGAGGCTGTCAAGGAATGCCTTCAAATCAATGCCATTCAAAACAATCCTGTTATCATAAATATGGCCATTGGACTTGAAATCAATGACTGCTTTTTTCTGTGGATCAAGAAAAACAAGTTTCAATTTACAACATTCCATTGCCAAATTACTGTACTGAATATAAGTTCCCAGAGAAGTGCAAGTCCCCACTAGACAATCATTACTATCAGCTTTCCTTTCCATCACTCTCTCTTACCTTCAGGTGGGGAAACATATTAGCATGGTCTCCAATAAAGAAAGTGTTTGGCATGTAAGCCAGTTTCTCAGAATATTGCTCTGCCACATCAACTGGGGAAGTTTCTTGATCTGTGATGATATAATCCATGAACAGTGCCCCACTGGTTCCAGGGTATCCCAGCCACATAGCCTACAAGCCAAGCCAAGCAGCAACAGATTTTAATCTCAAGTATGGACAAACCACATGTGCAACTGTATAACCTGCTCTGATTCAGCATCTCTCTACCCAGGTTCTCACAAGGATTCTCAAATGGCTGAAGCCCAACAAAATGAGAGAATTATCGCCAATCATCGGAATAATGAACACGTAAACAAACAAAAAACCTGTGACAACTATGGCCAGAAATCCATCAAGCACACAGAGCCAGCTATACACAGTTATAAAGTTAGGTATTAACCAGTCACCTCGGTTTCTCTGACCTGTTTGGAGACTGCTGTGGCCTGGAATTAAACGGTCCTCAAGTTTCTCTGCCCCTTGTCGTGATTTAAGGTAACTCTCCATACTGTTCATGTGACTTATGAACCTACGTCTCATTGAAAGTCAAAAGGACATAAGATGCTTTAAAAATTTTTACTCTTCGTCTCTTCCTCTTTTGATGGGTGTACTATACGACAGCATAGGTTGGATTTGTCCCACTGCATTCAGCAGGGTGTTAAAAACAGACATTTCATCCACACAAGCAGGGCCAGGAAGCCACTGGTTCCTGCTCTGGAGATATGTGGGGGTGGGGTAGGTTGGAAGGAGTCTAGCAATTTATATAGCAGCACAAATGCTAGTTTTCTGTAATGGAAGGGGAATAGCCAAGAGCAGAGAGTTAGGAGATGCTGCTTTTTTTGTTGTGGGAGGAAAGGGCTGAGCCACTTCTGCTTTTTCCAGAGGGGAGGGGAAATTAGGAGCAGATTGCCCCAGGTAGAGAAGAGGAGCTAGGCGCACAGGGTTTCCTTAACATCCAAGAGGGATGCAGCCCCAAAGGAACTCTGCAAAGAGGAAAGGGTTCACAACCACTACTAGTTAAATGGAGGTGAGATGGGGTAAGAGTGCACAAGCCCAAAATTAAATGGAAACCCATAAATCATTTTACTTCTTTGGGTCGGTCCGCTCTTTTGAAAGACAGTTTTCACATACAGCTGCAACTGTAGAGCAGCGCAGGACCTGCGAGTCCAAAACATCTAACAGACCAGCATTTGCACTGCTTCAAGAACCTCACAGAAGGACATTCTTCAAGGTGGTGTTTGCTTAACACTATCCTTTTCTCAGACCAACAAATTGAAACTTCTACCCCTAACGACTCAACTGATTAAGATCTGTTTTACAGGATACAAGGCTGTCCAGTGCCAGACACCCAAGTCAGCATCTAGTAAATAAGACTACTCTCATTGTTTTGCAGAAGCATTTCTGCAACCAGTACACTTACACACACTTATGCTCAGACGAGGAACAAAAATCTAGGTCTTCCTTCCCTCTGGCAAAAGGCAGATTGTTGTTCTTACTCTTGGAGATGTACAGATGCCATGGTGATGGGCGCCAATTTGAGACCCTATCTATCCCACTTATCAAGGCTCTGAAATGGATGGGTAAGAGGGGCAAGCTCTCTTTTTTTGCACATCAACTAGTATCAAAAGGTCAGAGAAGACATTAGGACCACAGATTTGATTATGCATCAGAGGGGGTCACTACCGAGGTGACTGACCACAAGAATTCCTCGGTATGGCATTCCACAATACCACTGAACAGGTTTCTGATTTGTGGTGCCTCTTCGCTACCAGTGTATTACATCTATTTTTATTTTAATCTACATGATGAAACACGGATTTAAAATCCCAGAGAAACCAAGATTAATCCATCACCACCAGCACGCTCACTACTACCTAGCTCAGGAGCAATCAGAAGGAGCTGCTCAACTATCTGTAGCAAAAAACAGAAATGAAAGCATTAATGAGTAGGGCTCTACCAAATTCACGGACATGAAAAACGAGTCATGGACTGAATTCTGGTCTCTTTCTGTGAAATCTGGTCTTGTGTACTTTTACCCTATACTATACAGATTTCAGCTCTCTCAAATTGGGGTCCTGACCCAAAAGTGAGCTGTAAGGGGGTCGCAAAGTTATTTTTGGGAGGTCATGGTATTGCCACCCTTACTTCTGCGCTGCCTTCAGAGTGAGGCGGCTGTTGGCTGGGCACCCAGCTCTGAAGGCAGTGCCCCATTAGCAGCAGTGCAAAAGTAAGGGAGGCAATACCATACCATGCCATCCTTACTTCTGCACTGCTGGTGACAGCTCTGCCTTTAGAGCTGGGACCCCAGCCAGCAACCGCCGCTCTCCAGCTACCCGCAGCAGCATAAAAGTAAGGATAGCAATACCGCAACCTCCCCCCTCAATAACCTTGTGCCCCCACCCTCGCAAAAAAACCTTCTTTTTGGGTCAGGACCCCTACAATTACAACACTGAGAAATTTTAGATGTAAATAGCTGAAATCATGAAATTTATTATTTTTAAAATCCTATGACCGTGAAATTGACCAAAATGGACTGTGAATTTGTAGGGCACTGCTACAGTATCACTCATGTTGCAGGGCAAGAATATCTCACCTGCTGATATGTGTGCATGCTACAACAGTCCAAGATTGTTTAGCTTTGAGACATCCCTAGTCTAATATCCGAGGCAGAGACCCAGGAGTGAGAATTCTGTGTATATGGTACCCTTAAACAATTAAAAGTCTACAGGCCAAACTATCTTCAAGAATATTTGTGCTCTTTGATGAACCCTGTCTCCTTATCTATACTAAGAGATTTTAGCACACCTAAGGCAAGGTAAAATAATCACAAACTTGACAGCTGTCTCTTGCTACTTACATTTTTCCAGTATTTTTTTCAGAAAAACTTTGGAAACAGCAGTTCTGTGTTGGCCACGGAAAGCCTCCAAGTGCAGAATGAGTTCAAATAATCAATCCAGTGTGCATTTTAAACCAAGGACACTATTATCTAACAATACAGCAGCAATGAAGGATGGAAAGGTGGCCTAGCACATAGGACACTGGACTGACACTTGAGACCACAGTTCAATTCCTAGTTCCACCACAACATCCTGATGTGCCCTGCCCTGTCTCTCCATTCCTTATCTATAAAATGAAATACCCCTGCCTACCAGGAGTATTGTGAGGATAAAATCCATTAACGATGAGAGGCATCAGGATATTACAGTAATGCAGATCCTGTAAGTATCCACATATTGGAACAGTAAACTGCTCTAACATTTTTGTATGGAAGAATAAAATAAATTTGCTTTATAGAATTTTATAACATAGCTTGAGATCACTATAACTTAAAATGTAGCTCATCTACACCAGATTAAAGGTGTATCTAACAGTTTCAGTTCACCTTTATATTTAAAACATCACTACCTTGGGTATTTCCACCATCCAGGGTTTCCTCTTAGTAGCATTAATCTTCCACTATGTGTTGGTATTGAGTTATTTTAATTTGAACATGGCATGTTTGCATTTATGCACTGTAAGGACTCTGGTGTCAGTATACCACAGCATGTTCAAACCGCACCTGGTTCAGCAGTATTTACAGCATTATCTGATGCTGTGTTACCAGAAAAATATTGTGCTTATGCAATCATGTACTCAACCTGTACGGAATGATTCTTGTTCATGGAAATAAATTCCCCAGAGGCAGCTCTGGTTTCTCCTAGTCGTATCCTTCCTGTAAAGATTCAAAGCTGAGGCTTCGTACCAAACAGCATGACTGACCACACTGCTTAAAATATCTCTCTCATCAGAAAGAGAAGCTAGCGTGCTCAGGAACCATGAAGCCACGTTTACTCTTTCCTTTGGAATATTACTCAACATATAAATATTGGAAAAAGAGAGCTAATTGTATCAATAAAATAACTGGTTTATATACACTACTCCTTACAAAGCAATGCTTACTTTCTTCCTGTCCAATATGGATCAGCATGCCACTTCCACAGCACTCCCAACTTAAAAGGGAAGAGAGAGAAACCAGCCTGTTCTATGACAATGTTGAGCATTGCTCTTACATCAGACAACGCTCTCCAAACACTGTTTAATTCCTTTACCTGGATAGGTGCTGGTCTGAGAGCAAACAGCTCATTACGGGCTCCCTTAGTGTAGCCATTCATGTTAATGAGGATGTGTATCCCATCCTGGTGAATGCGATCTGCTGCCTTTCCATTACATGGTATCTAAAATATAAGAATCAAGAACAAACATAACTAATTATTCTTACTTTATCACTGAAAGGCCAAAAGCAAGATTAGAGGTCAGCACACCACCAAGTTTAAAATATAGAAACACTTTAAACAGCGCTATATGGTTCAGATTGTATTTACAGCTAGCTCAAGATTCCCATATCCACCTCCCCCAAATAAAGATGCTATGACTAACAGTCACTCAGTTAACCCTGAAAAAACACTCAAAAGGCAAGCATGTCCAAGTTCATTCAGACATTTGGTATGACAGCAGGACCAGAGGGCTAGAGGCAGTCACTTACAGCCCTATTTCACAATTTTGAGGAAAGAAAGGAGAGAGCAGCAGAATAAGGTCAACGGACATCAAAAAAGCAGACTAAAACTCAGAATTGGTAGATAAGGGCCTATGGGAAGAAAATCTAAGGGATAAAAGCATTCAGGAAAGCTGGCAGTTGCTCAAGGAGATAGCTTTCTGTTGTCCCTTTAATACTATCCTGATGAAAAGGAAAGACAGGAAGAAAAGTAAGAGGTGAATATGGCTCCATCAGGAGCGCTTTAATTACCCCAAAATCAAAAAGGAATCCTACAAAAACTGGGAACATGAACAAAACTGCTAAGGCATACAAAAGAATAGCACAAACATGAAAGGACAAAACCAGAAAGGCTACAGCACAAAATGAGTTATACCTAACAAGGGACAAAAGGCAATAAAAAGAGGCACATTGTCTCTCTTGCTCTGAATATCTTTAAAGGGAAATTGTAGGTCCTCTACTTAGCGAGAAAGGAGAGCTAATAATGGATATCAAGATGACTGAGGTATTTAATGCCTATTTTGCTTCAGTCTTCACTAAAAAGTGAAATGGTGACCAGATACTCAACACAATATTAACAAGGGGGAAGGAATGCAAGCCAAAATAGGGAAAGAACAGGTTAAAGAATATTTAGATAAGTTAAATACATGTCAGCAGGGCCTGAGGAAATTCATCCTAGATACTGAAGGAGCTAGCTGAAGCAGTCTCAAAACTAACAGCAATTATCTTTGAGAACTCAGAGGACAGAAGACAGGCAAAACAGTACCTATCTTTAAAAAAGGCACACAAAGAGGACCTGGGGAATTAAAGATCAGTTAGGGCATGGAGGGTTACACTGTCCGAGAACCTGGAGATGGATAGGGAGGACAGGAGAGTATACAGGGAACAAGAGTGTGTTGTGCAGGAAGAGATGCTAGGGATTATGAAGGAGCAATCAGACATGTTGAGGCATCTGGCTGAGATTCAAGAAAGGCAGCTGGATGCTAGAGTAACTCTGCAGCCTATGCTGAGCCTGCTGTCATCATCACCCTGTTCTACCACCTCTTCCCCCAAATGTCCTATAAGGCTGGGGTGGAGGGTTCAGTATCCCTTGCATTCAACACCAGAGGAGGGTAAAAGGACCAGAGGGCCCCCATTTCCACACCTTTGATTGTCACTGCAGTGCATCTATAAGTAAGCTTTTCTTGTTTTTCCCCCCATCCCCCAGTGTTAGCCCTTTTGCCCAGGTTATCTTACTTTTCTTTGCTGTCTGTGTGTGTTTGTGTACATAATAAAACTTAGATGGATTGAGGAGAAAATGCTCTTTATTCATTCAACACACGGTGGTTGGTGAGGGTAGAGTTTACAGGGAAGAAAATGCAATGGAGGGGACAGTTTGGTAAGGAGCAACACAGATAAGCATCACATTACTCTGACTCATTGCTGAAACTGGTTTTCAAAGCCTCATGGAGACACAGAGCCTGTTTTGGCCCAGGTGCCTGGCTGATCAAAACTGGCTGCCAGGCGATCTCCCTCAACCCCCATCCCAGCAGAAACTTTTCTCCCTTTGTTTCACAGATATTATGGAGCACACAGCAGGCAGCAATAACAATGGGGGTACTGCTTTCACTAAGGTCTAACCTAGTAAGCAAACAATGCCAGCAAACTTTTAAATGCCCAAAGGCATATTCCACCACCGTTCTGCACTTGCTCAGCCTATGGTTGAACTGGTCCTTACTGCTGTCCAGGCTGCCTGTGTACGGCTTCATGAGCCATAGGAGCAAGGGGGAGGCTGGGCCTCCCAGGATCACGACTGGCATTTCAACATCACCAATGGTTATTTTGCAGTCTGGAAAGAAAGTCCCTGCTTGCAGCTTTCTGAACAGACCTGTGTTCCTAAAGATGCACGTGTCATGCAACTATCCCGACCATCCTACGTTGATGTCGATGAAACAGCCCTTGTGATCCACCAGCACTTGCAACACCATTGAGAAGTACTCCTTTTGGTTTATGTATTCTTTGGCAAGGTGGTCTGGTGCTAAGATAGACGGAACACATATCTCTATCACCCCACCACAGTTAGGGAACCCCATTGTGGCAAAACCATCCACTATGTCCTGCACGTTGACCAGAGTCACTACCCGTCTTAGCAGAAGTCTGTCGATGGCCTTGCAAACTTGGATCACAACAGATCCCACGGTAGATTTACCCACTCCAAACTGATGCCCCATTGACTAGTAGCAGTCTGGCATTGCAAGCTTCCACAGAGCTATCGCCACTCGCTTCTCCACTATTAGAGCAGCTCTCATTTTAGTACTGCTGCGCTTCAGGGCTGGGGAAAGCTCTTCACACAATTCCTGGAAAGTGACCTTACACATTCAAAAGTTCTGCAGCCATTGCTGGTCATCCCATAGCTGCATAATGATGTGGTCTCGCCATAAAGTACTTGTTTCCTGGGCCCAGAAATGGCGCTCAACCGTGTCAAGGTGATGCGTCACTATCGCCAGCAACTGCGAATTGCTCTGCTCTATATCTTCCAGCAGGGCTACTTGCATGGCGTTACACTGTTCTGTGTGGCGGCTCCTGTATCAGCTATGTAAATACTGCAGAGGAAGGTGCAAGGTGTTTGTCATGCTCACAACAGTGTACAGCTGAACAGGGTCCACGCTTATCGTGCTATGACGTCCGCACGGGTAACCCAGGCTTATGAAAAGAGGCACAAAAAAGGTTTGGTTTGTTTGCCATTAATTTCAAGGAGAGAGGGATGGAGGGAGGTAAGTGCATCATGGAAGGCTAACGCCATGTTCCCATAAACACACAGACCAATGTTTTGGTCCCATAAGGCACTGCAAGCCCAACCCAAAATTCCACTCTGCTACATGCACTGTGGGATAGCTATCCACAGTGAAGTGCTTGGTGCGTCGATGTAAGCCCTGCTAGTGAGGATGCACTCCACCGACACAATGAGCATAGTGTGGACACACAAGATCAACTTGCTTAAATCAGTGGCTCTTAAATGAAGTGTCGACTTAAATGAAGTCAACTTAACTATGTAGTGTAGATATGGCCTTAGAAAGAGGACAGTAATCCATATTTACTGTAGGCAGGACAAATGGTAAAGGGCATAATTTTCAGCAAGGGAGATTTAGGTTAGATATTAGGAAAAGTTTTAACTATAAGGGTAGTTTCATGACCTCTTGAGGTCCTTCCATCCCTACACATCTATGATTCTATGTTGAACAGCAGGTGCACATCTTGTCCTGTTAGGTCAAACTCTTCAATGCGTAATCCTCTGGCATGTATCCTAGCAACTCCTGGAACAGTCAGAAAAGATTAGGTTGCAACACAGACAAGCCCTTCTTGCAGGCCAGGAGAAGATTCTTGCAAATCTCCTACACAGTCTGCTCCTCTTAACCAGACAGGAGGTCAGGAATATTGACCAATGGACGGCAACTACTGCTACCAGTCTAGGCAGGAGGGAGAGCAGCTCTCAGAAGGTTTATTTATTTTTAAATCCCCAGATGCCAAATGGTGAGAAGGACCCTGCTACAAGGCCAAATAGCTATGGTATGGAAGATGCAGCCAAACTCAGATTCCGTACTCACCCTGTGCAGTAACTGACGTTCTTCGAGATGAGTGTCCCTGTGGGTGCTCCACTTCAGATTTAGGTGCATCCCAGCGCCTTCGATCAGAGATTTCTACAGCAGTACCCCTACGAGCTGCACATGCACTGTGCCTGCTTCTCGAGCTGTCAGTATTCTAATAGCGCATGCACAGCCCAGGCGCCTCAGTTCCTTCTCTACAACGGAGTGTGTTACAAATTCCAAAGTAGAGGGGAAGAGGGCGGGTAGTGGAGCACCCACAGGGACACTCATCTTGAAGAACGTCAGTTACTGCACAGGGTGAGTAACCACCTCTTCTTCTTCTTCAAGAGATGTCCCTGTGGGTGCTCCACTCCAGGTGACTGAAAAGCAGTATCCCTTAGGATGGTTGGGACTTCGGATGAGGCAAGAAGGCTGTTGACAAGACTGCTCTACCTAATCTGGTGTCAGACGGTGCAGTGGGGATGAGCGCGTAGTGACTGGCGAAGGTAAGGTTCGATGCCCAGGTAGCTGCCTTGCATATGTCAGACAGTGGGACATTGTGGAGAAAGGCCGTAGAGGTGGAGACAGCACTGGTAGAGTATGTTCTAATTGACGTAGGAGGTTGTATTTGCCTGAGTTGGTAACTAAGACGTATGCGGTCAACAATCTATTTGGAAAGTCTCTGTGTAGACACAGCATTTCCTTGTGAACGCTGCGTAGTAGAGACAAAAAGTCTGGGGGGGTTTCCTAAATGGTTTTGTTCTATCCAGGTAAAAGGATAATGCTCAGCCAACATCAAGGGTGTGCACTGTCCTTTCAAAGGCGTTAGCATGAGGTTTGAGGAAAAATGTTGGAATGTGTATAGCAGGGGTCGGCAACCTTTCAGAAGCAGTGTGCCAAGTCTTCATGTATGCACTCTAATTTAAGGCTTCGCGTGCCGGTAATACATTAACGTTTTTTAGAAGAAGGTTTCTCTATAAGTCTATAATATAACAAAACTACTGTAATATGTAAAGTAAATAAGGTTTTCAAAAAGTTTCAGAAGCTTTATTTAAAATTAAATTAAAATGCAGATATTAGTTTAGTGTGATCCTTGCCCTTGCTGAGTTTTCCAATGTCTGGTGGCACCTATTTAGATACTTTAAGCTGCACACAGGCTTCTGAGTTATAAATTGATAACTGGCTGGCAGGAGGTCAGTGGCTGGAACCCCAGATCGGCATCTGAGGTGAGTGGAGCTGGCAGGGCTGAGCAGGGCCGGAAGCCTGGACCCTGTCTGGCAGGGGGCCTGCGCTGGAAGGTGAGTGGGGCTGCAGCGGGGACCCCAGCTGGTATAGGGCCAGCAGCTGGAACCCCAGAGCGGCAGCGGCCTGAGCGAGTCAGCCTACCCAGCTCTGGGGTTTCAGGGGTGGGCTGAGCATCTCTGCCAGCCCTCCTCTGGGGTTTCAGCCACCGGCTCCTGCCAGCTGGGGTCTCAGCCCACTGCCAGCCTGGAGTTGGCCAGCAGCGGGTGCTGAGTGGGACCCCAGCTGGCAAGAGGCCAGCAGTGGGAACCCCAGAGCGGCGGCGGTCTGAGGAGCTCAGCCCGCTGCTGCTCTGGGGTTTCCACCACCAGCTCCTGCCAGCTGGGGTCTCAGCCCGCTGCCAGCCTGGGGGGAAGGAACCCCAGGCCAGCAGCGGGCGCTGAGTGGGACCGGCGGTGGGAGCCTGGCTGGCAGGAGCCTGCGGTAGAAACCCCAGAGCGGTGGCGGGCTGAGTGGCTCAGCCCGCCGCGCGTGCAATCAAAAATCAGCTTGTGTGCCGTAGATTGCCGACCCCTAGTGTATAGGTTCGCTAAGGTGAAAGGAAGAGCGTAGCTTAGGTAAGAACTTTGGGTGCATGCATAGTGTGACCTTATTGCGGGAGAACGTGGTATACGGAGGTCTGCCATAAGCGCCTCCATTTCTCTTTACTCTTCTGGCAGACATGATTGCAATGACGAAGGTGGTCTTCATGGATAGGTGGAGAAGGGAGCAGGTAGCCATCGGTTCAAAGGGTGTCTCCATCAGGGCTTTGAGGACTAGGTGTAAATCCCAGGGTGCAACAAGTGGTTTCGCATCTGAGTATAACGCCTGGATGCCCTTCAGGAACCTTTTGGTGATCGGATGGGCAAAAACCGTTATGTTGTCAACCTTATGGTAGAAGGCGGTGATTGCCGTGAGGTGGACTGAGTGAGCTCGTAGAGAGGCCAGATGTTTTAAGGTGTAATAGGTAATCCAGTATCAGTGGGAGTGAAGCAGAAACTGGAGAGATCTGTTTGCCAGCGCACCAAGATATGAACGGTTTCCATTTATGCAAGTAGGTAGTGCGCGTGTTGTGTGTTCTGCTGTGAAGCAAGACAGTGCGTATTTGGTCCAAACATGTTAACTCTGCATTAGAGAATCATTGATCAGCCAGGCCCTCAGGTGGAGACGTTGTATGTTGGGGTGAAATAGTTCTCCCCTGCGCTGTGATAGGAGGTTGCTGAGTGGTGGAAAAGGGAATTGGCAGCTTGACTGACATGCGCAGGAGGAAGGGGTACCACGGTTGTTTGGCCCATGCTGGGGCTATGAGAATGATGTTGGCTCTGTCTGTTTGTATCTTCTGAATTACTCTGTGCAATACAGGCACTGGTGGGAACGCGTACATGAGTGTCTCGGTCCAAGAGAGCATAAAGGCTTGCCCCATGAGTGTTTCCCCAGGCCTGCTCTGGAGCAGAATGTCAGGCATTTTTTGTTAGTTCCTGCAGTGAACAGATCCAGTTGGAGATAACCCCAGGTCTGGAAAATGCTGGAAAGAATGGTGTCGTTGAGTTCTCACTCGTGTTGTAAGGGAAATGATCGGCTGAGCTCATCTGTGGTGGTATTCCGAGAACCTGGCAGTATGAGGTGGAGATATGGATGTTGTGTTGAAGGCACCAGTTCCAAAGTTTTACCACCTCTGTGCAAAGGGAGAGTGATCGGGCTCCCCCATCTGTTGACATAAAACATACATGCGATATTGTCAGTTATGATTTGAATTCGGTGGTTTTGGATGATGGAAAGGAAATGGAGGCAGGCATTGCGTATGGCCCGGAGCTCTAACAAGTTTATGTGAAGCCTGATTTCTGAAGCAGACCAGAGACCCTAAGTAGTGAGGTGGCCAATGTATGCTCCCCATCCTGTGAGGGATGCTTCTGTGCTGATGGTAATTGAAGGGGGATCATGTCGGAAGGGAATCCCGGTGCAGAGGTTGATGGGAGAAGTCCACCAGAGAAGTGAGTCCTGGACTTTCTGGGGCACAGTTAGTAACCTGTTTAGCTTGTGCTTGTTTGGTTTGTGTACTGTGGCTAGCCAGCCCTGAAGGCATCATACATGCAGGCAAGCATTTGCGACCACAAATGTGGAAGCAGCCATATGTCCTAAGAGCTGTAGGGAGTCTCGGACTGTAGTCTGTGGGTTGGCACGCATCTGGGTAATAAGGTTGCCCATTGTGTGGAATCTGTCCTGGAGGAGAGATGCAAAACTAGTGGTGGAATCGAGGTGAGCGCACATGAAGTCGATTTGTTGGGTAGGTGTAAGATAGATTTGTTTTTGTTTATTTGCAGGCCCAAGGTGCGGAAGCAGTGAAGGGTTGCGAGAGTTGCATGATTTGCTTCTAACTGCATGGGAGACTTGAGGAGACAATCATCCAGGTAAGGAAATATGAGGATTTCTTTTTTTCTCTGAGATATGCTATTACAACTGCTAGCACCTTGGAGAAGACACGTGGTGCAGTAGAAAGGCCAAAAGGGAGGACCATGTACTTGTAGTGTTGCGCTCCCACTGCAAATCTGAGGAAACGTTGATGGGCCGGGTGGATAGAAACATGGAAATATGCATCTTGGAGGTCAAGGGTTGAAAACCAATCTCCTTGCTCCAGCGACAGAATTATCATTGGGAGAGCAACCATCAGGAATTTCTGTTTCTTGACGAACAAGTTCAAACGTCAAAGATTGAGGACAGGGCGCCAACCGCCGCTTTCCTTTTCCATCAAGTAATAGTGGGAGTAAACCCCTTTCCGTGTTGAGGGGGTGCCTCCTTTATTGCTCCAAGATGTATGAGATGCTGTACCTTTTGACAGAGCAATTGTTCATGAGAGGGGTCCCTGAAGAGGGATGGGGTAGGAGGGTGGGCGGGCAGTAAGGAGACGAAAGGGATGGCATAACCCAATTTGATAATGTCTAGGACCCATCTGTCCATAGTGATGGATTGCCAGCTGGCCAGGAACGAACGCAAACAGTGTCCAAAAACCAGCCAGGAAAGCAGAAGGTTTATTTAGACGACAGGAACACAGTCCAACACAGGTCTTGCAGGCACAGATAACAGGATCCCCCGTTAGGTCCATCTTGGGGCCCCCAGGAGACCCACAGCCCCCCATCGGGGATCAGAGCCCTCTCTCTCTGCCTCCCCTCTTTTCCCTAGCCAGCTCCAGTCTGCCCAACCCCCTCCGGCCCCTCCTCTCTGCTCAGCTTCTTTCCTGGGCCAGGAGGTCACCTGACCCCTTTGTCTCCAACACCTTTAGATGCACCTTTGCAGGGAGGGGCCCGGCCATCAGTTGCTAGGAGACAGAGTGTCAGGCATTCGGCCTTCTGCTTTGCTAGATACTTAGAGGCCTGCACCCAGCATTCCCAGCCCCCAGTACCAACAGTCCCACTTCGTCACACCTCTCCCCCCTTCGAGACCGAACTGAGCGGGGTCACTCCAGCCAGTAACCTGGGGAAGTTCGAACTCACCTACATTCCCATGGCTGCCCCAGGGTCCCCCCCGTTCTGGGGGAAAAGTTACCCCAGGTCATTCCAGTTTCCTGCCCCCCTGTAGGTCGGGGGGACTCGAGGGCACTTGCAGATTGCAGGGGGGAAGCCTTATGCTGCCCGTGCCCTTTCCCCACCCCAGTACCCCTGGGGTGCACGCTGGGCTCGGGCCTTCTCCCCACGTTCCAGTCTGGGGGGCTGTGATTCAGGTTCTCTCGGTTCAGAGACCCCCTTTTGACCCTGGCCCCCCTCTGGACAGGCTCCTCGGGGCGGGGCAAGGGTCTTACACCATCTTCCCCCTGTCCCGGGCCTTCCTCCCCCTCTGGCAGAAGTCACAGGAGCGGCAGTGCTGCCGGACATGGGTAAAGACCCCAGGCCAGTAAAAGCTCCGTAGCAGCTTCTGCTGGGTACGCCAGGCTCCCTGGTGCCCTGAGGGGGGAATGTCATGGGCCTGGCACAGCAGCTGGTGGCGATACTCCTGGGGTACCACCAGCTGCCTCCTGATCCCCCCTGACTTCATTTTCCCTGGGGGAGCCCATTCTCGGTACAGGAACCCCTTCTCCCACAGGAACCTTTTCCGGCCACCTCGTCCCATGGTCTGTCCCCCACCGAGGTCGGCCAGGTCCCCTATCCTCCGCAAGGAGGGGTCTTCCCGCACCGCGGCCTGGAACTCAGCCACTGGGGCAGGGACGGGGATCTGCTCTCTCTCACCGGCTGGGTCTGAGGCCACAGCCTCTCTGAGCCCTGTCCCTGGGCGTTCCCTCCCCACCGGGTCAGGGTCCTGCGCCTCGGGCAGGGTACCTTCCCCGGTGTCAGGGTGCAGAGCCCTGCGTCGACTCTGACTACGGTTCACGGCCAGGGCACCCCGGGTGTTACTTGGCCAGTCCTCGAGGTCCCCCCCCATTAACACTTCCGTGGGCAAATGTGGGTGCACCCCCATGTCCTTGGGGCCCTCCTTGGCCCCCCACTTCAGGTGTACCCTCGCCACAGGCACCCTGAATGGGGTCCCGATAACACCCCTCAGGGACACGGTAGGTGTTGGGCACCATCCGATCTGGGTCCACCACCTCGGGCCGGGCCAGCATCACCTCTGCGCCCGTGTCCCAATACCCAGTGACCTTCCTCCCATCTACCTCCAGGGGAACAAGGCACTCGCTCCGGAGGGGCAGCCTTGTGCCCACCCTGTAAACCCAAAACTCAGGGCGGGAAGCATCCAGCCTCTCGGAGGGGTCGACCCGGGGCCCCCCTCCCTCCTTCGTAGGTGGTACGCGGCCAGCCCCCCTTTCCTGCGAACGCTGCCCCTCATCCGACTGGGTCTCTACCAAGTTAACCCAGTGGGGGGTCGGTCTGCTCAGTTTGTCCGTGGGTCTGGGGCACTGGGACCGCAGGTGGCCCCTCTGGCCACAGTGATAGCAGCACATGTCCCGTTGGTCCCCTCGAACCGGTCGGTTGTCCCTGGCGCTGGCCGTTCCCTTTGGGAGGGGGTTCTCCCGATTCCCCTTTTGGGTGGTCTCAGGATGACTCTCTCTCTGCATCGCGGCGGGCCTGTTCCTTTGGGGTTCCTCCCTGCTATCCCCTGCCCGATGGTCCACAAACTCGTCGGCCAGCTGGCCTGCGTGCTGCGGGTTCTCTGGCTTCTGGTCCATCAACCACCGCCTCAGGTCGGATGGGCATTGCGCATACAGGTGCTCCAGTACGAATAAGTCAAGCAGGTCCTCTCTAGTTTGGGCCCCAGCGGTCCACTTGCGGGCATACCCCTGCGCCCGGTTGGCCAGTTGTAGGTATGTGACCTCCCGGGTCTTATGTTGACTCCGGAACCTCTTCCGGTACATCTCCGGGGTCAGCCCAAACTCGTGGAGCACGGCCTGTTTGAACCGTTCGTAGTCCCCTGCCTCCGCCCCTTTCATTCGGCTGTACACCTCCACGGCGGTGGAGTCCAGTAAGGGGGTGAGAAACTGGATCCTGTCTGCAGGGTCAACCCGGTGCAGCTCGCAGGCATTCTCAAAGGCCGTCAGGAAGGTGTCTATGTCCTCCCCCTCCTTACGCCGGGCCAGGAAGCTCTTATCAAAGCTCTTTGTAGGCTTGGGTCCCCCCTCACTCACCGCAGCCGGGGCCTTACTGCTGTTCAGCTGGGCCAGTTCCAGCTCATGTTTACATTGCTTCTCATTCTCCTCCCGCTCCTGTCTCAGTTCTTGCCTCCTTAACTCGAGCGCTTTCCTGTCATATTCCAGCCGCATCCGCTCCAGGGACAGGGAGCTCCGCCGGGACGATCCCCTGCTGGCCACGGAGCCCTCGGTAGTCGCTGGGCTCCTCCTCCCCCTAGGCATAGGAATGGGGGGTCTTGGGACGCCACTCCCAGCCGGGCCAGACACTGGTACCTGTGCTGCGTCTGCCTGGCTGCTTCCCTCAGAGACAGGGATCCGTTCATTCCTGTGATCTTCATCCTCCAGCTGGGCAATCAGCTGGTCCTTGGTGAGTTTCCCACTGCGCAGCCCCCTGTGCTTGCAAATCTCCACCAGGTCGCACTTGCGCCGCTTGGCATACATCTTTCTGCCGGCCACTCGCAGGCCAGGGGGCTTGTCGCTCCCCACGGGTTCCAGGGGGACCCCTAGTGTGCCAGTCCTTGAGGTCACCCCCTCTCTGCCAGGGTCAAGCTGCAGACTCCTCCGCCCCTGGGACCGCTCGCTGTGATCCCCCGGGTGACCCTGTTACTGCAAAGTCCTGCTCTCTGGTCACACTCTCCCAGGGGTTAATCGCCCCTTCGTTTTACTGCTCCCCAGTCACTTACTGCAGGAAGCACCGTCCACGGGGTGCAGTCATCCCACCTCTGCCACCAGTTGTCACGGAGTGTAGGGGAGTTAGGCCCTGCACCCCCGGGCTCCCTGCCGATTCACCAGGACTCTCAGCCAGCCAGGAAAGCAGAAGGTTTATTTAGACGACAGGAACACAGTCCAACACAGGTCTTGCAGGCACAGATAACAGGATCCCCCGTTAGGTCCATCTTGGGGCCCCCAGGAGACCCACAGCCCCCATCGGGGATCAGAGCCCTCTCTCTCTGCCTCCCCTCTTTTCCCTAGCCAGCTCCAGTCTGCCCAACCCCCTCCGGCCCCTCCTCTCTGCTCAGCTTCTTTCCCGGGCCAGGAGGTCACCTGACCCCTTTGTCTCCAACACCTTTAGATGCACCTTTGCAGGGAGGGGCCCGGCCATCAGCTGCTAGGAGACAGAGTGTCAGGCATTCGGCCTTCTGCTTTGCTAGATACTTAGAGGCCTGCACCCAGCATTCCCAGCCCCCAGTACGAACAGTCCCACTTCGTCACAGACCCGTCTGTCCATAGTGATGGATTGCCAGCTGGCCAGGAACGAACGCAAACAGTGTCCAAAAAAAAATGGTTGGTTTGAGTTGGCGCGAGGTTTTCTATACCCTCGACCAAGACTTCAGATTTGTTTATTTGGGTTAGGAGGGTGGGTCGCCGTTGTACGTCGAGGGTGACGTCATTGGTTTCTGGGCCTATGTCGTCGTCGTTGCGTATCATATTGTCTGAAAGGTGGATGTTGTTCAAAGGCATGGTAACGCGGTCATTGGTATAGCTGATATCTATATTGTCTCTTCTTTGAGGCAGGAGTTTGGATGCCTAAGGATCAGAGAGTGGCATGGGAGTCCCTTCATAGAGTGAAGGACCTCATTGGTTGTAGCGGCAAAGAGCTTGTCTCCATCGAAAGGGAGATCTTCAACTGTATTCTGTATCTCCTTCGGAAAGGAGGAAGAAGCAAGCCATGAGGACTGCCGCATGATGATGGCTGTGGCTGTGGATCTGTCCACTGCATCCGCAGCATCAAGGGCGGCTTGAAGAGCTGTGCGGGAGATCAATTGGCCCTCGGACAACACTGCTTTAAATCGTTGTCATTTATCCTCCGACATCCTCAATACACTGCATTACCTTAGCATAATTTTTGTGGTCATATTTTGCTAAGAGTACCGCATAGTTCACTACTCTAAATTGCAAAGTGGAAGAAGAATACACTTTGCGGCCAAAGGAGTCCATTCTCCTGTTATCTTTGTCTGATGGAGTGGAGCAGAAGTGCTGGTATTTGTTTTTCTGATTGGCAGCGTCAACCACTAGGGAATTAGGTGAGAGGTGTGTAAATAGAAACTCAGATCCCTTAGATGGGATGAAATATTTGCGGTCCAATCTCTTGCTAGTGGGCATTATTGTAGATGGAGTCTGCCAAATAGTTTTAGCAGGTTCCATAATGGCCTCATTAATTGGTAGGGGGGAGGGATAGCTCAGTGGTTTGAGCATTGGCCTGCTAAACCCAGGGTTGTGAGTTCAATCCTTGGGGGGCACTTAGGGATCTGGGGCAAAATCAGTACTTGGTCCTGCTACTGAAGGCAGGGGGCTGGACTTGATGACTCTTTGGGGTCTCTTCCAGTTCTAGGAGATAGGATATCTCCATTAATTTACTTTACTTTATTTAGGAGGATGTGGTAGCTTGCAGGATGTCGGTAAGCTCGTGTTGTGTTTCAAGTGCCTCCTCTTGGGTGATCTTGAGCTCTTCTACTACTCTCTGAAACAGCTCTTGAAAGTGAATGAGGTCATCAGTAGCAAGAGGTGTGTGTGTGGGGGGGGTACCATGGCATCTTGGGATGTTATTGCTATAGCAGAGGTGTGCGGGGCAGTGTCCCCTGTAGTGAGGGCTGCCACTTCAGGTCTTATCTGGGGTTCAGTGTAAGCCAGTAATGGGGAGGGTCTGACAGCTTTCCTTCAGGCAGCCCGCAGAACACCTGAGTGTGGTGTGGTGTAGTCCATGGACCCCATTGTGGCTATTGCCCCGGGGGGGCACAGGTGGTCCCATCCAGGGATTGCCATACCAGTGTGGATAGCCTTGAGGAAATAGGGTTTCTGCTGCAGGGCATCTCCCTGTTGTAGGTAGCTGAATATGGGGTGAGTATTGAAAGGAAAACATCTGGTCATCATATTCCTCTTCATCCTCCCATACTTCAATTGGAGGTGTTTGAAGTAATAGGGGAGTACTGAAGATATTGTGCTAAAGGTCTTGGTGACAGACTGGTGCCGAGAAGAGGAGTCTCAGACGCATGGGACACCCTTAATTCCTGTGGCTGTAAAAAAAACTATAGTGGTGCTCACTGACCAGGCATCGGTGCCGGTGTAGCTGGTGGAAGCAGAGTCTGCTGCAGCATCTGCTCGCGCACCGAAGGGTGTCCCGGGGACACAAGCTGACTCTGGGTAGTAGGAACCCCTGAGGTAGCAGCAAAGAATCCTGTGGCACCTTATAGACTAACAGACGTTTTGCAGCATGAGCTTTCGTGGGTGAATACCCACTTCTTCGGATGCAAGCAGTGGAAATTTCAGGGGCAGGTGTGTATATATAAGCAAGCAAGAAGCAAGCTAGAGATAACGAGGTTAGATCAATCAGGGAGGATGAGGCCCTGTTCCAGCAGCTGAGGTGTGAAAACCAAGGGAGGAGAAACTGGTTCTGTAATTGGCAAGCCATTCACAGTCTTTGTTTAGTCCTGAGCTGATGGTGTTAAATTTGCAGATGAACTGGAGCTCAGCAGTTTCTCTTTGAAGTCTGGTCCTAAAGTTTTTTTGCTGTAGGATGGCCACCTTAAAATCTGCTATTGTGTGGCCAGGAAGGTTGAAGTGTTCTCCTACAGGTTTTTGTATATTGCCATTCCTAATATCCGATTTGTGTCCATTTATCCTTTTCCTTAGAGACTGTCCAGTTTGGCCGATGTACATAGCAGAGGGGCATTGCTGGCATATGATGGCATATATTACATTGGTGGATGTGCAGGTGAATGAACCGGTGATGGTGTGGCTGATCTGGTTAGGCACTTCAAAGGAGGCTGGGGACCTCAGGGGGCTCGGTGCAGAGAGTGGCGGTGGCAGAAGCGGCGTCGCAGGATCAAAGGACGGTGCCGCAGCTGTCGCTTGTGCTGTCAGCACCATAGCAGCTCTCGGCACCATGCTGACAGCAGTGGCTGAAGGAGGGCTGAAAGAGGTGGGCAACTGAAAGCCCCGAGCCTCAGCACCATGGAGAAGGGCAGCCGACACATGGTCAGTACCTGAGGTGCCTGCTGCATAAAATGAGCTGAACTGCGGAGTGGCAGCTGCTGAAGATAAGAGAGCTGGTTTTAACTTTTTCTCCAAACATCCCCTGAGGGGAGATGAAGCTGGCCTTTTTTAATCTTTCCTTTACCTCTGGAGGGTGTCACAGAGGTTTGCTGGCCAGGGTCAAACGCTGGTCTGAGTGAGTTTTCTAGAAGCAGCATTTTAAGCCTGAGCTCCCTGTCCTTGCGTGTCCTCACCTTCAACTTATTACAGTAGATGCATTTTTGCGGTACATGACACTCCCCCAAACAGCATACAGTGAGTGCCCATCCGAGAAGGGGATGGCATCCTTACAGGAGGCGCATCTCTTGAAGCCTGGGGAGCCAGGCATGTCCAAAACCGCGGAGGGTTTTTTTTTCCCCCTTTCTTTAAATAAAGTAACAACTAATGTAACTTAACTAAATAACAATTCTAATGACTGAAACTAATTAAACTAAACCAACTAATTTCAAGAGCACTGCTGAACTCCGTCTCTTGCCGGGGCGGTAGAGAAGGAACTGAGAAGCCCAGGCCATGCACGTGCTATTCAAACACTGACAGCTCAAGAAGCAGGCTGAGCGTGTTCACAGCCCCCATGGGGTACTGCTGTAGAAATCTCCAATCGAAGGTGCTGGGACGCACCTAGACCTGAAGTGGAGCACCCAACAGGGACATCTCTCAAAGAAGAACTGAAGGCATCACTGTGATCACCTACTTTGACCTCCTGTAAAACACACTTCATTGAATTTCCCAAAATAATTCCTAGAGCACAGCTTTTAGAAAAACATCCAATCTTGATTTAAACATTGCCACGGATGAAGAATCTCTCACAACCCTCCATAAGCTGTTCCAATGGTTAATTACTCTGGCAATTAAAAATTTATGCCTTATTTACAAACTGAATTTGTCTAGCTTCAACTTCTAGCCAATGGATCATGCCATAACTTTCTCTGCTAGAATGAAAAGCCCATTATTAAATATTTGTTCCCCATGTAGATACTTATAGATTGTAATCAAGTCATCCCATAATCGTCTCTTTGAGAAGCTTAATAGGTTGAGGTCCTTAAGTCAATCATTATCAAGGCATGTTTTCCATCTCCATCAATTTTCATGGCTCCTTGCTGACCACTCTCCACTTTATCAACATCTATCTTGGATTGTGGCCACCAGAACTGGAGACAGAATTCCAACAGTGGTCACCTCAATGCCAAATACAGAGGTAAAATAACCTCTGCTCTTACTCAAGTTTCTCCCTTTCCAATCTTTGGATGCATATTAGCCATTTTAGCCACAGCATCTCACAAGGAGCTCATGTTCAGCTGATTACCCACAATGACCCACAAATCTTTTTCAGAGTCATTGCTTCCCAAGACAGAGTCCCTCCAGTCTGGAAGTATGGCCTACATTCTTTGTTCTTAGATATACACATTTACATTTAGTCATATTAAAAAAACAGCTCACCAAACGATCCAGATCGCTTTGTATCTTTGGACCTGCCCTCTTCATTATTTACCACTCCCCCAATTTATGTTTCATCTACAAACTATGACTGAGTCTTTTCTAAATGTTAAATAGCATAGGGCCAAACCGATCCCTGTGGGAACTCAACAGAAACATACCCACCCATCTGACGATTCCCCATTTACAATTACATTTTGAGACCTATCACTTGGCCAGCTTTCAATCCATTTAATGTTTTTAAATCAAAATGTCAAGCAGTACTAAGTCAAATACCTTACGGAAGTCTAACTATATTAAATCAACACTACTGTCTTTATTAACAAAATCTGTAATCTCATCAAAAAAATAGAGATTCTGTTGAACTATTTTCCATAAACCCATGCTGACTGCCATGGATTATTTTACCCTCCTTTAATCCTTTATCAACCAACTCCCATATCAGTCACTCTACTATGTTGCCTAGGATCAATGTCAGACTGACAGGCCTAAAATTATCCAGTATAACACATCAGTATGTTCTAACAGAACATAGCTCTTCAGTGCTGAGAGAACCTCTGGCACCAGGATATCTGGTATAGAGCGGATGCTTGTTGCCAGGTTGTCTCAGTATCTATCTGCACAGCTCCCATCATTAATGAAGGGCCAGCACTGACATGTTTCTCAGAAGTCAAAACCAGTGAAGTTACGGTGCCAGAAAGACCATTTCTGTGTCAATGAGGCCTAAATGTCTGCAGAAAGCTTAGGAAACACTGTCACAGATCCAATTTGTCCAACACCAACTTCAATGCCAGGGTGCTCCTGAGTTGCCTGACTCTGAAGCTCAGGGTAGGCTGCTCTGTCACCCTCACAGGGGCAGCTGACAGGATGTGGGATCCAGGCACTGGGCTTATGATCACTCCTCAATGAAGGAAGTACAAAGTGACCTATCAATGAGAGAGCTGGAGGTGTGAAGACCCATCATACTAATCAGAAATCCAGGAAATGAGTTCCTCTCAAGTAGAGCAGCAGGTGTGCATAGCTGCCTCCAGGACTTGGGACACCTGGCTGACCAGGACCAGAAGGAATGAAGGTTCTAGGTCCATATTATAAAGTAACTGAGCAATGGCAAAACTACCCAACTTCAGCTATGTAAGAGCTCTGAGGGTGAGATGGTAGCTAAGAAACCAGCACAATCCTTGGATGTATATGCAGACTATGAAATAGGAGTAAGGAGGTGGAATTAACACAGTATACAGAATTAGAGGAGACCATTACTGGAATACTATGTCCAGTTTTGGTGTCCACATTTAAAAAAAAACTTCAAAAATTGGAAAAGGCTAAAAAGTGCTTCAAAAATTAGATATCTGGAAAACCTGCCTTATAGTGAAAGACTGATGAAGCTCAACTTATTTAAGTTACCCAAGAAAAGGGTAAGTGGTTATCTACAAGGGGAGAAGATCTCTGACAGAGGGCTCTTTAATCTAGTGGACAAAGGAGACAAGATCCAGTGGCTGGAATCTGAAAAGTTAGACAAATTCAGACTAAAATAAGGAACTTTTAAATGTATTTTTACTGTTAGGGTAATTAACCACTGGAACAACTTACCTAGGGAGGTAGTTCATTCTCCATCACTTGAAGTCCTTAAATCAAATCTGAAGGTCTTTTTAGAAAGATACATTCTAGCCTCAACCAGAAGTTAAAGGTTTGTTGCAGTAATTATCGAGTGAAGTTTCATGGCCTGTGTTATGCAGGAGGTCAGATTAGACCATCACAAAGGTCTATTCTTATCTTAAAATCTATTAATTGATTAGCTAACTAAAGGTTTTAACAATTAAAATTCCCGGACAGAGGAAAGGTCCCTATAACTACATGGAGTGATTAGAACTGAACTGGAATGGGACTACATAGCCCTTTAGGTTTACATAGGACTACATAGGACTTTAACAATGTTTAAAAGGGGACTGGATAAATTCATGGTGGCTAAGTCCATAAATGGCTATTAGCCAGGATGGGTAAGAATGGTGTCCCTAGCCTCTGTTCGTCAGAGGATGGAGATGGATGGCAGGAGAGAGATCACTTGATCACTGCCTGTTAGGTTCACTCCCTCAGGGGCACCTGGCATTGGCCACTGTCGGTAGACAGATACTGGGCTAGATGGACCTTTGGTCTGACCCGGTACGGCCTTTCTTATGTTCTTATGTACACAGCCCTTTCACAAGCTAGGCATTAAATATTAAGTTCTGCGAGGGAAGTACTCAACAGGCAGTGCTTTCCACAATGTTCCTGAAGATCAGCAGCTCTGGGAATGCATTTTGCAAGTGCAAGTATGCAGAGGGTCTCTTGAAGAACAGCAGTTCTGTTGATGTCAATTTAGGAGATACACCATTTTTATTCAAGAGCCCAGATTCTAAGTGGCATATCAGCTGCGTATTGCATGGTCCATGGGGATGACTTTAAGCTATCCCCTGATGCTGTCCAGCCTCCAGGCCAGTCCCAGCCCCAATCATAGAATATCAGGGTTGGACGGGACCTCAGGAGGTCATCTAGTCCAACCCCCTTCTCAAAGCAGGGCCAATCCCCAACTAAATCATCCCAGCCAAGGCTTTGTCAAGCCTGACCTTAAAAACCTCTAAGGAAGGAGATTCCACCACCTCCCTAGGTAACCCATTCCAGTGCTTCACCACTCTCCTAGTGAAAAAGTTTTTCCTAATATCCAACCTAAACCTCTCCCACTGCAACTTGAGACCATTACTCCTTGTTCTGTCATCTGCTACCACGGAGAACAGTCTAGATCCATGCTCTTTGGAACCCCCTTTCAGGTAATTGAAAACAGCTATCAAATCCCCCCTCATTCTTCTCTTCTGCAGACTAAACAATCCCAGTTCCCCCAGCCTCTCCTCATAAGTCTTGTGCTCCAGCTCCCTAATCATTTTTGTTGCCCTTCACTGGACTCTTTCCATTTTTTCCACATTCTTCTTGTAGTGTGGGGCCCAAAACTGGCCACAGTACTCCAGATGAGGCCTCACCAATGCAGAATAGAGGGGAACGATCACGTCCCTCGATCTGCTGGCAACGCCTCTACTTATACAGCCCAAAATGCCGTTAATCTTCTTGACAACAAGGGCACACTGTTGACTCATATCCAGTATCTTGTCCACTGTAACCCCTAGATCCTTTTCTGCAGAATTGCTGCCTAGCCATTCGGTCCCTAGCCTGTAGCAGTGAATGGGATTCTTCCATCCTAAGTGCAGGACTCTGCACTTGTCCTTGTTGAAACTCAGATTTCTTTTGGCCAATCCTCCCATTTGTCTAGGTCACTCTGTATCCTATCTTTGCCCTCCAGCATATCTACCACTCCTCCCAGTTTACTGTCATCTGCAAACTTGCTGAGGGTGAAGTTCACACCTTTATCCAGATTATTAATGAAGATATTGAACAAAACCGGCCTCAGGACCAACCCTTGTGGCACTCCACTTGATACCGGCTGGCAACTAGACATGGAGCCATTGATCACTACCTGTTGAGCCCAACGATTTACCCAGCTTTCTGTCCACCTTATAGTCCATTCATCCAGCCCATACTACTTTAACTTGCTGGCAAGAATGCTGTGGGAGACCGTATCAAAATCTTTGCTAAAGTTAAGGTACATCACATCCACTGCTTTCCCCTCATCCACAGAGCCAGTTATCTCGTCATAGAAGGCAATTAGGTTAGTCAGGCATAACTTGCCCTTGGTGAATCCATGCTGACTGTTCCTGATCACTTTCCTCTCCTTTAAGTGCTTCAGAATTGATTCCTTGAGGACATGCTCCATGATTTTTCCAGGGACTGAGATGAGGCTCCTTCTTCCCTTTTTTAAAGATGGGCACTACATTAGCCTTTTTTCCAGTCATCCAGGACCTCCCCTGATTGCTATGAGTTTTCAAAGATAATGGCCAATGGCTCTGTAATCACATCTGCCAACTCCTTTAGCACCCTCAGATGCAGTGCATCTGGCCCCACGGACTTCTGCTCATCCAGTTTTTCTAAATAGTCCTGAACCACTTCTTTCTCCACAGAGGGCTGGTGACCTCCTCCCCATGCTGTGCTGCCCAGTGCAGCAGTCTGGGAGCTGACCTTGTTCGTGAATACAGAGGCCAAAAGAAGCATGGAGTGCTAGAAGATTTGCAGGACTACTCTAATTTATGCCAGCCATCGTTGGACCCCAGGTACTGTTTCTGCATCTGAGGATCATGTAGAATGTAGTAAAACCTTTGCCACATACCTTTGATCCAAGAAGTGATGGAGGTAGAAGCTGCTCCAGTGACTAAATCTCTCAGTTATTCCATTATGCAGGTGGACTCTTTCACCAACCTGCTAAGCCATGGTTGCTTTATATTGTTTGAGTAGCATACAGCAGCCTTAATGTACCCAAGAATCAAGCCCAAAATATTCAGCCACTGTAGCAAGTCTCCTTGACCAACTTAGGCTATGTGCATGACTATCGTGTTAATCCACAACGAGCCACTCACATTAATAAAATTCCAACAGTCACACTTAAAGTTCACACAGTGCCCACTGATTCCCTCCATAACGATGAAACTCCTAACATACACTACCACAAAGTCAAGAATTCTGAAGATCATCCTCTTACCATTACCTGTGAGCATAATTTGTGCTCCAAGAAATTCACTGTTGCCAGGATCTTTAACCACAGGTTGAGATCTCCATTTCTGAAAAACATGCTGCAAATTCAAAAGAATGAAAGCTCACCTGAGAGAGGTCAATGAAATGATTTGCTTCCGCCATCACCTTTACACGGAAGTTTGTCCCATCATCAGGGCTGAGGGCATAACAGAACACCTAGAATATACAGCACCACAAGTTAATATAAGTACATGAAATTTAGCCTACTGACTAAAATTTCATCATAAATGCTATGTAATTACTCTCTGTTATTCTCATCCAAAAGAGGAAATTGTTTAGGACTAAGCTTAATTTTATTTTACACAAACATTAGCCAGTTATTTTGTAAGTGCTTTGGAACACGAAAAATCCTAAATAAGTGTTACGAAAATTGCATACAAGCAGCTTAAGCATTCGTTAGAAGTGTAACAATTTCACAACTGGTCTCACTTTTGGATTGATATTACACTCAGCCCATTTTTCATTGAGTCTCCAGCCAATCAGTGGATAAATCCTGGAGAACGCAGCATGCAACTCTCCAGTTAAAAGTGTGACATGGATCCAGTGACAAGGTATGCAAACATTTTTACTTTTAGTAAATCTAATATTTACTGGTCACTGATTCAAACAGTAAACCTGCAGTATGATCATTCATATGAGCTCCCCAACCTAAAAAAAGGAGGCATCAGTAATCATGGTTACCTTGGGTGTTGGTGTGCCAAAAGGGATCTCCACTCAAACTTTTTCTGCCTTTGTCCACCAGACAAGTCCAGAGGAGCCTTTGATAGAATTGTCATTTTGGCATTGATGTCGCCCCTCTCTGGGGAGTAGATGCACAGGTTTGCAGGCAATGGAGATTGAGCCTGGCACACGTGCATGAGCGGGACAGGCGTGTTCTGACTGAAGACTGGGCCCTATGGATGACCTTGTTTACGAGAGCACCCATGACATGGAATATCTCAAATCGGTAGAGGGATCAACCACAGCAAGAGCCTAAGTCACTCCTATGAAGTTTATGGACGTTATGGGGGATGATGAACATGGACTTCTCGTTGCTGATGCAAACTTCTAGAGAAGGAAGTAGGTAAAACAGGAAATGGGTTGCCAACTGGACTTCTTCATATGATGTACCAATTAGGAGCCAGTAGTTAAGTTATAAGAAGAAGGTGAACCCAACCCATTTCTTCTCATCCAAGCTGCCACCTCTGAAAAAACTTTGGTAAAGACCCTGGTGCTGTGGCTAGCCCAAATGGAAGTACCCTGAATAGGTATCGGTTTTGACTGAAGAGGAACCTGAGGAGCCTTCTGTGGGATGGGTAAATGTCTTTGTGGAAGTACAGCCTTTTGGTTCGAGAGCTGAGAACTGTGTGCCCTCTTCTACAGAAGGAATTCTTCTACCAATGTAACCATGCAGAATTATAGTTTTTGGATGAACATACTTAGTCACTGTAGGTCAATGATGGGCCTGCCTCCGTCCTTTTGGGTAGCTAAGTATGGAGAGCAGAATCCTTTTCCCCTGATGTTGAGGTGGAACCTTTTTTATGGATACATGACGGAGAAAGGAGTTCACTTTTTGACTGACAATTTCCTCATGAGATTGGTCCATGAAAAAGGAACCGGAAAGGGGATGTGTGTGTAAAAGTTGATTAAAACTTGATCAGATAGCTGCAATTAATAGTTTCCAGTACTCATCTGTTAGTTGGTAGGGACCTCCAGTTGCAGGCACACTGGATAAGGTGGCCTACAAAAAAATGAGGGGGGAGGGGAAGAGATGATGTGGCATCAACAAAGGAATGTGGTCTCAACAATCTCAGCAAAATAAGTTTTCTGATGGAGGGTTATAGTGAGGTGTGGCAGGGGATGTCACAAGAGCTGCATGTCTGGGCCTGTGCATTCAAGCTCTGTTGCGATGAATTTTCTGTAGGACCTGTGGTATTAATGGGATTGGAGTGAAGACATACCTGAGGTGATCCCGCCATGGTAGCAGAAGGGCATCTCCCTTTTGAATCTGTCATTTACTTAGTGGAAAGAGACCCATGAGACTTGACAGTACAAGATTCAGGTCCCAAGGGGGTCCCGGACATGCAGGTAAAGGCGCTTTGGGACCTTTCAGAATCCGCACCATCATAGAGTGGGCAAAGATTGACCTGTCTTGAAACAGAGGATGGAACACCGAAATGGCCACCAGGTGCACCGTGACCGAAGACAGCGATAGGCCCTGGAGCTTAAGGTGCAGCAAATAGTCCAAGACATCCTGCAGCGGGACCTCTTCTGCACGGATGTGATAATCTGAGGCCCAAAACGTAAATCGCTTCCACTTCACCACATAGGTGGCTTGGGTAGAAGGCTTCCTGCTGCCCAGCAGGACTTGCTGGATACCAGCGGAACATCGTTGCTCCTCTCCACTCAGCCACGCAGCAGCCAGGCTGTCAAGTGCAGCACCACCAGGTCCAGGTACAGCAAACTGATGTTGTTCTGGAACAGCTGATCCCATCTAAGAGGCAGGTGCAGCGGGGTGGCTGCTGACAGGTTCAGCAGCATGCCAAACCAGAGCTGACAGGGCCATAAGGATGACAATGGCTTCGCCTTGCTTCACCTTTACCAGGGCCCTGTGGATCAAGGGCACCAGCGGGAAGGCGCTCCTGACCACGAAATCAGGAAGCATCCAACAGGAAGCACTTGTCCCTGCCCTGGAGAGAGCAGAACACATGGCACTTCCTGTTGTGCCATGATGTGAACAAGTCCAACCGGGGTATCCCCCACCTGCGGAAGATTAGGCTGACCACCTCCGGATGGAGCCACCATTCGTGTTGGGATGAGAAGGTCCTGCTGAGGCAATCTGCTGGGACGTTCTTGGTTCCCGGCAGGTGGGCAACCACCAGGTGAATGTTGTGCCAAACACAAGAGTCCCAGAGGCTGAGTGCTTCCTAACAAAGGGCCGAAGACCTGGCACCACCTTGCCTGCTGATGTAATACATCGCAACAGTATTGTCTGTCAGGACCTGCACCACCTTGCCCTTCAGATGGGGCAAGAAAGCCTGACAGGAGAGGCGAACCATCCCGAGCGCCTTGACATGGATGTGGAGGGCTATGTTGGGATGTAGCCACTGGCCCTGGGTGTTCAGCTTGCCCAGGTGGGCTCCCCAGCCCAGATCCGAAGCATCCGAGACCAAGGTGAACGATGGAGTCGGGGACACAAAAGGAACTGCTTGGAGCACCAACTCAGGGTCCCACCACCAGAACAACGACAATAGAATATGGCTCAGTACCATGACCGCTCAGTCTAGGAGGTGCCTGTTGGGAATGTAAACTGAGGACAGCCAGGTTTGCAGAGGCCTCAGATGAAGTCAGGCATGCCTGACCACGTATGTGCACACAGCCATATGGCCCAACAGCCGCAGACATGTGCGGTGAGTGGATAGGCTTTTATGTAGGAGATTAAGTCCGCCATGGCCTGGCAATGCGCTTTGGGAAGGAATGCCCTGGCCTGTATGGAGTCGAGAACCGCCCCGATAAACTCTATGCATTGGACTGGCATTAGCATGGACTTCTCTGTGTTTATTAACAGACCCAGGTCGCTGCAGGTGGAACGCACCATATCGAGGCTCCTTTGCACCTGCCCCGGAGACCTACCCTTGATACACCAGTCACTGAGATATGGAAAAATCTGAATCCCTCTGACATCTGAGGTAAGCCGCCGCTGGTGCAACGCATTTGGTGAACACCCTGGGGGGCTGAGGACAGGCCAAAGGGTAGCACTGTGAACTAGAGGTGGTGCCCGGCCACTATGAAGCACAGGAACCACCTGTGTCCCGGGAATATGGAGACATGGACGTTAGCGTCCTTTTAAGTCGAGAGCGGCGTACCAGTCCCCCGGATCCAGGTAAGGGATGATGGAGACCATGTGGAACTTCAACTTCTTGAGAGATTTGTTGAGGGCATGCAGGTCCAGAATGGGTCCGAGGCCCCCTTTTTGCCATCGGGATTAGGAAGTAGCGGGAATAGAATCCTCTTCCTTTCATATCCGAAGGAACCTCCTCCACAGCCCCCAAGCCCAGGAGTTGCTCATGAGAAGGGTCCCTGAAGAGGGACCAGGGGGGAGGGGGGGGAAAAATAGCAGGTTATAGCCCTGAGCGACTACGTCCAGGACCCAGTGATCCAACGCAACACTGGACAAGGCCAAACAGTAAGGGAAAAGGCGGCTGGGGAAAGTTGCGGGAAAGATCCAGGCCGACGGCTGGTGTGTCGTTCCCAGGCGCACCCTCAAAATGAGTGTTTCTGGCCCCCTTAGTGCTGCCTCAACGTCTGAGTGTGTATCCCCAGAGAGCGGAGTCTCACCCGTGTGTCCTTAAGGCCGTGCAGCCGCATGTCCATCTGGTCGGAGAAAAGGTCAACACCATCAAACGTGAGGTCCTGAATAGAGACCTGCATCTCCCAAGACAGACCTGTGGTCTGGAGCCAGGAACCTTGCCTCAATCACCACAGAGACGACCACCCGGGCAGTTGAATCAGCCATTTCCCAGGCCATCTGGAGGGAGCACCGAGCCACCATGGTACCCTCCTCCACCAGGGTTGCAAACTCCTGGACATGGAGTCTTTGAACTTGAGGAGGGAGTCCCACAAGTTAAAAATTATAGCAGCCCAAGAGGGCCTGATGGTTAGCCACCCGAAACTGGAGGCTGGCCATAGAATAAATCTTGCAACCAAACAAGTCTAGCCTCTTGGCCTCTATTTTTAGGGGTGGAACTGGTGGGGCCCTGCATATCCCTCTCGTTGACTGGACACACGATCAACAATCCCGGTGGCAGGTGGGTGTATAAATACTCTAACCCTTTCACAGGGATGAAGTACTTTTTTCTCCGCTCTCTTGGACATGGGCGGAATAGAGGACAGAGTTTGCCAGATGGACTTGGTAATGTTCAGGATCCCCTTGTGCACCAGGAGTGCGAGACGGGCTCGGATGGCTGCCAAGAGCACATTAAACAATGTCCCTGTCTGCTCCTCCATTTCCTCTGCCTTGAAGGCCCAAGTTCAAAGCCAACCTACGGAGCACCGCCTGATGCTCCTTGAAATCATCCAGTGGGCTAGCTCTGGAGGGGCCTGCCACTGCCTCGTCCCGAGAGGAGGAGAATGATTGGACCACCGGGGGAGGTCCAACAGTGTCCTCACCCGCTGGGGAGAATGGCCTTGGGGTGGGTACTAGCTCCTCAACTGTGAGGGCCACCGGAGCGTCCTGCACCGAACCCGGTGCTGACGGTGCCACAGGTGCCGACTTCTGCCTGTCTGATGTGGTGACAGAGGGCTGGTGGGAATGGGGCAATAGCATGACAGGAACCTCCGAGGCGTTCCAATAAGGCCATTGGATTGGCCACTGGCCCCAATGCCAGGCCGGCACCGATGCCGCAGACGCACACTCCCACTGCTGCCTGAGTGAGGGGCTGAATTGTGCCTCCAATTCAGAGAAGTCATCACCCTCCAGTGACCATGGCAGAGTGGTCGAGGCCTGGGTCTGACAGCTAACTGTTGTCACTGGGGATGAGAGTATTCCGTCGAGGTCTCGGCGACCAGTGTGACGAGGACCAGTACCAGGGAGATCATCTATGCCTGGAAGAGCTTCGGTGTGAAGACAGGGACCGGAAGCATGGTACCGATGATGGTAACAATGGGCCAGAGACCTGGCCCAACGCGGAGCTCAAGAACATGGCGACCTAGAGCTCTGTCTTGGCTCTAGAGACCTGTGGTGCTCACTCGTCTTGTGCGAGGCCTTACCGGTGGGCTTGCCCTCGCGGGGAGCCTTAACCAGTTCCATTGCCAAACGCGGTGCAGACTGCAGTGGGAACGCTCTTGGCTCTGCACCGAATGCTGAGAGTGTTGACTGCACGGTCAGCTTTGACCCTGTACCTCTCACCAGAGTCGGTGGCAGATCTTTCCAGGGGCAGGAACTCCCCAAAGCAGAGCCCTCGTGCGGGTCTAGAGCGGGCATAAGCCCTGAACAAGGACCTTTGCCCAGAACACCTTTATCAGGCTTGCTCGGTGCAGTCTTCTTTGGCATCAGCGATGGGGATCAGTGCCGGGAAGAGCCCGGTGCCGGGGGTGCACTGCGCACCAAAACCAAAGCACTGGTTGCTGTTTCGGGCCAAACCGGCTCTGAAGCTGGGCACAGGGCAGCCTAGATCAGGAAGGCCTTCAGTCGTATGTCGCGGTCCCTCTGTGTCCGAGGACAGAAGTTCTTACAGATGCGACAATGCTCCTTCATGTGGGATTCCCCGAGGCACTGCAGACAACTATTGTGTGGGTCACTAACAGGCATAGGCCTATTACATGTGGAGCAGGGCTTAAAACCCCGGAGACTGGAGCATGCCCCGTCTGGGGCAAAATCCCCGTTGGGACCCTAACTAACTGAACACTTAATGGCTACTTAACTACTAACTAACAAACAATAAAACTATTTACAACTAGAAGCACAAGGCTAAGAAAAGGAACCTCTAGCCGCCTGCAAAGCAAGGGACAGAGGCATTCTGACTGACCACCATGGGCAATAAGAAGGAACTGCGAAGGCAAAGGGCCAGCAGTGCCTGATATACCACGGCATGCGCGCAGCACTCTAGGGGGCTCCACAGCCGGCCCTACAGATACTGCTAAGGCAAGTATCTCTGACAACTGCGCACACCTACAATGGAATCAAAATGAGCAACCACTCGAAGAACCTTAATTTACTATAAGATTGGCTATAAGTGTAGTCTTTGGTGTGAGATCTAAGGTACAAATTGACCTGGGGTAAGCGACTGCTCTCTTGGGATATTGTGTTTTTGATATTGAATATTGTGGACTTTAGTGTAAGTGACCATTTATCACTAAATCCAATTTGCCTAGGTGGCAAGATAGACTGGAGTGCTCAACAGGACTGTCCGTGACTCCATAGCAAGACTGTTTTAGTGCTTCAGTTCACATTTGTTACTGGGTTAGTGAAATCTTACTCTAGAACATACCACCCATTTGGGGTGTCTGTGCTGCTTTTTGACAGTCTGCCCTGAGGTTGGCACTCTCAGTCATGAACCACTCCAGACAACGTGACGTGAGGCATTTAGCACCCTTGTCTGAGGAAGCAGGTCTTTGGTTTTTCAGCCTGGATCCCTCACTGGCCACTTTTATCACTGAAAAAGGTAGGTGGTAGGTGCAAGAATAGACCCCTCTCCCCCTTGTTGGAACAAAACAGCACTGCTTGGTCCTCTTGGGGGTGGGAGTGTCCCACACTGTTTTTGCTGGATCCATGTTTGCTTTGTTGATCAGGAGAGGCTGCTCAACTGGGCCCAGAGAGCTGCAAGATGTCCAGCAATCTATTTTAGGATCCTGAACTACTTCAAGTTGTATTTTGCAGCTCAGGTACCACCCTGTGCAGGAGGTCCTATAACTGCCTGAAATTGTCAAGCGGAGAACGTGAAGATGGGATAACTTCCTTATCTGGGAAAGATGATGAAACTGCTGTAGAGGCAGCACTGATGTTCTACAGAAAACGAGAAGGGGCAAAAACAATTCTTGAACCCCGTGCATAATCCCAGCTTTTTGGGGGGGAATTTCCTTAATGTGTGTGGGGGGGAACCCCAAACCAACCACACTATACTATGTTTATAGCTTAAAAATACTAAAAGCTATTTACGCTATATTTACAGAATGACAGCTGAGGAAACAGCTGTGGACACAGAAGATTCTGACTCAGGCCATGCAGTGGTAAGAAGGAACTAGAGCGATATCGGTCTCAAATAGCCTTTATACTCTTGGTTTAGAGCACAAAGAGAACAAATGTGCATATCAATGGATGCTGCTTACTAAAAATGTCTGGGCTCAGGGGCATGATGCACATGTATACTGGTGTGGAATACACATAGGGACTATCACTTGAAGAAGCCATTTATACGAAAAGTAATTAAGAAAACTGGCAATTTTTAGGGGTATATTTATACTTACTCCATTGGGAGTGACTGAATATGTGCAACTGTACATCTGTTTTCCAGTTTCAATTACAAATGAGTAGCCAGGACACAGGAAGCTAGTGAGGATTCCTTAACAGAAACAACTCAAGAGGGAGAGTGTAGTGGTCATGTCTTCTTGAAAATGGTTCATAAGAACGTGCAATAAATATTAAGAAGTGTGACTGGGGCAGGCAGAGTTTTAGACAAACAGATATGCAGCTACTGTTCGGTAGCATTACTGGGTATCCTGATCCTGTTGTAAGACAGGTCGTGCAGATAAATGAGAAATGATGAAGAAATTTAAAAGATTAAATGGGGAAGACCCTACTAGAAGATATCTTGGGACATACAACACATCAGCCACTTCCTTTTCCGTTCCTTGGGTACTCCCAATGATTAACAGCTCCTCCCTTATGTGTGTCTAGTTGAGGATGGGATAAATCTCCATGTGGTCTTTCAGTGTCACTTCATAAATGGCAAGATGAACTGCTATTGGGGTATAAGAGACATCTCCTCCTCCAAAAGGAGGTACACCAAGAACTGCCAGGAAAGAGGACGTGACCTCAAACCTTCCGCATAACCATGCACTTTACCTTCCCTAGGTTACAGCTAATAGAGGCTCCCTGTGTATTTAAAACTTTCAGCATGCTATTTATGTTCTCTTACCTCAAACTTGTCAGGGTTATGCATTCCTGGGATTGACTGCATTAGGTGGGAGGTTGGATGATTTCCAAAATCAGAGCTCACATAGCCAACACGAAGCCGGCCTTCGCTAGCCTTCAAGTCCTTTGGATGCTCATATGGTGGCTTGTGAAGGACGTTGATCTGGCAATCAAATTCACAAGATTTTTTTGAGACATGATAAAATTTAAATAAAATCTGAAGCACCAAGAGCAGAGATAGTAAATAGGATAGACTTTCAGAATTACACGGAGTTATTAATTTTCCCCATATTTAAGTTTCTATGCTACAGCACTGATGATGTTTCTGCTTATCACCCAATAATATTTGAAAACCATATCTGACCAATTCCCAAATTTCAGGCAGAGAGTTGCACATTTGTTGCTCTCACAGGCCGAGCTGTGTGTTACTCAAATCTGAGTTCAAATGGAGGCCTGACTGAGTGTACAGCTTAGTCTACACATCCTCTAAAGAAAAAAGCCATGTATCAAAATTTGATCAAAAGATTCATGTACTAAGGGAGCAATAGAGCCAGTCACTACAGTTCTGCATACAGGCTGATAAATGTTAAGTGCATTGAACTGGCAATACAATTAGGCAATGGAGGAGAGAGCAGATCATGTCAGTCTAGGAAAAAAGCTGAGTTTATCGGTTCTAAAAAGAGTCCCACCTATGGGCCCATGGTTAGGGTAGGTCAGTGTGGAGATGAGGCAGGATCAGATATTGAGGGAACAACATAGGGTTCTAGAGAGACAAGGCGGGTGAGGCAACATCTTTTATTGGACCAACTTATGTTGGAGAGAGAGAGAGAAAAGCTCTCCTGGGACTGATGTGCTACACCACTACGGCACACACAGAAGAACTTTGTCAGATTGGGGGCAGGAGGGAGGAATTGCCAGAGTAAGAGGTTTTGGCAGTCGTAATTGATGGCTGTTAAATCTGACTGACCTCTTCCCAATACCAGAGAATACCAAACTGCACAAAATCAGGAAGCAAAGAGACCCATCAATCTCAACAAGGTGGTAAATCTGAAGCCTGAGAACCACTATTTTAAAATTGGCATTACGTACCTCAATATAATTGACCCATGCACAATCTGTTTTTCCTCAGGTATAACCAAGTACATGAAAAAGTCTTCAAAGTTCCTACCTTATCCAAACACAGATTTCCATGTCTCTCAGCAATAGCCTTCCTAAAGCTGTGAGAAAGGGGGTACAGCATGCTGTGATGAGGATGGACAGAAGGCAGTCTATTCTTCTCCAGCTGATCAGCTACAATGCTGACCAGCTTTTTCATTCTTTCATCATAATCCGTCCAGTCACAGACAATCTAAAAGAACAAACAAAAGAACCAGGGGTCACCAATGAAATTAATAGGCAGCAGGTTTAAAACAAACAAAAGGAAGTACTTCACACAATGCAGTCAACTTGTGGAACTTTTTGCCAGGGGATGTTGTAAAGGCCAAAACTACAATGGGTTCAAAAAAAGAATTATCTAAATTCATGGAGAAGAGTTCCATCAATGGCTATTAGCCAAGATGGTCAGGGATGCAATCCCATGGCTCTGTATGTCCCTAAGCCTCTGACCGCCAGATGCTGGGACTGTATGACAGAGGATGGATCACATGATAATTGCCCATGTACTGTTCATTCCCTCTGAAGCATCTGGCACTGGCCACTGTCAGAAGCCAGGGTACTAGGCTAGATGGACTACTGGTCTGACCCAGCATGGCCATTCTTATGAAAAATTAAAAGGCTAGTTAAAATACTTTAAACAACTTTAAACCCCGGTCAGAGCTTTGAGAAGTTCTGTTTACATGGGACTGTGATTAACATTTCTTCCATTCCAAGAGATAAAAAAGGTACTTGAAAAGTATTTTAATAACCATTACAGCTCATTTGTATTTCAAATCACCTATGACCCAAGCACTGTTCTGTAAGAGAAAATGGCTCCATAGTCTTATTTTCGAATTTGACTAAGACTTATTTCTGCTCCTTTTAAAATATATACACTGGATCCTTAATATGTGGTTAGTCCTAGATATTTACATTAGAGTAATCTCCAATAGAATTACAGTCACAGCCCTCTCTCCTCACCTGCAAGCAGTGGGCTAAGTTGCAATAAGCATCTGGGAAATCAGGTTTCAGTTTCAGAGCAGTGCGATAAGAAGCAATGGCTTCTGGTATGTTCCCTGAATCCTGCAAAAGCAGAGACTAAATCAGCAAGCACAAGCAGATTCAGGAATGAGTTTGCCAAATGCATCACCGTGTTATAAAATAAAAAAAGCTATGAACATGGCTGTACCTTGTGAATAGAGGCCAAGTTACTGTGGGCATCAGCAAATGCTGGGTTTATCTGGATGGCACGGGTGTAACATTGTAAAGCTCCCTGAACATCCTGCATCTCCTTTAAAGTATTCCCCATATTGGAATAAGCATCTGCAAATGTGGGGCTGATTCTAAAATTAAAAAACACACCATACATTATCCACAGTACAAGTTGTCTGTCCTCTAAGAATGCCCATCCAGACTGCTATTCAATTATTGGTTTGCATAACAGTTGTAAGCTATTTTCTAGACGACTGCAGAATTCCTGTCACCAGTCTTTGAGAATTTTAAAAAGCAAAATTCTTACCTAATTGCCTCTTTGTAATGCATCAGAGCTTCCTGCAGCTTTCCTTGCTGCTGTAGAACACTTGCTAAATTTGAATGGGCAGCAGCAAACTCGGGGAACACCTACAGGAAACAAAGGAGAGTTAGTTTGCCCCTCAGATCTTCCAAGGGCATCACATTGCAGAAGAGTTAGAAGTGGGTTAACCCATGAAAGTTTATGCCCAAATAAATCTGTTACTCTTTAAGGTGCCACAGGACTCCTTGTTTTTGTGGATACAGACTAACACGGCTACCCCTCTGATAGTTGTCCATTGTTATTCTCCTTGGCAAATTAATCAAATCTTAAACAGAAGTACCCCCGCCTCTATCTACTTCTTTATCAAGTACAATCCACCCCTCATATGTTCCCAGCTTTTTTGTCCACATCCTACCCTCCTCCTTATATCCAAATGTACCTCAAGAGCTTTCCTGTATAGGCGAACAGCCTCCTCAATGTTTCCCTGTTCTCGCTTGATGTTTGCCAGGTTATTAAGTGAGTCTGCATGTGTGGGACACAGACGAAGAGCTGTATTGTAACATTCTTCTGCTTCAGCAACCTTAGAAACAAAAGGAATTGTGTTCAAGCAGTACTTAAAATAAACAGCAGTTCTCTTGCTTGTGTAAGTAATGTTGCCACAGAAATGTATCAATGAGAAGGTCACCACTACAATATGTTACTCTTGGGGGGATTCTTCGGGACTGCATGCCTGCAGAACTCCCCCCAAGAATTCTGTGCTTTCCTGCAGAAAATGACCATGGGTGCAATTTTGGGGGGGGGGAATGCCCCCACAAACAGAGATGAGGCATGGGGGGCACATGGGGTTACGTGCCACTACCCATCCACCCACCCTTTCTGCAAGTGCAGAGCTGCCCAGCTGAAGGCGGCTGCATCTTGGCTCCAATGACTGCAGCTGAATGCCGCCTCTCTGGACCCAGTGCCAGTTCTGCTCCCTTCCTGTGTGCTGGGAAACCCTTCCTGTTTTTGGTGTAACCATGAGTGCCAACGGTAGGGCGAGGGGGTGGGTGGAATGGGGAAAGAGGCAGTGGGGAAAGAATGGGGGGGGTTGGCAGAGGGCGGGGAGAGAGTAATGTGGGAGTGAGGGGAGGGGATAGGAGAATTGCGGGGGGAAGCGGGAGCCCAGCATGCAGCGTCCCCTCAGCAGCAGCTGGGGCTCCCCCGTTAAGCAGGCCCATCGAACCCTCACCCTGACAAGCCCTACCCTGCTATACCTGGACCCCTCAGATGAGTTCCCCACACAGACCACCTACTCGACTGAACCCCAACCAGTTGCACCTGGACCTCCCTAAGCTCCCCAGACCCCCCTGCTCCTGAGCCCCAACCATCTTCACCTGGATCCCCTGCAGTCCCATTACCCCTGCACCCAGAACTCCCTAATGACCCCGTGCATCCAGATCTCCCACTGAGCCACCCACACCCAGATTGCCCCATACAGGAACCACTCATCTCACACCTGGATCCCCCCCACAATAAGTCCCTCCACACTTTGATTCTGCTGGGCTGAGCCTGCCCACCCACACCAAGTGCACCTGGCGCAGATGGGCAGGCCCAGCTCTTGCACTGTGTCCGGGTTGGGTACAGCCTCACTGCTGAGTCCCTGTGCCAGATCTCCCACCTCAAAGCAGCCAGTGACTGGTGCTCTCAACTACCATGCTGGAGCCGCATTTATTTATTGATAAAACATTTGCAGAATTTTAGAATGTGTGCATAATTTTTAATTTTTTGGTGCATAATTCCTTCAGGAGCAAATATGTCTACCTTTAAAAGGTTTGAGATGGAGCATTTTTTGCTCCTATTATTTCTCCTACAAGTTGACAAGCAAATCAAATACTAAAGGCAACATCCCACATTAAAGTTCATTATCATTCAAGGCATTGAAATAAATATCAGCTGAACCTTTCAAATATAGCAGACTGCAAGAAAACAGAAATGCTCCTTACACTGCCTTTCTCCTTTAGAGCATTGGCCAGATTACAATAGGCATCAGGGAAGTGTGGCTGTAGCTCAATAGCACGTCTGTAGGTGTCTATTGCCAGATCTATCAGTCCTTGCTCATAATACACACAGGCCAGGTTGCCATGCACAACTGCATGATTAGGACTCAGACTCAAGGCTCGTAAGTAGGCTGCTACAGCTCTGTAATGAGAGATGTGTGGTTAGAGTTCACATGGCCTATGTAAGATGACAGCAGAAAGTTATTTTTACATTTAACTTGGTCATACAGGTAACCTACACAGAAGAGAAAATAGGGTTTGTGCCTTTTGCTGCTTTGAGGTCAAGGCATGAAACATCTTGTCTACTCTGTAAGAGTAAGGACAACTGGAGAAAAAGGATTATGACATTACAGAAATTAAAAGTGAAACCCATCTGAGGAGACAAGTGATTTATTCAGACTGTTTAAAAAGCTTTGCTTGCTTTTTTGTGACATCTATTTAATTAACAGACTTGGGGAGAATAACACACTCTGCTCCCATCAGTTAAGAGACAAGAGAGCTTCTAATCCACATTGCAGACATCAACAAATTCACACGCATCTCCAACCCCCAACAAAAAGGATTTGAAATCCCCAATATTTCTGAGGTAGACATACAAAAAACAAACTCCCCTCACAGGTCTCCTTTGCGTATCAAACTAAAAAAGGATCAATTCCCCCTTCCCAACCATCACAAGTCACTTTTAAAGACAAAAATAACTTTACATATATTTCTACTACATTAAGAAAAATCAGTTGTGAATGTAATATCTAAAAGAAAGAAAGTCATACATACAGAGATGTTTAATTCCTGAAACAAGATTTCTGTGGCCAACTAAACAGCTCTACAGAGCTAGTGTGAAAAGAAAGGAATAAGGTGTTGAGAGGACAAACTAAGTAGCTTCTAGAAGTGGTCTAAGATGCTGCCCTTCTACACATGGAATGCCTTCCCTCCTCAAGCCCCCTTTTTCCATAAAACCAAGGAGAGTCATTTATACTGAAGATCCACACATTGATTATTTTTCCATAATGCTCTTGCCGTAAATAACCTTGTATTCTTCTGGTTCTCATCCCTGTTCCTTCTCATACACCCCCCAGTCCCTACTATTTTGTTACCTTCCCCTTTGTTAAATAGGTCAAGTTAAAATTAGACTATACTTTTCAGGACAGAGACCTTGTGATTAGTCTACAGCATGCACTTTTACCACATTTAGCATAATACATTTCTTGCCTTAACAGGTACCCTGATCCAAGAGTGTCTTCTCTTTTGCACACCAGTCCTCCTAAGGGGTATGTTTTACTTTTGGAACAACGCTACATCAGCAGATTGTTGAGATAATGTAGCCAAGCTGAGGCCATCTCATCAGCCAACTTTACAGTCTGTTTCCAATAGAGCCCCTTTGCATTATTTGCTTTATCTTACATTTATCTACATTGTACGTGAATAATCCCCAAGTGGGATGAAATAAAGTGTTTTTTGCTTGTGATTACTCTTACTTTAGAAGCTATGAGGAACAAGAGATCTTGCTTTAAAAATGTTACTCTGACTTTTACACCAAATTTATTTTGTCAAAATATATCAATTTAACACAACAAAGTGTTAAATTATGGCAAAGCATTCAATCTTATTATTGTAGCTCATCTTTCCATTATTCTGCCTCCTCATCCCCAACCCATGTGTCATTCCTTGCTCAGTTATGTGTAATTTAGATTGTAAACATGTATTAAGAATCTACCTTTACTTGTCTGAAGATCATGCACACCTGTGCTTCTATATAAATAAAAATCTCACGTGGCTAAGAATCTTGATTCCTAGAAAATACATTAATTTAATAATGCATTTACACAGTGGAACAGATCACCAAAAGGTAATCAACAAATCAGATATCTTTCTAAGAAACATGTTCTAGTTTAACCACACATTATGGAGCTAGATATAGGAATTACTAGGTCAAATTCTAGGATCTGCATTGTGCAGGTGGCCAGAATAGAACATAATGTGCCTTTCAGGCCATCTATGAAATTCAAAAGCTGCAAGTCAGTCAATACAAATTATAACCTTATTTACGAATTCAGACACAATATGGTACACAGCACTAAAACAGCACAACCTGGCTCTTTTCCCAGGAAAAAATTATGGACTAAAATTTGAGATTCATGGGTTCAGATTAACAATGATCTCACAAAACTAAAATGAGATTTTGGGCAGGCCAATGAAGACATCCATGCAATGTGTTGCAGCAGTCAAAAATACTGTAATACATATGCTAGAGAAAATAAAATAGATAAAAGGTTCTCAGCTGAATATAGTGCTCCATTTTAGTTGTCCTATCTCAGAAGTGGAAGAGTGTGTAGAGAAGAGCAGTAGCATGAAGGATTTGAAGGTCTGGAATTAAGTTGATATAAAAAGCATATCAAATAAAATGGACTATTCATTCTTTCCCATAAACCAGAAGGAAGGGGGAAAAAAGGAATTAAAAATGAAGAAGGCTGAAAAATGAAAGAGTAAAAGCTGATAGCTATACAGGATTAAGGAACTCTCTTCCTCCTAAATCCAAAGTGATCGGAAAGTGGAAATATTTTATAAGCGGCTGGCCAAGCATCAAGTACAGGCATTGTTGAACTAGATGGGCCAATTTTGTTTTGTTTTGACATGGCAATCATACGTAACAACAAAGCTATCATTGTATGTGCTCTTCCCTGATCTTACAGCTCACAAATTTCAACCTGTGTAGTTAGAATTGGAAGACTGAGCCATCCTAAAGTCACCACCATAATCCAGGAACCACCTTCCCAATAATCGTCAACTTGCAAATTCTTAGTTCAGGCTTTCAGAAAGAAACAACTCTGGTTCCAATGAACAAATAACTATCTATCTATGGTACTCGTGGCCCCCGCACCACACTAGTATGACAGCATCACAATCTTTAATGTATTTATCCTCCCAACACCCTCTGTGAGGTAGGGTAGTGCTATTTTCCCTCTTTTACAAATGGGAAATTGAGGCACGGTGGTTTTCCCAGGTCACACAGGGAGTGTCTGAGTAAAGGAGAGAAGTGCACCCAGGTTTCCCAAGTCCTAAGCACAGAAAGGGCAAATTCAAGAAAGACCAAAAACGTTCTGCATAAAGCATCAACTCACATCTGTCTCATCACTTTGAAATTAAAACAAGTGGGGACCAGCTGTCTGTCTTGTCCAGTATTCTATGAGGTCTGTACTGGATTCTTCAGAGAAAGTTACAAGAAACCCTGCAGTAGCAGTTATGGAATAAACAGTCCTCACAGAAAGTTTCTTCCTAGCCTCCATGCCTTATGCCTTGAAACAAGGATTTATATCTGTTTTTTAAAAAAAAACACCAAGAGTTTTAAGTCCTAACTTTTGTAACTCAGGATGGTCTCATTAGCCACATCAGTTTTGAAACGATTTAAAATTCTACACTCTTGGCTTCAACAGTATACTGTGGTAGTGAATAACTGTGTATTGCACATAACAGTATTTCCTTTAATTGGTTTTAAGTCTGCTGGCACGATTTTATTGAATTCACATCTCCTCTTATATCTACGCAGTCCCAATCTTTTCAGTCTTCACTCAGAAGTTTCTCTACGCCTTTTAATCATTTATCTCCAGCTTCTGACGCCCCACCTCTAATTTTTAATCACACCATTTCTGAAATAGGGTGTCCAGAACAGAACACAGTATTCCAGAGGCAAGAATACATTTGAACTCTACAACGTATCTTCATAATTATCCTAACACCATTTTCTTTTTTTGATAACCACTGCACATTGAGTATCCAAAGATCACCAAGTTATTTTTTCAAGTTTTTACATATAATTTAAAGACCAATAAGGTCTGAATATGAATAGCTCAAATTATCCCTCCTAAATAGCATTGAAATTCACTGTCAGTGAATTTAATCTGCTATCATATTGCCCATTCATTAAGCTACATTAGATTGCTTGGTCTTCTCTGGTCTTGATTAACCCAATAATATGTGTCCTCAAAGGTTATCTACCATTTTAACTCCGACTCTTCAAGATGACCATGTCTATGGATCCATACTCTAGGAAAAATGTTTATCCTCAGCAACTGAACTTGGAAGTTTCCAGAAAGCATTTGTACCCTGCTTACATGTTCATGCATCCAATCTGAGGATAAGGAGCAGAAACCACTCCTTCACCAGTCAGGTCTTTCAGTGTAATACAAATGTACTGTAAGGAGGAGGGCAGAGAACAGATTCCTGGGGGCAACCTTGAAGAAACATTTGCTATGCTAATTAACTATTCTTTAAACATGGCAAAACAGTTGCCATGGAGTCTGAGGATTTTTTATTTTTTAAACAGCGAAGAAAGTCTGCTGTCCCAAACTGAGAACTTCATCAAGGCTAAATTCAGAGTAATGCTGCACGGAAATATGGATGGATTGCAGGTAGCAGACCTGAATATCTCCACAATGGCGACATTTCTGAAACATGACATGGCTGTGTTAGATACTGTGGAACATGCTCTAACACTTGTTGGTACTGAAACTCCCACTGGTACACAGCAAGAGAGTATGCTGAGTAATTCACTACAGCAGTGCCTGAATGAAACTGGATTAACTTCAATGCCACAGACTCTCTCAGGGTCCACATGTCCAGTAAAAGGCCCAGCTCAAGACTAAATTCAATGATTAGGGTTGTATGTTCTGATTGAGAAAGTGTTCATTTACCAAACATGGTGCCACTGCACACAGATCAAGCCAATGGACTTTGCCTCAGCCATTCAGACTTGCTTCTCATGAACAGAGAGGAACTGGGAGTGAATCTGAAGGTGGAAGGCAATTTGGGTAAAAGTGATCATGAAATGATGATTTCACAATTCTAAGGAAAGGAAGGAGAGAGCAGCAAAATAAGGTCAACAAATATCAAAAAGGTAGACTAATAAACTCAGAATTGGTAGGTAAGGTCCTGTGGGAAGAAAATCTAAGGGATAAGGGCATTCAGGAGAGCTGGCAGTTGCTCAAGGAGATAATATTAAAGGCACAACAGAAAGCTATCCTGATGAAAAGGAAAAATAGGAAGAACAGTAAGAGGTGAATATGGCTCCATCAGGAGCGCTTTAATTACCCCAAAATCAAAAAGGAATCCTACAAAAACTGGGAACATGGACAAAACTGCTAAGGCATACAAAAGAATAGCACAAGCATGAAAGGACAAAACCAGAAAGGCTAAGGCACAAAATGAGTTATACCTAACAAGGGACAAAAGGCAATAAAAATTAAAGGCAATTTAAATATATTCTGATTAAGAGAGACAAAGGGAAACTGTAAGCCCTCTACTTAACATCCGTTATTAGCTCTCCTTCCCTGTTATAAAGACGGCTGAGGTATTTAATGCCTATTTTGCTTCAGTCTTCACTAAAAAATGAAATGGTGACCAGATACTCAACACAATATTAACAAGCGGGAAGGAATGCAAGCCAAAATAGGGAAAGAACAGGTTAAAGAATATTTAGTTAAGTTAAATACAAATCAGCAGTGCCTGAGGAAATTCATCCTAGAGTACTTAAGGAGCTAGCTGAAGCAGCCTCAGAACTAACAGCAATTATCTTTGAAAACTCATGGAGGACAGATGAGGTCCCAGAGGACTGGAGATGGGTAAAACAGTACCTATCTTTAAAAAGGCATACAAAGAGGACCCGGGGAATTATAGGTCAGTTAAGCTAACTTTGATACCCAGTAAGGTACTGGAACCAGTTATTAAACAATCAGTCAATTTGTAACCATCTAGAACAGGGGTCAGCAACCTTTCAGAAGTGGTATGCCGAGTCTTCACTTATTCACTTTAACTTAAGGTTTCGCATGCCGGTAATACATTTTAACATTTTTAGAAGGTCTCTCTATAAGTCTATATTATATAACTAAACTATTGTTGTATGTAAATAAACAAGGTTTTCAAAATGTTTAAGAAGCTTAAATTTAAAATTAAATTAAAATGCTGATCTTACGCTGCTGGCCCACTCAGCCCACTGCCAGCCTGGGGTTCCGTTCACCTAGTTCGGCAGCAGGCTGAGCGGGGCCTGCGGGACCCTGGCTGGTAAGGGACCGGCAGCTGGGACCAGATGGGCAGCAGGCTGAGCGGGGCCGGCAGCCGGGACCCCAGACCAGGGGTGCAGGTGGGAGCTGCAGGAGCTCCCGTTTGGTGCTCAGGGTGGGGATGTGGGGGGGTGCAAGAGTCAGGGCATGGAGTGGGGGGGGGCTGGGTATGTGTGGGGGGTGCAGGAATCAGAATGGGGGCTGGAGGTGTGTGAGGAGGTGCAGGAGTCAGGGTGTGGGATGGCTGACTATGTGGGGGGTGCAGAAGTCAGGGCTGGGGGTGTGTGTGGGGAGTTCAGGGATCAGGGCAGAGGGCTGGGGTCCTCAGCTTGTGGGGGTGCTCCCAGCACCCTGCCATGAGCAGCTCACAGCAGGGGGCTGGAGGGGATATGCCCGATTCCACCCCTTTCCCCAGGGCCCTGTCTGTCCCCACCTGTTCTCTGCCTCCTCCCCAGAGCAGTGAGCACGCTGCAGCTCCGCTCCCCCCCTCCCCTGGGCGATCAGCTGATCGGTGCAGAAAAGGAGAGGGGGGGCAGGAAAGCAGCACACTGGGGGAAAGCGGGGGAGGGGGGAGCTTGGCTGCTGGAAGGACCAAGCTTCTGCCTCCTGCCCCAACAGGAGAGAGCAGTGGGCGGGGGGGGGCTGAGTGGGGCCGGGACCCTGGCAGGCAGCAGCGTGCCATTAAAAATCAGTTCGAGTGCTGTCTTTGGCACGCATGCCGCAGGTTGCCAACCCCTGATCTAGAGGATAATAGGGTTACAAGGAATCGACAGCTTGGGTTCATCAAGAATGCATCATGCCAAACCAACTGAATTTCCTTCTTTGACAGGATTAGTGGCCTGGAGGATAGAGAAAACGGAGTAGACATGATATACCTTGATTTCCATAAAGGCTTTTGACACAGTTCCACTTGACAGTTTCATAAGCAAACTAGAGAAATATGGTCTAGATGAAGTTACTATAAGGTGGGTTCACAACTGGATGAAAGACTAAAAGAGTAATCATCAGTGGCTCGCTGTCAAACTAGGACGGTGTATATAGTGGGGTTCTGTAGGGGTCAGTCCTATCTTACTCAATATTTTTCATTAATTACTTGGTTAAGAAGTGGAGAGTATGCTTATAAAATGTGCAGATGACACCAAGTTTGAAGGGGTTGCAAGCATTTTGGAGGGCAGGATTAGATTCAAACCAACTGACAAATTAGAGAACTTGTCTGAAATCAATAAGGGGAACTTCAGTGAGGTGCAAAGGACTACCCTTAGCAAGGAAAACAAATGCACAATTACAAAGTGAAGAATAACTAGCTAGGTGGCAGTAGCACTGAAAAGAATCTGGGAATTATAGTGCATTAGAAACTGAATGAGTCTACCATGTGATGCAGTTATGAAAAAGGCTAATATTCAGGGGCATATTAACAAGACTATTGTATATAAGACACAGGAGGTAACTCTCCCATCCTATTCGGCACTGGTGAGGCCTCAGCTGGAGTAGTGGGACAATTCTGGGCACCACACTTTAGGAACGATGTGGACAAAATGGAGAGTTCATAAGAGAGCAACAGGAAGTGATCAAGTTTAGAAAACATGACCTATGACTATGAGGAAAGGCTGAAGTAAAATTTGGGCATGCTTAGTTTTGAGAAAAGGAGACTGAGTGGGGACTTGATAATGTTAAGCATTGTTAGAAAGAGGACAATTGTTGTTCTCCATATCTACTGAAGGCAGGACAAATAGTAAAGGGCATAATTTTCAGCAAGGGAGATTTAGGTTGGATATTAGGAAAAGGTTTAACCATACGGGTAAGTTAAGTTCTCGAACAGGCTTCCAAGGGAGGCTGTGGAATACCCATCACTGAAGATTGGACAAACACCTGTCAGGGATGGTCTAGACCAGTGGTTCCCAAACTTTAACCACCTGTGAACCCCTTTCACTAAAATGTCAAGTCTCACGAACCCCCTCCTAAAAATTAATATTTCCAGGGATTTTCTCCTTTACCTGAATATAAATGATAAAAGCAGTGATCTTGGAAATACAAAATTTGTTTTTATGATATGCTTATTTAATAATAATAAATAGTGTGCATCATTACAGTATTTATTACATTATGAAAATGTCAATCTTCTTCCAAGGTCTCACTTTCATAGCTTGAATAAGCTTGTTATAAGACAAGGCTCCTATGTTTCATCAAGGAGTATCAGATGTGTAAGAGCATGAAGGTATTTAAGAAGCCAACTCAAAGAGTTCCTCCTACACAAGCATTCAGGTCTTGAGCAGTCCAGGCAAACAACACATATTACAACAAAGCTTAAACTTGTTCTTCATAATTTTAAAAATAATACTAGCTATTTAATTTTAAAAACAGCAAAATATATCCACCTCCCTTTCCATTTCTTATAAGGAGTCATGATTTTAAATCACTCCAGTGTAATAGATATGCTTGCTTTGATCTGCTTAGCTCCTGGAAGTCCAGCGGCTCCAGGCTGCTGGCCCCATGCTGCCCAGGGTCCCTAGGGACAGCTCTGTCCGCCATTAGGGAAATTTTTCCCCGAGAACCCCTGTAGCATTTCACGAACCCCAGTTTGGGAACCATTGGTCTAGACTCTAGATTTACTTGGTTCTGCCTCAGCACAAGGGTCTGGACTTTATGACCTCTTGAGGTCCTTTCCAGCCCTACACATCTATGATTCTATGAACTCAAGTCATCTACAATGGAGCAGAAAAGTCTCAATGAGGTGAAAGCCTAAGATCTCACAAGAGGGATACCGACGGGGTAGTGACTGACAAGGCTAAATTTCTGCTCTCCAGGAAGCTCCAAGCTTGCATATTAAGAGCATGTTTCTCCTTGAATTGCAATCTTTACAGGCAATGCTTGAAGAAAGAAAAGCTTTCTAAATTAGAAGTCCATGTTTGGTTAAGCATCTGATTGGCTGCAGAAGGGATGTTATATGCTTACCTGTCAAATATCCTTGCCTCCTTCAGAACATTCCCCAGATTGATGTAAGCATCCAAGAAGTTTGGGTCAAGTGTGACAGCCTGAATATATTAAAAAAAGGTAAGTTACAAGCTTTGAATATTACCACATACCTTAAACAGTACCCTAAGAAACCCAAAGTTAATATTTATTTAATGGATATAACCCAATTTGTAAACAGTTATTTAAAGGATTCTATAAACAAACTAATTAGTAAGGAAGATTAAAGGTAAGCATAAAACGCTAATATACACAACATACTTCTGCTTGCTTTCTGGAGTGAATTTAGCATTGTGAAAGATGCTGGATTGACAACAGTGAGGACTGAAGTCCTATTTTTATCCACAGAACACACAACAGTACGAGCTTCCCTAAACTGGCCTACCAACATATAGAATTATAGACTTTAAGGTCAGAAGGGACCATTATGATTGTCTAGTCTGAACTCCTGCACAACGCAGGCCACAGAATCTCACCCATCCACTCCTGTATCAACCCCGACCTAATTGTCTTCATGTTCATACAATCCCTTGCCTGTCAAAATGGATTCCAACAGATGCCAATTGTGGTTGTTTTATCTTATAAAATAAACTAACATATTTCATCATGTAGTATTCTTGATATCTGCAAGATTGTATGGGATCACTTCATCACAGTGATGCTGAAGCACAGCTATTCTGCACGCGGGAGCAACAGACAACAGTGTTTATGGATTTACAACCAGTGAGATTTAATGGAAATCCTAGAAACAAGTTTGGGTGAATCACTCATACACATTTTGGTGTGAATCCCTTTCTATAAGGAACTGTTTTCCTCAACCCCACAGTTGTGCCCTAAAGATTTGTTTGAAGTTGGGTTTACTCTACTTTACCGCCACTAATGCAATTCTATGATTTCTCTACCTGTTTTAAGAAACAACCCTCCTGTACTTACAGGGTTAAGAAATGCAATCCATATCCCTCACCTGTGGCAAAATACTAAGCCAACTACAATTTTTTTAGATGCTATAGAGACAGAGTCGGTACCAGAGTAAAAAAGAGTAAATATTGTATTGGTCTTAGGAAGGCTATTCTAGCAACTTCGTATCCGGTACATTATGTTACTAGGAACTGAAAGTATGCTAATAAGTTACAGAAGATACAAAATAAAGAATGCAGATGATTAAACTTAAAAGGTCACTCATATGAAAACTACCACATTGACTAAAAATAGCTGAATGATCATAATTGCTGTTTGTGATTCTTGATTTATGTCACAGAGGCCAAAAAAATTTTTCATGTAGGATAAAATAGGATTGGATTTAGACCATTAAGGAATCTGAAGAGAAACAGCACATTATCAGATTACGTTAACTGGGAGGTGTTGCACACACTATATATATATACACACACATATATATATATATATATATATATATATATATATACACACACACACACACATACACACACACACACAAGAATCTATAGGTAGAAACACGGACAGGAAACAATATTTAACATCGTGGGAAAATGCAATTAGTACATCTGTTTAAAGTAATTGTCCTAAGCTGCTCAATGGAAATACTTGGAAACAGCAAACTGAAGAAAACTACTTGAACAGGAAATTGTACTATCCAACTTTATTTAAGAGTGCTCAGATACCACCAGGATGACATTTTAGAAATGCTTGTAATAAAGCCGTTCTCAGAGGCGTTAGAGATGGAAAAAGGCTATTAAAGCCACTTACCCTATACTGTGTCAGAGCAGAATTTTCCCACCTTTGATACCTATGAAAATTCCTTATTACAGCAATTCTAAAACACTACTCCAGTGTCAACTGGGCAGCGTTACACGTGAATAGGTATTTCATGCGTTAAGTTATACCAATAATTAACAATATACCACATTGGGTAGAATATAGGCAGACCTGAATACTTCTCCCAGTTAGAAAAAAGTGCTTATTTGTATCTACACAATTCTTTGCTCACTAGAATTAACTGAAGAACATGACAGGCATAAACAGTTACCTTTTCGAAGTGATGAATGGCAAGCCAAATTTCTCCTTGAGCATTGAAAACACAGCCAAGATTACTCCATGCTACTGCAAAGTTTGGTTGAGTCTCAATTGCTTTCAAGTAACAGGCCTTGAAACAGTTAAGAAGAAAGATAGAGAGGAAGGGGAATATTTGTAAAAAGAAAAATGAGAAAAAAAAATAATCGTCAGTATTCCTTCTCTAACCAGCCAAAAGTGATCCTGCAGTATAGGCTAGCTTGCGCCAAAACTAATGCACTGTAAACAGCTGGCTGATCCTGCGCCAGCGCAAACCAAAACCTAAGTGCAAGCCCACCATTTTTCAGTTATGCTGATCTTTAGGTAATATGCCTTCAGAGACCAATTCACCTGAGGACTTAACAGTGTTAGTACAGAACTGAGGATTTTTCTTCCAAATCATTTCTAGTTCTGACTTGTCTGCCAAATCTAGGAGTCATCAAGAATTTACTCCATAAAGCAACTGGTTTCCCTTGACACAAAGGCCTTAAGTCAGGAAAAATGTATATGATTTTAAAAGTACTCTGAAGATGTGGACATAAAATGTTTTAAAAAAAATCTAAAAGCAAACTACTGAAAGTGGCATTAACATTTTGAAGGTTTACCTGTCCTTTCCCTTGAGTCAGAAGTTGTATGCAAGTTGTATTTTATTCTGCTATTTTTACTAACAACTCCTCCCTCTTGAATATATTTTCACTGAGTCATCTCAGCCTCAAAACCTCAAATAACAGAATTGCATGAAGGTTTAGGTCCCTGTAATGCAAGCGCAAGAAGTCGCTGGCGCATCCTAACAGCACGCCGCCACGCTATCGCTGCAAATTGCTGTGCTATGTAGACTGCCCCAAGATAGAGTGAACGGCCAACCAGAATCATTAATCTACCAGACAGACCCATGTAGAAACTTCCATGTTAAATTTGACAACTGGACTAAATGAACGGTGACCCGATTTTATCTAAAAGGGTATGGCATGGAGCTCAGACAGCCGCCCAATCAGAGATTAATCATCTAGTCAACCGTTCACAAGGGCTTACTCGCACGCAATGCGCGTTACCGCTGCGCAGCCTTTGCGCTACTGCAGGATCACAGCGCATCATCAGAAGAGCAGAACGCTGCAATCCAAACAAAGAAGAAAAAAAGGAAAAAAAATGAACAACAGAAGAGTTAGAAGCTTTTACTATAAACTATTTCCAATTATTATTTCTTTTTAAATATCTTAATTTACTTTTACTTTATTTCTTTGAAAGAATTGTGGCTAGTAGTATAAAACATTCTCTTACATTACTTGCTTGTAAATAAAGTATTTTAAGCTGTTTCTGAAGCCACAAGACAGAAGATTCAGGCATGGAGGCAAATGGTTTTGCTGTGGCAGTTACAAACCCGTTACCATATTTCTCATCATGTGACTTTTCGGTGCGTTCCTTGCTGGAAGAGGAGGAGGAGGTGTGTGTCTGCCCTAGATCCAGGCCTCGAGCTCCCTTCAGCGAGGCACCTTACGCATGGAATAGGAGGTTTCACCCACCTGAAACCTTCTAAATACAATATCAGTGGTGAAAAACCAAAAACAAGAGAGAAAATAAAACAAGATCATTAGTAAAAGTTCAACAAAGCAATTGAAATTCTCTGGATATGTCTAACATGGGAATGAGAACAATCTGTAACATAGGAGTCATGCAGAAGGGAGAGGGTTAATCAGGGCTATTGCATACAGCAGGGACTTTTTTTTTTTTTTTTTTTTGGAAGAAAGGCTCTGAAATGTCTACCAAGAAATTAAGTTTTGGTTCAAACTGTAAGGAATTTGCTGGCTTGATCTTTCAAATGCACTGATAACCAAAGAAATACATTGCAATTTACTCAAGATATTTTTCTTGCTCAATGAGTTCTCAGAAAAAAACAGAATAACTTTCAAACTAGGTGTCTCCAGAGCTCTGAAACAAAGAGGTCAGCAACCTAAGGCAGGCGCAGTGTCTTGGCCTATACCAGTCACACTAAAGCTGCAGTGAAGTGCAATGCATGTTAGCTGTCCACTTGGTGGGCTGAGAACCAAGTGTCTCAAAGACATTTATAATTCATGAACTACTATTTCAGAATCTGTTCAGCTCAGATCTGACCAACTGTGAATTATGCTGGTCTAGACAAGTATGCATCCGAGTTGTCAGAAAAAAATATGAACAATGCACTTTAAAGTAGCACTCCCCCTACCCTGTAAATAGATAGTTCTGAAAGCAATATCCCTCCCCAAATGGTGCTGCAGCCAAATAGACAGCTACACTGTTCATACACTCCACTTGTTAGCATGCGCGTGGGGCTTGGAGTGACAGACGTGGAGTCCAAAGTCACTCTGGTTTCTCCACACTCCTCACCCCTGCAGCGCGGACGCGTAAGGTGGCTTGTAACAAGACCATTTTGTTTTGAAATCAAAGTTTTAAATATGTCAAGAGCTTTAAAACCCATGTTGGTATTCGAATTCTCAGTTTGGGAAACACAGACTGCTAGAAGCCACCTTTCCACTTTAGCAAGTTTTCTTTCAATCAGTTCATTTCCCAAACAAACCAGCTTTGTCCTTCTGATACTTTATTTTGGGGGGAAGACATGGAAGCACAAGTTTAGGGGATGATGTACTGCATCTATGATAGTTTATTAGCCTTTCTTCCACTATAAAGGTGAGGGGAAAGGTTAAAGAATAAAATCTTTAAAAGCCAATATTACAGAGTAACATTTGGATAAGGTTCTTCTCCACTTACAAGCCGCAAAGGACTTTAGAAGAGCAGCATTTTCAATAGCACCTGCATTGTACAGGAATCTCGAGCTAAATCACAGGCTCTCTGCTTGGCACCAGCAGGCAAGCCTCAGATTTGAAGGAATGTTATTTATTTCCAGATAAGATCATGGTGAAGGCCCTGCCCAAGACTTCAGAATGATATCAGATAGTCTAGTTCAGCAGAAAGACTCAGTAATGTTCCGTTTCTTGTTTTAAACCAACTTTTAACATGGACGTGCCATATCTTGCCCTGCAACTACGCTGGGACAATTCAGTGCCTTCAGTTTTCAGCAGTTTCTCAGATTGTTTGCAGATCAACGCAGATTTGAAGACTTGGTGGAAAGTTCAAGTTTTCAAAACATTGATGTTTAAATGTATTCTACTGAACACCTACCTTGGCTTCTTCCAAGCGACCCAGGGCTTTGAGCAGGTTCCCCAGGTCACTACGAACACAGTACAAGTCCTGAAAATCAAAGTCATGTTGTCAGCAGCTGCACTTGGGAGCGAAGAGACTTCTTCAGAGAGGTCTTATGAAAGTGAACTTTGCTTAGACTTCTCTAATCCCCTAGAGCTCATTGTTTTCTATTGTACCATTCAAGACCCTTCGTAACCAAGTAGATGAGGCCTAATGACTTCTCTAGACCTAAAATCTTTGATGTCGTGCATAATCAAACTGTTAAACAGTAATATGGTGACTCCTACAAAGAGAAGCACTCAATCCAATTCCAGTAATGGAAAAACACCAACAGCAAACAAAGAAAATAAGTTTTTAGGTCTCGTTTTTGTATGAGGGCCTCAATTCTTTTGAGCAGTAGTGAAAATAATTTTGGGAGAACTGTATCATAAAAATCTACCTTAGGTCTCAAACCCATCACCCTAATCGTACCTTCATAATTATCTGTGCTTTGTTCAGATTCTATTGTGATGGGACCTTAAGTACCTAGACAGAAAGTAACCCTGCCTCTAAGGCAGCGTTTCTTTTCCACTTTTCTTCATTTGGTAGTTTGTCCCATTTCCCCTGCTTTGCTGTCCCTATTTTATCATTTTCTTACTTTCACTGTAACCAGAGCCAGGACTCAGAACTGAAGTATTATTTTGGCAGCAAATGGGAGGACCAGTAGAGGAAGGTACCTCCAGCGTCCACTCCCCAGAAAGATACACATTTTAAACCTGTTTTACATTAAGCAGAACACAAGGAAACAATAGTACAGTATTCCTGAGGAAAGCTAAACCTAAATTTTTTACCAGAGGTTATTTTTATCAAATAAAATCATGGTCTTTAACCACCCCAGGAAAAAGCCAGTTAGAAAATGCCTTACACTTGGACTATTTTAAAAACAATTTTGTTTATGTGTAATGTGATGTACATTACACATAGTTTTAGTTACATATTTAAACTGTGGTTACACAAGATAGTATATGCGGATTAATTTACGGATGTACAAAAAGTAAAACTGAGTGCGTATAATACTAATATATGTATTTATAATACTGATCAGAATATCTGCATACATTTTGCTTCAGTACTCTCTCAGGGAATTTATATATGTCATGACCCATTTCAGTTTTCAATATTATATAAACAAAAGTTAAAAACATTTGATTATGTGAAAACGACAATGCAGAGTTGTTGGCCTGAAGCATTAAGCAATCAGAAGCATGCACAGTTGCAGACTACCAGTCCAGTTCCTATTGGCCATGCATGAAACTATAGCAGAAGACCAACTCTGAACCTACTCCTCAGTTCTGAAGGGATGTATCTAAAGTTTTAAATGATTTGTTCTATGCTTGCTGAACTTCTGGATACTAACAATTATTTCTCACAGATTCCTGGTTTAAATCAGTATTTACCAGCGCCCTGTGCTAAATTAGTTTTTCCCTGGGGAAACTGACAACCCTGATCCAGTAGCCAATTGTCCCACTGCAGTCAGCAGGGCTGTGTGAAGTATTTGGAGAGCACAATGCAGACCAGAGGTCAGCTCAGGCCTAATTTTAAATCCTGAAATAAACCTGAAGCAAGCACAACCCAATGCAAATCCCACTTGAGTGTGCTGAGGCATTTACAGAACTGACCCAAACACGACCCTTCCCCCTGAACTCGTGTCAGCATGGCCTCCTCATCCTTGGGGTTTGGCCTGGTGGGGGTTTCCAGCTCCCCTTGCCCATGGAGTTAACATGACAGCTGCGGCATGCCCTGCTCCTTCTGGCTACCATGGCCTCATTGTATTGTGCATGATGAGGAGTGAGAAGTCTACATCAGTCATACTCCACAGAGAGATTGTAGTGGCCACCAGGAGAGGGGCCTGCAGCCACTGCCACACTGACCGCATGGGTAGGTGGTGACAGAGCCTATCTGACCCAAATGGGTCAGGTTATATTCTGACTTGACACAAACCCCAAAACTGTATTCTGATTCTGTCAGGTTCAAATCAGGTTGCAAGGCTTTAGTGAAGACTAAAAAGATACTGAACAGTTTAACATCTTGGAATTAGGTATATGACAAAGTCACTAAAGCAGATGATCCCATCCAAGGGAAACACTGAAATGTTTAATATTAATCTTTTTTGCATCTTGTTAATCCATACTATGGATTAACTAGTATTTAACAACTTTCAGGTTTAGATTTTGCCATATGATTAAAAAACTTCAAAAGACATTAATGACAGAACAGCATTCCCTAGTTCTCAGAGATCAATTTTTCCCTACTCTTCCTTCTCACAGAATTTCCCCACGTAAGTCAAAGGCATCAACAGCAAATCACCTATTAGAAAAATCTAAAATCATTCATGGGTTCCAAAGCCATAACGGAACACTGATCTAGTCTGACCTACTGTATAACACAGGGCACAGAATTTCCCCAAATTAGCATATCTTTTAGAACATCAATCTTGATTTAAAGATTGCCAGCAATTGGGAATCTACCATAATCCTTAGTAAACTGTTTCAATGGTTAATTACCCTCGCTATTAAAAAAGTATGCCTTATTCCCAGTCTGAATTTCTTCAGCTTCCAGCCACCGGATCACGTTATACCTTTTTCTGCTAGACTGAAGAACCTATCATCAAGTATCAGGTCCCCATGTAGGTACTTATAGACTAAGGCTCAGTCTACGCTACCAACCTATGTCAATATAACTACATCCCTCAGGGGTGTAGAAAAAAAATCATGCCCCAAGCAATGTAGTTATAGTGACCTACCCACCGGAGTAGACAGTGCTATGTTGGCAGAAGAGCATCTCCCATTGACATAGCTACCACCTCTTGGGGAAGTGGATTAACGACGCTGATAGGAAAACATTAAAGCACTACAGCTGTGCCAATGCACCGTTTTATGTGTACACAAGCCCTAATCAAGCCACCCCTTAATCTTCTCTTTGTTAAGCTAAACAGGTTGAGTTCCCTGAGTCTACCACTATAAGGCATGTTTTCTAATCCTTTATTCATTCTCCCGACTCTTCTCTGAACCCTCTTCTATTTATCAACATCCTTGAATTTTGGACACCGGAATCAGGTATTCTGGCAACAGTCTCACTAATGTCAATTACAGAAGTAAAATAACCTCTCTACTCCTACTCGAGATTCTCCTGTTTATGCAGCTAAGAACTGAATTAACCCTTGTGGCAACAGCATTGCCCTGGGAGCTCATATTCAGCTGACTATTCACCACAACTCCCAAATCTTTTTCAGAGTCATTGCTTGGGAAATTTCCTCTAACAACTCAATTATACAGTTAAGTATATAACAAGCAGTCACAGAACATTCCCAGAAAAAAAAAAATTCCCCCACAAACAATGTCATGCCTTTTAAAAATTGTAAAAAGAACGTTAATTGTAAAAAATCTGATCACTAGGAACATTTTCAGCGGTTCTCAAACTGTGGGTCGTGACCCCATTTTAAATGGTCGCCAGATTGGCGTTAGACCTGCTGGAGCCCAGGACTGAAGCTGACGCCCAACCCCCACCACCCAGGGCTGAAGCCCAAGGGCTTTGGCCCAGGGTGGCGGGGCCTGGGCTTTGGCCATCCAGCCTGAGGTCATGTAGTAATTGGTGCAATGAAGTTTGAGAACCCCTGCACTAAAGTCTATGGTTAGGGTTTCACTACCAGCCTTAACTCTTCAAACCATCACGTAACCAAAGACTTCTCTATCTGTACTGAAGCAGCAGTGTGCTTGATGGTGGGGTATAGCATAGAGCTCTATGAACAAAGTGTTACTTACAGGATTGTACTGAAGAGCAGAAACATAGGCTTGTACTGCCCCTTCCATATCACCTGCAGCTACCAGTGCAGCAGCCAGATTAATATATCCATCAATGAAATCTGGTTTGAGGCGTAGCGCGTGCCTATAATGCTCAATAGCTTCTTGCAGCTGCCCACGTTCCTTGTACACATTCCCTAGATTCGAGTAGGCTTCGGCCAACAATGGATTCTGTTTAATAGCCAAAGTGCTGAAGTGAGCAGACCTGGAGAAAATCAGACAGGTTAACACAAACAACTTTGCCAATGGTGGGGTTTACAGGCAAGCCTACGGCCAGAATTACTGGTACAATCTCAAATCCAGGGCTTTGGAGCGGAGCCCAGAGCTGGAGCGCGGAGCAGCTCCAGAGCAGTGGAGCGGCAGGTTTTTGCCTGGAGCTGGAGCGGAGCACAGCTCCAAAGCCCTGCAGTCAAATCAGTCAAATATATAAACAACTAGCCATCCTTGCAAAACCATCCAGCAAGTTTTATCTGCCCAGGCACAAAATCTACTATTCCAACTTCACAATATTTTACATGCTTATTCAAGACAGATTACTTGTCAGAGGTAAGTTGAATTTTGCAAATCTTCTAGCCTAAGCTCACACTGATGGATCAAAAACACTGCAAGACTTCTATTCACACTTTTCAGCAGTTGCAGGCTTTGGCACTCCTTCCAATCAACCTACAAATGTTTTTTCTGACTCTTTTCAATAGACAGTATAACAGGGAGGGGTGTTATAAAAACTTTTTGTTCTCTAAACTTGGGAAATATTACACTTGATCTAAACCACATGATACCAAGGCACTATGGTGAGGAGATGCTTGTAGCAATAATTCTAAACACACCATTTAATTAGTTACACCTCCAATAACTAGAACAGTTAGCAAGCTTTTAAACATCTGAGGTATAGCAGAAAGATTAATGAAGGTAAAAATATACCAATGAGTCAACTTTGAGGCTGAGAAAATTTCACAAAGATTCCAAAGAGAGGAACATATTTCAGAGGTAAACAACATGTGTTGCAGGCTAGCAGCTAGTATCCAAGTAGCACCAGAAGAAATAACATATAAGTGCCTTTGAGTGCACCTGGTACATACAGTTGATGCTGATTTGTCCATTTATGGCATTAAAAGAAGTTATCCCTGTCACATGTTTAACCAACTTAAGCTATTTAAAGGAATGCGCGCCTCTCTCTATTCTTCAATTCAGTTACTTTGAGCACAAAGCCCAAAGCTCTGAGGAGGCTTAATAAAAGCTAACACACTTTCATGTGTTTTGCATGAAGATTGCCATTTCAGAGACTCCCATTCCCAAACTGGTAGAGTATGGTTTCACAGAGCATAATTTACCAACCTTGGACACAACCTCTACAGAAAGTGGTAAAAAAGGCCTAGAAGACAGATCAGACACTACCTTGGAGTTGTCTGGGATGCTATTCACCATAACCAAAGCCAAAAACGGAAAAATAATCTATGGTTAGTGCCCTGATCTTCCCTGTTGTCAGTCAAATAGCGACTCAAATATCAGTTTTGATAACAAAATTAACTAGAATTATAACAAAGTTTCTCAAAGCTGCAGACAGCATTAATAGATTCTTTTTTCAGACTAGAAGTGTTAACAATACAAAGAGTATAAATGGACATTCCAAATCTCCTACCTGTCCAGTCTGCGACACTGGAAGTGAATGGATGATAGTAATAAAAGAACGCCAGTGTTATCAGGCTCTTGTCTCCAAAGCTGCATGCAGTGTCTCTCTGCTGCTTCAAAGTCTCCTGCCTGATATTCACGATGAGCCAACTCCGCTAACCCTTGGAAGGAAAGCATACGTTTCGTTGGTTCTGGAGAATCACCAAAACATTTAGGGGGGAAAACAAAAAGTTAGAAAATGGAAACAAAAAAGTTGTAAAAATATGGTGTGTAAAATTAAAGGATGAAAATGCTTGAAACTACGTAAAGCACTAGAGAGTATAGCATTTTAAACTCCTAAATCCTCATTTCAACATACTTTTATGACATCTCTAAGCATATAAATTAATCCTACTTTACAATGGTCTTCTTTCTTCAATCAGAGTTGGGAAATATATTCAATAAGAATTTAAAATCAATATATTAAAAATTGGGGAATTTCTGAAAATAATCAGTCATTACTCCCTGCTTCTCTTTTCATGACATACAAAACTATCAAACTAAATAATATAACATACAACCACTGAGTTTTTAAAACTGAATTAGAGACGTCACACTGAAATTCTATTTGAAGAGACTTCTGCTGCAATATTGTATTTCCTATCCTTAATACCAAATACCTCAGCATGAAAACAGGTTGAATGTTTGCTTATTCCCCCCTCCTGAAGCTAGAACCTGCTCATAATATTATAATCAGTTTCTCTAGTAAGTATTGTGTGGGAAACAGCAAGAACAGTAGCATTCTTAAAAATAAAGATATAGGTTTCATGCAAAAAAAAATCAAGGAATAAAAGAAAGGGAACAGAAAGACTTTTACTACATATGCAGACTTGTTTTCCATTAGAACTTGTTTCAAAGTTTTCATATGGTGCCACCAAGTCTCAAATAGTATTTCCCTTGCCCTCACACACTGCCTCTCTCATCTATGCTGAACAAAAATAAAAAACCATCCAGAGGGTGGCTTGGCTGACAGAGCATGCTGTAATTAAAGACTATATTCTCCTAGCCTTTCAAGGAATGGGTCATTAGGAAGGACAGGCTGTTTGGGGGACAAGGTTGTTAAGCAGATGGAGTTATTAATTTTGAATGTCTAGTTAGATTAGGAAGAGGAGTTTTACGTGTTTGATAAAACAAATATTTTTGTTGTATATATGCATATTTTAAAGATTTAAATAAAATAGCACCTTTCTGAGACAAAGATCATGCAATCTTACTTCGCAACTACAAATCACAGCTACCTGGCATGGAAAATGAACAATCAGGCTACTACTAAGCAGGGATCGAAAAATTCATCTGTCCCAGAGAACAGGAAAGTTGCCCTGCACCAAGTTCTGTCTGAACATTTTGTACCACCTACTGTTATTTGTAACACTGAAGATTACTGTAAAGGAAAAAGCAACGAAAGACTTCCATTTTTCCAATTATTGTGGGTGCGCTACAACACCCTTGTGCAGCCAGTCTCGCACATAAACATTTTGCACCATAACCTGGTTGATCTTCATTTTATTAAATGTAAAGCCGAAGTACGGCTGAACCCTCTGTAATACTAGGGACCTCAAACAGATCTAATTTACCAGGGAACCATATAGATACTACAGGAATCCCCAAAAGTCAGTTTCCCTTGCTTGTGAGAATCTAAAAAGTATACTGCTGTGTGAAAAGTAGGAAATTGTGAAAAAAGAAAGAGAAAGATCAAGTGAATTTGAAGCTACTTACTCAGTTTTTTAATTCACTCATTTCAAATTGATGGTATCCCTTCAATCTTTCATTTAAAAATGACTATTTCCAGTGCTGATTGTAAAGAGACACTCAGTTCATGTTTGGAAGGCTAAGCTGATTCAGTGTTATCTTCCAAGGGAAGACAGACAGCTCTAGTGTGTCTCCTATTGTTCATAGCTTTGACATACTGTCCTAGGGTGGAATTAGCAACACTGTGGTCATGTACATAACTATGAATCCCTCAAGTTTTATCACACAGCTTTGGAAAGTTCCTAAGAGAAGCTGGCTTAAGTTATTCGCAGACAAACCTCCAAAACAGGCTGAAAGAATAAGTGGCCCTTCAAATTTTTAATCCTACTACTAGCCACAGGCTATGAAAGCTGGACTCTTCCTGGGGAATCTAAGACAGCACCATTCCCAGGAACTTGATCTGGTGGAGGACTAGGCAGCTCACCAGAGGATTGCCTAGACCAGTGGTTTTCAAACTGTGGGTTGTGACCCATTACTGGGTCGCAGAATGTAAGGCACTGGGTTGCGATGGCTCTGGTCCCATCATCATCGGTGCTGCCCAGCTAAGGCACCGCGCTGTGCCCTGTAGTAAGTGGCCAGCAGCAGGCCCAGCTCCTAGGTGGGGGGCAGCCCCACGGGGCTCCACACACTGCCCCCGCCCTGAGCACTGGCGCGGTGCCTGTGGGCAAGAACCACCTAGGATCCAGATCTGCTGCTGGCCACTTTCAGACGCTGCACAGTCTGCAGTGCCAGGACAGGTGGGAAGACTGCCTCTGCACCCTGGCTGCACTGCTGACCGGGAGCTGCGCCCCAACCCCAAGCACCACTCCTGAGCCCCCCCAACCCACAGCCCCCTCCTGCACCCCAAACCCTTCATCCCTAGCCCCACCCAAGCCTGAACCCCCAGCCCTGACCCCGTCCCACACCCTAACCCCCTGCCCCAGCCCAGAGCCTCCTCCCACCCCCTGAACCCCTCATACCCAGCTCTCACTCCAACCCTAAGCCCCTCCCACCCCCCAAACCTGTAATCCCCAGATCCATTGGGTTGCAGGCATCAACAATTTTCTTCAACTGGGTCACCAGAAAAGAGGTTTGAAAACCACTGGCCTAGACCACACTGTTAGGTACCCAGTTCCCATTGTTGCTACCTCTGGTTCAGTTTTAGTCCTTCAAATAGCTGGTGCCTGGTGAAAAAGATTCCAATCCCTGCTGTTAAGCGTTTTTCTACTACTGAAGTTGCAAAGACAAGGAAAGCTAAAAGGAGGAAATCAATTGCTATGTACTACTGACCTTAAATCAAGATGGAAATGTTGAAATGAGATTTACAATTGTGAAACTAAAGGTAACCTGGCTTACTTGTTTTCTTTGATATTTAGATACAATTTTTTACCACCACCATGGTCTGTCAAAAAACAAACATTTAAGTTTCATGCTTAAAACTGCACTCCAGGTAAGACCTGGAGGGTGACAAATACAAGGAAGTGGATCAGAGATGCTTTACTTTTGTCCAAAACTTGGGAGAATGGATTTTACTAACCTGAGGATGGGTGAAACACACCCTTAGATTTCCTTCATTTGCCAACTCTTTCAAAAATGAGCAACATCCCCACTTCTCCCCACCAAATAAATTCAGGAGCCCTAGTGCCAACCAACCACTTCACTCCTGTTAAATTTTGGAACTGGTCCTACTTGCAAGTATTGGGGGATGTGGGGTGGCCACTTAGATCAGAGTCCAAAAGGAAACCAGAGCCCTTCTCTTTAACACTTATATAAAAGAGACACCAATTTATCCAACAAATGCACAGCCTTGCAATTAATACCTTCATCTAGAATCCACTTCAACTCAAAGTAGTTCTGTAAGTAACAATGATAGTTAAGTAGATTCCAGAAGAGTTCTTCCTCAGGCACATACAGAACTCTTTTGCTATTATTTATATAGTCTAGTATAAGTACACTAATTCAAATGTTTTCTAAAGAGTACTTGACTTTATGAGAGACCTTGACCAAGAATAATATGTGCTGTGACAATAAATTAATGTTTGTCACGTGCTCAGATACAGCGATAACCAGCATAGAAAACAAATATGAAAAAGCTATAAAAAGACCCCAATAGCTAATTTTCTTGCAAAAGATTTGATCTTAACAGCAGATCTTAAAAGCATTTTCCTATTAAGCTGTCAATTTATGAAATAAAGTATTTGGTTCACTTCAATGCATACTCCTGAAAGTACAGAAAAGGAACTCCTGAAAATTGTAATTGGAACTAAGGGGATGAGGTAGCAGGAGAGATCCAGGCATTTCCCAAGAAATATTTCTGGGCCCTATTTCATAAAGCCTTCATGCAAGTACGAACTAAATCATGGCTCTACAACCCATCAAAAAATGCACACTCATTGATGCTTTACAAGAAATTCAAGCTATGATGAAAACTGAAATATGAAAACAAAAAAGGCAAACAGTGTGACTTAAAAAATAGAAATAAAAGTTAAAAAAAGGTTAGACTAACGTGGCCCCCACAAATTGCAGTTTAAGACCTGCAATTTATACTATTTACAACAAGTTGTTACAGAAAGAACATAAATTCAGCGTGCCCAATTTGTTTGTTTTGCAAGATCAGCGAGCCACCTTGAGTTGCTGTGTGAAATATCTGGGGACTGCTTTCTTCTATGCACACTTACTGAACCTCAGATACAGGCTTCTGGAAAATTCCACCTTTCAAATTGAATAATTTAGTATAAACTTCTCAGGCACTTGGTCACAAAACAGAAAAGGCAATATGCCCAAATACATGTGTTAGTCTCTAAGGTGCCGCAAGTACTCCTCGTTCTTTTTACAGAAACTAGTGTTTTATGCTGACACTATGATTCATACATCAACACGTAGGATACAGAATACTTCCGTACTAGCTTGTGCTTCTCACCAGCAGAAAACCCTTCCCCCGCTGCCAATGTATACACCTCAGTGCTTTGACATTTTCGTTGAGCTCTCTTTAAAACAACCACATTTGCCGTAATGGCTAAGAACCCCCAGAAAACTGAGCTCTGGAATTAAACTTCCATTCTTATTTTTATCAATAGTATCAATAGCCCAATCTGTCCACGCGGACGAACCAAAGGACCAGCGGCCGCAGGGCGGCTGCGGTGTCTGACTGGGGAGACGGGCCCCTTTACCTCTTGGGGGGGGGGGCACGCTCCCCGAGGGCGGAAGAGGAAATACCTGCCAACGGCCCTCCACGAGCAGCGGTCGCGGGGCCTGCGGCTCTCCCGCCCGCGCAAGCGCCCCGCCCCAAGGCCCTCCGGGGACACGGGAGCTACAGCCCCGCCAACACCACCGCCCTAGCAGGGCGGCGATCTCAGCTCTCCCGCATCCCCACAGCGAGGCGAGGCGCGGCGCGGCCTGCCCGGCCCCGCAGGCCCGGTACCTGTGCTGTCAGCCACATTCCCCACAGAGGTCGCCATCAGGAGAGACGCCGGGGCTGCGGCTGGGCGGGCGGGCGAGCCTCGGGCTGAAGCTCTGGGGCTCCCCGGGCGCGGAGAGATCCAGTCAGGCGCGAACAAGCCACCGAGCAACTGCCTCTCCAAGCGCCCCCTTCACGCTAAGGCGGCGGCTCCAGAAATGGCGGCAGAGGCGGAGGAAGCTACACGGACAGGGCATATGGCTCCTAACGGACCTATTTCTTTCCACAAAGTAGTCCGAATAGGCAAAGGAAGTCCGGGTGGTATAGAATCGTAGCCGATACCAAATCCAGTTGCGGCGGATGAATCTGTTTCTGGAAATAACTCGCCTCCTTTCGATGGACTCCCTGATAAGGGAGCCATAGAAGCCTATACAATGTTTCTATTCACCTCGTTATCCTTCCGCGTGAGACCATTGCGACAAATAAGAGCTCAGCGCGCATGCGTCAGGCGCTACCACCTTCTTTCACCAGCACATGGCGCCCGCGGCCAACTCCGGGTGCGTGCGTCAAGGAGAGACGCAGGGCCGTGGCGCGTGCATATTGGAGCGCGAGCCCCGCCCCGTGGGTGCCCCGCGCTGGGAGCACGCGCCCGATTCCCTCCCCCCCCAGTATCCCCGGACAGGCCCTGCTGCAGGGGGCGGCGGGGCGAGCTGGACTCGAGTCTCGTAGCGAGGCCCCCCAGGAAAAAGGCCGATGGGAAGAGAAGAGCGCTGCCCAGCACAGGGCACGGGGAGCAGGGCAGCTACTCTCGTGTTCACAGTTGTGAAATTTGAGATGATTTTGGTATAAATTAATCTGGAGGGGGGGTGAGGGGGGCTGATCGCTCCCAGCCCCTCCTCATACTAGGGAATCGCTTATTTTCTGTAAAATATGTGACTACCATGATCCCCCTACTCCCAGACCATACCATATAGCAGGGGTGGGCAACCTCCCACTGCCCCCATTGGCCTGGGATGGCGAACCGCAGCCAGTGGGAGCCGCGGTCGGCCGAACCTGCCAACATGGCAGGTAAACAAACTGGCCTAGCCCACCAGGGTGCTTACCCTGGCAAGCCACGTGCCAGAGGTTGCCGACCCCTGCCATATACCTTCAGCCTCATTAATACCTCTCACACTCACGCCCCAGTTTCAGCTGAAAGCCTGTGATGTTTCACAAAATGAGCATTACAACCTTCTTACTGTTACAAATTTATTTCAAATACATTGACTACCAAACTGTACATTAAATAAACAAAGTAACTTACATTAAAACAAAATATGTCACTATCAACTGAAAGACAGAATTTAAATACACAAGTCAGGAAATTCAATATGTATGATTCTGGTTGGATTTGTAGCTACTACAAGAAGGGATTTTTCCAAGTGCAACATAGGTATTTTGAAGGAACCCAATCGCTAAGTACTCACTTTGTAGTAGCTAAACACATCAGATTTTAAATTTCACTTTGAACACAATCTAGTCTTCTCCCTTCTGTCCCATACATGGAAGAGCACCAACATGCTTACGTGGCAAGGATGGTTATGAAATCACAAGTGGACTGAGACCTGCTCTCACAAAAGCTAAGGGACAGTGGAACAGAAACCATCCTATAATGAAGTAGCATATAAGGAATTTATCTGTATTTTTATTTTAAGGATTCATCCAATGAGCTATACAATAGAGACACAAGGAGCTCTATAGCATTTCCTAGACAGTTCTATGCTTTCTCTTCATTTGATTAAGACAAGAAAGTGAACTCACTCCCAGATATTTTAAAGCACAAGGAAAGCCCGGAGAAATTCCTGTGCAACTCCTGGATGAAGACTTGGGTTAGCAGTTATGGAATTCCAGGACAAACTATGACTTGAGCAAGGAGCTTCAAAAGACCTGTTCTTCCTGTGAATTAAGATGTTCAAGGCCGTTAAGCAGTTCTCAAGAGACCTAGAAACCAGTTGTGGTAGAATTCCAGGGAATGCATTCATGGGCTGATGGACCTGACTAATTTTTTTCTCAATATTTGGGGTACACTTCAGAAAATATAAAGGACCATGCCCTTCTCTTTAATAAAGGGAAAACTGCTGCTTTAGATGTTAAATTTACTCAGACTTTTGTAGAATATTTCTTCAATTGTTTATTTCTTATATAAATGTATGAGCTGGTTAACTGAGTCATATCAAAGGTCAATGTAAGGTATTTAAACACCAGACTAATATTTGTAAGAAGTTTTCAGTGTATATCTGAAAAGAATAAAGGGAAGTAAACCAGATTATAAACTGTAGCTGGCTTCAGTAACTAGAGCTCCTGGACTGCTGTGCAGGTCACAGCAAGTTATCTTGGTCTAAATCTTGTCATTCACAATTCAGATAATTTAATAATAAATATACAACAGAATTCTACTAAAATTTAAGTTATACAAGAAAAATAAGATGCTTCAAATTAACAGCACATAGTCCCTTAGTACAAAAGAGTATGAGGGAAATTCATTCATCTGAATCCAGACCACAGATTGCTACATCCCTCAGTAACTGAGGGTGTCTGGGCAACTCATTCATCCGAGTCCAGGTCACTATCTCCTGCAATGGAGTGAAAATCCTCGCTATCTTCCTCATCCTCTGAAAGATGAACCTGACTTAACACACTTGGCCCACATCGCTGTTCCTCCTCCTCCTCCTCCTCTTCAGAGATCTCATACCCTCCAATGCTGCTAAAGCTGGTATCTCGTGTGTTGGACTTTGGATCTGGCTCCTCATAGCTGCCATAACTAAAAGAAAGAATGGAATCTCATTACACTGACATTTTCAGCTTATTTACATCCACATTTTCTACTTAACCTCTTACAAAAAAGAAAAAAAAGTCTGGTGACCTGCTCAAAAGTGTCAGGACTTGGGTAGCTGAGAGATTCCCTTACAGCCTGCATTCCTACCCCATTCCCTACATTTCTATATTATTCTCAACTTTGATTACCTGATATTACTGTCCTCCATAACATGAGAGGTCTCTCCGCCATCTCCCTCAAAGGACATCATACTCTCTTCATTCTCCATGCCCATTCGTGTGTTCTCTTGAAGGACATGAGGTTGTTTGGGTCTCATTGCACTGGGCTCCACATCTGAATCACTGCCACTTTCACTCAGCTGGATAGCTGTGCAACAAACAGAAGAGGCCTGCTTATTAATTTTGACAGAGCTTTTATACCTTGTGGATTGATTTGCATCCTTTTGTAGTCTGCTGAAAGGATACAATACTGGCTGGTTTTCCAGAATAATTTTTCCTTTTACAAAAGCCATCTATCTTCCACACAGTATCTTATCTGCCATTCTTGCACCAAAATAATTACCTCTTCTTACTCATCCATCCCACTGTGTGTATCAGCCAACCTATCTGTGTAGCTTCAACCGTCCCCTTCTCTGGTCCTTCATAGTACAATCCAATGTTCCAGCTTTCCTATCCAAATCTCATTTGCGCTTGCACCAGCTGCCCAGCCCACTCCACATGTCCCTCAGCATTACATCTAGCCACAGGCCTCTCCTCTTCGAAGCTTCAGAGTTCCACCATCTGAATCATGTGTGAACACCCAACTCTCTCTCCTGCCCACACTGAGCATTCACTGCTACTCCACTTCATCTTAGCTTTCATCTAAATTAATCTGGTTCTCTCTTTCTGCTCTTAACATCTCCATAACAATCTGTACTTTGTAACCAATATACAAATATACAGTGTCCTGTATACCTACAAAAGCTGTAGTGTATACTACTATAATTGAAGGGTATGAAAATTGTCTGGGTTTGGGAACAACTGATTCCTGCTCAGGGCTGTGATTTAAAGAGCCAGGACTTACATGAAAAGGGATTATCGCCTTCTTCATCGCTTCCTTCATCATCATCCTCTCCATCTGACATAAGCAAATCTTCATAAAGAACACTGGCTTGGGGCTGTTGTGCTGAGCCTTCTTCTTCATCAGCAAGGTCACCATCCCCATCTTCAACTTCCTAGGTCACACAGAATGGGAATGGCATAGATCAAAGGTCATATACGAGGTTGCTGCCATACCTGGCATATTGACAATATACTCAGTCATTTGTTTTTATATTGACAGTTTTAGGACTTCAGATAAGTATCTGATTAGTCACTGCTGTGGATTCTCATGTCACTGAGTGTGCCAGACCCAGCAGACTTCCCCTGCACTGTGGAGTCTTCTATCATGAGGATGCAAGTGGACTACAGATGGGACTTCTGTATATATACTCACTGGGGCTGGAGTCTTAGGTTTCCCATCCTCATCCTCATCAAACCCTTCAATATCTACGTCAGAGTCTTCCTCGCCCAGCCTACCTCGTCCCTGGTGTATCTGAATGAGGAACACAAATAGCAATACCATTGAGGAAGGTACCAGCGGTGACTGACACCACAATGAAAAATCCACCCATGGAACAGGGACTCTTCCTAAGTATTCCAAGACCACTTAGCATTGTCTGCTACCTGGCTTCTCTTGCTCTACTCCTCCTAAGGAGTCCAAGAGAAACTGAGGGTTTAAAGCCTGGGCTTCTCTGCTTTCCTCGCTACTCAGAGTGGGCCACTAGACCTTAAACTACAAGTTTTCCTAGGACATTTTCATAGGCAGTCAGCAGGCTCCAGCAGACCTTTTGTCAGCCATATGGGCTGAGGAGAAAGTGCTGCACTCTTGGGGACAGAATCAACTCCCACATGTACTAGACACTGCCCACTAGGAAGCATTTTCAGAACAGCAGATAGTAATGATATCAGACTATATTCTACAACTGAACTCTGATATTCTTAGACTGCTGAGTGGGATGCCCCAAGATCCTCCCTGCTCTCTCTCTCACAATATCTGCTGCCGCCTCACTCTGCCCACTTCCTTTCCGTTCTTTCTGCTTAATGTCGTTGTCCTCCTTCATTTTCATACTCACGCTCCTATTAATACATCCCTGTATGCCATTCCCCCCTCAGTCCATCTCTGCCCCCGTATGAAAAAATAAAACCAAACAGGTGCCTGTCATCATCCTGACCACTTTGAATATATGTTTTCCCTCTTTTTTGTTGTTGGCTTTCAAGGCTTCTCTACACTACAGAACCTTGGCCAATATTATTAGGCCAGCACAACCCCCAGTGTAGATGCAGTGTAAGCCAGCAGAAGGAGTTCTGCCAGCATAACTATACCAATTCCACAAACAATACAGAAGTATTCTTCCATCAGCATAGCTGCATCTACACCAGGGTTTTTACAGACATAGTTATGTCGACCAATGGATGTGATTATTTCATACTCCTAGGGCTGGTCCACACTAAGAAGGGGGGGGTCGAACTAAGGTACGCAAATTCAGCTACGTGAATAACGTAGCTGAATTCGAAGTACCCTAGTTCGACCTACTCACCCGTCCAGACGCGGTGGGGTCGAACTCCGCGGCTCCCCCGTTGACTCCACCACCGCCGTTTGCAGTGGTGGAGTACCGGAGTCGACCGCGGCGCTTCCGGAGTTCGAACTATCGCGTCTAGATCAGACGCGATAGTTCGAACTCCGTGAAGTCGAACTCACCGCGTCGACGGGGAAGGTAAGTGTAAATCTACCCCTAGACAACACAGCTATTCTGGCAAAATTTTGCAGTGTAGACCAGGCCTCAGAGAGCAGTACCTGTCACTTCCTATGTGTCTGTACAGCACCCAGCATATTGGTGCTACAATAATAAAAATAAAAAAATCTCCCAGACCTACTGAATACTTTTTTTCTGTGCCCTAATCAAAACTAAAGAGGGACTTAACATCAGGCCTTTGTAGCATGAGTCACCATGTGTCCGTCCTGAGTAGTATAAGCGAGGGTCTCTGGCCCTACACAGATTCTCTCTCAGCCGTAGGTTTTCACCAGTCCTTATTACCAGTTGTCTCTTTTCAGTTTTTCCTTCTTCGCTGTAGCAGTGAAGACACAGGAAAGAAAGCAGCTCTCTCAAAGGCTGCTCTAGCAATTGACTGTTCCTCTGCCTCCACAAAGCCCCACATTTCACTAATCTTGTAGCCCTGTTATAACTATGTCTCCATGTATCATATGATTCCGGTGTAACACCAAAAATCCCATCCACTACCAGAGCAAAGAGAGCCTTTTAACTCACCAACTTCTCCCTCCAAGGAAAGGGGGAAAAAAAAAAAAAAGATCAGTCGTCAGACTCTGCTCCCCATTCTTGAGATAGAGAGAACCTTTTTAACTGCACCTAGCTCCACTTCTGCCAGGAAAAGACACAAATGTGTCTTTGTCTTCTTTTGACCCACAAAGCTAATCACCTCCTTCCAATAAATTACTTCTACTTCCTAGGTCTCTACCACATGAAAAATGGGAGATTTCTGACCTGTGTCCCCCGCTTCTCTGGGGTAGTGGTGGGAGTGTCCATAGCAGACAAGTTGCTCTCATCTTGATAGACTGAAGCATCACGTGACATACTGAGAGAGGTGTTGGTATCATACAAATCTGGTGGCTAAAGTACATGAGAAACAGGAGACGTAACTTTCTCAGGAGCTGGACCAAGACTTTGGAACTCTACCACAAGTGATAAGAATGACCACGGAGTTCATCATTTTCAGAACTAAACACAGAATACATTTGTTTGACCTGGCTCTCATTATTAAACACCTTATAATTAAACTAAGGAATTTACTCCCAAGGAAAAGTGAGAAAAAATATTTTGACTTAAAACATGCATAGTACATGAATGGGCACAATATAAAGACAGGACAAAAAATATTTAGTATCATGTTACGGTATGGTTAAAAAAACAACAACACCCCTACAACTTTTTGGCTATTCTTATGTGAACCATCTAATCACTACATTGGAAAGAATTCAGAAAACAGAAATGAAAGGAAAGAGAGGTTACTTACCTGTACAGTAACTTGACTTATTCTAGCTGTTTGGTCCCTATGGGTGCACTTCCGTAGGATGTACGCAGGCGCATGCACTCTCTATTGAGCTAGTGAATAGCAGTGTCTGCGACTGTACAGAACAGCACTTTGTGCTCCCATGTAAAAGCATACAGGCAGACTCCCAAGCAGTATCTCAATATGAAGGCAGGTACTGAGGAGGCAGATCCAAGACACTTTGGAGGACTGTGTCAGGCTCTGGACTCAGGTATGACAATGTAATATTTGGTGAAGGTGTGAACTGAGGATGAGCTTGCAGCCCTGTAGATTTCTGGTATCAGGCCATCTTTAAGGAAGGCTAAACAAGTAGACTGAGCCCTAGTGGCTTGGGCTGTCACTCTATGAGGAGGGATGTATCCCAGCTACTTCATAGCATGTCAAGATACAACCAAAAATCCACTTTGAAAGTCTGAGTGGAAATTGGCTGACACTTCCCCCTTTTGGCAAAGGATACAAAGAATCTGGGAGAGGCCCTAAAGGTCTCTGTCCTGTAAAAGTCGAAGACTAGGGTCAGAAGAGTAGCTTCCTCTCTCAAGGCATGAGGATTTAAAATACTGGCAAACAAATTCCTTGATCAATGTGAAATTCTGAAAAGACTTTAGCGAGGACATGGACGCAATGTGACCCTGTCACAGCAGAAAGGTCTGATGGGTCTGCAATTATTCTCCTAAATTCTCCCTTTCTTTTGGCTGAGGTTATGGCTATCAGAAAGGAGTGTTCAGGGAGAGAGAACAGGTATTGGTTCAAACAGGGGTTTTCTTAAGGCGTTGAGAATCAGATTAAGGTTCTAAGGGAAGCAGGGTTCTGGACAGAGGGAAATCAATTATGTAAGCCCTTAACGACTTGGACCATGTATGGTGGGAAAAGACTGAAACCCCTTCTATAGGTGACTGGAAGGCTGTGATAGCAGCCAGATTACTCTGGCTGAGCTCATTGACAGACTTTGTGCCATTAAGTCCATTAGTACTCCAGAATCTTTGAGAATGGAGCTTCTGAGGTTTGCAAAGAGCGGGGAGAGCACCAGCAACTGAAATGTTTCCACTTCTGCAGATAAGTTTTGTGAGTTGTAGTTTTCTGCTTGTCAAAAGGACTGACCGAACAATTTAACTCTATGCCCGAGAATCACTGAGGAGCTAAGCCATTAGTTTCAGAGATGAAAAGTTGGGATGGATCCCTGAGTGGAAGGCAGAGAGGCATAACCACAGGGAGATGAAGTAAATCCGAATACCATACTTGTTTCAACCAGGAGGTTGCTATCAGCCCTCGCTCCTTCAAGGTAGCACCCTGGAACCTCCATATTCACTACTGTGTTATGATTTTGGTATGTTTTGTACAATGCATGTCCTGTGAGGTGGTATTAAAAAAGTCTTGATCTGTTGAGCCTTATTACCATGTTGAATTATGTGTGTTACCATTGTATCTGAAGTTATGAAGTTTTGTTATGTGTGTGTTACTGAAATATACTGTGAGGTTAGGAGATGCCCACAGCCAGCCTTTCAGTTACAACAAAGGAGCACCTTGTAAGACAGACTTACACCAGAACCAGCCACACACATGATGATGGCCCATCAAGAAGAATCCGCTCACCCAGAAACTTCTTAGAGAGGGCACATACACACGGGGGACTACCTGACCCCCACGTCACCATTTGGCCTCTCTCCTCCCCCATCTCAACACCTGGAAAATCATTTGGAAGACAAAAACTTTGAATTAAGGAGATTGGTCCCAGGCTCAGAAGGAAATGCAGCTTACATATTAAGAACTGTGAGCATCCTATAACACAGGGGTGGGCAAACTTTTTGGCCCGAGGGCCACATCGCAGTTGCGCAACTATGTGGAGAAGGCTGTGCCTCCCCAAACAGCCTGGCCCCGGTCCCCTATCCGCCCCCTCCCACTTCCGGCCCCCTGATTGCCCCCCTCAGAATCCCCAACCCATCCCCCACCCTACTCCTTGTCCCCTGACCATCCCCGCCTGGGACCCCCGCCCCCATCCAACCTCCCTGCTCCCTGACTGCCCCGACCCCTATCCACACCTCCGCCCCCTGACAGCCCCCCGAGATTCCCACCCCCTATCCAACTGCCCTCTGCTCCCCATGCTGCCCAGTGGGAGTGGCGGGCCAGAGCGCGGCCTGCGCAGCGGCATGGCTGCGGGGGAGCGGGGACAACAGGACAGGGACTAGGCTCCCCAGCCAGGCAGGACGGTCCTGCAGGCCGTAGTTTGCCCACATCTGCTATAACATCTAGTAGGTTGAGAAAGGCTGTTTGATTCATATCTTGCTTAGTTTGTTAAAGTTACAATTTAGACTACGATTTTATTTCCTTATGTAACCAAACTTTGATATTTTTGTCTTCTACTTATGATCACTTAAAATCTATCTTTCTGTATGAATCTGTTTTATATTTTATCTAAAACAGAGAATCTCAGCTCAGGTTAACATGGGCTGTTGAACATCCACCACCCTTTGTTGGAGTGGCAAACTAATTAATGAACTCGCACTATGCAAGGAAGTCTTGAGCAGTATAAGACGGTATATTTCTGGGGTGCCAGGCTGGGGTGATTTGCTGGTGCCTCTCTTTGTATAATTCTTGAGTGGCTTAAACAGCCTTCATACAATTTAGCTGGGTGTGGGGTCTAAACATGGTGATTATCATAGCACCTGGAGGGGTTTGCTGCTTGCCACTGGCATACCATTGTGAGAGACAGCCCCGGCTGAAGAGTTAAGGGGGCACAGCAATCCCACAGTGTCAGTTTGTACCCTTGGGATCCCGTCACAGTGTACAGCAAGACGTGGGGCCAAGGTACTAGCAGGGCATCTCCCAAAGAGCTATGGCTGTATCGTCTGTTGGAGCAGAAAAGGCAACATTTCGCAATGGGTGGGACTGCAAAGAGGTCCACCTTCAGGAGGCCCCAGATTTGGCAGATGCTGTGGAAGAAGGAGCTGTTGAGCTCCCACATAGGGTCCCGATATAAATTCTTGCTCAGAGAGTTTGCAGCTGTGTTCTAAAGGTCCAACTGGTAAACTTCAGAGAGTTCTATGTGACGGGAGATGCACCAGTTCCACAGTCTTAGCAATTCTCTGTACAAGGACAGGGCTCTTCCTCATCCTTGTTTGTTTGTGTAGTACATAGCTACCCTGTTGTCCAACATTACCCTTACAGAGTGTGCTGTAAAGGAATTGCTGTCAAACACAGCAGATTGTCCTTAGCTCCAGGATACTGATGTGGAGTGATATCTCTTGGAGCCATTTGCCCTCTTGTGCTGTGGCCCTTTGTAGATGTGCACCACAGCCCAGGAGAGAGACATCTGGTGTGAGGATTTTCAAAGGTGGCAGACATGAGAATGGGGTTCCCACACAGACCTTCAGTGGGTCTTTTCACCACCTGAGAGAGGAGTCTACTACTTGTGGGGGCACTGTGATTCATTTGGAAAGACCATCTGTTTAGGGTGTACATATCAGGCTTGACTAAGGACTGACATCTGAGGTGCTGTCTCGCACACAGCATAACAAACATGGATGCAGACAAGTGGCGTAGGAGTTGTAGGCAGGCCCTTCCTATTGTTTGGAGGCTGTGTTGTAGAGTAGAGATCAGGCAGGACATTGTGGAAAATCTTTCCTTGAGCAGGTACACCCTGACAGTTAGGGAGTCTAGTGTGGCTTCAGTGAAGTCTATCCACTGGACTGGTGTTAACGGAATTCTTTAGATTGATATGAAGGCCCAGGGACTGAAATAGGGCAAGGATCTTGGTTGTTGCTGATTGGGTTTCTTGGGCATAGTGGCCCCTGAGAAGCCAGTTGTCCCGATATAGAAAGACTGTGATGCCCCACTGACACAGGTGGATGGATTCCGCTAGATGGTTCATTGAGTTCTGGAGGGCCCTAAAGTTGTCTGTATGGGAAGGCTGTTGTGGCATTACCAGGTCTGGGAAGGAGAAGGATTTGGTCAAAAGGGGAGAGCCTTCTTCATTCAGTGGGTCTCACTCCTCCTGGGTCTCCTTGGGTATGAAGGAGCACATGGTACCAGTGGGCGAGTCTATAGTGCCTGTGACTTGCAGTACCATCAAGTACTCTTGCTGGTATTTCCTCCAAGGTGCTACCCTATAAAATTGGTTGCTGTAATGTGACAAGGTGGTCGAGTAAGCCCAATGGGAAGGGTCCCCAAGGGTATTCATGCCCAAAGGATCTAGGACCTATGCTGAGCTCTGGAAAGTCCTTCTCAGGGTATGTTCCTAGAGAAGTGTGGTGGAACAGTGTCAAAAGAGCCCTGCATGGAAATCTCAGAGTCTGAAGATGTGTCATCCCGAGATAAAGGGGAGGGGGGGAAGAGGGCTTGAAGCATCAGTGCTGGAGGCAGTGGATCAGATCCTGTTCTGATGCAAAAGGGTTCAATCTCCAGCTGTCAAAGAGGTACCAGGGAAGTGGCTCCTTAAGAGGGGGGACTTAAGTTCCCCCAAGATGAGGAGATCCTCAGGGGAAAGGAATCTGGAGGACTATAACAGGCAGGAGGAGCCTGAGGCAGTACCAGAGCCGAGAATGGGGACTGATGCAGGGCTAAAGATGCTGCATACAGTACCAGAGAGGCTGATGAGATGGTGTCTCTGTGCTTGCAGTGCTGATGTTCCAAAGAGGATGGTACCAGGGAGAGAGCTAGGTGCCAGTCTGGCTGGTCTCTGTGGCTCTGAGATGACGAAAGTACCAGAGCCCTTGAGGTGGTCTTGAAATCCCTGGTTTTAGATTCATAGGTTCTAAGGCCACAAGGGATGATTCTGATCTCCTCAATAGCACAGGCCATAAAACTTCCCCAGAATAATTCCTAAAGCATATCTCTTAGTAAAACACCCAATCTTGATGTGTCTGTGTGCTTAGAGGCATCAGATGTTACCCAGTAGGGGCTTTTCAGTGCTGTTTACCTGAAGGTCTCTGCAATCGGGGCTTCTTGGGCAGTACCAGGGCTTCAGTACCCATGTCAGCCAGAGCCTTGGCAGTACCCATTTTGAGAGACAAGGTCTCCTGAGAGTCAGCTCTATAAGGTGACATACCCCTCATTTGAGCTTCAGAAGTCACTGCAGTTGCCAGAGAGGTTGAGGCCAATGTGCCCGGTGGGAGGGAGGAATGGACCCTATTGAAGCTATGGAGCGTCCCATTAAGAAGAGCTTCAGTCTAGCCTCTCTATCTTTGCAGTGTTTCTCTGAGACACTGGAGATAGAGTACATATTGCTATGGGAAAAAGACTTGTGGAAGGAAGCACAAATGTGCTATAACTAAGAAAAATGTAACTAGGAAAATAAAAACTAAAATAAAATAAACAAGGGAAGTACACAAGAAAGGTGGGAGGTAGCTGAAAGCAACAGACACCACAATTACTCAATCTCAAGCCACAGACAGTTGAGAAGAAACTGGAATAGCGACTGATCTACGCCTCCTTATATGCCCTTGCATGGGAGCATGAGGCTGTGCTCTGCCCAGGCATGGACCTGCAGACATGGCTATTTACAGTCTCTGGCTGAGAGCGCATGGGCATGCACACATCCTATGGTGGACCACCCATAGGGACATAAAGAACTAACTGAAACGTCCTAGGGGGAAAAATGACATTTTCTCCCCTCCTCTGACCAATCAAGGATTGTTCTCAGTTGTACATTTACTGTCCAATTGTGTTTTAAGTGTCCCAAGGGATGGTGCCTCTATGACTTCGTTTGAAAGACTGTTCCACAGCCTGACATCCTACCATCAGAAAGTTTTCCCTGATATTTAGCCTAATTTCTCCCCGCTCCTAAATTCACTCATTACTCCTAGTCATACCCCCTTGTATGACCCTAAACCATTCCTGTCTCCCTTTTGGGGGATTACACCCATAAAATACTTGTCGCCCGTTATCCTTCTTCCCCCATAGACACACCTTAGGTTTAATTTGCATAAGCAATGACTATTTAACTTCAACTTTTATTTTAAGTAATCTGTCCCGGCCCTTCATTTTTTCTGAATTTCCATTGTCTGGGTGTCCAGAAGTCAATGCAATATTCCAGGTAGACCCACCAGACCCACTGTGACATACTGAACCTCAAAGTAGCACCCTGTAACCCCCATATTCATCACTGGTATAGGGTTATGATATTTCATACAAGTCATGACTCGCAAGGTATCATGAAAGGTCATGGTTTGCTGAAACTCACTGTTCTGTCAAAATATGTATACTGTTAGTGTGTATGAAGTTATAAGATTTTGCTATATGGTTGTTACTGAAATATGTTGAGAGTTTGGGAGTTGCCTCTGCTAGTTCTCCAGTTCAACAAAGGAGATAATCCACATCCAATCGTAAACAAGAGATCTACAATTTAATAAGACACAGTTGCACAAGCATCACACAATGAGGACTGCTCAACTCTGACTCAGCAATGCCCACCAGGACATGTCTGGGCCAGTATTTTTCTAGGCACATAGACTGAGGATATAAAATAAGAGAGAGTAGCACCATGAGACCACCTCTCTCCTTCCCTACCTATGCTGTGAAGACAAAGACTGAACTGCAGAGACTAGTCCCAGGCTGAGAAGGAAATTCAGCCTGTATATTAAGAACTGTAACCTGCCTACAAATCCAGTGGGATGAGAAAAGCTGTTTGATTCAAATCTTGCTTAATCTAATAGAGTTTAGGATTTAAATGCAGTTTTACTTTTATTTCTTAGGTAACTATCTCTGACCTTTATACCTACCACTTATACTATCTTCTGTAGTTAATACACTTATTTTAATGTTTTATCCTTACTAGTGAGTTGATCTAAAGTGCTTGGAGACTCTGCTCAAATTACAAAGGTTGATGTATGTCCACTTTCCTTTGATGAAATGGTGAGCTAATTAATGAGCTTGCACTGTTCAAGAGAAGGTCTTGAGTAGTGTAAGATGGTATACTTCTGGCGTGTAAGGCTGGGGTGATTTGCTGGTGCCTCTCTCTGTATAATTCATGAGTGACTTAGAGAGACTTCATGCAATTTAGCTGGGTGTGGCTCTCCACATGGTGATGGCTGAATGACAACAACACCTGGAGGGGTTTGCGGCTTGTCACTGGCAAAGCATTGTGGGAAACAGCCCAGGCTGGAGAGTTAAGGGGGCACAGCAGTCCCACAGTTCCAACTTGTACCTTGGGGATCTTGTCACACCCATGTAGAGAAGAAAGAAATTTACTTGTTGCAACTGAGAGGTACAATTGCAGGGAGAGTTCTGCTCAGCTCCTGCAGTGCTGGGCAGATAGAATCTTCAGAGAATTTTGCCACCAAACTATCAAATGTCTACTGAGTATGTGCAGACAGATTTTTTGAAGACTTACAAACTGGAACAAAGTTGCATGCTTTTTCCACAAGAATAGCAAAAAGTATATCCCTTCCAAGTTTCAAGGTCTTGCTCTAAAACATGTCAAGACTAGAGCTTCTCAGTTAAATTATTAAGGTTTTTTTCATTTTGTTTTTTAACATAGGCAAAAATGCATTTTCCCTTCATTTTGTTCTTGGAAACAGGTGAACTATTTTTACTGAAGTTTTCCAAAAAAAATTCATCTAGACACAGAAATTGGCATGGAAAAATCTCAGCTAGAACAGTTAAAGTTTGGCAAAAGTTATAACCAACTGAAACAGGGTCTCTTGTGGAATGCATCAGGCATCCTTAAGTACAGACAAAGATTCTAGCTCTGTCTATAATATACATCTAAAGAACATAAACTGTAGAATTCTGTGCCACAAAATAATGAGGCCAAAAATTTGACAGTACTCAGAAGGGATTAGAAATGTACATAATAAATGTACATAATGTTACCCCAATATTTGGGGTCTTGCAGATTGTTTAAGTTGGGAGGAAAATTGATTATAGTTATTTCTTTGAGGCAATCTTGTTTATTTACACAGAACATCCACAACGTTCTGTTTCCCCAAATAAAGAATCAAGCAAAAGGAGGCACTTTCTTTGCTCACAGTTCTCAGCCTCTAGCCAGCATTCTGCCCAAAAAATTCTTGTGGCTTTTTCTCAGGGCCATTTTACCAGTGCTTTTCTTGCTGTCTCTTTGGCTTTTTCTGGTCCTGCCTGCCTGCCTTTTGGCTGCTTCTCACTGTTACAGACACCCTTCCCCATCCAGCTAGTTTTTGCAATCTACCCTTAGCCAAACCCCTCCACCCACATAGTTCTGCTTCTGACTGGCCTTGCATGTGTCCTTTGTTTAAGGCAGTGACCCACTGTCTCATACTCGTATGCCTTACTCCATAAAGGACCGTAGTGGCTCTTACATTTTCTCTGAATAAAGGGAGGCTAGCACATCCTCTAACATAACTATAATGTCCCTGGTTTTATTAGTTAAGTTAAAACTTTGAGATATAAACCCTCATGTTTCAGTACCATATGTCTGAGTTAGGAAGAAACTTTCCCTACAGTGAGGTTGTTCCACGACTTCTCTACTGGAGGGTTTCTTGCACCTTCCCTCTAAAGCATCTGGTACTGGAGACTCTTGGAGGCAGGATAATGGACTAGCTATACCTTGGGCTGATTTGGTGTGGACATTCCTATTTTCCTAATCATGTCCCTTCAGCCACTAATTTTAGAATTAATCAGAAATACAATCCAGTTTTACAAGATAATTATTTGAAGTATGTAAACATCAAGGACGGAGAACATCAGAGTATATTGGGGATCTATGAGTAATACCCGAGGAAGATATTCCAAGTCTCAAACAATGGGAAACCTGAAAAGCAGTAATGCTGAAAGAAAACAAGATGGGAGCCAATCAGCTCTAGGGAACAACAAATGAGACATTTGTTTGGAATGTGATACAGCTGCAAAAAAGGACTAATGCAGTTTTAGACTGCATACACAAAGGCATCATGTGTCAGAGCTAGAAAGGAATAGTGCTCTCTATATAGCTCTGGTGCAACTACACCTGGAATAACATGGGAATTTTATTAAGAAGTCAAATTGGAATGAATCCCACAAAGAACATATCTAGAAGGCTGAAGGGACTGGTTTATGGACATTCAAAGAGTTTAATAGGTACTGCTTAGCTAAGCAGCAACTAACTATGGTGATGCAACAGCAGAGATATTTGAAGAGAGGACATCAGTGAGGTACATGGGATTATAACCAAGAGCAATATGATTAATAAAATTTAAGTTAAATATGAGGGAAGCTTGCTGACAGATGTACTTGGCTGTGGAACAGTCTTCTCAGTGACAGGGCTTCTAACACACAGAACTTTTACAACTAGATTGGACAAGCACTAGTATGTATGCACCATAAGGAATAATCCTGCACATGCTCTGGGAAATGGACTGGATGAGCTAATACTTATTAGGTATATATGATTTATTAAATTATTCAATCATTCAGTCCACCTTCTGGGAGCCAATATAGAACTCATCCTTAACTAAACCAAAATGTTCCAGGAGACAGGAACAGACAGCAGGAGGCCCCTCTGGACCAAACAGCTAGTGACAGATATAGAAACTGAAAAGAGGTGCAAAACCTCACTTCGTCAGACTCACCTGAGGTGTGTAGGGTCCAGGTGTCATAGGGTCAAGACTTTCCAAATCTGCCTCCTCCAGTGCTGCTTCCTTAGCAGTAGAGATGTCTCTCTCAAGCTGAGTCAAATGCTCATCATACTAAGAAAAAAGAAGTTTGTCAGGGTTGCAGAGAAACAGAAGTTAACTATACAAATACATTGCAACAGACTAGACCACATACCTCAGCCAGCGTCTGGCAACAGATGTTCACAATTTCCTGAGCAGTTTTTGTGTACTGACTATCCGGCCCTGCAATGAGAACCACACCTTCTTATGTTGACTGAGCTCTCCTCAGTGCTGGCACTCTGAACAAGCACTTTATGATTTTTTAACAAAGCCCATGAAATACGTAAACCCCACAACCTGTCTTCTGATTTTTCTGTGACCAGAAACAACCTACAGCACGGCTGGGATTCATGCGGAGTTATGACAAACCCACAGCTCTCTTCAGCTGATACCTTGAAAACTGAGATTTTGGTGAACATTAAAAAAAAATCTCTAGCTGTTATGGTTGCAAAGAAAACCTCAAAATGTGAGCCAAATAACTGATGCAGAGATGTCTACATGAATGTGTGGAGAGCCTGCAAGAAAAGCTCTGAGAAGTGTAAACCATCCCATTAATCTCAGTGAGATAGATGCCCATTAATTACAATCCAAAAGACAACATTGTTAATTATTTCATGCCGCATGTAAGAAAGGAAAGAGAGGGAAGTCTCATTTTGGTGCCACAAGTGAGTAGATACCACATCTTCCCCCCCCCCCCTTGTTCAACGAGGAGCCAGATTCAAAGGAAACTAGCATACCCCCAAGCATATTCAAGTCCCACTGAGGGGAAACCACGCTCAAGAAGTGCAGCAGAGCTAAGAAAGAACACTGTCATATTTTGAACTAAATCTGCTGTGAGCAGCTCTCTTGCAGAATGTATTTTGTGGGCAGAATTTGGAAGAGCGCCACTACTCTCGCCCCACATTTTTACTCCTTTCATACAAAGGCGATAAGAGAATCAAATGGAAAAGATCTGCTACGTCACAGTCTACCACTGCAGTATGTCTTCAAGTGCTTTGCCCAGTCCAATTTTAAGATATCAACTGATGGAGCTGCTACCACTCACTTTCCTTAGAAAGCTATTCCATGGCCCAGTACTTCTCAGAAACTTGAGAGATATTGGATGCAGGAATTTAAAGGAATACTGTCAACACAAAGTTTGTCAATTTAAAACAAAAAGTTACTACTAATTTCAGATCATTCACTTGCCTGAGTTTGAGATTTTTTTTGTGATTTTGAAGTGTTTGGTCTCGCTCATATGAAAGCCCCACAGAAACCATGGAAGCTAACTGGGGAACAATGAGAAGGACATGCACAAAGTCCAGCCAAATGTTTAAAGAAAAGAGAAAATTCCCCCCCCCCCCGCCCCCCGCCATCTTAGATGTTACTTTCACGCTAACAGGTAAAACATTATCCATTAGCAGTGAGATTTTTAAGTTGACAATGTCCTTTTAAGAAGTTACACAGGGTGGCCTTGCAGAAGGTAGAATATACATGTTTTAGAGTAAGGACACTGAGGAAAGCTGATATGGAAGAAACAGGCAAGTCACAGCAGAGGGAGAGAAGACATGAGGACTGGAGGAGTACTGAAAACCCAGAGAGCCATAGGGAGAATCAGTGAAAGGATGAAAAAAGGAGAATATCTGAGGTAAAAGGGAAGTGGAAGAGGGTTAATACAATAGGACAAATGGGGAGATTGGACTGTTTGAACATACTGCAAATGTGTCTTCTCATAGCAGAGAATACTTTGGTCTCAAGAATGACTGTTAGTGTAATCATCCCTGAACATGCCACCGCAGCAGCTGAAAGTCTCATTGTTTCAGCAGACTGCTCCCCTAAAAAACTAACTCGGGTTAATGGGTTTAACAAAAAAGGGAGCCAAATTTGTTGCTGGGTAGATGAGAGATGGTGAAGACTGCAATGTGCTCACCTCACCAAGGGTGCTGAGCCTTGTGATTGGGTGAATCCTGGGGGATGGAAGGCTGACTAAGCCGACTGGATGGGGAATGAGAGTAGGACAGTCTGGCGGCACTCCCCCGACTCCCCCTCCCTGAGGAAAGCATGGGTGACCCCCCAACTGCCCCCTCGCCTGAAGGGAAAGCAGGTGATCCCCAGACTCCCTTCCCCTGGCTGGGGTGTCACCTATATTGCCCTGAAAGGGGTTTGCTGAACTACTCTGGGAGAGAGCAACTCATCTTGGAAACACCGAGGAGACTCCTACACCATGGGGACTTTTTCCACTGAGAGTAACACCTGTTGCTGCCGCAAAGAGGTTGGCTCCCTGGGAGAATCAATACCCTCATCGCTTCGCCACACTCAACCACCTTCAGGCCTGCAACACCTCGTCAAGGTACATGGATTCCTCCACATTACAGAGCCCACTAGTGGATAATAAACTGGACTCATGAATCCATTTAGGTGAGAACAGCAGCCTGTAGGAGCCAGCTACAAAATGCAACATCTGAAGAAGATGCTACATCAGCCTTGCAGTGTTTGGTGAAGATGCATGCAAATTGCCAGGTGCCTGCTCTGCAGATGATCTCAGTTTTTTGGCATACGAGATAGAGACAGATCTTGTTGAGTGAGTTTAAGACTGGAAAACCTCTTTTTTCTAAGCTTCTAGGGTAGTAAATATTGACCAGCTATAGAAATGGTCATCTTGGAGGCTTGAGGCCCTTGTTTTACAAGCATAGGTGACAAAACTGCATAGAATCCAAGCAGAATTTGATAGCTCTTCAGACATTCATATGGTACCATCTAATCTCGAGGATGGAGTTGTTTAGGACAAGCAAAGGCAGAGCAATGCCCTGGCTGAGAATCATAGAAACGTACATCTGGAAAGTACCTTGCGAGTCAGGGCCAAGTATACCTGTCCTAAACCAGCCCTGACAGATGTTTGTTTTTAAAAGATGTTTTGGAAGCCTTTTTTCTAGGAAGAGAGCAAGGAAGAGAGAGAAGAATCTAAGTGGTCATTTGTGACTATATCAAGTCATGTGTCCCCTTGGGCCTCAGGAGTGGCAAGGAGGTGGATGAGGAAGTTGGCTGGGCAGTGGAATCAAGGAAATGGATTCCCTCCCAGCATAAATGTCAACCATTCGTTTTGAAAAATGACGGTATACGTGCCAAAGCAATTCAATTACTGTGTATTGCATTGCCACATCGCAAGTGGCTAAAAAGTCCAATTCTCGAGTGATAGTCCTTGTCAAAGATAATACAGGCATAAGGTGCAGAGCCAGAAGATGAAGCTGGTGCACTACTAGCACTTGAGGCCTGGTGCACTTTTCTTCTTCGTTTTTCCCGCACTCCAACATCTGACTCCCTGGTGCAGTGCAGCCTTCCATTGTAGCCTGTTGCTAGCTGCATCCTCCCAGCTTGTGGGATCAAATGTTGAAAGTGTTCAAAACCGTCTTGCAAACATCCTTGAACTTGAACATAGGTCAGCCTAGTGACCTTGGAGTTCTCCATACAGGAGACCCTTTAGAATGCATCCATCCTCCACCCAATGCAGTTGACCAAGCCAGCAGAGAAGTCTGTGTTTGAGAATAATGATTAGATTTGGTAATTTTGCTTTTTCAAGTACTTCAGTGATGGGAACTCTGGTTTCCCACTTGATATGTAGAATACAGTGAAGACAGTGGGGATGGAAGGTGTTTAGCCTTCTCTCATGCCTGCTGTAGGTGGTCCACGTCTACCCACCATACAGCAGTATGCTCAGAACACATTTGGTAGACTGGTATCTTGGTGTTCAGTGCCAATTTCCTGCTATCACTTGGTCAGTTGGCTAATTGTGGTGGATGCCTTTCCAATGAGAGAAATAAGCTCATCATCCAGAGATAAATTATCTGATACTATTGATCCTATATAGCAGAACTTTCCCAACTTTTAGTGTGCTGCTAGCTGTTAAAACTTCTAGTGCAGTCCACACCTTGTGTCATAATCTTTGTCTTCTTTAGACTGATGATTTGTCCAAATTCATCACAAGCTATTGCAAAACTACTGCAAAGTTGCTGGAGCCCCTCTTCACTGTGTGTGACGAGTACTGTGTCACTGTCAAAAGGAAGTTCTCTTATCAGCAGGTATTTGCTTTTAGACATGCAATGTTGAAAAGTTTTCCATCTCATCTTGTATAGAGATGTACACCCTCGGTGCTGGAGTAGAAAGCATGATTAAGCAGCACGTGGAAGAACATACAAAAGAGCACTGGCGCCAAAATACATCCTTGTTTGACACCAATGTAAATTTCAAAGCTGTCAGATTGATCACCATCATACTCTAGCCTTTGTGCCATCACAGATGGATTGAATCAGACTGAGGAAGATTGGGGGGCAATCAATTCTCTCTAGCAAGTGGAAAAGGCCCTTTCTGCTGACCTCATCAAAAGCCTGTGTAAGATCTGTGAAGGACATGTAAAGGTCTTGCTCTCGACACTTTTCTTTCAGTTGCATTTGTGCAAAAAACAGGCCAATAGATGATCTACCGGCATGGAAGCCACACTTACTCTCTGAATATACACATTCAGCATGAACCTGCAGTCTTTCAAGAATGACCCGTGCAAATGCCTTGCCAACAACATTGAGGAGAAAGATTCTTCTGTAGTTTTTGCAACTGCTCCAATCTCTTTTGTTTTATACAACCTTATGATGTTGGCATCTTTCATGTCCTGTGGTACCCCCTCCTTCCCTCTAGCAGGCAAGCAAAACATTGTGCAGATGTTTAAGCACCCTCTGTCCTCATTGCTTCAATACTTCAGCTGGAATTCCATCTTTTCCTGCAGCCTTTACTAATGTGAGGGAGGCAATTGTTGTTTCAAGCTCATTTACAGATGGTTCTATATTGCGCTCTAATAGTCTGGAGCTTGGGGATCACATTTAGAGCTGCTTGAGAAACAACAGATTCTGTGAATAGAGTCTGAGATAGCATTATACCCAGCATTGCTTCTGTTGATGATGTTTTCATTAGAGTGAGGCAACCTTGGCTGAAGGGTCAACTGCTTTCTTAATTCCTCTTAGAACTCCTTTTTCAAAGGACGTTGGTATCTTTTTGCACAGAACAAGCCAATATGATTGAACACATTGCCTTGCTGTTCGTTGCAATGTGCTCTTTACTCCTGGGGGAATTCTGCACCAACTCGCAATGCAGAATTTTGCAGAAATTAATGTTGTGCGTGCAGAATTTCCTTTCCCACACAGAAACGGGCTGCAGTGCAGAAATTTCTGTAGTGAAAGTTACATTTTGCAGCATACAAGTGCATAGTCTGTGTCACAGTCTACACTCTGAAAACTGTGAATATGGTGAACATCCATATGTCTTCTAAGTAGGTGTTAGTAATGCAGTCTCCTCGGTAGGTGTAAAGCTCCAGTAGTTTTTGCCCATTGTAATTAATTTTTCCCTCTCCATGCTGGCCAATGCATAGGAGCCACATCTCATGATCTGAGAAGATTCTAGCTTTGAAGTGTCCCAGGAGATAGTGTTGCTGCCCAATGGTAGCTTACAGATGATGCTATCAAGTTGCTGACAGAACAAGTCCTTCTCTTTAGAGATGACAGAAAGCATTGGGGCATACATACTAATAATGTTAGCAAACCCACCTATGGTAGATATTCTTAGTGATGTGATACATTCTAATGTTGCAATGAGCTTTTGACTGAAAAACCTCTCGTGTTCACGGTTGTCTCATTTACTTTTTCCATGCCAGAAAAAGGTGTATTGTATCTCATGTAGAGAGTCTGTGTCAGCTACTCTGATTTCAGAGAGAGAGCAGCTACAATGATGTCAAGCTTCTCTGTCAATGAGGGTGGACTTTCTAGGATCACGGACCTCCTCTTCATCATCTGACGTATCAATGCACATTGTCCTCACATTTCAACAAGCAAGTTTGAAGAGGGCAACCAATGTACTCAAACAAGTTTGTATGCTAGCCAGAAAACAAATAAAGAGGCAGAGATTTGCCTTAGGACCAAAGCCCTCCTCTCAGCAGTACTGACTAGGCTCAAATGCTTGGAGACTAAGACATTCTGCAGCCAGCACAGCTGCAGGAGATGCTGGAGGGCAGAGCTTAGTTGCAGTGTCAATTGCATGATGTTTTCTCTGGAGCAGGTTTTGTTCAGTTTTCTCCTCTAGCCTTTGTTCAGTCAAGAACTAGCTGCAAGGCTGTTACCACTTTGTGGATATTATTTTTTATTCCAATGGGTAGCTGACCTACCGCCACACCACTCCAAGGATAATTCTCAGGATAGCTGTAATGAGCAGGCCAGGAGTGGTAACGCAATTGTGCAAGCAGCGTCTCATTCAGAAACAAGAGTGTCTCTGGCTGGACTGAACCCCTGAGGAGCAGACTGAGGCAGCAGTCAGTGGTCACCAGGCTTAGGTGCAGTGTGGCTGGAATCAGGTTGACAGGAACAGAGTGTGGGATGGGGGATTTAATGGCCTGTCAGTCATGAATCAATCACATATCCCACATTCTAGCAGTGCAGTCTGCTGCTCTAGCCACAGCTAAGGTTGCCAACCCTCCCAGTTTCGCCAGAAGTCTCCCTGAATCAGGCTCTATCTCCCGGAGGCTACTGAAGCCAAACAGGGAGATTTTAGGCTGCTAAAAGTCCAGCAGAACAGTAGGACTAAGGCAGGCTCCCGGAAACGGACGACACGACCCTGCGGCCCCTGGGGGGAAGGGGAGGCAGAGGGTTTTGCATGCTGCCCCCACACCGTGCACCAACTCCACAGCTCCCATAGGCCAGAGACGTGCCGGCCGCTTCCAGGAGCAGCATGGGGCCAAGGCAGGCAGGCAGCCTACCTTAGCCCTGCTGACTGGGAGCTGCCCAAGGGAAGTATCACCTGGCCAGAGTCCGTACCCCACACCTTACTACACCCCAACCCCTTGCCCCAGCCCTGAGCCCCCTCCCATATCCAAACTCCATCCCAGAGCCTGCACCCCAACCCTCTTCCCCATTCCATAGCCCCCTCCTGTACCCAAACTCTCCCAGAGCCTGCACCCCATCCTGCACCCCAACCCTCTGCCCCAAGCCCCATCCCACACCCCAATCCCCTGCCCCAGCCAAGAGCTCACACCCCACATCCCCTCCAGCACCCTAACCCCTTGCCACAGCCCAGTGAAAGTGAGTGATGGTGGGGAAGAGCGAGCGACGGAGGGAGGGGGGATGGAGTGGGTGGGGACTTGGAGATGGGCGGGGCAAGGGTGTTTGGGTTTGTGTGATTAGACAATTGGCAACCCTAGCCATAGCTACTGTGCTACAGAAATCACTAGACGCTGCCCCACACCCTCCTGTGACCCAGTGACTCTGCCACAATGAAGCCAGCAGATCATGAGTGAGAGATCTTTGGCCAATCCCTCCAGCTAAGGTATGCAAAGACCAGTGATAAGGCATGGACAATTGCCCACCCTCTGCTGTACAGAGTGTACCCCATGTGGCTGTACGGATCAGGAGATGACCACAGTCACAATCCAGGTCCAGTGTACTGGAGGGGAGGCGAGAGGAGCAGAGGAAGAACTGCCTCTAGCACCCAAAGGTTCATGGCCCAACACCATATCCCCGATAGCGGAGCTCCTGAAAGAAGGTGCTTGCTCTACCTACTGAAGCAGCAGACTGGGGATGTGACCTAGTTCTAGGTCTTACAAAGGGGAAGCAGTCTAAGGCCAAAACAGAGTTTCAGCTGCTTCTGTGGCCTGTGTGAGCATGGTTAAACCAGCAGTCAATCTCCAGACCATAGGATTTTACTGTGCATGAGAAGTTCCTGTTGTAAGGCCAGTAATGGGAATCAGCAACTTCCACCTTTTCATGTTCTCTGTATGTATATATATATCTTCTTACTATATGTTCCATTCTATGCATCTGATGAAGTGGGCTGTAGCCCACAAAAGCTTATGCTCAAATAAATTTGTGAGTCTCTAAGGTGCCACAAGTACTCCTGTTCTTTTTACTAAACAAGTCTGTGAGCCAGCTGACTTGTGCACTGAAGAACACAGCTGCAGTAAAGGGGCTTGAGGTGGAGTTGCAAATGGATTATGGTAGGTGGAATGTTAGAAGAAAGAAAGGGTGGGTTTGGAGGAAATAAGTCAGGATGCTTGTCAGCGAGGGAGACCGTGTGTTCTGATCACTCAAAGGAGTCCAGGATGGAGGTGCTGATCCTTCTGTAAAGAGGAGGAGGAGGAGGAGGAGAGGGTGGGGATTCATTGCAGGGTTTTGTAAGTTTGGCTCTTTCTGAAACCATCCTTGACAAATTGCATTGTGCATGCTCCGTCATAAACATTCCAACCCCTCCAACACCAATCTCAGGTGGTTATAAAGAGTACAAAGAAAAGGAGTACTTGTGGCACCTTAGAGACTAAGCACATAAACTGAAATAAATTTGTTAGTCTCTAAGGTGCCACAAGTACTCCTGTTCTTTTTGCGGATACAGACTAACATGGCTGCTACTCTGAAACCTGTCAAAGAGTACAGTTCGTTTGACATGAAGTGACCTTTAGGTTTACAGAACTACAAGTGAATTATTTTAAATTTAAATAAAAGAATTAGACTTCTGAAATTTAAGCATAATCCCATGGCATGCAGAAAGATTATTGTAGTAAGAGGAGGCCCTAAGATATAAACCTTGGTATCAGAGGCCTGGTATGAGGCCTGAGGCCTAAACTAAAGTAATGGTCAAGACTTTGCTAACATAAAGCAAAGTTAAGCTGTGAGCCAGAGGCAGGCCCTGCTCACAGGAGCTGGCAAGGAAAGGGCTGATGCTGCAAGATGATATGTACCTAAAAGGTACTGAACACTAGATAGCAGAACATTCACATACTTGTACATTCCACACAAATAACAAGAAACAGGCTGACCCATCCCAATGACAGGGCCAAAAGGGTAATATGATGGATAGAGTTGTTTTGTTCAAACCAACATGTACAAGGTGAGAGGCGGCACCTTACTACGTAGAGGGGTTGTACCTTGCTACGTAGAAAGGTTGCACCTCAATACGTCAGGAATGTTGTGTAACTTGTTTGTACCTGTGTATAAGAATGCATCCCTGGGGTGGTGTCTTTGTCCGGCCGAGGGGGCAGTGGAAAGTCCCGCCACTGACTGAGCCGAGTCCATTGACCGTGGGCACATATTCATAGTATGCCCTGAATTAGGCTAAGAAACCTACAGGGAACTATTATTGTGTCCAATACGGCAATAAACCTGGTCGACGTGCCTTCGTACCTTACTAGACTCTGTGGTCATTGGGGGTTCTCTTCGGGTCTGCTGTGTCAGCTATCTGCAGAGCTGGGGCAGCACAGAGAGGGAACACAAGCACGCAACCGAGTGATACTAACAAGGAGACAGCAGAGCACCACACCGGTAGCACTCTGACAACACTGGTGACCCCGACCTCTGATCTGGTGAGTAAGCGAGCTGTCCACTGTAAGAATCGCAATCTAACATGGCAGAAAACCTCGAGTTAGGGAACCCCGATCCCCTCCCTTATGATCCCCACGGAGTTTGATAACTCTTGGACCTGCTGGATTGCCAGTAAAGGGGGTCCATATGAATTTAAAAAAGAGAGTGGGGAAACATGGACTGGCATATGTAGAGCGATGGTAGAAACCGAGGCTCTAAGAAATAGTAATAAAAGTAAAAAAGCAAGAATTTTGCAACTTATGTCTATGGCAGTGAGATGGCTTAGACAGCATGCTGGCCAAGCAAGTAACAGTAACAAAGAAAGAGTTAAAAAAAAAATCAAAAGAAGCTACACAGCCCTGGAATGCTCCCACCCCCCTTGCAGGGTGGCAAGCAGCCCAGAGACAACCAGTACAGGAACAGAGTGAAACACTGGAAACAGCTGTAAGGAACCTACAAAAAATACATGTGCCGTCCCCTGTTATAAATATAAATATTAGTGGTAAACAGCAGGCTTCAGGTAGCTACCCTGTGCCTGAAGAATGGGGACAGAAGTGGAAAAAGGTGGCCCTAGTAAAATTAAAAGATGAAACAGGGTCCACGGCATTGCAACTTTCACCTTATGATAAAAACCAGGTTCCAGTTAAACTTAAACCGGAACCTAGACTGGTGCCTGTCAGAACGGGACAAATAAGTGCACAGAAGGAAAGAGTAGCAAACAATACTCTCACTGAATTGGTAAATCAAATGAAGGAAAAAATGGAACAATTCACAGAGACTCGATCGCAGCGGAGTGAATAAAAAAGAATTTCAAAGTAAAAAACTGAAATTAAGCGGGTTGACACCTAGAATTGATGCATTAACACATGGAGTTGCCCAAAAACAGTTAACTGCAGCAAAAAATGGCACTCCCACTATCCATTTGGCATGCACTCAAAAGCAACAGACACTGGGGGAACAAATTCAGGTTTTACAAGAGCAGGTAACTACCCCCAATCTCCTCTCACAGCCAGGATAAAAACCAGGGGCGCAATTCCCAACTGTGCAGGTTCCCAATTGCTTTGACCCACGGAACCACACTCCGCGCTCATATCTAAAAATAGAACCTTCTTTCTCAAATATTTTTACATACCCGTTAAGTTTTGTCCTTTTTATGTTTTCTCAGTTTGCTAAACTTGCTGCTGCTGCCTGTATTTTCAAATACCTTGATGGAGTGCTAATTAACATAACTAGGTTTTGGGCACTGTCTGTTTTAAAGTAGTGCAAGGGTTTAGGAGTGGTCAGATATGGTTTCAGGACAGTGTAACGATCAGGGCCAATATTGGAATTACTTACCATTGTACTTAATGCTGTTGGCAAGGATCAGTTTAACATCATCCAGGAAGGTCTCCCTGTTCTGATACTTGTGTTTGGAGATGTTCTGGAAGAGATTACTCAGTGATAAGAACATAAGAACAGCCATACTGGGTCAGACCAAAGGTCCATCTAACCCAATATCCTGTCTTCCGACAGTGGCCAATGCCAGGTGCTTCTGAGGGAATGAACAGAACAGGTAATCATCAAGTGATCCATCCCCTGTTGCCCATTCCCAGGCTAGAGACACTCCAGAGCATGGTTCTGCATCCCTGCCCATTCTGGCTAATTGCCATTGACGGACCTGTCCTCCAAGAACTTATCTAGTTCTTTTATGAACCCTGTTATAGTTTTGGCCTTCACAAAATCCTTTGGCAAAGAGTTCCACAGATTGGCTGAGTTGTGTGAAGAAATACATGAGTAACAGAGTTAAACACTTTCTTAAATGGCTGCATGATTTAAATTACATACCTTGCGGATGGTCTCTAGGTCCATTGGATTGATGATCACTTTGTAATAATCTGGAACAAACTTTTTATTAACTGGATGATGAAATGGCCAAGACTGCAGAAAATAAAAAAAGACAGACAAACATAATTGGGAACAATTCCTTGTAGAAATGATTATTGGATCTTGAGGCCAAAAGAAAGGAATGCTTTAAATTTCTGTACTGTGCTGAAAATTCTTTTCCAGAGCAGTTAGCAGAAACTTAGATACAGATTCTATATAGACCAGAAATGTTTATTACAGTGATTCCTGCATCCAACTGTATAGCCTCAGCAAGAGTCAAAGATAAACATAGGACTAAAAGAGTTACAAAACAAGATAGTTTTCTATGTCCTTCAACAGCTAAAGCAAGAACCTGTACTATACAAAGCAGCTCTTATCCAGTGGGCTTTACTATTTAGTATCATTGTTACTTTCCAAGCACTAGCTAGAATCACTATCAAGAACATTAATTCCTTGAAAAGTCAATGCAGAAAAAAGATCTAAATTCTGCATCCACAGGAAACTATCAGCAGGAGCCAAACATCTAAAGCCTGAGATTTCTGTGGAGGAAAAGGAAAATTCAAAACCCTGACTCCAGCCAACTTTTCCTTTCTGAAGCCTAATAAGAAAGCATCCACTGGGAAGAGTCTGTCAAAGTTTTGGAGGGACAGACACCAGGGCAACCTAGTCATATACACACAGCACATCAGAGGCAATCTCTTAACACTACCCCATCCCCTACATGTCACATTATAAATAAGGCTACGATTTATCATGGAGGTCATAGTCACAGATTCCATGACTTTACCTGACCTCTGTGACTTCTAGGGCTTCAGGAGGCGGCAGGACTGTGCCCCCCTGCCCTGCAACTAACTAGGGCTAGCTGGAACCAGGACCCTACAGCCCCAGCCCCGCAGCTTCCGCTGGAGGCTGCAGCCAGGGCCCTGCGCCCCAGCCCCGCAGCATCCCGGGATTGGCGGGGGCCACACACCCCAGCCCCACAGTGTCCCAGGCTTGGCGGGGGCCATGAGCACCAGTCCCGCAGCTTTCGCTAGGGGCTGTAGCTGGGGCCACATGCCTCCCTTGCGGCTTCCCAGGGCCGTGTATGCCTCCACCCCGCCCTGCTGCGACTGGAGCTTGGCAGGGGCTGCAGTCGGGGCTGCAGTCGGGGCTGCACACCCCTGTCCGCAGCTGTGGCTAGCTCTGGAGCAAGGCCTGCATGTCCCCTACGGCTGTGCCCCCTGCTGCAGCCACTGGAGCAGGGGCTGTGGCCCTTGCCATGGTGGGGGACTCGGCCTGTCAGTCCCCCCCCCCATGGGATTCCATTCCTCCCCCCCACCTAGCCCTGCCCCCCGGTTATTTTTAGTAAAGTAATGGACTGGTCATGGCTTCAGTGAATGTTTGTGTATTACCCATGACCAGTTTGTGACTTTTACTAAAATAACCGAGATAAAATCTTAGCCTTAATTATAAATCACTAAGGCCTGATCTACACATAAAGTTGTACCAATTTAACTGAAGGAATGATTTTATACTGATTTTGTTAAACTGGTGCAACTTTGTGTGTGGACTCATATCACTTTAAAACTGGCTTATATATATGTTTAACTTGCACCTGTAAATTTACCAATGCAAGATAAACTAATATAAGCCAAATTTACAATATAAGAGAGCCCTCACAAAATTAAATTGGTTTAGTTAAACCAGTGCAACATTTGCATCCAGACATGCTCTCATCAGCCTCTTCTATGAGGCATTTGTGGAGTCCAGGGGCCTGACAGAGAATTTTCTTGCTCTCCCTGATTAAGCTTAAGGCTGCAAGAACAGTGCTGAAAAAATGCCAGAGAGCAGGCGTGATGCAATGTGCTGTGCAGTGCACTGAGAACTAGGTAAACTGGACTGCATTTGTAAATTACTTCTCTGTCTCAGTTACCCCTTCTGTAAATGAAGATAATAATGCTGATTTAATTTAAAAAAAAAATTCCAGAGTGCTCCATTAGAAACTTTACTTACAGATTTACTGCACACACTTTAGCATAAGGGCTTATCTAAACAAAGTTAGTTCACAGCAAGCAGGGGTATACATTTACCCCACACTGGCCTGCCAGGCACTAAGTGCCAATGCAGACTCGGCTGCCATGCACTAAAAGTTCACTAGGGCACTTCAGTATACCCTGCTATGAATGGGAGTAGATTAGGAGTGCAGTAAGGAACTTTTAGTGCATGGCAGCAGAGTCAACACAGACAGTGTGCGGCACGCTACTGCACTCTAACGTCCAACATACAGAGACATCATTCCTCTGGGGAGGAATGCAGCTTAGGGAAAAATACATGCAAATACACCAGGTGGTTCAAATGAAACAGAGAGTCCACCTTGGATACAAAATTCAGGTGTGGCCGGAACATAACCTGATCCCTGGAAAACTGCGTGTAAGGAGGCCCAGCAATCAGGACTTGCAACTCACACATCCTCCTGGCAGAGGTAATGGCTATCAAGAATCCAGTTTTCTGAAACAGGATGGGCAGTGGACAGGAAGAAAGGGGCTCAAATGGAGGCCCCATTAGAGCTGCTAAAGCCATGTTCAGGTCCCACAAGTGGACCGGTTCTTGGACTGGAAAATGCAGGAGGAGAAGTCCTTTCAAAAAAAATTTTCACCATGTCGTTGGAGAAACCTGATTTCCCTTGGATAGGTGGATGAAACACCGATATCGCTGCCAAGTGCACTTTCAGAGAACAAACTGCTAAGCCCGATTCCTGAAGGTGTAGCAGGTACTCCAAGATGTCCTGGATGGAAATCTCCACCAGATGGGTCCCACAGGCCAAGGACCACACAGAAAACTTTTTCCATTTCGCCAAGTAGGCTATTTTAGTGGACGGCTTCTTACTGTTAAATAGGACCTACTGGACAGCCTCTGAGCAACGCTCTTCCTCCTTGTTCACCCATGCAGCTGCCACGCCATAAGGTGCAGGGAACTGACTGCCAGATTCAGGGTGTGTCTGTGGTCCTGTGTGAGGAGGTCAGGAAGGAGACAAAGTGGCCTGGGGGGCTGAACTGACCAAAGCAAGGAGGTTTGAGGGGTTTGCAAATCCAGGGAGTGGAGGGTGGCTCAGGAGTCCTTGAGCCCATGGAGCCTAGAGTCAGTTAGCTCAGAAAACAGCCCCGAACCCTCAAATGGCAGGTCCTGTACCATGGTCTGCATCTCCTGGGACAGCCCAGAAGCCTTCAATCAGGGGCTGAGCTGCATGGCCACCACCGACGCGACCACCCTGGCTGCCAAGTCCGTTGTGTCCCAGGCCATCTGGAGGGCTCACCACCATGGTGAACTCTTGGGCACGCTCCTGTGGGAGGGCCCCCGGGAACTTATTAAGCGAGTCCTGGTGGTTATAGACCCTAAACCGTAAGTTGGTCGTCGAATAAACTTTTCTTTCGAATAAGTAGTCTCTTGGCCTCCTTATTTTTGGGCATTCTGCTGGGGTGGCTCTGTCTGTCCCTTTCATTTACTACAGACACGACCAGTGATGCCACGGGGGAATGAATATACAGATACTCCAAGCCCTCTGCAGGGACATAGTATTTCTTTCTCCTTTCTTAGATGTTGGCGGAATAGATGAGGGGGTTTGCCTCACCGATCTGGCTATCTTGAGTACCTCTGGGTGGACAGGCAATGCAATTTTTGGGAGTGCCACTCCAGGGGGCACCACAGCCAGCCCTACGGATACCACTAAGGCAAAAATCTCCGACAACTGTGCATGTGGGCGCAGGCACACCTAAAATGGAATCGACATGAGCAAGCACTCAAAGAAGAATTAAAGAATATATATCGATATTTCCCCCTACGTCAAATCGTCAATCCTTGGGAAAACGGTCATAATCAAGGCCTCCACCACCAACTTGCATTATCTAAACCTAAAATTGTATTATTCTTTTAACAAACAGCCAGATCCTCAGCCCTGTTCTGGTAGCCCAAAGTCACCCTACAGCCAGTTTATTCAGCCCCCTTGAGGATTCCATCTGCATTAGGGGAGCCTCAGGATATATGATAACTCCTGCACCACTCTCTCAGCACCTGGTAGAGAGGTTGTGAGAGAGTAACAAGGGGCACAGCCAGAGTATACCTACACCCCAGTGATCCCTGGCTTGTGCACCTGGACTTTTCCAACTTGTGCCAGCGTAGATCAGCCTAGAAACTTAAAGCCACCTTTTTTTCCTTCCCTGACTTCCACTCTTGTGCCAAGCATAAGTCAAACAAACCTGTAAATATTCCTAAAGATTCCTTGACATGTCCCTAAGGGGGCAGAAACATGGAATCTCTTCCCTGACTTCCCAGTAGGATTTAATGCTGAAATGCATATAATGAATCAATAAGTAAAGTTTAAAATTTTAAAACAGGCAAAATTTCTGTTTTAGTGTCACTTATTTGCTTAATGTTATTTCACAATATAATTTTTTAAAATTTTAAAACATAGTAAGAGCTTGATGTTTGTATGTACTCAAAATGTCTTGAGATCTGGAGATGAAAAGTGCTACATACGATGAATACAAAAGTGCTACTACCACTGCTATAACACTTTTCATATCACCTTGCTCAAGGGGGTCTCAAAGAAGACAAACATTACTGCTGTGTTACTAATATGGAAACTGAGGCACAAAGAGCAAGTTACCCAAGAGTAGAACTAGTCAGGAATTTTCCAACAAAACAGGCTTGTGTCAGAAAATGCCCATTTACCTTGCGGCTATGCATCAGGTCTGATGAACCACAAGCAGCGTCCCAATGGCGTTTCCTGCCAGCTTGCCTGGCTGGCTGCTAGGAAGCCCAGAATTCTAGGGTTCCAGGCTCCAGGGCAGCCCCCCCAGGAGGTTTGCTCTGGGCTGGGGACGCCAGCGGTTCCAGACTCCTGGGCCAGCTGGCTCTCCAGGCTGCTCAACTCTCACAGCACAGGGAACCAGCAGCCCCAAGGGTCAGGCAACCCAGGGAACCACCTGGCCTGGTAGCCTAGAAACCCTGGGCAGTTTGCAGGGTACAGCTTCCCTGGACCAAACCCCAGAAGCCCTGTCAGTTTGTCACCAACTGCCAAGAAGTTTCACTTTTCCTATTCAGTGGTGGGCAATCGTGAAAATGGAAAGAATTATACCAATTTCAGATAGCAGCTGTTGTGGCTCAGGAAGCATATTTCCTAAACACCACGTCAGTGCTTCCAAAATGGAATTTTTCCAGAACTTCCATTTTGGAGGAAATTTTGAAAAAAAATCTGGGTTTGCCCTGATTCAGAACAAACGCACATTTCAAAATGTCAAAATTTCCTCTAACAGAAATTCTGAGTTTCACCTGCTCTACCCAAGAGCAGAGTCAGCAGCAGAGCTGAAATCAAAATGTACATCTTGACTCCTACTCGAAGCAATAAAGAAAGGGGTGATGGAAGAGATATTGAGTCAGACTATGTCTTCACTAGAAACGCTGCAGGAGCACCACTGCAGCTGTGCCACTGTAGCACTTCAGCATAGAGCCTCACTACAGTGATGGGAGAGGTTCTACAGTGCTGTAGTTAATCCACCTCCCCAAGAGAGGTCTACACCAGGGGTTAGGTTGGGTTTACTATGTCACTCAGAGGTGTGGATTTTTCACACCCCTGAGTGAAATAGCTGGGTCAACTTTACCTTTTAGTGTTGACCTGACCTCAGTCACAAAATCCCAGCAGGACATCCTGACATAGCATCTCTTGTTTATGTTGCAATATTGTATTAATGTGTGATAACAGCTACAAAACTGCAAACATCTGCCTGTAATGTCAGGCCATAGCACCACGATTAGTGCATGTCTGCTCATCTCCAGTAAATAGGGAACGGCTCTCCAGGCCTCCACTTTGAGTACCATTGCTATACATCTCCTAACTCATGCACACACTGCATTTCAATCACATACATCTGGTACCACCATCATTTTTTGAGTGACGATGTTATCCAATATGAAGGAAAAAGCCACTTGGTCGTCATCGTCCAGAAGAGGATTAATAGCTTTCTCTAAACGAGCCAGTTTATCTTCCTTCTGTAATGAATTTAAAGGATGTTAATAGCTGATCCTCCATCAGTAACTATTTATCATCAAAACACCCTCCACCTTTAAGAGGCAGGCACATATCCACCTGTTTATGAAGATACTCCCCAATAACTCTGTGGTAACCCATCTTGACAACTTACGATAGCTAGAGGAGCAGAGAAGTGTCTTTCTCAAAGAACAGAACTCAGTGTAAAATTGTCTGGTGATCCAATAACAGTAAAAATGCATATAAATAGCCAGAAAAGGAAGAAAGACAACCCACCTGCCCCACTCATTCTTCTGTCTGCACTTCCAAAACCTCTCTGCCCTCAAAACCCCTCAACCCCCATGCCACTCCCTCCCTCTCCATTCTTACAAGAGCCAATTACAAGACTTGCCTCTTTTAGTTTTTCATCACAGAGGTCCAGCATGGACTGAGATATCTGGGTCAGTGAGTGTTTTGGCCCTGCAAATACACAGGAAGTACAGTGATGCACCTTGGCGTCTGTGGAAGCTTTCAGGACTGGTAGGAGGATGAAGCTCACCATCCCCATGGCACACAAAGGAAAACTCTAATCACAGAACACCTGTGAGCATTATGAGGTAACACCCTAAGAATCTCTCTTTACTCGTTACTTGCATTACTGATTATATTTCTATCATGGTTTGAAACATGTCCCCAGTCACATACTATAGTGATTCTCTATGGCATACTAGTTACTAGAGTTTATTATGGACATTATAATAAAGTGGTTTACTTACTATTGTGAGTGTTGTGTCTACATATTCACACTTGTGGGATACACCCTATAGTGCCATTGAACTTTGGGAACCTCCTAGAAAAGCAGTGTCCATTGGGAATCCATAAGCACCCCCTGGACTGCACCAAACCTTTGGAGCAGAGGCCATGGAGTCCCCATTTCCTTCTGTTAAAGCCCAGTCATGAGAGCAGAACTCTGAGGAAGGGAAGGTGGGCAGGAATCGTGAATATGCAGAAGCAACACTCTCCAAGAACCAGTTACTGAAAAGCAGAGTCCTATGTATGTCATGATTCCACAAGTGTGAAATTTGCCACAAAAACTGCAACTTGCCACATAATTGCATTCCAAAATTTCAGCTTCAATTTAAAAAAGAATTAAAAAAAAAGTTACCTACCTTTCTTAACTGTTGTTCTTTGAGATGTGTTGCTCATGTCCATTCCAATTAGGGGGTGAGAGCGCCGCATTCACAGTACGTGGAAGGTTCTTCCCCTAGCAGTACCTGTAGGGTTGGCTCAGGCACCCCCTGGAGTCGAGCCTCCATGGCACTGTATATAGGGCCCTGCCAACCCGCCACCACTTCAGTTCCTTCTTGCTGGCAATGCTCTGACACAGGGAGAGGCAGGTGGGTCTTGGAATGGACATGAGCAACACATCTCGAAGAACAACAGTTATGAAAGTTAGGGAACTGTTTTTTCTGCTTCGAGTGCTTGCTCATGTCGATTCCAATTAGGTGACTACTAAGCAGAAACTCAGAGGCGAGGTCAGAGCTCAAGGGTTTGCTGATTGAAGCACCGCTCTGCCAAAGGCTGCATCGTCTCTAGCCTGCTGAGTAAGGGCATAATGTGAGGTAAAGGTGTGGAATGAGGACCACGTTGCAGCCCTGCAAATTTCCTGGGTCGGAACCTGGGGGAGGAATGACGCTGAAGATGCCTGTGCCCTTGTGGCATGCGCTGTCAGCATGGGGACAGGTACTTTCGCCAGGTCATAGCACATTTGGATGCACGTTGTAATCGATAATGAAATTCTTTGAGAAGAGACTGGGAGTACTTTCGTTCTGTCTGCTACGACGATGAATAGTTGAGCAGATTTTCAAAATGGCTTTGTCCGTTAGATATAGAAGGCTAATGCCCGGCAAACTTTCAAGGAGTGGAGTTTTTGTTCCCGGCTGTTTGCGTGCAGCTTGGGGTAGAAAACTAGGAGAAAAATATCCTGATTAACACAAAACTGGGAGACAACTTTCGGGAGGAAGGCCAGGTGCGGCCAAAGCTGAACCTTGTCCTTATAAACACTGTGTAAGGAGGCTCAGATGTTAGCGCCCTAAGTTCAGATGCTGTCCTGGCAGAGGTTATTGCTACATGGAATGCTACCTTCCATGAGAGAGAGAGCAGAGAGCATGTCACAAGTGGGGTCCCATTAGTTTGGAAAGAACCAGGTTAAGGTCCCAGGCTGGGACTGGCTGCCGTATTTGAGGGTATAACCTGTCAAGCCCTGTAAGAAAGTGTCCAACTATTGGATTAGTGAAGACTGACTGGCCTGCAAATGGCAGCCAAGTGGACTTTTACTGGTGACACAGAAAGCCCTTGCTACTTTAGATGTAGAAGGTAGTCCAAGATACCAAAGGATATTGTCAAGTGCATAGGAGACGTATTTTTGCAATAACCAAATTGTGAATCTTTTCCATTTGGCTAGGTAGGTGGCCCTAGTGGACCGTTTCCTACTTCCAAGGAGGACTTCCCTAACTGGATCAGAGCAAGCCATCTTTTAGCCATGGAGTTTCCAAGCCATGAGGTGGAGAGATTCGAGGATGGGATGCTGAAGGCGGCTGTGGTCCTGAGTCATCAGGTCCAGGAGCTGCGGTAAGGTCATCAGGGTTTCCACTGACATCTCCAGAAGAGACGTGTACCAGTGCTGATGTGGCCAAGCTAGAGTTATCAATATCACCAATGCTTTGTCCCTCTGAACTCTGAGTAGCACCTTGTGGACGAGTGGGATGGATGGAAATGTGTAAAGGAGGTGGGGTCCTTCCAGCGAAGAAGGAACACGTCTGCAATCAAGCCCCAGTCTGTTTATATAAAACATCGCTGTTGTATTGTGTGTCATGACTGACACACATCTCCCCTCCAAGTGAGCTTGGCAGGTCTGGCATGCCAGACAGACTGCCTTCAACTCTTTGATGTTGATGTGAAGTGAAGTGAGAGCTCCACTTGGACTCGAGACCTTCAGTCCTAAGCTCCCCTAGATGCGCTCCCCAACCCATCACTAACATGTCTGTAACCAGTGACAGGGATGGCTGATATACCACTTGCAGGTTGAGCCACCATAGGAGAGATTCAAGAACCGGTTGTGAAAGAGTGACTACCTGGTTTAGACTGCCCTAGTTTGGTCGATACACCAAGGCTAGCCACACCTGAAGAGCTTGGAGTCTCAGTCTGACATGCTGTACTATGTAAGTACAGGCAGCCATGTGGCCTAGCAGCTTTAGGCAATTCCTTGCTGTGGTGGTAGGGAATTGTCAGAGACCTTGTATGTTGTTGCAACAGGTCTGAAAACGCGACTCTGGTAGAAATGCTCTCGCCTGTTTTGAGTCCGGTGCCAGGAGCTTGGGGACCAGTGCAACTCCCCTGCCTGTCCACTGCCAGAGGGTAGCGGTGACCAGTGCTGAGGGGATGGCGACCGACATAGTACCATCGCTGGCTTGCCTTGGGACGGCACCGACTGTCTCGGGTGTGCCACTGCTTTTGAGCTCGGTGCCCTATCTTGCCTAGGTGGAGAAGGCAGCACTGTGAATATGGTAAGTTCTCTCACCACCTCAACGGTCTCCAGCGTGGAGGGCAACTCCAGCGCAACGGTCCTTTCGATGCAATTCCCCCAAACACTTCAAGCAGTAAGTGTGGGGGTCACTCCTGGGCATAGGCTTGCTACAAGCTGCACAAGGTTTAAACCCCGGGGACTGAGGCATGCCCCAGTACTGCAGGGGGACACGATGAGGGGTACCCCCAGAACAATTCCCTACTGGAATTCTAACTATATATTGACTGACTGACTACTAACTACTGATTTAACTATTTACAGGAGAAAAGTCTGAAGACTACTAGGGAGAAAGGCTTGCCAAAGCAAAAGAGAACAAGCATTCTGGCTAACCATCACAGGCGGTAAGAAGGAACTGAAGTGGCAGCGGGTTGACAGGACCCTATATATGGTGCCATGGAGGCACTATTCCAGGGGGTGCCTGAGTCAAACCGACGGGTACTGCTAGGTGAAAAACCTTCCCGTTACTGTGCACGTGGCGCGCACACCCCCTGACTGGAACTGACATGAGCAAGCACTTAAAAAACCACCCATTATTCTAGCCCTCATGTTTGTGAAGAAAACACGGAAAACCAACTGAGCAAAGACAGGTGCTTCCTTTGTGAATGAAGTGGCTACAGATTTTCCAGACTACTGCAGAATCCAGGGAGGTCTACCAGAGTTTAAGTCCTGCTTGCCGCTGAATACATGGGGCCTGGAATATGGCAAGGCTTAGCACTTATATAGTGCCTAATATTTGTAAAGAATACTTGTCAGATAAAAAGCTGTGTTAACAGGAATCACAATAGGGCTGCCTCACAGTGGTTCAGTGAATCAGCACTTTTACCCAGCAACTGCATGTTGCTCTATAAAATCTAAAGATTCATTTTTCAAAAATAGGTTTCTGGCTGGGACGAAAACCTTGAAAACACCAACCAAATGTAAATCACTATAGTGATGTCTGCCTGAAGCCAGCCCACACTACAAAGTTTTGTCAGCATACTTACATCGGCAGGGTGTGAAAGAACCACACCCTTGACTAACATAGCTCTGCCAAAAAAAACCCATGCAAACACAGCTATCCTGGCGATAGACCTTTTGCTGGTATAAACTCTACTGGAGGGTCCAAGTCTCCACTGGGGGGTTCTGCTGGCATAGCTGTATCAGCAAAACCTTTGGCTATGTCTACACCACGGACCTTGCAGCAGCACAGCTGCACCACTACAGCTGTGCCACTGTAAGGTCTCCCAGGTAAACTGCTCTTTGCCAACAGGAGAGAACTCTCCCGTCGGCATAATTAAACCATCCCCAAATGACTGGCATTAGCTATGTCGGCAGTAGAGTCTCTCCTGCCGACACAGTGCTGTCCACAGCAGCACTTTTGCTGATGCAACTTATGTCGGTCAGAAAGGGTTTTTTTCACATCCCTGACCGACAGAAGGGTAGTCTAGACAAAGCCTTTATTACAACGAAGGCTACTCCTCGGTTTGCAGAATATGAAGTAATAGCCTTGAGAGGCGTGAATTGCCGCAATTCACTTCAAGGAATGTATAGATTCTGAAGCATAATATGGCAATGTAAATACTAACATTGGTAACTATCTCATTGCTGATCAAATTTTGACAGAAAAGAGGATGATCATATCGTAAAGTGCAATCTACCAAGAATGACTCATTTTGGCTTCACCTGTGGACAGAGCTCAGGTTATGGCCAGAAATTAACAGGGTACCTCCACCCACAAATCTGACCTCCTGTTGATAAAGCCTTCATTACTTCCTAACTGCCCAAGCCTCTTATTTTGTTTTGTATAGACAGATTTTAGAGTTCACCCCTTCTAAATTTATAACAAGCTGACTAATTTATTGTCCTCCTGATATCTTTGAAGAAATCCGTTATATTCATCTTATCCATTTTGACAGTGTTAACTTTGCTGCTTTCATCTTTTCTCTGCAGTGTATGAGAGTTTTCCCCCTCCCATGCCACCAGATTCCATACACAAGGCATATGCACAATTCCCATTACAGTGCAACACAGCTCACCAGATGAAAAACTGAACCTCAGTGTTTTAGGGAGCTTCCTACCATTGTACGTTGCACTGTTCTTCACAATCAGCTCCAGGTGTTCACGGAACTCTTCCCGGGAAGGGTATAGACGTTTACGGACATTTTCACGCAGGGTCTGTAGGTCCATAGGCCGTGTAATGATTTTGTAATAGTCTTTCACGACCTTTGCATTAACAGGTGTGTGAAAAGGATATGTCTGAGGAATACAAAAAAGAATGGGCATTCAGTCCCATCAACCTCCACAAGCAGAATAGCCAGCAGATCAGAGGCCCTCTAGGGTATGTCTACATGGCATTTTGGAGTGAGCCTCCCAGTCCGGTCAATAGACTTGGGGTATCAGGGCTCACACTAGCACTCTAAAAATAGCTGCATAGACAGCACTTTGAAGTTCAGGTAGGGCTCAAGTTTGGGCTTGGAGGTCTACCCCCCTCCCTAGGCTTCAGAGCCCAACCTGCAACTTCAAAGCGCTGTCTGCACAGCTATTTTTAGAGTACTAGTGTGAGTCCCACTACCCCAAGTCCATCAACCCGGACTGGGAGGCTTGCTCCAAAATGCTGTGCAGACATACCTACTAAGCTACACATGCTGAAGATCACCTGTATGTGACTGTGGTATTTTGTTTCTCTCTACAGAATTTACTATTCTGTTATGACTTTGCCATCACTCTGAGGAAGAAGCATCCCACAAGGACTTCAGTGGGAGTTACTGGGTGTTCAGCACTTTTGAAAGTAGGTTTTCTTACACAGTAGCCTAAATAAGAAACTTAACTTTAGACTCCTATTTTTGTAAATCTTGGCTAATATTTTAAAATCAATTCCAACTTTACCTAAAACCAGAAACAAGTCTATATTCAATAGCTCTCTCCAAAGTCCCACATAAATTTTTAAATTAATGGAGATATCCTATCTCCTAGAACTGGAAGGGAGCTCGAAAGGTCATCGAGTCCAGCCCCCTGCCTTCACTAGCAGGACCAAGTACTGATTTTTGCCCCAGATTCCTAAGTGGCCCCCTCAAGGATTGAACTCACAACCCTGGGTTTAGCAGGCCAATGCTCAAAACACTGAGCTATCCCTCCCCCCATATAATACAATTATAAAGCTGTATAAATTGCTGCACAATTGTCCTTTTTGTATCCGCTCTATAATTGTGCTCCAGAGATTCTAAGCTTTTATTTTTTTTAAAATTCACTAATCCTTACTGTTGCAAAGATAATCTTCAAAGTGTGAAATAAATGTAAGCCAATACAATGATGTCTTTGAGTCTGGTGACAGCTTTGAAAGTGTAGATCAGAATGCAAGAGCCTATTAGTGTGGTGTTGAGTCTGAAGCTTAATGATGACACGTCAACATTGTGAATTATTCCACTGCTGATCATTTAAAAAGAAACATGAAGCTAATTTACTTACTAATTGTTGGATTAGTAACAAATAATGGGGTGGGAATGAAAAATTCAACCCCTTCTCCCCACATTGATCCTTTCCCCCCTTTACTGCTCAGATGACAGAAGGGAAATGAAAGCAGAGATGTATCATCTCCCCAGTACCAAAAAGGCTTAAGTGCTTTCCCTGATTCCAAGAGCCCGAGTTACCATATTGCCTAGATATCTATGATTCAGTTACTCTTACTGAAAATACCCTGCAGCACAATAAACTGAAGAATTGAGGGCAATATTCAAGGGATGCAAGTCTGACTGGACTGGAGCAAGGAGGCAGTGACAGTGAGAGAGCTTGCGGGGGCAGTGTTGTGTAATTCTGGGGTCTCAGATTCAGCCACGGAACTCAATCTATCAGCCTACTTAGGACACAGAACTTTGACCATACGGCCTAAACTTACATTGGGAAGATCTCTCATATCATTGATAATGCCCTCTAGAATCGATGACAAAGTTACCATAGGGTCCGTTCGTCGCCGATGGATGGACTTGTGAGGCCGCTGAAGAAATCAGAAGTAGGAAGTTAAGGCACTTCCAAAACACAAAATATAAATCTAAACAAGTTCTCTGCAGGTTTAGTTTATTAATTCTATGGGTGGATACGCAGATACATGCCTCATGTGCTGTACTATGGATGGCCATGAGCAGTGTAAGGACTGAACAGGATGGACAATGGGTAAGGCTGCGAGTCTGTCACGGATTCCGTGACTTTCCATGACCTCTGTAACTTCTGCAGCAGCCAATGATGGCTCAGGAGCTACCCAAGCCAGGCAGCCCCTGGGCCAGCTTCAGCAGTTTGGGTGTGAGGTAGGGTGCGGGGGGGGGCCATTTACCTCAGGGTGGGGGGCTCCCACTGGCATGGCCCTACAGCTTCTAGGTGGAGGGCCACCCCCAGGGGGCTCCACATGCTGCCTGCACCTGCGGGCCCCACCCCCCCAGCAGGGGTCCAAGGCCACGCACCGCTGCCTGTGGCCCACCCCACCCCCCGAGCACCCACAGACACCACCCCACTTCAAGAACCCGCAAGTTTTAGTTAGGCTATATAATAAAAGTTATGGACAGGTCATAGACCGTGAATTTTTGTTTACTGCCCATGGTCTGTCCATTACTTTTACTAAAAATACCCATGACTAAAATGTAGCCTTAACAACTGGACATGAAGAGACTAAAAATTGATCCAATGATATCTACACTCACATTCAAATAATCGCAGTGAACTGTGGTCCCAACTCGCCGCTTTTTCTTTGGAGGAAGCTGCTGTTTAGGGAACTTCAAGACCAGTGATTTCCTGCGAACCTCATCTGCACTAGAGAAAAGAAATAGACCTCTTATTTCCTTTGCATCTCTTACCAGCAAGACTGTTTGCACCTCAGAATCAGCACAGATCCTGTCTGGTACAATACCAAGCTCAATCAGGATTTAAATACTACATTCATCAACAATATATCCAAAACCCAGCCACTTTACTCCTGTGTCTACTGCACCTGTGATGTTTATGTATCTTGCATCAGCCCACAGACTGCCTTTCTCACCACCCATCCCTGAACCTCCAGTCCTGCCCTCACCTCTCAATCAGTTGCTTTCCGAGAACAATTTTGGTCCCCTCCACTTTGATAAGCTCTTCGTTATCATTGTGAATGACTGTCTTTTCCAGCTCTTCCTCCTGCTCCTCTGTCATGGCAACAGGGTTGGAGGGTGGGGCATTCGTTTGATAGTAGAGGGGACAGAATTTATTAGTTCTCATGTGTCCAATTGCACCACAGGCTCCACATTTTAACTGCAGAAAAGATAAACAAGGTGAACAATTAAAATGTATTCAGAGTTTAAGGGCAGATGGGAACTACAGATCATCTAGTCTGACCTCTCACATATCACAAGCCATTAAATTTCACCCAGTTATCCATTTTAAGCCCTGTATAATTTGTGCTTGGTTAAAGTATCAGTTCCAGAAAGGCATCTAGTCTTAATTTGAAGTCAGAGACAGAGAATCCACCATTTGATTTAGAGGTAAGATAATTACCAATTTACCAGTAAGATAGCAGCTTCTTACTGGCCTAACATTCTAGCTCCACGTAACATATAAAGGAAATAATTAGTGCTGTTGATTAATCACAGTTAACTCACGAGATTAACTCAAAAAAATTGATCATGATTAATCACACTGTTAAACAACAGAATACCAATTGAAATTTATTAAATATTTCTGGATTTTTTTACGTTTTCAAATATATTGATTTCTATTACAACACAGAATACAAAGTGTATAGTGCTCACTTTATATTATTTTTAATTACAAATATTTGCACTGTAAAAATGATAAAATAGTATTTTTCAATTCACCTCAGACAAGTACTGTAGTGCAATCTCTTTATCATTAAAGTGTAACTTACAAATGTAGAATTTTTTTTGTTACATAACTACACTCAAAAACAAAACAATGTAAAACTTTTAGAACCTACAAGTCCACTCAGTCCTACTTCTTGTTTAGCCAATTGCTAAGACAAACAAGTTTGTTTACATTTATGGGAGATAATGCTGCCTGCTTCTTATTTACATCACCAGGAAGTGAGAACAAGCATTTGCATGGCACTTTTGTAGCCGGCTTTGCAAGGTAGTTACATGCCAGATATGCTAAACATTCATATGTCCCTTCACGCTTCAGCCACCATTCCAGAGGACATGCTTCCATGCTGATGATGCTTGTTAAAAAAAGATGCATTAACTAAATTTATGACTGAACTCCCTGGGAGAGAATTGTATGTCTCCAGTTCTGTTTTACCCAAATACTGCCAATATATTTCATCTTATAGCAGTCTCGGATGATGACCCAGCACATCTTGTTTGTTTTAAGAACACTCACCACAGATTTGATAAAATGCAAAGAAGGTACCAATGTGAGATTTCTAAAAATAGCTACAGCACTCAACACACGGTTTAAGAATATGAAGTGCCATCCAAAATCTGAGAGGGACGAGGTGTGGAGCATGCTTTCAGAAGTCTTAAAAGAGCAACCTCTGATATGGAAACTACAGAACCCGAACTACCAAAAAAGAAAATCAACCTTCTGCTGGTGGCATCTGATTCAGATGATGAAAATTAACATGCATTAGTCCGCTCTGCTTTGGATCGTTATCAAGCAGAACATGTAATCAGCATGGACGCATGTCCCCCGGAATGATGGTTGAAGCATTAAGGGCCATATGAATCTTTAGCGCATCAGGTACGTAAATATCTTGCAACACCAGCTACAACAGTGCCATGGAAATGCCTGTTCTCACTTTCAGGTGACACTGTAAACAAGAAGCAGGCAGCATTATCTCCTGCAAATTGTAACCAAACTTGTTTGTCTGAGCGATTGGCTGAAGTAGGGCTGAGTGGACTTGAAGGCTCTAAAGTTTTACATTGTTTTATTTTTGAGTGCAGTTATGTAACAACAATAAAAATCTACATTTTTAAGTTCAACTTTCATGATAAAGAGATTGCACTACAGTACTTGTATTAGGTGAACTGAAAAATGCTATTTCTTTTGTTTTTTACAGTGCAAATATTTGTACTAAAAATAAATATAAAGTGAGCACTATACACTTTGATTTCAGTTACAACGGAATATAATATATTTGAAAATGTAGAAAACATCCAAAAATATTTAAATCAATGGTATTCTATTATTAACAGCACGATTAATCACGATTCATTTTTTTAATCGCATGCCAGCCAAAAATTGCTCATGTCATAGTAAGAGTCATTAGCATTTATCTGGACGTACTGGACCTGGGATATTCCAGACCATGTTATAGAGCAAAACTAAGCATGGAGTGTGTGACTTATACTTGATATTAAGACCCTGGAAACAGCACCTATGTTGTCAAATCCTATCCCATAGTTTTCTCCTCTTTCTTCTATCCAAATGAGGAAAAGGTTTGTTAGGACACTGTATTCCATTGCCTTTTCTCCCTTGGATTGCTTTGTTTTACTTGATGCTTAGTTACCTTCAGATCTGGCCGCTCCTTCATTTTCTTGGGTTTTTTCTCTGGTGGGCCCTTGAGTTTTTCTTTTTCCTGGTTCCGTTTGAGCCGCCTTAACTGCTCCTGGATCCTGCGCCGCTCCTTCCGCATCTCCTCCCGGTGCTGCTCATCAAAGAGGGCAAATTTTCGTCTGGAACACAAAGGTTTTAATCTAGGTCTACAAGTGGCCAAGCATCCTTCTGCCAGCCCAGTTTTCCTGGAACTTGAACACCCACAGAGCCTTATCCCCAAACCTTAATGAAAAGCACTAGTATTTTTGTTTAAACACTTCCTCCCATGAACTGGATTTATCTAGTTTCACTGATGGGAGCAGTGATCCCTAAAAAAGTCAGCATGCATAGGTGGATGGGCAGTAGAACAAGATCTCTTTCCCAACACAGCAATTGCGAGCACATGTCAGCAACACTCCCAGGCATGGCCAGTCCTGGAGTAAAGGAGACACTTGAGATTCTGACTGGTTGACCCACATGGCACTGGTCACAGACTATCTGGACAACTCAGTCTATTTTTTAAGATATACTGTAGATTTACTAAACTAGAAGATACGAAATATTTTTAAAATTTCTACGTTAAAAGAATATTAGGATTACAAAGTCAAGCATTCAGATTGCCCGTGCAACCTTAATTCAGCCCTTTTATGCAGATGCATTATGATACAGCCTTTAATTACATGATCACATCCTATTTTTTCCACAGGCCCCTGCCTCATTCAGTGCACAAGATAAATGGTGCTCTCTGAATGGGTAGCTATTAAATATGTTTCTTTATCCTTATCATGCAATGACCTCAGACCTCATTTACTACACACCATCCAAACCCTACACTGAGTACCGAATTATTAATTTCCTCATGGATTTTTCTATTTTGTTCGTCGCTGTAAATTTTCAAGTGCTTCATAAACATTAATTAATTTATTTTCTAACACCGTTCTGAGCTGAGAGGAGGAGATTATCCCTATTTTCCAGATTGGAAACTGAGGCACAAAGAGATTAAGGTCAAAACGGTCAGAAGTGTCCACTAATTCAGGGAGCCCAATTTGAAATGCTTAGGATATATACGAGGCAGTCAGTTTAAGGTTCCATTAGCAGCCTATGGTTTTAATACAAAACTGAAAAATCAGAAATTCTGTCATGTGGAATCATAATGATCCCCACACAAGTCTTAGCAGGGCTGAAAACTTTAGATCTACAGCACAGTCCTCTGCAACTTAAGCTAAAAGAGTAACTAGTAGCAGCACTAAGCTATTATCCTCCATGTGGACCAGTCACTAGATGGGGAGAGACAAACTTTGCTAGTGGCTTTTATAACTTTTTGCTAGTCAGCAGAGAAACATAGGGAGTCAGAAATTTTGGGTTCTGTTCCAGGTTCTGGTGAGGGGTTTTCTCTAGTTGTTTTAGACTTTCTGCCTATCCCTGTTGCTCCTACCCCCTGTGCAGCTAAAATGAGCTACTGTAGGGGAAATCCTACCCAATCCCTGCGGCACTGGACTAGCACATGCTAAGTATAAATAGAATTTTTGCAGAATTTATTTACTAGCCTCTGACAAACCTCTGAACACATGCAAATAGCATTTTCAGAGGCTTACATGCAGCTGGAATTTCGCTGGTATTTCACAGAGACAACAAAAAAAGGCAGCCCTATAACCTGAGGGCAACCCTTTGCCAACGTTCAAGTTCATGCACTAAAGTCTAAAGGTGCTAGAGCTTCTCAAATAAATGGTTACAATAATTTACACTGGCAAAACATTTCCATTTGCTGAAGTGGCTGAACCATCTTTGTTTAAACTTTCCAAAAAAATCAGCCAGAGACAGATATCTAGCATAAAAATTTTCAGCCCAAATGATTAATGTTTGGCAGAGTTATAAAGTGATTGAAAACAAGGTCTTACAATGGAAAGAGTTAGGCAACCTTAACTGTAAGTGTGGCTGCTTTCTTCACCTACAATAATCCCAGACATCAGTACTGCTGAGGAAATTCAATCACATTAAAAGACAACACGTTTTAAACAGAGGGAAATAATGTGTACTTGGACAATTGTATTGGAGATTTTCACCTCTCTCTCGAGTATTAAGTACTGGACAAAGCCAGAGACTGCTCCACAGGTCATGAGGAACATATCTCTTCCTGCCATGCAGCAGGCATAAGAGCCATCCCAACTGCAGCCAAAAGAGTGCATTCTCAATTCAGTTATACTGGATTCACTATTTTTCAGCAGTAATTCCCCACAGTCAGGAACTGCACTCTACATAACTGTGCCAACACTCTACATAACTGATGTCAGAAGGAAATGAAAAGTCTTCTAAGGCCTTACATGAACTCTTCATCCTTGGTGGTCCGTATTCGGCTGTAGGCATCAATGACAGAGGGCTTACGAACTGTCTCACACCGCACATACTCTTTCCCATCCTCATCTCGAAACGTGCGATAGATTTTGAGGCGACGGCCAGTGGCAGAGGAATTGAGACTGGTTACAGAGGCAGTGTCATCATCTTTGTGAGAGCCTGCTGAGGTGCCCGAAGCTGATGCTACAAAAGAGATTATTTTAAGGGTTTCCAAAACAGTTCATGCTCTAGAAATTTTACATTCCCTTTGTCCTGAGAGATCATGACACCCCAATACCAGAGACCAGGGACAGGGACAAACCTGTTTGCTTGAGAATCTAAAATGCCATCTCTAGAATCTAGGATGCAGGTGTAAGGCATGCAGATACCATGGTATGAGCAGAAAGATAAGATGAGAAGTTAGAAAGATTTATCTAGGCACGTTCTTTTATTGGTGCTCATCAACGAAGTATCAGCATCAACAAGGATTTCACATATTAACTGGTTTCAGAGTAGCAGCCGTGTTAGTCTGTATCCGCAAAAAAAACAGGAGTACTTGTGGCACCTTAAAGACTAACAAATTTATTTGAGCATGAGCTTTCGTGAGCTAAAGCTCACTTCTTCGGATGCATAGAATGGAACACACAGACAGGAGATATTTATACATACAGAGAACATGAGAAGGTGGAAGTATGCATACCAACAGGCAGAGTCTAAAAGAAGCCCTCGAGGAATTCCACCGAGATTTTAACGATTTCCATCCCACCATCAACCTCAGCCTAGACCAATCCACGCAAGCGGTCCATTTCCTAGACACTACTGTGCTAATAAACGATGGTCACATAAATACCACCCTATACCGGAAACCCACTGACCGCTATACTTACTTACATGCCTCCAGCTTCCATCCCGGACACACCACACGATCCATTGTCTACAGCCAAGCTCTAAGATACAACCGTATTTGCTCCAATCCCTCGGACAGAGATAAACACCTACAAGATCTCTATCAAGCATTCTTAAACCTACAATACCCACCTGCTGAAGTGAAAAAACAGATTGACAGAGCCAGAAGAGTACCCAGAAGCCACCTACTACAGGACAGGCCTAAAAAAGAAAATAACAGAACACCACTAGCCATCACCTACAGCCCCCAACTAAAACCTCTCCAGCGCATCATCAAAGATTTACAACCTATCCTTAAAGATGATCCCTCACTCTCACAGATCTTGGGAGACAGGCCAGTCCTCGCTTATAGACAGCCTCCCAACCTGAAGCAAATACTCACCAGCAACCGCACACCATACAACATAAACACTAACCCAGGAACCTATCCTTGCAATAAAGCCCGATGCCAGCTCTGTCCACATATCCATTCAAGTGACACCATCACAGGACCTAATCACATCAGACACACCATCAGGGGCTCGTACACCTGCACATCTACCAATGTGATATATGCCATCATGTGCCAGCAATGCCCCTCTGCCATGTACATTGGCCAAACCGGACAGTCTCTACGCAAAAGAATAAATGGACACAAATCTGACATCAGGAATCATAACATTCAAAAACCAGTGGGAGAACACTTCAACCTCTCTAACCACTCAGTGACAGACTTGAAGGTGGCAATTTTGCAACAAAAAAACTTCAAAAACAGACTTCAAAGAGAAACTGCTGAACTTGAATTAATATGCAAACTAGATACTATTAACTGTGGTCTAAACAAAGACTGGGAATGGTTGGGTCATTACACCAATTGAATCTATTTCCCTATGTTAAGTTCTCCTCACACCATCTTAATTATCACTTCAAAAAGTTTTTTTTTTTCCTCCTGCTAACGATAGCTCATCTCAATTGATTAGACTCTGCCTGTTGGTATGCATACTTCCACCTTTTCATGTTCTCTGTATGTATAAATATCTCCTGTCTGTGTGTTCCATTCTATGCATCCGAAGAAGTGAGCTTTAGCTCACGAAAGCTCATGCTCAAATAAATTTGTTAGTCTTTAAGGTGCCACAAGTACTCCTGTTTTTTTTCACATATTAACTGGGAAAAGTTAAACCGTGGCACCCAAGTGTTATATAAATATCTAAGTCATACACATGTAGCTTCTGTCATTTCTTCCATTGCAATTTCAGCCTAGATATCTGCACTATGTATCTTCTCTGGACAGAAGGAAGAAAGATCTGACAGAGGAACCCAAGATTCAGCAGTAATGCAATCAATTACTGAAAGGCAAGAATAAACAATATGAGTACTTGATCCTTAAAAGGACATTGCATAACATGCAATCCATAACCCTGAAAGAAAGGAAAACAACTGGCTTAGCCATGCCCACACATCTTCCTGGAAGCAGAGTTCTGGAACAAGTTCTCCTGTAAAACACTTTTGTTCTGGCCTGCAAATTTTGACTTTACAAAACAGACCCCAACAGTCCAGAGGCCCCTTTCCTTCATTATCGGATGGGGCTGGCTTTTGTTTATTGTCAATGGTTTTAGTTAAGCTGTCCTTGTGAATTCTCTCCACTCTGAAAGGAGATGTGGTTACAAACCTCTTTACAGAATTTCCCAGCAGAGCTGTTTCCATTAGGTCTTGTAGGAATGGCTAACTCAATAGCCCTCCCTTTTTTCATTTCTCTCAGGCTACGAGTTGCCATTGACCTAGTTGAGTGTTTCCTGATCCCATGTGGAGTTTTGCCTGCCCTGATTGCTGCTACTACCTATTTAAACACTGTTGCCTTAGAAGCTCCGTTTTCTTTACAAATGGCATATATAAACACATAACTCATCTGACTTTCTGAAGGCTCAGTTCTGTGCAAGCAGAAATCCAAGACACTCCTGACATCCAGCCTGCTTGTCCTAGACCTCTGTCAGCCAAAGGAAAAGTTGGTAATGTCCTCGTGGTTAAATGTCCCCTCTGTCAAAGTACTTTCTTCTAGTCTGAGTTTCCTGCCCACAGTGGCAATACCACATTACAGATCAATCCAGTGCCAATTCAATAGTGATCAATTTTAATCAGAATAAGATGTAACAACAATGATGGTCTGACCAACTGTGCACTACTGGAAGTTGTTTTTGTGGAGGTGAGATGTTTTACCAGCATGGTAAGGACATATCACAATACTGTAGTGTAGACAAGCCCTAGGTGTAGATGTACTCCAAATTACACTCTTCTCTGCTGAGGCACTACAGGATAGCTGCCCAAGTTTTTCCAGAATAAATTGCTACAACACAGTGTGGTAGATTTGGACACACAAACATGACTAACATCTAGAAAATCTGTTGCACATATATAACTGTGGTGTAACCAGATGAGGGTGTCACAAATTGTTAAAATAACATTGTACTAGTTATAGAGTAAATAAAGCCCTAGAGCAGTGGTTTTCAACCTTTTTTCATTTGCTGACCCCTAAAAATTTTCAAATGGAGGTGTGGACCCCTCTGGAAATCTTAGACATAGTCTCTGGGCCCCTAGGTTGAAAATCACTGCCGCAGAAAAAAGTCTGCAAACCTCTCAAGAATAAAGGAATTCTTAGCAGAAAGCAGCACTTGACATCCTAAACCAATCAGCCCAAACTTGATAGCTTTATAACAGAACTACAAAATCAGCAGACAAAGGGAACACAGTAGATATTAATCTTCACTCCTTAAGCTAATCCATCTATGTGCTTGGGGGTAGGAAAACAATACCACCCTCCACCTCTTTCAAACAAGCACATCAATGCATAATTATGAGGATTATGCACTTTTCTCTGAAGCAACAGTTCAGACAGGACACTGGGCTACACAAAGCACTGGTCTGATCGAATACAGCCATTTCTAGGTACTCCACACCATCACCACATCTCCTGCCCCTGCACCCCACTTATTGCAATCACTCACACAATCCTTTTTTGTCTCTCCTGTCCTTTTTGCTCCTTTCCTTGTCATTGCCACTGTCTTCTCCCAGAAGCATCCTTTGCAGCTCCTTCCGCTCCTGTTCTTCTCTCTCCCGAGACAGCTGTGAGCTGGTTTTCTTGTTCTGTAACATATTCTCAATATTCTTTCCCATCTCCTCGAAGTCACTGTCCTCAGCTGAGCTGCTGTCTGTGTCTGTTGATAAGATCTCAGTTGATTCTAAAACTCTGAAACAGGAGACAGCTTCAAAGTCAGTTATCTTACAAACCACAAGTACCTCACCATCTATCCCAACCCTCCATGCATAAATGAGAGAACAAAAGTGACAGCAGTAGGTATAAAACCAGCCCTCCCAAAGAGTAGCCTGGAATGTACACATACCCCTCAAACAGTTAATCAGCTCTTCCGCTTCAGCCATCCTGCAGCTTCTGGTCCCAAAAGGATCCCAAACTCAATACCCCTCCTCTCATTCAATTGTCCTTCTCTCTGCCAATAGTCCAATGATAGTCCAATCATCTGCCTACCCTGCTGGCTCTCAGACCAACATTTTGGTTGAAGAACCTGGGGCTGGTTACACTGAAAAAGTTACATCAGCATAACTACATCTCTCAGGGCTATAAAAAATCCACACCTCCGAGAGACGTAGTTAAGCCGACCTAACCCCCAGGTGTAGTTAGAGCTAGGTTGATGGAAGAGTTCTTCTATAGCTACCGCCTCTTAGAGAGGTGGATTACCTACAGCAAAGGGAGAACCCCTCCTGTTGCTGCGATATGTGTCTACACTGAAGTGCTGCTGCAGCTGTGCTGCTGTAGCGTTTTAAGTGTAGATATAGCCTTGGAATGGAGATGTAAATGTTATGAGCTATAGTAACACAGAGAAGGGTGTGGAGCCAGTAGTTGCTACCCAACAGAGACAGGGGTAAGAATCTAGAAACTGTGGCCCTAGAAACAGAGCTCTGTGGAATATCATATCACACCTGTCAGGGTATGGTGCCAGACTTCCATTCCTGATCTTTCCCAAAAGATCTGCAACCAAGAGAACACCAAAACCATCCCGATATGTTCTACAAACATTCCCACAAAGCCCTCATCCTCAGTGCTCTATTAATGTGGCTCAGCTGGACAAATCAACATGAACCCCCACTATGCTCTGCAGCTCACAGGCATTCAAAGTCCGTAAGGCCCATAAGCAAAGCAAAAGACGCTAAGCTCCTGACTGGGGAACGGACAGAAGGCTGTAAATACCTGATAAGAACTTACTTATTCTGCAAGTCGAAGATGCGCTGACACTCCTCTTTATATCTCTCCTGATGTTCTGCCACTGAGAACCGAGACCCACGTGCAAATTTACTCATAGGCCCCTCCCCTGAACGAGCCTGCTCTGTGGACATTGTGCGCACCACATCAATCACTTCCCAACGAGAAAGCTTCTTAATCTGAGAAACAAGACACACACTAGAAAGGGATTCAGGAGACAGATAGTTCAGGGAGGAGGATCTGTATTCACAAAGGCTAGAGTTAAAAGTGAGCCCTCTCCATAAGCCACTCTGGATCCATCCAACAAAGTTTCCCATGGACAGGACTCCATACTGTGTAGCTCCTGTATCAAACTCACCTCTTCTTCAGGAACACCAAATTTACGTAGAAGCTGTTTGGCATTTTTGAGAGACAGACGCCGGAGATCAGCATCCGTCCCTGTCACGGTCTTCTTCACTGGCTGTGGCTCCTTGTCATCCTGTTCAGAGAAAGACATAGCCTCTGAATGTCACCACACACACTAACCTTTTCTGTATTCTCATTCCCTCTGTCTGACATCCTCTCAAACCGCCCCTCCCACCCCATCTTTATTCCACTTCTTCAGGCTTATCCCTCTTGCCCCACACCAGCCTTGGGAACACATCTACCTTCTGCTGGGTTGGTTTGTTTGGGATCTTCACATAAGAGAATCCTTCACCACAACCTGTAGGATCTGCCACACCAGTCACTTCCAGAAGACACTTCCCCTTCATAGCAGCAATGAAGGCTCGTGTGGTATTCCAAGGAGCTGTGCGCACCTGCCATAAAGGAGAGAAATAGGCCATCACACTTCTGTCACTCTCACCACGGAGAGATTTCCACCCATTCTGTTTTTGGCCCCATCAAAATTTTAAGCAAATTAAACAGTTTTTACTAATGTTCTCAAGTTTAATTTACTGACAGACCACAGTTTTTAATGGACATAAACTGAGTGAACCATAAACACACACATGATCTGTCCTCATTCAGAGGAAACATTTATGTTCAAACAGCTTTAAAAATACAGTGAAATAAATATAGACATCTGCATTCCCTGATGTGCTGAGCCCTCCTGACCTGTGCTGTCACCTTAGCTCTCTCCTCTCCCAGGCACCTCTGCTCATGCTAGCACTAGCTGATGCCTCATGGAACCCTGCTGTACCATCAGATTGCATGACTATATTTTTTATTAGATCTAAATTTATAGTCTGTCAAATTGAACAGCTTAGGGTCTGCAGTAATCTCCTTCAAGAATGGGACACGGATCACCACAGTCCACTCACTACTTAGTCTCCCTCTTTATCTTGGATATTTCTAAGACTTCCATCATCTTGGTAACTAAACACTAAACAACAATTAAAGGGAGCAATGACCAAGTCCACAGAGAGGTCTATTCTCCATTTCCCCAGGCTCTTCTCCACTTGCTTTCATGGTGCTTTTCTTCTTGTCTTTCCAACTCCCAACTCAAATCCCCACCATGGACTGATCAATGAAGAGATGCTGACAAGGCTCTTCCACCTACGCCTGAGAGTCTGACCATAGGCCTATCTACCAGCAGCATCCCTGTAGAGGGAGCACAGTTGCTTTGGTGGGAGCTGGGTGGATAAGGGGTCTCAGATAATACAGTCCTAGCTATTACAACTAGTCAGTGGAATTCAGAGCACTATTGTAATGTGTTCAGGCCATCCTTTGCTGTTATATTAGCTGTAGTTTTGGCATAGATTTTACCTTCAGCCCCAGGACCCTTAGCACATAATAGGCTAGTGGGGGGTAGGCTTATATCCCAGTTTGCCACAATTAACTATTCGTACAGACAAGCCCTTGCATTGAGTCCATTTTGCAGCAAGGGGTGGATTCCTCAGGGAAAAAAGGGCGGGGGGGAGAGGGGAGGAAATCAGGATTATACAATCCACACCCAAAAGAAAATATGTTCTCCATTTAAAAAAAAGATATATTTTATTTATTTGCTACCAGACTAGTTTACAGACCATCATATGTCTAACCCTTTCCCTGCTCTGCCCTGACAGTACCTCATCATCAATCTTCATCTGGAAGTCCTCTTCATTCTCTTCCTCTGGGGCAAAGAATGATTTTTCCCCATAACCTGCATCCTGTAGAGAAACAGAAGGGAAAAAAAAATCAAACTCCCAAATTATAAAAAGGACCCATGAGAAAAGGAAAAAAACAGAGTACTACGAGACTGACAGTCTCCACCAGAGAACAGACCAAGTGTAGTATACAGAACACACTGTGAGGAGAGACCCACCAGGAGATTAACAAAGCTGAAACATGTATCAGCATTTGGACTAGGATTACCATATTTCAGGTTCCCTAAAAGAGAACACTGCCGCGGGGGAGAGGGGAGGTAGCAGGTGGGGAGTCAAAGGAGGGGAGCTGAAGAAGGGGAGGGGTATTTGGGGGGGTGCTGGAGGGGTGCATGTACAGGCCCAACAAGGAAAATAACAGAACAGGCCCTGTCAACACTGGAACTCCACTTGTGAGTTACTCCCTTCTCTCCATGTGTCATTATATAATGCCTGCATCTGTAACTTTCACTCCATGCCTCTGAAGAAGTAAGTTTTTTTTTTACCCACAAAAGCTTATGCCCAAATAAATCTATTAGTCTTTAAGGTGCCACCGGACTCCTTGTTGTTTTCACAAAGAAAGAGTTACCTGTAATAGATCAGTATATATCAGTTAGCCTGCAAGAGACATTTACCTTTAGCCGCTGTTCAGCTGCAATCATGCTATAATAGGCGCAGCACTGCTCTGGGGACACCATCGCTCTTATTTCCTCTTCTGTTGGTAATCTGAAGTCTGACTTTAATACCCACCAATTTGAGTCCATCCCTGAAAAATACAGAGACGATGAGGTTACTTACTTGTAACAATAGGGACCATCCCTCAAAAAAGAAGGAGAGGTTACTTACCTGTAACTAGAGGTTCTTTGAGATGTGAGGTCCCTATCTGTATTCAACTACCCGCCCTCCTTCCCCTCTGCCTTGGATCTCTTGCATTCACGGTGGAGAAGGAACTGGAGATGTGGTTGGTCTGCCCTACCCTTTATCATCTCGGACGAAACCATGAGACGAGCCAAGAGAGCATGTGTGAACCAATGGACACTACTACTTTCAAAATCGCCAGTTTTGGACACATGGTGCGCTTGCATAAACACCCAGTGGAATACAGATAGGGACCACACTTCTCGAAGAACCTCCAGCTACAGACAAGTAACAACAACTTCTCTTTTTCGTCTCCTTCAAGCAATGGTCCCTACTGTATTCTACTGAGGGTGATTAACAAGCAGTACTTAAGTCGGAAAAGGGTGCAAGGATGAGGATGGAATAGTTGAGCAGAGGACAGCAGTTCCGAATGAAGCATCCATCGCAGGGTCCTGTACCAAGGCGTAATGTGTAGCAAAGGTATGTACTGAACTTCACATGGCTGCTCTGCATATGTCCTGAAGCAGCACATCGTGGAGGGTGGCCATGGTGGATGCCTGGGCTCTTGTGGAATGGGCCCTCACCCTAAGGGGTGGAGGCAGTCCAGATAACTGATAGCACAGTGTAATGTACCCCAAAATCCACTTGGAGGGTCTCTGTGTGGAGATCGCCTGTCCCTTGACTCTTTCAACTATTGTAATAAACAAATCTAGGGGATTTCTTGATCAGTCTCATCCTCTGTAGATAGAAGGCCAAGGCCCAGCAGATGAGGGAGTGAAGTCGACATTCCTCTTCTAAAAGCATGAGGCTTTAGGAAGAAAGCAGGTAAGTGGATGGATTGGTTGAGATGAAACTGGATAGGACCTTTGGCAGAAACTTAGTATGTAGGCATGGGGGACTTTATCCTTATGGGAAATGGTGAAAGGAAGGTCCACCATCATGGCCCCAAGTTCACCTACCCTTCTCACCAGGTCCTGGGCGAAAACCAGTCTGCCACTGAGTGGAAGATGGAAGGCAGAGATGGCTGCCAAATTGACCCTGATCAACAAAGAGACAAGCCCTGGACCTTGAGATGCAGAAGATAGTCTAAAATCAGCTACAATGATGCTTGCTCAGGCTGGATGTCTTTATCCAAGGTCGAACAGGTGAACCGTTTCCATATGGCCAGGTAGATTGCTCTGGTAGAGGGCTTCCTACTTCCCAACAGAATCTGCTGGACATCGGCCAAGCACTGCTACTCCTGCTCATTCAACCACGCAGCAGCCAAGCCATCAGGTGCAGTGCCACCAGATTTAGATGCAGAAGACTGCCATGGTTTTGGGACAGCAAGTCCAGCCTGAGTGGCAGCTGGAACAGAATCGCCACTGAAAAGTCCAGCAGCATGCTGTAACAGTGCTGGCACAGGCAAGCCAGTGCTATCAGGATCACCTTCCCCCTGTCCTGCTTGATCTTCATGAGGACCCTTGGGAGCAACAGCATCAGAGGAAAGGCATACATCAGAGCCCCCGACCATGGGAATAGAAAAGTGTTCAACAGGGATCCCCTGTCCATGCCCCTTATTGAGCAAAAGACGTGGCATTTCCTGTTCTGCAAACAGGTCCACCTGGGGAGTTCCTCACTTGTGGAAGATGGAGCTGGCCACCTCTGGATGGAGGGACCGCTCATGGTGAGACAAGAAGGTCCTGCTCAAGCAATCTGCCGAAGCGTTCTTGGCCCATGAAGGTGAGCTGAAATAAGATGTATACCGTGCCGCAGACAGAGGTCCCAGAGCCTGAGGACTACATCCTCTCAGCTACATTCCAAATCTCAATTATTCTAGTGTAACATCTAGTAATGGGAACAAATTAAACAAATCCCTGATATTAAAAACAAATTAGGGTTAGAGACAGATTTTTGGCTTCAATTACATTTATCATGGTCAATGCCTTGCAGCTAAGAGACCACAGTGCCACCTCTTCCCCTGCCTCTTAACACTTAAGTTTCAAAAGTGTTTAAAACACCAATGCACCAAGTATGTCCCAATCAGGGTGGATAAAAATCAACATTTTGGTTGTTTTTTTTATTTAAATTTTAAAAAATCTGATTTTTTTCATTTTTTTTTATAAAATGCTTTTTGAGGAAAAAACCTATTTAAAGATAGTTTTAATTAAGATATAATGTATCTCAGATATCTCATCATGGAATAGGGATTCTAATTCTATAGTATGAGACAATATATTCATGTAATGTTTAAAAAAAAAAGTTTTGTAAATGAGTTCCAATAGTTCATGGATTAGGGACCCAATTTTATGGGGCTCCAGGGGCTTCTGTAGAGATTATTTAGGTTAATCTTTCTATCTACCCAATGGGACTCGGTATCTTCTAGACTGAGCACTATCAGAGATCCTTAGTTTTGCAATTCTCAAACTATTGATTTGTGTCTCCAGAGAGAATATGCCTGTTAACAGCAAAAATGTTTTTAAATAAATAAATAAAATTAATTAGTTAATATATAGAGGTGAGAAATAACAGACCTCAATCCTATTGTCCCTCTGCAAATTTGTGTACACAGAGTCAATCCCTCTCTCTAAAACTGCAAAGTTTCAAAAAGTTCAATGAATAGACGATTGTTGGGGGCGGAATAGAGCTGGAAAAGGAGAAGTCTGGAGATAAATGTGAAAAGGGAGGGACAGGCAGTAGAAACAAAAGTGAAACTGTTTGAGCAGCATATTCCAGAAGTCTTGAGGTCTTTCTGAGTGTAGCCTTCATTGATTTGTGATCTTCCACACCATTCTCTCACTAGAAGGGAAAACCTAGAATGGCAGCAGGCCATAAAAGAGACCCAGTTTGGGAATATTTTAATGAAGTTCCTCTACCTGTGGGTAAGACAGGCATGCATGCAAAATGCAAACAGTGCAACAAAGAAATGCAAGGCCTCATTGCCCCAGTGAAACAACATCATGAGAAGGGTTCCTTCTCAGGCGGAAGCTGCGTTAAAGATGATGAAAGGAACATGTCTGAACATGCAGGATCTTCAGGTTGGTAAACTTTTTTATTTCATACTTCTTTCTTAAGGACTGCCTGTCTTCCCTCTGGACTATTCTTGAATTATCATGTTAAAGCAAAAAATATAGTTGTTACTCTATGGTACTATCATTTTAGATGCAGTTGTGATAAAAAAATAAATAGCTGAAATAGGCAGATCTTCCTTTTACAATTTCACCTTTAAAGTAGTACTGAGTGTCAGTGAATGTAATGAGTAATACTAAATGAGCAGTATGGTAGTAATAATTAAATAACTGCATTGACTTCCCTCTCAGAATGGAGAGGGGTAACTAGTGGTGTTCCCCAAGGGTCAGTCCTCAGACCAATCCTATTCAATTTATTCATAAATGATCTGGAGAAAGGGGTAAACAGTGAGGTGGCAAAGTTTGCAGATGATACTAAACTACTCAAGATAGTTAAGACCAAAGCAGATTGTGAAGAACTTCAAAAAGATCTCACAAAACTAAGTGATTGGGCAACAAAATGGCAAATGAAATTTAATGTGGATAAATGTAAAGTAATGCACATTGGAAAAAATAACCCCAACTATACATACAACATGATGGGGGCTAATTTAGCTACAACGAGTCAGGAAAAAGATCTTGGAGTTATCGTGGATAGTTCTCTGAAGATGTCCACGCAGTGTGCAGAGGCGGTCAAAAAAGCAAACAGGATATTAGGAATCATTAAAAAGGGGATAGAGAATAAGACTGAGAATATATTATTGCCCTTATATAAATCCATGGTACGCCCACATCTCGAATACTGCGTACAGATGTGGTCTCCTCACCTCAAAAAAAGATATTCTAGCACTAGAAAAGGTTCAGAAAAGGGCAACTAAGATGATTAGGGGTTTAGAGAGGGTCCCATACGAGGAAAGATTAAAGAGGCTAGGACTCTTCAGCTTGGAAAAGAGAAGACTAAGGGGGGATATGATAGAGGTATATAAAATCATGAGTGATGTGGAGAAAGTGGATAAGGAAAAGTTATTTACTTATTCCCATAATACAAGAACTAGGGGTCACCAAATGAAATTAATAGGCAGCAGGTTTAAAACAAATAAAAGGAAGTTCTTCTTCACGCAGCGCACAGTCAACTTGTGGAACTCCTTACCTGAGGAGGTTGTGAAGGCTAGAACTATAACAATGTTTAAAAGGGGACAATGACTGAGTTAGCTGCAGAAGCCAATACACCTCTACCTTGATATAACGCTGTCCTCGGGAGTCAAAAAATCTCACCATGTTATAGGTGAAACTGCGTTATATTGAACTTGCTTTGATCCACCAGAGTGCGCAGCCCTGCTCCCCCGGAGCACTGCTTTACCGCGTTATATCCGAATTCGTGTTGTATTGGGTCACGTTATATCGAGGTAGAAGTGTATTTTCTCATGTTGACCTGGCTGACACAGTCGATTTAATTTTTTTTTTTAAATATATTCATTTAACTATTTTAGTTAAAACAATTTTAACAAAAACAAACCTGATTTAAAAAAAACTTGACTGTTTAGCTAAATTCAAAAATTCATATGTTTGTTTTGTTAAAATATTATATGTTTGCTGTTGAAGAAAAAAATCCAGAATACATAAATGTTGTTGTTTTAGTTAAATAAAACAATTTATATGTCTCGTGATGTTCTCCTCCTAATACAGCATAGCAAGAAAATCCTCCAAATATTAATGATTAACCTGTTGAATTGGAGATAGTTCACTTCCCAATGACTTCATAAATATCTGCTTCAATTACCTTTGATAAATGAAATAACCAATCAATTTTCTGATATAGCTGTAAAACTAATCTGAAAAGTTTTCAAGATAAATCACTTTAAAAATGTATAGTGTGTACCTTCTAAAAATAAAACCTACATCTATCTCTGAGCTGTAAAGAATATGTAGTAAGGTTATAACAACCAACAAGAATGCACTTTTAATCATGGATTTGTACACAAATCGAATCTTCCTGACTAGCGATTTAAATCATGATTTAAATCAAATCCACTCTGGTCCCAATGGCATTTGTCACTCTTCTCATCCCCCAACATCCCTATAAATCCGCTTTTCTTGTAGCCATCCAATATAGAGCTCTACACTACTTCCTTCTTGCCTCTTTGTGTTTCTGTCATTCTGTGTACGGTATTTGCTTGAATCAGACTGTCAAACTCTTAGGGCAGAGGCAAGAATTCAGCTTGTCTTTGTCTGTAAGACACAATGTGCACCGCCACACACAGTAAGAATTTCTCTCAGTGCCAGCAGGAAAATGAAGGGGTTGTGTGCAAGTTAGTATAGAAAGTTCAGTGCCAAACTGAATAATCCCTACTCCAAAGGGTTTACAACAGCAGTGGCCACTTTTGGCCCTCAAGATCAACTGTGTTAAGAAGAAAATTTGTATTTGTGAATTGAAAAGGTGTTTGCTGAACCAGGCCTTTAGGATTTTTAAACCAATGCATTCAAACACTCATCATTACAGGGAGGAGGTAAGAAGTGCCACCTCCTCAACTGCAGAGTACACATGATTTGCATCAGAGCAGCTGCTGTCCCTTCCCAGCTACTCAGCAGCTCCCCATTAGGCCTCTTGCTGCATTGCAGTGGCAGGAGGAGAGTAACTAGCTGCTCCGCTGCCTCTTTTCCTGCCAATCTGTGGAAGGCAAACACACAAATTTGGGGCTGAACTGGCTCTGCTGAGCATGGGGAAATAGCTGAAGCACTACTGTGGCCCCTTGACCTTTTTTAAATAATATGTTGAGGTCTCAGGCTGAAAAGGCTGGACATCACTTGTTCACGTTCAAACAAGCTAGAGTACATAAACAAAAGGTGGATGTGGCCTTTTGGGAAGAGGTTTGCTTTCAGTTGTTTCTTGAAGGTGATAAGAGGATGACAGACTAAAAAGGTGACCTTCTTGAGTGATTAATGAGCTACATTGAAGGCTCTGGATTACCTGTGCGTTTAAAGTCAGCACATAGCTTTAGCCGCTTTCGAATGCTGCTCTCAGAGTGTGAAGGAAATGCCTTTTTGATATCCTCCATGCGAATTCTCCGGGGCCGGTCTCTGCTCTTCCAGAACAAGCGATAAATGAAGACCTAGAAAGCAAGCCAAGAACATTGCTGTATGCTTTGTGTGCTAAGCACTCATTGAAGATGGAATTTATTACAGGCAGGGCTAATAGTGCTGCCTATACTTAAGAACAACCAACATTTCCCATCAGAAGCGCCACTTTCTGTTGCTTATAACTTTATCAAACTAACAATTTAGGCTTAAATTTTCCATGCCAGATATCTGCCTAAAGCTGAAATTTTTTTTGGAAAATATCAACCAAAACGGTTCAGCCATAATCAGAACAAGATTAATGAAAAATACGTTTTGCCCAAGTTAAAAAAAAATTCTTATGACTTATTAGAATCTCTAGTCTCTATACTTTGGAACAGGGACTTGAAATTTGACAAGAGGAGGTCACCCTGGTGTGAGGAATATGCCTTTTCCTGGTCCTGTGAATAAACATGCAAATTTGGGGGGGGGGAGGGGGAGGCGGGAGTTATAACCCTTTGAAAAATCTCAATTCATACATGCTCCATACAGACTTGCAAATTTGGCAGCTAAATTCTCCAACGATTTGGGCTGCATTAAGTATGCTCCAGCATGGGGTGGCAGGGACTAAGCAGGACATTCCCTGCACCTGCTCTTCCCAGCTTCTGTGGCACTTGCCACAGAAACTGAGAGCTCAGACACCCTTCTGCTCTCAATATTCCCCCTGCTGTCACTTAGAACCTGGCTGAAATGCAAAGATGACCCAGAAAGCCGTACAAAAGTAAGATTTGGATAAAGAGCCTGCAGAGGGAAGGGAGAAAAAACTGGGAATGGCTAGACAAGGAGACTGGAACAAGGATCCTCAAAAGGGCAGGGAGAGAAAAGGGGAAGAGGAGAAAGACAAACTCTGACAGAAAGCCAAGAGGGGGAGACTCAAGGAGACAGGCTGGAGGGGAAAGAGCAAGAAGTGTCTGTGAGAAGTCTCACCCTTCAGAACTAGGAATGGAACCAAGATTCCTGAGTTTCACCATTCCTCTGCTGTCAGCAAATATCTGTGAAACCTACTAGCAAAGTATGTGTCTCATCCGCCTCTAGTGGCTGGATCAAATACAGCCTCCTACTGCAATCAGTTACTCTATTACAGGGGTCAGCAACCTTTCAGAAATGGTGTGCCAAGTCTTCATTTATTCACTCTAATTTAAGGTTTCACGTGCCAGTAATACATTTTAACATTTTTAGAAGGTCTCTTTCTATAAGTCTATAATATAACACTAAACTATTGTTGTATGTAAAGTAAATAAGGTTTTTAAAATGTTTAAGAAGCTTCATTTAAAATTAAATTAAAATGCAGAGCCCCCCGGACCAGTGGCCAGGACCCGGCAGTGTGAGTGCCACAGAAAATCAGCTCACGTGTCACCTTCGGCACACGTGCCATAGGTTGCCTACCCTTGCTCTACTAGCTCAAGTGGCAAAGGTCTGTTCCGTGGATCAAAAGGTTCCAGCCCTGCTGATTACCCATGTCGGAATCAAAGGATTCCATATGATAGATTTTTTTCAGTTTGCTTTTTTAAAACCTAGAAAATTACACACACAAAAAATGTGTTAAACATTAAGATTGCAAAGTCAAATACTCAAAAGCTCAGAAGTGCCAGAATTAAGGCTGCCTGTACTACCTTAATTTGGCCCCCTTGTGCATATTCATTATGATAGTCTTTAATTACATGATCACATACCATTGTATCCACGGTCCACTGCTTCATTCAGTGCACAGAATGAATGGCACTCTGAGAATCGATCAGGGTTATGTGGTGGTGAAGGAGGCTATTGTCTATAGGATCACTACCTCATCTGTTGCAGAGGTATCCTTCAGATATGAGCGACTGGAGTTGTAATTTTTTTTTTTTTTATTTTATTTTGGTCATCAGGAAGGTCTTGGCATAGTTCCTGTATTTTAGAACAACTGAGGTAATTGTACTTAGCCATGAGGGCCTCATAATTGGATATTCGGAACTGGAGTGTAGCAGACAAATAAGCCTTGCATCCAAATAGATCTAATCTCTTCCAGTCTCTGTCATGATGTGTGGGTCAAGGTTGGTATTGTTGTCCTTTTTCTTGCACAGCCTTGATGACTAAGGAATTTGGGGTGGAATGAGAAAAAAGAAATTCCAAGCCTTTTGCAGGAACATAATATTTTTTTGTCTGCCCACTTGCAGGTCAGTGGGATGGACACTGGGGTCTGCCAGAGCACTTTGGCAGGATCAAGAAGGACCTCCTTGACAGGGAGAGCTATTTTAGAGGAGGATGTGTGTAGGATGTCAAGCAGCTTATGTTGTTAATCTTTCACCTCCTCCAAAGGAATCTGGAGCGGAGAGTCTGCAATCCTTCAAAATAACTCCTGGAAATGTTTGAAGTCATCAGCTGCAATAGGGGGTGGAGGCATGATAGCCTCATCAGGGGAAAACGATGAGAAGTGGAGTGTTGGTGGAATTTCGTCATCCTGTTCTTTTTCCTCATCTGCTATAGGGTGATGCTTAGCCTCTGGGGGTTAAGAGAAGCCCTCTGGCTTTCCTCCATGGGAGGTTTCCCAAACTGTGCTCTGTACATGGCCCAAGGATCCCAGTATGGCCAGTTTTGAGGGAGTGGCACATGGGGTTGCATCCATGGCAGTCCATACCAGGGCCCTGGTCCAGTTGTGGATTGTGGGTAGTGAGGATGAGTAGAGGAAGTCTTCTAAGCCTATCTCAAGTATCAGGGTAGGATGGAGTACTCCTCCTCTTCCTCCTCCACGTTGCTGGGGAAGGGTGGTACTGTCCTCGGAGGAGAAAGGGAAGAATGGTGTGGGTCCAGAAAGAAGGATGGAAGTGGAGAGAGGTCAAGTCTGAGTAGTGGTGACTCAGGCACATCAGAGAAGTAGTTCCTTGGGGATCTAAACTCTTGGGGAGGAGCATCATCAGCACCAGTGTGTGTATCGGTACTGAGAGAGAGGTGCATTCTCCTGAGCAGCCAGCAAATGAAGTGGAGGACTTGCTCAGTGCCATAATGGTCACTGGCGCTGGTAGGCGTGCCAGTGCCGGCAGTTTTGTAGATGCCATAATACCCAAAGTTGGTCTAGTCAGGACAGCTGGCACTCTTCTTGAAGGTCTTGTGTCTCGGTCTGTAGTGCCAAGAGACGGTGCCGAGGGTTGCATGTCTGCCCAATTATGGTCTTTAGATCTTTGCTTAGCTTCAGTACTGGAGGTATTTGGATGGGCCCTGGAGCTATGTCCTCTCTCCGAGGATGTCAAGGCAACTAACCTGACAGGGGATGGCGTTCTGGCGGGCGGCGTCTCAGAAGGTGATGAAGGAGCCAGTTTCTTCTCATCAGAACGTGAAACACAAGATTTTCTTTTAGAAAGGCATGGCGAATGAGGGTTGGTGGATGATTTAGAGGAGCATAAGAGTCGCACAGGAGACATGTTTGGGCCAGGGTCTGATGCTGGATGCAGTAATTTTTCCATGAGAAGATGTAGCAGCCGAATGTCTTGGTCTTTTCTAGCCCTGGCAGTGAGGTCATGGCAGTGAGCACGCTTCTGGAGGACGTGTCCCTTTCTGAGGCTGAAAATGCACTGTGGGTGACTGACTTACCACAAGGCAATCCGGCAGGAAACACACCTCTTAAACCAAGGAGATCCAGACATAAAGGTGAGGGAAAATGCTTCCCAGTTGGGAAGGGTGAGAAGCAGGAAAATGAAAACCTAAGGTATGAACTGGAAAGGGTAAAGAGGCTTAAAATAAATTCTTTTTTTGTTTGTTTTTTAACAGGGAGAGGATGAAAAGGGAGGATATAAATATTAAAGTATCAGAGAAAGCAGCAAAGAGTCCTGTGGCACCTTATAGACTAACAGACGTTTTGGAGCATGAGCTTTCGTGGGTGAATATCCACTTCGTCGGATGCATCTGACGAAGTGGATATGCTGCTTTTATAAATATTAAACTACACTAAAGGGTAACAGGAAAGACACGATCTAACAGGACAAAAAGAGAAGCAGGCTCTGCTGCAGATTTCATCCTAGACCAAAGGCGGTAGACAAGGAACTGAGGGGCAGTCGGACCGCACTATATATACAAGACCCGCTCACAGCACAAGACGGGGAGGTGCACATGTGTGGTCCACCGGGCACTGCTGATGAAGATCTCCCAACCCAGGAGCATTGGGGCGCTGACGCATGTACAGTGGAGCATCCACAGGGACATCACTCGAAGAAGAAATGGGCATGTTCAATCCAGAGAAGAGAAGGCTGGGAGGAACATGGTAAGAGTTCAAATATGTAAAGTATTGTTACAAAGAGGACAGTGATCAATTGTTCTTCATATCCACTGAAGGTAGGACAAGAAGTCATTGGCTTAGGTTGCAGAAAGGGCATTTAGGTTTGAATTAGGAAAAACTTTCTAACTATAAAGGATAGTTTAGTACTAAAACAGGCTACCTAGACCAGTTGTGGAATCCCTGTGTCACTGGAGGAGTTTGAGTACAAACACCTGTCAGAGACAGACTAGTTGACCTCTACAGCCCCTTCCAACCCTACATTTATGTGATTCTATAAGATGTTTGCAAATGAAGATTTGTGGGGTCACCAGGTGTCATGAATATAGGGGGAAGGGTAGTAACCTTTATGTATGCCAGCCATTCAGTAGCATAAAATCCCTCCTTGGCAGCTGTACTGGATTGCCTTACCTGTAAAGGGTTAAGCAGTTCAAATAACCTAGTTGGCACCTGACCAGAAGGACCAATGAGGAAGGAAGATACTTTCAGATCTGGGGTGGAAGGATGTGTTTTGTTTTCCCTGTCTGGACGGAGGGAGAAGCCAAACAGGTAAAATATCTCCTGAAAAATATACCTGGAATAATCCATCTAAAACCACAGAATCTGTGAGTAGGGCAAGGAAATGCATTAGGCTATCTCTTGTTCTGGCTTGTGAATTTCCCTGTGCTACAGAGGTAGTTTCATTCTTGTTTTTGTAACTGTGAAGCTGAGCCCAGAGGGGAATCCTCTGTGTTTTAAATCTTTTTATAGTCCTGTGAAGTTACCTTCCATACTGATTTTGCAGGTGTGATTCTTTTACTTTTTTCTTTATAATAAAAGTTGTTCTTTTAAGAACCTGATTCATTTCAGTGTCCTAAAGACAAAGGGTCTGGTTGAGCTCACATTGCTAAGGCAACTGGTTGGTATTTTAGTCTCAAGCCTCCCCAGGAAAGGGGGTGAAGGAGCTTGGGGAGATATACTGGGATGGATAGGGATTCCAAGTGACCCTTCCCTGAATGTTTGTTTAAATCACATGGTGGTGGCAGCAATACCAGTCCAAGGACAAGGGGGGGGGGGGGAATTTGTGCCTTGAAGAAGTTTTAACCTAAGCAGGTAGAATATAAGATTAGGGGGTCTTTCATGCAAGTCCCCACATCTGTACCCCAGAGTTCGGGGGCGGGGAGGGAACCTTGACACAACCAATGATGAACAATTGCAAAACAAAAACTGCAAAGGAGATAGTTAGTTTTCTCACTGGATGCAAAGGGATAACTTGTGCTATGGTTAGACTATTTCAAGTCATTATCAGAAACATGACTACTTTCTGTCTGGCCCCCATGAGTTTTGCCAAATGACGTCCAGGCCACACCACCAATCAAAATGGATCAAAAAGGGCCTGTTTTGTTCAGCATTTTGCTCCCTGAAGATAAAGCATCCTGACAAAAGAGACAGAAGGGGATCACCAGCTAGCACCAAAGAGCACCCCATCTGGTAACATGTGAAGTCATGCCATAAGACAAGCAGTCTATTAACTTTATCTCTTTAGGGAGACTTGCAAAATCCAGAAAGAACAAGAATACAACTATTAAATGGCATTTTGAATTAAAATTACCCAAATAAACTTATCTGTCTCAAAAAACCAGTCACTGAAACCATGAAGCTGAGCTGGAAAACACACCTTCATACCAATTCTAACAAGTAAGTGGCGAAAAGATTTGATTATGTGTATTTTTTTTACCCAGGCAACAACTGGGTTACACATTAAGCTTAATGATTCTCCAGCAGTATGTACCTGAGCTGATGTCTTGTAAATGACAAACTTTACACTAACAAGTTCAACTTTAGTTGCCTAGAAATAATGTTAAATTAATAAGTATTTGAGAGTTTTGAGGCTGGAACAACTCACTGCAAACAGAGTTAGTGTTAAGAAGAAACTATTCACCCTCTCAGCAAAAGACAGCTGAGAAAAAAACTGAATGTTTCAAAGAGATTAACCTAGAAAAGTCAGGCTTCTGTGGCCAAGAGAATTTGATAGTTTCTTAGATAAAAAGAGGAAAAAAATTTGACTAGATTTGTAAGTAAAGACTACTGCTAAAATTCCACAGACACTAGAATTAGTTTTAAATTGTTACCTGCAAGTTTTATTTGGGGCTTAATGTGTGCTAATTGTATGTGTAAGTGGGAAAACTTGGCTACGAGTGTCTCCTCTGTAAGATAATTTTGAATTAAATTGCCATTTTTTAGTAATTAAGTGATTGTTTAAATTTAAAACATTTAACTTTACAGATGTTGGGATGAACAGTTACCGACAGTTCCATAATTTAACTGGAAAAAATAAGCTTATTTGTCAAATCAATAAAGCTATGTATTTAAGAATTCACAGTTCTGTCTTGGTACCAAAATGCCTTGTCCAAAGTAGCACAGAACTAGAGTTAGTTCACCTATGTAATAAGTTTATGATTAGATTTGGATTCATTGGTTTGATTTATTACTTTTTAGTAATCCCTTGGTAAATTCATTCCCATGTAAATTCATTATTTTAAATTATGTGAACGCTATCAAATAAACATGTTGATTTTGCTTTCTGTAACTTCTTATTTGCTTTCAAATTCTATTTTGGCTATTAAAAAACTTGAAAATTTATAATAAAAGTCTGCAGTCTGTACTTTATCTAAAATACAAAGAACCATGAGAAACTTGCATAGGTAATTGGTAAATTAAAATTACTTAACCAAAGTGTGTTTTACCATATTGTTCTTACCTTTGAAACAAAGACAAGGCCCTAGCAGGGGCAATAGGCACCTCAGCTCAGGACAGACTTTACAGGCCTGGAGCTACCTCATATACTCTCTCCAGGTTTCTCTTAGTGGAATCGTCCCGGTACTGGGCCTATCACATACCTGTAGAAAGTCTCTGATGTGGGTATTAGCCCGTTTGGAGTTGGGACCAGGAACTTCAAAGAGGGGGCACTCCTGTCCAACAACAAAGATATCGACCAGCTCCCGAATATAACAGCCTTGTCGTGTCCGGATAATTAGGAAATCCGTTTCTGGCATCTTGTGCAGATAAATAGGAGCCCGGAAGAGATTGTTTTCAAATGCCTGACAAGAGAAAACAAACAAAAATTTTAAAGATAGACACTGATCATTGTAGACTTTGCAACACCAACAAGAGCTCTGAAAGAGACCCAGCACAACACGGTCATTATGACACCATCAATATTCATTCACATCACAACATGCACTTTTACAGAGCAGGACACATTTCTTGCCCCAGAGACTAATTAACTGAAGTGAGATAAAACATGGGACAATAGTTAAGGTAAGGGAAGGTGTGGAAAAGAAAGCAGGAAGCATGCCTCAAACTGTGCTTTAAGGTAGGATTTGAAAGAGGACAGAAAGCATACTTGGCAGAAAGAAGTGAGAGTATTCCACCAAGACAATATAAATAAAGGTGCAAAGCTGGGAAGTGGGGGAAGGGAGCAGTTAGCAGTAAGAGAGGACAGAACACTATGCTCAGATAGAGAAGCAGAGTCTTGAAAGTGAGGCACTTGAGTGCAGTAGCAGAGCAACAGGAGAGGGAGGCAACTTTAGCAGAAGCAGCAAAGAGTCCTGTGGCACCTTATACACTAACAGACGTATTGGAGCATGAGCTTTCACGGGTGAATACCCACTTCGTCGGATGCACATAGTCTATAAGGTGCCACAGGACTCTTTGCTGCTTTTACAGATCCAGACTAACACAGCTACCCCTCTGAAACTTTAGCAGAGGCATCCTTACGAAACACAGATAGCACTTTACAGCTACCAAGATAGGTCTAGGGCAGACTGAAGAGATAGGGAGGCCAGAGAGGAGAAGGTTTAAGTAATCAAGTGTAGACCAAGGCTTGGACAAGGGTCTTAGCAACAGAGTAGTGATGAAAGGACAGATTTTGGTGATACAAAAAGGAAAAATAGCACTTTAAAAACCTAGATATGAAGGGGAAAGCAAAGAGAAGTCAGATGACAAGACAGAGGTTCAGACCGGAGAGACTGAAAGGAAAGTACTGTCCACTCCTTCCTATTCATCTTTAGATCACCTCCCCACCACACCATCTCTTTCACTCATAACACCTAGCCACATAACCATCTGTCAGATTCTCCCATGCCGCTCCCATGGATGGAACAGGACACGCTCTGAGTTGATCATAAGGCCATTATCCTGTCTAAATCTCAACCCCTCTTCAAGGTCTCTTTTGTCGATAAAGCCTACAAGAAACCACTGACTAAATCATCTCCTTAGTAAGATATGCATATGGGGCGGGGGGGGAGAGAGAAGAGAGACACCTGACATGGGGGGGTGGGGTAGAAAGACCAGGAGAAGAAGATGAGGGGGAATGTAAGTGGAACCCAACAAACCCTTAACTATTAAGTCATAGCCCATCATACCCCTGCCATCACTGCTCATCTGTCTTTCCTTTTTCAGATTATACTCTACACCATCATGGCTACCACCACTAGCATTTCCTGTGACCCCAGGATGACAGTGTTCCTGAAAAGCATCCCAACCAGACATGGCCAATGCGAGGGAGGGAATCAATGACATCACCATCTCCACCAGATTAGGCTAAGTCCTGAACAGCACCTAGGAGAGACTTGGGTTCCAGCTGTCATCATCTCCCTCATGTGTCCTTTCCGTCTCATTTTCTCTGTTTCACCTTCTATTTAATCAGAGCCTGGCTTAGCCAGCTGGGACTGCATCTTGTGCAATACTGTTATAAGTTGTAAGTCTGTGACCAGTGAGGCAGTTAAATAGCCCAGTGCTGGTACAAGTTTGCAAGATCTCAAAGTGGCTAACAAGTCCTTGTGCTGTGGCCATGTTGTTCCAGCAGCAAGGCTTCAAACGGAAGTTAGCACCAAAGACAAAAGCTCTATTTTCTATAATTTTCTCTCTCCTCTTGTGTGTGTGTTGTCTTACAGAAAGCAAAATCGAACTCTAACAATGGCGGCAGCAACAACAGTTCCAAACCAGGTCAACTAATTTCTTTTTTCCCCAAAAAGGACAGCTATTGCCACCTTTAATACCATCTAAAAACTGCTCAAGAGGTTTTACTTTTAAAAACTCTCTACAGCTAAAGGGAAAGGAAACAAAACATACTGGTAAAATAAAAGCCTTACTTAATGCTTTATATTTTAAAATGCTTTTACTCTTTTTTTCTTTTTTTTCTGTATCTTCAATACAAAGTTATGCTTCCACAACACTCATCAAGCGAAGGTCTCTGTACTCAAAAACCCAAAGCACATTTTACTGTTTAGTGTTGTAAAATAACAGGCTCAGGTTAACACTTTTAATTCTCTGGGCCCATCTATTCCATCAAAATTAATGCAGCTCCTCTCACCTGCAGTAACTGGCCAGGGTGCAGCGATCCCAGGAATGGAGATGTGTGACAGTAAACTGTCTCTCCGTATTTACAATCTGGTGCTCCAGGGTCCTTGCCAGGTTTCTGTAAGAGGCAATGCCACTCCAGTTAGCACTCAGCAGCAGGAACTGCTACCAGACAGCAAACCCGGCACGTTATTGGGCGAAAGCACAGTCCACACCAACTACTAAGCTTAACTAGTTTAAAGTTTTAATAAGACACTTTTAGGAAAATCTATTACCACCTTATTAAGCGTAAAACACAAGTGATTTGGATAGTGTAAGGATTGCCCAGTCTTGAGGTGCAGGTAGCAGGGCCGGCTCTAGAGTTTTTGCCGCCCCAAGCAGCGCACTGAATTGCCGCCCTGGGCTGAGGGGGGGGCAGTCCGTGCGCCCTTAGGGCGGCAGGCGTGTCTAAAGGGCTCTGGGCTCCCCGCTGTGGGGAGCCCAGAGCCTTTTAACTCCCAGCCGCGGCTGGGAATCAGAGGGCTCAGAGCTCCCCGCCGCAGCGGGCAGCCCGGAGCCTTTTAACTCCCAGCCGCGGCTGGGAACCAGAGGGCTCCCGGCTCCCCGCCGCGGCGGGCAGCCCGGAGCCTTTTAACTGCCGCGGCAGGCAGCCCGGAGCCTTTTAACTCCCAGCCGCGGCTAGGATTTGCTGGGGCAGGGGCGGCGCTCTGGCGGTTGCGGGTCGGCGGCTCCGGTGGACCTCCCGCAGGCATGCCTGCGGGAGGTCCACCGGGGCCATCTGCCGCCCTCCCCAGGATGCCGCCCCAAGCGGGTGCTTGGCCCGCTGGTGCCTAGAGCCGGCCCTGGCAGGTAGCATGTTTTTCTTATTACATTTATGCTGATCCAATCTGGTATGGGTCCTCTACCTCCCTTTGTCAAACACACATACTTTATACCTTGTTTTGTAACATTATGCAGGTGCAAATAATCAATACTACCCTCTTTATGAAAAAAAAATTATTTAACTAATTTTTAATGTATTTTGCTAAAACTTTAATTGGTACCTTTTTTCTTTCTTTAGCCACTGCTGTTTTATTGACTGGTGTGGTGTTTTATTGGGGTTATGTGTTTGTTTGTTTAAACAATAATTTTCATTTTTACTCATTTGTTTTTTGTAGCCTTGGGAGTTGCTGGTTGGCTAGTCCTGTTGTGTTATTTATTCTCACTAGTCTGTTTTACTAGGGAGATTTACAACTGGCTAGTAAATCACACGTTTGTCTGGTTTGCTTTGCCCTGTTATTTACACAGAATTACACAAAAATTCACCGTCGATAAGACGCAGACCCTTAAAATGTTGTAAAAAATCTGGGTAAGTTATTTAAGCAGTTTAGAAAGCTGTGCCAACAATACTGGAAATAAGGTGTACATTTTTTAAAGTGAGGGTAATTAATCATTGGATAATTTGCCAGGGTTGTGGTGGATTCTCCATCATGGACAATTTTTAAATCAAGATTGGATGTTTTTCTAAAAGATCTGCTCTAGGAATTATTTGGGAGCAGTTCTACGGTCTGTGTTATACAGGAGGTCAGAATAGTTGATCACAATGGTCCCCTTCTGCCCTTGAAATATATGAATAAGGCACACAGAGAAAGCAGAAAAATTCCTTTTACATTTTAATAACACTATTAAATATACATGTACTTTTACACAATTTAATATACATTTATTTATTACAGTTCATTATGCTGCTTTTTTGGTTACAATTCTCATCTTGAGGCATTTGGCCTTTTGACAAGGGCCTTTACTCGGATGATTTAATATTTGTCAGGGGTTGCCTTCTTTGCCAATTTTTATGCATATACACCTCTACCCTGATATAACGCGGTTGTGGGGAGCCAAAAATCCCTACCGCATTATAGGTGAAACACCGTTATAGCGGGGTAGTGGTGGCAGGGCTGCACCGGTGATTTAAGAAGCCCCAGGCCCTTTAAACGCTGGCACCTTGTCCTTACAGAAGACCACATATGAGGCTCTGAGGTTAAGGCCTTAAGCTCAGACACCCTCCTGGCGGAAGTTATAGCTACCAAGAACACTACTTTCCAGGAAAGGTAGAGGAGGGAGCATCTTGCTAAGGCTAGAAAGGGGGTCCCATCAATCTAGAGAGCACAAGGTTGAGATCCCTTGGGGGAACAGGCTGTTTTACTTGAGGGTACAGCCTATCTAATCCTTTGAAGAAGTAGTCCACCATGGGCTTCGCGAAAATTGAGCAACTGGCCAAACTGGGATGGAAAGCTGAGATAGCTGCCTGGTGCACTTTTATTGATGATACTGACAGACCTTGCTGTTTTAGATGCAACAAATAGTCCAGGATAAAAGGAATCGATGACTGTAAGGGTGGAGTGTGCTTTTGTAGTTCCCAAATGGAGTATCTTTTCCAGTTGGCCAGATAGGTGGCCCTAGTGGATGGCTTCCTGCTGCCAAGGAGGACCTCCCTAACAGGGTCTGGACAGGTGAGCTCTGAGGGGTTTAGCCATGGAGTTTCCATGCCGTGAGATGGAGAGACTGCAGGTTGGGATGCTGGAAATGGTCATGGTCCTGGGTGATCAAGTCCAGGACCCGGGGCAGGGTTATTGGCGTGTCCACCAACTGGCCTAGAAGCGTAATGAACCAGTGCTGGCGTGGCCACGCTAGCGCTATTAAGATCATTGATGGTCCCTCCCTTCTGACCTTCAGCAGGACCTTGTGTACAAGTGGGAAGGGCAGGAAAGAGTAATAATAGATGATCCTTCCAAGGGAGGAGAAAGGTGTCCACGAGCAAGCCTGGGATGTGATTCAGGAAGGAGCAAAACTGGTGACACTTCCTGTTGTACTTTGTTGCAAACAAATCTATTTGGGGAAATGCCGAGAACTGCGAACCCAGTTCATTCTGGGAACTTGGAAGGTACGATGCCTCTAGATGTATTGAATGGGAGATGCAGAAATCTCACAGCTTGAGGGCTTCCAGGCACAGGGGAGAGTAGTGAGCATCACCACCCTGTGTTTATACAGAACATCGCTGTTGTGTTGTCGGTCAATACCGATACACATCTGCCCTCCAGATGGGCCTGGAACATCTGGCAAGCAAGGCGGACCACTCTTAGCTCCCTGAAGTTGATGTGCAATGAAAGTTCTGTCTGGGACCAGAGGCCCTGCATCTTGAGTCTGCCTAAGTGCGCCCCCCAATCCATCGCCGATGCATCGGTTACTAGAGACAGCGAGGGTTGGGGCCCAGAGAAGGGCACTCCGGCACACACCGCTTGCGGGTCAAGCCACCACTTGAGGGACTGGATAACTGGGGGAGTGAGTGTGATCAATTTGTTTAGGCTGTCTTGATTAGGCCTGTACACTGAGGCTAGCCAAGCTTGAAGGGGATGGAGTCGCAGTCTGGTGTGCTGAACTAAATATGTACAAGCGGCCATATGCCTGAGCAGCTTCAGGCAATTTCGTGCCATAGTGGTGGGGTATCACCTGAAGTTCTCTATGATGGCACCCATGGAGAGAAAGCGAGTTTCCAGAAGGAATGCCCTGGCTTGACCGGAGTCCAGGAGAGCTCCGATGAACTCTGTTCTCTGAGTCGGGGTTAGGGTCAACTTTGCTACATTCAGTATGAGGCCAAGCCTGTGGAATGTCATCTGAACTAGGCTCACGTGGACCTCCACTTGGGATCTGGAGCAGCCTTTGATTAGCCAGTCGTCGAGGTACGGGAATACTTGCACCTGCCGTTTCCACAGGAAGGCTGCCACAACAGACATGCGCTTGGTGAACACTCATGGGGCTGAAGGGAAGAACCGTAAACTGATAGTGGGTGTTGTTGACCACAAAGAAGAGGAACTGTCTGTGGGACAGGACTATGGACATGTGAAAATACATGTCCTTCAAGTCGAGGGCAGTGTACCAGTGTACCAGTCCCCTGGATCCAGGGAGGGGATAATAGAAGCCAGGGAGACCATGCGGAACTTTATCATCTTCATGAATTTGTTGAGGTTTCACAGGTCTAGAATAGGTCTGAGCCCACCCTTGGCCTTCAAAGGATTAGGAGATACCCAGCATAGAACCCCCACTCCTGAATTCTAAAGGGACCTCCTATACTGCCCCGAGTTGTAGGAGCATTTGGACCTCCTGTATGAGAAGTTGCTCGTGAGAAAGGTCTCTGAAGAGGGACAGGGAAGGAGGGTGGAAAGGGTGAGAATATCCCAATTCTACCGTGCTCAAAACCCATTGCTCTGAGGTGATTTGTGCCCAGGCATGGTAGAAATGGGATAGACGATTTACGAAGGGAGGGGAAGGATCCGGGATCTGAACTGGTGCATCACCCCCGGGCGCACCTTCAAAAGTTTGGTTTAGAGGCTGGGGGCTGCTTTGCTGAGCACTGGGCCCTGGTTAGAGGAGGACTGAGAAGGTCTCCATCTGTTACACCTGTCCTGCTTCCTGGTATAACCCTGTCTTGGAGGAGCTGGATAGAATGGAGGAGCAGGCCGCAGTTTAAAATGCTTTCTTTAGGGGGTTGGTGTATTAAGCCCCAGGGACTTCAGAGTTGCCCTTGAGTCTTTTAGGCTGTGGAGCTTAGTGTCTGTTTGCTCCAAAAACAGCCCTATACAGTCAAAAGGCAAATCCTGCATGGTCTGCTGGACCTTGTGCGGGAGCCCTGACACCTGAAGCCATGAGTTTCTTCTCATGGCCATGGTTGTTGCCATGGTACGGGTTGCCAAGTTTGCCGAATCTAAGGAAGTCCTCAAGACGACCCTGCCTTCATCGAGGACTGCAGCAGACTCCCAGCGGGAGTCTGCTGGAAGTAGTTCTTTAAAATTAGACATGTTCCAAGAATTAAAACTATAGTGGCTAAGGACTGCCTACTGATTAGCATTACGAAGCTGGAGCCCCCTGGTAAAATATACCTTCCTACCGAAGAGGTCCAGCTTCATCGCCTCCTTGGATTTAGGTGTCAGTTCCAGTTGTCCCTGCCTTTCCTTTTGGTTGGCAGTCTCCACCACCAGAGTACCCGGCTGAGGGTGTGTGAACAGATACTCATACCCTTCGGAAGGCACAAAATATTTCCTCTTCACCCCTTTTGCCGTGGAAGGGGGAAAGAGAAGCAGGCATTTGCCACAATGCTTTAGTAGTGATGGTCTTAATGAGGGCAAAGCCACCCTCAAGGGACCTTCAGGCACCAAAATGTCGACCATGGGGTTGTTCTCCTCTGATACCTCCTCCATCTGCATGGCCAAATTTTGAGCCACCTGTCTGATCAACTCCTGGTGGGCTCTGTTGTCCATGGCCAGCAGTGTGGTAGATTGCCCACCACTGCTTCATCAGGGGAAGATGAGAAAGAGGCCCACAAGGGCACCAGGTCTTCCTGCCCCTTTTGCTCGCAGGCATCCCCTGCGCCAAAATGCCCTGAGTGGTGCCGAGAGCGGTGCTGGTCTCCGGGCCCGGGCCCATCTCGGTACTGGCTCCGATGCCGGGTCCCGCTGCTGTCTCAGTGCCGGCCTGCATGCCCATCTCTTGTCCATAGAGAGGTTCCTGGGTTACAGGTGTTGATGATGGAGGGGCCGGTGCCTCCAAAGCCACAGACAAGGATCTGGACCCCAGCACTTGGGCTTGGTGGTAGGTCCATGGGATCCAGAAGGGCCATTGAGCTGGTGCCTGCCACTGCGGTGACATCATAGGCAATGGCTGCCCTTCCTGTTGTCTGGAGCAGTGCCAGCTACGCGTAGAGGCATTCGACTCTGCCTCCGATGAGGACTCTGACCCTGGCAACCATGGTGGTGCAGAGCGAGACAATGCTAGGGAGTGGTGCCACATCATCGCCGGCTTGCCCATAGAGGGCATGGTGCCTTTTTATGGTGACGGTGCCCATGCGGGGACTGCACCATTATCACTATGAGGTCCCCAGTCACCTCAAAGGTGTCCAGTGTGGAGTTACGGTCTATGTCCTCCTCCCAAGACTCCCGCACCAGGGAGTCCACTAGACCCAGACCCAATGGCCCTCCCTATGAGGCCAGAGTCGACTGTGCCAGCTGAGTCGGAGCCAGAGCAGGATGTCCCGGCGTGGGACACACCCCGCTGGTGCCTCCTCATTCCACTGCTTTACTGGAAGAGCGACCTCTCTCTCTCTTCTTTCTTTTGTGTAGCACTGGAAAATAGGAACGGTGCCGGGAACGCATAGCGGAGGTGGTCTTCGGCGCCGGGGAGTGGTGGTGCCGAGGGTCCCTGGAGTCCGAGTCTTTTCGTGGCGCCACAGCCTCTCTTACCCAGGCCGGCGTGCTCCGCACTGAAGTGCTGAGCATGGGGTCAGATGCCACCTGTGCAGGCTGGACAAAGAGCTGACTCCGTGAGGAGTAGTTTCAGCCTAAAGTCCCTCTCCTTCTTAGTCCTTTGGCAGAAGCATCCACACATTTTGCAGTTTCCCATCTGATGGGTTTCCCCCAAAAACACTTTAAACAGGAGTTGTGTGGGTCTCCCTTTGGTATAGTCTTCAGACAAGACCCGCACGGCTTAAACTCTTGAAACCGAGATATGCCCCAGTCCCAGGAGGGGAAACGTGGTGAGAGGAACCCCCAACTGAAACTTATCTAACTAAGAACTACTTGAACTAACTAATACTAAGTTTTAAACTATTTACAGATACAACTAGAAAGAGTCCACTAGGCGATTGCTTGCTGTAGCAAGAGAAGAGATGCTCCAACAATCATCACTGGCGGTTAGAAGGAAGAGGTGGCGAGTCGGCAGAGACCGCTATATACCACCATGAAGGCACCGCTCCAGGGGGCTCCACAACCAACCCGACAGGTACCGCTAGGGGAAAAAACCTTCTGATGACTGTGCACACAGCCACACACACCTGCTTGGAATTGACATGAGCAAGCACTCAAAGAAAAATTGGTATGTATATTAGCACCGAATTGCATCAACTGCTATTAACTATAGAAAAGACAGTTACCTGTTCCATAACTGGCGTTCGAGATGTGTTGCTCATGTCTATTCCACAGTAGGTGTGTGTGCTCGCCACGTGCAGTGGTGCCATACGTTTTTCCCTTAGCAGTACCCATAGGGGGAGCGCTGCTGCGACCCCTGGAGTGGCGCCTCTATAGCGTGCTATAAGGGGAGCCACGCGCTCCCCTCACCCTCAGTTCCTTCTTGCCGGACCAACTCCGACATAGGGGAAGGAGGGCGGGGTGTGGAATAGACATGAGCAACACATCTCGAAGAACGCCAGTTATGGAACAGGTAACTGTCCTTTCTTCTTCGAGTGCTTGCTCATGTGTATTCCACAGTAGGTAATTGCAAGCTATGTCTGATGGAGGTGGGTAGGAGTTCACAGATTCCCTGGCTGAAGCACAGCCCTACCGAAACCAGCGTCATCCCTGGCATGGGAGACAATTGCATAGTGCGACGCGAACATGAGTACTGAGGACCAGGTAGCGACTCTACAGATGTCCTGCATAGGGACACGGGCCACAAAGGCAGCCGACGAGGCCTGGGCTCTTGTCGAGTGCACCCTCATGATAGGTGATGAGGGAACCCCTGCTAGGTCATAGCATGTGTGGATGTATGATGTAATCCACTGAGAAAGCCTCTGGGTGGAGATCGGTTGATCCCCATGCACTCGGCTGAAGCAACAAAGAGTTATGTGGACCTGCGGAACGGCTTAGTTCGATCCAGATAGAATGCGAGCGCCCTGCGCACATTGAGCATATGGAGGTGGCGTTCCTTGTTAGAGACATGAGGTTGGGGCAGAGGACAGGCAGGAAGATGTCTTGGCCCATGTGAAAGGCAGAGACCATCTTAGGGAGGAATGTGGGGTGTGGGCAAATCTGCACTTTGTCCTTGTGAAAAACCGTGAAGGAGTAAGGGGGGGTCGTAGGTCAGGGCCCTGAGCTCCCGCCGGGCTGACGTGATAGCCACGAAGAAGGCCAGCTTCCATGAAAGGTGAGACCATGAGCATGTGGCCAGTGGTTCGAACGGGGGCCCCATGAGACAGGATAACACTAAGTTTAGATCCCACTGAGGAACCGGGGTTCTAGCAGAAGGAAAGGACTGGTCAAGTCCTTTGAGGAAATGCGTGTTCATGGCGTTGGAGAAAACCGAGCAGTCCTGGACCAGCAGGCAGAACACCGAAATAACCGCCAGGTGCACCCTGATGGAGGAAGGCGCCAGACCCTGAGTTCTAAGGTGAAGGAGGTACTCAAGGATAAGTGGGAGCGGGGCAGCCATTGGGGAAGTACCCTGCTTACCTGCCCACCTGGAGAACCGGGACCATTTCACTAGGTAGTCTCGGCGACTGGATGGCTTCCTACTTTCTAGGAGGACACTCCTGACCCCTTCGGAACACCTTGCCTCCTCCACATCTAGCCATTGAGCAGCCACGCTGTCAAATGGAGGGCAGCCAAGTTGGGGTGGAGGTGGCGGCTCTGGACCTGGGAGAGTAGGTCTGGGCAGAGCGGCAACAGCCACGGAGGGGCCACCAGCAAGCCCAGGAGGGTCCCATACCAATGTTGCTGGGACCAGGCTGGGGCAATCAGGAGGACGTGTGCCTTATCCGTTTTTACTTTCTCCAGGACCTTGCCAATGAGGGGAAACAGGGGAAAGGCACAAAGGAGTTGACCGGACCATGACAGGAGGAGGGCATCTGAGATCGCGTTCCTCCCCATCCCCCCAACCCCCAGAACAGAACTTGGGGCAACAGCAGTTCTGTCGGGTCGCAAACAGATCTACTTGGGGAGTGTCCCAAGCTCAGAAGAGCTAGTGAGTGACCTCCAAGTGGAATGACCACTCATGTTGGGAGGAGAAAACCCTGCTCAAGCAATCGGCCTGTGTGTTGATGACGCCTGGCAGGTGGAAAGCCTTCAGGGAGATGTCGTGGGCTATACAGAACTCCCAGAGGCTGAGGGCTTCCAGGGCCAAGGACTTCGTCCCGCCTTGCCTGTTGATGTAAAACATCGCGGCACTGTTGTCCGTGAGAACGCTGATCACCTTGCCGCGTACGCCACACAGGCTAAGTGTATCGCCCTGAGTTCCCTGACATCTATGCGAAGGGACAGCTCCATGGCTGACCACATCCCTTGGGTCTGTGAGTTCCCTATGTGGGCCCCCCAGCCCAAGTCCGATGTGTCGGACACTAGGTCTAGTGACGGGGTTGGGTCCTGGAAGGGAATTCCCTGGAGCATATTGGCCGGGCAGGACCACCATTGTAGCGTGGCGATCACCCGCGCCGGAACCGATAGGACCTTGTCCAGTTTGTCCCGGGCCTGGGAGAATTCTGAGGCCAACCAGAGTTGGAGGGCCTCATCCAAAGCCTAGCGTGGCAGACCACGTACATGCATGCCGCCATGTGGCCTAGGAGTCGCAGGCATGCCCTGGCTGTGGTAACGGGGAACTCCATGACCGAGGCTATAAGCCCCTTCAGAGTCTGGAATCTGCCCAGGGGAAGGGAGGCTGTGGCCTTGGGGGCATCCAGGAGAGCACCTATGAATTCTATGCACTGCACCGGAACCAATGTCAACTTGGTCTTGTTCACTAAGAGGCCTAGGTTAGCACACGTGGCCAAGAGCAGGTCCATGTGATTCTGTACCTGGGGCCGCGAGCTGCCCTTGAGTAGCCAGTGATCGAGGTAGGGAAAATATCTGTACCCCTCTGCGTCCGAGATAGACCGCTACTACCACCATACACTTTGTGAACACCCTGAGTGCAGTGGACGGGACAAATGGGAGGACCGTAAATTGGTAGTGGTCCTGTCCCACTAGGAAATGGAGGAAGCATCTGTGCCCCTCGAATATATGGTGGGTGACGAAAGCGGAGGCCGGAAACTGTCCCCTGACAGGACACTGAGCGGCGAGCGAGCGCAAGAGCGGTCCCCTGACCGGGATCTGTGTCAGGTCGGCGTTGACTGTCGAGAGCCCAGCAGTGGCTTGCCTCTAGAGCGGGGTCCGGAGCCGGCAGTGCCCCAGGCACGTGCAGAGTCATAATGTCCTTGGCCTCCTGCAGGGCCTCCGGCATCGAAGGCATCTGGACATCCGGAGAGGCCTGAGTCGACGCAACCGGGCTGCTCCGCTCGACCTGAGTTGGAGCTCTAGAGCTTGGGGAGGAAGGGGGCTGCCTGCCGCGGGTCTAGCCTCACCTCCCGTTTTCTCTCAACACTTCTGAGAAGACGGAGCCTCTCTCTGATTCTTCGACGGGGAGCTGTGCCGGCCACTGGAAGGTGCCGGGAGATCACCGCGCACGGAAGACGAAGTGCCCGGTGCCGATTCTGCTCGGCATACCGGGGTTGCAGCCAGTGCCGACTCCACGAGAAGGGCCCAAAGTCTAATGTCTCTCTCTTTCTTCGTCCTGGATTTAAAGGACCTGCAGATCTTTCAGCGGTTGCTGATGTGAGATTCGCTCAGGCAGTGGAGACAGTCGGTGTGCAGGTCACTTCTGGGCATTGAACTCACACGATTTAAACCCTGGGGCCCGGGGCATGCCCTGGCCCGAACAGTAACTAACTAACTAAACTGGAACTTTTATTGAACTTACTAACACAGGTGCTACTAACAACTAAACGAGTTCTGGGACGAGCTGCAGCAAAGCTGGAGCAGGTAGTTCCGATGCATGGTCACTGGAGGCAAGAAGTAACTGGGGCGGGGGGACGTGGCTCCCCTTATAGCACGCTATAGAGGCGCCAACTCCAGGGGTCACAGCAGCGCTCCCCCTACGGGTACTGCTAAGGGAAAATTTTCTGGCACTGGTGCACGTGGCGAGCACACACACCTACTGTGGAAAACACATGAGCAAGCACTCAAAGAATTTTTGTTTTGTTTTGATGGTTATACCACCGTATTCGTTATGTGTGAGTGGCCCTTCATACTACTTGTTTAGATGCAGTAGACCAAGTTCCATTAAACCCAGACAGTACCCACTGGTGTTTTTTCAAATGACATTACGCATCGTTTTTGTACTATTCTGATTTTATTCGTAAAAAATCTGGGGGAGCTGCTAGTGCCTTTTTATTTCTCTTGATTCAAATAATTTATCCATTGATTGTAACGTTCCTGATTTTCCAATACACATTCCTGATGGTTTACATGTTTTAAAGCTAGTTTTTAGTAAGTTAATTTTTTATTTTTTGGGGTGATATACATTTTTATTTGGACTGACTTTGGTTTGTTTTTTTTTTTTAGGGGTTTGTGCCTGTCTGATTTTAATTAATACACTAGCCCTAAAATTATACACCCTAATTTTACAAAATGTAGACCTCAATATGTCCCTTTCTAATGCTCCCATAGAAAATAAATTTGCCATCCCTTTTTTACATTGATAACATGGTACTTTTAAGTTTATTTTACCAGTGTTTTTAGTGTAGTTGTAATTAAGGTTACTATGAAGATTTTCATCTACATCTATTTTTCTAATATCCAGTTTACCTGTGGCAAGCACTGAAATATCTGTTATCGTTGGCTTTGTCCAACCACCCAATTGTAGTTGTAGTCCAGAATGAGTTTCCAGAGTTTGTTGGGCAGGAGGTTTGGATTATGTGTTTTGGATGGTTTAATTTGTAGGTTCAAATTTATAGTTCAACAAACACAAAGTATTCCAACAACAAAGCCAATCTGTAAAATATTAACAACAGCTTTATGCTTTCCCTTTAAACATTTTAAACTGGTTAATGTGAAACCATGTTTCACTTTGGCTTTTTTTATTCATGTGTACCCCAGTACACCTCAGGACTTGTTTTTTCTCTCTCTCTCTCTTTTTAACTGTGTGATTGAATTGCTCAGCTGCTTTTTACTGTTCCACCCATAAGTTTCTGGCTACCCATGAATGGACACTTTTTAGTTGCCCTTTTAACTGTGACACCCATTGATTCATTAGTGCCTGTACTAGGTCTGGGCTAGCACATAGTAAGTGTTCTGGCAGTGTCATTTTATCCCCCCATTATAATTTTACAGGGAGTTACCTCCATAACTTTATGAGTGGTAGCTCACAAGGCTATTAAAGTTAGTGACAACTGAACATTCCCATTCCTTTTATTCTATCTTTTTAGGTATTTTGTAACATTAGCTTTAGGGATTATTATAACAACTAATTTAGAAGACTGAGGATGGTAAGCAACATGCTATTTTTCCTGTATACCTGGTAAAGCCATTGTGGTACGCATAATTTCATCAGTAATATGTGTTCCTTGATTTGAGTTTATTACCCATGGAAGCTCCCATCTGGTAAAGATTTGTTCTAGCAGAAGCTTAGCAGTCACAGCTGCTCTGTTAGATTTCATGGGAATAGCTTTCCCCCATTTAGAAAAATCATTAACAATTACCAAGGCAAATCTATTCCCTCAAGCAGTTTTAGGTAAGGGACCAATGTAATTAATTTGTAACTAGACTGAAGATCCCTTTATTTGTTGACATTCTAATCTGCTCTTATGTTTTTTAGGGCCTGGATCAATTTGAGCACACACTAGGCAGTTTTTAACACAACATCTAACATTTTGTTTCATTTGTGGCCACCACCCGATTTGTTGCATCTGTTGTCAGTAGCTACCGGTGTGGTGCTCTGCTCTTGTTCGATGATAACAGTCAGCTGCATGCATGTTCCCTCTGGGTGCTGCCCCGGCTCTGCACAGATAGTTGACACAGCAAACCCAAGAGAACCCCCAAAGACCACAGACTCTAGTAAGGTACGAAGGAACCTGAGCCAGGTTTATTGTCAAATGAAGCACAGTAAGTTTCCTATAGACTCTACAGGACATACTACGAATATGTGCCCCCTGGCAATGGACACAGCTCAGTCAGTGGCAGGACACTCCACTGCCCCCTAGGCTGGACAAAGATGCGCACTCCGGGACCTACTTTTATACAGTTACAGGACAGATTACTCATCCCTCCTGACGTATTGAGGTACAGCCCCTTGGCTCATTAGGGTGCTGTCTCCCCTTTGATCATGTTGTTCCAGACATACAGATCTATCCATCATGCTGTCCTGTCTTTAAGATACACCTGCCTGTTCCTTGTTATGTCTATGGAGTGTCCTGATGTCATCTTGGCACAAGTTCCTATTCTCACCACTTCTGTGAGTGAGGCCTACCTCTAGCTCACAGCCCAGCTTTTGCTTAGCAATGCCTGGAAGTACTTTGGTTCAGGCTTCAGGCCTCAGACTAGGCCTCTGACACAAGAGTTTATGTTTCAGGGACTCATCTTACTACAGTATCTAGGCCACAATGTTTTTAACTTCCTGATGCCCCCAAGAAGCACATCACGACACATACATATAGATTCAGATTGTAGCTGTGTAGGAAAAACCCACAATCACATCCACTCAAATTTTTTCCCAGGAGAATTGTATTACCTTCAGTGAGGTTCCCCTATATTCTGAGCGCTCCCTGCCTAGAACAAGTTTTTATATAGTAGTAACCTGTGTTTCTGCAGGGCCACCAAATCAAAATCCTTCCACTGTGCCTGAACAGTGTTAACGTGGGCTCTGCTGGATAGCAATTTTCATTCCAGAGTCTTTTTTTTTCTTAAATTATTATTATTATTATTTCACTCTACACCCAGGGATGGTTTAGAATGAGCCTTAACCTCTACCATGGCCAGTAACATTTCCATCTCCCATTTGCTCACCAGCATTTAATATTATAGTAGGGGGGAGCATGCGAATGTTTTTAATCCCCCGAGAGAAAACCATGATACAATCAATCAAGTAGCAGCTCAGCTAATACATTATATCCCATTGTGAATCAAAAAAACCCACAATTACAGGCAGCTCATAAAACATTCCCAGAACTTTGGCCACTGTTGCCAAAAGGAGCAAACTTAATCGTTACTGATGGCTGTATGGAAGACTCCAGGTCCATGTTTACCAAGACAAATCTTGCTTTGTGAGTGTCCTTTTTTCAGTAAATAGAGCCATTTATGAATATTTTACAGGCTTGCTCTTTATTTTCTTATTACCATGTTAATGTCCAAAGGGGAGAGGTCTGATACCATGTGTCCGGCAACGGGCATTCATGAGACTCTTCTGGGGTTAACAAACCATGGGCTAACAGCGAGGGTTTATTAGTAGGGCCCTGCAAATCCATGGCTATCCGCTTTATATCTGCAGATATCCACATCAGCGGATGCAGATATCCGCGGACCATTTCTGCAGATTGCGGATGGATGTGGATACAGATTTTGCATCTGCGCAGGGCTCTGTTTGTTAGTTTTCACCATGAAGCTGAATGGAGTTGACAAGAAGTTACCGATAAACACCTCATGAAAGACTCAATGCAAAAGATCCATAGCTTCAATCTCCCACAAAGCTCATGGGCAACCCTAACCCATATCCGCACAAACCATGACAGATGCGGATACTTGCTGCACAAATGGAAAATTAAAGACTCTCCAGTGTGCAACTGTGGTCACCCAGAACAGGCCATATCAACTCAATGCCGATTCACAAATACGAAGGAGGCATCACAGCAACACACTCTGCTACTCCAGATGCAATTATCTGGCTTAATCATCTGAATGTAAAATTATAGTTGTTGCTCTACAGTTACATCAGCCATACAAAGAAGACGTTAAAGCAGAAAAATTCCCTTTTAGATTTGTTTATAACATTAAATATATGACAATGTTTAAACATTATTATACATTTCTTTACAACACTCACCCGCTTGTAGTAGTTCTTTATCTTTGTTGCCATGCCAACCTGCATCATTAAAGGGCCATTTTCCTCACTATACTCAGCAAGGATGAGGTCACCATCCTTACCAGTTAGGTCCTGTGGTGTGCGCATGAAGAACATCTCACCACCTCCTGAAGCCTGCCGCTCCTGCTCTCTCATCTGTGTGAATGCAAGAAGAGAGTATCAGGGAAACAGCATGCCAAACAGATGTACCATGGCAATGGAGACTTTGGACAGATCTAGATATACAAAGAAACACTGCTTTACCTTGGCTTTCTTCTTGATATGTTTCAGCAGTGGCTGCACAGAATGGGGTCCTGGCTGGGACAAGGTCCCAAAGGAATATTTCTTCAATGGAGGGCGATGAAATTGTCGGAGCTTCATAGGACCCATATGGGTAGGGAAGAATGGCTGGCGAAGTTCCACTGCAGGGATAGAGTGCTGGGACCAAGTGAGAAACAGACACAGAGGACAGACATCAGTACAGAGCCGAGTCTACAATGACCACACAGAAAATAACCCCACAATCTTATGGCAGGGCCTTGAAATTTCTTTACTCCATTAGCAGCAAAAGTGACCACGGTGTTTGGAGCCCCCAGAGACAGGTTCTCTCACAGAGATCGTGTCCAACATGGCTCACTTTCTGTTGTGCACAAAAGACAATGTTCCCCCAGTTAACAGTTCAAAGAGCATCCAAATATGGAAAGGGATCTTTATTACTTGAAGAAAGAGAAAGCATCCCTGTATCTATAACTAGGGAAGGGAGGGAGGTGGGAGGAGAGAGAGAGATCTCATTGCCTTGGTTTACATGAGTGTTGACTCAGATTTACCAATGTCTAACTGATATTTGATAATCTCCTGGTCAAATAAACTTGGCAACAGAAACGCCGCCTCAAGTTTTCACAGCACAAACATCCACAGAGATCCAGTAACAGCAGTGCAAAGAGAAGGTGATTCACTGAACAAGACTGGCAAGCTACAATGATGGGATATTCTATTGCACACACCAGTTTGACACAACCCATGGATACTGCCCCAGGATTTTGTCTTAAACAAGGAAATAACCTGAATAATGAGGATCTGAGAGGAACAGCAGCATGATAACTTACACACACAGAAAGATAACTATTTTGATGCCAGACAAGATCCAACTAAATCCCAGCAGGAGATTTCTGCATGAAGGTAAGGAGATCTGCCTCCACCCTAAAGTCAGCCCCATTGTCACTACCTGGATGATGTTCCCTCCAAAGGTTCCTCGAAGCCCCTGCTGTTTGGGATAGTAAAACTCATCATTGGAGAGATTCCAGGGATCCTTCACCTCCGGCTGAGACATATTCTGATTTAACACAAAAAAAAGTGTCAAAAATCACTCCTCCTAACCCACTCCTATCCCCAAAGCACTGAGACTCCCAGTGACCTGCTGTGGTTCTTCCTTGATGACGCCTGTTTTTCCCAACAGGATCCGACTCTTCTTTAGAGATGATTCTTTCTTGTTCTCCTTGGAGGGAGAGTTCAAAGTCATCTCTTCCTTTTCATCAGGAATTTCTAGTAATGAACACAGAAGAGGCAGAGTGTACTCCAAGAGCTGTTCCTGAAGATTCTCTACCATCAGCACAGCTTCTTTCTGACTCAGAAAAGATCTCTACAGCAATTCAAAACCTCTTACCAAGTCACCACTTGCCAAAATACCAGAATGACTCCACTGCCTTCCACATTCGCCATCACAAGCCCAACTCCCTGACAGTGAGGATTCAATGCCCTAGAGCACAAATAAAGGCTCTATCAGGGCATCTCTAGTAAAAATTCAAGAGCTGTTTTTAAGTTATATTGTTCTATAGAAGATTCAGGGAGCAAATATGTAGCGAAATTGGAGACAGACACTGAGACCCCAGAAAAAAACGCAACTCTAGCATGGAGCTTCTGTAGTCTGGAAGGCCTGCTCTCAGTCTGAGTGAGCAGGAGCCTCAAGCTGGGGACACTGAAAAAGGTTGTCATAAAATTCTTCTCCCTTTGTTCTCTCACAATATGTTGTCTTCAAGTAAGGTTAGGATGTCGGTCATTTGGAAGGGAAGGCATTAGGACATGGTTTCATTTCTTTGTTGTATAATTCAGTTTGGTTCACTTTTCCTTGTCTACTGGTGCTCTGAACATGAAGTTGGAAATGCATGTGCCAACTTGTAAGAGTGATCGATTTTGTCTTAGTTTTGTTGGATCATTTGTAAATAGCTTTCAGAATAGAAAGGTAGGAGTGTTGGCCCAACCAGTCAATTCCTGCCACAGGATAGCAAAGAATGGACAGCCACCCACTGGAGATTCCCATCTACATAAAATATCCCTGAAACACAACTGTTATCCCACACTCCTACTTTCACCCCTCCAGAATAGGATGCACTTATCTTTCCTCTTCAAGCCTCGTTTTTGTACTCTTGTAGGCACCGCCTGCCTTCTAAGTACCCCCTGTTTTCCAATAAGTGCCCTCATTCCCTGCTCTGCTCTTCCCTGCTGGTCTGGAAGTATCAGCCCCAAGAAGAGACAGAGACAAAGGGCTAATGCCATGATCATACCCAGGATGATGTTTTCATCATTTGGATCGAGTGTCAGGACTGGAGGATCCAAGAACATTTCCATCGCCTGGTCATCCCAGATGATATTGTCTTCCCAACGGCCATAAACTAACTCCTCATTATCGATTGGGAAAATGGAGAACCAGGGTTTATCTTCATCCAGGGCAGCTGCAAAGATAGCAGAATGTGATCTTTGATGATTAACACTCCACAAAGCTACTATAGCAACTTTTCAATTCAGCCCTTTTGTCCCATTTCAGTTCCACTCAATCTTTCCCTCCTTCCCAGGGCTCTTGGGTCCATGCCTCCAAAGGCAAAAAAATGCACACAGAACCTTATACTGTAGCGGGAACAGAGCCTTCGCATAAGCATATACCCTACTGCAGTTGGACAAAAGGTCTCTGAAGAGCTACACATGGCCCCCATGACATTTTGCCATTAAAGGGGAAGACCTTCAGATAAGCAAAGTAAAAAGTCTCAGAGAGGTCACAAGCCTCTTAGGAGCTCTGATAACTCATGAAAGCCCATGGTACTTTGCTTTATGGGGGATAAGGAGAGACTCTCTAAGAGGGACAGAAAAGGCCCTTTGAGAGGTTATGTAAGTCAGCAGGACATCCTGCTGACCTGGAAGTCACGGATTATAGAAGGACCCTCCTACCCCTAGTATTGAGCCCAAGTTTATACAGAAGTTTCTCTCCACATAGCCCGCTATTCACAGACTAATGCTTGCTCATTACCTTGCTGCTCAGGAGGCTGTTTCTCTTTGCCCTTCGCGATGCCCAGGACCCCTGCTATACTGGGTTTCTGCACTAGTGGAATGGGTGGATTGAGCAAAGAGCCACTACGATTCAGCCCTGGAGAGGAAAACAAGAGTAACATTAGGGTTTTTCTGATGACTGTTAAACCCGAACTCAAACCCGGATGGAAAATAGTTCCCAGTCTCTGCCTAGGGATCCTTGCCTCACAAATCTTGACCCCAAAGAATGTTACATACCAGCAACATAGCTGCTGCTAGCAGGAGGCTCTGAAATGCTGATGCTAATGAAATGCTATATTTCTCCCCCCAAGCCCAGCAGGATATATTTCAGTGGGGCAGCACCAAAGTATTCTTCCCAATACCAGATAGGATCTGTGAACAGCACAATAAGAGACACCTGCTCAGTGCACAACAGAGGTTAAAAAAACAAAACTAGATATTAGGTTGCATTGAGAGAAACAATGATACTGAACATATTATGTCATTATATAAATAAATTATATGTCCTGACCTGCAATAACATGTTCAGTTATGGTTACCCCATCTGAAGAGAGAGAGCAAAAATTGAAGGGGTCCGGATATGGGCAAGAAAGATTATAACAAACCTGAGAGTTGTGTTTGAGGACAGATTGAAAAGACTAGGACTGCCTAATGAGCAGACAAGAGAGGGTATGATAAAGATGTATAAGAATTAATGGTGTGGAGAAGACAAGTAGAGCGCTGTTATTTGCCCTCTTGCATAAAACACAAACATTTAAATCTGAAAAGTAAAATGTTTTTCTACCCAATGCATAATAAATCTGTGGAACTCATTGTCACCAGACTAAAACAAAGACCTTTACATCATTCAAAGGATTCAACATGGAACTGAACAATAAAAATATGTGCAATTCCTTTAGAAAGAATACAAATTTGCAAGGGATATAAACCTTTATATTTCAAGGCCTAAACCAAACATTCATTGCCCAAGATTAAGAAACATCTCATATGGGCAGATTATTCCACAGCTGTTTATTAAGAGCCGTTGTCAGTGATACAATGCTGGACTAGATGAGTCACTTATGATGAAGTCTAGTAATTCCCATGTACCTAGTAAGGGAACAGAAGGTTTATTCCTATCAGAGGGCATAGTGGGGACAGAGAAGCTTCTTTCCACTGGGCAAAATTGAGGGCTTTATCTTTTATGGTGGGACCTGAGGCAGCATTTTAGGCCAGAAATCCCACCCTGGAGTGTGAATTTTACTACATAAGGGATCTTTGACTTTCCTTATTTAGTTTAAAAAGGAAAACTGAATCCACATTTCTGCTATGCAAGATCTCAGTAATCCTGGAGGGGAGGCTAGAGCCAACAGCAGAATGGGGCAGAGAGGATACTGTCCAGAATATAGTAGAAGTCACTTATTTGACTGATTTCTTTTTTACAAGACAGTATTCCTCTTCTGCAGGTGTTCAACCATCTCCTCCTCAGCCTGCCCCCTAATCTGACACTACCCCCACAATTAGCGACCTTGCACTTCTAGCCTATAGTCAAACAACTATACACAAATTCCTCTACAACTCAACTCCAAGCAGCACCTAAAACAGATTCTGTAGAGTCTAGTATGAATGAGGGCACTGGCAAAGTCTGCAATAAGTTATTTGTATATGGAAAATACAAAGTCACAATCTCCATGGCAGGATCTAAAAGCACCACTGCTGAGGCAGCTTCTCTCTCCAGTGAGCCTCCTGTGGGGAGGTCCTGGCAAGAGGTAGGAGCAAGATTATCAGATCAGATCATCGTCTGGCAACAGCACTGCAGCACCGATGACAACTGGTCACTGCAAATGCAATACCACTGCTGCCTGGTCACAGGGAGCCCTCCAAACAACAAGAACAGTGATACTGGGTTCCCCGGCCTCCCAGGAATCCCACACAACTTTCTTCCCCCACAATACCCTGTTATCCCCTGCAGTCCCCCCATAATCCTCCACATGACCACAGCAATGCTGGAACAATTTATGTCGTGGGGATACTGAAAAGCCATTGAACCAAACTGTAAACCCTGTCTACGATGGACACCACTTCAAGCACACCCAGCACCCCTAGTTCCAGCACCTATGCATTGTCACTCAGCCCTCCTCAGCTGTACAAGGGGCTGCAGCGTGGTGATCCAGACAGTTAACACACCATCAGCGCTGTGAGGAGCAGTCTCTATACACCACAGAATCATAGAAATGTAGGATTGGAAGGGACATCAATACGTCATCTAGTCCAGTCCCCTGCACTGAGGCAGAACTACACATTATGTAGACCATCCCTGACAGGTGTTTCTCTAACCTGACCTGACAGTTAGGAAGTTTTTCCTAATCTCTAACCTAAATCTCTCTTGCTGCAATTTAAAACCTTTATTTCTTGTCTAGTCCTCAGTGGTTAAGGAGAACAATTTATCACTCTCCTCTTTGTAACAACCTTTTACATACTTCAAGACTATGTCTCCCCTTAGGCTTCTCCTCTCCAGGCTAAACAAACCCGTTCCCCGCCCCCCCGCCCAATCTTTCTTCATGTTTTCTAGATCTTTAATAATTTTTGTTGCTTTCCTCTGGACTTTCTCCAGTTTGTCCACAACTTTCCCAAAGTGTGCTGCCCAGAACTGCACACTGTACTCCAGCTGTGGCATTATCAGTGCTGAGCAGAGTGGAAGAATAACTTCCCGTATTTTGCTTACAACATGCCTGCTAATACAGATCAGAATGACCTTCACTCTTTTGGAATGGTGTTACACTGTTGACTCACATTTAGTTTGTGATCCACTAAAACCCCCAGATCCTTTTCTGCAGAACTCCTTCCTAGTCATTTTCCATTTGTGCAATTGATTGTTCCTTCCTAAGTGCAGTACTTTGCATTTGTCCTTATTAAATTTCATCCTATTTATTTCAGACCATTTCTTCAGTTTGTCAAGATAATTTTGAATGCTAATCCTGTCCTGCAAAGTGTTTGCAGCCCCTCCTAGATTGGTATTGCCCACAAATTTTATAAGTGTACTCTCTGTGCCATTATCTATATCATTTATGAAGATACCGAATAGAACTGGACTTAGGACTGATCCCTGCAGGACCCCACTCGATATGCCCTTCCAGTTTGACTGTGAACCACTAATAACTACTCTCTGAGTACAGTTTTCCAACCGGTTGTGCACTCACCTATAGTAGGTTTGTCTAGGCTATATTTCTCTAGTTTGCTTATGAGAAGGTCATGTGAGACAGTATCAAAAGGCTTACTAAAGTCAAGATATATCACATCTACTGCTTCCCCCCATCCACATGACTCCTTACACTGTCAAAGAAGGTTGTTAGGTTAGTTTTACGTGATTTGTTCTTGACAAATCCATGGCAACTATTACTTATCACCTTATTATCTTGCGGGTGCTTATAAATTGATTTGCTCTATTATCTTTCTGGGTACCAAAGTTAAGATGACTGTTCTATAATTCCCTGGGTTCTCTTTATTCCTCTTTCTATAGACAGGTAGTATATTAGCCCTTTTCCAGTCCTCTGGGATCTCTCATATCCTCCATGAGTTCTCAAAGATAATCGCTAATGGCTCAGAGATCTCCTCAGCCAGTTCTTTAAGTATTCTAAGGCTATGGCTACACTACCGCAGTAAATCGACCTAAGTTATGCTACTCCAGCTATGTGAATAACGTAACTGAAGTCAACGTAGCTTAGGTCAATTTACTGCAGTGTCTACACTGCGCTGCGTCAACGAGAGATGCTCTCCCATCGACTTCACTGGGAACAAGAAGAGTAAGATAAGTATTGGAGTCGACTGGAGAGCGCTCTGCCATCGATTTAGCAGGTCTTCACTAGACCTGCTAAATCAAACCCTGGTGCATCGATCGCCAGAGCATCAATCCCCAGGTAGCGTAGACATAGCCTAAAATGTATTTCATCAGGCCCTGCCGATCTGAAGACATCTAACTTATCTGAGCCCTGGTTTACACTACAAAATTATTTTGGTATAACTATGTCGCTCAAAGGTAAATCCATACCCTTGAGCAACTTAGTTATACCAACCTAAGCACCAGTGTAGACAGCACTGTATCGGCAGCAGAGCTTCTCCCAAAGACCTAGCTACTGCCTCTTGCAGAGGTGGATTAACTATGCTGATGGGAAAGCTCTCTCCCGTCGGCATAGAGCGTCTTCATTAAAGTGCTACAGTGGCATAACTGCATCAGTCCAGCTGCACTGGTGCAGTGTTTTAAGCAGACACCTGCCCTAAGATTCTTAATTTGTTCTTTCCCTATTTTAACTTCAAATCATAATCCATTTACACTGATGTTCACTATATTAGTCCTCCGATCACTGCTAACCATTTTGGTGAACGCTGAAACAAAAAAAGGCATGTAACACTTCAGACATTGCTGAGTTTTCTGCTATTGTCTTTCACCCCTCATTGAGTAATTGGCCTACTGTCCTTAGTCCCTGTAGCAGTTCAGCCCCACCGTTGCAGCACCTCCTTCCGGTCGTGCTGGGAATTCTCTCTCGTGGACCACCAGAGAGCCTTTTAATAGCAGTGTCTCACTTGCCGTTACTTCCACTTCCTCCACCATCTGCACCCGCGTCGCTCCCAGACCGCAGTGTCCTCTTCAGGACACAGCCCGTCAGCTGTGCCCCAGCCCGCACTCCCCCCTTTCGGGGGAGAGGCGGTCCTCAGTCCTTCCACATGCCTCAGCGGCCAACTGCAGTCCCTAGTCTAGCCCCTGGCTTCAGGCCACTCTCCTCATTGGCAAGTAGGGGCAAAGGGGGGGGAAGGGGAACCCAGGCCCGCCCGCAACTCTGGGTCCTGGACCAGGGACCCTATAGCTGGCAGCCACTTACTGTCCCTCCTCCTATTCCCGCTGTCTACTTTCCCTTGGCCACTTCCCCCATAGCCCTAGCACCTTTGCTGCCCTTGCTTCAGGGCCTCAGTCTGGCCATGATCAGCCAAGAGCTCCCCTCTTGCTCTGCTACCTGCCCAGCACTGCAGTATCTCCAGGGCTCCTCAGCAGACAGTCCTTTCCCCTTGCCCTCCAGGAAGAGACTAACCCTTGCTCTGCTGAGGAGCCCTTTATATTGGTCTGCTCCAGCAAGCCTTCTCCTGACTGGTTCTCCCAATAAACCCTTTCCTGATTGGCTGGGTTCTGCACAGCCTCTCCAAGACTGCATTAACTCCTCTCCTGCCTGTGTGGGGCAGCCACCCCACCACAGTCCCCCTCCTGCTTCTAATGTATTTGTAAAATGTTTTCTTGTTACCCCTAATGTCCCTACCTAGTTTAATCTCATTTTATGAAAAGCTTGGCCTAATTTTGTTTCTATATTCTTGTATTGTTTTTTATATTCATCTTTTGTTATTTGACCTAGTTTCTGAGTTTTTTATGATTCTTTTTTGAGTTTCAGGTTGTTGAAGTTCTCCTAGTTAAGCCAGGGTGGTCTGTTAATATACTTCCTATTTTCCCTACACACTGGGATAGTTTGCTCTTATGCATTTGATAAAGTCTCTTTAAAAAACTGCTAACTCTCCTGAACTTTTTTCCCTGAGACTTGTGTCCCACGGGATCTTACTTACCAATTTGCTGAAGACTGCCTTCTTGAAATCCATTGTCTTTATTCTGCTGTCTTCCCTCCTACCATTCCTTAGAATCATGAACTTATAATTTCATGATCACTTTCACCCAAGCTGCTTTCCACCTTCAAATTCTCAACCAATTCCTCATTTGTCAGAATCAAATCTAGAACAGCCTCTCTCCTAATCGCTTTCTTCACCTTCTGTAGCAAAGCTGCTCCTGACCCCAGGCACTACCCCTGCATAGCCATAGTTTTTCCCTATTCTCTGACAGCTCAGCTCAATTTTCCTTGCCCTCTCAGAGCCCCTCCCCCATCCTCACTACCCCCTGCTATCTAATCTGCTTCCCTGGCTCCTCAGGGAGTCTGATGACAGGAGACAAGGTAGCAGCATCCAAAAATGAGAGTAACTGGTATAACCTGACAGTTCCATCGGTTTTTCCTTAGAGAGACAGAGTAAGTTATAACGAATAAAGAATAATTCTGGATTTACAGTTCAATTTTAAAAACCAGCTTATGTCTGAGCTTGAGATAAAAGTTTGGTGTTTGCAAAGCAGAGGAATTTTACTGCTGCTATAAATGGAAATCTGAACAGTCACTAGGGGGTCTCCAGTACATCAGCCTTTGGTACTGAATTAGGTATGTCCAGCCCCTCATTTCAGTTAGAAAGGGGAAGGACAGCAGGACATTTCGCTGGACATGCACTTGGCTTTCAATGTTCTCTCGTCTAACAGAAGAGGCCAAGCCTATTTGGGCAGGAGGAGGACAAAAGGCTTTGGCCTCAAGTTGGTTTAGCCAAAGCCACCTCCTGATTGAGAAAGAACACAAACCCACATGCTGAAGAGGAGAGAATGGGGAATTAGTTTGTACACAACATTCTCAATTAGGCTAACTCAGAGATCCCCTCATTCCACCCACTCCCTCAGGGTGTGGGCATGAGAAAGTGTAAAAGCAGCTGCCACGCACCTTGCTGGGCATTGTACGCAGTGGCGTTTCTGGTCATACTAGAGGGCAGCCAGCCTGCCAGGCTCGCACGCTGTGTTTTAGTCCCTTTGTGTTTGACATCCTCCCCATTCCAGATCACATCATCCTCCCATTGTAGCTGTGTCACCATGAGGAAGTGCTCATCAGCCAGCAAGTCATCCTTCTCAGCCATCACTCCCAAGTTCTGCAGAGGGAACAATGGCATTAGACCCTAGTTAACTTTGATTTTGCTGCTTAAACTATAGAAGAAAGAGTAGAGATTCCTTACCATCTCCATTGTGAATCTTTCCCCCTCCCACTCACACCTCTTCCACTGGCTGGTCCCCTGCCTTATTCACCACCCCAGCCCTGTTCCCTTACCTTATAATAAATAATAATAATATAGAGAGATATACCTATCTCATAGAACTGGAAGGGACCCTGAAAGGTCATCGAGTCCAGCCCCCTGCATCCACTAGCAGGACCCAGTACTGATTTTGCCCCAGATCCCTCAGTGGCCCCCTCAAGGGCTGAACTCACAACCCTGGGTTTAGCAGGCCAATGCTCAAACCACTGAGCTATCCCTCCCCCACTTCTCCTATTATGCTCCACCACCACCACACAACCACACCCTCACAGCATCCTCCCTTACACATGCTTCCTCTCACCTTCTCCACAGAATGACCTGAAGTCTCTTTTTCTCTCGCATGCTCTTTTAGTTTGAAACCATAGTCAAATCCACTGCCATCCTCAGGGATCCCCAGCATATCATACCAGAGCTGGGCTGGCCCATAACGCCATTCAGACACCTTGGGCTTGGTATCTGTCACTTTGTCTATGTCTCCAGTAGACTGGGAAAACTTGGACTCCACAGGTGCCATCATAGTGATCTGCAGCACAGCAGGAAAAAGGAACCTGTCAGTCACCGCTTTCAGAGCTGGCAACAGGAGCTTTTGCTTTCAAATTCTGTCTCATTCTCAGTGGAGAGGAGCATTTCCCAGAAATCGCAGAAATGCATATTCAAACTTAATAGCTGCATTAGCAAATGCTGGAACTAGCAGTCCAGCGATACAAGGACTCTCCACTGCTACAATAAAATGGTGAAAGAGTCCCCTAATTCCTTATCATACAAGGGCTCTTAACCTTCTAGGGAATGGTCTCTGGAGCCCCTGCTTAATATCCAAGGAGCAGCTTCTGCACAGTGGGAAGGGCAGCCTAACCTCCCCTCACTAGTATTGTCATGGCAGGGTGACTACCTGTTACTAGCTAGAGGACGTCCTAAATCTCAGATGTCCCACCTCATCATCTGAGAGGCACTGCTCAGGAGGAGGAGGAGGAGCAAATTCATATTCCCAGGGAGACTTCTCTTCCATTCCTGCCTCGGTTGCAGTTTCACCCTCCTGGATCTGCACTTCTTGCATTAGCTCCCGATGTTTCTTTTTACGTTTCCTCCGGGCACTACGCCAAACAGAAGGAACATTCTTCCCAGGGCCAAAGAGACGGAGAAAACGCAGCACCTACAACAAGAAGAAAGAAAGACGGTCACAAGGACAAACGACAGGTCCCTGATGACATAGGCACAAGCATTTCATACACATGAGCAGCAAGGATGAGGAAGCACTCCAAGCCCAAGAGACTTTTCCACCAAGGCCAGGCCAGGAGCAAGAAATAACTGGAGAAGTGTAACCACCTAACCATTAGAGGGGCAGAGACACAATAGTATAGAAATATCTGAAGTGTGTAAAAACCAAGGAGAAAGCTGATGTATAATATTACACACAAATAATATTACAAGAATGTTAAAGTTTCAAAGCTGAACACTCAAAAGTTCAGGAATGATAGAATTAATGTTTCAGAGTAGCAGCCGTGTTAGTCTGTATCCGCAAAAAGAACAGGAGTACTTGTGGCACCTTAGAGACTAACAAATTTATTTCAGCATGAGCTTTCGTGAGCTACAGCTCACTTCTTCGGATGCATAGAATGGAACACACAGACAGAAGATATTTATACATACAGAGAACATGAAAAAGGTGGAGGTATGCATACCAACAGGAAGAGTCTAATCAATTGAGATGAGCTATCATCAGCAGGAGAAAAAAACCTTTTGAAGTGATAATTAAGATGACCCATAGAAGGTGTGAGGAGAACTTAACATAGGGAAATAGATTCAATTAGTGTAATGACCCAACCATTCCCAGTTTAAGCCTGAGTTAATTGTATCTAATTTGCATATTAATTCGAGTTCAGCAGTCTCTCTTTGGAGTCTGTTTTTGAAGGTTTTTTTGTGCAAAATTGCCACCTTCAAGTCTGTCACTGAATGGTTAGAGAGGTTGAAGTGTTCTCCCACTGGTTTTTGAATGTTATGATTCCTGATGTCAGATTTGTGTCCATTTATTCTTTTGCGTAGAGACTGTCCGGTTTGGCCAATGTACATGGCAGAGGGGCACTGCTGGCACATGATGGCATATATCACGTTGGTAGATGTGCAGGTGAACGAGCCCCTGATGGCGTGGCTGATGTGATTAGGTCCTATGATGGTGTCACTTGAATAGATATGTGGACAGAGCTGGCATGGGGCTTTGTTGCAAGGATAGGTTCCTGGGTCAGTGTTTATGTTGTATGGTGTGCAGTTGCTGGTGAGTATTTGCTTCAGGTTGGGAGGCTGTCTATAAGCGAGGACTGGCCTGTCTCCCAAGATCTGTGAGAGTGAGGGATCATCTTTAAGGATAGGTTGTAGATCTTTGATGATGCGCTGGAGAGGTTTTATTTGGGGGCTTTAGGTGATGGCTAGTGGCGTTCTGGTATTTTCTTTGTTGGGCCTGTCCTGTAGTAGGTGGCTTCTGGGTACTCTTCTGGCTCTGTCAATCTGTTTTTTTCACTTCAGCAGGTGGGTATTATAGTTTTAAGAATGCTTGATAGAGATCTTGTAGGTCTTTATCTCTGTCTGAGGGATTGGAGCAGATACGGTTGTATCTTAGAGCTTGGCTGTAGACAATGGATCGTGTGGTGTGTCCTGGATGGAAACTGGAGGCATGTAGGTAAGTATAGCGGTCAGTGGGTTTCCGGTATAGGGTGGTGTTTATGTGACCATCGCTTATTAGCACAGTAGTGTCTAGGAAATGGACCGCTTGTGTGGATTGGTCTAGGCTGAGGTTGATGGTGGGATGGAAATTGTTAAAGTCACGGTGGAATTCCTTGAAGGCTTCTTTTCCATGAGTCCAGATGATGAAGATGTCATCAATGTAGCGCAAGTAGAGTAGGGGCGTTAGGGAACGAGAGCTAAGGAAGCATTGTTCTAAGTCAGCCATAAAGATGTTGGCATACTGTGGGGCCATGCGGGTACCCATAGCAGTGCTGCTGACTTCAAGGTATACATTGTCCCCAAATGTGAAATAGTTGTGGGTGAGGACAAAGTCAAAGTTCAGCCACCAGGTTAGCCATGATATTATCGGGGACACTATTCCTGATGGCTTGTAGTCCATCTTTGTGTGGAATGTTGTCTCCTTTCGCTGAAGCATCAGAGATGGCCACAGCTGGAAGTGGGACATTGGACACTGTGGGACGGTGCTCTGAGGTAGCACCGAACATTCTCTCTCTCACCTGTGCTCGTGATATAGAGGGCTTGATATGTACAGGTTAGACTAGATGATCTGATGGTCTCTTCTGACCTTAAATTTTATGACTCTGACATCTTTAAGATAGGGTTAGAATTGTAATTTCAATTTTTTTATATGAAATTTTAGATTTAAACATCTGAAAACATGAAATGTACCAATTTTCAAATGCTATGGCCATGAAATTGACCATAACGGACCGTGAATTTGGTAAGGCCCTACCTATGAGGGAAGATTGAAAACATTGGGTTTGTTTAGTCTGGAAAAGAAAAGACAGAGGGGACATGATAACAGTTTTCACGTACATAGTAGGTTGTTACAAGAAAGAGAAAAACTGTTTTTTAACCTCTGAGGATAGGACAAGAAACGATGATGTTAAATTGCAGCAAGGGTAGTTTAAGTTGGACATTAGGAAAAACTTCTTAACTGTCAGGGTGGTTAAGCACTGGAATAAATTGCCTAGGGAGGTTGTGGAATCTTCATCATTGGAGATTTTTAAGAGCAGGTTAGACAAACACCTGTCAGGGATGGTCTAGACAATACTTAGTCCTGCCATGAGTGCAGGGGATTGAACTAGATGGACTCTCAAGGTCCATTCCAGTCCTACAATTCCATGATTAGCTGACGACAGCAGTATGCTGCTATCTTCTGTAAACCAGACAAGACTAGAGGCAGACAACCCTTGAAAAATGGGTTACATATGGAGGAATAGCAACAGACAACATACCTAAACATACATTTAGCAGGTTCTTTCTGAGAGGCAAGGTGGTTAACTGGTTATGACCTGAGCCTGCCATATCTGAAACATGAGTTCTATTTCTAGCCCTGACAGACATTTCAGTTACTCCTTCAGTAAAATATGGGTGCTTGCTTGCCTCCCAGGGTAAGGATACAAGGCCTTGCTCAGTAATATCGCTTGTGAAATGGACAGAATTATCACCACCATTATTATTAATCATGTTTATTATGGTAGTGCCTAGAGCCCAACCAAGAACAGGGCTTCATTATGCTAGGTCCTGTACAAATATAATAGTAGACGATCTCTGCCCTGAAGAGCTTACAGTCTAAATAGACTAGTCAATAGGAGAGTTGAGATTCATAGTCTTTTGGCTTCCAAGCCAGTTCACTTTTCCCAGGCCACAAATGGTTTTTTGATGGAGCCATACAGCAGAGCCCTGCAGTGTGACTGGAATCCCACAGGACCTACAACACATGCTGCCATAATAGCAGGAGCAGGTAAAACATACCTTGTTGGGGGCAGGAGGGAAGAAGACAGAGACTGTGGTAATTAGGTGGAAAACTTAAATTTAAGTGAGGGATAGAGATTTCATGTCTAACAGACAAAGTATTTTTACATAGTTTAAACAAGATTTGTTCTATTCTTTTAGCAATAAAAATTGTGTCTGAATTCTGTTTGTATATATAAAATATAGTAACCAACTGTGGGTTGGTTGCAGGGCTGGCCTTACTATGAGGCAAACTGAGGCGGCCGCCTCAGGTGCCAGATTGGGGCGGGTAACGGCACTAGGACCCAGAGTATAGAACAGCGGTCGGCAACCTTTCAGAAGTGGTGTGCCAAGTCTTCATTTATTCACTCTAATTTAAGGTTTCGCGTGCCAGCAATACATTTACGGTTTGTAGAAGGTCTCTTTTTATAAGTCTATAATATATAACTAAACTATTTTGTATGTAAAGTAAATAAGGTTTTTAAAACGTTTAAGAAGCTTAATTTAAAATTAAATTAAAATGCAGAGCCCCCCAGACCGGTGGCCAGGACCCGGGCAGTGTGAGTGCCGCTGAAAATCAGCTCTTGTGCCACCTTCAGCACTTGTGCCATAGGTTGCCTACCCCGATGTAGAACATTGTGTCTGGTGCTAGTGCATATGTAGTCTCTCTGCTCTAGATGCATAGAGATGGAGGAGTGCTGTGCTGGAGGAAGGAGAGCACAAGAGACGTAACAGCTCAGTGCTAATGTGGACACGAGGACAAACGGATATAAATTGTCAGTCAGGAAATTTAGGCTTGAAATTAGACGAAGGTTTCTAACTATAAGGGGAGTGCAATACTGGAACAGCCTACCGAGGGAAACAGTGGGGGCGAAGGACCTCCATGACTTTAAGATTAAGCTAGATAAGTTTATGGAGGAGATGGTATGATAGGATACCGGGCTTAGTCAATAGGTTAATTAAGTGCCACACTGGTAAATAGTACATGGGTCAATGATATGATATTCTTAACCTTTTTCCAGAGGGTATGGCTGGAGAGTCTTGCCCGCATGCTCGGGGTTCAGCTGACCGCCATATTTGGGGTCGGGAAGGAATTTTCCTCCAGGGTAGATTGGCTGTGGCCCTGGAGGTTTTTCGCCTTCCTCCGAAGCATGGGGCAGGGGTCGCTTGCTAAAGGAGTGGGGGGATAGGCTTATGTAGCCTGCATCTTGCAGGAGGTCAGACTAGATGATCATATTGTTCCCTTCTGATCTTGAATTCTATGATTAAGAGACGTAACAGGGCAGGCAGGAGAAACGGAGAGAGGGAAGGACAGAAAGCAACAGTAGCTGCAGGGATTGAGAGAGAGGAGGAGGAGCCTCTTATGTACCTCTCTAGCACCCCCAGGAGCCTGGACTGAATAACACCAGCTTCTCAGGGAGCTTCCTGTTTCCTGCTGCTTTCCTGAACCCACTTGAGGAGAACGAGAAGTACCAGGTGCCAGTTAGGCCCTTAAGACGCTGATATCTTCCCACACTCAGGCCCTGCTACCAGCCTGCTTATTTGTCCCCTTCAATTGAGTGTTGAGAGCTGCTATAGTTGGCACAGAACAGCAGTCATGAGTGAAAGAAGAAAATGCCCCTCTGGGGCAGCATTCAGAAAAAGAAAGCAAGCAAAGGACGCTTTTCTAGCTAAACAGGAAGGCACTCTCCTGAAATACATAGACACAAATGTTCACGGTGAGCCTTCCGGCCCCAGTGAGGATGAGAGTGGTGAGGAGATGCCTGATCTTCCAGTTAGTCAGAGTGAAGGTGATCTGGCAGCTACTGCAGCATCCGTATCTCCATCTCAAATGGATGTAACCATGCACATTCCTGAAGAAAAGTGTAGATCAGAGAAGAGTGTGGTGGAGACGCAAGAAACAGCTGCCACTGAGTTTAGTTCCTTAAGAGTAAATGATCCAGGACTGTGGACCCACTTAAGCAGTAGCCTGAGGGATTTCCTTGTACTGCATGGGCCACAGCAAGTGAAAAACTCCATGTTACCTATGACATTCCCCAAAGACAATGAAAATAGAAGTTTCCATCCAACACTTTACTGGCATGAAAAACCCAATGGTGACAAAGTGGAGAGGCCATGGCTTATGTACTCAAAAACCCAGAATGCTGCATACTGTTTTTGTTGCAAACTCTTCGAGTCTAATGTTCCAGCCACATTGGGTTCTACAGGAACAAAGGACTGGAAAAATCTGGCTAGAAATCTGGCATGCCATGAGAAGGCAGCAAATCACCAGACAGCATTCCATAGGTTGAAAGAGCTTGAGACTAGACTAAGGTTAAAGGCCACCATAGATGATCAGCGTCAAGAGAAGATTGCATCAGAGTCTCTTTACTGGCAAAATGTTCTGAAAAGGCTCATTGCCATTGTGAGAGGGCTTGCTACCCAAAAAAAATCTAGCACTGCATGGCACTTCAGATCAGTTGTATGTGCCAAACAATGGAAACTTCCTTAAAATTGTGGAGCCGATGGCTGAGTTTGATGCTGTACTCCAGGAGCATCTAAGAAGAGTCACCACCCAAGAAATGTACATACACCACTACCTTGGAAAAACAATTCAAAATGAGATCATACAGTTACTGGCAACAAAAGTCACACAGAAGATTGTGGCAGATCTGAAGTCAGCAAGATATTACTCTAGAGACTAACAAATTTATAAATAAATTTATTAATAATAAATTTTAGTCTCCAAGGTGCCACAAGTACTCCTGTTCTTTTTGCAGATACAGACTAACACAACTGCTACTCTGAAACAAGATATTACTCTGTTATTCTGGACTGCACACCTGACATCAGCCAAACGAAACAAATGACTTTGATGGTGCATTTTGTAACAGAACCTAGTGAAAATGTCCCTGCAAAGGTGACTGTCAGAGAGCATTTTCTAGAATTTATTGACACTGATGATACTACAGGAGCTGGTATGACAAATGTGCTTCTTAAAAAGCTGGAAGATACGGGAATTGCGATAGCTCACATGAGAGGTCAGGGCTACGATAATGGTGCCAACATGAGAAGGACAGAGGAGTGCAGACACGGATCTGAGAGTTAAACCCTCGACCTTTTTTTGTCCCATGCAATTCTCATTGATTGAACTTGGTGGTCAGTGATGCAGCATCAGCTTCTAGTGACGCTGCTGAATTTTTTAACGTAATTCAAAGCATCTATGTATTTTTCTCTGCATCAACTCATCAATGGCAAATTTTGAAGCAACATCTGGGAACATCCTCTCTGACACTGAAACCACTGAGTGCCACACGATGGGAAAGTCGAGTGGAGGCGATAAAGCCTATCAAATACCAAATTGGGAAGATAGATGATGCCATAGTTGCCATTATGGAGGATAATTCTATGACAGGAACTGTTCGTGAGAGAACAGTGGCAGAGGGAAATGGAATCACCAGAAACATACATAACTTCAAATTTCTGTGTGGCTTAGTGTTGTGGCATGACATACTGTTTGAAATAAATGTTGTAAGCAAGAGACTCCAAGGCGTTGACCTTGATATAACTGGAGCAATGGAACAACTGGACAAAACAAAGTCATACTTACAGTCTTACCGGTCAGATGAGGGATTTCAAAACGTTCTGCAGAGGAACTTCACCCTAAAGCTATTTTCCCACCCATTCAAGAATACAAGAGTCACTGAAGAAGACGACATTTTGATTACGAGGCACGGGATAATCCCATAAGAGACCCCAAACAATTCAAAGTCGAATTATTTAACCAGGTACTAGATTGTGCAATACAGTCAGCTGAAGACCGTTTCATGCAGCTCAAGGAACACAGCAGTATATTTGGGATGTTGTACGATATTCCAAAACTCCTCACTATACCTGAAGAAGACCTACACCAGCAATGCAGGGCACTAGAGACAGTGTTGACACATGATGACATGCGCGATATTGATGCGAGTGATTTAGGTGATGAACTGAAAGCCCTTTCAAGATACATTTCAACAGGATCAACTCCAAAGGCTGTTCTGGAATATATGTGCACAAAGAAGATGACCACCCTCTTTCCAAATGCTTTTGTTGCTCTGTGCATACTTCTAACGCTTCCTGTGACAGTTGCCAGTGGAGAACACAGCTTCTCCAAGCTGAAGTTAATAAAAACACATCTACACTTCACAATGACACAGGAGAGGCTGGTCGGCCTTGCAACCATCTCAATAGAGCACAAGCTGGCCCAGACTGTGGACTTTCAGGAAGCAGTTCAAATCTTTGCAACCAAGAAGGCACAGAAAGCACCACTTTGATTATTCAAACAGATAAAAATGCCAGTGTTTACTATGCGGACAAGAAAAGTTACACTTGCTGTTCAGGCGTTTGAAAGTTAAGTGTTATATAAAATTTTTGAACAAGGTATTTTAAGTTGTTAGTTCTCCTTTATTGGGATAGGTAGCAGTACCACAAGAGGAGAAGAACAGAAAGAAGGCGGAATTGAGACCTTTCAAAGTTTCGGCCCAAGCGAGGGGGCATGGAGGTGTCATTTGAGCTCCCCGCCTCAGGTGCCAAAATTTTGCGGGCTGGCCCTGGTTGGTTGGTTGGTTTTGTTAGGAGCCTGGTGCAATCTGTCTCTCTTGCGAGATCTAAGGTGGAAGCGGGATAAAAATGCAGGAAAGATTGCGGGAGTAGATGGGAGTGGGACTGGATGGGAGCAGTATAAAAAAAAAATAGTCCTGCGCAGGGCTCTACCATACAGGATTTGAAATAAGCCTCTAACAAATTCTACTGTACATGCACGAATAATCATTTTCTGTGATTTATAACTAATCTGGATGGATTTTCACAAGGAAAAAATAAAACATTTAACCTCAGAGTCTATCCCCCTGCCAAATTTCAAGTTCCTGCTGCAAACCCCTAAGGTGCTAGTGCTCTTCAAAATATGGTTGAAAAACTTGGTTAACATTAAAGGAATAATACACCTGCCAATCTTGTTCTCCAAAATAGCTACATCATTTTTATTAAAACTCCAGAAAAATTCAACTTGTGGCAGAGACCAAGAATGGAAAGTTTCAACATGAACTCTAGATGTTTGGCAAAGTTATAAACTGGAAACAGGAGTAGTAAAAGGCAGAGTTAGGCAACTTTAATAACTGTTGTCATTAACAGCTCCACCTATAATAAAGGGGATATAAGTAGGAGTAACTGGAACAAGATTAAAAAAAAAAATAGCATTTCAGTTGCGGAAAGTCTTCCTGACAGTGAGATGTATCAGGCTGGAAAACAGTCTCCTGAGAACAGTGGTGGAATCCCAGTCTCTTGCCACATTTAAAACTAGATTGAACAGTTATTTGTATTGTGTTTGCACCTACTCAGGTCAGGGCCCCACTGTGCTAAGTACCATAGAAACACACAAAGACAGTCCCTGCTCCAAGGCACTTACAAGATATTAGCAAATTTACAATAGGGATCAACCCTACAACAACTCTTGGGAGATGACCTAATTGTTTCATCTAGTTTTTTTTAATCACTATTATTAGTAAACATTTACACTGGAAAAGCATCCAGCAGCCCCACTCGGGATCAAGACGTCCTTGTGCTGGGTGCTGGACAAACACATACAAAGACATGCTCCCTTGCCTTTAGGAATTTACAGTCTAAGAAGCTGTGGACCTACAAACAGTTTGCTACTTAAAATTACCTCCATCTTCATCTCATCCTAGCCATTACTATCAGCTGATTTCTTATAGGAGTCACAGACGCACTAGGTCTTGAGGAGGCATTTTAATCAATCAGTTCAGGGAGAAAGTTCCCTGAGTTAGGGAACAAGGAGCAGAGGCATTTGTGAGAGAAGCTGACAAACAAATGGATGAGGCTGTGACTAACTTCAGTGATTCACCTGTAATCTGGAGAAGGGTACTCTCTCCCCATTCATAAAGTGCTCTGAAATCTGTGCACCAAAGCTCTATATAGAAGGGTAAAACATATATGTCAGAACCTGATTTACACAAAAAATTATTTCTAAGAGACTCCTCCTGAGAGCAGAAGAAGCACTATCCAGCTTCCCATGGAAAGCAGTCACTGATAGCAGCCAGTACACAGACACAGAGAAATCGGAGATGGAGATGACAATCACCTAGCCCCTCTCACTCTACCAAGCACATATTTACTAGGATGGCTTTTTTCCCCCCAGTCTTGAGTGTTCCAAGTGACGGACTTTCCATCATTTCCCCTTGGACATTGTCCCCAATACATACAATACCTTGCCGGGCCGGAATTCCGGGAACAGCTCAGTAACACTCGGCAGCTGTTTGGTGGCATCTCGCTGCATTATTCCTGCAAGAGGCAGCGTCAGTTTCCCTTCCTTGGATTCTGCCTGCCTTGCATCTTGGGGTCCCATCTCTGACTCAGAATCAGAAGAGCTGCTGAAATCTGCCTTCTCAGAGGTAGCAGAGGACGGAGCAATGATGGAGGGCAGAATGATACCATCTCCATCTTCAGATACTACAATAGAGCAAGTACCTTATGAACAAGTTTCCTTTCTTGGTCCCCAGTACAATCCCCATTCCACAAGCATTGTTTCCTGATCTTAAATTATGCTTAATGTAAGTCTCCATGTTTTATAGTTATTGATTCCTGATCCAGTTTAGCCTTTCAGTGCATCCCTAGATCACCCCTGCAACTCACAGTCACCGCTGAGGGAAGGCAAAACAGAGAAGCAGCTGAACTTCACAGGTTGGTTTGATTATGAATATTAACTTTACTGTTGAAAGTGTTATAACATCTTTTACTCTATATTTTATATAAGAGCCAGTTACCCCTAAGCAGCGCTACTTCATTGCATAATTGGTCACGACTCATCTTCAGATCCAGTCTGCAGGATGGATCTTTGACAAGATCCCAAACATGCTACAGTATAAAGCCACTGGATAGAAATGCTTGAATCTTTGATGTCTCTCATCCTGTCATCCCAAAACTCCCAGATTCTTTCCAAAAGTTTCAGACAGAAGCTGAGAGTCCTTACTCACCAGGGGCAGTTGCATCTTTTTCATCGTCTCTCTTTACTGGAGGTGGAGGCGGCGGCGGCATCAGCTTGGAATCAATATCTTCACAGTCAGCATCATAATCATCCTCATCTTCATCTAACCAGTCAAAAGGAGACAATCGCCTTCAGAACATAAGAATGGCCATACTGGATCAGACCAGTGGTCCATTCAGCCCAGTATCCTGTCTCTGGCAGTGGCCAGTGACAGATGTTTCAGAGGGAATGAACAGAACAGGGCAATCATCAAGTAATTCATTCCCTGTCGCTCAGTCCCAGCTTCTGGCATTTGGCATTTAGGGACATCCAGTGCCTGAGGTTGCATCCCTTACCATTTTGGCTTCAGAGTTGTTGATGGACCTATCCTCCATTAACTTATTTATCTTTATTATAAAAAAAAAAATCCATTTCAAGGATACTCAGACACGCCTTCCCCAATACCACAACTAGGGTATCTCAACTCCACCCCAAGCCACAGGAAGGACCCTGTCTCAGCATTAACTTATTACAAATACCTTTCCAGTTTCTCAAATAGATCACCCAAAGCTGCCCCAACTGTGGCTTCCCTACACTCAACCAATTACAAAATCAGGGCTTGAAATGGGGATGAGTAGGGGAGCAGGAAAACTGACAAAACAAGAAAATTCAGGGCAGAAACCCTAGATTACTGCAACATTCCTAATTTCCTGCTCCTGACTGACAGGAGAGGAGATGGAAAGTTCCTTTAGGAGACAGGCAGCAGATTCATCAATTGCACTAGCAATAACACAGGGAAAAAAACTGCAGATGTTTGGAATTCTGTATCCTACAGGCAGGGACCTCCTATACTAGTCCCCATTGGAGAAGCATAAAAGCCAGTCTTACCCCTCCTTATAACCTGTGAAAGTGAAAGTCATGGGAGAACTTGGATGAAGATGCCTCCTCAGCTGCAGAGGCCATTAAACATAATGCTAGGGAAGGGAGATGGGAAGAAACAGAGGAAGGCTATCATAGGTTGAGATAATCCTCCAAGGGAATGCGCCTTAGGCCCCCCCCCTCCCCGACTGACTTCCTCCCAGGAGAAAGGTCTGAGACCAGAAATCATGTAACAGCCTGTGGTCAACCCTGTCCTTAGATCAAACGTCAACCAACAACTCAGTTTACAGGAACACCTGTGAGAAGGAGGTAGGATATTGCAGGAGACCCTGGGTCAGGGAAAACAATCTGGTTTATCTATAGAAATTATGATCAGCTGTTTTGCTTTGGAAAAAATAAACCCAGCCCTAAAGAAAGGGACTGAAATTTCATCATTCTCGTGTACATTATTTGATGTCCGGGCCATTTATTTGCCCCACTGGCTTACTTCGCGAAGCAGACAAAGAACATGGCAGGATAACAATGATTAGAGAAAGATCACTCAACAACAGCAGCAAAAGCCAATCCGCCACACAGACACATACCATTAACTTAATCACTTTGTCTATGTGTACTCCTACCACCCCCAATTACCTTGTCTTCGAATTGGCTGAAGGGTGCCCATTGCCTGCCTGTATCTGCGGCTCTCATCTTCAGCCACCTCATTAATATCAGAGTAATCAACAGCATCCTCTGTGCTCTTAACCCAGCCTGAGGAGGAGGAAAGACTTGTCATAAAACAAAATCATATCCCAGCATGTACTCACCACATCTTACCTCATCCCATGGTAGTCTATCCTGACTTCTTCAGCCGCCTACCCCCTCCTTCCTGCTATAACTTCTTTCCACCCCCATCTATACTCTATTTTACTGGAGGAGCAAATGCAATCCCTACATTAAGGTTACCTAACGTTTTCTATTCTAAAACAGTCTGGTCTTTCTTCCCTTCCCCTGCCCCCCAAGAGCTCCAACACCTTCATGGCTTGCAGCAAGACTTTGAAATTTGGGAGATGGATCATTGGGGTCAGGGAAGTGCCATTTGCCAGCCTCATGAAAATCTATTCAAATTTGGCAGAGTTATAAGTTGAGACAGTCCCTTTGACCCAGAGCTATGTGCACCACCTGGGAACCAGACCATGAGTCCTAAATGATTTTTTTCTACTGATGAACGTTCGTAATTCTGTACTTTCACAACTGTATCAAGCAAAGCACCATATCCCATTTAGGAGTTACAGAAGCTGGGAATATAACTCTACGACTGCCAAGCTGCCTCCCAGAAAAAACTTATATCTTTGTCCTTTGCTATGCTGTCTGTAAAATAGATCTACGCATTTATAAATAACTCACTGTTTCATTGTGTTATGTACACTCCTGCTGGCAGCTAATGTAATTAGTATTGCAGTCAAGGAGTCTACGCTGTAGTCTGAGTGATGATTCACACCCTGCTGATAATGCATGATGGGGTGTTGCTACAGTTGCGAATAAATTTGTTTTCACATTTTTTCAAAAAAAGAGAAAATTAAATTAAGAACTCTTAAAAGAATGTTAGTAAGGTTGCAAAAGTCAAGCTCATGAAAGTTAAGAAATGCCAGAACTAAGGTTGCCCTCAAACCTCGATGTTGCCCTCTTCTGTGTATGCAAGATACAGTCTTTAATTATATGATCACTTTTTCCACAAGATTCCTGACTCATTTATCATGCAGGATGGAGGTATCCTGAACCACTTAAAGGAGGGGAAAGTGATCAGGAACAGTCAGCATGGATTCACCAAGGGCAAGTCATGCCTGACTAACCTAATTGCCTTCTATGACGAGATAACCGGCTCTGTGGATGAGGGGAAAGCAGTGGATGTACTATTTCTGGATTTTAGCAAAGCTTTTGATACAGTCTCCCACAGTATTCTTGCCAGCAAGTTAAAGAAGTCTGGGCTGGATGAATGGACGGTAAGGTGGATAGAAAACTGGCTAGATGGTCGGGCTCAACGGGTAGTGATCAATGGTTCCATGTCTAGATGGCAGCCGGTATCAAGTGGAGTGCCCCAAGGGTCGGTGCTGGGGCCGGTTTTGTTCAATATCTTCATTAACGATCTGGAGGATGGTGTGGACTGCACCCTTAGCAAGTTTGCAGATGACACTAAACTGGGAGAAGTGGTTGATACGCTGGAGGGTAGGGATAGGATACAGAGGGACCTAGACAAATTAGAGGATTGGGCCAAAAGAAATAGGATGAGGTTCAACAAGGACAAGTGCAGAGTCCTGCACTTAGGACGGAAGAATCCCATGCACTGCTACAGACTAGGGACCGAATGGCTGGGTAGCAGTTCTGCAGAAAAGGACCTAGGGGTTACGGTGGACGAAAAGCTGAATATGAGTCAACAGTGTGCCCTTGTTGCCAAGAAGGCTAATGGCATTTTGGGTTGTATAAGTAGGGGCATTTCCAGCAGATCAAGGGATGTGATCATTCCCCTCTACTCAGCACTGGTGAGGCCTCATTTGGAGTACTGTGTCCAGTTTTGGGCCCCACACTACAAGAAGGATGTGAATAAATTGGAGAGAGTCCAGCGGAGGGCAACAAAAATGATTAGGGGGCTGGAGCACATGACTTATGAGGAGAGGCTGAGGGAACTGGGATTGTTTAGTCTGCAGAAGAGAAGAATGAGGGGGGATTTGATAGCTGCTTTCAACTACCTGAAAGGGGGTTCCAAAGAGGATGGATCTAGACTGTTCTCAGTGGTAGAAGATGACAGAACAAGGAGTAATGGTCTCAAGTTGCAGAGGGGGAGGTTTAGGTTGGATATTTGGAAAAACTTTTTCACTAGTAGGGTGGTGAAGCACTGGAATGGGTTACCTAGGGAGGTAGTGGAATCTCCTTCCTTAGAGGTTTTTAAGGTCAGGCTTGACAAAGCCCTGGCTGGGATGATTTAGTTGGGTTTGGTCCTGCTTTGAGCAGGGGGTTGGACTAGATGACCTCCTGAGGTCCCTTCCAACCCTGAGATTCTATGATTCTATGATTCGGGGCACAAATCAGAGCTGTGTAGTGAATTATGCTGTGTCAGTAGGACACCATCTTCACTTGCTCTTGAAGTTGAAAGGGGTATATAGAATAAGGTAGATGACTTTAGGAAGAGAAAGGATGATCTCCACCCAAAATTGTGAAGTACTAACATATTACAGTGATGAGCAATACAGAAAAGCCCATGGTGAATTTCATAATTCTATATTCAGTGCAGCATTTGGATAGCGTGCAATAAATAAGCCCCAGAGCTACGTATTGAATGACAGAAAGCAATACTGAACAACTGCCTCATTCACTGAGCTTTGTTCCATCCTGGGAAAAAAGTGGAACATGTACAGAAAAGAAAAACAAATATCTGATCATGTAATTAAAAGTCATCAAAATGTTCATGTACAAGAGACAAACTTAAGACTGAACAGGCATCCTTAATTCTGGCATTCAAACTTTCAAACACTTGACTTTGCAACCTTCATATTCTTTTAACATAAGTTTTTTGTATTAAACAAAATTAAATCCCACAAACAGTGAGCGTGGAACTTTACAGATAGGTATAAAGGTAGGGATCCCTGGCCCAATAAGTAGACAATCTATAAACAACATAAACATGTATAAGGGCAGCAGAAAGCAACTGGGCAGTGAGATTTACCCAAGTTTACAAAGCTAGGGCAATACATTAACCTTGAACTACAGTAAATTGTGTAATGATAAGATGAGGTTTGTACAAAGATTACTGGCACGGTAGACTCTGGCCCTCATGCTGGAACTATTTCTTTTCTTATTAAAGTTACTGATGCTTTGAGCATCACTCAGTGAGAAAAAGACATTTCAAGCACTTTCAGGACCAGTGCTATTTCTGTCCTTTGTTTATTTATTTGTATTACAGTAGATTGCAGTACATAATGTTGTTTAGACACATTGGTCCCAGGATACTAGAGAGACAAGGTGGGTGAGGTAATATATTTTATTGGACCAACTTCTATTGATGAGAGAGACAAGCTTTCAAGCTTACACAAAGCTCTTCTTCAGGTCTGGGGAACTAACTCAGGTACATCTACACTACAGCACTTAGGTCTCGCACTTATGGTGGAGAGGCTCTAAGCTAGTGCTTCTCAACTGATTACAACGCAGCCCACAATGTGTTACCTGGGCTGCGTGGCAGGGCGGCAGCAGCAGCCCTAACCCTCATTGCACAGGGAGGGCAGCTGCCTGCCCGACTCAGACTGCAGAGCCGAGTGGCTGCCCCGACGCCCGCCATACGGGGTGGGCCGGCAGCCTGGACCCCAACCCTACTGAGGCAGTCCAGATACCCCTGCACTGGGCAGCTGGGAACCCAAGACCCTGGGCACACAGGCAGCCTTTAGCACACAGCTAAGCTGGGCCACAGCTCTGTGCTAAATGGGCCGCATATGGCCGTGGGCTGAGAACCACTACTCTAAGCTGATGGGAGAGAGCTCTCCCATCGGCTTAATAACACCTGCCTCAGCAAGAGGCAGTAGCTATGGGCTAGTCTACACTGGCTATGTTAAAGCACTGCCGCAGCAGCGTTTTAACGTGGCTTGTGTAGTTGCAGAATAGTGCTTGGAGAGAGCTCTAAAAAAAACCCACCTCCATGAGGGGCACAGTTACCAGTGCTGGTACACTGTCTATACTGGCACATTACAGCGCTGAAAATTGTAGTGCTCGGAGGGTGTTTTTTCACACCTCTGAGCGAGAAAGTTGCAGCGCTGTAAAGTGCCAGTGTAGACCATATGCTCTCCCGCTGACATAGCACTATCTACACTGGTGCTTAGATTGGTATAACTTACGTCGCTCCGAGGTGACACCTCTGAGCGAGGTAAGTCATACTTGCTAAACACAAGGTTTGAACAGACTGTTTAGCGTAAGTAGTTAACACATATTTCAAGGTACCATTCAAGGTGAAGTGGCCCATTAATACCCTTCCAGTCCTAGGAAGGAACAGGTGGATAGCAGCTGGGGGAATTGTTAGTGGGTTACAGATTATTGTAATAAGCCATAAATCCAGTATCTGTATTCAGTCCATGATTTTTAGTGTCTAGCAGAGTAGTGAATTTAAGCGCCCTGATTCATCTTTTGAAAGTGTTGTACAGGTTTCCTTTGAGGATGAGGATCGACATGTCAGAACTAGAGTAATAAATTTGTGAAAATCAGTAACCCACTCCCATTGACATAGTAGTGTCTTCACTAAAATGCTACAGCAGCTCTAGCACTGTATGTGAAGACAAGCCCTGAGTTAGTTTCCCAGACCAAAAGAGTTCTGTGTAAACTCGAAAGCTTTTCTCTCACACCAACAGAAGCTGGTGCAATAAAATATGTTACCTCACCCACCTTGTCTCTCCAGTACATTATAGTGGCACCTAGAAACTTAAATCAAGGATCACAGCCCCATTGTGCTATATGCTGTGCAAAACAAGTAATGAAGGCAATAGATAATTCCAAGATGCAACAGGGAAATGGAGAAAAAAACTGAGCAGAAAGACAAGGTTACAATAAATTGGAACTTTAAGTAGCACATATTAGTTAAAAAACATAGAGGCCTCCATGCTGGCTTGGTTTTTTTAAAGACTGAACAAGAGACAATAATGAATCACTAAACAGGCACCTAACTACTCATTTAATCCCATATTTAACCACTTTATGCAAACAACTGATGCAAATGCACAAATGTGCACCACAGTTATCTCCTATAGTACAATTGTTAGGCTTAAGAATTAATACGTTAGTAATGGAAGTAGGACAGTTCAGGCCTCATAGTTACTGCCTCCGCCTTCCTGCAGACTGGCAGATATCAAAAAGTGACCAGTCTCAACGATGCAATTACGGTTTTCACTTCAGTAAGAGGAGACAGAAATGCACCTTAAAGAAACCCGCCTTCGATTTTACAAAACCTGGCTGTGCTGCAGGCTAACCAACCCAGCGCGGGCCGCGTGCTCGGGCTCACCCTCCTCATCCAGCTGGGCTCCGTCGGGCTCAGCAGCCTCCTCCTCGCTGGCGGTGATCTCGGTGATCAGGTTGCCCAGCCCCAAGGCGCCCAACCCGGCTAAATGCTTCTTGGATTCCTGGGAGAGCGGGAAACAGGCGCGGCCGTTAGCGGCCCCGCGGGGGTGATACCAGGGCGACGTTCCCGCCGCCGCCGCCGCGCGAGGGGCCCGGCCAGGGCGGCCAGCCCGAGCCCGCCCGCCTCACCTTGTCCAGGACGCTCTCCCCCTCCAGCTGCCCCGCCTCGTTAATGTTCCCGAAGAGGAACCCGGCCAGGGAGAAGGGCCCGGCGCGGCCCCCCTCCGCCTCCTCCTCGCTCTCCGAGTCCGACATCGCGCCGGCCCGGAACGCGACCCGGAACCGGAACCGGAACCGGAACCGGAACCGGAACGCGAGCGAGCGCCGCCGGGTCACGCCCCGGAACGCACCATCGAGAACGCGCGAGCGGCGAGAGCGTCGCCTCGGAGCGGAAGGGCGGGGCCGGCGCTGCCGGGGACAGATTCCGCCCGGCCAGGGACGGACGCTCTGCGAGCGACCCGCCGGCGGCCGCCCCGGCGCTCTCCCGCGACCAGGGGCGCAGCATCGCTAGCGCTAAGCTACGTGGCCGCCCCTAGTCAGGCAGCTGGAGTTGCGCAGCGTAGGTCGATTTACCACGGGAGTATAGACGTAGCCCTGGTTAGGTCGAGTTTATAATGAATGTGTCTGCACAAGCAACCTCGTTCCGTCGCCCTAAAGGGCTCTTAAACTCGACTTCTGTACTCCTCCCCGGCGACGGGAGTAGCGCTAAAATTGACCTTGGTGGGTCGAATCTGGGGTAGTGCGGACGCAAATCAACGTTATTGGCCTCCGGGAGCTATCCCAGAGTGCGCCAGTGTGACCACGCTGGCCAGTGCTTTCAACTCTGATGCACTCGCCAGGGACACAGGAAAAGCCCTGGGGAACTTTTGAATTTAATTTCCTGTTTGGTCAGCATGGGGAGCTCAGCAGCACAGGTGACCATGCAGTCCCCCCAGAATCACCAACGAGCTCCACCTGGAGCGAACGAGAGACACTGGATCTGATTGCTGTATGGGGAGAAGACTCTATGCAGGCAGAAGCAGCAAAGAATCCTGTGGCATCTTATAGATTAACAGACATTTGATCAGAGTTCTGTGCAGGCAGAACTCTGATCAAAAAGAAGTGCTAATATATATGCCAAAATTGCACAGGGCACAATGGACAGAGGCTACAACAGGGACACACAGCAGTTCCGTGTGAAAATCAAGGAGCTCAGGCAAGCCTACCAAAAGTCACAGGAGGCAAATGGTCACTCCAGGTCAGAGCTCCATACATGCCATTTCTGTGATCAGCTGCATGGCATTCGGGGGGGCCTACCACTACCTCACCACTGTCCGTGGACACCTGCAACAGGGGAGTCTCACGTAACGTGGAGGAGGAGGAGCATGTGCAGCAGGCAAGCAGTGAATCCGTTCTCCCCAGCAGCCAGGACCTTTTCATCACCCTGGCGCCAATACCCTCCCAAGGCTGGATCCCTGACCCTGAAGGTGGAGAAGGCACCTCTGGTGAGTGCACATTTGTAACTGCAGTACAGGGTTTAAAAGCAATAGTGTTAAGAACATAAGAACATAAGAAAGGCCGTACCGGGTCAGACCAAAGGTCCATCTAGCCCAGTATCTGTCTACCGACAGTGGCCAATGCCAGGTGCCCCTGAGGGAGTGAACCTAACAGGCAATGATCAAGTGAGCTCTCTCCTGCCATCCATCTCCATCCTCTGACGAACAGAGGCTAGGGACACCATTCTTACCCATCCTGGCTAATAGCCATTTATGGACTTAGCCACCATGAATTTATCCAGTCCCCTTTTAAACATTGTTATAGTCCTAGCCTTCACAACCTCCTCAGGTAAGGAGTTCCACAAGTTGACTGTGCGCTGCGTGAAGAAGAACTTCCTTTTATTTGTTTTAAACCTGCTGCCTATTAATTTCATTTGGTGACCCCTAGTTCTTGTATTATGGGAATAAGTAAATAACTTTTCCTTATCCACTTTCTCAACATCACTCATGATTTTATATACCTCTATCATGTCCCCCCTTAGTCTTCTCTTTTCCAAACTGAAGAGTCCTAGCCTCTTTAATCTTTCCTCATATGGGACCCTCTCTAAACCCCTAATCATTTTAGTTGCTCTTTTCTGAACCTTTTCTAGTGCTAGAATATCTTTTTTGAAGTGAGGAGACCACATCTGTACACAGTATTCGAGATGTGGGCGTACCATGGATTTATATAAGGGCAATAATATATTCTCAGTCTTATTCTCTATCCCCTTTTTAATGATTCCTAACATCCTGTTTGCTTTTTTGACCGCCTCTGCACACTGCGTGGACATCTTCAGAGAACTATCCACGATAACTCCAAGATCTTTTTCCTGACTCGTTGTAGCTAAATTAGCCCCCATCATGTTGTATGTATAGTTGGGGTTATTTTTTCCAATGTGCATTACTTTACATTTATCCACATTACATTTCATTTGCCATTTTGTTGCCCAATCACTTAGTTTTGTGAGATCTTTTTGAAGTTCTTCACAATCTGCTTTGGTCTTAACTATCTTGAGTAGTTTAGTATCATCTGCAAACTTTGCCACCTCACTGTTTACCCCTTTCTCCAGATCATTTATGAATAAATTTAATAGGATTGGTCCTAGGACTGACCCTTGGGGAACACCACTAGTTACCCCTCTCCATTCTGAGAATTTACCATTAATTCCTACCCTTTGTTCCCTGTCCTTTAACCAGGGCACATGTTTGATTTGCCCTGAAGACTTGGGATGCATTCATGGCCAGTATAGCTACTGGAAAAGTCTGTTAATGTGTCTGGGGATGGAGCGGGAATCCTCCAAGGACATCTCCATTAAGCTCTCCTGGAGGTACTCTGAAAGCCTTTGCAGAAGGTTTCTGGGGAGGGCTCCACAGTAGGACACTTTACCACACCAAGCCGGTAGCTAGTAGTCTGGAATCATTGCAGCACAAAGCATGGCAACAAATGGTCCTGAGTTTTGGTCGCATTCAAGCAACATTCGATCTGTATCTTTCTGTGTTAGCCTCAGGAGAGTATTATTATTCATGGTCACCAGTTGAAATAGGGGAATTTTTGTAAGGGAACAGTAAAAGGACCCCATTCATGCTGGGCTGTTTGTGCTTGGCTAAAAGGGATCATCCCTGAGAATAGCCACATGGCAGGGGGAGGGGTGAAGGGATCATCCCAAATAGCCACGTGGAGAGGTGGGGGGGGAGGTGTGTGCTGCACATCCACCCGAAAACCGCAGCCCCTCCTTTTAAATGGCAAACCCAACCGGCATTGCTTGCTATGGGAAAGGAGGGTGCTGCAGTTTAAAAACATTCCCACATGTTATGAAGGTGTTAGAAGCCAAACCCATGTACCCTTTGGCTTACCATGGCTGCCTGGAAACCTAATTCTGTTGTCCAGCCAAGTGTGATGTGTCACCATACCAGCAGGCGCCCGATATAAAAGGCAAAATGCGACCTTGTACCTAAAGCACGTGTTGTCTGCTGTGAATTGCTTGATTCACTGTGAAAGAGTCTTCCTTTTGTTCTCAGAAATGTATCATCTTAAATTTTACTCTCCCTTATTATCACCCCCGCAGGTGCAAATGTTTCTATGCTCCCCCTATCATCTCCATCCCTGAGGTTATCACAGATTAGAAGGCGGAAAAAAACGCACTCGCGATTACATGTTTTCTGAGCTCATGCAGTCCTCCCGCACTGATAGGGCACAGCTGAACGCATGAAGGCATTCAGTGGCAGAGTCCAGGAAAGCATTAAGTGAGCGTGATGAGAAGAGGCAGGATGCAATGCTGAGGCTAATGGGGGAGCAAACGGACATGCTCAGGCATCTGATGGAGCTACAGGAAAGCCAACAAGAGCACAGACCGCCGCTGCATCCACTGTACAGCCGCCTGTCCTCCTCCCCAAGTTCCATATCCTCCTCACCCAGACACCCAAGAATGCGGGGAGTGGGGAGGAAGAGACTCCAGGCACCCAGCCACTGCACTCCAGAGGATGGCCCAAGCAACAGAAGGCTGTTGTTCAAACAGTTTTGATTTGTAGTGTGGCTACAATAAGCAATATGGCCTTGTCCTTCCCTTCTCCCCCACACGAGCTACCTTAGTTATCTCCCTTTTTTTTTTAATTAATAAAGAAAGAATGGTTTCAAAACAATAGTGACTTTATTTCTTTGCCAGCTGTGATCGAAGCAGGGAGGGTGGTTGGCTTACAGGGAATTAAAATCAACAAAGGGGGCAGGTTTGCATCATGATGAAACACACACAACTGTCACACTGTAGCCTGGCCAGTGATTAAACTGATTTTCAAAGCCTCTCTGATACGCAGCTCGCCTACCTGTGCTCTTCTAATCGCCCTGGTGTCTGTCTGTTCAAAATTGGCAGCCAGGTGATTTGCCTCAGCCTCCCACCCCGCCATAAACGTCTCCCCCTTACTCTCACAGATATTATGGAGCACACAGCAAGCAGTAATAACAATGGGAATAGTGGTTGCGCTGATGTCTAACCTAGTCAGCAAACAGTGCCAGCAAGCTTTTAAACATCCAAAGGCACATTCTACCACCATTCTGCACTTTCTCAGCCTGTAGTTGAACTGCTCCTTACTACTGTCTAGGCTGCCTGTGTATGGCTTCATGAGCCATGGGAGCAAGGGATAGGCTGGCATTTCAACATCCCCAACAGTAATTTTCTGGTCTGGGAAGTAAGTCCCTTCTTGCAGCTGCTCAAACAGCCCCGAGTTCCTAAAGATGCAAGTGTCATGCACCTTTCCCGGCCATCCCACACTGATGTCAGTGAAACGTCCCTTGTGATCCACCAGTGCTTGAAGCACCGTTGAGAAGTACCCCTTGCGGTTTATGTACTGGTTGGCAAGGTGGTCTGGTGCCAAGATAAGGCTATGCGTTCCATCTATTGCCCCACCACAGTTAGGGAAACCCATTGCAGCAAAGCCATCCACTATGACCTGCACATTTCCCAGAATCACTACCCTTGATAGCAAGAACATCAGTGATTGCATTGGCTACTTGAATCACAGCAGTCCCCACAGTAGATTTGCCCACTCCAAATTGATTCCCTACTGACTGGTAGCAGTCAGGCATTGCAAGCTTCCACAGGGCTATCGCCACTCGTTTCTCAACTGTCAGGGCAGCTCTCATCTTGGTATTCCTGCACTTCAGGGTGGGGGAAAGCAACTCACAGAGTTCCAGGAAAGCTTCGCAGCCACTGAGAATCATCCCATACCTGCAACACTGTGCGGTCCCACCAGTCTGTGCTTGTTTGCAGGGTCCAGAATCGGCGTTCCACTGTATCAACCAGCCCCACTGCTGACATGATGTCCCAATTGCCACATCCTGTGCTATCAGGAACGTCTGTGTCCATGTCCTCCTCACAATCATCCTCTTGCTACCGTCTCTTAGCCAGGTTCTGCACATACTGCAGTATAATGTGCAAGGTGTTTACAATGCTTGCAACAGCAGTGGTGAGCTGAGCAGGCTCCATGTTTGCCGTGCTATGGCAGCTGCATGGGTAACTGTCACGGAGTATGGGGGAGGCGGGGCCCTGCACCCCTCTTCCTGGGATTCACAGTGACTCGCAGCCAGCCAGTAAAATGGAAGGTTTATTGGACAGTAGGAACACAGTCTACAGCAGAGCTTGTAGGCACAACCAGGACCCCTCAATCAAGTCCTTCTGGGGGTTCAGGGCACTTAGATCCCAGCTTGGGGTTCCCTGCGCTGCACCACCCAGCCCAAAACTGAAACCAAAAATCCCTGCAGCAGCTCCCTCCCCCAGCCCCTCTCTCTCCGCTCTTTGTTCAGCCTCCCAGGCAGGTGTGAATTCTCCCAACCCCCATTCTGGCTCAGGTTACAGTGCAGGTAGATTTCTTCTCATCACAAATTTAACTCCCCTGACCCTGCTCCCTGCTCTGTCACATCTCTCCCCGCTTCGAGACTGAACTGAGCGGGGTCACTCTGACCAGTGACCCGGGGAAGTTCGGGGCCCCCTCTCCGGGACAATGCATCTGCTATCAGGTTGGTGCTTCCCTTCACATGGACCACGTCCATATCATAATCCTGCAGGAGCAGGCTCCACCTCAGGAGCTTGGTGTTGACTCCTTTCATCTGGTGCAGCCAGGTCAGGGGAGAGTGGTCAGGGTACACGGTGAAGTGTCACCCAAAGAGATATGGCTCTAATTTCTTGAGGGCCCACACCATGGCCAGACATTCCTTCTCGATGGCCACGTAGTTCTGCTCCCGGGGTAGCAATTTCTTGCTCAGGTACACGATGGGGTGTCTCTCCCCCTTTTCATCCTCCTGCATTAACACCGCACCCCAGTCCCGTGTCTGAGGCGTCGGTGAACACTATAAAGGGCTTGTTAAAGCCTGGGCTTGCCAGAACTGGGCCACTGACCAGAGCCTCCTTCAGCGCCCGGAGAGCCTCCTGGCACTGCTCGGTCCAGACCAACTTGTCTGGCTTCCTCTTCCTGCACAGGAAGGGCAGTGGCTGGGGGTGGCTATGGCGATAAAGTGGGGCACAAACCGCCATCCCAATAAAGGCTTGTACCTGCTTTTTGATTTGGGGAGCGGGCCAGTCTCTGATCACCTCCACCTTGGCTGGTTCCGGCTTTAGGCAGCCGCTCCCCACCCGATGGCCCAGGTAAGATACTTCAGCCATCCCCACCTTGCACTTCTCAGCCTTTACGGTTAACCCAGCCACCCGGAGTCGGTCCAGCACTTGTTTAACCTGGGACACGTGGTCCTCCCAGGTCTCCCCCCATTAACACCTCCGTGGGCAAATGCAGGTGTACCCCCACGTCCTTGGGGCCCTCCTTAGCCCCCCCCCACTTCAGGTGTACCCTTGCCACGGGCACCTTGAATGGGGTCCCACCCACACCCATCAGGGTCAGGTAGGTGTCGGGCACCATCCGATCTGAGACCACCACCTTGGGCCGGGCTAGCGTCACCTCTGCGCCTGTGTCCCAGTACCCACTGACCTTCCTCCCGTCTACCTAATTATCTTGCGACACAAGCTACAACAGTGCTATGTGAACAACTGTTCTCACTTTAAGGTGACACTGTAATTAAGAAGTGGGCAACATTATCTTCCATAAATGTAAACGAATTTGTTTGTCTTAGCGAGTGGCTGAACAAGAAGTAGGACTGAGTGGACTTTTAGGCTTTAAAGTTTTACATTGTTTTGTTTTTGAGTGCAGTTATGTAACAAAAAAAATCTAAATTTGTAAGTTGCACTTTCATGATAAAGAGATTGCACTACAGTACTAGTATGAGGTAAATTGAAAAATACTATTTCTTTTGTTTATTTTTACAGTGCAAATATTAGTAATAAAAAATAATATTAAGTGAGCACTGTACACTTTGTAGTGTTGTAATTTCAATCAATATATTTGAAAATGTAGAAAAGAATCCAAAATTATTTAATAGATTTCAATTGGTAGGCTATTGTTTAACAGTGTGATTAATAACAATTTTTTAATTGTGATTTTTTTTAGTTAATCATGAGTTAACTGCGATTAATCCACAGCCCTAATTGCAATATAGCAGTGCTGTGCGTTCGCAATATCAAGCATTCAAAGTTAGAAAATGCAGAGGGTTGCTTATACAACCTTAATTCGGCACCCTTACATGTATGCATTGTGATAGTGTTTAATTATATATTATTTCACAGGACTCCTGCCTCATTTAGTGCACACCTAGTGAGCAGTAGTCAACATTTTGTTTTATCCTCATTGTTCAAGATGTAGCACACACACACCCCTCACCATATTTCATGCTCTGAAGTAGTTAGTTTCCTTCTGAGCTTTTCTGTGGCATTTATACTACTAGTAGCTGGTTCTTTCACCACCTCTTAAAAGTATTTTACAAAGGAGATCAGCATCTGCATGCTTCATAATCAGAAACTGACTACACTACCATTTTTGTCAGTCAAGGATGTGGGGGGAAAAAAAAATCCCTGACCAATGTAAGTTTCTGGTATGGACAGTGCTGTCGGCAGGAAATGCTTTCCTGTCCATGTAGCTAACCCCGCTCATTGGAGGTGGTTTAATTATGTCAGAAGGACAGCTCTTTCCTGCTGGCAAAGATCAGCTACACAGAGGACATTTATAGCAGCACAGCTGTAGCAGAACATCTGTCCAGCTATAAGGTCCATAGTGTAGTGTGAAAGATCCAGGCCAGTTGGGAACAGCAGAATAGAAGGGAGATATACTGGCCACTGGATAATCAGTTTTCTGTTCCCTGAGTGACCAAAGCAGGGGCTGCTCCAGGCTAATGAGAACACCCGACTCCAATTAACCTGCTAAGAGTCAAGCGAGGCAGTTAAGCACCTGACTCTAATTAAGGCCCCTCCAATGCTATAAAAGGGCTCACTCCAGTCAGGCCAGAGGAGAGGATGTGTGTGCATGCAACTGGGAGCAAGAGGCGTGCAAGAAGCTGAGAGTGAGTAGGCAAACTGCTGGAGGACTGAGAAGTACAAGCGTTATCAGACATCAGAAGGAAGGTCTGGTGGTGAGGACAAAGGTGTTGGGAGGCGGCCATGGGGAAGTAGCCCAGGGAGTTGTAGCTGTCACGCAACTGTACCAGGAGGCACTCTAGACAGCTGCACTCCACAGGGCCCTGGGCTGGAACCCAGAGTAGAGGGTGGGCCCGGGTTCCCCCCAAACCTCCCAACTCTTGATCAAACACAGGAGGAATTGACCTGGACTATGGCTTCTACCAGAGGAGAAGGGCCGTTTCCTGACCCAATGGGTGAATCTGTGAGGCGAGCAAATCTGCCAATAAGCACAGGACCCACCAAGGTAGAGGAGGAACTTTGTCACAGTAGACACAGCCTCGTTAACTTATCTTCATCTGTGGAGTGGAAGGATAGTATTATCCCCATTTTACAGATTGGAAACTAAAGCATAGCAGATATCCTGTATTAGGAACCTAAAATTATCATGAACATCATAACTAGCACCCAATTTTGCACAGTACTTTAGCAAAGCTACCAGTGACTTCAGTTATAGCTGTAAGTTCAGCATTTCTGCAAATCAGAGCTCAAAGTATCCTCTCATAGCATTCAGGAAGTAATTAGTGACCCCCTGTGAAAAGTTTGGTTTAAATGATTTGCCTAACATTAGGAACTCTACATTATAGCAGAGGCAGGAATATAAATCAGTTTTCCAAGCTGGTATTCAACTGCCTTAACTAGAAGGCCATCCATTCTCTTCCTGTGATCCCCTATCCCAGTACTACAAATAATATATATCTTCCATCTTCTGTAACAGATGAAGCAGCATCCTACAGGCAACATCCTCCTTTGATACATAATCCCAATTCATCCCCACAGTAGGTCGAGCTCGTGCACTGAATGGATTAGGGGTCATGTGGGAAAAAAAATGTGATTATGTAACTCAAGACTATCAGTGCAGATGCACAAGGTGGCCAAATTAAAGTTTTCACCATCCCCATTTCCCTCACCAGCTTCCAGTCTTTGCACACACATTTGGGCTCTCTATTGCCCAATCAGTCCCAGCCTCCCGTTTCCTCTCCTGCCATGGCCCAGTCACTCTCAAGTTTCCTCCTACTCCCCCAACTCCTTATCTCAACCTAGTCTTTCCCCCCATCCCCGCCTCCCCTTCCTCTTCTAGTTTGGCTTGGTGACAGGAGGTGCAGGTGTTTCCTGTATTCTCACTGCTCTCAATTCCAGTGTCCACCCCTTTCAAAAGCAGTTGTAAGACTTTCCCTGTAAAGGCTGCTCCTCTTCAAGACTGCAGGCATGGGCTGACGTGCAATCTGATCACAATTAGCAGCTGTGAAGGGATACAGCATGTCCAGCAAGGGCAGAACCTTCAGAGATTTTAGCTGCAAAAAATAAATTCTGTACTGAGGATGTGCGAACTGCAATTTTTCAAAGGCTTATAACTTGGCCAAACAAGTAGATTTTCACAGGAATGGCAAAAGGCACATCCCTGACACAAAGTTCACCCCTTGCCAAATTTCAAATCTCTGGTCCAAAGCATGGGGACACTGGTCATCAGAATATTTTAACATAAGCAAAACCACCTTCCCCGCCACCCTTCCCCCACCTCATTCTCAAAACAGCTGAACAGTTTGGGCTGAAATTTTCCAAAAAAATTCAACCTGGGGCAGACACCTGGCATACAAAATTTCACACAAAATAGTTACAGTTTGGCAAGACTATAATCAACTGAAAAAGTCTTAATGCGAAGTGTCAGCCCATATAGGTCGTGCTACCAGCCCCACTTATAATAGTTACTAACATGTAGAAAGATGGTTTTAATGGGAATTATCTTGCATCTTTATAGTAAAAAGAGACATCAGATTCACACAGTTTACAATTACTAAAACTGGACTGAACAATTAAACTTCTTAATTTGTTCAAAATTTGCTTTGCTGTATTTCAAGTCTCCAGATTTCCACAGAAGAGATTAAGAACAATTGTAATATGAAAATGGAATGAGTGAATAAAAACAGCAAGAGATCAAGAAAGCTTTATTACAATTTAATTCTGCATAATTTAAAAATCATTTTAAATCGTTAGTTGCAATACAAATTCCTTTTAAGTATAAAATCAAGTTGCCAGTGTATGTTTCAGTACCACACTTCAATCAGATCATCTTAGGCTCCTCTCATGCAAAGGAGTCCTCCTCACCCTCCCACTTTAACTGGCTCAGAGAACTCCTTTGCTTAGAGAGAGGTCCATTTGCTTGTTCAGATTTACCCAGGTAGCACCAAGAATTCTACAGGTCACAAATTTGGCACTCAAAAGCAGAGCATTGGTTTAAATTCCATATAAATAGCTACCGTTGTGTACTGAACAGAGCATTTGAGTGCTAAAAGTATACATCTAAAAAAGACTGCCTCAGAGCATCCTTTGGACAGAGCACTCCTGAACTGTTCAAATCAATTGGGGGTGGGGTAGGGGGGAAATGTGAACTCTCTCAAAGACAAAAAATGTAAATGATTAGTCTGCTACAAGGATATAAAAACTGAATAGCACAGGAGAGACTGAATTGTCATATGTCAGCTGCATTCCCAGCCACTCAAATATAAAACTTTTATATGGCTGGTTTCAACTGCTCATCTCAATTCTGGAATGTTCTGATCTTATTTGGAAATAGACAAATCCAACCATATGATCAGGGAACTAAGTCAAGTCTCCACTTGTGTGACAATGAACAAAATTGAGGCAAAAAAAAGGAACCAGAACTCTGCACTAGAGTTACAATAAAATAGGTTAAGAATTATAGAAATTTGCAACATCTCAAGCTTAGAGTGACCATTTACAGATTTTGTTAACACATTATCTATCAATGATTGTAATAATGAAAAAAGTTCAAGATATCTGCACACTCCTGAAATTCATTCCTGCAGAGATCAGGCCCTGGAGTAAGGATACCTACTCCTCTTGGCAGAAAATACACAGGAATATCAGATGTTGAAATCAGTCTGTTAATGAGGTACTATGAAGACAGTCAAGAGCTCTCCAAGTTGTTCTAGTCCATGGCACTTTGTGAAGAACAAAAACGAAAATGGTATGTAGAAGGAAACATCTCCAGGCTTCTACAAACATCATGGCATATGGTTATTTGGTCATTCCCAGTAAACTACATTGTTTCATTAGCTAGTCAGACTGATGGCTTGGGTCAACTGTTGCTTGTAATTTAGCCTTTTAGAGTGGTATTTGCTAAATTAATATGCCATCAGTTATAATGGAATTGTAGTTAATGTAAGTTATCAGTACATCAGGCAGAGAGAAAGGCACATCCTCTTCTTTGAGGGGAATTAGGGCAGAGATAGGAACATATCCACCTCATACTTCAATACCACCTAACACAAGGCTAATTTAATATTTCTCTGAATCCTAATAGCCTTACAGTTGCCAACTTGCCGGCATCTTGCCGCAATGAGAAGAGAGAGCTCATTCCATATAGTGCAGGCATAACACACATTTTTGTATAGGTGAGATATCTGTACGAAACTGAGATCTGAACCACTAACACAGGCTGCTCCCAAATACAGTCAGTGGCACCCAAGCAAGGAATGGGATTATTAATTTCAGTACACAAAACCCAGTCCCAGCATCCTTGCATTAATACAAAATATCTTATACAACACATCAATTTCAGATCTGCAAGTTGCAGGGGCTAGTCTTTAATGGAGGTTTCATACTGCTGCTTTTTTGCTCATCCTAGGTGTTGAGAGTATACATAGACTTCTGAAGATAAAAGCCAGTGACTATTCACAAAGGGGTAGGAACAGTTACTGAAGTGTTTAAATAGAGCTTCAGCTAAAGTACTTTATTATAATGTGTGACCAGCTAGTGTGGAGAGCAGAATTATTTTTAAAATGCTCTAGCCCAGGTAACCGTATCTACCATAGCTGGCCAACCATTAAAAAACAGTTTAACTGGAACCATAGTTAAACATGGTTCGTGGCTTCATGTAATAGGACATACACAATTCCAAGACATGATCTGCCATGAACTCTCATGCAATGATGCAGGGGCTAATTATGGTAGGGGGAGAGAGAACTAATTCCTCAAGAGCAACAGCCTCTTTCCAACTCTCTGGAATTCTCCTAAAAGGTAGGGGGATGTGCATGTCATACTAGGAAATCCGCTTTGAGAATGTCATCCCAATTACCTCAAGCAGTATGAAGAGAGAACAGTAACTCCACTGTCAGAATTTAAAATACCTTTTTAGAGGGGGAAGAGAATCTCTAATGCAGTTAAGACAACTATGGCAGACCTGCATTTTGTTACCATCTCACCTCTCTGTTCCTAAATAACCAGAGAATCATTTATTTGAGTTACTGTTATCCAGAATTCCACATATCAGGAGGTGCCAACTTCTGATCTTAATATTAATGAAACCATTTCAGGAGTTCCTTATGTCTGAACCACTGGACTAACGAGTGGTTTTCATTAACTTTCATACTTTATAGTAAAAAATGTGATTACTTGTAAGTCTCTCAATACTGAAAGCATTTTCAAATTTACACAAATGGTTTTCAAATTTCATGTTGTCAAATTAAGGCAATAATTAGAAAGCCAGACTCTTTTCTGGTAGACCAAGTTGATGAGTCAGTAAGGGCCAGAAGCAGCAGGAACTACATTTAAAGCAAAATTATCAATATCTCTCTCTTTCAGCAAGGCCAATAACTGAAGTTTGTCTAGCAAAGGAAAAGTTTGGCTCTGAAGAAGTCCCCTCCTCCTTCATTGAAAAGAATGGAAGCCAACTGAACTCTGGAGATGTTGGAGACTCTGGAACTTTAGAAGATGGATAGATATCTGATCACTCTCTCACTAGTCTGGAATGAACTGGTTTGTCTCAGTTTCCCTGAAGCAGTTACCAAACTGCAAGAATATACTTTGCATGAACCATTTCTGTTTAGAGCTGTTAGTGCAAGATGCAAATCTTCGATTAAAAAAAAGGAGCCCACCAAGATCCCTGTCAGTCTTTATTTCACTTCAAATATCCATCATCTTCGGCAACTACAACAGGACACACTTTTTTGTGTTTTTCTTTGTCACTGGGTATAAAACTGCACGCACAGCTTCAGCAAACACCTCTCGAACCCCCTCCTGGTTCAGAGCTGAGCATTCCAAATATTTTACTGCTCCAATCTGTTTGGCCAGTGAAGTTCCCTGTTGTGGGGTAGTGGGAGCCAAGCTTTGCTCCTTCAGCTTTTTAACTGTTTCCACATCACTTCGTAAGTCCCTTTTGGTGCCAACTAAAAGGATTGGAACATTAGGACAGTGGTGAGAGACTTCAGGGTGCCATTTGTGCCGAACATTTGCATAAGAGGAGGGACTTCCAATGGAAAAACAGATGACAAATACATTGGTTTGAGGGTATGAGAGGGTACGCAGACGGTCATATTCCTCCTGGCCTGCAGTGTCCCAGAGATTTAGACTAACTGTCCGGCCATCCACAGTCATCTGGGCACTATAGTTGTCAAACACAGTGGGTATGTACTCCTCTGGAAAGGCATTGGTGGTGTAGCTGATGAGAAGACAGGTCTTTCCCACTGCACCGTCTCCAACAACTACGCACTTTATTGTCTGCATTCTTTACCCAGAAATGGAGAATCCTGCCAAAAACAAGAGACAAAAGTCAGAAAGAGCTGACTCATTTATAGGAATTTTAAAACACCAAGCGCAGAAGGTTTCTCTAATACCATGCCTACAACATTTCTAATAACTCATTTTTGGTAGTAGACACAGCATGCTCGATGCTAAACACACACAGGAAAGGCAGTCACCACTAGGAAAGTTTACACTCTAGAACAGTGGTTCTCAGACTTATTTGATCATGCCCCGCTTCTTTGTGTCTGTAGTAGTTTATGTCCATCTTTCCCCCCCAGTAGATATCAATTAAAAAAAAACATGCAACTCTCACTAACTATTACAAACAGTACGGCATTGATTCATACAGAGCCAACGATCCATTGTAATAAGGACAAAAGCAAAATTGCAATGCTTAAAATTAAATGGGCACACTGCATTGTAGCAAACAGATTAATGTACAGATGGCAATGACTTGTATAATGCTGTTCAAGCTTAACAGAAAACCATCAAAATGAACAGCACCATCCAGAGTCAAATGCACAGTGCCATCTGAAGATCTGATATGTCTGGAGGAATCAGCTTTGCTAGTTATTTGTTGCTGTGGGTAAAATGTGCGCAGTAAGGGTCCTCCCCTCGCCCCAAAGCGTCTCTCACATCCCCCAAAATGTATTCCATACCTCTCCCCAGTTTGAGACCCTCTGCTTTAGAAAGAATCAGTAGAAGCAGGGGAGAGGAAAAGAGGTACAACATACAAATTGAGTGGTCACGTGGCAATTGGACACATCCTGATTATTTATCTAAATAAAAATAAGTTAGCTGAATACCTACAATCTAGCCTTAACCAGCCAGATAATTTCTTGTAGGTAATCTAGACATGAGTCTTTAGGCGAGATCTGACTGCAGAGAAAGGGATTTGGGGTCTTGTGCCCCACAGCAAGATGTTCTCTGTCACTTGTGGTATCCCACGGCTCAGCCCCCTACAGGCTATCCTTGTTCTCTACTGCCTATAACAGTAGTAACACAGAGAAGGCTATAGGAGTTCAACTGAATAGGATTCAATGCAGATGAGGCAAATGCGCTAGTAAGATGTATGAACTCTGCCTATAAAACAAGTAATTCACTCAGCACCAGTTACATCGTACTGTAGAGTATTCAGACCACACCAATAAAAGGTTTAGAAAATAGAACCTAGGAGGAAAACTTGATACATCTGTTCTTTGAACTACAATCAGACTGCTACCATGTGACTCTGAATACGCGAAGAACTGTTCTAAACAGGCCAAAACCAGATTATTCTCACCAATCATTGACAGAATAGGCAGGAACTAACGTGCTGCAGCAAAGAAAGCTCATATTAAGTACTAGGAAAACCCTAATACACTAAGAAGAGTTCAGCAGTAAAATAAGCTTCCAAAAGCAGGTTGTAGAATCACTACTGGAGATATCAGAGACTAAGGTCTTGTCTACACTCCAGAGTTGTGTCAATGGAAGTTAAGCCAACAATCAAAGACCGCTCTAATTACATCACTTTTGCACATTCACATAACGCTCCTTCTATTAGCAGAGCGCATCCACAATTGGTGCTCTAGCATCAACAGAGTAATGCACTATGGGTAGCTATCCCACTGTACTACTCGCCACCCTCTGCAGCTAGGAGTTGTGGGAAGGCGGAGCGGATCACAGTGCATCATGGATACCGGCTCAACGTCCCATGATGCAGCTTTTTCTGTCCCATCACTCTATGGGCTTCCGAGTGCCATTTTTCAACAGCCTGTTTACAGTGCGCCCATCATCTCTGTCTGAAAGGATGGATCCTGCACTGCTCTCTACTGTTGTGGTCACTGTTATGAATACGTCATGGCTGGTCATGCAGTATATCATTAGCAGCTCCCAATCTAAATAGGGATCTGAGGTGCCTGACCTGCTGTGTGCAATGGAGAGCAACACCACCAGATTACTTTTGGCATTCACTGAGCTGCTGCACATGGTGAACCATCGCTTTTGGGCTTGGGAAACAAGCACTGCGTGGTGGGATTGCATCGTTAGGCAGGTCTCGGATGACAAGCAGTGGATGCAGAACTTTCAGATGCGGAAAGCCACCTTCCTGGAACTGTGCGTGGAGCTTGGTCCAGCACTGCAGTGCAAAGACACCAAAACGAGAGCTGCCCCCTCTGTGGAGAAACATGTGGCGATCACTCTGTGGAAACTAGCAACTACAGACTGTTACCGGTCAGTCATGAATCAGTTTGGTGTCCAGAGTTGGGACTGCGTTATCGCAAGTGTGCATGGCATTCTGCTACAAAGGACTGTGACTCTTGGAAATGTGTGTGAAATAGTGGCTGGCTTTGCGGCAACGGGATTTCCAAACTGCAGCAGGACAATAGATGGCACGCATATCCCAATTTTGGTCCCGGACTATCTTGCAAAGGAGTACGTTAATAGAAAGCGGTACTTCTCTATGGTATTGCAGGCACTTGTGAATCACTGTGGGCGTGTCACTGTCATCAATGTGGGGTGGTCCAGGAAGGTGCATGACCCACGCATCTTCAGGAACATTGGCCTGTACAGAAAGCTGCAAGCAGAGACTTTCTTTCCAGACAAGATTCCAATGGGGGATGTTGAAATGCCCATAGTGATCCTGGGAGACTCAGCGTGCCCTCTACTCCCATGGCTCATGAAGCCTTATATAGGAAACCTGGACAGCAGCAAGGAGCACTTCAACAATAGGCTGAGCAGGTGCATAATGATCATAGAATGTGCCTTCGGCAGATTAAAAGCACACTGGCACTGCCTTTATGGCAGATTAGACCTAAATGAGGAAAATATTCCCATGGTCATAGCAGCCTGCTGTACGCTGCATAATATTTGTGAGGCTAAGGGTGAAAAGTTTCCCTGGGGGTGGAGCATGGATGCGGATCACCTGGTGGCTGATTTTGAGCAGCCAGATACCAGGGCTATTAGAGGGGCACAACAGAAGGTTATTTGAATCCTGGAACCTTTTAGGCACCATTTTGACAATGAGCACCAGCAATGTGTCTTTCTATACAGCACTCTGCCATGCTTTGTTAACTTGCCGCCTTGCATGAAAATTTTGATGATTCCTGATCGTGATTTGTAGTCAGCAAATGATCAACTTGCAACTGTGTATTAATTCCAGCAGCAACCACTGTGTGTAGGAGACAAATAAAGATTGATTATTTTTCAGAGAGTATGTTTTTATTAAATACCAATTAAAAACACACCAAAAACACTCGGTGGAAAGGGAGATAACAGTGAAGGGCAGTGTCCTGATGTAGGCTCTCACAGCTGTGTATAACTCCAGCTATCATTTTGGAAACTGTCTGAAGGGGTGGAGTCAACAGGGTACTGAGATGGACTGGGAAGATGGAAGAAATGTCAGAGGAGTTTGGGGAGGGCATGACAAGCAGCTCTATATCAGCTGAAGGGGGGGGGAGAGAGGGGAGAGAAGAGCATGCATGTGTTCTGCCTGCAGTGGGATTACAGACTTCAACATCTCCATTTGCTCCTCCATCACTTTTATCATCTGCTCCTGGCCCATTAAAATTCACTCCTGGCTCTCCTTCCTGTCCTGCCTATTTTATAATTTTCACTTATATTCTCCCTCCACACCCTGTGTTCTTGTTTCTCAGCATTTGAGGATTGAAGCACCTCTCAAATCATGTCCTCCTTACTCCTCCTCGGCTTCCTTACCTGGCAGAGGCACTCTGCCAGTATGTAGTGGGTTCCCCTGAAGGCCACATCTGCACAAGCACAAGAAACAACAAATAGAACCATGATTGTTAGTGCACTCACAGCTTCAAATCATTATAGTAAAATGCACCTTTTAAAATATGAAATCAGTTTCTCACTGTCCCTTGGCAGGAACACAGCTCGGCCAACGCCCTAAACATGGTGAGTTTGGTCGGGGAAGGCAGGGCGCTCAAGATGGGGCAAAGGATCACTGCAAGCAACTAGGAACAAAACTGTAAATTTTGCCACCAATTTTCCACAGGCAGGGATCATTGAAGTCAATACCTCACTCCAGCAGGTAAGCAAGGATGCATCTCCTGCATGCGTGTGGCTAGGATCCCTATGCAGCTCACCTCTGTGCTGCTTTGGTCCCCGCACAAGTGATTGCCAATTGGCACAGGAAAGTTTCCTACAATGGGGGAAAGAACAAAACAGCTCTGCCAAGGAACCTTCAGCAGAGGATTGGTGAGAAAAGTTACCCAGAAAAGTTTCCTAGAGATTTCACTAGAGGAGTCCCATGAAATCTCGGTTTGCATTAACACACTGTCATACCTCACTGCATAGCTGCACAGGGGAATGTGAACCACATGCAAACACAGCTAGTCTTGTACATTTCTATCCCTTCACCCACTTCTAGCATATAACAAAGCAAAGGATGGCTCTACCTCATATAACTGAGCAGCATCAACTCAAAAAGATCACTCACCAGAGCTTCCCTCTCCTGCATCATGCACATCAGGGACGGATTGCTGGGACTGGCTCGAACCTGCCTGGGTCAAGAAGAGGTCCTGGCTCGCCACGGTACCGGATGACCCCATTTGCCTGTCCCACCTCGTCCTCCAACTCAACCTCCTTGTCCACAACTTCATCCTCAGGCTTGAGTCCGCTGTCTCCAGCCGCTGCCCCATCCCCCCGCCCCCAGTATCCACAGGGATCTTGGTGGTGAAGGTGGGGTCACCACCGAGGATGGTGTCTAGCTCCTTATAGAAATGGCAGGTCTCCAATGCAGCATCAGAGCAATGTTTGATTCCCTTGCCTTCTGGTACACCTGCCTCAGCTCCTTTATCTTCACATGGCACTGATGCATGCCCTGTTCATAGCCCTTATCCAACATGCCACGAGAAATCTGACTGTGGGTATCAAAGTTCCTATGGCTGAAGCTGAGCTGGGACTTCACAGCCTCCTCTCCCCACAGAGCCAGCAGATCCAACAACTCAGGTGTGCTCCAAGCAGGAGAGTGTTTGCTGCATAGAGCTGCCATGATCAGCTGGAAAGATGCAATGTGAGCTCTCCATGCCAAGCAAACAGGAAGTGGAATTACAACAATTCCTGGACCTTTAAAGGAGGAGGTGCAGATGCCTGTGTACCTGGGTGCAGGGCAGTTGAGTTCAAACTGCTGACCAGAGCAGCCAGGATGGGCATTGTGGGACACCTCCTGGAAGCAATTTACAGCAACATAACCAAGTCCAGTGTCTACACTGACACTTTGACTATATAACTTTGCCACAAAAAGCTCAACACCTCTCACTGAGGTGGTTTTATTTTATCGGCAAAGCTGGATAGTTTTGTCGGTGAAAGGAGAATTATACTGTGTACATCTCCATTGTTTTGTTGACAAAAGATGACTTTTGTCGACAAAACTCTGTAGTGTAGACAAGGCCTAAGACTTTACGCTCACACCCCTTAAGAAACATTATGATATGCTGACTTAAAGCAGGGGGCTTAGCTAGATGGCCAAGCAGAGAATTCCTCAAATCCAACCTATTCTATCTCTCGCCATCATATGATTACCATCATTTTCAATCTGGACTTTACAGACCTGAAGCTCCTGCTGTTCATCTTCAGGCACAAAAGTTGGCTGTACATTTTCATGCTGGAGTTTCTATTGCTAAGTCTAAACAGGAATGAACCTGCTGCATGTATCTGCCTCCCCACCCAAATACCTTTGAAGCACTACTTATAGTCCTTGACTCCCAAACTGCAGACAATCAGTTGCTTCCAGTCAAGACAGAAAGTGAGTGACTACATTGCTATTACAAAAAATGAAAAGATACCACAAAACATAGTTCTGAAACCATGTTATTAAAATTATTAAAACATGTATAAAAGTTGCAAAGTTCTTTTCCTCCAACTCCATTCTTGACAACCCCCGCCCCATTTCTAAAAGTCATCAATAATCTCTTACTAACCAAATTTCAGGGTCTCTCCTCTGCCCTTATCCTTACCCTTGACATTATCAATCATATCTGCATTGACATCTTATCTACACTAGGCTTCCACAATACTGTCTTCTGGTTTTCCTCCCATGATCAGTATACTTTAATATTCTGTATTAGCTGGATACAAGTTACTTAACTTTTGGTACACAATAGATCTGAACAGACGCTCAAATAACTTTTCAGTCAGGTTAGTGCTTGGCAAACTGGAGGATCCCAAAATTCTTTGCAAACTGTACACATATTCACAACTAACACACAGCCACCTCTGCAGAACATGGTAGAAATTCTGCTCCAGAAATCACCTAGCAGGTTTGGCGAGGAAACAAAAAGTAGGTTTTGAGCATTTTTGTTTATTTGTTTTAATATCAAACGGAAAGAGGAAATTTAGGTAGACATAAGTCATGTAAATTGGAATCTAGCCAAGATTCTGGGCTAAAACACCCCAATTCTTGCAACAACAACTATTAAAAAGGTGGATCTTGCTGCAACATGTACATCTAACTGTTCAAACATGCCAGCCAGAATCAGTGTCAGGACTAGAGTTTAAGATCATAAAAATATTTTAAAAGTTGAATTACTAAAAAGTGGCAAACATCAGTGATCAGCTACCTAGAGTCATAATTGAAAGTAGAGTTATGTACATTATATTGGGGTGGTGGCACTTCTATTATTAAGATTGCACCAGAATTTCCATTTCAATAGGTATGAAAAAGGCCTATACAAAGAATGTAACTGATCCTCTAACTCAAAACAAAGAGGTTTTTTTGTAGTTTGCGCACTGCTTGAATTGTCTATGGCAGTTTGTGGTGATAAACTAAAAGGTAATTACGACTGTTTAAAGAGTGTCATGTGACTTTTTTTCTAGTATGACTTTTTTATAATCCCTTTTTAAAAACAGAGGGGTAGCCGTGTTAGTCTGGATCTGTAAAAGCGGCAAAGAGTTCTGTGGCACCTTATAGACTAACGTATTGGAGCATGAGCTTTCGTGGGTGCATCCGAAGAAGTGGGTATTCACCCACGAAAGCTCATGCTCCAATACGTTTGTTAGTCTATAAGGTGCCACAGAACTCTTTGCCGTTTTTAAAAACGGACTAGAGCAATCTTAACCATAACATAGTTTTTGTGATTATACTAAAGTATATAGTAATTTTCTGTAGGGACAAAGTATATTCATTTTAACTAGTTCATAAAACTTTGAATGTCCAATTGAGGTACTCTTCCTGTTCTAAACAAAAACAAAACCCAGGCAAGAGATGAAGAGATCCTGGTTTAAAAAACCTGCTGGTCCCGGTCAATTACAGTGATCTATTCAATTATCCCCCAGTCTTTATATGGGAAGTAGAATCCTGGCTATATTTTTTCTCTGGATAAAGTTATTTGTACTTTATTAAAATAGGCTTTTATTAGCGGGACATAAGTTACCTTAAATTTTGGTACATAAAAATCTACACAGGTAACTCAAACATGTATGTGTATCATGAATCCCACTGTGATGACTGCATTGTTATGTAATGCATAGCAGAATCAAACGCCAAGGAAGTTCACTATGTTATATTTAAAAAAAAAAACACTGAAGTTAACTTAGCCTTTCATACAAATCTCTAAATTCTATTTTTTAACCAGTTTCAGAGGAGTAGCTGTGTTAGTCTGTATCAGCAAAAACAATGAGGAGTCCTTGTGGCACCTTAGAGACTAACAAATTTATTTAGGCAGAAGCTTTCGTGGGCTATAACCCACTTCATCAGATGCATGGAGTGAAAAATATAGTAGGCAGGTATAAATATACAGCACATGAAAAGATGGGAGTTGCCTTAGCAATTGGGAGACAGGCCAGACCTCGCTTACAGACAGCTCCCCAACCTGAAGCAAATATTCACCAGCAACTACACACCACACAACAGAAACACTAACCCAGGAACCAATCCCTGCAACAAACCCTGTTGCCAACTCTGTCCGCATAGCTGTTCAAGGGACACCATCATAGGACCTAACTACATCAGCCACACCATCAGAGGCTCGTTCACCTGCACATCTACCAATGTGATATATGCCATCATGTGCCAGCAATGCCCCTCTGCCATGTACATTGGCCAAACCGGACAGTCTCTACGTAAAAGAATAAATGGACACAAATCAGACATCAAGAACTGTAATATTCAAAAGCCAGTAGATGACTTCAATCTCCCTGTACACTCAACAACAGACTTAAAGGCAGCCATTCTTCAACAAAAAAACTTCAAAAACAGACTTCAATGAGAAACTGCAGAGCTAGAATTAATTTGCAAACTTGACATCATCAAATTAGGCCTGAATAAAGACTGGTCACTACAAAAAGTAATTTTCCCTATGTTGATACTCACACCTTCTTGTCAACTGTTGGGAATGGGCCATCCACCCTGACTGAATTGGTTCATTGCATACACAGCCCAAGGATAGACCCCAAAATGTACTTTATTAAAATACAGTCCTCAAGATGGTAACCAATTTACCCCACAAGTTTTTGTGGCATGTGTAACATGTTGCAGCCACTTGTAACATACTGTATTCCTGGGGAGATTCTGTCGGATTGTGCCCCCGCAGATTTCCTGCTTTTCCCTGCAGAAAATGGCAGGGAAGCAAAGGGAAGCCATGCGAGCGGGGGGCTGGGGATACGACCATGGGTGCAGTTTTTGGAGGGGGACTGCCCTCCAAACAGAGGTGAGGCGGGGGGCACACAGGGTTACATGAGCAGCTGAATGCAGCCTCCTGGGTCCTAGTGCCAGTTGTGCTCCACTTCTGTGTGCTGGGAGCCTTCCTATTTTCTGTGGAACAGTGAGTGCCCATGGTGGGATTGGGTAAGAGGGGGTGGGGGAAATGAGGGAAGGAGGATGAGAGGGTGGAGGGGAGGAGAATGGAGAAGAAAAGGAGATAGGGGAATCACGGTGGGAAGCAGGAGACTGGCATGTGGCGTCCCCTTGGCAGCATTTGGGGCTCCCCCATTAAGCAGGTCCATCAAACCCTCACACTGACAAGCCCTACCCCCCTACACATGGACCCCTCTGACAAGGCCCACACACACCCAGGCCCCCACCCCAGTGAGCCCCACTCCCCCAGCACCCGGACCCCCTACTGAGCTGCCACACCCACACACCCCACCCCGCCAAACCCCATCTCCCACACCCAGACTCCCTCGCTGAGCCCAACCACCATGACCTGGAGCCCCTGGAGCCCCTGCACCCAGAACCCCCCAATGCATCCAGATCTCCCACTGAGCTGCCCGCACCCAGATTACCCCACAGAGAAACTTCTCGCCCCACATCTGGATCCCTCCACACTTGGATCCTGCTGGGCTGAGCCTACCCAGCCACACCTGGTGTGCCTGGCACAGAGAGGCAGGGCCCCATGGCATTTCTGGGGCAGGCCCAGCCCTTACACTGTGTCGGGGTCACGTGCGGCACACGAGCTGATTTTCCGTGGCACTCACACTGCCCAGGTCCTGGCCACTGGTCCAGCGGGCTCTGCATTTTAATTTAATTTTAAATGAAGCTTTTTAAACATTTTAAAAACCTTATTTACTTTACATACAACAATAGTTTAGTTATATATTATAGACTTATAGAAAGAGACCTTCTAAAAAGGTTAAAATGTATTACTGGCACGCAAAACCTTAAATTAGAGTGAATAAATGAAGACTCGGCACACCACTTCTGAAAGGTTGCAGACCCCTGCTCTAGTAAGTGAAACAATGAATTCAAACTAATATGGCTCTTTTGGGTAATGCTGATCACTAGTTTGGCTCCTGAACCACTAAGGTCTGAGTATCACTGATTTAAATATACAATCATTTCCTTGTGGAGGTTTTGCAGGACTCCAACAAAACCCTCCAAACACTCAAAACCTTCACACATCAGGGACCCAGAATCCAACTTGTCAAGGGAAGTGACTTCTGCCTGGGTGAGTAATTTCATTTCTCTTATTTATTATTTCTTAACCACAAGTGTGCATGGTGCTGTACATGATAGAAGTATGAAGACACTTCATAGTCCAGAAAATCTTACAGTCAGAAAGAGATGACAAGAGGGACAGAGGGACCCAAATGAGGGGATTCATCTTAGATATTTATTTGCTTTGGTGGCCCTGAAAATGAATCTTTCGGAGGGATTTAAGTGAGAAGGGAAGAGAACAGGATGGAAAGGAAGGTATGTGCATATGCGGCAGCATGGAAGATGTGGAGACAAGAATATGAGAAATCTATCAAGAGGAGACACGTAGGCCTTGTCTAGACTTGCACCATTGCGCCACTGTAGTGAAGACACTACCTATGCCACCTTTTTGAGAGATGGTAGCTATGTCAACAGGAGAAGCCCTCTCATTGACATAGCACTGTCTATACCGGGAGTTTGGTCAGTATAACTGCATCACACAGGGGTGTGGATTTTCTGACATAAGTTTGCAATATAGCCTAGATCTAAGACTAGCACCACTGGTATGGCAAAAGAGGTATGAGTTATGAAGTGAAATCCAAGATGCAGGCTAGGACAGTTGTGCCTGGCTTTCAAGGCAAGTATGGGAAGTCTAAACTGAATATAGTGAGTGATGGGAGCTAATAGAGAGATTCAGTGAGGGCAATCTGCATGGATCTACAAGGTAGAATGGTCATTTTGGTGGCAATGTTTTGGATGTAAGGTAGTGTACATCTGGAAGGACAGAGGAAGGAATTGGTTAAAATCAAGGTGGGAGATAATTAGAGCAAAAGTTTTAGCAGTCAGGATACAGAGAAAAGTCAATTTGCAAAACATCGAAGAAGCAGCAGGATATGACTACTTCTCGAGTAGCTAGTCCTGGGACCCACAAGGGGAGAGGCAATTATTGATTTTGTCCAAAGTGATATACAGGATCTGGTCCAAGAGATGACTATAGCTGAGGTGCTTGATAATAATGACCGTAATGTAATTAAATTTAACATCCTTGTGGGGGGGAATACCAAAGAAACAGACCATAGTAGTATTTAACTTAAAAAATGGGAACTGCACAAAAATGCTGGTTAAACAGAAGTTAAAAAGAACAGTCAAAGGTGAAATGCCTGCAAGCTGCATGGAAACTATTTCAAAACACCATAATAGAGGCTCGTACTAAATGTATATCCCAAATTTAAAAAAAAAAAAAAAAAAAAAAAAAGGGAAGAGGATCAAAAAATGCCACCATGGCTAAATAGCAGAATAAAAGAGGCAGTTAGAAGCAAAAAGGCATACTTTAAAAACTGAAAGTCAAATCCTACTGAGGAAAATAGAAATGAGGATATACTCTGACAAGTCAAGTGTAAAAGTATAAATTAGGCAGGCCAAAAGAGAATGTGTAGAGCAATTAACAAAAGACACAAAAATTAACTGCAAAATTTTTATTAAGTACATCAGAAGCAGGAAGCCTGCCAAACAATCAGTGGGGTCACGAGACTATCAAGGTGCTACAGGAGTACTCCAGGAAGACAAGGCCATTGCAGAGCAGCTAAATTAATTCTTTACATCAGATCACATGAGGGAGACTCCCACACCCAAGCCATTCTTTTTAGGTGAAACATGTGAGGAACTGTCCCAGATTGTTCCAAAAATCTCCTGTAGTGATGCCTCAAACTGAAATTCAACAGTACTAAGGCACCAGGACCAAATGGTATTCACACAAGAGTTCTGAAGGAACTCAAATATGAAACTGCAGAATTAAACTGTAGTACATAACCTACTGCTTAAATCAGCCTCTCTACCAGATGACTGGAGGATAGCTAATATAACACCAATTTTTTTTAAAGAGGCACCAGAGGCAATCCTGGCAGTTACAGGCTGATAACTGTAACTTCAGTACCAGACAAATTGGTTGCAGCTATTGTAAAGAACAGAATTATCAGACACAGATGAACACAATATGTTGGGGAAGAATCAACACGGTTTTTATTTAGGAAAATCACACCTCACCAATCTATCAGGATTCTTTGAGGGAGTCAACCAGAATGTGGGCAAAGGTGATCCAGTGCAGATAGTGTACTTGGACTTTCAGAAAGCCTTTACAAGGTCCCTCATCAGTCTCTTAAGCAAAGTAAGCAGTCAGGGGATAGGAGGGAAGGTCTTCCCATGGATCAGTAACTAGTTAAAAGGAAAGACCCAAAGGTAGGACTAAACCGTCAGTTTTCAGGGTTCCCCAACAACCTGTAATGGGACCTGTGCTGTTCAACATATTCATAAATGACCTAGAAAAGGGAATAAACAGTGAGGTGGCAAAGTTTGCCAAGATAGTTAAGTCTAAAGCTGACTGTGAAGAGTTATAAAGGCATCTCATTAAATGGGATGAATGGGCAACAAAATGGCAGATGAAATTCAATGTTGCTTGGTGCAAAGTAACACATATTAGAAAAAATAATCCCAACTGTACATACAAATGAAGGGGTCTAAATTAGCTGTTACCACTCAAGAAAGATCTTGGAAGCTTCATGGATAGTTCTCTAAAAACATCTGCTCAATGTGAAGCAATAGTCAAAATGAGTTGATGTTAGGAACCATTAGGAAATAGATAGAAAATAAGAAAGAAAATATCATAATGCCACTATATAAATCCATGGTATGCCCACACCTTATATACTGTATGCATTGGAAAAAATCGGAAAAGATACAGAAAAGGGCAACAAAAATGATTAAAGGTATGGAACAGCTTCCATATGAGGAAAGAGTAAAAAAAAAGACTGGGACTGTTCATCTTAGAAAGAGATGACTATTGAGGAATATGATAGAGGGCTATAAAATCATGAATGGTCTGAAGAAAGTAAGTGTTATTTGCCCTTTCACATAACACAAGAACTGTGTCACCCAATAGAATTGGTAGGCAGCATGTTTAAAACAAATATAAGCAAGTACTTCTTCACACAATGCACAGTGAACCTGTGGAACTTGCTGCCAAGGAATGTTGTGAAGGTCAAAACTGTAACTGGGTTCAAAAAATAATTAGATAAGTTCATGGAGGACAGGTTGATTAATCAATATTAGCCAAGATAGTTAGGTATCCAACCCCATGCTCTGAGTGTCCCTAAACCTCTGACGGCTAGAAGCTGGGACTGGATGACAGGGTATAGATCACTCAATTGCCCTGTTTTGTTCATTCCCTCTGAAGCATCTGGCACTGGCCACTATCAGAAGACGGAATACTGGGCTAGATGGATTATTGGTCTGACCCAACATGGCCATTCTTATGACAAGCTGGTGCAGCACATGGAGAGGCAACAGTTGTTTCTACCTTCTGGTCCATCTGGACATTTAGGAGGACAAAAGTTATGTTCAACTAGGATCAGGTTCCTTCTCTTCAGTGGTTACTACAGACACAAGCTTTTAATACGTTCAGAAATTCCAAGGCCAGAAGGGACCGTTGTGATCATCTAGTCTGACCTCTTATATAACAGACCATAGAACTTCCCAAAAATAATTCTGAGAGCATACCTTTTAGAAAAACATTCAATCTTGATTTAAAAATGGTCAATGATGGCGAATCCACCATGACTCTTAGTAAGCTGTTCCAATGGTTAGTTACTCTCACCATTAAAAATTTACACCTTATTTCTACTCTGATTTTGTCTAGTTTCAACTTCCATCCATTAGATCATGTCATACCTTTGTCTGCTAGATTAAAGACCCCATTATTAAATATTTGTTCCCCTATAGACTGTAATCAAGTCATCCCATAACATCCTTTGTTAAGCTAAGCAGACTCAAAGAGCTCAATCACTACAATGCATGTTTTCTAATCCCTTAATCATTATTGTGGTGGCTCTTTGAACCCTCTCCAGTTTATAAACATCCTTCTTGAATTGTGGACACCAGAAAGGAGGACACAGGGTTCCACCAGCAGTTGTACAAGTGCCCAAATATAGAGGTAAAATAACCTTTCTACTCCTACTCAAGATTCCTCTATTTCTGCACATGTGACAAAAGTGCTGGGAAACAGCAACTGATTCACCATTCTGCTTACTACAACCACAAGTAGTTGTCCTGGAGTAGCCCTCGTTAAAAAAGGCTATGCCTAACTGGTGGATTGGGATGGGCTGAGAGCCCAAAAGGCAGAAAAGGCATAGGAAGAAGTGCCCAGAGAGAAAGAAGCAGGTTTTTCAGAGTCAGAACCAGGAGATCTCCCTCCCAGGGAAAATACCTTCTGTCTCCCCCATCCTTGGCTGAAAGAGCTAATGATTGTAGGATATTGTAAATTCAAAGCAGTATGACTTTGTACAAGTGGTGAGGAGAATACGGTGAAATAAACCACAAAGTGTTTGATCAGAATAAGGTCTCTGAGCAGGACCTTGCCCTGTGATAGCACCCCAGGATTGTGTTAGCTCTTTTGGGCACAGTGTCACACAGGGAGCTCAAGTTCAGCTGATTATTCCCCCTCCATCCCCAAATCTTTATCAGGGCACTGCTTCCCATGACACCATAATAGAGGCTCATTTAATGGAACATTTAGCCATATTAAAACATTGTTTGCTTGTGCACACTTTACCAAGCAATCCAGATGGCTCTGAATCTCAGTAACCTGTCCTCTTCATTATTTACCACTCCCCCTATTTTTCTGTCATCTGCAAACTTTATTAGTCATGATTTTGTGTTTTCTTCTAAGTTGTTGATAAAAGTGTTAAATAGTTTATGTCCAAGAAACAATCTGTGGCACTCCACCTGAAACACACCCATTCAGTGATGATTCCCCATTTACAATTCAGTATCAGCTCTACAACTTGGTGCTTCCTTTGGAACATGTGAAATTTCACTCTGTTTGTTGTGGCATTGTCTTGAGCAGGGGTCTCAAACTCAAATGACCACGAGGGCCACATGAGGACTAGTACATTGGCCTGAGGGCCACATTACTGACACCTCCCCGCCGCCGCCCTTGGCCCCGCCCCCATTCCACCCCTTCCATGAAGCCCTGCCCCACCTCTTCCCTGCAGGAGGGGTGCGGCAGGGGGCTAAGGGCAGTGGGTTGGGGTGTGGGGTGCAGGAGGGGTATGGGGTTCAGCAGGGGGCTCAGGGCAGGGGGTTGGGGTGCAGGAGGGGAGTGGCAGGGGGTCAGGGCAGGGGGTTCGACTGCAGGAGGGGTTCGGGGGGTGGGCTCTGGCCCGACATGCACCGGGGGCAGGGCAGACTCCCTGCCTGCCTGCCCTGCCCCACCCCTGCGCTGCTCCAGGAAGTGGCTGGAACATAGGGGAGCAGGGGCACGGGGTGTGTGTGTTGCTGTTGCTTCAGGCACCGCCCCCAGCATCTCCCATTGGCTAGGAATGGGGAACCGCGGCCAATGGGAGCTGCTGGAGGCGGTGCTTGAAGCAACATCAACACACACCCCTGCACCCTCCTCCCGCAGGTTCCGTCCGCTTCCCGGAGTGGCGCGGGGGCAGGGCAGGCAGGCAGGGAGCCTGGGTAAACGCTGGAGAAGGGCGGGGGGGCAAGGACCTCGCGGGCCACAGAAAATAACCTCATGCGGCCCGCGTGTTTGAGACCCCTGGTCTTAAGGGTGCTCCCATTCTGACCTAATTACACATTTTATGGAATCATTAATATGGAGAATCTGCTCTTTCTTGCTACTGTATGGGAATTTTCTGGTGTCTCCCTCCACACCCACCCACGAAGGCTGTTACAGGTCACCTGACAGAGTAATTTCACCCCAATGTTGAAATGGGGGGGGAAGGGGGGAGACAGACACCTCTTGGGGACCTTCTTCTGACTCCACTAAAGACAAGAGTTCACCTCTCAGGAAAAATGAACTTGAGTGCTTCCAGCGCTTTCTAGAGTTCCCTCATACTTTTTATACTTCCTGGATTTTAGAAAGTCTGTCAGAGGAAAAATAGGAAAATGTGGAAAATTTAAAGAGAAAAGGGAGAGAAAAGGTTGCGACTTCTTGTTCACTTTCTGATGGGCCTTTTTACTTGCCCCTTTTGTATGCAGTTAATGGTGGAAAGTGTCTCTTGGGCCACCCTGACAAGAATTATGGCTGTTCTGCGTCATCTTTCAGGTGAAGAGCAACTCCCACTTTCTTCATCATAGCTAACACTTTAGAAGCAAGGGTCTCATATTTGTCAGGGGTTCCCAAGGCACTGGACATGATTACCAAGGACAGGGAGAATCTTTAACTTACCCAATTACTGTGCTCTGGGTTATCTTACTATCACAGTGTGGAGATTGACCTTATTTGTTCTTGTTCTTTTTGGCTCTTTTCTTTAGTAGCTAGAGTTGCTACTGCTCCTGTGCTCTGCCCTTGCAACAATGCTCTTGTTGCCAACCTTTTTAAAAGAGTGGGGTTGGCTTTGAACAGAAATAACATGCATTTAAAACTGTTTGAGGGCCTTGTTTGGCAAAATTTGGCAGTCCTCATTAAAGTCCCTTCAAACAGTTTGAGCAGGGCCCCAGGCAGCCTTGGATACCTGTGAGCAGAAGAGGAGGGCTTAGTACCCACCACTGAGTACAATGATAGTTATCCTACAAAACCATCATTTTGATTAGCTCCCCTCTGTGTTCTCCAAGCACAGGAAGAGCACTATCAGCTGTAGGAAGGAAGGAGAAGCAATGGGTAAAAAAGTAGAGACCAAAAGGGTTTCTCTGACCGGATGCACTGTATTCACATCCTACATACCACTGTAATAATCTTTGTACAAAATATACCTTGTGAGGTATCATTTGAGAACTAATAACTTGGTGGTCACTAATATCGTGAAATATGAGTAGCAACGTTATATGCAAAGTTATGGATTTCCATTGTATGATGTTGGTAGCATATGTTCACACAGCCCCTTTACAAGCATTGAGGGGCAAGAATAATCTTGTAACTAAAGCAGAGAACTAGGAATCAGGACTCCTGAGTTCCATCTCCAGTTCTGCCACAGATTTCCTGGGTGACCTCACACAAGTCACATAACTTCTCTGTACATCTATTCCCCATCTGTAAAATGGAGTTTAGTCTTCACTGCCTCGCAGTGGTGCTGCCAGGCTCAATTCATTCACTTTTTAAAGCAGTGAAATCCTCAGACAGAAAGCTCTAGAAAAGGGACACAATATTAATTATAGGTGGAACATATATAATTAACGTTTCCCCAAGCATTTCCATTTTATATGCGCATATATAAGTTTAAAAGTTTAAAATTGTGTCACAATTATTTAGGTTAACATTTGCTGTCACTCCAAAGGCAGTTTTAAAGAAAAGTTTGAATAGAAACTGTTCAGTTGTTGAAGGGGTGGGCGTTCAGGGAAAATACAGATTTTCTGCTAGAAAAAAAGTTTGACCTTTCTGAACATCACTAACACTTCAGCAGGAGGTAGAAGAAACCTGAAGTTTAACACAGGGACATAACTGTTCAGTCACAAAGGTACTTTTCAGACGTCTGCTCAAAATCTATTTTGATATGGCCAAGATACAAGGATTTTAAAAATACATACTTCACACATGCAGAGAGTTTTGTTAAAAGAATAAAACTAATTCTGTCCATGTTTCATTAGCAATGAGTATTGTGCTTGTAGAAGGGTGGAATACTGTCAAGGCTGCTAAGCTGTTACAGCTGCTCAGTGCTTCTGTCCTTGGAGCTCCAGTATTTTCATCACTAACAAAGAGCACAGACCGCTAATTCAGTAGAACTCCATGTCACTCACAGAGAAAGGCAACAGGCATGGTTCGGTGACAAAGACACTCGGCCAGGTTTATTGCCCTCATGGCACAGTCATAACAACTTGCACAACTACATTAACACGAGTGCCCCGTGGCAAGGAGTGGCTCAGTCAGCAGCAGCAATCCTCTGCTGTCCCTTCAGCCATACCATAAACCTTTGACAGATACCCCAACATTTAGACAAAACTGAAATAAACAATTTTCGTACCACCTTATGTGTTTCATGACATCTGTTTGTTACCTCCCATTATCCCTGATATCTCAGACCAAAGATCCCTATTCAGTGTTCTGTCAAACTATCTTATCTTGTACTAGATTGGGGTGTAGCTATACTAGCCTTCTAAAATGTAATTACATAAATATCTAGTGCCTTGTACACTAATAACTGCCAAGTTCATGTACTGAACAGTAAATTTGTAAGCATCTATTTTAACACATGGCCTGACCTTGGTTCATAGCTTCTGGTTCAGGCCTTGCACCAGGCTCAGTGCTCCAAGCTCTTTGCTACAATACTTATATAAACTGAATGGAGGGTATTCCTGGAGAGACAGTCTCAGTATTCCATTAGATTTGTGCATCTATATAGATAAGATTCCAGGAATGTCACTGTGGGTCACACTGAAGCCTATTATGTCTGTAGAGTCAGCATGAAGCAATGGAATCAGCTACAAGTATGTTCAGAATATCATCAGGATGAATTATTACTGAGTTTCACCATCTGTGACCATCCAGTTTTTAAGTTCTCAGTCATTTTCACTTTACAAATTACACCTGTGTGGTGTACAGCTACAGTAAGACATGTATTTATGACAGACCAAGAGTCATAAGACCACTGTTACCTCTGATATCACAACCAATCACCGCCCTTACTCTACAGCTGATTTGCATAAAAAAATTTCACTGGATATATGAGGGCAATTGCACAGATGGCTTGATCATTTGGCCCAGCTGCCATCAACAGCTCTCCAAGCACAACCTCCCCCAGATACAAAACACCACCACAACCCACCAACAATTAGTATGCACAATAAACCCTCATGGCAAGGCACACCCTTCATTCACCATCATCATCAAAAATCAATAAAAATTTATCAGCACAATAGATACCCTCACTCAGACTTACCAAAAATACATAAACCTAAGTGACAACACACAAATTTTTTGAGTTCTCAGTCATTTTTACTTTATGACTTATACCCTGTACTTGTGAAACAACCCAGCTTTTCAGCTACTGGTACATAAGTTTTATTTCATTTTTTAAAAAGTATGGGTGTTTAAAGTATGGTCTGAATGGGTTGAAGTAGCCAGGGCTCCAAAAGAATTCTGGTTTAATTGTATTGTGTGCCCAGATTGTACAGGAAAGTGCATTTAACTTGTGTCTAGCAAATAATTGCATGTTATGTCATTGTTTTAGAGCGTCTTAATAAAAAAAAAAAAAAAGCACAAGCTTGGGATATTCCATCCCAAAAACTACCTCAAAGGAACATTAATATTGCAAAATAAAGCACTCCAAAGGCTAGAAATGCCAAATTTATGTTGTCTGCGCAACTTAATACTGCCCTCCTATGCCCTTACGATGCAACTTTTAATTATATGAACATTTAATTTCCTCTGCATGACCCAGTGTGCATATTGGACATTGAAAGAGCGAGGCCCCAGACAATTGCCGTCTTCATAACAGATTTTTGTTAGTGGCACAAGAAAGAGCTTGTGGAATTCATGCTTTACAGGCTCAGCTTAGCCTGGGACAGATAGTATGTTGTTAAAGTGACCGGACTCCACCTCATTCAGTACAAGGGTTGCACGGCAAGCAGTGCATTAAGCATATGGCCCACACACTGAACAATGAGGATAATATAAATATTAAAAAGCTGCCTTATTCATGAAGCATATCTAATCTCTTCACTGAATGCAGCAGCCTTTTGGGAAAAGTACTAGGTGATCATGTACTCTGAGTCCATCATAATGCATATGCACCAGGGGCAGAGTTGAAGTTGTTCAGGCACCTTAACTTTGGCTTTCTAGACCAGAGGTGGGCAAACTACAGCCCGTGGGACCCTCCTGCCCGGCCCCTGAGCTCCTGGCCCAGGAAGCTAGCTCCCAGCCCCTCCCCTGCTGACCCCCCTCCCCCGCAGCCTCGGCTCACTGCGCCACTGGCGCAATGCTCTGGCAGGCAGCAGAGCTGCAGAGCCGCGGCCTGATCCAGTGCTCTGTGCTGCGCGGTGGTGTGGCTGGCTCCAGCCGGGCGGCACGGCTGCCTGTCCTGGTGTTCTGGGAAGCGCAGCTGTAGTGCCGCCAGCCACTGGTGCTCCAGGCAGCACAGTAAGGGAGCAGGGAGGGTTGGATAGAGGGCAGAGGAGTTTGGGGTGGTGGTCAGGGGGCAGGGGTGTGGATAGGGGTCGGGGCGTCAGAGGGCAGGGAACGGGGGGTTGAATGGGGGCAGGGGTTCGGGGGGGCAATCAGCAAGGAGAGATGGGGCTGGATGGGGTGGCAGGGGGAAGTCAGGGGTGGGGAGTCCGGGGACGGTCAGGGGACAGGGAGCAGTGGGGGAGATGGGGGGCAGGAGTCCCAGGGGGGCCATCAGGGGGCGAGAAGCAGGGGGGTCGGATAGAGGGCAGGGGCCTGGCCACCATATGATTTTGGAAAACCGATGTGGCCCTCAAGCCAAAAAGTTTGCCCACCCCTGTTCTAGACCATTAGAGATTCCATTTGCAATCTAATAGTCTTTTAATATAGCAGAGGTGGGAAGGTGTTAATGGAATGGTTTACACTTTCTGTACATCTTCCAATGGGGGGGGGGGGGGAAAGAGAGATCAGGCCAAAACCAAAGGGTTTACCAATATAAATTATATGTCATTCATTGTTACCAATATCTTCAATTCCCCAGTTACAGATATTTAAGTGCAGAAAGCACGACTTGGAAAAATAGCAGACATGGAGATGGGAGACATTCTGTGAAGATCTGGAAACGTCAAAATAATCCAAAAGAGTGCCCCATAAATAGCAAAGTCTAATTTCTTTTCTCCATTTATTTTTACATTTTCAATAACCTTAATTATCTTCTCCACCTACACAGCTTGTCTTATTTGATTACTCATGAGTGACCTAAGAATTTGTCACTGATAAGCTGGAGAGTCTATACCATGAATTTCTGCAGAAACTAACCTTTCATTAATAAAGGTTCTAACCTCTACAATTCTGAAGATAACCTTCCAAATGTGAACAGATGCAGAGTTGTCTTTTTCTTTCTTCTGAAGTTTCAGCACCTCTGATACCGCTGAGAGCTTTCCTGATACATTGGGCATATTTTATTCACTCACAAAACCTTTCATTAAGATGGAGTGTTAAGTGATGCTGCTGTACAACATGCCTTCCGTTCCCAGAACATGGGACTTCAAATCCCCAAAATCACACATTAAAAAACCAGGAAACATTCAGATGAGGTCTCCCCACATACCCTTGAGAAATGTTATTACAAGAAAATCAAATCAAGCTTATGAAGGTCAGGAAATACAGAGTTAATGTGATATTTCATGAATACCGCCCCCCATTAGGATACCTGCACATTCATTTGGAAGTATAAATTATTAGCCTAAACTGCAGAAATACAGCCATAGTAAATCCCCCTAATATATGACTCTCTTTTGGGCAGCCCTTTTGGTATGTTTCTCGAGCTGCCCAATGGCATGCCTGCCATGAAGACACACTGGCTTCATTTTTAACAAGTCCCAGATATTTCCATCTTTTCTGGATTACTTTAGAGATAAGGGGTTGTGAATTCTGACAAATCTTGGTATTTTATTCCACTTAGAGTATTTTCCTAAGGTATTTGCTCTCCAAGGCACTTAGATAACTGACTGTACCTTAGATGGATTTCCAGTTTTGACCTCCATATGTTAGTTGGAAATAATATTTGAGTTGAAGATTCATAGTTTGGTTTTAAAAGTGTAGATTTTCGATAACTAAATCTTGTTAAGAGGATAAATGCAGCTGTTGCTTGCCAATTTGTGACATTATTTCCATCTGGACATCCCCACTGGCTTGCATGCTACTACCAAGATATGTGAATTTACTCACTTCTTGTACTCCTTTGCCTTCTAAAGAAATATTTGAGTTACGAGTTGCTGGATTCTCATAAGATTTGTTTTTTTTCCCATAAGTATTAATCCCGTCTTGTTAGCAATGCTTCACTTAACCCTCACTAAACCATGGAGACCACTTTAATGTATGCAACCAGACTGCTGACAACCCCAAGGTAAGACACACTTGTTCACCTCTACAGACAGACAAAATTCAGCACTGAAACGAAGTATACATGCACCTCTTTTCATATCACAGCAAAAGCTCTGCCAAGATGCTCCAACTAATTCTTAGATCATTCAATACAGCTATACCTAACAGTGAATGTAGCAGTAGAGCATGAAGATGAATGCTGGAATTCAAATCTGTGAAACAACCCAAACAATGGCATGTTCTCAATCCTTCCTCATATCTACCTATAGTAGATTCATCGATTTTAGGATCAGAGAATAAACTTCCCACACAATCTTCCCCGTGGTACAGTGATATGGTGATTATAGTTAGTTATGCAATGTAAGTTGGCTCCAGGACAGGACTGCAGCAAAGGGTGGTAACAGGCTCCAGCAGTAATTGAAGCATGGTCAATACTGTCCATTAATTAAAGCACAAATGCTGGTCAGTGGGCCCACGTGCTCTCAGACAGCACCTCCCCAGAGTAGAGGATGACGGTGAAAGTGGGATACTCTCCCCCTGTCCTACAAGAAAGGACAAAAATTGGCTTATCAGTGCTCCCTGCCAATCCACCTCGGAGTTAAAAAAAGGTTTGTCAGGCCCCTTTGAGCCAAAACAGGATACTAAAACTTGTGTGTGTATTGCAGGGAGAGGGAGAGCTCAAAAGAGTGCCACTGAACTAGGTGCTTATACATCATCCATCACTGTAGTAGCTGAGCACCTCAAAAACAATTAATTTATCCTCACAGAAGTGTTGTAAGGAAGAGGTGGGGAAGTTTTATCATTTTAAAATGGGGAAGCTGGCATTCCACTTTAAATCAATCACACTGTGCATATTAATTTTAAAGAAGCTACAGAATTCAGTCCTTAATAGAGATCATGCTGCAACCCTAACTATTGTGCAGTTATTGCTGCCCATTAATATAGGCTGTTCCTGTCCCCAGATGGGGCCTCACACTTCCTCTTGGCTAATACATTTAGGATATCCAATAATTTATTCATGGATTGGTTTGTGACATTATTGCTCGTCCCTCTCCATGAGGCATTAAGTTTGGGATATGACTTAACAGAATTAGGGGTATCTGTTCTGCTATTAGAACAGGAGTACTTGTGGCACCTTAGAGACTAACAAATTTGCTATTGCTACAGTAAGTAGCTTAGAGGGAGAATGACAAAGCCCTGGGGAGAAAATGACAGCTTGCCAGCGCCACCAACTGTAAATATTTCCCCTGCATCAGGACTTGAAAATTTAACTTGCTAGTGACAAACTGAAGCTTTCTATTTTAACTATAGGAGGCCCAAGCCATTGTTTTCTACAAAATATAAAATTTTATTAAGAAAAAGAGATAGGTTTTGTGGTTATAAAGATCACGTGTCTTATATTCAGGTTTCGTTGCCTTCCTGAGTCTTCTGACAGACAGCACTAGCGCCACAACTGCAGCCCACCACTTTACCAAGCAGTGGTATGACATACTCTGCATAATTCTGATCAGTTTCAGAGTGCTATTCAAAACTCTGTGGAGCACAGTAAGACTCTGGCTGCTTGCTGGGAAAGCTATGGACATCGCAGGCACAAGGGATACTCCCTTAGAGAAGCCAAAGTGCAAATGGGGCAGCAGAGACTGCAAATCAAAAGTCTTCTCATGCCACTCTCAGCTGCCAAGACCTCAGAAATGGGTAGCTCTATGATGCCTCTACCCAAGCAACTCCCAGGAGATGTAGACTAATAGAATCCCCACCACACACAATAAGAGGAGCGTCTTACAGGAGGCATTTGGAGGACTTTTTCTTACAAAAAAATCAAAGAAGTTCCACAGGGAAGGGCAGTGGGGAAAGACAAATGCCTGTGAACAGGGCTTTGGAGCTGTGCTCCGGCTCCGCTCCAGGCAAAAACCTGCAGCTCCACTGCTCCAGAGCTGCTCCGCACTCCAGCTCCGGGCTCTGCTCCAAAGCCCTGCCTGAGAAGAAATGTCTTATATGAAGATAAACTAGATGAGGGAGAGATCCTTAGCGGAGAGGAACTGAGCACAAAGCAGGAAAGACAAAAGCGGACCCAATAGAGATGGGCAGTTCTTTAAGGTGGGCAGTTCCTTGAAAGTGAGGAAGAGAAACACTAAATTGACAAGGAAGTTAACTCAAGCATTTGGAGATGGGCATGTATGAAAACCCCTAAACACACTAAACCGGGGGTGCACACAACGCCTCCTGCTTCAGGAGGGAAGGCAAGAATCGCGGAGGGTGTTCTAGACAGCAGGGGAGCGACGCGATCCTTGCAAAGCCGCTTCACCCGGTCCCCTCACGGACAGCGGCACAGAGCAGCCCCGGGCCCGACGGGAATAATCGCAGCGAGCCTGCCCCGGGCCCGCCCTAAGGCGACCCTGGGGGGGCGGGCTGCGCCTGGGGCGAGGCCACTAGCCTGGTGCTCAGGCCAGCCGACCTCGAGCCCCTGCTCGCCCACAGCCGCCGTGTCGCTGGGCCTCGGCCCGGCCCGGCCCTGCGCTCAGGCGCGCGTGAGGGGCCCAAGATGGAGGCAGCGCACCAGCTCCCTACCGGGGCCCCGCGCGGCCTCCCAGCGCGCCACACGGGCGAGGCGCCGAGACACTGGCCCCCGGCGGGCTCCGGGACACGCGGCCAGAGCGCCCCCAGGGAGCTGGCCCCGCGCTCACCTCGGGTCGGCCGGCGGAGACCGCACTCGCCGCAGGCTCCTCTCGCGCTCGGGCCCTCGACGGCAACGACCGGTACGAGTCGAGTAACCTCCAGGGACCCTCCCTGGACCCGCCCTGCGCGTGCGCGTCCCTCGGCACCCCCCACACTGCGCATGCGCGCCTATGAGCGCGGTGTCCTCTGGGAGATGTAGTACCTCAGGGCGAGCTAGCTCCTTCCTCGGGCGATACCGGGGTCCCCATGACTCCGCCCGAACCGTCCTGGGGGCCGCACGTCGGGACACGCTACCCATCCCCAGGCCCCGCCCCTACTCTCCCAGGCCCACTCACCGGGCGCGTGCTGGGCTGGGGTGTGGGAGGACTCACGTGGGCAGGGAGCACCCCCAGGAGGGTGTGGGTGCCCGGGGTCGGGCCTGCCTTGGGCAGTGCCAGCCTGTGGGTTCCCGCCCTGTGCGCTCGGCGCTGCATGCAGGGGACATGTGATCAGAGCGGCCAGGGTGGGTCTGAGCTATGGTCCCTCGAGCCCAGTGGCCTGTCTTGCACCAGTGACCAGTGCCGCGTGCCTCAGCAGGTGTGACCATACCAGGGCAGTTAGTGCCTGACCCAGCCCTTTCCTTACCCTTCCTTGTGCTTTCTCCAATTCAAATACATCTTTTTGAGCTGGGGCAACCAGCACTGCCCTTCGTATTCCAAGTGTGGGTGTACTATAGAGCTATACAGAAGTATTATGATATTTTCAGTCTTATCTATCCCTTCCTGATGGTGCCTGCATTGGTAGCTTTTTTGGCTGTTGCTACACATTGAGCAGATGTTTTCAGAGAACTATCCTCAATGACTCCAAGATCTTTTTTTCTTTAGTGGTGACAGCTAATTTAGACCCCATCATTTTTTTGCACCTATAAACATTGATTTTCATCTGCCATTTTGTTGCTCAGTCACCCAATTCAGTGAGATCCCTTTGTAACTCTTCGCAGTCAGCTTTAGACTTAACTCTCTTGGACCCAGAATCCAACGTGTTAACATAAGTGACTTGTATCTGGGTGGAGAACTTCACCTATTTATTATTTCTTAACCACAAATGTGCTCTGTGTTGTGCATAATGCAAGTATAAAGACACTCCATGCTCCAGAAAGCTTAGTCAAAAAGAGAAGGCAAGAGGCACTGTGGAACCCACAGGGAGTGGTTCAGTACTTAGCTAGCTCCCAGTGACCACATATTTTTTACAAATGCCAGAAGTAATTTGAGCCCAAACTTTAATGTTTTGTCTTTACAAAATTCTTTATCATTTTTTTTAAGAAAACATAATTCTGTGTTAAACTACTACAAGAAATTAAACAATGCGGAAGATGTTTAAACTCAAACCTAGGTGTGAGGGATGGGTGAGGGAGCATAGCGAGATGAGGAAACAAAATGAACAGCATTTAACATAAAAGCATAAGTCCCATCTCATAGGCTTTTGGAATTGACAGGCTGGTTCAGCTCCAAGGTCCATCTAGTCCACTGTCCTGTTGCCTATGGCCTGTGTTATACAGGTCAGATTAGATCAGTGGTTCTCAACCCGTGACCCAAACAGCACACAGCTGCAGTCCATGTGACATCCTCAGAGCCATACAGGTAGTGTATATATTGCATGAATGCATCTCACAGTGGTAAATAGGTTGAGAATCACTGGCCTAGATCCGGTGACCAGACAGCAAGTGTGAAAAATTGGGATGGGGGTGGGGCGTAATAGGAGCCTATATACGAAAAAGACCCAAAAATCGTGACTGACCCTATAAAATCAGGACATCTGGTCACTCTAGGCCTAGATGATCACCGTAGTCCCCTCTGCCTTGGGAATTTATGAATAGTGAGAGGACACGATTAAAGCCAAACAGAAGGAAAAGGGCTAGAGTATTTAAAAAACAAAAACAAAAAGAAGCAGCGGAAGAGAAGATAGTAGCACATGCAGTTACCCGAGGGCCACTGAACATGAGACAGAATAACCATCTCAGCAAGCTCAGAGGTTCAGGCAGGCTGTCTTGCCCTCTGGGGAAGGTTTATAGTTAAATCATGTTGAACTGTTCTCTATTCACCTATTTTAGTAGAAATGGTGGTAATTTGGGAAGGGTGCTCTTGGAGTTCAGAGGGGAGATGTGCCAGGAGGAACTTGGAGTTCATTCACTCAGCAGCAGGACTGGTTAGCTTTGTCACTCCGGGTTACTATTAATAAAGCTCTTAGCTCTGTAGCTTTATTGTGCTCCTGGCTGCTCCACGCCAGGTGAAAGAGTCAATTTCTCAGGCACCTTGTTTGACTCTGCTTTGCTCTGGCCCCATTGTACTGAGGGGCCTTGTGGTGGGCAGGGCTGCGGTCTGTGAGATTGAGCAATGTGCTAATCACTAAAGCCTTGAAGAAAAGGATCAAAGCCAGCACCAGTCGGCCGGGAGCCCTTTCCTGGAGGGGTGCCTGGATACAAGGTAATCAGGGCTGAGGCAGGGAAGCCAAAGAAGCATACTTGGTGCAGAGTAAGTGTTGCAGGGAAGTGCCATAAAGAGGGAAACCAGGAACCCAAAGAATCATCAGCCACAGTGACCCAAAAAGCAGAGTCTAACTAGGTCTGGGGAAGGCTGAGAATATACTGGCAGAATCATGGGACAACCAGGGGAAGGGGTGGCAGAAGCCTCCAAACATCAGGGCCAGTTACACCCTCAAAATCCTCCCAAATGAGGATGTTTGTCTGATGGAGCATACATCCCCTACTACTCCAATCCAGGACCCAGGGCTCCCTACCATCAGAGCTGGAGCTCAGGGCTTGTGCTAAAGTGTCTCAATGTCTTGACTCAGTTGGGACACCTTGTTCTTCTGGTTCTACTGAGCCAGATTGCAGCATCTATACTGTAGGGTATGCAGACCGCAGCTTCTGGGAGGGCCTCAGAGCAGGCTGGGTGTTTAATCTCTGCTGTGAGCCAAGGTCAGTGGAGCTGGAAGGCACCAATAGAATCAAGGACAGCATTCTGGCTCGTGGGGTATGTGCATCCACGTTGAGCCCCTAGAAATGCAGGCCCCTTTGGAATCTCATAAATTAGAAAGACTTGAGGCCATCACTGGTGCACCTCTTCATGGTCCCTTCCTTCCTTCCCTTCCATCCCCTCTCCCCAGACTGCTTCCCTGCTTCTTGTCTCTGTTCCTCTCCTCTCTCCAGCTATAGCTTGAATGCATGCTTGTTTTTCTAAGGCTGAGCTGTGCCTGGGATGCTTCCATGCTCTGGGTCTCCCAGTGAGGTTGTAACTACACCAACAGTTTTCTTCCCATCTCCCTCATGCTGCAGCCATTCCGCTGATGTGCAGCTGTGCGTGTAGTGACCAGTGTTTTGCTCAGAGCAGGGGTAGACTGCAAGGTGGCTAAAATGCCCATCTACACTAGCACTCCTAAAGCCATTCCCAGGGCTGGACCTATTGAGTTCTCAGGAGCTTGCACCCACCCACATCTGAAGACCCATCCCCTAGCCCAATGGGAGGAGACACTAAAACCAGGGCTCCAATAAAGTTTGGAGACAACAAATGATAAAACCAGACAGAAGTGAGAGTTACAGCCAGAAGGGGACACTGAGCAGAAAATTCCGGACAGTGCCCACTGCTCCTCGAAGGCGTCCAGGGAGCCAACAGTCACCGCCCAGAGGAATGAGCGAAAATAGGCACCACATCCCTCCACCTCCACTTGGTATGGTGGACAGTCACCTTGGCCAGCACCAGGAGGAGGTTGATGAGGAAGTCTCGCAACTTAATGGGGCCATGGATGGAGTGAGTGTAGATCAGGAGGTGCAGGGGAAAGTGCAGCCAGAACCAGAGGAGAAGGCTCTGGAGGAGCCAGAAAAGGGGCTGCAACCTGGCACATTCGATGTAAATGTGCACCAGGGTCTCCCTCTCACCACAAACGGGGCAAGTGCTGGGAAGATGGGTGAACCCTGCCAGGTACACACGTGTGCTCATGGCTCCATGAAGGAGTTGCCAACCAATATTCCCAGCAGGTTGGGGGACAGGGTAGAATACACACTGTCCCATCAGGGCTCCTCCCCCTCCACAGGTGGTAGATGCTCCTGCCACTTGGTGTCGGGGCGGGAGATGAGGGTGAGGAAGTGAAAGGAATGGAGCACAAGTGTGTACAGCTGTTTCCTAGGTATGGTTCAGAAGTGAACCATCTGCAGGTCACGCAACTGGCTTGGGTGCTGCTGGGGAGGTTGGCTAGGGAAGCTCACAGTGCAGGGGCCCAAGGGCAAGTCTGGAGGGCCAGGAGTGAGGGGCAAGTGGGGAGCACCCTCCTGCAGGATCTGCTCAAGAAAGGCCTGAGAGTAGGGTTGCCAACCCTCCCAGATTGGCCAGGAGTCTCCTAGGAATCGGCCTCGATCTCCAGTGGCCATTGAAAGAAATCTGGGAGATTTTTAATAGGCTGCTAAAAGTCCAGCTGGCAGCACAGTGGGGCTAAGGCAGGCTCCCTGCCTGCCCTGGCTCCGCACAGCTCCCGCAAGCAACCAGCACATCTCTCTGGTTCCTAGGCGCAGGGGTGGCTAGGGAGTCTCTGTGCGTTGCCCCCGCCCCGAGCGCCTACTCAGCAGCTTTCATTGGCTGGGGTGGTGCCTGCAGGCACGGGTAGCGCGCAGAGCCCCTGTGCCTAGGAGCCAGACATGCCAGCTGCTTCCGGGAGCCACCCAAGGTAAGTGCCGCCTGCCTGGAGCCCACACCCCACACCCCAAACCCTGGCCCCAGGCCTGAGCCCCCTCCTGCACCCAAACTCCCTCCCAAAGCCTGCACCACCTCCCACACCCCAACACCCTGCCCCAGCCCAGTGTAATGAGTAAGGGTTGGGGAGAGCGAGTGACAGAGGGAGGGGGATGGAGAGAGTAAAGGCGGGGCCTTGGGAAAGGGGCAGGGCAAAGGTGTCTGGGTTTGTGCAGTTAGACAGTTGGCAATCGTAGCTGTGAGATGGACAGTAAGGCTGCCCTCGCCTCCTAGAGTATGCGGGGGTGGAAAGACCCATGCACTGGCCAAGCACCAGGGGATTCACCCAGTCCCTCTGGTCATAGTCCAGGAGGGCTCCAAGCCGGGGGGCACCTGCCAGGACCAACCTCTGGCACACGAAGGAGACGGAGGAAGGGTTCGATGGCCAGACTGTACAGTTGGCCTGACAGTGTGCAGCCTTGATGCACCCGTTGCCTGAAGCTGACGGGTTTGGTCAGGGTCCAGTTGAGCTTGGACTGGACTTGGACTCCCAGGGCTAGAGCTACAAGAGCAGGAGGAGGACATGTGAAGAAAAGTGCTGGAAGCCAAGGCCCCTAAGCAATACCACCCAGGTACTGTCTTAGCCACTCTGCAGCACAATCTAAACAGCAAGAGCTTTACTGCCAAGCATTCTCCTGCCTCACTGTGCTCACACTTACTCTGCCTCTCAGCCATACTGCTGAGAGAAAGGGGAGGCAACAACCCACTCACCCTTCTCACCACAGACAAAGGACAGGTGAACCTGGAGGAGCAACAGCTCTGCGGCCCTGAGCAGGAACTGAACAACAGGCTCAGGGACTGCTCCAAACACTTCCCAGCTGGTGATGAAAAGAGAGTGACTAACAGAAGCATCTCTTACTGAACTGGGAGCTACTGGATGGGTCCTCACTCCCCTTCTCTGCTGGGGAGAACATGCTCATGGCTTCTTCTGCTCTCTGGGGCTAGTCCCTTCCATCCAGATTCTCTTTGCCCCAGCAACTTATCCATTAATGGGGGTTTCTTCAGCACAAACGGTAGATCTACACTGCTACACTTTTAGAGAGAGTGCGCTAGAGATAGCAGTCCAGGTGTTGCAATTCTGGCAGAGACCTGTGGTAGCTACCCAAGCTCAGACCAAGGGGATTGCATGGACTTGAGACCTGCTGCCTGAGTCATAACATGCACCCTATTTTTAGCACATTAGCTCCAGACCCACTAATGCAAGACTGTCTACTTGGGTTGGGAGGCTTGGTCCCAGCTGCAGTGTGGACATACCCAAAGAGGGAAACCAGAGCAGGGAGAGGCACCTCATGCTGCCTGGGGGAAGGAAGGGAGAAAGAGGGGCAGAGGTGCAACTACAGTCTGCTGGGAACTGGGGTCGGGCTCCTATTGGTGGCTTGTTACAGTCTCTGCCCTATGTGAACACAGAGCCTGGGGCAGAACCCACTTTGTTGGTGCTGGCCCACCTCTAATGACCAGATGGCCTGTGTCTAAATGTGCTCACCAAACGTAGCTTACGCAGTAAAAACAAAGGCAATGGGGGGCAGTGGAGAGGAGGGTTGGAATATGGCAGGATAAAGAAACTGAACGTCATAACTTAACCCCATCCCATGGCAGCAGTCAGTAGCCCCAACACACCCTACCCTTCTGCTGCTGGCAGAGATGCATTTAATCACAGACTCATAGAAGCATAGGACTGAACAAGACTTCAAGAAGTCATCAATTCCAAACACCTGCACTGAGACAGGACCAACAAAACCTAGACTACCCCTGACAGGTGTTTGACTGACCTTTTCTTAAAAACCTCCAGTGAGGGGGATTCCACAACCTCCCTTAGAATCCTGTTCTGGAGCCTCACTACCTTATAGTAAGAAAGATTTTCCTAGGCCACGTCTATACTTACCCGCCGGGTCGACGCGGCGAGTTCGACTTCTCGGAGTTCGAACTATCGCGTCTGATCTAGACGCGATAGTTCGAACTCCGGAAGCGCCGCGGTCGACTCTGGTACTCCACCGCGGCAGGAGGAGTTGCCGGAGTCGACCTTGGAGCCGCGGAGTTCGCTTCTGCGGCGTCTGGACGGTAAGTCATTCGAACTAGGGTAGTTCGAATTCAGCTACGTTATTCACGTAGCTGAATTCGCGTACCCTAGTTCGAACCAGGGGCTATGTGTAGACCAGGGCCTAGTGTCCCTAACCTAAATCTCCCTGTCTGCAGATTAAGTCCATTACTTGTCCTACCATTGATGGACATGGAAAACAATTGAGCACTATCCTCTCTCTAACTGCCCTTAACATATTTGAAGACAGTTATCAGGTCTCCCCTGAGCCTTCTTTTCTCAAGATCTAACATGTCCTGTTTTTTTAAACCTCTCCTCACAGGTCAGATTTTCTAAACCTTTAATCATTTTTGTTGCTCTCTTCTGGATGCTCCAGGTTATCCACATCTTTTCTAATATGTGGCACCCAGCACTGGACATCATATTCCAGCTGAGGCCTCAGCCGTGCCAAGAAGAGTGAGATAATACCTCCTGTGTCTCACAAGCAACACAGGCAGAGAATAGCAGGGACTGAGGCGCACCCATGCCCCTGCAATGGCAGGGAAATGATTAAGTAATGGTGCTGAATGTGAGTCAACAGTAAGTATAGGCAAGACTGAACCATGTTCAGTGCCAGCTCAGAAACTTTGGTTAACTCTTGTTCCAAGCTGAACTACTGTTGATTGTAATTTGGTCCTGTCTACACTTACAGTTAAACCACAATTTGCATTGGCTTAGCTGCACTTGCTGCCTCAACAGCTACATTCCCTGGTGTAGACCAAAATTTTTACTAGAAGATTTGGAGAGCAGGTCGGTGCTTCATGAACATTGGAGACTGCAGGCTGCTTCCTGCCCCATTGTACATGTTCCTTTCCCCCTCTACTGCACAGCCTTCTTAAGCAATGGGAGAGAAGGACCCTAATCCTAACCCTAACCTTTCTTGCCTATGTGTGACTTGCTTTAGCTGTGCCCAGAGCTCCCGTTAGTCATCTGCTCTTCAGATGAGTGTTGCAGGGCTGCAGCCCTCACTGATTTCCTGGGGCCCATCCAGAGTTAGCTCACGCTTCATGTATCCCTCTAATGCAGCTTTATGGTGCCCTTTGTGTCAGCTTCTGGCCTGTTTCTTGGGGCTTTCTGTGTTGCTGTTCCCACTGGTGACACACTCTCCAGGTTGAGAGGGCAAGGCAGGTCTCACCAGCCACCTCTTTTTTGATATCACTCTTTGTCGTGTCTCTGGGTGTTCGTTTTGAGGAGAGCTGGTTTTTTTCCCAAGTATCACTGTTCCTGTGTGAGGGATGGGGGATGCCGTCTCTTGCTCTGAAGGGATGGGGGATCAGGTGTTTGACTAGTACAGGCTACTCTTTTGTGGGCAGGGAGCTCTGCAAGCATGGGAACCAAACCATTGTGGGAATCTCCACAGACCTTAGTAACAGCAAAGCTCTTGGGCCCAGATTCACAAAGGTGTTTAGACCCTTAAGTTTGGGGTTTAGGCTCCACTGCAACCCACACAATTGCCACCAATCCCTGTAGGTGTCTAAACTCACTCAGCACCTACATTGTCAGGGTAAAAGTTCCTTAAGTACCTAAGTTTCTGCCTCTGGGCATGTGCACTGCTGTCTCATTCTGGGTGTCCAGTCACCTGCCTCCCACCTAAATGCCAGAGCGATCCATGAACCTGCAGAAACTAGGTGTTCACCCACCTAACTCGGGTGTGAGGGCCAATCCAGCAGGCATGGCCAGAGGCCACCACTAGATTGGGTCCCATTCAACATGGAGAAGGAGGAGTTGCTGCCACTTACCATATAACTTGTAGTCATAGATACATCCATGTTGTGATTTGTGCCTCTCCTGTCAAAAAAGTCACATCCCACCACTGGTGGACACTAGCCTTGGACGCAGTATTCCAGTAATGGTCAGACCAGTCAGGGGCGGCTCCAGGCACTAGCATGCCAAGCGCGTGCCTGGGGCGGCAAGCCACGGGGGGCGCTCTGCCGGTCGCCGCGAGGGTGGCAGGCAGGTTGCCTTCGGTCGCATGCCTATGGAGGGTCCGCTGGTCCTGTGGCTTCGGCGGACCTCCCGCAGGCGTGCCGCCAAATCCGCGGGACCGAGGACCTCCCGCAGGCAAGCCGCCGAAGGCAACCTGCCTGCCGTGCTTGGGGCGGCAAAATACCTAGAGCCGCCCCTGAGACCAGTGCCAAATACCTGGTAAAATAACCTCTCTGCTCGTACTTGAGATTCCCCTATTTATGCATCCAAGATTCACATTAACCCTTTTGGCTACAGCGTTGCACTGGGAGCTCATAGCCAGCAGATTAGCCACCATGACCCCACTCCCCACTAATCTTTCTTAGAGTCAGTGCTTCCCATGATAGAGCCCCCATTGTGCCAGTACCGTCTAGACTCTTTGTTCCTAGCTCTACACATTTACATTTAGCCATGTTGGATGTTCTTCTGAAAGCTCTGCTCTCAGAATTACTTTGGGGCAGTTCCATGGGCTGTGTTATACAGGAGGTCAGACTAGAAGATTATCACAATGGTCCCTTCAGGATGGTCACCCCGCTCCAGCCCTGAAGGGGTTAAAGCAGCCCTGGAGAGGGCTGCAGGTGGGAAAGCAGCCACAGCTGTGGCCAGCTTAATAAGGGCCCAGCTGGCCCTTATAAGAGGGCTGTGGGCCAGAAGCTAACACCCATACTCTCTCCAACTTCTTGAGAGAGAAGGGCCTGGCTGCCTTGGAGTTGAGAAGGGTACCTGAGGTGGAGCAGTGCTGGGGAAGGGCAGAGGGAGCTGTGGAGCTCCATCCAGGAAAAACCCCAGGCTGCAGGCCTTGCTAAAAGGGCCAAATAAGTACTGGAGCTACAGAGGGGTAGCCCAGAGATAGGCAAAGGCAGCAGGTCCTAACCCCCTTGCAGACAAGGAGTGGTTTACAGGCTGCAGTTGGCCCCAGGGGGTGGGGGCTAGATGATGACTGGCAGTAGCCACTGAGGCAAGGTAGGTTTAGAGGGTTGGGGGTTCCCCAGGGAGGGAAGACCCAGAGCAAGGGGGCACTGCTGGGGCAGAACTCCAGGGTAAAGGGCACTGGGGTCCGGGAGGGACCTGGGGGCCAGTGGCAGGTGAGACACTGCCTGCAGAGGGTGCTCTGGGCTGGAAGAGCTAATTCCCAGGACAACCAGCAGGAGGCGCCACACTGGTGAGTCTCACCTTGCTACAACATGGAATCTATGAATATTAAAATATATATTGTTTGCTTGCACCCAGTTTACCAAGCAATGCAAATTACTCTGTATCAGTGACCTCTCCTTTTCATTATTGACCACCATCCCCAATTTTTGGGTCATCTACAAACTTTATCAATAATGGTTTTATGTTTTCTGCCATGCCATTAATAAAGATATTAAATTGTGTAGGGCCAAACACTGATATTTGCACGACCCCACTAGAAACACACCTGTTCAATGATGATTCCCCATTTACAATTAGATGTTGAGACCTATCAGTTAGCTAGCTTTTAATCTGCTTAATGTGTGCCATCTTAATATCATTCCAATTTTTTTAAATCAAAATGTTATGTGGTACACTATTACCTTTATCAACAAAACTTGTAATCTCATTCAGGAAAGATACCAAATCAGTTTTGACAGGATCTATTTTCCATAAACCCATGTTGATTGGCATTATTAATAAAAAAAAATTAAAGGAGAGTAAGAGAATTAAAGTCCCATATCAGCTGCTTCTTTATCTTTCCTGGGATCAATGTCATACTGGCAGGCCCATAATTACCCAGGTTATATGGTTTACCCTCTTGAATACTGTCACATTAGCTTTCTTCCAGTGTTTTAGAACTTCTGGGATTTTTCAAGACTTAATGAAAATTAACATTAACGGTCTAGTGAGCTCCTCAGCCAGCTCTTTTAAAACACCTGAATGCTGATTTAAAAATGTCAAACTTTAGTAGCTGCTCTTTAACTTCTTCCCAAGTGTACAAGAAATATCCCAGTATAGACACTGCCAGAGAGACATAGGTGAGCTGAACGCTTTACACTTGGGAGGCAGTGTCTCTAGCAGCTTTAAATCCAGAGCTGGCTCTCAGTCTCCAAGGAATTCAATCTGCTCACCTGGAGATGGTTCTGGGGTCCCACATGCTTGTCTTTGAAAGAAAGAGGCTTCAATCTCTGTTTTGAAGACACTACATGAATGTCATTTGCTTACTGCTCCTTCCTCCCGCTCCTCATCTGCCTCCTCTGACCAGCTCAAGCTGTCATCTGACTCCTCCCATTGCACTCCTTCGGGGTCCTCATCATCCACAGGATCTTTCTCGGTCTGGTCTTGTCTGGGCTGAGAGCTGCTCTGGAGATGCTCCAGTTTGGCCCAGGTCATGGGGCTAGCCTTTCGCAGGGTGATTTCCACCTTTGTGGGCACCATGTTTACAAAGCTCTTCTGTACATCAATGACCTAGAGAGAATGGGGCAGGCATGTCACAGTAAGGGTTCATCAGACACACTCTCTGGCCAGACATTTAGTATTAGCCATTATTTTTGCCCATGGTGCTTTCCTAGAGAAGCAAGAAGGCAGTGTAAAGACGAGGCAGAGCAGAATGAAAACCAAAGCGTTTGCATGGAGTTCAGTACCTGGGACACTAACACCATGATTCCTCAAGGATTTTCTGATGCTCCATTGTAGGGGGGCTGATCACATCCCCACCCCCAATTTCGTGAGCATTCATGGCCCGCCATACAATTTCCACACCCAGATGTGGCCCTCAGGCCAAAAAGTTTCCCCACCCCTGACCTAGATACTCAGGAGCTAGTGGGGCAGGAGGCGCAAGAGGTTACCAAAGAGAATGTTTCGGCTACATATTAGGATTGAGCCAAGAGCTGGGAGTCAGAGGCCCCGAGTCTAATCCTGGCAGTACTAGACTTACCATGTGACCTTGGTTTAGTCATGTCACTGCCCTGTGCCTCAGTGTCTCTCACTGCACAAGAGGAGGAATGACAGACCTGCCCAAGGATTAGTTACTTACTGATTGCAAGAGTACAGAAGGAAGCTGTGAATTATGAGCAAAATCGCACCCTGGCTGAAATGCATGGCAGGTTAGTGGGCATGTGGGCACTCTGCTGCCCGATGCAGGAGGAGACGGGGTGACCCAAGGATGCTGTATGATTGCACAGAGAAGAGATAAACAAAACATGTTACAGCACACCAAGAGACGTGTAAATGGTGTAGCTACAGGCCCCGCTGTCACACTCAGCCAGTTTCTGGCCTTTTACTTGTTATTCACTGTCTGAATTACAGGTAGAACTGGGCATGCTGGCTATACATAAGATTGGCCAACACTCTCCAGCATAAGACCCTGTTTTCAGCTGTATATAACCAAATTGTATTGTATTTGCCAAATTGTAACCATTTGGGCTGAAATGTTCTCTGCCAAGTGTCTGCATCAGGCTTGATGTTTATCTGGTTGTTTAAAGTTTCAGCAAAAAATGTTCTTAGAATGAGCTATGGGAAAATATACGTTGTTTTGCCCAGGTTAAAAACATTCATACAGTTCTTTGGTTGAGAAGTGCAAACACGTCTCTGCAGTCTGCAGGGACGGACGGAGCAGGGCAGAGGGGTTACCCTGGTGTGAGGACGTGCCTTTTGCAGTTCCTAGGAAACATGCCCACATTTGGTCAATGTCTGTGTCTTTGAAAGCATCTCAGTCTGCAGGTGCTCAGCAGAGACTTGCTAGCGTTTGGCAGTTAAATTCACTGAAAATTAACTGCACTGAGGCTGGTTCAGTCCCACACGGCAGGGACCGAGCAGGACGTTCCCTGCAATTGCTACTCCCTGCTGTTGTGGGCTGCTCTGGGGCTCGGTATGAGCACTGAGAGCATGAAGATGTTCTCTCTCTCTCGTGCTCGCAATGCCAGGCAGTGAAGGAGAAATCAGACAGACTCAAACGTGGAGGGGACAAGAGAAGGCCTGAAGGTAGGGTCGTCAGACTGAAGGAGGAGAGAGTAGAGTGGGCCAAGGCACCTTGGACTATGAGCTGGGAGGGGTGAGACTGGGAGTGGCTGGGCCAGGAGAGTGGGAGCCAGTGGGGGATGGAGGGGCAGGCAATAGATTGGATGAGGAATGGGAGGGGATACTGGAACTGTCTGGGGAAGGAGACCGGGCCAGGGAGTGTGTGTGTATGTGGATACTGAGATCAGATGAGGAGCCTGGATTGTGGGGGGGAATGGGACTGGCTGAGCAAGGAGCCAGAAGGGGGACATGGAGACCCATGCATATGGGTAGTAAAGCATCAGCTTCAACCCAACATGTAGTTGTCTCCAGATCACAGACCTTGTTGCTGGCAGCCATTAACCCCTTCTCCAGTAAAATACCCTCCCCATTTCTGCTCTGCCCACCGACCCAACACAGGTTTAAAATAGAAACAGCCTTAATGATTTCTTTCTCAGACAGGAGAAAAGCAATGAGGGGTGGAAGGGAAGAAGAGGGTACCCTGGCAAGGGGACACACTGAATCCCTTGCAGGACAGGTAAGGGGGGCACCCAGAGTCCTTGGCATGGGGGGGAGAATGGGAGACCATAGTATGGGGGAAAGGAAAGCTGGGGGATACAAAGAGTTCCTGACATGGGGGGGACTGGAGCAAAAGACGGGAGACAGAATCCTTGGCATGTGGTGAAGGGGAGAATGGGAGACACAAAGGCCCAGACATGATGGGGGGAAAGCATTGCTGTGAGTCCCTGAAACACTGGGGGATGGGAGGGTGGCCCACAGGGAGCCTGTTGTAGGGAATGGAGGAATGCAGGGAACTCCTGTTGTGAACATTGTGTTCATGCTCAGCCTACAGATACTACAAAGTGTATGGCCCTCTAGCAAATCGGGCACAAAAACGGTGTTAGCAGAATGCTAAGATTACAAAGTCAAGCATTCCAAAGTTAGGAAATGCTAGAAATAAGGCTGCCAGTGCACCCTTAATTTGGCCCCTTTGTGGGGATGCTCCATGATACAGTCTCTAATTACATGATCACTAGTATTTTTTCCACATGACCCATGACATTCAGTGCAGAGGATGCAGCTAGTCAATTAAAGTTAAACTCTTTAAAGCCAACAGGACCAGATAACTTAAACTCAGGACTATTAAACAATATAGCCTAGGAGCTCTCGGCATCATTAATGTTGATTTCTGAAACTTTCCCAATGTTCCAAGACTGGGAAAATGCTAATATTGTGCCAATATTTAAAAAGCATAAATAAGATGACTTGAATAACTATAGGCCACTTAGCCAGACATTGATCCCAGGGAAATTGATCCCATTGTTGGAAGGGCTGATGTGGGATGCCATGAGTATAGCATATTTGATGCCACTGAACATGCTTTGATGGAAAATAGGTGCTCCTGGGATGAATCGGAGCTGGGTGGATAGTACAATGAGTGCCATAGAAAAGCCTATGAGAAAATTAAATTTTATTTGGAGCAGAGTTTGAATAGTGTGCTGTAAAAAAGGCCTGGGGTCACACATTAGACAATGTGGAGAAAAACTGTTGAATGAACACCGGCCATCCTTTTGTGCACCGAATGAGGCAGGAACCCTGTGGAAAAAACCAGTATGTGATTGCGTAATTAAGATGGTTTCATAATGTGTGCACCCAAGAGGGCTGAGATAAGGTTGCACAAGCACCCTTTATTCAAGCATTTCATAACTTTTAAGTGCTTGACTTTGGAATCTTAACATTCTTTTTTTTAAATTGGCATATAGGATCTTTTTGGGCATGGCCTTGCTCTTTTCTTGTTTCCGTGAGCCACCCAGCACACTTCTAAACACTTTATAAATCATAGCAATAAAAGTCCAATGGATTTCCTGGAGCTCTACAAAATGGCAGCTGAGAAACCTCTTCCAGGAAACTCAGACTGCCTCAGCTAGCACAGCACTTGCAGCTGCCCATATCCCTCCAGCTACAAATGAAAAGAAAATTAAATATCAAAATCTGAATGGAACAGGGTCTCTTCTGGCTCCAGGAGAGATGGGCTCAAGCTGGATGGAACTGGGCTCAGCTCTTGGGCACCGCTATGGCCCAGGAACAAGTGTGCCACAAGGCAGCTGACCCCAATAAGCAGAGCTGGTCTAGGTCCCTAGTTTCAGAGCATCAGGGGCCCGTGAAGCCAGTCTGGTTGGTCGGAGTTAAACCTGGAGCTATGAAGGCCCATCAGAGGACAGAAATGGGGTGAGTTACTGGAATGGCTAAATAAGGGTTCCTGGAGAGAAGCCACCAAAGCATGCTGCTAACTCCTGTGGGGTCCCTGCAGCAAGAGGCAAGGTGCCCAGCAAGGTTGCTCTGGAGTTGCTGTTCCAGAGGAGTAATAAAGCTGGCTGGTGGCAGCTGGCTGCAGACCTGCAAGGAGCACGAGGCGAAAGTGGCCACTTGAGGGAGAAGTTGGCTAAGGCCCTGGAGCTGGCTAAATTACAGCCTAGCCCAAGGCAGAGAACTGGGCTTCTGCCAGAAGGAGAGACAGGGACTGTCTGAAGTACAACCCAGCTCCAGGAAGGTGAATGGGGTGAGAGGTGTCTCCTGATCTGGGACAAAGACCTGACCAGGACTCTTATAGGGACACAGAGCAGAGTGACCTGGGGCAACTAACATAGCAAGTTACCTCTATAAACAACTGAATAAGGCTGGCCCCAGGAAGTGGGTGCATGTTCTGGAGCCAGCTTATGTCTGGTAATTGACTGAGAGTACCTGACGGGGGCGCACAGTGCACTGGCAAGGCCACAAGGGGGTATGCTGGAGAGGCTCAAACCTTGACAACATGATGTCCCCTTGCCTTATGAGAAGGTCCAGGGTAAGATTCTGGGATGCCAGCACTAGAGGCTCTGGAGAGTTCACATTTGTACTTGGCGATGCTTCCCCAAGAGCACTGACCAACTCTGTATCCAGTACAGGTGTCCACAGTTCAAGAATGCTGCTAAATCAGAGGTGCCATGAGAATCATTAAAGGATTAGAAAACATGCCTGATAGTGAGCTCAGCTTCTTTAGCTTAAAGAAAAGGTTAAGGGGCAACTTGATCATGATCTGTAAGTGTAACAGACCCCAGTCGGCAGCAGGCGGGATTAAACCTGAGACCTCTGGAGCTTAGTGTATGAGCCAAAAGCCAACTGTCTCAGCTAAGGCTGCGGAGCAGACTCCTTTCACCTCTCTCTCAGTCAGTGGTCCCCAACCTTTTTCAACGAGGCATGGAGGACTGTGGCGGCGAACGAGCATCCGCTGAAATGCCACCGACAAGCGGTGTCATCCAGAGGCGTCGCCACCGAAATGCTGCCGAAATTTGGCGGCATTTCAGTGGATGTTCATCCGCCAATCAGTACATGGATGCACTTAGATGCCCCAGCGGGTGCCATGGTACCTGCGGGCACCACATTGGGGACCCCTGCTCTAAGTGGTCTTGAGGCCACTAGACAGGACAGAACACCACGTCCAGGAGGTGCGTGAGTTACATAAGCATCCACATGGGAAACAAATATTTGTTAATGGGCTTGTCAGTCCAGCAGAGAAAGGTCTGACAGGCTCCCATGGCTGCAAGTTGAAGCAAGACTCATTCAGACGGCAAGTAAGGTGTGAATTTTTAACAGTGAAGGCAATTAACAGTTGGAACAATTTACCAAGGATCATGAGAACAACAAGGAGTCTGGTGGCACCTTAAAGACTAACAGATTTATTTGGGCATAAGCTTTCGTGGGTAAAAAACCCACTTCTTCAGATGCATGGAGTCATGGCAAGGATCATGGTAGCTTCTCCATCACAGGCTACGTTTAAATCAAGATTGGATGTTTTTCTAAAAGCTCTGCTCTAGGAATTATCTTGTGGTAGTTCTATGGCCTGTGTTACACAGGAGGTCCAACTAGATCAGGAGTTCTCAAACTGGAAGTCAGGACCCCTCAGGGAGTCACGAGGTTATTACATGGGGGCTTGTGAGCTTCCAGCCTCCACCCTAAACCCCTCTTCACCTCCAGAATTTATAATGGTGTTAAATATATTAAAAAGTGTTTAGTTTATAAGGGGGGCCGCACTCAGTGGCTTGCTATTTGAAAGGGGTCACCAGTACAAAAGTTTGAGAACCACTGAACTAGATGATCACAACGGTCCCTTCTGGCCTTGGAATCTGTTAATTTATATCTTGGCACCTAAGCCCAGCTTCCAGTCCCTTTCCATCCACAGCTTGCTGGAATAAGGGAACCAAGATAAAAAGAAATCTTACACCCCAGAGATCCAGCTTTGCCTGGAAAACCTTGTCACCTTCGAACATGATATGGACATCAATCTGAAAGAAAGAAAGAAAGAAAGAAAAAGTCTCTTAGCAAGTACAGAGGGACCAACTCTGCAGAGCCGGTGAGTGAGTGAGCATCAAAGCCACACAGCAAGAGAAAGGTGTCACCTCTAGGACCTGCCTTTTGGGATAGTGTAGCTGCACAGAATCATAGAAATGTAGACTGGAAGGGACCTCAATAGATCATCTAGTCCATTCCCCTGCACTGAGGCAGGACTAAGTACTGAGACTAAGCAGCCTGATACTGCGGTGTTTGTGTCCCCACACAACAGCCCCCACCCACCCATTTCAGGCTTCTGTAGTAATGATCTGATAATCCATCTCCTGCCTGCCCTGAAGCTTTATGGTCAAAGTCAAACTCCTCATCCTCAGCTCCCAGGCCCTGCAGCATCTAACCCCCATTTGTGTGTTCTGCAGAAGGAGGTGAGGCTGAGAAGGGGAACCATAATTAGACAGATGCTGAATTATGTAATTGGTTATTGTTTTGTTATTTACAGATTGCAGCAGTGGGATATGGAGCCTAATGCTCTTAACTCAAAGTTATCAAAGACCTTTGTGGAGGAATTGTAATAATACTGAATTAACAAACCATCCAAAGCCAAGACCATAATTAGAGCTGATGTGGCAGTTAAATGAAGAATTTCTTTCCTTGCCACACCTAAGAACTGCAAATTAACTTTGCTCCCTCCACCTTTCCCACCAGCCAAAATCTAAAGTAAGTGAGATTTGAAGCCTTCAGGAGATTTTAGAGATGCCAAGGCACAGTCACTAATCCCCAAGATGCCAGATTTTTGTGCTGATTCAGGGTGGTCAGGGTTAACCCTTCAGCTTCACTAACAGACTCCCCACTACTAACAGAGGACTTACAAAACAGTATTGCTCATGTGGAAACTAGCTGAGAGGCTAGAAGAGTTTCAGGACACAGTGATGCAGAGGAAAGAATATGGCCACGTGGGACAGAAGCCACTAAACTCTCAGTGCAAAAGGAGAAGGCCGCAGATGGGGTGCACTGAGCGTGTTGCTGTAGGGTTACATTAAATGGACCAAAAGAGGCTGAGGGTCAAAACAGGCTCCACGTTATCTCATTATTATTTCTGGACTTAACGGGAGAGAGAGATTTCCCAGTGCCACTAGCAAAAAACAATCCAAACTCCATCCAGGAGCTCAGTGCAGGTTGCGATATGCAAACTACTGTGCTGTCAGGCTAGGGAACCAATCCTAGTCTGTGCAAGGAGGAGCCGCAGAACTACTTAGATTCCAGGACCCTACTCAGTAAATATTGCCAGAGTTTAGTTATAGATCTAAAAATATATCAAATAAAAGGCACCTCACTCTTGCTCCAGGTGTCTTTCGGGTCCACCCTGTTCCCAGTTCAATGACCCCTCTCCTCTTCCCCCCGATAAACAATATTCAAGAAGGGGGGGGGGCAACCTCATCCTATTAACATTAACCAATCAAAACATATTTTGAAAATTTTTAATTATAAGCATTTCTTCCCTTTTCTAGACTCTTTTAACCCATCATACCAACCCATGACTTTACCTGGAGCCCTCAGCACAGATTGTGTTTGATGCAAACAGTCCAGTTTGTACCAGTCTATTTGTCTCCAACTTTTGCTAACTTTGGTAAACAATTTAATGTAAGAGGGTGAGCTGGACTTTTGTGACCCTGAACAACTGCGAGTACAGGCCTCTCTTTGCCAGGAGCTGGGACTGGATGACAGGGGATGGATCACCCATAACTGCCCTGTTCTGTTCATTCCCTCTGAAGCACCTGGCACTGGCCACTGTTGAACAGGATTCTGGGCTAGAGGGACCACTGGTCTGACCCAGGTTGGACATTCTTAACACACCTTATCTACTCTCTACATAGCTTCATTCGCACAGTGAGAGTCAGTGACAAAACTGCTCCCTATGGCTGCAGCTCCATAAAGGACAGTCCAGGGAACCTACACCACAGAAATTAACAAAGGCAACCCTCTGCTGCCCAGCCACTCCTCAGTCAGGGCAGCAATATTCTGAGCGACAGTATCTCTAAGGCAGATAGAACACTGTCAGCCTGAGATGATGTCTCACCCCTTCAGCAGGAAGCAGGGTAGTCCTATTCATATCGGGTTATCCCACAACAACAGAGACAGGTGGCAACTCCCTGCAGCAGATAGAGATGGACAGAGCCAAGGGGAATTGTCTAAGAGTCTATATTAGAAGTGGGGTGTTTAAGCGACTGTTCTGGAGAACATCAGCAGGCATACAAAGGGCACTGGCTGGCTTGGACAGCCTGCACGGGCCTCAAAGACTAGCACGCAGCAGGACAGCATTTTGCATTTCTAGGTCTGTTAGCCCTGGACCCCACCTACCACAGTGCGACTGGCTGTCACAGAGCTGAGTGCTGGCAGAGGATTCTTGGCATAAATTGTCACCACCACTTGGCTGCTGGTTTGATGCCAGTCTTGTCGACAAGACACCAACTTCGTATCCTGGTGAGGAAAGGAGCCTGTTACTGAGGCCAGCCTCCAGCATACATGAGCCTGTATCTCCTCCCCCATTGCAGAAAAAAAAAAAAGAAAAAAAAGAGATTTAGCCAAGGAGCCCTGCACCGTTCCTCCTGGCTGATATGTTAACTAAAGGCTAGAGTCCCAGCACAGCGCTAGAGGCCAAGCTGGCCCAGCACGTCAAATGTAACACTGGGTTCTTTACATTTAGACTAAAGCCATTTCCAACCCAGTCTGCAGCCCAATGAGACTAAAGACGGTCTCACCATTGTGTGCAGGAGGCAAGGTCACCAAAGCAATTACATCACTTTTAATATCCATCCTCCTCCCTGTTCCAAAGCAAGATCCTCACCAGGTTTTCCTAAGCCCCACAGTGATTCCCCAGGGAATCAGACAGGCCTGGCTCCCAGGTAGCAATTCAGTCTTCCAATCAGTGCTGGTCCTTCCTCTAAAACTAAACCTCTGTTTCCAGCCGTGAGCTTGGTTGAAGAATTCTCTCTCTCCTCTCTCTGACCTTATACTGGCACTCATCACCCCAGAGCTGGAATGCTTTGGGGGCAACACTTCTGAACAAAGCCATCTGAGGGAGCAAGTGTAATTCAACTCAGACTGACATTGGCACTGGCAAGTATCTAATACAGAAATGTTTGGTGCTAGGAATATTTTGAGAGGCTTTTCCTGCATTCAGAAGTTCAGCTGCCTGTGTCATCCTCACGCACAAAGTCCGGGTCAGTGTGAGGCTGCCTGTCTAGGAAAGGTTTGAAGATGAACCGGCCCATAAATGCTACGTCCAATTCAACTGTTTTAAATGTCCCTCTTAACCTGTTCTGTACCTCAATCAGAGCCTTCCACACCCAAACTGTTACAGCCAGAGAAACGTTTCCTGCTCGGACTTTCCCTTTGAAAGCCAGGCAAAGGCTTTGGGCACTTGACAGTGTAGACACTGGGCTAGCTGATCTCTCTCTCCTAGTCACAGGGGACATTAATCTCCAGAGAGGGGAGGGGAGCGGACGCTTGGGCCAAGAGACCTTCCTCCCTAGCCCACTGCTGCTTATACTTACCCACCAGCCCATCTAAGCAGCAGGGCCTTGGCACTCAGGGTGGCTGGGCTCAGTGCCCTGCTCTGGCTAACTAACCCTGCTTAACTTTTGTATTTGTCACCCACCAGTGGTTTTTAAGGTGTTAAAACCAAGGGCTGCACTTTCAGCCTGCCCCATCTGCAGGAAGCTGTGCAGTAGCCAGGCAAGGAGAGCAGCATTCAGTTAGGGGAAATGAGAGCTGTGTACAGTATCTCGTGTTATACCAGTTGCACCAGACACAATTCTGTAAGAATGACCCAGTTCTGTGTTGCTGCCTGCTTTAGAAATGGGCAGAGTAATAACCAGTTGTGCCAGTGAAGATGACTACGCTGTAGCAGTCAGATGGGTGTATGTAGGTAATAGCAGGATATTTCAAAGGGCAGGCTTGTGCTGACCTGATTTTGTTGTCTCTCATGGTTTTTTTAACAGCTAAGCAGGGGTGCGTCTGGTCAGTCCTGAACTGCAAACCTTCAAGGGAAAAATCCAGGTGGGCCTGGGGACCCCTTTGCACTTGCTGACAGGAAGAGCAGACTCTGTGTTAGCTGGGAAGTGCCTTCAGACTTTGGGTGCAGCTTCCCTAGCCCCTTTGCCTCCCGTGGGGAGACTGTTCATATTCTGCACTGCCGGTGTCATGTGTATTTAGTTTTGCTACCATGCCCTGACTTTTTAAGCTCATTTCCATTAGGCCTGGCTGAGATGGCATTTCTTTCTATGCATCTGTCGCTAGCAGTTTGAAACACCTGCCTTCTGAGATAAAATGCTCAGGCCTGGTCTCAGACAAGAGGGAAAAGTTTAAGAAAAGTTTGAAAAAGGATCAGAGATTCAAATACATTTTAATTTATCCTCAGTTTAAAAAAACCCTCAAGAAAGTGATATGCACGAGCCCATGTGAAGGCAGCATGTGGCGAAAGGGCTGCATTCACTAAATGCCAGAACTGCAGCTAAGGCCCGCACAGACTGTCATGCGGCCCCCATCTTCACAGGCACTGCAGTATGGCTTATCCCACGCCATCATACAAAGCGTAACAACACCTGTACGGTGGTTTCCCTCTTCAAAGCCCTGTGCTGTATAAATATTGTTGGAATCGTTGCCACTGGGCAAAGTGACGCATTATTCAGCAAACAGACTAAAATGGAGAGGACTTTAATTTCTCTCCATCCTGGGTCTGCACTAGCCCTTTAAAGAAGGGACACAGAAAGCAGTCCTGGCCCAGTCCCACTCTCCCTACAAGGAGGGATTATTTGCGTAAACAGCACTAGGCATGAAGAGCCAAATCCTGCTCCTCTGCCCCTTTGCCTAGCATCCTGATGCTCCAATGCAGGCATTTGTGTTTCTAGGAAAGGAGACTCGGGTAATGCACACACTCAAGGCCTCAGAATTACAATGGTTTCAGCCATAATATTTTTTGCATGTGATATTTTAAGAATTCATTTGGTCTGTTGTGCCCCAGTGACGAGCAGATGCCACAGTTACACGCACAGAGTGAGCAGCAGTGACAGTTCAGGATTCCTTTGCTGTCTGCTCACTGCTCTAAGCCTTGTGGCAGTGGCATACCTCCTTCTTTAGCCAGCTGTGTTTCCCAGTGCTGCAGCCCTCTTGCTCCAGAAACGCACTGAAGTCTGTAGTTTTAATGCCACAACAACTCCAGTACTTCATACTGGGGAAAGAGCAAGAAACAAATTAATCTAGGAATGCCAGAAAGGGACACGAGTCCAAGGAAGGTGGGTGCTCTAGGGGTTTAGGGGTAGAGCTAGGTGGAGGCAAGGAGACCTGGGGCACTCAAGATGCTGAGCATGGGGGATATGGGACTGATGGTCCCTCTGAGTTTGTTCAGACTGGAGCTAAGAGATGTGGCCATCTGCTAGCCTGTCTGTGTGACATGAGCTGGGGTGTCACATGGCCACAGGATAAAAATAACCAACACAACTGGCCGTGTGGTTGGAGGAGCTGCAGACTGAGTGGGCCCCCCAGGGTGAGCGTCTCTCCTTGTGGGAAAGCTTGCTGTGCTGCTGACTGGTCTGCCACTGAAGAGCGGAGTCAGGGTCCAAGGCGGGTAGGCAGTTTTCACAAGTATGGGGATAAAAGTCTCCTGGTTCCAAACAATGTTTCTTACCCCTCATGGAAGACAGGAATTCCGGGGTGGAAAATACAAGCCTCTGTCTCATTCTCTGCCCCCTTGTAGATCTGCCAGGGAAGAGGCAGTGACAATGATCAGCACAGCATGCTGCTGAAAATGAAACCTGACCTGAAGCTTTAGGGGAAGGCGGGAGGAGAATTCTTCTTTGCTTAAAGTGCAGCTGGTCCCCGCTGTGTCCTGCAGGACATGGCTGGAGCCTCAGGACCCTTCACTGACTGTCCTTTCCTGAGTTCTCCCCTCAAACACATGCAGCATGGGGTGGGAGGCTCAGATACCAAGGGGATGGGGACAGAGACATACACTCATTATTAGCTGGCTGGTCTCAGTCCCCACGCCCGTCACCTTTCCCTCTTTGCCATTTCCATGCTTCCCCACATTGTGTGTTTGCTCCCTGCTGGTTTTGCTACCCCTCCCGCTCCTGCCAGGCACTCCCTGTGCTGTGCTCTCCCTCCTTCTCCCTGCCCTCTCAGTCTCTCCCTACACCCTTCAATCTACTTCCTTCTGGATCCCTCCCTCCTTCCAGCCCCTTGAATCCCTCCCTTCTCCCCATGGTTACAGGCTTCCCAGCTGCACTGGGCTGAGCACCCCTGCTCCAGGGTTCTGGGGTTGGAAGGTTACACGCCTACACAAGCCATCAGTGTGCAATGCTGATGTGATGGAACTGCTGTCTGCCATGCAGACCATTCCAGGATCCTGCTCTCCTGGCAGTAAGAGCTTTTTGGGAAGCCTGTTGGATTTAGGTGAACAAAGTGGAGATGCCAGCTTTGCTGTGGGGCCAACAGATTCCACCCGAAACCTTCACTGTGGCTGAAGAAAATGTAGCTAGATGTTCCTGTCATAAGTCCCAGGTGCTGACACTTATTATTTTTGGTGGGCACTAGAGAGATCGTGAAGACCCTCTCCCCCCAGTTCCCAAACAAATCCAGAAAGCTGGTCTCTGCCAGTGCGGGGCACTGAGCCAGAATCAGCAGGGAAGGGAGCATGTGTCCACAGAGCTACGCTCTGAGATCTGATTCCCCAGAGCCTGGGACACCCTGACCTGGAATTTGGAACACAAAGCCAAGGGTGCAACTCACCGCCTTACAGCCTGAGTTCTTACAGGTGGTGCCAGTCCTGACCTCTGGAATGGCCTCTGCTGTAATCAACACACATAGCACAGAGCTCTTTATCAGGCTTAGACATTCACCCAGGGGTTTCACTCACATGCCCGTCAGCCAGGACCATGAGCCACATTATTTTTCACCAGAATACCCGTCCGTAGTCCCCCCGTGCACAGCTTCATCTTGGGATACAACCCCACAGCCTGCCACAGCCTGCAGTCCTCTGCACGACACACATACCTGCTTCTAAGTTGTGCACCCTCCATGCTTCCCATAATGCACAGCTCAAGACCACCCTGCCAGGCCCATCCCCCATCTTCTCACCCCTGCACAAGGAACCTCCCTCTGGGCATTGGTTTTTGGAGGCCAGCTTCAGCTTCTCCAGGGTCTGCTCCAGAGACCTGGACACTTTAATCAGCAGTGGCTGTCTTGGCTCATCAGAGCTGGAAAGAAAAAACACACACAACATAACAAAAACCGGCATTGTTTCCCCCAACACTCAGATTAACCTTCCCTGCCCCATCTTGAGAGGGAAGCAGGGGCAGGGCCGTCTACATGGCCAGTGCCTGACTCACCTTGGCCTTTCACGCTGCATCTTCTCAGCTGATTTTGGGCTTTGGACGATGGGTTCTGTGCTTGGCTTGGCCTTCAGCTTGTCTGAGGTATCCTCTGGCCGGAAGGGCTCGGGGGGCTTCTCATTGCTGTGACACCCCTTCATGCAGCCCTAAGGGGAGGGACCAGAGACAAGCCTAACACTCCTTTTGACCTCCCCATGCAAGGGGCTTGTAGTTCATGGTCACAAAGCCAGGACACTAAGCACACTATTGTGTGGGGCACTGTGCAGGGGACAGTCCCTAACCTCAGCAGCCCAAGGGAGCAGAGCGTCACGCTGTGCCCAGCTGCATTAACTGCCTGGAAGTTGTGCCAAAAGCATCCCAACAGCCTAGCACTACAGTGCAGCAGGAGGGGGTGGTTCAGGAACCTCTTAGTGCCAATGGGCCACGGGAACAGAGGGGGTGCCTGGGTGACAAGGATTTCCTGGGTCTGGGACATACAGTCTATCTAGGTCACCAAAGAATGTCGTCTGAGGTCTCAAAGAAAAGCCAGTGTCACACTGGTCATCAATATAATCACAAACGGCACATACAGATGCTGTGTAAGGAGTTATGTATATACACTGGCAATTATGTACTTAACGTCTGCGTCTAGGGCTGACCACCAGCAAAGGAGAAAAAGCGGTTTCTGTCAGATAAGAAGTGTCTGGCTGTTTAGACCTAAATTAAATACTGTATGGGTCACAGCAGGTCGCCTCTCCCTAGTCTGAACTGAATGCTAATGAAGCACTGTGAAGTGAGAGAAAAGTGACAGGAAGAAGCAAACAGCTAGGGAAGAGGGATGGGAGAAGAGAGACCTCATCTTGAGGTGCACGTCAAAGATTTTCTCTAGACTATTTGGGGGACAAAAAATGACACCCTAGCATCCTTCCCTGAGGCAGCAAATGGACAGTCAATTTGCTTTGTGAAAGAGGGGTCTCAGCCAGGCTTGGCTGAAATGCTGGTGAGAACGATGGGTGAAATAAGATATTAAACAAGAGGATAACTTGTTTTAGCCTCTAGAAAGCATGTTATGATTTTGATTTGTATGTAACCCATTTTCCCAGTATTCTCACTATCACATGAATCTCGGTTCTCTGACAACAAACACATTCTTGTTTTCATTATAACTAGATCTCAGTGCTGTGATGTTAAGCAAAGTGCTGAACCTGAGTTGAGTCTTACAAGCTGGAGTACGGTTCCTTAGGAACTGCAGGCCTGGGAGCCCTGTGAGTGTTCAGTGGAGGGGGCTAGACACTACAGGGAACACTCCAAGGATCTGGCAGTTGGTGTGTCCCTATTGCTACCTGAACAGAGAGACCCAGGCCTGAAGAGGCCTGGAAGGCTCTATGTGTGCTGCCAGAGGCTGGTGGTTTCAAGGTTCTGATCCACATCAGGCACAAACAAGACTTCTTCATGATGAGGGTAGGTGGTGGTGAGGTGCCTCACAACCCTGGGTACCTCTGGGGAGCATCACAGAGAGGCCTCTGGCTCTTCTTCCTGTGTACCAGTCCTTTGCTGGTGAAGGGCAATGTGCATAAGAGTTAGCCAGAAAGGCAGACATTGCAATAGTCAACACGGGAGATCCCAGGGCCTGAGCAGGAGTGTTAGCTACTGGGATGGAGACGGGTGGGAGATTTTGATACGTTGCAAATGAAGAAATGGCAAAATTTGGGCTTGGCCTGGATGTGATGGGAGGCATGAGAGACAGCCCCCAAGTTAAGTGCTTGAGTGAGAGAAAAGAGTTGTGAGTGAGGAAGGAGAGAGAATTTAGGAAGGTAGGTTTTTTTCAGCCATATTAAATATGACTGGTAAGCCATCCAGGAGCAGTCCGTGAGAGACTGAGAAGCAGGACTAGGCAGAGAAAGTCAGATCTATGCCCATCAACCAGTATCTAGGACTCAGGTGAGTAACATCATTAGGCTGAGAAAAATTCCCACTAGAATAGGGGAACCAGGGAAGCTGGGTGGGACTGGGATGGATCAGATGGTGGAGAGGGAATTGGATGCGGGGGAGACAGGCTGGATGGAGACAGGGAACCAGCCGGGAGAGGGACAGACTGGCCAGGGCAGAGATGGGGAAACAGACAGGGTGGGGACAGACCAGGCAGGGATAAGGATCTGGCCAGGGAAGTGAACAGGACAGGGACAGACCAGCCGGGAATAGGGATCTGGCCAGGGAAGTGGATGGGCCAGGGATGGACCAGCCTTGAATAGGGATCTGGCCAGGGAAACGGACACAGTAGGGACAGCAGGGCCGGCACTAGGTTTTTTGCCACCCCAAGCGAAACATTTTTTGCCTCCCCCCCACCCCAGCCCTGGGCTCCCCCATGCACTCCCCTGCTGCCCCAGCCCTGGGCTCTCCCCTCCCACACCTGCACCCCCTACTGTCCCAGCCCTGGGCTCTCCCCCCCCACACACCCTGTGCTGCCCCATCTCTGGGCTCCCCCTTCCCCCCCCAATGCTCCCCCACCCACACACCCCCTGCCGCCCCAGCCCTGGGCTCTCCCTCCCCCCCGCCCCGCCCACTCCTTCCGCCCTAGCCCTGGGTCACTGGTAACTTGCTCCCAGGGCGGGTCATTCAGCAGGAATTTTGGATGTGTACAGAACAGACAGGATTGGTTCCCATATGGTTACAGAACTGCAGTAAAGTGGAACAATTTTCAGCTTGTGTTATTGGAGGATATCTGGATGCATATTATAAGACTGTCCTCCATGAATGAGGAAAAGTTGAGGTGCCTTCATTATTCTTTTGTTCCACACTTTGTTTCTATGGGGCATTTGCCAATGCAATATCACTGTCTTCCTTTTAAACAAATAAAACTAATAATAATAAAAAAAGGCAATGGCTGTTGAAAATAGCAATTCCTGTCCTAAAAACCACTGGGAAGCATTTCTTGCTCAATTTTATCCTACTTTTTCTACAGCAAATTACAGTGGATCAGTATATTTGATTTGGGAGAAATGAAATAAGAGCTGCCCAAATTGAGCCTGAGCACTCCTGAATTTTGAGGTGTTCAAATCTGGAAGGCGGGTGCTAGATTCCCTTTCTGAATATTAGCTAAATCTGGAAAGGAAAAGTCAATTTCTGCTTCCATGGCTCAGAGGTGGAAATCCTCCTACGTGCCTGGTACTGCATCTAAAGCTGCCCAGGTCCAGTAGAGCCTCCCCTCCCTTACTTTTCATTTTAAATTCTCCTAGTGGGGTCCACATACCTCCCTTGCTAGGCTCCCGATAGAGAGGGGCACCGTCCAGTTAGTCCACCCAATTCCTTCTTTGGGGGCTGCAAGGTGAGGTCACACCAGTATCCCTAATCCAGTCTGGGGATGTCTTCTGAAGGGGATATCTGGGCCAAAGCCTTCTACTCCTTGGCCACACTTGTTCCCCATTCACAGTGCCACCCCGCTCTAGCAGTGAGCTCTCCATTCACAGCAAGCTGCAGCATGAGTATCAGAGGGGTAGCCGTGTTAGTCTGGATCTGTAAAAGCAGCAAGGAGTCTTGTGGCACCTTATAGACTAACAGACGTTTGGGAGCACGAAAGCTCATGCTCCCAAACGTCTGTTAGTCTATAAGGTGCCACAAGACACCTTGCTGCTTTTGCAGCATGAGGTTTCAGCTACCATACTCCCTCCCCCTCCCTTTCCTGTTGATAGCGGCCAAAGGAATGCTGGGAAATGTAGTTCTTTCCCTGCTCCAGGGCTGGCTCTATAGGCAGGGAGCTAACCAAGGAACTACAGCTCCCAAGGCCCCCTGTTGGTTCTCAGCTCCCAGGCTGGATCCCTGCTGGCTGCCGCCCCTGCAAATGGGCTGCCCCAAGCACCTGCTTGCTTTGCTGGTGCCTAGAACTGCCCCTGAGGGACAGACGGGCCAGGCAGCCAGAGGATTCTGGTATTTTGTTTTGGGGGAAGGGCGTCTGGGAGCGGTGGAGACTGGAGCGCCTGTAGAGGTGGGTGGGTTACATACCTTTATGGAGAGGAATTCTGAGAAGTCTGTGGTTCGTTTCTTGCAACAAGACCAGCCCTGGACACAAGAATAGGATGTATATGGTCAGGTATGGAAAACCGCACTGACCTCTCAATCCCCACATCAAACACACACTTCCCTGTATCCTGGATCTCCCTTTGTCCTGGATGGACTGTCACCCATACACATGGACTGTCATCCATACCTCATGAAGACAGCTGTTTCTGGCATCTGGTTCTGAACTTATGACAAGAGCTGTCCCTCTACCGCTGCACTCACCTTCAGGGCATCATGGAATATGGGAACACCTGGGTGGTACACACAGGAATCTATGAGACAAAAACAAGAACATAAGAGTGACCAAACTGGGTCAAACCAAAGGTCCATCTAGCCCAGTATCCTGCCTTCCGACAGTGGCCAATGCCAGGTGCCCCAGAGGGAATGAACAGAACAGGTAATCATCAAGTGATCCACTCCTTGTCACCCATTCCCAGGTTCTGGCAAACAGAGGCTAGGGACCCCATGCCTGCCCATGCTGGCTAATATCAATTGATGGACCGATCCTCCATGAATTTATCTAGTTCTTTTTTGAACCCTGTTATAGTCTTGGCCTTCACAACATCCTCTGGCAAGGAGTTCCACAGGTTGACTGTGCACTATGTGAAAAAAACACTTCCTTTTGTTTGTTTTAAACCTGCTGCCTCTTAATGTCATTTGGTGGCCCCTAGTTCTTCTGTTATGAGAAGGAGTAAATAACATTTCCTTATTTACTTTCTCCACACCAGTCATGATTTTACAGACCTCTATCATATCCCCCCTTTGTCGTCTTTTTTCCAAGCTGAAAAGTCCCAATCTTATTAATCTATTCTCATACGGAAGCCATTCCATATCCCTAATATTTTTTGTTACCATTTTCTGAACCTTTTCCAATATATCTTTTTTGAAATGGGGCAACCACATCTGCACACAGTATTCAAGATATGGGCGTACCATGGATTTATATAGAGGCAATATGATACTTTCTGTCTTATCTATCCCTTTCTTGATGATTCCCAACATTCTGTTTGCATTTTTTAACTGCTGCTGCACATTGAGTGGATGTTTTCAGAGAACTATCCACAATGATGCCAAGATCTCTTTCTTGAGTGATAGATAATTTAGACCCCATCTCTCAAAACAGAGAGTATCAGCGCTTCAGGACACAAATCCCTATTGGTCAGCCAGCGCTCCTGCCCTGCTCCCTAGAGCATCCCTGTGACATACCTGGGGCACAATCCAGACTAATGAGTAGCTTTGTCACCCCTTCCCCTGTAACCTTGGGTGCTTTATGATGCCTTGCTGTGGGAGCTCCCACCTGGGCCACTCACAAACAGCCTTCCAGGGCTTGCTGCTTCCTGTTCATTCAGCTCCATGGCTTCCAGCCGCTGCCCTTATGCCTGCTTTTTTTTGGCTCACTTTCTCTGTCTCTCTTCTTTCTCCAATCTGGCCAGCTCTAGCTTTGAAGTTCTGTTGCTGCTGCTCATTTTTATGATTTACTGTTTCTATTTCCCTTACTCGAAATAAGCAAACAGAAAACAACAAGCTGTAACCTCTCTGTGACTGTTTCCAGCCACCAGTGCTATCCCAGTGCTTGAAGTGTAACAAGCTGTGCACAAACCCTAGTTCGCTGCACCACTGTGACATACCAAGGTACAATCCAGACTAACGAGTAGCAGTGTCTAACCTGGGGTGCCCTTTACCATGCCGTGCTGCTGTAGCCTCCAGTCTGGCTTGCTCACAAACAGTCTCCAGCGTGTAAGGCCTGGTCTACACTAGGCGTTTAAATCAGTTTTAGGAGCGTAAAACCGATTTAACGCCACACCCGTCCACACTAGGAGGCACCTTATATCGATTTTAATGGCTCTTTAAATCGGTTTCTGTACTCCTCCCCGACGAGAGGAGTAGCGCTAATATCGGGATTAACATATCGGAATAGGGTTAGTGTGGCCGCAAATCGACGGTATTGGCCTCCGGGTGGTATCCCACAGTGCACCACTGTGACTGCTCTGGACGGCATTCTGAATTCTGATGCACTGGCCAGGTAGACAGGAAAAGCCCCGCGAACTTTTGAAATTCATTTCCTGCTTCCCCAGCGTGGAGAGCTCATCAGCACAGGTGACCACGCACAGCTCATCTGCACAGGTAACAATGCAGTCTCCTGAGAATCGAAAAAGAGCCCCAGCATGGACTGCACGGGAGGTACTGGATCTGATCGCTATATGGGGAGAGGATTCAGTGCTAACAGAACTGCGTTCCAAAAGACGAAATGAAAAAGTATTTGAAAGAATTTCTAAGGCTATGACGGATAAAGGCCACAGCAGGGACTCAGTGCAGTGAAGAGTGAAAGTTAAGGAGCTCAGACAAGCCTACCAGAAAACCAAAGAAGCAAACGGAAGGTCCGGGGCAGGTCAAAAAACATGCCGCTTCTATGCTGAGCTGCATGCAATTTTAGGGGGCTGCGCCACAAGTACCCCACCCCTGACCGTGGATTCCGAGGTGGGGGTTGTAATCTCTGCCATGGCTGAGGATTATGCAGACAGGGAAGATGAAGATGAAGAAGAGGAGGACGACCTAGCAGAGATCACACAGCACTCCGTGAGCCCCAGCAGCCAGGAGCTTTTTATCACCCTGACGGAATTACCCTCCTCCCAGCCCTCCCAAGCAACTATCCCAGACAATGACGCCATGGAAGGGACCTCTGGTGAGTGTACCTTTGCAAATAGCAAACATTTTTTTTTAAGCAAGCGTTTTTTAATGATTGATTTGCCCTGAGGACTTGGGATGCATTCGCAGACAGTATAGTTACTTAGAAAAGTTTGTTAACATGTCCAGGGATTGAGAGGAAATCCTCCAGGGACATCTCGATGAAGCGCTCCTGTAGGTACTCCAGAAGCCTTTGCAGAAGGTTTCTGGGTAAGGCAGCCTTGTTCCGCCCACCATGGTAGGACACTTTACCACGCCATGCATGTAGCAAGTAATCAGGTATCATTGCATGGCAAAGCATAGCAGCGTATGGTCCCGGTGATTGCTGGCATTCAAGACGCATCCGTTCTTTATCTCGCTGTGTTATCCTCAGCAAAGTGATATCGTTCAGGATAACCTGGTTAAAAATCAGGAATTTAAGTAAGAGGGATGGCCATTTTCCTACTGGGTTCGTGGACTGCAGCAGCTTAAAAAAAATCCTTTCCTGCACGTAGCCAAGCGGGGGGAGGGGAGGAGTGAAATGCCGATGATCTTTTTTGTGTTTGGTCAGCGGGGCTTCCCCAAGCTACCAGCCACGCAGTGGGTGTGGGGGTGGGTGGGAAGGGTGTTGATTAGCAGGGAGCTAGTATTAGCCATGCGTTGGGGGGAGGGGTAAATCACTACAGACGCCGAAAGACAGTGGCTTACCATGGCCGCATGCAAGCTGAATTCTGATGCCCGGACCTGTGTCTGTGAGATCTGTAACGCTAGAGCTGCAGGCACTCAGTATTAAGATGAAAAATGTGACCTTGTAGGGAAATCACATGTGCTATGTAAGGTGAATAGTGCTGTTCACTGTGAAAGAGTATAACCATTGTTCTGTAAAATGTATCTTTTTAAATATTTCTCTCCCTCATGCAGCTGCAAATTTTTCGAGCATCCCTCCTCCATCCCAAAGGCTAGCACAGATAAGGCGGAGGAAAAAGAAGACGCGAGATGAAATGTTCTCGGATATTATGGAAGTTACACGCAATGAAAGAGCTCATCTGAATGAGTGGAAGGACGTGGTATAAAATTACAGGAAAGAGGCCAGTGAACGTGAGGACAGGAGGGACACCCGAGATGAGAAGTGGCGGCAGGAAGACCGGCAGGAAAATCAGCGGTGGCAGGATGCAACTCTGGGGCTGCTGCGTGATCAAACTGACATGCTCCGGCGTCTGGTGGAGCTTCAGGAACGGCAGCAGGATCACAGAGTGCCGCTGCAGCCCCTGTATCACCACCCTCAACCCTCACCATGTTCCACATCCTCCTCACCCAGACATGTAAGAACGCGTGGGGGGAGGCTCCGTGCACCCGCCCACTCCACCCCCGTGGACAGCCCAACCAGAAGGCTGTCATTACTGTGAAATTTTTTTAATGGCCTTCTCCATCCCTCCTATCCTCCTCCCAAACCACACCCTTAGTTCTCTCCCTCTTTTTATAATGAATTAATAAAGAATATATGATTTTTAAACGAGAGTGACTTTATTTGCATAAGTAAGCTGTACTCGAAGGGGGAGGGTGAGTTGCTTACAGGGACTGAGTCAATCAAGGGGGTGGGTGTTCATCAACAAACACAGCAGTCACAGTGTACCCTGGCCATTGATGAAGCTCGTTTTCAAAGCTTCTCTGATGCGCACCGCTTCCAGGTGTGCTCCTCTAATCTCCCTGGTGTCTGGCTGCGCGTAATCAGCAGCCAGGTGATTTGCCTCAGCCTCCCACCCCGCCATAAAGGTCTCCCCCTTACTCTCACAGAGATTGTGGAGAATACAGCAAGCAGCAATAACATAGGGGACATTGGTTTGGCAGAGGTCTGAGCGAGTCAGTAATGTCCGCCAGCGCGCCTTTAAACGGCCAAATGCACATTCCACCACCATTCTGCACTTGCTCAGCCTGTAATTGAACAGATCCTGACCACTGTCCAGGCTGCCTGTGTATGGCTTCATGAGCCATGGCATCAAGGGGTAGGCTGGGTCCCCCAGGATAACGACAGGCATTTCAACATCCCCAACTGTTATTTTCTGGTCTGGGAAGTAATTCCCTTGCTGCAGCCGTTTAAACAGAGTAGTGCTTCTGAATACGCGAGCGTCATGAACCCTCCCTGGCCATCCCACGTGGATGTTTGTGAAACGTCCCTTGTGATCCACCAGTGCTTGCAGCACCATTAAAAAGTACCCCTTCCGGTTTACGTACTGGGTGCCCTGGTGCTGCGGTGCCAAGATAGGGATATGGGTTCCATCTATCGCCCCACCACAGTTAGGGAATCCCAGTGCAGCAAAGCCATCCACTATGGCCTGCATGTTTCCCAGAGTCACAACCTTTCGTAGCAGCAGCTTAGTGATTGCTTTGGCTACTTGCATCACAGCAGCCCCCACAGTAGATTTTCCAACTCCAAATTGATTCCTGACTGACCGGTAGCTGTCTGGCGTTGCAAGCTTCCACAGGGCTATCGCCACTCGCTTCTCTACTGTGAGGGTTGCTCTCATCTTGGTATTATGGCGTTTCAGGGCAGGGGCAAGCAAGTCACAAAGTTCCATGAAAGTGCCCTTACGCATGCGAAAGTTTCGCAGCCACTGGGAATCGTCCCACACCTGCAACACAATGCGGTCTCACCAGTCAGTGCTTGTTTCCCGGGCCCAAAATCGGCGTTCAATGGATAGAATCTGCCCCATTACCATCAGGATCTCCAAAGCGCAGGGGCCCGCGGTTTGAGAGAATTCTGTGTCTACGTCCTCATCACTGTCATCGCCGCGCTGCCGTATCTGCCTCCTCCTCACCTCGGTGTGAAGGTCTGGTTCACCATATACTGCACGAGAGTACGCGAGGTGTTTAAAACATCCACGATTGCGGTATTGAGCTGAGCAGGGTCCATGCTTGCTGTGCTATGGCGTCTGCACAGTTCACCAAGCAAAAATGGCGCGAAACGCTTGTCTGCTGCTTTCAGGGAGGGAGGGGTGAGGCTGTACCCAGAACCACCCGCGACAATGATTTTTGCCCCATCAGGCACTGGGATCTCAACCCGGAAATTCCAAGGGGCGGGGGAGGCTGCGGAAACTATGGGATAGCTACGGAATAGCTACCCACAGTGCAACGCTCCAGAAGTCGATGCTAGCCTCGGACCGTGGACGCACACCACCGATTTAATGTGTTTAGTGTGGCCGCGCGCACTCGATTTTATACAATCTGTTTTACAAAACCGGTTTATGCAAATTCGGAATAGTCCCGTAGTGTAGACGTACCCACGGTCGCTCCCAGCTATGTCTGTGTGTGAGCTGCAGCCAGCCAGCCACACCGTGGCTCTTACCAGCCTTGATTATACTGCAGGGTGACCCCAGCACACCCCCAGTCTTAGGTTTTCCCCTAGAAATAGGTGTCCTGTGATCCCCAACGCTCTCCTGCACAATACAAATATGATAAGTCTGTTAGTTTTTAAGATAATTATATGCCGTCTTATTATTTTAAATAGTTCTTCAAACACTTAAATTTAAACACATTGGATTCGATATAACAATAAAAAGTTTATTAACTACACAAAGAGATTTTAAGTGAATACAGGTAATGAGGTATAAAAGTCAGAAATGTTTTACAAGAAAAATAAAGATAAAATGCAATTAGTGCTGAACTTAACGACATTAAATTCAAAGCAAAGTTCTTCTCAGCACAAGCTCTCAACAGTCTTGCTGACCAAACTTTTAGGCCAGGACCCCTGCTTCCTTTGTCCCTTCTCACATGGTGAATCAATGGCCAGAGAGGGAGGGAGCAGGGGGAGTGTTCCTTGAGGTGTTTATCCCTCATTTGTATAGTGTTAGTCCCCCTCTTGAAAACATTTCCAGCTGAGATTCAGGACAGAGCAGGGTTACCCAACTTACTGACCCTCCGAGCCGCAAGCGGCAATCTTCAGAAGTTCGAGAGCCAGGGCACACCTGCCAGGTCTCAGTGCTTCACCCCCATTGGAGGCGCCTGCTGGGGCTCTGGATTTCAGACCCGCTCCTGCTGAAGCCCTGAGACTTCTCCCTCTCTGCTGGGCCGAAGCCCCTACCCCACTCCCCTGCTGCAAGGCAGAGGTCCTGAGCTCCCCCACGAGTCTGATAATCGGAGAGTGGGGATGTTGTGGGGAACTCCGGGAGCTGCACTTGAATGGTAAAATAGCCGCATGCAGCTCACAAGTCACAGTTTGGCCACCCCTGACATAGAGATCCTATGGGGAAGGATGTTCCCTGCTGCTCTTCCTCACTGGTTGGAACATCTTTTGTTTCCCTTCCTGCTTGATGACTCTGTTTATTGCTTAAATGCAAATTAAGCAGAGCACACAATCCTTTGTTTGACACAGACTTGTTTGCCAACCTCAGTTTGGAACATATATTAAGATCATCATAAGGGGAATCTTATAATGTCACAGACAATGTTGCCTCACATTTTATCAGGACAATACAGACCAGCAAATTATGAGTTTTCAGATGGTACCTGTAACGGGTTTGGACTCACCCCTGCGGCGCCTCCTGCTGGTGATCCCGGGGAATTAGATCGGTTCCCAGCCCCATAGCGCCCTATGCAGGCCAGTGATCCGCCTGGTCCCGAGTCCCTCCCTGGACCCCGGTGCCCTTTCACATGGGGTGCTGCCCCCTGGCAGTAACCCCTTTCTCTCAGGGAACCCCCACCCTCTATCCCCACCTTGCCTCAGTGTAAGGCCACTGCCAGTCATTGTCTAGCCCCACGTCCTGGGGCAGACTGCAGTATCAGCCTATTCATCACTGGCAAGGAGGGTTTGGACCTGCTGCTTTGGCCTACCCCTGGGCTGCCTCTGCAACCCCAGTACCTGTTAGCCCAATGCTAGGCCGCAGCCTGGGGCTTTCCAGGCTGGAGCTCCCCAGCTCCTCTGCCTTTCCCCAGCTCTGCTCCACTCAGGTACCCGGTCTAGCTCCCTGCAGCCAGGCCCATCTCCCTCTGAATACAGAGAGAGACTGTCTTAGCTTCCGGCTTCCCTGGCCTTCTTATAAGGCCCTGTGGCTCAGTTTGGGGCGTGGCCCCAGCTGCAGCCACTTCCCCACTCAGCCCAGCCTAAAGGCTGCTTTCTCCAGCCACAGCCCCTTCCCAGGGCTGTTTTTAACCCCTTCAGGGCAGGAGCAGGGGTCCACCCTGCTACAGTACCTCACAAGGCATACTCTATACAAAGATTATTACAACAGTGAGTAGGGTGTGGACACAGGGGTACATTCTGTCATGGCCACCCTGCTGGGAGAGGCTGCAGCAGGAGTAGCTGGGTGCTCCCCTCAGAGCCAGTGCTCCTGCCCTGTTCCCTACATGAGAGGCTGTGACTGGAGTAGCTAGGACATCCCCCATGCATCCACAGCCAGTACATCTGCCCTGTTTCCTACAGGGCCTCCTCCTGGGAGAGGCTGGGAATGGAGCAACGGGAGCTCCCACACAGCCAGCACCCCACCTTGATCACTGTGGTGGACCAGCTAGGAACTATTGGGACTAGAGCGCTGAGTTTCCCTTCTGCCGAGCAGAGTGTGCATTCTTGAAGCCTACTCCAGCCGTCAGTGAGGTGCGTGTCCTACAGGAGTGAGTCAGATTGCAATGAGGAGTGCCTGCTGCTACCCCTTTCTCTAGCTCAAGCAGTTGGGCCAATCAGGCTATTAGTAGGAGGCCTATTAGAATGAACATTGCCAGCAGATCAAGGGAAGTGATTATTCCCCTCTATTTGGCACTGGTGAGGTCTCCTCTGGAGTACTGCATCCAGTTTTGGGCCCCACACTACAGAAAGGATGTGGACAAATTGGCGAGAGTCCAGTAGAGGGCAATGAAAATGATTTGGGAGCTGGGGCACATGACTTATGAGGAGAGACTGAGGGAACTGGGATTGTTTAGTCTTCAGAAGAGAAGAATGAGGAGGGATTTGATAGCAGCCTTCAACTACCTAAAGGGGGGTTCCAAAGGGGCTGGAGCTCGGCTGTTCTCAGTGGTACCAGATGACAGAACAAGGAGCAATGGTCTCAAGTTGCAGTGGGGGAGGTTTAGGTTGGATATTAGGAAACACTATTTCACTAGGAGGGTGGTGAAGCACTGGAATGGGTTCCCTAGGGAGGTGGTGGAATCTCCTTCCTTAGAGGTTTTTAAGGTCAAGCTTAATAAAGTCCTGGCTGGGATGATTTATTTGGGTTGGTCCTGCTTTGAGCAGGGGGTAGGACTGGATGACCTCCTGAGGTCTCTTCCAACCCTCATCTTCCATGATTCTATTTCCAGGTTTGGTCCGCAGGGTAACACTTCTCAGATTTGCATTTTACGCCCCTATGAGATACTCAGCTTGGGACAGGCACCTGCAGATACCCTCTGGACAGTCAATGCCTTACCTGGTTCTCATGCACCTCAGGAACCAGAGACTGTTCTGGGCTTTGAGGAACCCAGCCTAGCTAAAAGCAGAGCCAAGACTAGCCTCCCCTCCTCCCCTGCCCCCAATGTACCTGGAACTTCATCAACAGTTGCTATGACCCTGACCTCAGTGATTCAACACCCATCTGGAAGGGAGCTCTCATTGACACCAGTTGCCTCCATTTACTTGAACTTCACTAGACCCCTCACTTAGGCTCCTGGCTTACTCGGAGAATTGGCCCTGGAAAAAAATATTAAAATGCTGCCAACTCAATGAAAAACTTCCAGGGGATTGGATAGGGGAAGGGGGCTGAATTTATTTTCATGCCTAGGGCCCCAGGTTAGCTTAATCCCACCATGCAATTCAGTGCAGTTTGGTATCAGCTAATGGGCAGAATTTGCATCCCCTTCCACATTTTCAGGCACCATCTATTAATTGGCTATGGTTTTCTACATGCAGCTGAATGCTGCTGACTCAGGCTGGCATTTCCAAGAGTCGGGGAATCAGCTAGAGCAACTGGCTCACTGGAAATCCCAGTAGTTCAACTTCTGTTACCTGACACAAGGGAAAGGAAACGTTGTAACAAGATTGAGGAAAACAGCTCAAATCTCAGCTCACTAACTCCTAGAAAACAAATCCACTTACCCTCAGCGTTCTTATTGGCATCAAATCTTTGCCCACAGCCCTTGTTGTAACACAGCAAAGCCATTTCCAAGGCTCGAACAATTGTAACTCCTGCCTTGTGGTGCAAAGGGCCTGTGCACACTTTCCTGTCCCTGCACTGATTAATTACATTGCTCTGCCTTGTTGCTCTGTTAAGGCTGCATCAGAGAGAGGCTGGAAGGAGAGATGGGCTGGGTCTATCTTTAGGCACAGCCAGAGAGGGGCGGTCTGGGAATCAGAGAGCAGCCCAAAGATGGGCACACAGGCCCAGCAGCTGAGCTGGCTGGACATGTCTGTCAGCTTCAAGTGTCACTGTCTGAGCAGACATTTCTGTCCTGCCCCCCTCCTGAGAGGGGAGGGCCCACAGCAACTGCAGGCGGGGAAAGGAACAAAATAAGAAAGAAGCCAAATTTATCCCTAGTGCAAGCCCACAAACTTCTATGCCCTGGTGTGAAGAATGACATAATCCCTGTGCTAGGAAGGCAGCTGCTGCAGCTAAGGTTATGTTCAGTCAAAAGGCCTTTCTTTGTCCTAATCAGTGACTCCACTGCACAATCACTCATCTTGCAGCAGCACAATTTTTCCAATGATCCACTCAGTCTGACTTTTGGGAAACCAAGCTGGGTTCTTCTTCTCCCTGCCCCGCCACCCCTGAGAAGAATGTAGCTAGTGAATCTGTTGTGGAGTCCAGCACATCCATTTATGTGAATGTGAACAGTAAGCAACGGTTGATGTTATTTATTACACGTACCGTGTCATTGGTGGGGGGGTGGAGGAACATCCTTAGACTAGCAGACAAACAGTTTAAATGACCTGCTTAAAGCACAGGTTCAATCCCAGTGCAGGTGTGTAGCCAGGCAATATTAGAACAAGGCTTAGGCAGGTGTTACTTTGACATTAACATTTTCTAATCATATCCCTACTTTTAATTCCTTACACAGCGACAAGGAAGAGACTAGGTTATGAGGCAATACATTTAAGTATCCTGAACTTTACTAATAGGGAAAAGAATATTTCCAGCAAGTGATTCTAAGTCTCAACCGTGGTGTATGGAAATATTTGGCCAAGGACACGGCAGGGTTCAGATAATCCAAACGCTACAGAAAGAACCAAAGGTTTCTAGCAAACCAAGGGAAGAGACATTCCAGAAGGTCCCAAGAGCATGCGTCGAGCCTCCAGAGAGACACAGCTGTTCCAATGATTAAGGAGGCTGGGGGAGGAAGGTGCCGGCTATTACTAGATACATAGATGTCAGTGTACAAAGGCACCAGATGGACTTTAGCAAAGCACCTCAGACAGGGTCTCGTGAAATCCAGCCTGGATGGAATGTGCTGTGATAGAGACGGCAGTGTCCAGCATGTGCTTGGGAGACCTCACTGAATTCAGTGTAAGTATCTTTGGGGTTCATTGTATTAAATGCAAAGTTTATGTATTATTGTGGGCCAGGATTGTATGTAACCTCTTGTAAAGGATTCACTCACTGCAGGAGCGCTGCCTCATGGCCAGACATGGCATAGCAACTGTCTTCCCATATGGCTGCTCTATCACTGCAGTGGTCTCTCTCCCCACAACTTGTCCCTCTGGACAGGTCATGCTTTAGTCCACCCCTCCCAGGGTAAAGGAGCATCTAATGACCTTACAGCAGGTCTTCTGTCTGCCTCTGGGCTCTTTATACCCCTTACCTCATGGGGTTTCACCCCACCTTTCTCATTGGTTGGTAGGGGAACCCAGGCCCACCCTCTGCTCTGGGTTGCAGCCCAGGACCCGCTGGCTGGCAGCCAAGGGTCCCTCAGAGTCCTTGCTGCCCCCCAGGACCACTTCCTACCTCTTCTATACCCCACTGAGTGACTGAAGACTCTCCCACTGCAGCTCCTTTCTGCTGCAAATTTCCTAGCTTTTTAAGCACCACCCAGCCCCTCCCCAGCTGTGCTCCATCATCAGTCAGGCCCACATTAATCCATTCAGGGATTGTGTGGAGTACACACCCCATTGCACCTCTCTAGGGGGGAGATATGATCTGAGGCCTGCAAGTTCAAAGGACTACCACTGAAAATGTGCCAGACAAGAATGGACTTTTGGACAAGAATAGACAATAAGCGTTAAGTGGGTTTCCTGTGGAGTACCTGGAAGGCGGGGGGAGGGTTGCTTAATGCAAATTCCCCACTTCTGGTTATGCACAAACCCTGCCTTTTGAAGCTATGCCCTGAGAGGCGGGTCTTTGTCTGCTGGTTACCTGTTCCCGAAGATTAGAGATCAAAGGCCCAAGCTGTATAAAGAAACAGATGAACTGCCCAGCTGGTTGTTCTGGTTCAGAATTTGAGATAGTCATTAACTTGCAGCCCTGTGCGTTTTGAAAGACTGATGCCCACCAGAACTTGCAGCTGGAGACGGAGGACTGCCGTTGAGCATTTAGAATGTGTGAGGGTTTTTTATTGTTTTCTCTGTAATGCTTTCACCTTAAGAATAAATGTGCTTGCTTAGAAAGATCTTTGTGGTGACTGGTGATTGCTGGTAATTACTCTGTTCGCAGCCTCAGGAGAGGAAGCAAAGCACAGATGCAATTTAGGAAGTCTCGCTTGCTGGGAATATCACAGTGTAGGCAAGGAACTCTGCAGCCTGGAAAAACTCCAGTCTGGAGGGAGAGAGACATGAGTCTCCACCCAAGAGAGGTGATAGATGATGATCTGGGAGCCTAGAGTGGATCCCTTGGTGGACCACAGAGGGGAAATACTGGTGCAGTTGCCCTGAACTGAGGGGTCCAGACAATCCAAAAGTTACAGAAATAACCAAAGGCTTTCACCAAACCAAAGGAAAAGACATTCTGCCTTAAGCATCTGCACTGATATGTAAGATCCAGTGAATAGGGGTGGCTGCTAGGAGGCAGGTGCTGTCTACTGATGGACATGCATACATCAGTGTACTAAGGGAACATATCTGGACTTCAGTAAAGCATTTCATACAGGTTCTCATGAAATCCAGCATGGGAGTATACTCTCTGGAGCTTCTTTGAACATTCCACTGTCATCACTGAGGTCACAGGAGAAAAGAGCAAATGTTATACAATGTTCTACAAGTCCCAGACTGAGTTTGCTCAGATTCTTCCTCCTCCTGATTCTCTAGTCCCAGAATCCCACCACTCTCCCCCATCAAAACAGAAAAACCCTCTCCAGATTAGAGATTTTAATTTATTGCTACAAAAATCTAGGAACATTTTATTTTCATTATATCTATGTACATAAAGACAAACATATCATATTAGACACCATTGCCTACTGGAGCATGCTTACTTCTCTGCTCCATTTCAGCAAACACAGGTCACCTGGGTTTGATCAGAAATGCAGATTAAAGAGTAGACTGTTAGAAAGGAGGCACACAGGGAACCCACTAGAGAAGTAAATCTATATGATTCAGTTTTGCATTGTCCAGGGGTTGAACCCTGTCCCCATCCCTTTGAAATGCCTGTGAACATAATATTACTCCTTAAATGCCAGCCTGCTGAGTGCCTGCTGACATCTGTCCTTCCCAGGCTGGGAGGTGTCAAAAGTCCAAAGGCACTGCGAACCATCCAGAAAGATTTGGCCACAGCAGGCAGAGAAAAGTCCCAAACTTAGTTCATGTTGCTTTATAATGCCACCTTCCAAATCAGGCCTTGACCTCTGACCTCAGGGTGTCCTATCAAGCAGGCCGGTTAGCTTTTTCCTCGTCATTTCATAGGCTAGGAAGAGGGCACCATTGGAGGGGAGAGCACGTATCACTGTGGGCACCAGTCCACAGTAAAGAGCCATGAAACCTACAACACAAACACCACAATCAGGTGAGCTCACCATGCCTGTGACAGACAAACAGAACGTCCCCTATGGAGCCCACAATGGCCTCAGCTTGGTGAGATTCTCAACCAGAGCAAGATATCAAGGGAAACCCTCCCAGGCAGGGGAGACCGAACCTGGGAAATGTCTACAGGCGAGTCTCATCTTACGCGGGGGTTCCGTTCCGTGGTTAGAGCGTAAAGCGAAAACCGTGTATAGTCAAAATTACATTGAGTTGAATGGGGCAGAATCGCCTGCACTACAGGTATAGTATTAAAATTGTTATTTTTCTCTTTTTTTGTTTTTGCCAACCGCGTAAAGCTGAAATTGCGCATGTTAAATGTGCGTAAGATGCGACAGACCTGTACATCCCCTTTTCGAGAACCCTAGGAGAACCAGAGATTCCAAGGCCAGAAGGGATCATTGTGATCATCTAGTCTGACCTTCTGTGTGACAATTCCCAAAAATAATTCTTAGAGACGATCCTTTACAGAAACATCCAATCTTGATTTAAAATGGTCAGTGATGAAGAATCGACCACCTTGGTAAGCTGTTCCAATGTTTAACTGACAAAATTTACACCTTATTTCCAGTATGAATTTGTCTAACTTCAGCTTCCAAGTGTTAGACCTTTCTCTGCTAGACTGAAGAGCACATTATCAAATATTTGTTCCCCATTTAGGTATTTATTAGACTGTAATCAAATCACCCCTTAACTTCTTTGTTAAGATAAATAGATTGAGCTTATTGAGTCTTGAAAATTAATGTTACTGGTCCAGAAAACTCTTTAGCCAGCTCTTTCAAAACTCTTGGATGCAAATAATTTGGACCTGCTGATTTTAAAATGTCTAACTTTAGAGATGGATTCAGTGAATGAAGCTGTCTGTGTGTCAGCTACCTTCTGTCCTCAAGATGTGAAGAAAGGAGAGCAGGAAGCCATCTTGCCGCCCTGCCATGGAAAGCACCTGGATCCGAGACTTCACTGAGTCAATGGGATAGACAGCCAGCCAGAAACAGGCTCCCCCCATCCCACCGCTCACTGTTAGGGGAAGAGAACCTAAAATTCAACACAGGGAGAGAGACCTCAGTGTGGAGAAGGGGAAAGTCATTGGGGAACTCCCAGACCCTGCAGAGAAATGCAAGCAACCAGCAGCACTGGGACTCAGGGGAACGAGACCAGGCCAGGCAAATTAATTACATGATTAGTGGCTGAAAGACCTGTCTGGAGTTTAGCTTTTGTCTTGGGGACAGGGAGTGGAGGAAGCAGTGCTAGGGAGCCTAATAAGTGCTGATGCCTCACCAAAGAGGTACTGGGCTTCCCAGGTCTCATTTCTCTGAGGTGCTTGTCTGGCCTCCCTCACTGTCGTGTCGGAGCACCTCACAATCACTAGTGTATTATCCCCACACACTTCTGAGGTATTGTCCCCACTGTACAATGGTGATTGAGGCCTGAGAAACGAAATGACTTGCTCAGGGTCTCACAGGAACTCTGCAGCAGAGCAGGGATTTGAACTCAGATCTCCCAAGTCCTAGGGTAGCATCTTAATTGCTGAACCAGCCTTCCTCTTGAACCACTGGACAATGCTTCCATCCCAGGACACCCCTAGAACCCTGCCCCCCTACCTCCTCAGTCACCCCCTGGTGAGCCCCATATCCTTGCTCACCCCCCGTAGTTACCATGCAGCAGCTCACTGGAAAGCCCAAGGGAAGTGAGTGTCTGTGCGGAGAAGCAGGGTTGTGTGTGGCTTGGCCTGGGAATGGCAGAAGGAGGGGGAAGAGAGCAGTGTGGGTGAAGCTCTTCTCTGATGACCCGTGCACAAGTTCAGCCCTGTGTCCCTCACGGCACCGCTTCCCTTCCTGGCCCCATTGCAAAGCTGTGCTCCTCCCATGTCCCCTCTCATAGAGCTTCATTCTTCCTGGGCTCCCCATGGGGCTTCTTATAGCTGCTTTCAGCAACTACCAGGACGGAGCAACAATTACCAGGTCTGGCAGGGGAGTCCATGTCAAAGCACAGGGGAGGTATAAAGGGGGTGATACATAACAATACAGATCACTCTCCATGTGACTAGCTATCAGCCATGCTACCTATTTATTAAATATGCTTTGAGGCGCATATCTCATCAGTGCAAACCATAAAAAGCAAGGAAATCAGCAGTTACATCTTTCCACAACTCCTCAAGTTCACCTTGTGCCTCTCAGTTTTCTTCTTTCCATCATCTGCAGCCCAGCCTCATCATGGGAATATATGTCATCCATACATCCAGCACTGAAACACAGCAACCTCTGAGCTAGAGCCCTGTGTGGGACAATTTTTAATCCTGCTCCTGTCCCACCTCGCAATACCCACTCCTACTCCCACCCACTCCCGCTATTATGGCAGCGGGTCCTGCGGGACCCATGGGATCCAGGTCCTGCTGCAGGGCTCTACTCTGAGGTGGAAGACCATAGATATTTAACAGCCCACAGCAACCCTTCAGCAAAGGACAGGAAGCAAAGAGAACTCCTGTATCCATTTGATACAGTGCAATTTAGGGTAGCAGAAAAAATGGTTATCTACCTTTCGTAACTGTTCTTTGAGATGTGTTGCTCATGTCCACATTGTGGACATTCTCTGTAAATAAAGAGGACTGAACAGAAGAAGTACCTGACTCATATAAACAATTTCTTGTTCAAATGGAAACAACTCAGCAAGGCCACAAATATTGGCTAACCACTTGGTCAAATAGGCAACACTGGTGTCAGCACTGGGATAGAATTTCCAAGGAGAGAAATTATGAGTTCATATTCCTGTGGAACCAAGATGGAAGAAATAATGGAAGTGCTTGCAGAAATCAGAGATGGCCAAAAGGAATTAAAACAAGATTTACGACAAGAGCTGAAGATGTCTCAAAAGAATTTAAAACAGAAGCTGGAGATTTAGTGAAAGGAATTAAGTGACATCTGGAGGTTGCCTAGCAATGACTGAGAGATGACCTGCTGCTGGAGATAAAATGTTCATCAGGGCAGCAGCTACAAAGTGTCTTGGCAATTTGGCAGCCCAACTACAGAAACTCTCAGTCTGGACTGGCAAGGTGGATCCAGGATGTGACCAGCAAGAGGAGAAGGAGGAGAGGGTATTCCGGGAACCAGGGAAGGTCAAAAAAGCTTTGGCCAACTTAGAACTTGCTAACACAGATAAGCAGCACTGAGGACTTTAGGAGCTAAAAAATTAGCTTCAGAAGGGAATCAAAAGGTCACAGGCCACAGGAAAAGCCATGTCGAGGAATCAGGCCAGCCAGAGAACTTGAGAAAGACAGGATATTTACAACAGTTCTCGATCCTGTTTGTAGCCCACACAGCCCCAGACAGGAGAGGTTGGATTGTTCCAACTCAAGTGGTACAAAATCCCACTATTTGTGAGGGGAAAACTCCCTGGGAGGCTTATGTAGCTCAGTTCAATTTCACAGCCCCAATGAATGGCTAGTGAGATCAATAGAGAGGGTGATTTCTAGCAGCCAACTTGAATGGCCCATCTCTGATGGTGCTGGAGGATTCACTCCCAGAAAATAAATGGAGTTATCTATATCTGGTGCAAGCATGGACGCCAGGTTTGTATAATTTTTGGTGGTGCCCAGAATGGGTCCAAGTCCCGCCCCCCCCACCACATTGTATGCCAATATATATATTTTTAAATAATGTAAAAGTGGACTGGAAACAGTAAGCATTTAACAGTTTCCCGATATTGCACAATGTGGTGTGTGGGTGTGTGGGAGATAAGGGCTCTGGCTGAGGGTGTGGGCTCTGAGGTGGGGCTGGGGATGAGGGGTTTGGTGAGGGGGGGCTCAGGGATGGGGCGTGGGGGGATGAGGGCTCTGGCTGGGCCTGAGGGGTTTGGGGTGTGGGAGGGGCTCAGGGCTAGGGCAGAGGGTTGGGATGTGGGGGTGCAGGCTCTGGGGTGGGGCCTGGGATGAGGAGTTCAGGGTGCAGGAGGGGAGACCTGACCCTGAACATTGGTGGAGCTGGGCCCCCGTGCTCTGAATATTGGTGGAGCATGGCCACCACAGGCCCATATAACTTGCCGCCTGTGGGTGCAAGCCCTTGACATCAGGTTTGGAGCTAGTCATCAACCTGAGCTAGCCAGGCACAGCTAAGAGCTAGAGGGAGTGTGGGGGAAAGAGACCACATGTAAGGAGATTAGTGTTCCTGGCATATCTAGATGCCAGGAGGACTTCAAGAATACATTAGCAATGCACCAAGTTATAGATGCTCAGATGGACGTGGATTTGCAGATCAAGATCAGTGAAAGAAGGCCAAGGTCACTCTGAGAGGTTGTGGAATTTGCCTCTGAACTTGACTCTTTCCTTGCAGCAGCCCACCAGAAGAGGAAGCAGAAGCTGGTGAGAAGGATGGAAGCTGATCACCAGGAACCCTGTAAGTGCAGCTTTGTGTCTAATATGCGTGATGGAAAAGGGGATTCTAATGTGGTTCATGACATTATTGAACAACTGAAAAAAATGCTTAATGTGGTTTATAAAAGAAAGGAAATTGGCAAAGATGCAAAAAACAAGGGAAGCCATTCAGTTAAATGCTGGTACTGTAAAAAAATTGGCTGCTAAAGGAAGGATTATTATACATCTAAGGCAGCCCAGGACAGAGCATCCTGAGAGTCTAATGAAAGTCCCTTATCCAGTTTGGGAAATGGGGGGACACCAAGCTGAAAGTCAAGTATCAGGGGGTAGCTGTGTTAGTCTGTATCCACAAAAACAACAAGGAGTCCGGTGGCACCTTAAAGACTAACAGATTTATTTGGGCATAAGCTTTTGTGGGCAAAAAAACTCACTTCTTCAGATGCATCAAAGTGCTGAAAGTGCAAACCTTGGAGGAACAAGAACTACTCCCACAGTTTTTTATTAGATCTGGCCAGTTGAACAACCACAATGGGAGTTTGGCTATTGATAGTGTAATAGGATCTGTGAAATGCACAAGAATAGCGGACACTGGCTCACACATAACAGTTATTAGACTAGACAAGCTGGTAATGTTAGGGAATAGGGAACCAAAAACTGATCTCAAATGGAGACAGTGATGGGAACATGCACTTATCCAAAAACGGGGAAAACTCGGTTTGAAAATTGAACCTCTGCAATTTGAGCAAGATGTTGGGTAGCTGAGCTAGTGAATGAGTGAGTTGCTGTTTTGGATTTTATTATGTCCAACAGCTGGAATCAATGCTAGGAAAGGAGTCCTACAAATTCAGTTTGGAAAGTCCCTTCAAAGAGGTGGCCCAGATTTTAAAAATTGTTTATAAACAATTAGTTTGCAGTGAACAAACTGTTCTGCCTCCAGGGAGTCAGAAACCATAACAACAACTACATGCTGTGGTAGCTTTCCAGCAAGGAAAGATGGGGATTAGTTGAGACCTGCATTAAGACCTATGATCTTGGGGGAAATTTTAGCTGCTAAAGTTATTGTGGATCTGAAGCAGGAATGGATTCCTGTTCATTTGCTAAATGCTTCTGACAAACAGTAAAAAAAGGGAACCATCATTGCAAAATGGGAACCAGCAGATCTAGTAAATGTGACTGTAGAAGAAAACAACAAGGGGAAGGAGATAAAGGTAAGTTCCCTGAATTTCAACTGGACTTGTTCCAATGCAGTACCTCATATTTAAATGAGAAGCAGTAGAATGATCTAAGACACTTTTTGGTTAGAAATCAGAGGTTATTCTCCAGTTCCATCAAAGGTAGAGATTGTAGTGCACTGGTCCAGCACAAGATTGATACTGGGGAAAACTGACCCATTATCAGCCACCTGACTATTTATCAGTTGCTAAGAGGGAAGAGGCTTTGCAGATCATTAAGGAAATGTATCACAAAGACATAATGGAGCCTTCAACCAGTCCTTGGGCTTCACTCATGGTTCTGGTTAAGAAAAAAGATGGCAACATCACATTCTATGTGGAATATAGAAAACTAAATTAAGTAACTTTGAAGGATTCTTACTCATTGCCACAAATAGGTGATAGTATGCTGCAGCAAATTCAGTCTGTTTTTCCGTACTGGATTTTAAAAGTGAGTATTGGCAAGTGAATCCAAAGGACAGGGAAAAGACTGCTTTCAGAACAGAACAGGACTTGTGGCAATTTAAAGTGATGGCTTTCAGCTTGTGTAATGCATCAGCCATGTTTGAGACACTTATGGAGAGGGTACTGCATGGCATGCCTCTCTCAAAATGTGTGTTATACCTAAATGATATCCCGGCACATGGAAAGACCTTTGAATAGAAACCAGTACATTTACAATTGGTCTGTGATAAGCTTAAAGCTGCCAGTCTGAAACTGAACCCAAAGAAATGTGAGTTGTTCCAAAAAAGTAACCTACCAGGCACACGCAGTCAGTGAGGGGGGAATTTCCACTGACAAAAAGAAAATTGAGGCTATGAAGAACTGGTCAGTTGCCCAGACACTAACAGATGTGCAGAGTTTTGAAGGACTTTTTGAAGGACTTTGCTCCCATTAAGAGTAGGGCTGTCAACCAATTAAAAAAATTAATTGTTAAACAGTAGAATACCACACTGTTAAACAGTAGAATACCATTTATTTTAAATATTTTTGGATGTTAACTACATTTTCAAATATATTAATTTCAATTACAACACAGAATACAAAGTGTACAGTGCTCACTTTATATTTATTTTAGATTACAAATATTTGCACTGTAAAAAACAAAAAAAAATTATTTTTCAATTCACCTCATACAAGACCTGTAGTACAATCTCTTCATCATGAAAGTTGAACTTACAAATGTAGAATTATGTAAAAAAACCCTGCATTTAAAAATAAAACAATGTAAAACTTTAGCGCCTACAAGTCCACTTAGTCCTACTCCTTGGTCAGCCAATCACTCAGACAAACAAGGTTGGTTACAATTTGTAGGAGATAATGCTGCCCGCTTCTTGTTTACAATGTCACCTGAAAGTGAGAACAAGCATTCACATGGCACTGTTGTAGCTGGCGTTGCAAGATATTTATGTGCCAGATGCGTTAAAGATTCATATGTCCCTTCATGCTTCAATCACCATTCCAGAAGACATGCTTCCATGCTGATGATGGGTTCTGCTTGATAACGATCCAAAGCAGTGCAGACTGATGCATGTTTATTTTCATCATCTGAATCAGATGCCACCAGCAGAACATTGATTTTCTTTTTTGGTGGTTTGGGTTCTGTAGTTTCCACATCAGAGTGTTGCTCTTTTAAGACTTCTAAAGGCATGTTCCACACCTTGTCTCTCTCAGATTTTGGACGGCACTTCATATTCTTAAACCGTGTGTTGAGTGCTGTAGCTATTTTTAGAAATCTCACATTGGTACCTTCTTTGCATTTTGTCAAATCTGCTGTGAAAGTGTTCTTAAAACGAACATGTATGGGCCATCATCCAAGACTGCTATAACATGAAATATATGCAGAATGTGGGTAAAACAGAGCAGGAGACATACAATTCTCCCCCCAAGGAGTACAGTCACAAATTTAATTGACGCATTATTTTTTTAACGAGCATCATCAGCATTGAAGCATGTCCTCTGGAATGGTGGCCGAAGCATGAAGGGGCATACGAATGTTTAGCATATCTGGCATGTAAATACCTTGCAATGCCTGCTACAAAAGTGCCATGCAAACGCCTGTCCTCACTTTCAGGTGACATTGTAAATAAGAAGCAGGCAGCAGTATCTCCCATCAATGTAAACAAACTTGTCTGTCTTAGCGATTGGCAGAATAAGAAGTAGGATTGAGTGGACTTGTTGGTGCTAAAGTTTTACACAGTTTTATTTTTGAGTGCAGTTATGTAACCAGAAAAAAAAATCTGCATTTGTAAGTTATACTTTCACAATAAAGAGATTGCACTTCAGTACTTGTATGAGGTAAAACTGAAAAATACTATTTCTTTTGTTTATCATTTTTATAGTGCATGTATTTGGAATAAAAATAATAATATAAAGTGAGCACTGTGCACTTTGTATTCTGTGTTGTAATTGAAATCAATATTGAAAATGTAGAAAAACAAAACAATTTTAATAAATTTCAATTGGTATTCTATTGTTATAAGTGCGATTAATTTTTTTAATTGTGATTATTATTTTTTTAGTTAATCGCATGAGTTAACTGCGATTAATTGACAGCCCACATTAAGACTTATTTGTGGGTTTGCCAATATTGTAAAACCATTGCATAAGCAGGGAGAGAAAGTGAAACTATTTCATCAGCAGAGTATGAGGTAGCATTTTCTGAACTGAGAAGAGCTCTTGTGTATGCTCCTGTCTTAGCCTATCCATGTTTCAAAGCCCCTTTCATGTTTGACACAGATGCCAGTGCTTATGGATTAGGAGCGGTATTGGCACAAGCACAGAAAGGACTTGAGAGGGTGGTGGCTTATTACAGCAAAAGTGTAAGTTCTCCAGAAAGAAATTATTGCACCAGCTGAAAGGAACACCTGGCAATGATTAACTGTATAGAACATTTCCATCACTATCCAGATGGGAGAAAATCTGTGGTCAGTGCAAACCTGCAATAGCTATTTAGACTCAGGAGCCCTGAGGGACAACTGGCCAGGTGGTTGGAAAAGCTGCAATGTTATTGATTTCACAGTCACACCTATGCCTGGGCACAAGCATGACAATGCTGATGCTTGTCCAGACAGCCCTGTTGGGTGGATAACTGCAAACACTGCCTAAGCATGACAGCAAGGAATTAGTGGCTCAAAGGTCTGAGTGTGCTTAGAAAGACAAGGCTGTTTCCTCTCTCCCATCATCTGAAGAAGTCCTAATGTTCCTGGTCCATCCACTAGGATAGTGGCAGTGGGCTGGAATAGACTCCAGACCAGTTAAAGCCTTTTGAAGAGAGACTCCTGATATCAGAATAATGTTTGATTGGAAAATCAATTGGCAAACGCAGCCACCGTGGAATGACTATCACAATAAAGGCTTTATGATGATACTAGGAATGCTGGGAGTTCAAAGATGAAATATTGTCTAGGAGACAGGAGAAACCAGTGGTGGTTGGTTCGGGTACCAGATGCATTGGCAAAGGAGGTTCTGAGGGTATGTCATGATTTTAAAGTTGCTGGACATTTTGAGGTTACAAAAACTTTGGCTAAACTAAAAGAGAATTTCTCTTGGGCAAAATGCAGGCAGGATGCAGGATACTGGTGCAGGATATGTGATGCCTGCATTACAAAGAAGGGTCTCCCTAAGATAGGGAGAGCCCCAATGCAGCCGTATCTCATAGGCCCCAATGGAACACATTGGTGTTGATGTGCTGGGCCTGGCCTGGGGCAGAGGCTGGCAATCACCATGTGTTGGCTTTCACAGACTACTTTACAAAGTGCCCTGAAGTTTATCCAATAAGGAACCCAAGGGGCTGTAACAGTAGCAGAAGTTCTAGTAAAATAATCCTTCACCAGATTTGGGGTTCCCAGTACTGCTGGGTGAATAATTGAGTTTTGGTTCTTGGCAGGTCTGGAAAATCTAAACATTTTGTTTCTGGGCATTTTAAAAGGGCTAGATTCACAATCATCATCATCAGCAGCCACTATTGCTGCCTCCATTATATATTTTAACCAGTTGTTTAGAGCAGTGGCTCTCAACCTTCCCGGACTGCTGTGCCCCTTTCAGGAGTCAGATCTGTCTTGCATACCCCAAGTTTCACCTCACTTAAAAACTACCTGCTTACAAAATCAGACATAAAAATACAAAAGTATCACAGCACAGTATTACTGGAAAAAAAAATTGGAGATATACCTATCTCCTAGAACTGGAAGATGACCTTGGAAGGTCACTGAGTCCAGCACCCTGCCTTCACTAGTAGGACCAAGTACTGATTTTTGCCCCAGATCCCTAAGTGGCCCCCTTAAGGATTGAACTCATAACCCTGGGTTTAAGCAGACCAAAGCTCAAACCACTGAGCTATCCCTCCCCCTTTCTCATGCTATTTTCTCATTGCTACCATATAACTATAAAATACATCAATTGGGATATAAATCTTGTACTTACATTTCAGTGTCTAGCATACAGCAGTACAAACAAGTCATTCCCCGTATGAAATTTTAGGTTGTACTGACTTCACTAATGCTTTTTATGTCGCCCATTGTACAAGTAGGCAAATATCTAGGTGAGTTGATGTAACCTCAGCAGAACTCTGCATATCACCACAGGTACATGTGCCCCTGGTTGAGAACCACTGAGCTAGGGCACTTACCTAGGCTGTGGAAGACCTGGGTTCAAGTGCCCCCTCAGCCTGAGGTGGAGCAGGGACCTGAATTTAGGTCTCCCATATTGGAGTAGTGTGTCCTAGCCAGGGAGGGTTCTGATGTGGCTCTCTCCTGCTGAAGTTGTTCCACTGTGGATAACTAGTCACTGGAGTAAGGACATGATCCCACATCTGCCAGCTCTCAGGTGAGTGCCCAAACCAGCAGGCTAGAGTCATTCTCACTCTCCTTCCCTGGCCCAATGATGATTACATTATTCCCCTTCAACAAGGGAGACAGAGGGATTCACCCCAGATTATGCTATACATAACATTGGAGGATAGCTTATGACAAAATAAAAAAACCCTGGGATGTAAGGTCATATGGGGAAACTTTTAAAAGAGAGGACCTGGTCTGGTTCCACAATCCTCTGAGAAGAAAGGGTGGGTGGTCTAAGCTAGATATACCTTGGGAGGAACCCTATACGGTACTGGGAGTGGGACCCAGGACTAAACCCAAAGTTATCCATAGTTGCCATGACAGAAGGCATCAGGGAGACAGAACATCCACTTGGCTGCCCCAGAAAGTGAGAATGTAGCTGTGGAACCTGAGGCTGGAAGAGTTGTGATAGAGAAGAATTCCCCATTAGAACAAAATTAGCAGAGTCTGTCCCAGCCAGCAGACTCCACAGAAACACAGATGCTTGTCAGAAGCTAGCTGGAAGCAGCCCCTCCTCAGTGTCTGAGAGGAAATTGGGCAGGGTGAGAAAAGCTCCAAAGAGCTTTATATGGGAGTAGCACTGATTCAAGTCACTGCTGTGAAAACCTCCTGATGGAAAGACAATATGTAAAGAGTTAAGATTGTATCATTTGTACATGTGTTAAATTGTTTCTTTTCCTTCTGTCTGGTATGGGTCATGCCAGACCTTTCATTTTGGCTTCCATTGGGATGATAGGTGATGCTGAAGGCTCATCTATACTTAAATCGCTGCTGTAGTGCTTCAGTGAAGACTCTACCTACACCAATGGGAGGGCTTCTCCCATTGGGACAGCTAATTCATCTCCCCATGAGAATTCTCCCATCGACCTAGCACTGTCTACACCGGGGGTCTGGTCGGTTTAACTGCGTCATTCAGGGGTGTGGATTTTTCACACCTCTGAGCAACATAATTATACCAAGCTAATTTCCTAGTGCAGACCAGGCCTGAGATGAGGTGGTATGCTGGAGGGCTACGGGGGCTGCCGGCTGGCATGTTTGATCTGTGGGCAATCATAGACATTGCTGAACCTGATTAACATGCTAGCTACTTTTCATTCAGGCTAAACTGGAGAAGCATTTAAGCTCCTTTGTGAAGTAAGATAGCTGGAACAAAAGAATCATAGAATCATAGGACTGGATGGGACCTTGAGAGGTCATCTAGTCTAGTCCCCTTCACTCATGGCAGGACTAAGTATTATCTAGAGTAGACCATCCCTGACAGGTGTTTGTCTAACCTGCTCTTAAAAATCTCCAATGATGGAGATTCCACAACCTCCCTAGACAATTTATTCCAGTGCTTAACTACCCTGACAGTTAAGAAGTTTTTCCTAATTTCCAACCTAAACCTCCTTTGCTGCAATTTAAGCCTATTGCTTCTTGTCCTATCCTCAGAGGTTAAGAAGAACAATTCTCCCTCCTCCTTGTAAAAACCTTTTATGTACTTGAAAGCCACCAGCCAAGGTGCTGGACCATGTAGGAAGGCCTGAACAAGAACTAGTTCAGGGAAAATAAGAGGGGTTTCCCTTGGACTGATTGAAAATACAAAGATTGTGCCATTGATTGGTGGAACTGTGTGTGTTGTCAGGAGAAAACCAGAGAAACACTGTTAGCATGACCCTGAGAGGGAGCAGAGAAAGAGCTTCTTTTGAGCACAGAACTCTCTGGAGAAACAGGATTGGATTTCTGGGCAAAGAAAGTGCCACTTATTGTTTGATGCTATGGTGTTCAGGGAAACATGACTTTCTAGGCAATCTTTGTAAATAAACAGATTTGCACCAAAGAAATCCCTGACTTGTATAATCAATTTCTCCTCCTAATGAAAATACTTGGTTAAGAACCTGCTTGGGCCGAGGGGCAATGTTATAAATAAAAACCTGGGGAGTTAAAATCTTCCAGGAGGGTTGGAACCTGGGATTGTGACATGTATGGATTGCTTCTGAAGTTCCACATCCTCTCCTTCAAATTGATTTGGTGTCCATCTACTAGTACCAGGGACTCCCCCTTGTCCAGTCTGCATAAAGTGTTTCTGCTTCTGTCACCTGTCTGAAGCGCATAGCTCTGTAGCACAACACTACCCCTGGAGTGGTCAGAGCTGTATCGATATTGGTCACTATTTCATTGCGAAAACAATCAGATCCTAGTTCTGTCCTTGCTCAAAACGATACAATTCCTCACCACTCCTCTGCAAAGGCCATAAGGCTGAAACTCCCTTTATCTTGCCCACATCCAACTCTACTCACCCAGATCCTCCTTGCATTGGCCAGCCTGGGTGAAAAAGCTTCTACTGACTTCATAGCCACCAAAGAAGAAGAAGTAGCCAGGCACCTCCCGTAGCCAAGTACTGGTCAGGCCCTGGAAAAATCCCAGCAGGCCCTCAGATTGAAAGATATTTTTCACAGTAGCCCAGGTAGAGCTGCAAGAGAGAACACAGGCAATGTACCCAAACAAGGACCATCACGGCCAGAATGAAAACATAACCACACTCAGCATTACCTTTACCAACCCAAGATGATCAGTCAACCTAGAACCATGCCATATTACCCCAAATTCTCACGGAGAGTGAATCCCAGATTCGTTTTCCAGGCCAAACTGGGCACATTCCAGCATGTCCTGCTAGAGGCAGAATTTGAGGTGGAAGGAAGAAAGGAGCAGGGGGACTTGGTTTAAACTAATGTATCAGAGTGGGCTCTGGCATATCATCCACTGACCTCCCTTGCTCCCTCATCTGCAAATGTTCTCCACAAATTGTCCTTTGGAAACATGGGATTAATTTGAAACATAGGCACAAAAATGGGGAAGCTGGGTAGCCTGGCAACTGCAGCAGCTATGATCTGCACTGTGCCATGGGAGAGATGTTGGCCGACAGCTCAGCCACAATACAGTGGCCAGGAAGGAGAGGAGGATGTTTGGTTGTGATAGAGCAGGGGTCGGCAACCCTTCAGAAGTGTAAAAAGCAGCAAAGAGTCCTGTGGCACCTTATAGACTAACAGATGTATTGGAGAATAAGCTTTCGTGGGTGAATACCCACTTCGTCAGACGCTACCCCCTGATACTTGACCTTCAGAAGTGGTGTGCCAAGTCTTCATTTATTCACTCTAATTCAAGGTTTTGTGTGCCAGAAATACATGTTAATGTTTTTAGAAGGTCTCTTTCTATAAGTCTATAATATATAACTAAACTATTGTTGTATGTAAAGTAAAGAAGGTTTTTTAAATGTTTAAGAAGCTTCATTTAAAATTAAATTAAAATGCAGAGCCCGCCGGACCAGTGGCCAGGGTGAGTGCCATTGAAAATCAGCTCACCTGCCGCCTTCGGCACACGTTGCCTATCTCTGTGATAGAGGAAGGTTTCGGGTATGCTGTGTCATGCAGACCCACAGGCAGGCAGTCTGGCCAGGAGGGACAGAAGGAAGCTGCAGGGTCCCGCCCAGTAAGCACCTCCTAAGGAATGTGTTTACATTGTCTGGGTTTAGCACCAAGCCAGCTCTAGTCAGCTGGGCAGTGTGACACCCTCATCTTGCTGGGAAAGAGGAAATTCAGACCTGCTGCCTCACTCACAAACCTTCCACCAGGGCTGTGTGTGACGCGTGTAATTCACCAAAGCCTGGTCTGCTTCCCACGGCTGTGACGTACCTGTGATGGGCTAGTGCTGTTCGCCTGGTGACCTTCATCTCATGTAAGGCCTGCATGCGGCATTTCACTAGCTCCGCAGGGCACAGCACCATAGAGGAAAAGACAGAGGAGAACGAGCCGGCAAGCGCACTCTGCAGGTCACTGGCACCACAGGGCCCGAGAACACAGCTGTTAGAGCCGAAGCTCACCCCACACAGGCCCAGGCTCTGCAGAGGGCAGAGCAGAGGCCCTCATCACCACTACCCTAGAGGAGGAGCGTGACCTGCCTCCCCAACCCTGACTATCCCCTTGCTCAGGGACATCCCCACAGCCTTCTCCTGGCCTATCACAGATGGAAAACGTGGGTGACTCGGCTTCCCCAAATGGCGTCCCCCCAAATGCTGCCCAACTGGCGCCCCCCCGGGGGGCTTACAGCAGCCTCGCCACACAGCCCCACCCCCTCTGGCGTCCCCATGCCGCACACCCACAGGGCCAGGCCATACCTCAGCTCCAGCACACTGCTCAGTCCAAACAGCTGCCTCACCAGCTGCTGGCAGAAGCCATAGCAAGCGAAGAGCACTGCATTCTCTGCCACGCTAGCAAGCAGGGCGGGGGTGGTGCCCTGGTACAGCCCGGGCAGCCCTTCCTGCTGGTACGTCCGGACTGAGCAGTCAAAGAAACCCCGGTACATGGTGGGGAAGGTCTGCATCTTCACCTTGATTGTGTCAAAGGGCTGCCCGCTCACCACACATGCCACCCCGCCTGCAGAGACAAACCCACAGTCACCTCAGTGCCCCCTTAGCCTGTAGATAAACCTCAGCATTAAGCATCTTCGCATAACGGTGTATCATTTTCATCTGACTTTGTATTGTGCCTCTTCATATAACCTTGTATTAAGTCTTTCCATATGTAACCTCTACTTTCATACAATTTTGTATCAAGTCCTTTGATATAGGAACTTTGTATCAAATCTTTATATAGGAACTTTGTATTGAGCTTCGGTATAATGTTATCGCCCCTAAGGATAGTTAAGGTAGAAGAAAAATGTCTTTTCGCTAGGAGTAGAATAAGATCTCCCCACCTTGTAACGATTGCCCTGTTGAATGAATAAGGGGTGAATGAGCAAGGCAGTGGAAGGCAGCACCTCCAGACAGCTGCAATAGTTGGAGAGGGGATAGAAGCCAGACCCAAGAACAATAAAACTTGTCAAGTGGGCTCATTAAAGAAGCGAGCACCTTCTTTTGAAAACACCCTCTTTGAAAATAAATGTGGCAGCATTAAGACAACACCAAGAAGGAAGCGCCACAGCTGACCAACTGACACAGACACTGATTTTGCATCTGGTATAGATTTGCATGAGAGGGAAGCTGCTATAAAATGTGAGGTGTCTTGCAGAGGATCCCAGGTTTCGTCTTGTCAACATCGGAGCATCAATCTGGATCGACAGAAGCCCAGCTCCTCCCCTCCCCCATCTAACTCACCTGGCCTGTGAAGTTAAAGGGAGCAACTACTTGGTAACAACAAGACAGAGAGAGAGAGAGAGTGTGTGTGTGTGTGTGTGCATGAGTGTAATATAGAGCATATGCCTATGCTACAGTGTTGGTTGATACATGTATTACCAGTAAATGTGGCACTTTGCATTATTGCCCCTGAAAAGATCCTGTGCAGCACTTTAAGTACAACATTTGCCCCTGCCCCAGGGGTAGAGCCTCAGAGCACCTCAGTGCCAGCACCTCACCCCCAGCCCACAGGGAAAATCCCCTGGGTACCTCAGTGCCCCCTTAACCCCTGCGTGGGGCAAAGCCCCCGGGTACCTCAGTGCCAGGTCTTCACACCCCCAGGGCAAAGCCCACGGGTACCTCAGTGCCAGTTCTTCACCCCCCCCCAGGGCAAAGCCCCCGGGTACCTCAGTGCCAGGTCTTCAGGCCCCAGGGTACCTCAGTGCCAGGTCTTCACACCCCCAGGGCAAAGCCCCCGGGTACCTCAGTGCCAGTTCTTCACCCCCCCAGGGCAAAGCCCCCGGGTACCTCAGTGCCAGTTCTTCACCCCCCAGGGCAAAGCCCCCGGGTACCTCAGTGCCAGTTCTTCACCCCCCCAGGGCAAAGCCCCCGGGTACCTCAGTGCCAGTTCTTCACCCCCCCAGGGCAAAGCCCCCGGGTACCTCAGTGCCAGTTCTTCACCCCCCCCGGGCAAAGCCCCCGGGTACCTCAGTGCCAGTTCTTCACCCCCCCCGGGCAAAGCCCCCGGGTACCTCAGTGCCAGTTCTTCACCTCCCAGGGCAAAGCCCCCGGGTACCTCAGTGCCAGTTCTTCACCCCCCCCAGGGCAAAGCCCCTGGGTACCTCAGTGCCAGTTCTTCACCCCCCCCAGGGCAAAGCCCCCGGGTACCTCAGTGCCAGTTCTTCACCCCCCCCCGGGCAAAGCCCCCGGGTACCTCAGTGCCAGGTCTTCACACCCCCAGGGCAAAGCCCCTGGGTACCTCAGTGCCAGTTCTTCACCCCCCCCCCAGGGCAAAGCCCCCGGGTACCTCAGTGCCAGTTCTTCACCCCCCCCGGGCAAAGCCCCCGGGTACCTCAGTGCCAGTTCTTCACCCCCCCAGGGCGAAGCCCCTGGGTACCTCAGTGCCAGTTCTTCACACACACCCCCAGGGCAAAGCCCCCGGGTACCTCAGTGCCAGTTCTTCACCCCCCCAGGGCAAAGCCTCCGGGTACCTCAGTGCCAGTTCTTCACCCCCCCAGGGCAAAGCCCCTGGGTACCTCAGTGCCAGTTCTTCACCCCCCCAGGGCAAAGCCCCCGGGTACCTCAGTGCCAGTTCTTCACCCCCCCAGGGCAAAGCCCCCGGGTACCTCAGTGCCAGTTCTTCACCCCCCCAGGGCAAAGCCCCCGGGTACCTCAGTACCAGTTCTTCACCCCCACCTAGGGCAAAGCCCCCAGGTACTTCAGTACCAGTTCTTCACCCCCACCTAGGGCAAAGCCCCCAGGTACCTCAGTGCCAGTTCTTCACCCCCACCCAGGGCAAAGCCCCCGGGTACCTCAGTGCCAGGTGCTGGGGGTTGTAAGTCTCCTCTTCCCACAGCTGAGGCGCCCAGGATTGCAGGTGTCCTCTGAGCTCGAATTCCTCCCTCCGATAAGTTTTAACTTGCTCCTGAACCAGGTCCTGCCTTATTTCAGGGATTCAGGTCCAACTCCTGCTGCCTTCCAGGCCTCCCCCCACTTCCTGTTGGGGCCTTGACCATGCATTTGGCTCGGGGTTCCCCTTCTCCCCAGCCGGGTATCTTGTCCTTCTGAGGAACCCAGATATGCTCCCAAATGATTCTACCAGCCAATGCCCTCCGCCCCTTGCAGAGGACGGGCCCCAGCTCCCAGACTCACCTGCTGCCCCTGCAGTGAGGTGAACCAGTGCCTGTACCAGTGGGTGGGACTTGGCTGCGTCTGCAGACATCTCAGCAAACTGGACCACGCTGGACCCTAGAGCAGGAACCAGGCTGCATATCAACCCACTCCCAGCTCAGTGATGCAGGGAGCAGGGCGGGCAGCAGAGAGCAGAAGCAACAGGCTTAAGAGGTCACCCTGCTGCAGAACCATATTGCTCGAGTCTTCCTTGTCCCCTTGGGAATCAAACAGCAACTCAGCGATATCTGGGTATTTGGGGTTGAGGACCGGGTGTAGTCTTTAAAGAGGGATTCGAGTTAGGGGTATAGGGATTGGGAAGTTTGTGGGGCTGTGAAGGAGGCTATTGTGGGTGCTGGGAGAGTACAAGGGCTGTGGGGTATGGAGGCTATTGGGGAGATTGTGGGAGACACAGGGACTGTGGGGATATGAGGGGGCTGTGGACACAGAGGCTGGAGGGCATGTAGGGCAGCTGGAGGGGGCACAGAGGTGGGGGGAGCTATTGGGTGGTGGGAGAGCATTGGGGAGGCTGTGGGACACAGAGACTATGAAGGGCATATGGACTGAGGCAACTAGGGAGGTTGGAGGGGGGCACAGGGCTGGTGGGAAGAGGCCTGGATGGGGGAGCAGGTCTGCCCCACTGACCTGGGTCTGAGCTGCAAGGAGTGGGTCAGGAAGTGGTTGTGGGCAGAGAAGTAGCCAGGGGCCCTGGGCACAACTCGGGATTGCTGAGGGGTGCTGCACTTCCCCAGTGCAGCTTGGGGTGCTGGGGCAATGGGTGAATGTAACAGGGTACCAGGGCGGATGGTATGTGTGGGGGTATCAGGGCAGAGGAGGGTAGTGGGAACCTGTGTAAAGGGGCAGCAGGACAGAGGGAGAGTGTGCAGCATTGGAGCGGGGCATAGAGGGGTTGTGAGTGTGTGTATGGGGTGTAGTGGGGCAGAGGGGGGTAGTGGGAGTGTGTACGGTGTGTAACGGGGCAGAGGGTGGGTAGTGTGTCTGAGTGTGGGGGGTGATATCGGGGCAGAGGGTGGGTAGTGGGAGTGTGTACGGGGTGCAGTGGGGCAGAGGGTGGGCAGCGGGAGTGTGTACGGGGTGCAGTGGGGCAGAGGGTGGGTAGCGGGAGTGTGTATGGGATGTGGGGCAGAGGGTGGGTAGTGGGAGTGTGTATGGGGTGTAGTGGGGCAGAGGGTGGGTAGTGGGAGTGTGTACGGGGTGTAGCGGGGCAGAGGGAGGTAGTGTCTGAGTGTGGGGGTGATATCGGGGCAGAGGGGGGTAGTGGGAGTGTGTATGGGGTGTAGTGGGGCAGAGGGTGGGTAGTGGGAGTGTGTATGGGGTGTAGTGGGGCAGAGGGTGGGTAGCGGGAGTGTGTATGGGATGTGGGGCAGAGGGTGGGTAGTGGGAGTGTGTATGGGGTGTAGTGGGGCAGAGGGTGGGTAGTGGGAGTGTGTACGGGGTGTAGCGGGGCAGAGGGGATAGTGGGAGTGTGTACGGGGTGTAGCGGGGCAGAGGGGGTAGTGTCTGAGTGTGGGGGTGGTGTTGGGGCAGAGGGTGGGTAGTGGGAGTGTGTACAGGGTGCAGTGGGGCAGAGGGTGGGTAGTGGGAGTGTGTATGGGGTGTAGTGGGGCAGAGGGTGGGTAGCGGGAGTGTGTATGGGATGTGGGGCAGAGGGTGGGTAGTGGTAGTGTGTACAGGGTGCAGTGGGGCAGAGGGTGGGTAGTGGGAGTGTGTACGGGGTGCAGTGGGGCAGAGGGTGGGTAGCGGGAGTGTGTATGGGATGTGGGGCAGAGGATGGGTAGTGGGAGTGTGTATGGGGTGTAGTGGGGCAGAGGGTGGGTAGTGGGAGTGTGTACGGGGTGTAGCGGGGCAGAGGGAGGTAGTGTCTGAGTGTGGGGGTGATATCGGGGCAGAGGGGGGTAGTGGGAGTGTGTATGGGGTGTAGTGGGGCAGAGGGTGGGTAGTGGGAGTGTGTATGGGGTGTAGTGGGGCAGAGGGTGGGTAGCGGGAGTGTGTACGGGGTGTAGCGGGGCAGAGGGAGGTAGTGTCTGAGTGTGGGGGTGATATCGGGGCAGAGGGGGTAGTGGGAGTGTGTATGGGGTGTAGCGGGGCAGAGGGGGGTAGTGGGAGTGTGTATGGGATGTGGGGCAGAGGGGGGTAGTGGGAGTGTGTACGGGGTGTAGTGGGGCAGAGGGGGGTAGTGTCTGAGTGTGGGGGTGGTGTTGGGGCAGAGGGTGGGTAGTGGGAGTGTGTACAGGGTGCAGTGGGGCAGAGGGTGGGTAGTGGGAGTGTGTATGGGATGTGGGGCAGAGGGGGGTAGTGGGAGTGTGTACGGGGTGTAGCGGGGCAGAGGGAGGTAGTGTCTGAGTGTGGGGGTGATATCGGGGCAGAGGGGGGTAGTGGGAGTGTGTATGGGGTGTGGGGCAGAGGGGGGTAGTGGGAGTGTGTATGGGATGTGGGGCAGAGGGGGTAGTGTCTGAGTGTGGGGGTGATATCGGGGCAGAGGGTGGGTAGTGGGAGTGTGTACAGGGTGCAGTGGGGCAGAGGGTGGGTAGCGGGAGTGTGTATGGGGTGGAGGGGGATAGTGTGTCTGAGTGCGGGGGGTATTGTGGTAGGGAGTAGTGTGTGTTTGTGTGTGAAGATGGGGCAGTGGGCGTGTGGGCAGATGGGGGTTGTGGGGGCAGGGGTATCAGGGTAGTGAAGATGTGTGCAGTGGGGGATCCAGGCAGGAGCAGGGAGTGGGGATGTATTTACAGGGTATTGGGGGAGTGCAGGGTTGTATAAAGAGGTAGCAGGACAATGGATGTGTGTGTGGGGGTGCATTGGGTAGAGTGCCTAGTGGAAGTGTTGGTAAATGGGGTGTCAGGACAGTAGGGGGTATGGCAGGTATTGGCAGTTGGGTGCATGTAAAAGGCTACCAGGGTACTGGAGGGATGTGTGGTGGGGGATCAGGGCAGAAGGGAGCAGTGGGGATGTGTTTAAAGGGGCACCGGCAGAGGGGGGTAGTGGGTTTGTGTACAGGGAGTATCAAGCCAGGGGATCTAATGGGGGTTTGTGTAATGGGGAAGTGGACAGATGTGCAGTGGGGATTGGGGAGAGGGAAGTGAATGAAGAGGTATCGGGGCAGTAGCGGTGTTTCAGGGCTGTACTGGGGCAAAGGGGAATCATGGGGGAGGGGGTGCATGAAGTCCACTAGAGACTTTGCTATTGCTTTTACCTGGGAGCTGTTCAGATTACTCTGGTGATGGGCAGCAGTATAAACTCTTTAGACAGTGAGATGTAAAGGGATATTGGTGGGGGCTGTCTGTGCAGGCTGTCAAGGCAGAGGGTTGAGACTGAGAGTGGGAGGGAGGATAATTTGTCAGACACCACTAAATTCCAGCTCTGTTTTAATCTGCAGACTTCTCCCCACTTTCCAGCCAAACCTGATGCCCCAGGAGGCCCTGGAACATACTTCAGGCCCATTTACTCAGCAGTGGCTTCCTGATGCCTGCCCTTTTTGTGGTGTGAGGGAGACCCTGGTGCATGTCTATCTGCAGTGTGCCAGGTTGCAGCCCTCTTCTGGCTCCTCCAGAACCTCTTACTGAGGTTCTGGCTGCACTTTTCCCCGCACCTGTTTATTTATGCACACCCCATCCATGGCCCCACGAAGTCACGGGACCACCTTGTCAATCTCCTCCTAGCCATGGTCAAGGTGGCCATTCGTAAAACCAGGGAGAGGAGGTTAGCTGAGGGGGAGCTCTGTGACTATGGGGCCTGTTTTCATTCCTTTATCCATTCCTCTGGGCCACGTCCGCTGGCTCCTTGGATACCTTTGAGGAGCAGTGGGCGCTGTCCAGGGTTCTCTGCTCGGTGTCCCCTTCAGGTTCCCTAGTTTTGGCCCTTTGACACTCATGCTTGTTCCTGTTTTTTTTCCTTTGTTGTCCCCCAAATTTAGTTGAGTTCTGGGCTCAGTAGCTCCTCCCCAGGCTGGGGAAGGGGCTTTTAGCTGTGGGTGGGTTTATGCCACCTGCTTCCCAGCACCCAATAAGATACTCAGCAGAGACCAGTAAGTACAGGGCTCAAGTGAGAGACGTGTCCCTGAGGAGAAAAGTGCAGTCTGCACTAATCCTTCTAGTACCTGCCCACACATGGTGAAATGGCTATCTCAAAGCATTAAAACAGTGGGTGCATTCTCCCTGTTGGAGACTCGCAGAGCTTTCCCTGCTGTCCCCAAGATCTGGCCTGCACTTCACCGTGGGCTTCAGTGCAGGAGGTGTTTTTTTCTTAATGTCCCCATCCTTCCCTCTTCCCCCCCCAGTGTGTGAGCCCTATCATAGCTCAAAAGTTCCAGGTATACTAACCCCTGAGAAGCAGGTTTGGGAACAGGGTGTGGGAATCTTGTGTATCTGTCACATTTCAAAGCTAGCAAGTCTAAAGCCTGTTAATGACATGAGTCTTTAACATTCTTTATCAATTTGGTTTTAGATTAATTCCTACTGTGTTTTTAAAGCAAGAGGTACAACATCATGGGCCTTCAAATATCATTATTTTGTAATACTTGTGCTAAGAGTCCTTTGGCTCTATACATATAGAAGGCCAAGTGAGAACCATATTTTCATGAGCACCTGAAATCTCTATAAAAACAGCAGAACTCAAAAAGGGAAAGCAGTTTAAATAGACAAATCAAACAACTGAGGCTAAGATCCCATCCTATTTCAGAACTTTGGGTAGGTTCCCATGACTTCTAGGAGGAAAGAAGTTTAATGTGGCAGTTTGTGTAGATTCAACATCTTTACATGGTTGAACTGTTCATTTCTAAATACAGACTGTTCTCTTTCCCTGACCAGCGCTACCTCTCTTCATATCTAGTAGGTCTGGCAGAGGCCTTTAAAAGTCTTACAAGATAATTGTACTGCACGGTATCAGTCAAGTTAGTTCAAATAAGTCCTTTTTCTCTCTGTAGAGCAGATGTATAAGGATGGTGGAAGCAGCTTCCTCAATGCTCGTTGGAGGAACTTGACATTCCTAAACAGGTAACTACTATTTGTTGGAGTGCATCAGTCTCTACCTGTCCCAGCAGCCGGATCCCTCCCAAAATATGGCACTAAGTTCCAGCTAGGAGGTTGTGCAAATGAGAGAGACAGGACAGGGCCAACTGTGAGGTGTCCTTCAGCAGACATGTTTACAGGGCACAAGCATTGCTGTTCAGGCTGATAGCTGCCATTAAATAACTTGAGCCCTCTCAGTATATGCTCTTGAGGGTCAGTCAGAAAATAACCCAACAAACCCAAAAGCCCAATAACAAAGTACCCTAGAACATCCATAACCCCCAACTCAGCCTGTAGAAGACCTGCTACAATTAAAATCACAGCTAATGTAAAAACAAAGAATACACATGCAAACTTGTAGTAAGATGAGTCCCTGAAACATAAACCCTTATATCAGAGGCCTAGTATGAGGCCTAAGGCCTGAACTAAAGTAATAGTCAAGACTTTGCTAATATAAAGCAAAGTTAAGTTGCGAGCAAAAGGCAGGCCCTGCTCACAGAAGCTGTCAAGAAGAGGGCTGATGTTGCAAAAATACACATCTAAAAGGTACCAGAACACTCCAATACTTGCACATTCCACACAGATAACAAGGAACAGGCTGACCCATCCCAGTGACAGGGCCAAAAGGGTAATATGATGGCTAGAGTTGTTTTGTTCGAACCAACACGTACAAGGTGAGAGGTGGCACCTTGCTACGTAGAGGGATTGCACCCCAATACATCAGGAGCGATGTATAACTTGTTTGTACCTGTGTATAAGAACGCATCCCTGGGGAGTTGTCTTGGTCTGGCCTAGGGGGCAGTGGTAAATCCCACCACTGACTGAGCCGGTCCATTGTCAGGGAGCACATATGTACTAGCAGAACTGTAGACATCTGATCCGGGGAGCTAGAGACTGTTTCGTTTGGCAATAAACCTGGCCGGGTGCCTTCGTACCTTATCGGACTCTGCGGTCATTGGGTGGTTTGCTCGAGATCTGCTGTGCCAGCTATATGCGCAGAGCTGGGACAGCACACAGAGAGAACACACATGACCCAGCTGACTGTTACCAACATTGGATAGAGCTGATCACCACACTGGTGACGTCTGACAACACCTTTGGCTGAGCAGAGCTGCAGGGCTATAGAGAGTTAATGACAAGGGTGCAAGCAGCCAGCTGTATTACAGCTGCTGTCATTCCAGTGTACAGTGAGTGGTGTCTCAATGACCAAGGCTCATTGGGTGAGTATTGGGAGGACTCTGATCATTTCAGTCCATGCCCAAGATGAAATGGGAGTGATAGCCAGACAGTGTGCACTGAACGAGTAGCCATGGTCATAGAAACACTGATGTGAAGAAGAGTCATTACAGGATAGAGACCCCGGAGCCAATACTGAGGCAGAACAATCAGTCCTGTCTGCCTCCTCTGAGTAATCATTTCGGGGAAAGAAATCTCCATTGATGGAAAAGTAAGGGAAGTGCACAACTAGGAGTAATGAACATGGAGACTAAATTCTCTTATCTTCCCAGAATACCTTCACAGTACAGTTGTGAACTTCTGTGGGGAGCAGTGTGGGTTGAAAGCCAGAACTGAATGAGCATGCAGATATCAATGAATGCAAGTAAATGACACAAAGGGAACCAGAGATTAGAATATTGCAGGGCTCACACAATCTATTTCCCATTAATGATTGGAAAGTTTCCCGGGTGAATGAGGGACTAAAATTAATTGGTTTAGGCAGTTCACTCTGAGGGACCATCTCTGCACTGGCCTGTAGGGCAGTAGTTGCCCCAGTCAGGGAGTTGTCATGGAGTGGACCATACCTCAATGTGCAAATTGTTTTATGGACATCTGCCCTCCCAGTCATTATGTAGACCCATCTCCCCTCCCGTTAGTGATGCAATATTATCCCCTGAGGATAACTGCTGACATGGAAGAGTGATATTAGGACAGTATTTAATGTGTTTTAGATTCTTTTAATGTGATTTGACATCTGGAGAAAAGGAGGCAAGCCAGTATCACATGGCTAGCCAGCATTCTGCAGACCAATTTGCAAACCATCGGCCTAGGTGATCTAATGTGAACACCTGGCCTACGTGATCCAGCTCTGATTTCTAATTCCAGAATTGACCAATAAAAACATGTAGTTATTTTCTTAGGCACTTGCACAACCTATAACCTGATATCCTGATTTTGGTGGCTTTGGACTCTATCCTAAAGCTGGGCTAAGGATTGTTAGGCTCCATATTTTCTTTTCCTTGGAACTGTAAGAATAAGGACCCATTCCCCTAGAGCATCATCACTATCAACACTTCCCTGCTCTAATTCACTCTTTCTTCTGTAGGTGGCTCCCTCTGTGTACAGAGAGGAGATTAATTTCTTCATCCTGGATACCAAGCAGAAAAATTAGTGTTTCAGCTTCCCTTTGTGGTGGCACTATTTAGACCTGCCTGCCTGCGAGCATGATGCTAAGGCATAGGGAGCGGATTATCTAAACACAGCCAGACTAAGAATATAGAACATAGAAAGAGTCATTCTGGCTCAGACCTCCTGTCTCTCTAGTGCAATGTCCTGTCTCTGACATTTTCCAGCGCCACGTTTCAGAAGAAAGTGTAAAAAATGAAGTTTACTTACCTGTAACCAATGTCCTTTGTACATCCCCTGCATATTCCCACTCCTGGGATGTGCCTGAACAGTAAAATTCTACTAGCAATAGCCGTTGGAGCATCCACGCAACTGCCTCCTTACCTCTCCCACACACCCCTGAACTCTGGACATTCTAGGGAAAGGGTTTAGAAAGGAGCATGCCGCTCCACTGCCTCAGTTCCATCCCCCAGGATCCCAAGTTCTTTGATAAGTAGTACTTCAAGGTAGTGGGGAAAGATGGGCAGGGAGTGTGAATATGCAGAGTCTGTTTCGAAGAACCTCGGTTACAGTGAAGTAACCTTAACTTCTTCTTTTAGGTGTCCTATGCATATTTCCATTCATGAGACAGACTAATAAGCAGTACTGTGACCCAGGATAATGGGAGCTGGAGTTCTAGTTAAACAAGGAATATACGATTGCCCTGCCAAACTTTGCATCCGATCTGGATTGCAGGTCTACAGAATAAGGTTTAGTAAAAGTTGAACAGAACACCAGGTTGCTGCTCTACATCTCTCTAACAGGGGAACATGTCTAGAGAAAGCCATGCAAGATGCCTTTGATCTAATTGAATGAGTTCTGATGCCCTGTGGAATGGATAATCCCAACAATTTAAAATTCATAAATACCTAATTTAACCCATCTAGAGAGAGAGTCTGTACAGAAATAGCTTTCCTTTGTTTTTTGGTCCATAAGCTATAAACAGCCTTGAAGACTGTCTAAACTGTTCAGTCCTAACTAAAAAGATAATGCTCTCCTCACATCTAATGTGTGTAATTTAGCTTCTCCATCTTGAGTATGGGATTTGAGGAAAAATTATAGATTGATATATGTGAAAATCAAAGACAATTTTTGGTAAGAACTTAGAATGAGTGCAAAGAACCTGTTTATCCTTATGAAACACAGTAAATGGTGGATCAGCCATTAATGAATGCAATTCACATGCATCTTACAGAAGTGATTGCTATCAAAAATACTGTTTTTACAGATAGACAAAATAACAGGTATCCAGAGGTTCAAAGGGAGGTCTCATTAATTGTGCTAGAACTACATTAAGATCCCAGAAGGGTATAGGAGTTCTTATTGAAGGATACAAATTATTAGGGCCTTCTATAAAACTCTTAACTGTATCATTAGTACAAACTGATTTTCCCTCTACAGATACATGATATTCTGATATGTCTGAGAGATTAACCTTAACTGAAGATAAGGAAAGAGGTGTCTTCTTAAGATACAATAAACACTCTAATAAATAATTAATTGTTGCCCTATATGAATCCACATTACACATGGAAATCCACAATACAAACCTTTTCCATTTAAGTCTATAGCATTTCTGTGTGGGTTCTTTTCTAGAATATAACAGTACATGCTGTACTTCTAATTAAAGGCTTTCTTCTAGTCTGGCTAAAGGTCTACTCCCCATGCAGTCCAGAGAAGGGATCAAAGGTCCGGATGATAGACTTTCCCTGTTTGTTGTGACAAGTCTGACATCAGTACTAAAGGTTCCACTAATCCTTTTGACAGATGTATCAAATCTGGATACCACTGTTTTCTAGGCCATAATGGTGCTATTAAAATCACCCAGGCTTTGTCCTGTCTTAACTTATCACTCTTTGAATAAGAGGATATGGGGGGAAGCATTAATTAAACCCTGATCCCAGTGTATTAGAAAGCATCCAATATTTATTCTTTGCCTCTGTCTGCCCTGGAACAATATCTCTAGCATTTCCTGTTGCTGCAATGGCGTTCTGTTCCCCTGCTACGTGAATTGCTACTGGATGACTGTCACACTCTATACAAAGACTCTTGGTCTCCCTGCATAATTTCACAGAGTAAGTGTCCATTTGCTTGTTTAGATATGACATTGTCATAGTCCGTTACTACCTAAAACTGCTTTGTTTCTGAGTTGAGGTAGAAAAGACCTAAGGGCTAGTCCAATTGTCTCCATTCTAAAATATTGATGTGTAAGTTCCTTTCCTTTGGTGACCAATGATCTCTGACCAACATTTTGATGTTCAGATAGGCTCCCTATCCTAGGGTAGATGCATGTATTACTGACAGTGTAGGGGGATTGAAAAGAACACCCTTTATTGCATTATGATGGTCTGCCCACCACATTAATGATGTTATGGAATTAGTATTTTTCAATGCATAATGTTTAAATCTGATTTGTAATTCTTTGGTAACCACTGCTGAAGGTTCTCTCATCTGGAGACGAGCATAAGGAATCAGTGCTGTGGTTGACGCAGCAGACCTGGCAACCAAAAGAAGAAAAGAATCGATTGTCTTAGTAACTGGTGGTGGTGATGTATACATCTTTTTATTTTGACATCTCTCTCCTCTTTTAGAAAAGCTCTCCCCACAGTTGAATCCATTATGACTCCTATAAAAAGAATCCTTTGACTATGGTTTAGGCATGACTTTCCCCCAATTTATATATAATCCCAGGCTGACAAATAGTGAACATATTTGATTTACATGTAGTAAAATCTGTTCCCTGGATGATGCTTTTGTTAACCCATTGTCTAGGTACGTGTATACATACACCCCCTGTCTTCTTAGATATGCTGCCACAACAGACAGACATTTTGTAAACACCATGGGTGCTGTGGACAACCAGAAAAGGAGGACCTTGTACTGAAAATGGTTCTCTCCAGTAATGAAATACAGGTACTTCCGCTGACATGGTCTTATAGAAATGTGGATGTATGCACCTTTTAAGTCCAGACCTGCGAACTAATCCTGGAGGGAAACAGAAGGTATTATAGAAGTTATATACAACATGCAGAAGTTAAATTTCTTTCTATAAGTGTTCCAACTCCTTCAATCCAAAGGTCTCTCATCTTTTTTTGGGATTAGAAAATAGTGCACGTAAAACCTCTTCCCTCTGTGATCTTGCAGAACTACTTCTATTGCACCTAATTAGTAAAGACAGAACCTCCTTTTTTCAACAAATTGAGATAACTTTGATCTCTGTCCAGATATGAAGTAAGTTGGTTGCTGAGGGAAAGGTTTTGAACTGAATTGTGTAACTGCATGAAATAATATTGGACAGATGAATACTACAAGTTAACTCCCACTGGTAATAAAAAAAGGACAAACTGTGCATAAATAAAGTCCAAAGGGACTGGTTTGAAGCTCTGTGTCCTTATGTCAGATTTGATGTCTTGGAGGAACCATAGAAGACACAGATGACAAAACTTTCCCTTTATTATTGCAAGGTTTAAATTTCTTCGTCTATTGTAGCTGGTGTTGTGAGGTATAATGTTGAGGTTGGCAATGATATGGCGTTCTCTGATAATTGTAATGAAGTGAAGGAGATGAAGAGGGAGGGTATTGCCTATGATACTTGGGTAATGGAGTCAAATACAGCCTCTTCCCTGTATTAAGGAAACCTTGGCAGTAGATTCTTATATTGTTCCTCTTCTCTAGTACCTCATCAGTCTGAATACTAAACAGACCTTCTCTTTCAAATGGACGGTCCTCAATCCTTCTTTTTATCTCGTGAAGGAGTCTCAACAATTTTACCCATCCATGTCTCCTTAGTGAGCCAAGCTACAGAACTTGCTGAAGTATCTGAGGAGTCAAAAGCCGCTCTCAACTGTTGCTTAACAACATTCTGTCCTTCAGTCAAAATGGCATTTGATAACTTTGTGTGTTCCTCTGGGAGCACATTAAGGAAAGAGGGCTTTTTCCTCCAGAGATGGTATTGGTACCTCGCTTTGACAACTTCATTAGTTGAATATGCGCACGTTTAATGTAGCTGAAGAAAATATTTTTTTCCCTAATGCCTTCAGCCTCTTCCTTTCCTTATTCAATGGAGCAGAGTGATCTTTGGCACCTTTTAATCTATAAAGTGCCACTTCAACCACCACCAAATTAGGAGGTGGATAAGTATGAAATACAGCAAGTCATTCTTGAGGGAACTGATATAATTTGTCTGCCTTCTTAGACAGGCTAAGTGGTTGAGGGAGTTTTCCAGACTGTCTTTGCTGACTGAAGCAATCCCTCTAACAAGAGAAGTATGACTTCTTGACTAGCCGCTGACCCTCAAATTTTGAAGATGTTGTGGAGCAATCATCGCATTCTAACAGAAGGAATATGGAACGTTTTGGACATTTACGATACTAACTCATGAAAGGCTACAGCATCTTCTGCTGGTGATCATACTGAGATGTCCTCTACATTTTCATCCAGAGAAGGCACATCCCTTAATTCTGAATCTTCCAGCTCCAGTTCCTCCTCCTCGGATAATATTTCACCTATTTCCATATGTGACTTGTTCTGAGTAAGCTGCATTGGCTGGTCCTTATCCCTTGGATCTGACAATTGAATGTCCTCTTCATACTGTCTTGCTGAAGGTCTGACCCCATATGTTGGTCCTTCCTGATAAGGTGCCAGAAATGGCCAGTGAGACCACTTTGCACAGGGAGGTACCTGCCACTTGGGTCAAAAACCCACTGATGGATCCAGCTGGCAGTACCTCTATGCCCGGGGATCCAGTGGGGCTGCAGTGAACTAATTATAATAATTTTTTCCTGGCTCTAACCTGCGATCTGCATCGCTCTTCTGGCCCCAATCCATTTGCGGCTCAGATGGGAACAGAGACAATAACCTTATTGAAAAAGGAGAGCAGAGAGAAGCTCTTCTCCAGGGGTCCTGAAGGGGTCTTAGGAGAAGACAGCAGCACAGGGCTCCTGACTCTTTCCTCTTCTTTGCTGGCTCTCAGAGAAGCAGTCGACCTGACTGGGTGTAGTACCACATGTGACGTGTGCTGAGACACAGTACTGACTCAACTGTCAACAGAGCCATGGATGGAGTTGCCTGATGAACTACTGCTTTAACTGTAATGCTATGCTAGTTAGCAAACCCTCTTCAGTTCTCTGAATTGGATCCTTAAATCTCACCCTCAGGACAGGCTCCTCCGGATCTGATATTGTTGGATCCATGGATGACTCCTAACTCTGCACTGAAATCTTGAATCAAAGCCTGGCTCCATTATGAGATTCCATCCCGGTAAGTCCTTATCCCTCTGAGTAGCTCTTTGTAATGAGGCCGACCCCAATGAGGGGTGCACATTTTTCCTTGGTACTGCAACAAAGTCTCTCTGAACCAGGATAGCTGTGGAAACACAGGCTGTCACTGATCCAGACCTTCTCTTTTGTCGGACCCTTAACTCTCTTGGATCTTGCATCTGACACAGAAGCAGAATCTTGCTTCTCCCTGGCTCATTTGGTTAGAGGCAGAGCAGAAGCTGGTCTCTGAGAACTGGCTGCCGCCATCAGCGCTTCCTGCAATGGAATTGCCTGAAGCCAGTTTTGTCCCTCTTTGCCCTTGTGGCAAACGTTGAGCAGATCAGACATTTAGAGGGAGAATGTCCTTCCCCAAAACATGGCAAGCATCTGGCATGTGTATCTGACACTGGGGATACTGCTGGGCATTAGCCACATCTTTTGAAACCAGACTCCTTAGCCTTCTGATCCAGCATGTTATATTTTAACTAACTAGCTCTAAATAACACTATGTATTTATATAACAACTACCCACCTAATCACAGCTGAAGGAACTGAGGCAGTGGAGTGCTTCTTTTTAAACTCTTGCCCTAGAACATTCAGAGTTTGGGGGGTAGAGGGGAAGAGGCCAAGGGAAGCAGGTGGATGCTCCAGTGGCTATGGCTAGTAAAATTTGGCTGTTTAGATTGCACTAGTCAGCGATCTCATTGAGTGGGAATATGCAGAGGACACTCGAAGAAAGAACTCTTGGCAATGGCAATTATGGAATAGCTAGTCCATAGGAGAATTTTCTTCCTAATTCCAGGTAGCTAGTGGTGGGTTTATAACTCTTACACATTTTTATCCTAACGCAATTGCGAATATTCTTCTTATTCATGTAAATGTTTAACTTTTAAAATTCTGCTAAGCACTTGGCCTCTATTATACTGTAGTAGTGAGTTCCATAGGGTAGGTAGTGGGTGTGTTTTATTTGATTTTAAACAGTTTCTTTCCATTACTTCTAAATTTGTTGCCTTTTAATTTCATTAGGGTCTCCCTTGTTCTTCACCTTGAGTAAGTAAAATAGGAGTTCACTACTGAACTTTGCTAAAATAAAGAATTGTGTATGTGCTTGTCATGTCCCCTCCATTCATCTTCTCTCCAAACTAAACAGTCCTAATCTTCTCAATGTTTCTACATAGAGGTTTTTTACACCTCTAATCTTATAGACTAGATGTAAACATGCAGAGATGGGATGACCAGAAGTGAATTCAGTTTTCAAAGTCAGTGTGTGTCATTTGTTTATATAGTGACATTATACTATCATTCTTTTATACCTTTCTTAATGCAACCTATCATCATCCTTTCTTTGTTGACCTAGAACTAGAAAAATCTGACTAAAATTGAAGTCTCCTGACACCATCTTGCATCTCAAAAAATTCTGTGCTGTTAAAACACATCAGTACTAGCTTTTCCTGGCCTGATATTTCTTACATTTTCCTTTTCACTGCATTTGACTCAGGTGACTATTCCTTTCCTTGTTTTAGATCAGTGTGCAAAGCACATTAGCTGCCTTTTCGTTCCTTTTTCTTTGACAGAATTTATTGAAAATATCAATTAATACAAACATTCCTGAATGAACAAAAGCAATTTCAGATAAAGTTGTTTGTAATGTCTAATAAAAGTGAGTTACAGGTCGTGTGTTGTGTTACAAGAGCGTAGACTGGGTTGGAATTGTTTCTTACTGATCCTTTGAATAGAACTGATGCATGTTATTTTAGTTCCTGGGTTGTACAGGTCAAAGATCTAGTTTTTGATCTGGGCAATATACTCAATGAACAGAGGAATCAGATTTGATCTTGGTCTTTGGCTTGTCCTCTTCTCTAGAATATGCCCTTTTGTGTTTCCTTTCTGATTTGTTGCAATTATGATTCCTCAATGGTTGTGAACATGAAGTATGCTCTCTTGGATACTTGTACAAAAGCAGTCAGCACACTATTACTTCTGTCTTCACTCTAACACTACAGACCAATGTCCATAGAAATGCCCTTGCTCTGCTATTTCTTCTTATACCTGTTTAGGGGGCATCTACACTTTGCATTCAATAAAGGCCCCATTGGCAATCTCACAGAAGTTTGAAAACTGCACTTAATGTGCATGAAATGCAGCACTTTGATGCCACCCCTTCTTTATAATGAAAGGGTGCTAAATCTTGATGCAAGCAGTCATATTAAAGATGAGGCCACAGTCTACATGACAGGCTTGTCAGCTGTACTTTGCCATCTATCCTACATGATCCCATGCTCTGTAACTAGGCTAAAGGCTAGATTAGGAAGAGTTACTGTAGACCGATCTGAAATGGAATGCAATGACTTTCATTTTGATGTGTGACCCTCTCTGTAGACTGTTGCCTCTACTTCAGTGTAGAAAAGCATTGTGGTTCCTCTTTGCGCACCCTCTTCTATCTAAGCAGGTACACCACACTCATCACCATGGTGTCTGAGTGCTCATCTTCCAAAGGAGGCAATGTAATAAAGACAAAGCACAAGGGAACATCATCAGGAGCCTGCCATCTTGTCTAAACCTACCCTTATGTGAGTAAGTGGTGACCTTTTTTTTTTTTTGGCATATTTTATCATGGGCAAAGTGCTGATGTTGACAAAAGACAAGGTGGCCTGTAGGACTGGTGGACAAGTACACAATGACGCTGGGGAGACAATCTCATCACCAAGCTTTCAGGGACTGGGTGTGGCTACAACATCGTCTCCCGTGATTTGGCAGACTCTGCAGTACTGGGTTTACTGCCTGACAGAGGAAGATTATGAGAAAGGAGTGAAGAAAGTAAAGAGATAACTACCAAGCAGAGGAGCAAAAACTTGTATGTGTGGGAAGGAAGAGTGAAATGGGGAGGGCCATGGTTGAAATCTTGACTGGGGGAAGGGAGAAATCCTGAATAAATCAGATGTATCTTTTCTTTGTTGTATTCCATAGACACACAAGAAAGGAGATCCATCAGTCTCTCTTCCCTTGCAATCACAGACAGCAGTGTATGTGGGTACACTGACCTGCTCCAACAAATGATCTACCAGCTCATCCAGGTCTGTTCGTTCATCCATTTACAGTACTATCTTGTCCTCACTCATTGTAAATTAATATTACAAGCAATGGGGTTTCCATCACTTTCCTTGAAAGATTGTTCCACAGCCTGATACAATTTGCAGCCACCAAGCTTTCCTGGTATTCATCTTCTTATTCCTTTGCAGCCTTGTCTCACCTTAATGATTCTTCTTCCTTTCTGGTGTTTAAACTCTTCAAATATCTGTGGACATCTGCCTTCCACTCTTCCCCCTCCCCCTTTAGTCACTGCTTATCAGTCTGACATGCAGCAGAGTATGGACTATTTCTCTGCAGCTTGTGACAATGTTGGTCTCACAATCATCATCAAGAAGACAGAAGTGATATACTAGCCTGCATCAGGAAAGCCATACGTAGATCCTGCTATCACAGTGAATGGCCAAACCCTCCAGGCAATGGAAAGTTCACCTACCTCAGCAGTACACTGTCACATGCAGTTCACATCGATGATGAAACCAACACCAGAATTGCCAAAGCAAGTGTGGCCTTTGGCAGACTACGTGCAAATGTGTAGGAGCACAGAGGCATCAGTCAACAAACAAAACTGAATGTCTACAAAGCCATCTTGCTGCCAACTTTGATACATGCGAAACCTGGATAGTGTACAGATGCCATGCTATGAAGCTGAATCACTTTCATGTGGATTGTCAGAGGAAACTGATGAGGATAAGATGGCAGGACAAGGTTCCAGGTACTAAGGTTTTCCTACGGGCAGGCATTCCAAGCATCCATACTCTGTTGATGAAATCACAGATGAGATCATAGAATCTCAGAGTTGGAAGGGACCTCAGGACCTCTAGTTATCTAGTCAAAGCAGGGTAGGCCATGTCACCAGAATGTCAGATGAGTGACTGCCAAAGAAGAACTTTTATGGTGAGCTAAAGGAAGGAAAGCACTTTCAGGGAGGCCACAAGAAACATTTCAAAGACTCCCTCAAGTTATCCTTAAGGCATTTCAATATTGACCAAGAGATTTGGGAAGCTCTGTTATGATTGTTCTACCTGATGAAATTTCATCCACACTGGAGCTACAGCCTATGAGCAGAGAAGAACTGCTGAGACAGAGCAGAAGCACCAGAAGCATAAATCTCACAACAGCAGCATGTCCACTGTTAATCAAATAACCCATAGTGGCATCTCTTGTTCAGTGTGGCACAGACAGTTCAAAGCTCAAATTGGCCTGGTCAGCCACTCATGTGTTCACAGAAACCAAACTGATCAGTGATGTCATGGTCATCTTTGAACTAGAAGGACGAACAACATAATCTAAGTTATATTTCTTTGCCTCTTAGTCCCTCTAGCCCCTGGATATATTTTTTTTTGTTCTTCTCTGAGCTCCTTCCAGTTTATTGGCATCTTTATGGTATGGAGATGACAAGAACTAAACATAATATTCCAGAACTGTGTGCTACAAAATCTCATCTGGTGCTTTACTCCCCATTCTTTATAGCTGTTACTACTTACTTCAGCATGTTCACAGTCCCCACAGGGGTAACTGATCTGAAATTGGGTCAACTGTATATTGGCAACCTAGTCTCATACAATTTTCCTAATTTCCATACCCTCTTACCTAGCATTCTCCCAGATTGTGTTGCAAGTAAGATCCCAATCAGAAAGAAACCTTTGTTTGGAGTTTGCTTTCTTCCTTTAAGGGAAAGCCCAAGGTTCTGTCTCTCTATATATGTACACTTAATATTATTAAAGTATTGTTGAGCTGAGTAACTACTTGCTGAGAAAGCTCTGCCAATCTAAATGATCTAGCTTTACTCTCCATGGGCTCTGTTAGACACTCCTACTGGAATGGTACAGGGTTTTGGCACTACAGATACTCCCGTGATGGGAGCTGTAGGTTTATCCATCTGGATACTGGTATCTTCAGGGTGGGTGCCAGCACTGCTAGTGTTTATGCAGCTGGCATAGTTTAGGCACTAGTCTGCTCAATATAGATTGTATGGCAATTCCCAGTAAGCTATGTCAGTCATCCCCCGTTGTTGTAAATTAATGAAGCTGTGACCTGTCAAGTTTGGGTGAGGCCAACTATGGATGCTGAGTTGGGATTCCTGCCTCCCTCCTCCAAGACAGCAGTAGGGGGAAGGCACCTTATGCCTGCAGCACTGGCTGCATCAGCATGTGGGATTTACGAAATGCAGCCCACAGCAGCTCCATATTGAAGAGTAGGCTGCTGCTGAAAAAGGCGGGTGGGAAGAATGAGGCCATGTCTACACTAGATTCATAGACTTTAAGGTCAGAAGGGACCATTATGATCATCTAGTCTGACCTCCTGCACAATGCAGGCCACAGAATCCCACCCATCCACTTCTATAACAAACCCCTAGCCTATGTCTGAGTTATTGAAGTCCCCAAATTGCGGTTTGAAGACCTCAAGCTGCAGAGAATCCTCCAGAAAGTGACCCGTGCCCCATGCTGCAGAGGAAGGCGAAAAACCTCCAGGGCCTCTGCCAATCTGCCCTGGAGGAAAATTCCTTCCCGACCCCAAATATGGTGATCAGTTAAACCCTGAGCATGTGGGCAAGACTCACCAGCCAGCACCTAGGAAAGAATTCTCTGTAGTAACTCAGATCCCAACCCATCTAACATCCCATCACAGACCACTGGGCATACTTACCTGCTGATAATCAAAGATCAATTGCCAAATTAATTGCCAAAATTAGGCTATCCCATCATACCATCCCCTCCATAAATTTATCAAGCTTAGTCTTAAAGCCAGATATGTCTTTTGCCCCTACTACTCCCCTTGGAAGGCTGTTCCAGAACTTCACTCCTCTAATGGTTAGAAACCTTCATCTAATTACAAGTCTAAACTTCCTAGTGTCCAGTTTATATCCATTTGTTCTTGTGTCCACATTGTTACTAGGCTTAAATAATTCCTCTCCCTCCCTAATATTAATCCCTCTGATATATTTATAAAGAGCAATCATATCCCCCCTCAACCTTCTTTTGGTTAGGCTAAACAAGCCAAGCTCTTTCAGTCTCCTTTCATAAGACAGGTTTTCCATTCCTCGGATCATCCTAGTAGCCCGTCTCTGAACCTGTTCCAGTTTGAATTCATCCTTCTTAAACATGGGAGACCAGAACTGCACACAGTATTCCAGATGAGGTCTCACCAGTGCCTTGTATAACGGTACTAACACCTCCTTATCTTTGCTGGAAATACCTCGCCTGATGCATCCTAAAACCGCATTAGCTTTTTTTATGACCATATCACATTGGCAGCTCATAGTCATCCTGTGATCAATCAATATTCCGAGGTCCTTCTCCTCCTCTGTTACTTCCAACTGATGCGTCCCCAATTTATAACTAAAATTCTTGTTATTAATCCCTAAATGCATGACCTTGCACTTCTCACTATTACATTTCATTCTATTACTATTACTCCAGTTTACAAGGACATCCAGATCTTCCTGTATGATATCCCGGTCCTTCTCTGTGTTAGCAATACCTCCCAGCTTTGTGTCATCCGCAAACTTTATTAGCACATTCCTGCTTTTTGTGCCAAGGTCAGTAATAAAAAGGTTAAATAAAATTGGTCCCAAAACTGATCCCTGAGGAACTCCACTAGTAACCTCATTCCAGCCTGACAGTTCACCTTTCAGTATGACCCGTTGTAGTCTCCCCTTTAACCAGTTCCTTATCCACCTTTCAATTTTCATATTTATCCCCATCTTTTCCAATTTAACTAATAATTCCCCATGTGGAACCGTGTCAAATGCCTTACTGAAATCGAGGTAAATTAGATCCACTGCATTTCCTTTGTCTAAAAAATCTGTTACTTTCTCAAAGAAGGAGATTAGGTTGGTTTGGCACAATCTACCTTTTGTGAAACCATGTTGTATTTTGTCCCAATTACCATTGACCTCAATGTCCTTAACTACCCTCTCCTTCAAAAATTTTTCCAAGACCTTACATACTACAGATGTCAAACTAACAGGCCTATAGTTACTCGGATCACTTTTTGTTCCTTTCTTAAAAATAGGAACTATGTTAGCAATTCTCCAGTCGTACGGTACAACCCCTGAGTTTACCGATTCATTAAAAATTCTTGCTAATGGGCTTGCAATTTCATGTGCCAGTTCCTTTAATATTCTTGGATGAAGATTATCTGGGCCCTCCGATTTAGTCCCATTAAGCTGTTCGAGTTTGGCTTCTACCTCGGATGTGGTAATATCTACCTTCATATCCTCATTCCCAATTGTCATCCTTCCATTATCCCTAAGCTCCTCATTAGCCTTATTAAAGACCGAGGCAAAGTATTTATTTAGATACTGGGCCATGCCTAGATTATCTTTAACCTCCACTCCATCCTCAGTGTTTAGCGGTCCCACTTCTTCTTTCTTTGTTTTCTTCTTATTTATACGGCTATAGAACCTTTTACTATTGCAAGTTTTAATTCCCTTTGCAAGGTCCAACACTACATGGCTTTTAGCCTTTCTCACTTCATCCCTACATGTTCTGACCTCAATAAAGTAGCTTTCCTTGCTAATCCCGCCCATCTTCCACTCCCTGTAGGCTTTCTGCTTTTTCTTAATCACCTCTCTGAGATGCTTGCTCATCCAGCTTGGTCTACAACTCCTGCCTATGATTTTTTTCCCCTTTCTTGGGATGCAGGCTTCTGATAGTTTCTGCAACTTTAACTTGAAGTAATTCCAGGCCTCCTCTGCTTTTAGATCCACAAGTTCTTCAGTCCAATCCACTTGCCTAACTAATTTCCTTAATTCTTTAAAGTTAGCCCTTTTGAAATAAAAAACCCTAGTCCCAGATGTATTTTTGTTTATCCTTCCATCTAGTTTGAACTGAATTAACTCATGATCACTCGAACCAAGGTTGTCCCCTACAACCATTTCTTCTATGAGGTCCTCACTACTCGCCAAAACCAAATCTAAAATGGCATCCCCCCTTGTTGGCTCTTCAACTACTTGATGAAGAAATCCATCAGCTATCACATCCAGAAAAATCTGAGCCCTATTACTACTACTAGCACTTGTCCTCCAGTCTATATCTGGGAAGTTAAAGTCTCCCATGATCACACAATTCCCATTAGTGTTTACTTCATTAAAAACATTAAAGAGGTCTCTATCCATCTCCAAATCAGATCCCGGCGGTCTGTAGCACACCCCAAGCACTATCTCAAGGGAGGCTCTAGTAGCTTTCTTTCCCAATGTGATTTTTGCCCAGACAGACTCTGTCTTATCCATTCCACTATGGATGCTATAGCCATGCCGCTGTAGCCCTGTAATGTGTAGACACAGACAACTGCAGCAAGGGAAGGGGTTTTTCTGTCACAGGAAGCACTCCACCTCCCCAAGTGACGATAGCAATTGATGGCAGCATTCTGCCAGTGACCTAGCTGCATCTACACTGTTGGTTAGTTTGTCATAGCTACAGCTTTCATGGGTATGGATTTTTCATACCCTTGACCACGATAGCTATGTCAACCTAAGTTTTAAGCATAGATCAGGCCTGATGCTTGCTGCTCTGTGTGCCCTTCAAACTGTGATAGAGGAGGGTACAGGAGGAATCTGTGCTGGAATGTGGCCTGGAATGAACAAAATCATAGTGTTGACTTTAAGCAGGAGCCCAAATGCTAGAATTACCTTTTTCCTCCACACCTTCATTTGAGCTCCAAAACCACAGTTTAACCTGTATCAGAGAGGTAGCCGTGTTAGTCTGGTTCTGTAAAAGCAGCAAAGAATCCTGTGGCACCTTATAGACTAACAGACGTTTTGCAGCATGAGCTTTCGTGGGTGAATGCCTGTCGAATGGCATCCGACGAAGTGGGCATTCACCCACGAAAGCTCATGCTGCAAAACGTCTGTTAGTCTATAAGGTGCCACAGGATTCTTTGCTAGTTTAACCTGTGGCACTCCTTGCCAGAGGATGTTCTGAAGGCCAAGACTATAACAGAGTTCAAAAAAGAAATAGATAAGTTCATGGAGGATTGGTCCATGAATGGCTATTAGCTAGGGTGGGCAGGGATGCAAAACCATGCTCTGAAGTGTTCCTAGCCTCTGTTTGCCAGAAGCTGGGAGTGGACGACAGGGAATGGATCACCTGATGATTACCTGCTCTGTTCATTCCCTCTGGGGCACCTGGCATTGGCCAATCGGAAGACAGGATACTGGGTAGATGGACCCTTGGTCTGACCCAGCATGGCCGTTCTTATGTTTTCCCCTACATGATTTACCCTTTCTTATTACTACTGGATCCTGAGCACAAGAGAAATAAATCTTCCATCCTTTTGCAGTACTGTACCATAGAAGCTCTATGGATAGAAATTCCATGCTTGACTTATAAGAGTATAGCAGTAGGAATATACTGCTGACCAGGAGGGTGATTGGGAAATGCTCAGGGAAATTAGGCTATAAAAAAGAAAACTCAGTAATAATGGGTGATTTCAACTATTCCCCTATTGACTGAGAGCACGTCACCTCAGGATGGGATGCAGAGATAAAATTTCTAGACACCATTAATGACTACTTCTTGGAGCAACTAGTCCTGGAATCCACAAGGGGAGGGGCAATTCTTGGTTAGTCCTATATTGAACACAGGGTCTAGTCCAAGAGGTGAATATAGCTGAACCGCTCAGTAACGGTGACCATAATGTAATTAAATTTAGCATCCTTATGAGGGGGGAAAATGCCAAAGAAGCCCACCATGGTAGCATTTAACTTCAGAGAGGGGAGCTACACAAAAATGAGGAAGTTAATTAAATGGAAATTGAAAGGAACAGTCACAAGAGTGAAATGTCTGCAAGCTGCATGGAAACTTTTTAAAAACACCATCACATCGGTGTACTTCCAAATAATAAAAAAGTAAGAGGACTAAAAAAAATACAACCATGACTAAACAGAGTAAAGATGCATTAGAGGCAAAAAGGCATCCTTTAAAAATTGGAAGTCAAATCCTACTAAAGAAAATAGAAAGGAGCATAAACTCCAGCAAGTCAAGTATAATTAGGCAGGCCAAAAAAGAATTTGAAGAGCAACTAGCAAAAGACTCAAAAACTAATAGCAAAAAAAAATGTTTAAGTACATCAGAAGCAGGAAGCCTGCCAAACAATTAATGGGACCACTAGATGACCAAGGTGCTAAAGGAGCACTCAAGGAAGACAAGATGATTGCAAAGAAGCTAAATTAATTCTTTGCATCAGTCTTTACAGGTGAGGATGTGAGGGAGATTCCCACACCTGAGCCATTCTTTTTAGGTGACAAATCTGAGGAACTGTCCCAGATTGAGGTGTCACTAGAGGAGGTTTTGGAACAAATTCATAAATTAAACAGTAATAAGACACCATGTCCAGATGGTATGCATATAAGAGTTCTGAAGGAACTCAAATATGAAATTGCAGAACTGTGGTATGTAACTTATCACTAAAATTAGCTTCTGCACGAGATGACTGGAGGATAGCTAACATGATGCCAATGTTTTAAAAAAGCTGCAGAGGTGATCCTGGCAAATACAGCCCAGTAAGCTTAACTTCAATACTAGGCAAATGGGTTGAAACTATAGAAAAGAGCAGAAATATTAGACACATAGCTGAACACAATATGTTGGGGAAGAGTCAACTCGGCTTTTGTAAAGGGAAATCATGCCTCACCCATCTATTAGAATTCGTTGAGGGGGTCAACAAGCATGTGCACAAGGTTGATCCAGTGGATATAGTCTACTTCGATTTTCAGAAAGGCTGGAACAAGGTCCCTCACCAAAGGCTCTTAAACAAAGTAAGCAGTCATGGGATAAGAAGGAAGGTCCTCTCATAGATCATAACTCGTTAAAAGACAAGAAACAAAAGGTAGGAATGAATGGTCAGTTTTATAATGGAGGAAGGTAAATAGCAGTGTCCCCGAGGGGTCTGTACTGGGCCCAGTGCTATTCAACATATTCATAAGTGATCTGGAATAGGGGGTAAACAGTGAGGTGGCAAAGTTTGCAGACAATACAAAATTACTCAAGAAAGTTAAGTCCAAAGCAGATTGCGAAGAGTTACAAAGGGCTCTCACAGCACTGGGTGACTGGGAAACAAAACGGCAGATCAAATTCAATGTTGATAAATATAATCCCAACTATAGAAGGACTTGGACATGTGTATGAGTATCAAGAATATTCAGCATTAGAATAGTTAAACAGTAGAACCTCAGAGTTACTCGGGAATGCATGTTGTTCGTAACTCTGAACAAAACATTATGGTAGTTCTTTGTCAATGTTCAGTTGTAAACTTTTGAAAGTTTCAAAACTGTATTACTATGCAGAAGAAAAATGCTGCTTTCCTTTTTTTTTTTTTTTAAAGTAGTTTATGGTTAACACAGTACTGTACTGTATTTGTTTTTTCCCCCTTAGTCTCTACTGCTGCCTGATTGCTTACTTCTGGTTCCAAATGAGGTGTGTAGTTGACTGGTCAGTTCATAACTCTGGTGTTCATAACTCCAAGGTTCTACTGTACTAACAAATTTAGGAAGGGATACTAAACCTCATGCTTCAGGGCTTAAGCCAATCTCTAACAAGGGGGAACAAACAAGTCAGAATAAGCAACAAACACATTAAAGAATATTTAGATAAGTTAGATGTACTATTTAGGATTATCTCTGAGAATTCATGGAGAAAGGGTGAGGTCCCAGAGGACTGGAGAAGGGCAAACATAGAACCTATCTTTAAAAATGGGGACAAAGAGAACCCAGGGAATTATAGTTCAGTCAATCTAACTTCAGTACCTGGAAGGATACTGGAACAAATTATTAAACAATCAATTTGTCAGAGGATAACAGTGCTAAGGAATAGCCAACATGGATTTGTTGAGAACAAATTATGCCAAACCAACCTAATTTCCTTTTTTGACAGAGTTACTGGCTTAGTGGATAGAGGGGAAGCAGTACACATGATATATCTTGATTTTAACAAGGCTATTGTTACAGTCCCAAATGACATTCTCATAAGAAAACTAAGGAAATATAGATGAAATTACAATAAAGTAGGAGCATAGTTAATTAAAAAAACATATTCAAAGAGTAGTTATCAATGGTTCACTGTCAAATTGAGATGATGTATATAATAGGGCCCCAGTACTATTCAGTATTTTCATGAATAACTTGGATAATGGAATGGAGAGTATACTGTGATGGAGCAAGGCCGGATGGCTACAGGAAAGTACTGAGGAACAGGTATGTTAGCCCCAGGCTAAGCAAATCCCTAGTACCATGGGAACCAAAATGGCAGTTGCTCCAGGATAATCAAGGCACCTGGGGCCAATTAAGAACTTTCTAGAAGGCACAGGAGAGAGCTACAGTGATTGGAGCACCTGCAGCCAATCAGGGCAGGCTAATCAAGGCACCTGGGAACAATTAAGAACTTTCTAGAAGGCACCGGAGAGAGCTACATTGATTGGAGCACCTGCAGCCAATCAGGGCAGGCTAATCAGGGCACCTGGTATAAAAAGAGGAGCTCACTCCAGTCAAGGGGGAGGAGCCAGAGGAAGGAAGTGTGAATGAGGAGCTGGGAGTCAGAGACACAAGGAACTAAGAACTGAGAGGGTGTACTACTGGAGGATTGAGGAAACACCATACAATCAAGCCGTATCAGACACCAGGAGGATCCTATGGTGAGGATAAAGAAGGTATTTGAAGGAGGTTATGGGGAAGTAGCCCAGGGAGCTGTAGCAGTCAATCAGCGGTTACAAGTAGCACTTTAGAGACTGCTACAATTCACAGAGCCCTGGGCTGGAACCCGGAGTAGAGGGCGGGCCCGGGTTCCCCCCAAGCCTCGCTACTCCTAATCAGACATAGGAGGAGTTGATCCAGACTGTGGGTTTCATCCAAGGGGAAGACCACTGAGGGGAGGAAATCCGCCAATAAGCGCAGGACCTACTAGAGGAGAGGAGGAACTTTGCCACAATACTTATAAAATATGTGGATGACATCAAGCTGAGAAGGATTGCAAGCACTTTGGAGAACAGATTTAGAATTCAAAATGACCGTGACAAATTAGAGAATTGGTTTGAAATCAACAAGATGAAATTCAGTAAAGACAAATGCAAACTACTGAGCTTTAGGAAGGAAAAAAAATAAAATGCACAAATACAAAATGGGGAATAACGGGGTAGGAAGTAGTACTGCTGAAAGGATCTGGGGGTTACAGCAGATCACAAACTGAATGGACCAAAACTGTGATTGTGACAGGTATGGCAATTTCCTGCAGTATCTTTGGGAGATCTTACTATATTAAGATTATGTATTATTGTGGGCCAGGAACCGTACGTAATTCCATTAGAGAAGATGGCCACAGCTCCTCCAGGAACTACCACCACTAGGGGTGGTTTAGGGCAAATTCACTTAGTTCGTAACACATCCAGAGAAGTATCACCACCTGGAGAGGCTTGCATATCCTGGTTCAAATTGGATTCTCCAGAGACCAGACAAAGAAAGGACTTTTAGATAAAAAGCCTGAGTTTAAACTGACTCAAGCAAATGGACAGGATCATCTGTTCAAGGGGGATCCTAATCCTTCCTGGGAAGGGTTGGAAGGACTTTGGCCTAGTGAGGTGAGGCCCCATAAGACTGATGGGTGACCTCTGGTAAGGTTTTAGCATGCATACAGGAACTTTAATTGTTTTATGTTTTAGTCATGAGAAAAGAAGACTGAGGGTATGTCTACACTACGGAATTATTCTGATTGTACAGAAACCGGTATTTGGAAACAGATTGTATAAAGTTGAGTGCACGTGGCCACACTAAGCACATTATTTCAGCGTTGTGCGTCCATGTACCAAGGCTAGCGTCGATTTCCAGAGCGTTGCACTGTGGGTAGCTAGCCCATAGTTCCCACAGTCTCCCCTGCCCATTGGAATTCTGGGTTGAGATCCCAATGCATGATGGGGCAAAAACATTGTTGCGGGTGATTCTGGGTAAATGTCGTCAGTCAATTCTCCCTCCGTGAAAGCAACGGCAGACAATCATTTCGCGCCCTTTTCCCTGGATTGCCCTGGCAGACGCCATAGCATGGCAACCATAGAGCCCATTTAGCCTTTTTTCATTGTCACCGTATGCCTACTGGATGCTGCTGACAGACGCGGTACTGCAATGCTACACAGCAGCATTCACTTGCCTTTACAAGTTAGCAGAGACGGTTACCAGCCCTATTGTACCATCTGCTGCTTTGGAAACTGGCAATGACGGTTACCAGTCCTATTGTACTGTCTGCTGCTGTCATGGGTGCTCCTGGCTGGCCTCGGTGAGATCGGCTGGGGGCGCATGGACAAAAATGGGAATGACTCCCCAGGTCATTCCCTTCTTTACGTTTTGTCTAAAGGTAGAGTCAGTCCTGCCTGGAATATCAGGCAAGCCTACTAAAGAACCAGAGAGGACAGCCGTTCCGGGTCAGAGCTCCACACATCCCGCAGAAATGATGAGCTGCATGCCATTCTAGGGGGTGCCCCTGCAACAACCCCACCCATTGCTTCCCTCCTCCCACACCTCTCCTGGCTACCGTGGCAGTTATCCCCCCCAGTTGTGTGATGAATTAATAAAGAATGCATGAATAAGAAACACTGACTTTATTGAGATAAAACGGGGGGGAGGCAGCCTCCAGCTGCTATGATATTCCAGGCAGGACTGAATCTCCATTAGACATTAAAGGGGGGGCAGGGAGAGGAGCGCAGCCTCCAGCTGCTATGATATTCCAGGCAGGACTGAATCTCCAGGAGACAAAGCTTAAAGAAGGGAATGACTGAGTCATTTCCATTTTTGCCCAGGCACCCCTGGCCGACCTCACCGAGGCCGGCCAGGAGCACTCATGGGATGATGAAGAGGGCTACCAGTTCTATTGCACCGTCTGCCATCAGGAAGAGAAGGGGAGGGGATGCTGCTGTTTAGCACTGCAGCACCGCATCTACCAGCAGCATCCAGTAGACATACGGTGACACTGAAAAAAGGCGAGAAACGATTTTTTTCCCTTTTCTTTCATGTGGGGGGGGGGGGGGGGAGAGATTGACGACATATACCCTGAACCACCTGGAACAATGTTTTTGACCCTTCAGGCACTGGGAGCTCAGCCAAGAATGCAAATGGTTTTCGGAGGCTGCGGGAACCGTGGGATAGCTCGAGTCCTCAGTCCCCACTCCCTCCATGAGCGTCCATTTGATTCTTTGGCTTTCTGTTACGCTTGTCACGCAGCACTGTGTTAAGTCCCTGCTGTGGCCTCTGTCTATCATAGCCTTGGAGTTTTTTTCAAATGCTTTGGCATTTAGTCTTTTGGAACGGAGTTCTAATAGAACAGATTCATCTCCACATACAGAGATCAGATTCAGTATCTCCCGTACGGTCCATGCTGGAGCTCTTTTTGGATTCTGGGACTGCATGGTCACCTATGCTGATCAGCGCTCCACGCTGGGCAAACAGGAAATTAAATTCAAAAGTTCGTGGGGCTTTTCCTGTCTACCTGGCCAGTGCATCTGAGTTCAGATTGCTGTCCAGAGCAGTCACAATGGTGCACTGTGGGATAGGCCAATACCATCAAATTGCGGCCACACTAACCTTAATCTGAAATGGCAATACCGATTTCAGCGCTACTCCCCTCGTCGGGGAGGATTACAGATACCAGTATTAAAAGCCCTTTATATTGATATAAAGGGCTTCGTTGTGTGGATGGGTGCAGGATTAATGTGGTTTAACGCTGCTAAATTCGATATAAACTCGTAGTGTCGACCAGGCCTGAGGGAGAACCTGGTAAGAGTCTTCAAATATGTTAAGGGCTGTTAGAAAGAGGACGCAGATCCATTGTTCTCCACGTCCTCTGAAGGTACGACAAGAAGTAATCAGCATATCACAGCCAGGCATATTTAGTTTAGATATTAGGAAAATCTTTCTAACTATAAGGGTAATTAATCTCTGGACCAGGCTTCTATGGGAGGCCGTGGCATCCACACACCACTGGAGGTTTTGAGAACAGGTTGGACAAACGCCTGCCAGGAATGGTCTCAGTATCCTTGGTCCTGCCTCAGTGCAGAGGGAGGGACTTGAAGATCTCTCAAGGTCCTTGCCAGCCTGCATTTATAGTGTTAGAGACCAGGAAAAAACCTGATGTGTGTGTCCTACATCTCACTACTGAGGGATTTTTCCACCTTCCCCTCAAGCATCTGCCATTGGCCAATGTTGAAGAGAGGATACTGGACCAGCTCAGTTCTCCAACTGTGGGTCAGGACCCCAAAGTGGGTCATAACCCCATTTGAATGGGGTTGCCAGGGCTAGTGTTAGACTTGCTAGAGGCTGGGGCCAAAGCCCAAGGACTTCAGCTCTGGGTGGTGGGGCTCAGGCTTCAGCCCTGGGCAGTGGGGCTCGGACTACAGGGCCTCCGCCTCAGGCGGCAGGGCTTGGGTAGGTTCAGGCTTTGTTCCCCCCTCCTGGGGTTGTGTAGTGATTTTTGTTGTCAGAAGGGGGTCAGGGTGCAATGAAGTTTGAAAACTCTGGGACTAGCTGGACCTTTGGTCTGATTTAATATGGCAAGTCACATGGTAAAAGGCAGACAGCAGAGGGAGAGGCCTCAAGTTTGCAGCTGTAGCTTCTGACAGTTCGTTATGGCATTGCTGGCACTAATAAGATCCTCACACTGCATCAGAGCTTTGAGGAGCTAATGCTGCTTGGAATGGGGAAGGCTAGCAGCCATCTCCTGTACCACACTGGGAAACAAGGTTAAGCTTTAGGACTCACAGTCATCGTAGTCAGCATTCTATACCAAGAACAAGAGTGGGCTTACGCTCCTGCTGCACAATAAGACCTCCTTCAAGACTAATTTCCTGCCTGTTTTTCTCCCCACACTGGAAAAGGCACTAAGGGATTGAGGCACCTAACTCCCATTGAAATAATTAGAGAATTGGGCATCTATCTTTGAGGATCTGGGCCTAAGTCTGACACACTCTCTAGTACCTTCTTAGCAGAGGGCTACTCTTGGCTTCAAGCCAGCTACTCCTGCTGACTATCTGGCTGACAGAGAGGTAGAGGTTGCACCCAGCTAGGCCCAAGTCCAAATCCATCCCCTACTGCCAGTAGCCATAATTTCTCCTTGGCAGAGTGGCGCCAGGAAAATTCAAGATAAGTTTTAATATAAGTGGCCCACCTCCTCCAGCCAGAAAGCAGGGGGCTTTCAAAATAAAACAGGAGATCATGCTGCATGGGAAAAGTATGATTACCTGTGACCAACACCTGTGGCAGAGCCTGCTGTGAACCTGACTGCTTGGGAATTACAGCAGAAACAGTGTCATTAGCCCCATTTGCCTCAATTATAATCAGATTCTCTTGTGAACAAAGACACCAAAAACAGAGCAGTTTGTCTGGGTGGGAATTGTATGGGTGGGAAACAAGGGCAATGGTGTTTATTGCTTAACAGGCAGGAATTAATGCAGACGGTGAGTGCAGATGTTTTACTGAGAAACAGGTTACTGCATAATTAAGTTTAGTATCAGAAGAGAGGGTAACACACCTCACAAGGTACTGAAAGTTAACAGCCCAATGCCCCAAGCCTGCACACTAAGTGCAGCAGTGTTGAAAATACTAACACTTATAAAAGGGGTGGCAGTGATGGCAGCAATATTTGCAGATGACAAAGTTATTTAGGTTAGTCAAGTCCAGAGATGGAGGAACGTCACAGGTTCTAACCTAGGTTAGTGGGCAACGCAAGGACAGATGAAGTTCAACATTGATAAATATGAATTAGTGCACATTGTGTGTGTGTAAGTAAAATGAACTACTCATAACTCAAACTAACAACTCTAGTATCAACTCAGGAAAAGGACCTGGGCATCCCTGGGGCCAGCTCAATGAAGACAACTGCCTTTCTGAATCAGACCCATAGTCCACCCCATCCAATATCTTGTCCCTGGCTGGGGCCAGCACCAGGTGCTTCCAAGGAAGCTGCAAGAAACACCACATTAGGCAGATCTGAAATGATCAGCCCCCCTCCTTAAATCTTCTAATCTCTTTTCTCAGAGATATGTTTCAGGCCTTAAGCCAAAGGTTTAATATCTTTCAAGATTGTTAACTATTGTAATGATAGGAGTACTTGTGGCACCTTAGAGACTAACACATTTATTTGAGCATAAGCTTTCGTGGACTACAGCCCACTTCTTCGGATGCATAGAATGGAACATATATTGAGGAGATATATATACACATACAGAGAGAATGAAAAGGTGAGAGTTGTCTTACCAACTCTGAGAGGCCAATTAAGTAAGAAAAAAACTTTTGAAGTAATAATCAAGATAGCCCACTACAGACAGTTTGATAAGAAGTGTGAGAATACTTACAAGGGGAGATAGATTCAATGTTTGTAATGGCTCAGCCATTCCCAGTCCCTATTCAAACCTAAGTTGTATCTAGTTTGCATATCAATTCCAGCTCAGCAGTTTCTCATTGGAGCCTGTTTTTGAAGCTTTTCTGTTGCAAAATTGCCACCTGCAGGTCTGTCAGGTCTGTCATTGCCTCCTAAATTTAGGGGAAGCAAGGCTGCACATGTGCCTACAAGTACCCCCATAAACCAGAGAATGTACTGTAGCAGAGAAAATAAGCGAACTTACTGTAGAAGCCAACAGGGAAATGCTTATTCCAAAACAACTTTTCATGAGAAATCAGACTTTTTTTTTAATAGCTGAACAATTTTCTGAATCAAGGGGCACAATCACCAAGAACATCTAGTACTGAACCCAAGATTCTGAAGAAGATAAAATGTAAAATAGCTGTACTAGTAAGAGATGCAATATCGTTAAACAGTAGCTGTCTTAGGAGACCGGAAAGATGACGAGACACGGTTTGTACATAGTACAGAGACAAGGGAAAATTGGCATCAGCTGGGCAAATCTCAGCTCAGTTCTAACAGCTGAATGAAGGCTACAAGAGCACAATGTGTGGATAACATGAGTGGGTCAAACCAGCACACTTGTAGGAGTTCTTTGAAAAATTAATCAATGAGCAGATAAAGGTAACATGGGACAGGTTAACTTACATGACTTTAAAAAAGCTGGTAAGTCTTTTATGAGATGCACTTTAAGGGGAAAATAACCACAACATAATGGGAAATATAGTATCAGATTTAAGTCATAGGAAATGCTGTCACTGTGAATGGCTGCCCCTCAGTTTCTTCCCAGAAGAGAGGGGGTGGGTCCTGGAGTTCAGTACTAGGTTTCCTGCCTACCTACTCAAGCAGGGGAACAGGGTGCCTGGATTCTTGGCTCACCTTTCCTCCCTACCCACTCTTAAAAGTCAAGTCTGCTGCAGTACTGATCAGGGCTCATCTCTGTGCAGGAAAGAGCTGATCACCAGGGGACCATGCCCATGACATCCTCCTGTAAGCATAAAATAGCTCAACTTGGTCTTGATACTGGACCCAGATGGAACCATTTCCTTATCCCTTTCCACGCTGGAGGACATAAAAGAAACTGATTTTCAGTCAGATCTGTAAGCACAACACGGGTCTAACTGGAGTGATGTTGATGGACAATGAGAAGCATTTTGAGGAGCTGGTGAACTCTGACCACTTGCTCAAATGATGGCAAATACCAGTGCTTCACAAATTTTACTGGCAATCTTACCAGACTTCATCATTGTTCTTAGAGTCCCAGGTAGCAGCAGAGTAAAGAAATATATCTTTACCTTGTTAGTGGCCAAAAGACACTATTTTCCCTCTCAATTCAGTCATCTTTGTCACCTCTCTAGGCTACACTGCTGCAATATGGTCTTGGTAGGGGCTAATGCTGATGGACACACAGAAATGAAGATTACTTACCAGTTGCTGAAGTTCTTCACACAGCCTTTGCAAATCACACTTGTGGGATTAAGGTGCCTGAATTGTGAGCTTCTGGAGAGCAGTGTCCAACCCAGAGCCACTCTCTCCTCCCTCCCAGTGTGGCTCTGAGGGTGTAAGGAGGAGTGGCCAGTTTTATCTAGTAATTAAGGAATTCTTGCCCTCAGAACATGGTGAAAGTGAGCAGGTAGTGCTAATGTGCAGAGTTCATTTAAAGGAACTGCCTGAATGAAAAATCAGCTCTGGATGCCAGGTCTAAAACGACCTTCCTCTTCCCCAGACCAAGCCTCTATGAGGGGGAAAAAAAAGCTACATCACTTCCTAAACTTTCTGGCTGCCTCACCCAGAAGGTGAATGTGCACTGCCCAGGTGGTTTATGTAACACTTGACAATTGCATTGCCCTTAGAATCTGAAAGCTTCCTTCCGCAGAGGCAGGAATTCCTTGCAGGCTAGACCCACTCTAGATAATTATGTGATGACTGGTCTCCTCCTGCTGAGGTCCAGAGATTATGAACTAATGCAGGTGAGGCCTCCATACTAGATGATCAGCAAAGAACAAAAAGAATCCTGACAATGGTGTTGGTCCATTACTAGATAGAAATGGCAGAATTACCAACAGTAATGCAGAAAAGGCAGAGGTGTTCAATAAATATTTGTTCTGTATTTGGGAAAATCTGATGACTGTAGTCATACCATATAACACTAATTCTGTTCACTAGTATCTCTGGAGATTGTAAACAGAAAGTACTAAGGTTAGACATTTTTAAATCAGCAGGTCCAGATAACTTGCATCCAAGAGTTTTTAAAAGAGCCGAGAGGCTTGCTGGACTGTTAAAGTTCCAGAAGACTGGAAGAAAGCAAGTGTTATACCAATATACCTCTACCTCAATATAACGCTGTCTTCGGGAGCAAAAAAAACTTACCATATTATATCGAACTTGCTTTGATCCACCGGAGCGCGCGCACCCGAGCACTGCTTTACCACATTATATCTGAATTTGTGTTATATCAGGTCATGTTATATCGAGGTAGAGGTGTATTTAAAAAGGATAAACTGAATGACCTAGGTAATTACAGATCTGTCAGCCTGACATCAAGATAATGGAACAGCTGATGCAGTACTCAATTAATAAAGAAAGGAGGGTAAAATAATTAATGCAAATCAACATGGGTGTATGGAAAATAGATTCTGCCAAGCTAACTGGATTTTTTTTTAATGAGATTATAAATTTGGTTGATAAGTAGTAGTGTTGACATCATACATTTAAGACTTCTGTAGGGTGTTTAACTAGGTAACATTTTGACCAAAAAAGTAGAATGATATAAAATTAACACAGCACACACTAAATGGATTTAAAACTGGCTAACTGATAGGTCTCAAAATATAATTGGAAATGGGGAATCCTCATGAAGTGGGTGCTTCTAGGGGGGATCTTGCCAGAATTGGTTCTTGGCCCAACACTATTTAACATTTTTTATTAATGACCTAGAAAAAAACAAAACCATCACCCATTTTGTAGATGACAAAAAACTGGGGGGGAAATGATAATTAATGAAGAGGACAAGTCACTGATTCACAGCAATTTGGATCACTTGGTAAACTGGGCACAAGCAAACAATATGCTTTTTAATATGGCTAAATGCAACTGCATAGACCTAGGAACAAAGAATGTAACCCATACTTATAAAATGGGGAACTCTATCCTGGGAAGTAGTGATTGAAAACATTTTTGGGGTCATGGTGGATAACCAGCTGGACATGAGCTCACAGTGCAACCCTGTGGCCAAAAGAGCTAATGCCATCCTGGGATGCATACACAGAGTAATCTAGAGTAGAAGTTATTTTACTTCTGTATTTGAAACTGGTACAACTGCACATGCCTATCAAACATGTGGTAAATCTGATCCAGTGAACTGTCCCAACTATGTGGGTGAAACCAGACAGCCACCACGCTCTGGAATGAACTCTCACAGGAAATTGAAAAAAAAGACAAAAACCATCACCACCTGCAGGTGAACACTTTTCACAAAGGTATCATTCTATATCTGACGTATCAGTCCTCATCCTGAAAGGAAACCTACATAGCACTTTCAAAAGACAAGCCTGGGAGCTTAAATTTATTATTTAGCTAGACACTAAAAATCATGGATTGAACAGAGACACTGGATTTATGGCTTCTTACAACTTTCTGTAACTCATTAACCCACCCTCCTGCCCCTTTTGGTCCTATGACTGTAGAGGTGTTAATGGTCCAGTCTACCTTCAATGTTCCCTTACAATATGTGCTAACTACTTACGCTAAACAATCTCTTCCACCTTGCATTTCGTTGCTATGCTGGAAATACCTTTCTAAGACCTGAAGAACAGCTCTGTGTGGCTCAAAAGATTGTCTCTCACACAGAAGGTAGTCCAATAAAAGATATTGCTTCACCCAATTTGTCTAATCTCTCTCTACAACTGCATTGCATACTGGAATACTGTGTACAGTTCTGGTGTTCACAATTCAAGAAAGATATTGATAAACTGGAGAGGGTTTAGAGAATAGCCATGAGAATGATTAAAAAGGATTAGAAAACATGCATTATAGTAATAGACTCAGGGAGCTCAGTCTACTTAGCTAAACAAAGAGAAGGTTAAGGAGTGACTTGATTACAGTCTGTAAGTATCTGCATGGGGAACAAATATTTGATAATGGGCTTGTCAGTCTAGAAAGGAAAGATCTAACACAACCCAATAGCTGGAAGTTGAAGCCAGGCAAATTCAGACTGGAAATAAGGTGTACATTTTTTACAATGTCAGTAATTAATCAGCAAAGAATCCTGTGGCTATTAAGTAATTAATCACTGGAACAATTTACCAAGGGTGACAGTGGCTTCTCTATCATTAACAATTTTTAAATCAAGGTTGGATGTTTTTCTATAAGCTCTGGTCTTTGAATTATTTTGGGGAAGTTCTATGGCCTGTCTTATACAGGAAGTCAGACTAGATCATATTGGTCTCTTCTGGCCTTGGAATCTATGAATCTGCAAAGTCTGCAATTATGTATCTGCTAGTAATCTTGAAAAGTATGCTGTGTTCTTATGCACACAGGTTGAGTTTGGCTTGTCAGAAGCAAAAAAATCCTTCTCTAAAGTCCTGCTCCTTGGATGGCCTCTTAATAAAAGCCATTTCTTTCAGCATAAGTTAACAATGTAAGCCCAGCTGCAGCATCTCCAGCCACCATTCTTATTTTGAGCTGTCAGGAGCAGAGAGACCCCTAATGAAACAAAACTTCATCAGCATCCAGCATGAGCTCTGAAGTCATCCTGTCCTTAACATTCCACCTAATGCACAGCACCCTTGGAAATTATCCCACAACTGGTCTCTGCTGCTGTTTCTTCTCAGTGAAGTGCATAACAATCCCCCGTTACTGATTTTCCTGACAGTTCCCATGTCTGCTCCCCACCTTGCTTTAAAAGGAATTCAAATGAGAATAAAGCTATCTCAGAAAGAAACATACCACAGAGGAATTTTGGCCTCTAGTTGAGTAGCTGCCACTGGATGTATCCTTCTAATCTCCACGACAGGGCTGGCTTGTGAGTAAGATGAACTTTGAGCAGTGCTACGTCCCCCTTTCCCTGCCATCCTCTCACACCCTGTTTTTGTTCCTGTACTCTTAGAAAAAGGTTAGCCAGTCTAGCCCTTATCTTACATTATTACTGTGGTGAAGGGAAAGGTCACAACAGCTGACTCCACTGCTTGAGCAGTCCATTTTCCTAAGACATCTTTCTCCTGCTTCTGCAGTTCAGTAACAGGCAAACAAGCAGAGAAGCAGCATGGCACAAGTTATCAGATTACCTAGGCATTTGATCTTGCCTTTGCCACACACACTGTGAAGTTAGAAACTCTAGGTATTGATCACACCACACGGTACCTGTTTCAGCCCTATGCAGAGAGGTGGGACAGATCAGCTGTAACTAAGACACACGACCCTATTGTCCCATCAATAGGGTGCAGAGGAAAGATTAGGCAGCTTTCCAGTCAATTCAACTACACAGCATTGCAGGACCTCAAATACCTACCAAGCCCAGGTAACCCAAGAGAAATCAGTGACAAAACTACTGCATCAGTTCAAATAAAAACATCTTAGCAGCACATGATGTAGCTGCAGAACCCACTCTCTCTACTATGGTTAGAAACTGGAATTGTCATATTACATCTAGTCCAGTACCAGGTGTTTTGGAGAAAGGTGCAAGAAGCACTGCAATAATGGTTATGGAATAGCCTGAACCAGGAAAGGCTTCTTGATAGCCACCCCATTAATGGAAGTTGGTTTATACCCTGAAACAATATACCCTGGGAATTCTGTGATTAGTTAAGTAGGTTTATCATAATTTCAAGCTTCTACTTACTGAAGCAAAATCATTGCAAACAGTGTACTAGCACTCGAGACAATAACAGTTTCAATCTCCTACCCACATTAGGGCTAGGCATTTGGAACTGTCCTGATTCAATCTCCTTTCTTATTTAACAACTCTGGCAAGTTACACATGGTCTCATGTTGCCCACTCACCTTCTCCCCCGCAAAAAGTATCCCTTGCTGAAGCAACCTGTTTGCTTCCCAGACAGCAAAACGGAGCAAAGAGTTTGAGACTTCAGGATACAGCATCTCAGAATACTCATATTTCTAGTTTCCACCACATCTTAACAAGAGAAAAAGCTTCTACTAGCTCTGTGTTGGAAGCAGGAATAGCAGTTCTGCTCTTCCTATTTCCACCTTACCAGAAGAGTCTGAAGAGATCAGAAAGGCACAAACTTCAGTGAATTCCCCGAGCATAGCCCCTGAAGTTGAGATTGGAAGGCTCCAACCAACTCAAAGTTCTACAAATAAAATGCCAACTATGCCAAGGATAATGCTGTTGGAGAACTCTCAAGGGTTAGACATTTTCTGCACGTTGTGGATGAAGACAGCAATGCAATTTTGCTCCAGTAACTGCTCATGTGCCTCAGTCTGAATGTACCCAGAAGCTTTATTCAGGAACAGAAGAGACTGCACACAAGATAAAAAAAGGCTTAAAATCCACTTTAATAATGCATTCCTGTAACATTCCTCAGACAAACTCAAACTTGTTAGTGGGACGATTACAGCTCGTGTTCAAACAGTTTACACTAAACGAAAATCTTGTAGTTCTACACAATAGACAAGCAAGATTAAGGTTATACAAACAATAGTTTCAGTTAAGTCTTCAGCATGAGATACAGTATCTTTGTCCAATAGATTGTACTTTACTACCAGTAAAAATAAACAGCGGTACAACACATATCAAAGATCCATTCAATCAATAGCCTTCCAGCCATTCAGGCTGCATATGACGGTCCACTACTTTAAAGAAATAAATGGTCCAGGGAAAAAGTAAAAACTACAAGTTAAAAAAAACATAAAACCCTCCTGGTTTCACTACATGATGGGTCATTTGGAGCTATATAAATTTACAGAGCCGCTGAGGGCTGCAAAAGATCCAAGTGCTGCCTCAGTTCTCCAGAGACTTGCCTGTGATCTCAAAGGACGAATGCTAATACTCCGATTGTATCTAAGTTAGTCTCAGGACTGCAGCTGCATGTAGGAAACATGGAATAGTAAAGGCATCAGGGTTCTATCAGGTCTTACTTTTACTGCACAGCTACTGAAGCCTCCCAGAATCCACTTTTCACATTGAAATTATAGGAATGCACCATATTAAATTTACTAAAACCTTTACCAGTCAGTCAGACTGCACTCCCCTTTTCCTAGAGTGGCTTTGCCAAAGCAGGCCCTAATTAAAACTACCATGAAGAGTCAGCCCCAAGTAGAACCCTATGCGGCCTGCCAAGATTCCTTTCCTCTTTGGGGGGTTGGTAGGGGGTAGCTTAATCCTGTTAGTATCGACGACGTTTGTTAGGGCCAAAGTCCCCCCCAGGATTTCCTCTGTTGAAGCCAGGCGGGTTTCCTCCCATAGCTCCAAGTCCTTCCATTGCGCTGCCCTGGCCAAAGCGATCAGTTGGCGGTGGTGGTGTCTTGTACAGGGCGAGAGCGCAGAAGAGGCAGAAAGGAGAAAAGACTTAAGTTAGAAGCAATTCCAGTCCACCTGGGTCTGATCAGGACTCCGCAGAACCAAGTGACTACCAACTCAAGTCATTAAGTAACTGGAAAGCAGCGAGTTCAGAATCTTCCCTACTCCATGAATATAGAGCAAACTCTTAATTCCAGATTTACTGAGGGGAGTGCCCCAAGCCAAGACTGGACTGACAGGGAGGTGATCTCAGATAACTAAGTACCACAGGAACAAAGTCAGTTTCCCCACAGAATTCAGGGCCAAGCATACTGGAAAATAGTCGCACAAACCTGTACACTAATGCCCTGCAGTGGACTGCCTGAGTAATGCAGTCTGGGATCCTGAGAATTTCACAATTCCACCATACTCCCCCAAACTGAACACCATTCCTGGACACCCAGCCCCAATCATCTAACTACAAATGAGGGTGATCAAGGGTTTGGAACCCTGACACATGCTGCCAGTGTTGCTGAGGATTTTACACAACTAGGGGTAGTAAAATGGCAGCCCCTTGTACTCTCCACGCAGAAGAGAAAGGGTCGAACAGCCTTGGTCTTGTCTTGCAGGCCATGTTCTCACAGGCCCTACTTGAGGGAAGGATTGGAACCACTGTCAGTGCCAGGAATGGGTGAATGCAGGACCTGCTCCTTATCAGACCAAGGAGCTGCTATGGGACACAGGGCTCCATTAAGTCCCAGCACCAACATGGAGCCATAATAAGCAGGGTTGGCTTCCAAAGCAGCTTATAAAAGCCTCCTGGCCCCTAGAAGTCACTCCCTCCCCCCCCGCCCACCAGAGACAATATTTGTCCTCCTTTTCAACAGTGTGCCTAGACTCCCCTCCTTTCACTCTCTTGCCTATCCCTTTCACATTTCCCCCCTCATTGAATCCATTGTCTCCCCATCCTCCAATCCACCAATCTCCCTGCCTCTTTACCCACACAAACTTGAAACACTAATGTTATCACAAGAGAACTGAAGAAGTCTCAGATAATATATGCTACATTGGCAACTAGAGCAACTGCATGACCTTATTTTGGTAACCTTTGTCCTCTCTCTCCCATCCCCTGGCCTGCCTCTCCCAATGGTCACTAGTCTATAGCTTAGAATGTAAACTTTCTGAAGCAGTCTCTCTTATTTGGTATGCAAAATCCCTAGAACACTTTAGACACCAAATATTTACTCAGCTGCTATGCTCATGCTGCAGATGTGATACTGTGCCTCAGGCAAGAGCAGAGCTCTGTGGAGCAGATGGGAGAGAAATATGGAGGGAAGGGTCTCATCAAAACCAGATTCTTTACAAACTAATCTAGTTCAGCCCTCTTAAGAGTCATCACCATTCCCACTCCATTACCTTCCTAAGACTAAAAGCAGCAAAGAGTCCTGTGGCACCTCATAGACTAACAGTCGTATTGGAGCATGAGCTTTTGTGGGTGAATACCCACTTTGTTGGATGCATGTAGTGGCACTGATACTTCCTAAGCCTAAATTACTCACACAAACTTTGTTAAAGAAACCCCAAACATTTGAAAGCTTAGAATTGAAGTGAAGACATGCAACAACCTTAACTTTGCTTCTACAGCAATCTAGCTTTCATTTCTTTGTTCCTTGCATTATTTTTATAAGGGCTTTAAGTAGTCCACATACATTGGCGGTGACTATCTTATTAGGCAAATATATTGCCTTGATACAACTTGCAGACATAGTATCAAAAATATGCACCAACAAGCACTGGTTTTATATATGCTTTCAAACATGCATGTTTGATAGTAAATAGGATGCTTTTTCACTACACTAAATCACATTCTTTTCACAAAAGTACTGTAATTTCATAATCTGGCCTAGGTGGTATATGCATATGTAGATATATTAGCTCCAATCTTATACTCGCCTACTTGGTGGTCCAGTGAATCTTAAAGAGTGGAGGAATAGCTATATTTAGTACGCTATTTGTTCAGTTAGCATTCAAAAAGTGAATATATGGACTGGTTTCATTATGTGTGGACATAACGGCAAAAGTTGGTATAGCCACTGCATGATTCAGAGTAAAGCATTCAAGTTTGTGGTGACTGCTGAGGTAAAGCGTGTGGATGGATGACTGCCTTATTTGCTTTTCTTGTGGCCTTGTTGCTGGAGCACAGTTCAGCTACGGGTTTCTTTTAAGCAGAGCCTTAATTCTGGATTTCTAATTGATGAATTTGTTAACTTTCTGGTACTGATAGATATTCAACGTTAAGAGTTTTTATCTGACATTTCCTTTGGGTTTTTGCATTTTTAAACTGTTTAAAATGATACTGATGGAAAGCAAGGAGCAGGATACCCGAAGAGCTCCTAAACTTTATAGAGCATTTAGGGAGAGGCGGGGAGGAGAAAAGGCAAAAGAATTATGAGGGGCTATGAAGCCCCAATGATCCCTCCATTTATTCCCACTTACAGGGAAGTGCAGGGAAGAGAATGAAAATTCCCCAGCATCCACTGCAGAGGAAAAAGACACCAGTGGAAAGGACAAAAGGAGATACTGCCATAGGCAAGATAGTACATTCACAAAATTGACTGCTGGTGATGGGGAGTTCTCGTTTTTCTCCCAATTCTTCCTCCCCATCTCAAAATAGTCACAATGAAAAGCCTCCATGAACCATGGTTTCTCATTTGGAAGGCTCTTTGCAAGGAAACGCTACCATTTAGGCAGGGAAAAATAAGCAAGCCTAGGTCTCCTCCAGTCATTCTGGTCATTTAATGGCCAGACTTTCAGAAGAGCTCAGCAATGCACACTGTTCTCACTTTAGGGGGATTCTCCATTGTTCTCAATGGGAACTGCTAGGTAGAAAGTTCTTGAAAATTTGAATTGTATAGTCTGCTAGAACCCAGATTCCCAGTTCAATGAAATTTCCCAAATATACCCTTCCCCATGTAAAAGATCTGTCATGTGCAAAAACTGTTACTGAGATCTTTCAAATACATTTTAGGGTAAGTTATTTTTGAGGTACAATATGACAGAAAAGTGTTAGGAATTCTGACTGAGTCACTTCAGATTGGGGCAACAAGTTCCATGCTGGCCACATATCATATGTTAACACTGACCCCTGAGGATTGGAGAGGGGGCCAAATAGCAGGTCTTTGATGTAAAGCAAGTCTCAGCCTTAACAACAGAAACTACTAACTGAGTCTCCACAGCTGGCCCCACACTGCTCTTTAAAAGGGTTCAAAAGAGAGTAGCTAGAAAAATAATGCTGCAGATACATTACCATTCCCATGGCTCCATCAGGCATCATAGCTCCAGGACCAGCTGCTGGAGGTGCACCGGCTGGGACAGTGGTGGCACCCATAGCCCCTCTATTGTTCATACCTATGGCACCTGAAAGAGAGATCTGAAGAATATTCCTGGCAGAGACATAAGGGAATTGGGGGACATGTCTTACAGCAGCGAGACAAGACCTACGCAAGTTTCCTGCTGTGTTCTATCCCAGAGAGGGAGTCCTAACAAGTCAGGCTGCCATGCATTTATCAGATACAATGGTGAACCAAGCCTAACTTCCTTTGCACTCAAAACTCAAATCAACCCAAAAAGCACAGATAACTGACGGCCATAAAGATCACATTTCAGCATCTATTAACCATCCAATACACGTTTTGTCACCGATTTCTGCCCAAGTAGCCTAAAACTGAAGATTGTGAACTAGAAATATGGAAATGCAATCAATGGGTCATACTTATTACCCATCTGACCTTTTTGTTTGCTGAGCTCAGTATCTCTCTGCATGTTTTACCTATTTCTAAAGTAGACACAAGTCTCCTTGGGAAATCTTAATTCCATTTGGGCTCTACCTACAATTTCACCTGAAATTTCTGCTTACTGATCTAAGCCCTCTGCAAACATACCTTTCCACCTAAAGTAATTTTATTACTGTATCCCAACAAATATTTCTCACTTTGATTGCTGTAACTGTCACGTGCTTTAAAGACTACTCTATATAAATTTAAGAGAACAGACATCATTGGAAAGTTATTTACAATAAGTTTTAAGTGTACTAAATATGGAATTAGCAAAATGAAACCCTCCAAGAGCAGGTCCAGTGTCTGCAGACAGGGGAACTGAACACGCATAGAAACAGCAGACAGATAACCACAGGCAGCTCTTACCTCCCATGCCCATCTGTCCCATGCGCATATCCGGTGGCTCCCTCTGAAAGAGAGGGACTTATTTCACACCACATAGTTTAAGACATTGTCTAATATAACTTAAACCCAGAGAGTTTCAATAGACTTTATCATTGAAGACTGGATAGAAAAGTCACTCTCTAGGAAAAGCTGCAAAGGAAAATGAACCATCCACCCCACTATTCACTGCTGAACAAATAAGATCTCAATTTAAAGGTATAATTCTGCAGGATAGTTAGCCACCTGCACTGTGAAACATCCAACAGAAGCAAACCACTGTGCAATTTTAACGCCCAAGTGTTGGTATACAGAGATGTCTGATGCCTAGGTAGAGAGATCTGACATTGTTGGCTGCTCAGACTACTGCTAACACTAGGTGAAATTCGCTCTACCACCTCACCAAGGTCAGGAAACAGCATACTTTTAAAAAGGAATGCAGATGCTTTTGCTATCAGCATAGGCTAGTGAGCCAAAAAACTTCAAAAGCTTCTGCTTCAAAGCCAACAGTGCCCCCTTACCCCGAGAGCAGTCCCGCTTCTTCACAAGAACAAGCAGAGCCAGTTTCATTTTCCTCCATTTGTATGCCCAGGACCACTATTTATTATTTGAATTGCAGTAGCACTTATAGGCCCTGATCAGGGCTCTGTTATACTGGGTACTAGGCACATAGTTTAGGCCTGATCTACACAGTTTCTGTACAGGATTTAACTATTTCAGTTAGGAGATGATTTTGTACAGATAAACCAGGATACCCTCTAGTGTTGATACAGTTATGCCACCTTTATAAGTGAATCCATATTAGAGGGCTGTCTTTTTTTTTTTTTTTTTTAAGAAACTGAGTTAAAGGAGCTCAAAAACGGAGCAGATCATCCCACAGAGACCATCTCTACTCCAAGGAGTTTACATCTAATGATATAAAACAACAGGGGGAGATAAATGTGGGAGAACATAGGAGTGTAATCATTGGGCTTCAGAGTCAACATTAACAAGATCAACGTGGATCAAGGAAATTCACAGTCACTGTTTCCAACTGTCTGAAGCCTCAGGATGATAGCACTGCATCAGCCATACTGTTTACATTTGAAAAGTTTTCTTCACAACCATGAAGAATAGAAACATCAAAAAAAACCTGGATGCCATGTAGGCCACATAAATTCTTCAACCTGTATGCATACAGTCCACTTGCCATATATGACACCACTGCTTTCCACCCTGTGAAAGCAGATTCCAAGCTATTAGTATAAGACACTGTTTACAATTTCTAGGTCCCATGGTTCGAGGTGGCAGCTATTACAGCATCAGAAATAAAATAGATTAAAAGCAAGGTGGTTTCTGAAATGAGATTTTAAGAGCCGATCTTGCAAACTGCCAGAGCTATAAATCAGTGAGTTCCCAATAGTGTTGTTTTTAGCCCTATTGATCTGTGAAATATGTGGCCTTAAAACTAGTGCTACTGGTATCAAGGAATCAGTTATTAGAGACGTTTGCCATTCTAACGGTTGGGGAACTGCAGTACCCAATATCATTGTGAGGTAACTTGACAAGTACTGATTTTTAATGGCAACCACACTGTCATGCCAACAATGGTCCCTAAACTCAGCAATGTTTAGACAAACTGCCAAGACGGGATGCAGCAGTTTTCAGGCCAATGTTATTGTGGCCAGGCACGTGACTCCTTGTGGGGCTCTGCAGAGATCTTCATGAAGGAAATTTTCAATCACTGCTCCAAGAATAGGACCTGTTAGCATGTGCTCTGCTGAAAAGCAAGACTGACACACTCTGGGTGCTACATGGACAGCAGCAGGAAAGTGAGTTCCCACGAACAGTTGGATTTCCATACGTAGAGTCCCAGACCAGGGGCTGGCAACCTTTCAGAAGTGGTGTGATGAGTCTTCATGTATTCACTCTAATTTAAGGTTTTGCGTGCCAGTAATACATTTTAATGTTTTTAGAAGGTCTCTCTCTATAAGTCTATAACAAATAACTAAGCTATTGTTGTACGTAAAGTAAATAAGGTTTTTAAAACGTTTAAGAAGCTTAATTTAAAATTAAATTAAAATGCAGAGCCCCCCAGACCGGTGGCCAGGACCCGGGCAGTGAGATTGCCACTGAAAATCAGCTCGTGTGCCACCTTCGGCACTCGTGCCATAGGTTGCCTACCCCCGTCCCAGACAAAACTGCATTTGGGTGAAGTTATGACAGTGTATATACCAGAAATGTAGGGTAAATTACATTAGAGATGTTGTAATTATCCCAAAGCCAATCATTAAAAACACCCCCAAACCCTCCTGAAATTAAAGATTGAACAAAAAAATGGAAACACAGTTAAGGCACTCAAAATCTTATTCTGCCTTTAGTGAGACCATGCAATAACCATGGAGTATGGTTAATTTTAGTGTTTGTGATCCTCAACAAGATCAAACTGATTTGTAAAAAAACAATCCCATCCCCATTTTTTTGTGTTACTTGTACTCTTCTATAGAAAATATATGCCCAGTCATATTCTTATCAACAGAAATCCTGCCCTATGTCTGGACAACTATCCTTCTGACAGAAGCCATGTGTGAATCAAAAGGTAGGAGAACTCATACCGCATCAGCAAAATTCCCTTTAAAGCCCTCTTGCTGGCGTCTCATCATCTCCTCCTGCTGCCGCCTCATCTCCTCCTCACGGCGCCTGCGTTCTTCCTCCTGCCTGCAAGGAAAGGATTCTAGAGTCACTCAGCACAACATAAGCAGATTCTGTATCACAGGGGCGAAGTGCTACACGGTAGGCATTTGTCAGCAGTAAAGATGACACTGTTCCTTCCAGACAAGTACAGCATTAAGCCTTTCAATACGATAAATTTCTAGAACTCATGAAAACCACAATTATTTCTCATCCCTTTCAATTAAAGTGAGTTTATCAGAAAAAAATCCCAGTCAGAGCCTACGCTATGCTTCTAAACAAATGCTATCCATACATAATCAGGAAACATTAGCCAAGTGGTTCTCAAGCTGTGCTCCACAAAGAACGGTCTGAAGATCTTCCTGGTGGCCTACAGAATTACCTTGAGAATCAAGCATAAGACCATAAAGGAGTTGAGAGAGGAGAGAGATTCTCCTAGATCCTTAGGGGACAGGAAGAATGAAAAAGTTGAGGCTAGGGCAAGAGTTTCCCCACCTACAGTGCTAGAGCAATCAGGGTTGCTGCAAAGACACCTGGCTTTTGTATATACATCTGAAAGCCAAGCAGTAAGAATCCAAACCTGAGTCTATCAGTGAAAGAACAAGTACTAGTCAGTGTCCTTCAAGGTCACTGGCATACACCCTAAACAATCCTGCACCCTAAACCTACTTAAACTTTGCTTATGGATGAAGATGACCCAACAATGTTTGGAATTGATATTGGTAAATTGTGTGTCCAACTGCTCTGGATAATGCTCTAGCCCCAGTCTAAGGGGATGCATTTAATTCACAGCAATATGAGTGTCCAGCACCTCCCTTTACCTGAGCTCCAGCTGTTTACGTTTCTGCACTTCTTGGTTATGCAGTTCCTCCATTCTCCTTAGTTCTTCCTGGCGTCTCATTAAGTCTGGAAGAGGTGACAGTAGAAGCCAATCACTGGGCCAATTGTCATTCCCTCTGCAGGCTGCTAGGTGACCAGACTAACATTACCTCCCCCAACTTCCGTGAATCTCTACCTGAACCTAACTTACCAGTTAGTTTCCATACCAGGGGTAACACATTAGTAGATTTCTAGCCTAAGCTGATTCTGCACAACAGGGGCTCCTCGCATTCCTCCACTCTCCCCCACAAGGTCCCTGGGTGCTACCGTTACATTCCCCTTTATTTTAGTGACTCCATGCAACTCCCTGAACTCCTTCCTTCATGACTGGGGTTCTGTGTGGGCCCCCCCATTCCTTCCTTCCCCCATACCAGGGTCCCATATTCCTTTCCTGCATTCCTGAAGTTCTGTATGCTCCCCGTTTCCTCTCTTTACACTGCAGGGGCACCCAATTCTCCTCCTATGCCAGCAGCTGTGTGTGCATGCCATTTCCACTTCCCTCCATGTCCTCGGTTTTCCCCAGGACAGGGGTTCTGTGTGCCCCCATACTATGGTCCCCAAATCTCTCTACGGTGGGGATCCTGTGTGCCCCTAGTTTCCCTATGCCAGGGGCTGTCTGCCTCATTCTTTTCCCCCCATGCCGGGTCTGTGTTCCCACCTGCCCCGTAGCAGGATCCTACAATTTTCCCTGCACTGCCAGGGTTCTGTACACCCCTCATTCCATGGGCTGTGTGCATGCTCCAATTCTCTCTCTCCCCCCTTCTCCCCCCCTCCCCCTTTATTATCTGTCTGGGAGATAAGTCATTCAGGCTGTCAACATGTTAAACTCTACTGGGAGGGCACACAGAGATGAGACAAATATTTGGTTATACTGGAAAGTGTGAACGAGTGCCATTCAATCTAATCTATGAACAATTGCAGAAGTGCTTGAAGCTGTGGCTGTGCTAAACACACAGTAGGGGCTCTGTGTGTCCCTCATTTCACTTTTCAGATTTCCAATTTCCCCAAAAAACAGGAGGGTTCTCACCACTGATATACAGGACATTCCCTGGGATTTTGAAATTGATCAGATACAACATTCATAACTTACTGCATTACAGACATACACAAAGAAATGCCATCAAGTTAAGTCAGGGGTTCTCAAACTGGAGGTCGGGACCCCTCAGGGGGTCATGAGGTTATTACGTGGGGGGTCGCGAGCTGTCAGCCTCCACCCTAAACACAGATTCACCTCCTGCATTTATAATAATGTTAAATATATATATATATATAAAAAAAGTGTTTTTAATTTATAAGGGGGGGGTGTCGTACTCAGAGCCTTGCTGTGTGAAAGGGGGCACCAGTACAAAAGTTTGAGAACCACTGAGTTAAGAGTATGGCCTCACAAGCGTAGCCAACTAGGACTCTATAGCTGCCATCCTACAGAAGATAGCAGAACAGAAGTCTGTTATGCTGTATAGCAGATCCATTTAGCCTGCCAGACAGTCACTGTCTATCAGTCCGACATCCATTCCCAGGCCATCTTCAGCCAACACTGGTTACTGTGCTAGACACTTCTGGCTTTAAGAAGAAATCCTAAGAAGAAGAAATCTTGGGCCAATGTTTTATTCGTCTTTGATGATCTTGGCTCTCACCTTGCCTCATGAGCATAACTTGGTGCTCATGGCGAGCTGCTTCCATCTCCATTTCCAGCTTCTCACGTGCTTCCTTGATGTTGCGGTCCACCTGTTCTTGCTGCTGCTTTTCCATTTCTATTAGAGCCTTCCAGCGCATGGCATACTCATACTCAAAAGAACCAGGCTGTGCAAACCTAGGAGGCTGTTCACGCTCCCTGCAGGAGAACGGGAGAAGGGGAAGGAAACTTGAGCAAAGCCAATGAGGAAAATAAAGATTCATACACATGAAATATGAGACATTCTAATTAACAGCTACAAAAGGGAGCGATCAGTAACACACTTAGAATATCTTATCCAAGGAGCTGCCATCTTGTCAGCCTGACACAGAAATAGAATTCTCACTGCAATGAATGGGAAGCTACTCTTTCTGCATCTTGCTATTTTCCAGCAGAGGATCCTATCTGAAGCATTGGCATGTCATCTCCCCATCACTGAAGGAAGAAACTAAAAGGTAGTCCTAATTACTCTCTGCCCTTCACCCACCGCCCTAGTGTAGGGGCAACTACTCATGAAAACTTTGGCTGCCTGAACAGAGATGGTGCTTTCTAGAGGCATGCATAAGTTAGTAAAGAAACACATATTTAGGATTAGGAGAAGAGAGAAATGTACTAAGGCAATAAAAAGAGCCTTTTACTAGCTTGTGAGGATGCATTCTCGCAAAGATTAAGACACCAATTGCTTGAATGGTCCACCACTAACCCCTCTTCTTTCCTTAGTGGACACATACTTGTGAAACTGCTGGTTTTTGATGACCAATTTCTCCGGCAGTCCCTCCTCATCATCATACTGATCCATTGGCTCCACAGTGACAGGCCGAGGAAATCTGGAAAGAAAAGAGACCACATGATTTCAGTGTTATCTAGACAATGGCTGCACTGCAGGCCAGCCTCTGTGTGTTTTTTAATCCTAGCTGGAGCTATAAAATACTGTTCTCTCTCTACCAATGAAATTTCAGAACAACAGGGCCTAAGAAAACCATCTAAGACAACGACAGCCAGAATACAAGTGAAAGCCATCTTCACACCCAAGTTATACATTGGTACTGTCTGGGTTTTGAGTGTGACTTGTTTGAAATTGCTTCCACGATCCCTTAAGAACATAAGAACGGCCATACTGGATCACACCAAAGTCCCATCTAGCCTAGTATCCTGTCTTCCAACAGTGGCCACTGCCAGGTGCCCCAGAGGGAATGAACAGAACAAGTGATCCATCCCCTGTCGTTCATTCCCAGCTTCTGGCAAACAGAGACTAGGGACACCATCCCTGCCCATCCTGGCTAACAGCCATTCCCCAAAATAGCGACCCAGCCTAACCAAAAGCACTGGGGTGATGGGCCTTGTACCATACATAAAAGGTCCAACTCATTGGCTGTTGGGACCAATGGGGCGAAGCACATTCCAGATTTAGTTCCACTTCTAAGAATGCACCACCACTCCCAGAAGGACATTAAAATCTGCAGACCTGCTGGGTGCCCCTGGAACACTCAAGCATGGAGGCTAGTGTGCTGCAGCCAGAACAAATGCATGCATGCAACTTAGCTATTTAAACAGCTGAAACTGAATCTATGCCTGCTGACAGGATTGGGTGCAACATTCTATCACAGAAGTACCCACTGAGAAACAAAAGCCCATTTCCATAATCAATTCTGGTATGATCCAGACTACACAGTTAACATACACAAGCTTTATTCACTTGTCAGCCATACTTTAAGAGGGGAGTAATAGCTTCTGCTTCTTCAGGACTACTTGAACTGCCCAAAGAAGGCTTTGTCTATGAGGAACCTTAACAGCAGCAGCTCCCAGATTAGCATACTCAATCCCATGGGCAGCCTCCAGGAAGCAAGGTGGTTTTGAACATAAGCCTGTGCACAGATTTATTCTAACATGGTCCAGATATGAGACAGGAAGTTTGTCCTTATAGAACTTAAGTTTTAAGTACATACTGCCTTCTGCCTGCCCCATACCACACATAGCCCCACTCTAGTGTTAATGCATCAGTGTTTCACAAGCCAGCACACGCCTGGCCAAGCTGTGCACTTTCCAGAACAGCACTTCTCACCCGCCTCACTTACGTGGTTAGCAGGAAAGACCCTTCACTACATCGGTCCAGAGCTTTCCTAGCAGCAGGTTTCCCTGAAAACTCCACAATGCCTTTCCCAGACGATCTTCCTCTATCATCCACAATAACCACAGCCCTTTCCACCTGGCCGAACACAGAGAAGGCCTCCTCCAGGAGCTCATTTGACACAAATTGAGGCAGGTTTCTGACAGTCAGTGATGCGCTGTGGCATGCGAAGCGCACTCTTAGCTGCTTCCCACGAAGAGGCATGTTGTCTAGTTCTACCTTTGCAATCTCGGCTAGAGTGCGAGTTTCCTGAAGACAAGAAAGTTATCATTAAAACTTGCAGTTCAGTAATGAAACATGTTTCCTGCCACAGAAGCAGAGGACAGGGTCATTAGCCTGTCTTTCCCTGGACAAGCACTACAGTGAGAAGAACAAAACTCTTTATACCACAAAGCATGCCTTAGTAATGTTTGTAATAAAATAAAGTCTTTTGACCATTATCCAAGGTGCCCGTTAAACTAGTTCAGGGAGCACGTGTGAAGTTTGGGAAGAGAAAATAAAAAGAAAGCATATAACATCAGGTACAAAACTTAAAAGGAATGTTGCAAGGATTACAGACAGTAGCTAGGAGTTAATATTAGTTAAGCACACATCTATGAATAGTGCTAGAATCACAGTGAGAACTGCTACTTTCCTGATTCTTCCCAGTAGTCTAGTCTGATGATTGACAAAGGAACTGCTCAGTATATGAAAGTACAAGAAAGGCAGGAGTCTTTCAAAATCTTAAGATCTGTTACCTGACTAATGACTTATTGGAAAATATGCAAACTTGCATTATATACTCATCTCCATAGTACTTTAAAAAGCTTCCAGCTTCTCACCATGCTGCCCATCTTGTGTTTCAAGACAAGTAAGTGTCAAGATGGTTCCTTCCTGTTCTTTATGTTCAATATAAGCAAAACACTTGTACGGGACTCAAAATATAGGTTTTGTCACAAGCTCAGCTGTTACCCCAGTTTTACATCTTCCTTTCCTAAATGGGATGCTAAGACACTAGTTTGGAGGATGGGCAAGACCTTATTCCCATGTCTGGAGCAGCTGTCTTGAAATAAATTAAGTATTCTTGTTTAATCCATATAACTGCAAAGCAGCTAACCTGCTGTATAATTCAAAATATTAAAAATCTAAGAACCAACCACAGACAGGTACAAGACAAAACAGAGATCAATTTTCAACTAATAAGTGAATGGGGGGGTGAGAACAGGACAGGGGTTGTCTCAGCTGCTATTTCAGTTAGTACCAAGCAATTTTGCTCTAAGCTACTTCCCTCAATCTGATCAACTAGAGACCCACCAGGCTCAAGAATGTCCATCACTAGCAGTAATTACAGATGCTGGTCTTTGTACACAAACAGCTTCCTCACATCCATCAAGAAAGAGGATGAAGTCAATGACTTCCACCTAAAGGTACCCTGCTTTTTGCCAGATTCACCTGTAACAGCAAACTTGTATCTTCTTTCTCTCCAGCCACAATGAGACCTTAGAGGCACTTGCATATTATGAATGGCTGGAATTGCAGAGAAGCTGATTGGCACCCATACTCTCCCTCTGAACAGGCTCCCATCCACACTAGCTGCTTAAATTGGTTCCAATGTATCCCATACTTCAGATCATCAGAATTAATTTTAAACATCTATGTGAAGATACCAGCTTGATTAGCAAAATATGTGAACATGGTTACTATTTCCAATGAGCACCACTCTCCTAATGTCACAGGACACCCCAAAGATAGCAATAACGACTCACCAGCCTGATAAATCCAAAGCCTTTATCCTTGTGTATGAAGACTTCACCTGCCTTCCCATACTTTTCAAACAACTTTCTCATCTCCTCCTCAGTAATATCTGGGGGCAGGTTCCCCACAAAGAGGCGGCTTCTCTGGGTGAATGTCTTTTCACCAGGTTTCCGGAAATTCTTCAGGTCAATAGTGAGGCCTTCATCTGAGGGGAATAAGGTACACAGTCGCTCTACAATTGGGGGGATAAATTCCACTATGTTACATCACAGCCAGCATAAAGACATACAACAATAGCTAACTCCACCCACTCACCCAGGTCTCAAAACATCGCCAACCAACTCCATAGCAACAAGGAGACAGTATTTCAGCATGGGCCAACATTCTGATGAAAGACGAAGTTTGCAGGAACTGCACTGCTTCGTAACAAGGCATCGGCCACTATGTGAGGCAGAGCCCAAAGCAGGAATTAGGGACCTTGGAAGAATGTAGCAGCCTTCCTAACTTGACTACTGCATCAAAAGATGCTTAGTCCACAGTAAGAGTTGCTATGTTCAGCACGTGGACTTCAAGACCACATCTTAAGCTATCTACAGAAAAACTGCAGTTTCATAGGCTGCTAGAGGATTATCATCCTGGAATGAATTCAGAACTCACCAGTGATTCAGAAAAACAAACATTCAAAAGATACTTACATTAATAAGTACAACAGATGCAAAAGGGGGAAAAAGCAGATAACATTTCAGCCACCTACAGCCTGGGAATGCACTAGAAAGAGTCTGGAACCCAGACCCTATCTCCAAGCTGGAGAGAAAGCAGCTGGAAGCTATAAAAGCAGCAGTATGGATGGGACCTCAGAAAAGTCAGCAAAGTTAGTCAAAGTCTATATTCAAGTAACACTCAGTGGCTAAAACAGAACCAAAAAGCCAGCAAATTAATGATAAATCATAAAATATAGTGAGGCAGGGAATATGAAAGTGCACAGATACTACAATGGTGGGAAAAAATATGGGAAATGCTCTGGCTTATGATCTCAGGCAATAATTACAAAAATGGTATTTTGAAATAACCTGAAAGACACATGAATAGGGACTTGACCTCCCATTGTCACTCTATTCAGCTTTTAAAGGGTGAGATTAGAATGCAAGGGTAAAACTATCCCACTCTAGTAGGGAGAAGACTGGCCAACCACTTTATCTCACACTCAATTTAAGAAGCTCTATTTTTTAACAAACACTTATGTTGTGCTTTGAATGTGGAATCTACTACATAACTATCAAATTAACTGATTCATCACTGTAATCAGACACCCTCCCAGTCATCCATAAATGGCAGCTTCAGACCCTCACCACTACATATTTCTGAACCATTAAGTTAGATCTGTTAAGGCCCCAAAGGTCATTAAACCCCCCCAAGATCACCATCACCAAACCCCAACAATCCCATAGAGCTCCAGCCCATATTGAACAAGGGTAAACTTCAGTGGATTGGATTTACTGGCACAACAACCCTGACTGGTACTATTGGCGCTTTGATGCTGGAGTCTCAAGCAGCCAAGTCAGGAGACCACCTCGCACAGAAGTTTCGATTTGATGTGTGATTGGGGAACACTTCAACAACCTTCCTACTAGGACTGCATCTATACTGACAGCAACTCTATCCCACCAGTACCTAGGGAAGGACTGTGCTAGGTGGTCCTCTGGTACAGCGTTGGGAAGAAGGGTGAGGGCGAGAGAAAAGGAGGAAAGAGTGCCAGTCACAGACAAGCCACCTCTTTCTTCTAAAATCCACAGTGATGACACTGAAGGATTGGAGAGATCTGCAGTCCTCCGGGTAATTTGATTTACTGGAAGATCCTATAAGCAGCAAGGAAGGAATCTTTGAACATGCACATTAATGGTCTGATTCAGAAGCACTAAGTGCCAAAAATCTCAGTGAAGCCCTTGGGAACTGCCAGCATTCAACACATCTGAAAGTCAGGCCATAAGACAGCAGTGGCCAACCTGTGGCTCCTGAGCCGCATGCAACTCTTCAGAGGTTAATATGCGGCTCCTTGCATTAGCACTGACTCCAGCACTGGAGCTACAGATGCTAACTTTCCAGTGTGCCAGGGGGTGCTCTCTGCTCAACCCCCTGCTCTGCCCCAGGCCCTGCCCCCACTCCACCCCTTCCTCCAAGGCCCTTGCCCCTTCCCCTGAGCCTGCCATTCCCTCACTCCTTTCCCACAGAGCCTCCTTTGCATGCGAAACAGCAGCCAGGTGGGAGGTGCTGACTGGGGGGAGGCGCTGGGGGTTGGGAGCTGATGGGGGGCTGACAACGGATTACTGCGGCTCTTTGGCAATGTACATTGATAAATTCTGGCTCCTTCTCAGGCTCAGGTTGTCCACCTCTACCATAAGAGCAGAACTGAACTGACTGAAAGTGTAATCCTGAATGCAATCTCCTCTGTTTTAGTAAAAAGCTCTGCTAGCATACCAAAAAGAACAAATACAAGTGGGTTTATTCACAGGGCAAGGATTGGCAATAAAAAGTCCAGAGGAACTTGACAGCAGAAGAGGATCCAAACTAATCCTTTCTCATGGGATATCAGAGCATCTCAAATAGGGAAAGAACCTGTGACAGTTTAAAGTGAAATTTAAGTCAGGGCCTATGCTGATGGCACTTCAGCAGCCCAGCGGGCTACAACAACCAAGACTGACTTGTGTAATCTACTCACTCTGGCTGTTGGCCTGCTGTCCATTAGCAGGAATAGGTGGTTGTTGATGCTGTTGCTGATGCTGTTTTCTTGGAGCATGGTTTTGCTTCTCCATGTTAAAGCCTTTATTTCCTTGCATTTTTCCAACCTGAGAGCAAATACATCATTGGTTATATATCCTCAAAGTACAAACCAGAAACCTCCAATGCACACAACACTACAGCTACTTTCCTGGGCACAACCACAGACATAATTATCAGAACAGAAGCATTTCCAGTCTCTGCAACCCCAGACACCTGGGGAAACAGACAATATGAGGGAAAATACATACAATTTGAACATAGTACATCTGATTTAAATTAACCTGTGTAGCCAATGATATTACCAACTAAAGTGCTCTTTCTGACCTACTAGCCACATAAATACCGCAAAACCAAGAAGAGATCTGCCTTTAAGGGAAAAGTTGACTTAAAATCTAATTGGTTTTCAGTCCCGCATCCGAGTCCTAATGCCAACCTCTGCAGTTATATTTTCCTATTTTTTAAGATCATTTCTCTCATGTTGCTATGTGAAAGAACCACATACACTGGGGAAAATGAAATACATGTGAAGCACTCAAATGCAAAAAGAAAACTGAACAAACTCTGTAAGCATTCAATTCTAAGAAGATATATCCCTTGTAACAGTAGCAAGTAAAAATTCAGGCAAGGGTGATTTTATGTTACCCATGTCCCTTTTTAAAGTACATCAGACGCAGGAAGCATGCTAAACAACCAGTGGAGCCACTGGACAATAGAGATGCTAAAGGAGCACACAAGGATGATAAGGCCATTGTGGAGAAACTAAGGGCACATCTTCACTGGTAGCGTTTTAACGTGGCTTGTGTGGTTGCGGCAGAGCACTAGGAGAGAGCTCTCCCAGCACTCTTAAAAACAAAACAAACAAACAAAAAAAACCCACCTCCACGAGGGGAATAGCAACCAGCATTGGTGCACTGTCTACACTGGCACTTTACAGTGCTGCAATGTACTCACTCAGGGGTGTGAAAAACAAACCCCTGAGCGCTGCAAGTTTCAGCGCTGTAAAGTGCCAGTACCCTAAATGAATTCTTTGCATCAGTCTTCACGGCTGAGGATGTGAGGGAGATTCCTAACCTGAGCCATTCTTTTTAGGTGACAAATCTGAGGAACTGTCCCAGACTGAGGTGTCATTAGAGGTGGTTTTGGAACAAATTGATAAAGTAACTGTAATAAGTCACCACGATCAGATGGTATTCATCCAAGAGTTCTGAATGTACTCAAATGTGAAATTGCAGAACTGCTAATTGTGGTATGTAACCTATCATTTAAATCAGCTTCTGTACCAGATGACTGGAGATTAGATAACATGACATCAATTTTTAAAAAGGGCTCCAGAGGCGATCCTGGCAATTACTTCAGTACTGGGCAAACTGGCTGAAACTATAGTAAAGAACAGGATTGTCAGACACGTAGATGAACATCATTTGTTGGGGAAGAGTCAACATGATTTTTGAAAAAGGAAGTCACGTCTCACCAATCCACTACAATTCTTTGAGGGGGTCAACAAGCATGTGCACAAGGGGGATCCAGTGGACAGAGTGTACTTAGAGTTTCAGAAAGACTTTGACAAGGTCCTTCACCAAAGGCTCTTAAGCAAAGTAAGCTGTCATGGAATAAGAGAGAAGGTCCTTTCATGGATCAGTAGCTGGTTAACAAATAGGAAACAAAGGGTAGGAATAAATAGTTTTCAGAATGGAGGGAAGTAAATAGTAATGTCCCCCAGGGGTCTGTACTGGGATCAGTCCTATTCAATACATTCATAAATTATCTAGAAAAAATGGTAAACAGTGGTAAACAGTGAGGTGGCAAAATATGCAGATAAAACAAAACTAGTTAAGTCCAAAGCAGACTGCAAAGAGTTACAAAGGGATCTCACAAAACCGGGTGACTGGGCCACAAAATGGCAGATGAAATTAAATGTTGATAAATACAACCTAATGCACATTGGAAAACAATCCCAACCAAACACATAAAATGATGGGGTCTAAATTAGCTATTACCACTCAAGAAGGAGATCTTGAGAGTCATTGTGGATAGGTCTCTGAAAACATCCACTCAATGTGCATTGGCAGTCAAAAAAGCTAACAAATGTTGGGAATCATTAAAAAAGGGATAGATAAGACGACAAAAAATATCATATTGCCTCTATATAAATCCATGGTACGCCCACATCTTGAATACTGCATAAAGGTGTGGTCAGGCCATCTCAAACAAGATATATTGGAATTAGAAAGATTTGAAAAAGGGCAACAAAAATGATTAGGGATAATGGAAGCTGTTCCATAGGAGGAGAGATTAAAAAGACTGGGACTTTTCAGCTTGGAAAAGAGACAACTAAGGGAGGATATGATAGAGGTCTATAAATGATGGGTGTGGAGAAAGTAAATAAGGAAGTGTTATTTACTCCTTCTCATACCACACAAACTGCGAGTGATCAAATTAAATTAGGTTAATTAGGCAAAACAAAAGGAAGTATTTTTTCACACAATGTAGAGTCAACCTGTGGAACTCCTTGCCAGAGGATACTGTGAATGCCAAGACTATAACAGGTTTAAAAAAAGAACTAGATAAATTTATGGAGGATAGGTCCATCAACGGCTATTAACCAAAATGGTCAGATATGGTGTCCCTAGTCTGTCTGTCAGAAGCTGGGAATGGGCCACAGAGGAGGGATCACTAGATGAATACCTGTTCTGATTACTCCCTCTGAAGCACCTGGCATTGGCCACTGTTGGAAGACAGGATACTGGGATGGACAGACCTTTGGTCTGACTGAGTATGGCCATTCTTATTTTATATATATTATGTTTAGTGGCTGTTATTTTGATGGTTAATAAAACTTTTATAAGACAACCAGACTTCAAAAAAAAACAACAAAAAATCCCAGAAATATTTCCACTGATGATACTGTTTGCTGTAAGCATCTGTGCAATAAGTACTAGTGCTTTAATGCTTAAAAAGCTGCACCATAGTACTTGTTTAACTAAAAAGTTACCTTGGGCATCCACGTTCATTTGCCACTAATTACTTCCATACTAAGTTTGCTCCGTTTAGAAGTGTTGGAGAGGCCTAACATAAGAATGGCCATACTGGGTCAGACCAAAGGTCCATCCAGCCCAGTATCCTGTCTACCGGCAGAGACCAATGCCAGGTGCCCCAGAGGGAGTGAACCTAACAGGTAATGATCAAGTGCTCTCTCTCCTGCCATCCATCTCCACCCTCTGACGAACAGAGGCTAGGGACACCATTCCTTACCCATCCTGGCTAATAGCCATTAATAGACCTAACCTCCATGAATTTATCTAGTTCTCTTTTAAATCCTGTTATAGTCCTAGCCTTCACAACCTCCTCAGGCAAGGAGTTCCACAGGTTGATTGTGCGCTGCATGAAGAAGAACTTCCTTTTATTTGTTTTAAACCTGCTGCCCATTAATTTCATTTGGTGGCCCCTAGTTCTTATATTATGGGAACAAGTAAATAACTTTTCCTTATTCACTTTCTCCACATGACTCATGATTTTATATATCTCTATCATATCTCCCCTTAGTCTCCTCTTTTCCCAGCTGAAAAGTCCTAGCCTCTTTAATCTCGCCTCATATGGGACCCGTTCCAAATCCATAATCATTTTAGTTGCCCTTCTCTGAACCTTTTCTAATGCCAGTATGTCTCTTTTGAGATGAGGAGACCACATCTGTAAGCAGTATTCAAGATGTGGGTGTACCATGGATTTATATTAAGGGCAATAATATATTCTCAGTCTTATTCTCTATCCCCTTTTTAATGATTCCTAACATCCTGTTTGCTTTTTTGACCGCCTCTGCACACTGCGTGGACATCTTCAGAGAACTATCCACAATGACTCCAAGATCTCTTTCCTGATTAGTTGTAGCTAAATTAGCCCCCATCATATTGTATGTATAGTTGGGGTTATTTATCCATATTAAATTTCATTAGCCATTTTGTTGGCCAATCACTTAGTTTTGTGAGGTCTTTTTGAAGTTCTTCAGTCTGCTTTGGTCTTAACTATCTTGAGCAGTTTACTATCATCTGAAAACTTTGCCACCTCACTGTGTACCCCTTTCTCCAGATCATTTATGAATAAGTTGACTAGAATTTGTCCTAGGATTGACCCTTGGGGTACAACACTAGTTACCCCTCTCCACTCTGAAAATTTACCATTTATTTCTACCCTTTGTTCCCTGTCTTTTTAACCAGTTCTCAATCCATGAAAGGATCTTCCTTCTTATCCCATGACAACTTAATTTACGTAAGAGCCTTTAGTGAGGGACCTTGTCAAAGGCTTTCTGGAAATCTAAGTACACTATGTCCACTGGATCCCCCTTGTCCACATTTGTTGACCCCTTCAAAGAACTCTAATAGATTAGTAAGACATGATTTCCCTTTACAGAAGCCATGTTGACTTTTGCCCAACAATTTATGTTCTTCTATGTGTCTGACATTTTTCTTTACTATTATTTTAAGTAATTTGCCTAGTACTGATGTTAGACTTACGGGTCTGTAATTGTCGGGATCACCTCTAGAGCCCTTTTTAAATATTGGTGTTACATTAGCTATCTTCCAGTCATTGGGTACAGAAGCCGATTTAAAGGACAGGTTACAAACCATAGTTAATAGTTCCGCAACTTCACATTTGAGTTCTTTCAGAACCCTTGGGTGAATGCCATCTGGTCCCAGTGATTTGTTACTGTTAAGTTTATCAATTAATTCCAAAACCTCCTCTAGTGACACTTCAATCTGTGACAGGTTCCAAGTTGGTCAAAGTGCTTGTAAGGTAACCAGACAAGATAGCTGTAATCATTACACAGCATGCTCAAACTATGCACTCAGTCAAAAGAAGTTATTTTACTCATGAAGCACCATACACATTGTACCTAGGAGCTGCAGAGAGTTCAAATACACCTCTACCCCGATATAATGTGACCCGAAATAACACAAATTCGGATATAATGCGATAAAGCAGCGCTCTGGGGGGCAGGGCTGCACACTCCGTTGGATCAAAGCAAGTTTGATATAACGCGGTTTCACCTATAATGCGGTAAGATGTTTTGGCTCCCGAGGACAGCATTATATTGGAGTAGAGGTGTATATACCTATATATATATACATACACCAATATATATATATATAGAACTAAAACCTGGTTATCAGCTTTTAGAATGCATACGGCAGAATGAATTGCAACTTGGATAATTCTCCCGAGCTGGTGCATCTACGGAAAGTAAATGTGTGTGTGGTGGGGTCAACGGAGGTAGGAACATGAGGGGCAGAGGGCTATGCAAAGCGGTAAGTTTATATGCAATTACTCTCAGAAAGAATGACAAGCGGGGTACTGTGCCTACAAGAAGCACATGGGGAGGTAGTAAAAAAGCAACATGTAATCGGTGAAGCCACCAGGCAGCACTGGCGCATATAAATCGTTTACTTACAGTTAACTGAGGAGTCGCGCAAAAGCAACCGGGGAAATTGCGTGGGAGCCAAGGAGCAGAAAGCCAGGCGGGATGAGGGAAGGTTTGCGATGCACCCAGGGGGAGGAAAGGGGCACGCGTGTGCGAAAGCTAGCGAGGCTGGAGGGGTGGCCGGGCCGGGCCGGGCCGGGCGCCGCGCCAGCCAGGCGGAGGGCGGCACGCCAGGAAGTCGCACCAGTGTATCCTGAAGTGGGACTTTGAAATGAAGTTGAACCGGTGCCGCTTCGCGTGCAGCCAAGGCCGCCCGCCCGCCCGCGCGGCGCCGCTACAGGCCGCATCGGCCGGACACCACGGCCTCGCCGCGCGGGCCCAGCAGGGCGGCCAGCTGCCGGCAGCCGAACCCACGCGAGCCCGCTCCGCCCGGAGCCTCCGCCTCCCGCGCCGTGGGGGGAGGGGTCCGGAGCCCAGGGGGCTGCTCACGAGACGCCGCCACCCCCGGCCTCACCTGTTCCTGGGCCCTCGCTCCCACAACGGATTGCGGCCTTCTCGCCTCCTAGGAGCCTAGAAAAAAAGAGCGCGCGCGGCCGGAAATCGGACAGCCTAACCGGCCACCCAAGGCCCGCCCATGTTGCTGGCCCATTGGCCAACCTTCTCTTCTCACCTCCCGTTCAGTGGCTCACAGCAGTGCCAATCACAGAAGGAATGGAGCGCGGCGGGTCCAAAGACGAGATCGCGTCTCTATTCGGAGTTTATTGGCTGAGCAGTCTTCACAGCCCGCGAAACTAGCTGCCACTCATCCCTCAGGCACCAAGCTTAGGTGAGAGTCGAGGTAGGGACAAAGGAACGAAGAAGCCAACCCCTGAGTGTGCGCAGGCGCATTGAGACCGGCATATGCGCAGGCGTAGAGAGGGTGGCGATGCTTAAAGAGACAGTGCTGCAAGCCTTGCCCGGGCTGCTCTCAGTGCACTACAGCGAACGCGGGGGCCGGCGCCGCGGCTGAGCTGTGACCGTTCTTCCCGGCGCGAGCAGAGGGGGAGCGGGCCCCGTGGGGGCGGCTGGGGCTCCCTGTCCCTGAGCCCACAGGGCCCGGCCCCGCCCCGCCCCGCCCGTGTGCTGGGGCGGGAAGCCGCGTGGGGCGCGCTGGCCGCTGGGCTGGAGGGTCGGGGCTGTGCCCGCCACCGCCACGGTCCCCGGGGGGCCCCCGGCCCGGCCTGGCCCGGCCCGATCACAGAGCCTGGAGCAGCGTCAGCTGCCAGGCGGGGCTAAGCCTGGGGGCCCTGGGCTAGGGGCTCCCGGGCGGCCCCATCCCTCCGGCTCAGCGCGCTGGCTCTGCCGCTGCAGCGTATGGGAGCCCGGGCACCCAGCGCGGGGAGGGGCTGGATGCCGCTAGGTGGCCTCGGGTTTGCAATGTAGCGCCTGAGTCCTGTTTGTGGATCTAGCTCCCATTTATCCCACAGCCCGGCAGCCAGGGATGAAATACCAGCCTGCCTCAGAGAGCTCATAGTTGAGTGGTAGGCAGCAGGGACGTGAGATGCAGAGGATACTAAGGCCAAAAGGAGCCTTGTGTTCATCTAGCCTAACCCGAGTAACACAGGCCAGTCAATGTCACTCAGTATTTCCCACTAGAGTAGATCTTTTTAGAAAAATACCCAGTCTTGATTTAAAGACTCCATGTGATGGAGATTTTACTGCATCCCTTGGCAAAATTATTCTAATAGGTAACTAAATTTGCATCTTATTTTCAATTTGAACTTTACTGAGTTCAAGTTCCAGTTATTAGATCTTATTCTGTCTTTGCTAGATTCCCTCTATTATTCAGTATTTTCTCTTTTGTTGGTAATTATAGATCACAACCAAGTAGCTTCTTTGATAAACTAAATAGATTGATCTTAAGTCTCCCACTCATTCCACTCCTCAAATTGCTCTTGTGGCTCTTCTCTGAACCCTCTCCAATTTTTCAGCATTCTTTCTAAAGGATGCATCCACCAGTAGTTGACACAGTAGTCCAGTAACGATCTCCCCAATGTGGTATGCAGGGGTACTGTAATCTCCCTGCTCCTACTGTATATCCCCTTGTTTACACATCCAAGGTCTGTGTTAAGTCCTTTTTGCTACAGCTTTGCTCTGGGAGTTCATAATCAGCTGGTTACCTACAATGGCCCCCTACATTATTTTTGATGTCACTGTGTTCCAGGGTACAGTCCCTGACCCTGTAAGTGTGACCTAAATTCTGTGTTCTAGAGGTAAGACCCTGTGTTGGAAGTATTGGTAGAGGATTGCATGCTTTGTAGTTTCTGTAGGCCAAGTACATTGCACACATCAGGAGTTCCTACTAGCATCCTTCATTCTCCCTGTCCCCAAGATCTGTGGGTGGGTGTCATCCTCCTATCCCCCTCTATTTCAGGAACTTGCTGCAACTTCCCGCAATCTCTCTCCAACTAGGCATTCTGTGTGCCCTCCGTTCCAGGGCCTTGCATTCTCCTCCTCACGGAAGTGTCTCTGTGTGCTCCATTACTCTCGTTCCCCTATGCCCCCCATTTCTCCTATTCCAGGGTCTTTCAATCTTCCCCAGCCAGGGATGTTATGTGCCCTCATTCCCTTTTCCCCCACCATGCCAGGGGCTCTGTGTGGCCCCCTTTTCCCATTCCAGGGTCCCCCATTCTTCCCCCGCATCAGAGACTCTGTGTGAAATCTCATTAGCCTCTTCCCCCATCTCTCCCCTCTTCCTGCATGACAGGGTTTTTGTCTTTCCTGCATGCCATGGGCTCTGTGTGACTCCCTTCCCCACACCAAGTTTCCCCAATCTCCCCACGAGTGGCTTTTTATGCTCCATTTTCACCTTCCCCCATACCAGGATCCTCATTCTCTCCTCCCTCATGCCAGGGGCTGTGTTCACACACACCCCCCCAATTCCCTCATGGTTGTTCTTTCTGTCTGGGAGACTAACATTTTGACATCCTGAATTATTTAACTCTGTTGGGAAGATACACAGCAATGAAATAGGAGTATTGTTATGCTAGAAGGTATTAATGGGTGCCATCAACCAGTTGTTTGATCTATAGACCATTGCAGAGGTGCTTGCATTGGTTGGCTGTGCTAAAGAGCTGACAGGAGCTTTGTGTCCCCCCCCCATTTTTCTGATTTCCCTCCCCCCCCCAAATCAATACAGTTCTGGCCATTGATGCCTAGAGCATTCCCTGAAATTTTGGAATTGATTGTGTTACAGACAGAGAGATGCTGAGTGTGAGAACTTCACAAGCTCAGTCAGAAACGCATGTAGTTTGATTGCATCCAGTTTACAAATGATCCAGATTGTTCTGAAACAGTGATCTGTCCCCCTCATTTACTAATCCACCAACCTTAGTCTCATCTGTAAACTTTATCAATTATTTTATATTATAGATCACTGATTAAAAATATTAAATAGCATTGGGCCAAGAACCAAGGCTTGAGCGACCCCCAGTTGATAATAGTTAATGAACGGGTATGTTTTCATATTTATCTGTTAGGTCTGAATATATTTAATATGACCCATCTTGATTGTGTTTAGTGCTTGTTTTTAAGCAGAATGTTGTGCAGTACTTAGCTGCTTTACAATGGTGATATCAGTACTATTACCTTTATTAACCAGACTTGTAATCTTGCCTGGCTGCAGGTACAGGTTTTTTTGTTTGTTTGTTTGTTTTGGGGGGGGGGGGCGTAGAGTGTTCCATAGGGTGGCGGTGGGCACAGTTCATAGGGAAGGTGATGAGGTTACACAATCTGGCTGGGGACACAAGTTGTACAGTTAGTGGGGAGGAGAGCAAAGGTGACAGTAGTGGGAATACAGTTCAGCTCAGGGAAACCCTCCTAGGGCCTGCAGCAGCAGGACAGGAGATGGGTGGAGGGGAAGCAACTGGAAAACACAGGTAAGGAAATGTGTGTGTTTTCAACCAAAAATGTGTAAGACCTGGTCAACAGCTGAAATTTCTGCTGATGTACCTATTTTGGTTATGGATGTGACTTTTATAATTATTTTGCTAACAAGTAAAAGCCTACTGTATATTCAGTTAAACCACTATAAAGGTGACTTAAAGAAGTAGTTATTCCCCTTTGTGTACAGGAATAAAAGCACCTCCTCTACACTAATATAACTGCATCCACACTAGGGAGATGGTACTGCTTTAATCATACAGTTATAGTTAATGTGGTGCAAATTCTGTATGTAGATGTGCCCAAAGTTGACAGTGTCCCTCTGTGGGAAACAGACTCCTAGGAAATATATACACAGAGAAAGGGAAGGGATGTAACACAGGACAACCACTAGCTTAAGAAGGTATTATTGAAAATAATTAACAGAACCCCCCCAAATGAGGTGCCATTTAATATACTTTGGGTAAGCAGTGCCCCATGTTGGAGACACTTCCCATATGTTGTCACCAGTCCCTATTTTGCATGCTGAGAGGGCTACTGCTCACCCTGGCCTGGTAGTTTCAGGATGAGGAGTTGAGGAGGATGAAAATCCATCTTTGCTCCACTCCACAGCACTACAAGAGAACTTCTGCTTTCCCAGAACTCTGCCTCCTGGCCAGGAATGATAGCTCATCTGGGAGGCAGGATATTGGCTAACTTTTAACATTCCTGCCTGGTAGAAAACTCCAACTCACATATTTCAGACAGAGAGCTAAACTGAGGGCAGCTCTACACTACAAATTTACATTGGGGCAGCAGCATCAATGCAGCATGTCTGGTGAAGATGCTCCAAGCCAACAGAAGAGAGCTTTCCCATTGGCTTAATAATCCACCTCTGCGAAAGGCAGTAGTTACGTTGGTGGGAGCTCTCCCGCCAAAATAGCACTGTGTGTGTGTGTGTGTGTGTGTTAAGATCGGTTATACTATATCGCTCAGGGGTGTGGATTTTTCACACCCAGAGCAACATAGTTATACAGAAGTAAGTATGTAGTGTAGACCAAGCCTGACACAAGTAATTTTGGTCAGAGCTGCCTCAAGAGAAAAAGTGATTCACACACCACTTGTCTGATATCTAACTGGCATGTGGCATCATATAACTATGTGAACACCTCGTAGTTTACAATACACATTAGGCCTGGTAAGAGCAGTTTGTACTAAATTTTATACTCTATTAGTAAGACTTAGCTGTAACAAGAAAGGGAACGTTTCCCTTCCCTAATTCTTGTGCAGTTATGTTCACAGCCTTAATATTGCATTAATGGAGTTTTTTGCATTTAATTTCCTTGATTTTATTTTTTTTTGAGGTGGGGGGGTGGGGGAAGAATTATCTTCACCAGAATTCTCAGGAGATCAGCAGTCATTGCTGGTCTTACAGAAGCCCCATGTGTTCAGATGCACCTGCTACAATATAAGCAGCAGCAGCAGCTAGCATCAAAGGGAGAAGCTAGGAGGCACTGCATCCCCCAGCATGTAGGCTCCATCTCTGTAATACTAGCACTAGCAGCGTGAAGTGGAGGAGACATTCCTCTTGACCTCTGTGATGTCTCAGCATGTGTGGGGGTTTCATGAGAGCACCACTGATCAAATCCCAGGAGAATAGAAGATCTGAGAAATTGCCTGTGCTTAATGGCATTAACATTTAAAAGTTCTGAAGGTGGGCTGAGTTGCTCCTTTGTACTGCTATTGTTTGGCTGGGGACAGTTTTCTGTGGCGCTCAGTCAAAAGGGCAGGAGTGCTTTAGGCTGTGCTGACACAGTTGAACCGTCAGTACAGAACAAGAGCAACTTTCAGCTTGTCTGAACACAGAATTGTACCAGTTTCAGTCAGGCCATGTCTATACTATGCGTACTATACTGGCATAACCACATAGTGCAGACACAGCTTGCAGTGACAGAGGGGTTTTTCAGCAGGTGTAGGAACACCATCTCACCAAGCAATGGTAGCTAGGTTGACAGAAGCATGCTTTCATCAGCCTACGTGCATCTACACTGGAGGTTAACTCAGCAGTGTGGTTTTGTCACATCCCTGAGCAATATAGCTACGTCAAACTAAATTTTAAGTGTAGAATGGGCCTAAAGATGGGGTGTTACACTGATTTAGTGAAACTGGTGCAACTTTGGGTGTGGAAGAGCTTTGTTAGCAGGTGCCCAAAAGCAGGCTCAGAGCAGATTGTCATTTCTCTAAATTCTATTTTAAATTCTTCTCCAACCCTAGCTCACACTTGTAGGCCAGGGTTAGAACTTTCAGAATTAGAGTGGGATTTTTCCAAAGGGTATTGGCTTACCCATTCCCAGTGAAACAAATGGTAACATTCCCGTTCACTTAAATGGGAGCAGTTACGGCAATGTCCAGTGCTTTTGAAAATCCCATCTTTAGCCATCGTGGGGATTTTGTTGAGTGAAAGAAGTCTTAAGCTATGTCTACACTACAGACCTTACAGTGGTGCAGCTGCACTGCTGCAAGATCTCCTGTGTAGCTGCTCTATGCTGATGGGACAAAGCTCTCCCATCAGCATAATTAAACCACCCCCAATGAGCAGCAGTAGCTATGTCGGCAGCATCTCTCACCGACATAGCGCTATCCACACCTGTGCTTTTGTCTGTGAAACTTATGTTGGTTGGGGTGTTTTGTTTTTTTTCCACAACCCTATCCGACAAATTGCTAGTGTGGACATAGACTTAGACTCTGAAGAGTGACCGTAAATATAGCATTGTGGGTGTAATACCAGCCACTGGTATCAGTGGATAATGACTATTGCCATGTGACCACTGAAACACTGACCCAGATCAGGTGGGACTGGAAATAGAGTTCGATTTCTTCCCAGCATGCCTGGTGTTAGATTCTTATTCTATTATAGTGGGCTCAATTTTTATCAGCTCTCGGTGACTCCATCTTAAATCAGCTCAGAATGGAGTATGGTGCCTTCTCCCAAGTCTTACAAAACCAACACAACTAAAACATAGAATAAGCTTATGTGGTCCCCAAAGGCAGTAGCACTGATTTGGATGCACATATTTTGTTGACAATAACTGAACTTTAAATACTATTTAAATAGAAAAAATCTGTTTCTACTCAGATTAATAAAGGCTGGAGGCATTTCTCAGAAAGTTATGAGACTGTACAATGGGGGTTCCTAGCACATACCTGAGTGTTTGCTACCGTGAACTTTGTGTTCACCTGTGAGGTCTCCTAGCTTCTAACTGTCTCCAATCCTGGATCCCCACCTGTCTCCCCTTCTCACTCCTTCCATCACCATTATTCATTTTCTTTCTTCCACCTTCAAGAATGCTGCTACTTCACCTAATGTTTCATTACATGGAACCAACTTCTCATTAGAAAGATTGTCTAATGGACACTTCCCCCCCATTAGTGATTGCCAGGTCATAGCTCTACCATTGGATTAGCCCTACTTCCCTTCCCACTGGAGGCTGCCCAGCCTTACTTTCCTTCCTACTGGCCATTACCCATCCCCCCCATCTCTCTCCCACTGATGATCACTAGGCTTTAGCTCCCATCCCATGTGCACAGACCCATCTCCTCTGACACGATCAGTTTCCTTCCCAGCTGCCTGTACCTTCAAACCCCATAACATACCAGTGGTAACTACAACTATTATCTCCATCTGATTACATTTGTGTGTATGCGTCTGTATACACACAAACACTGTTCTAAGTCTAGAGCAGTGGTTCTCAAATATATTTGATCAGGGCCCCCTTTCTTTGTGTCTGTAGTCATTTATGCCCCTCCCTCCCAGTACATACACTGCCACCCAGCTCTGAAGGCAGAGCAGAGAGCAGTGGCTGCTGGCCGGGCACCCAGCTCTGAAGGCAGCACCCTAGAAGTAAGAGTGGCCATGTGAAAAGTGATATTTGTCAATATCACTTTTCACAACAGACTTAGTGCCCCATTGCCACCCTTACTTCTGTGCTGCTGCCGCCACCCCAGGACTGAGAGTCAGAGCCCCACCCCTCCAGAGGAGGGATATGTGTGGGAGGGCAAGGAGAGTCTGAGCCCCTGGGGGTGGGGCTCTGGCTCTCCCCGCCTCCTGGGTGGGCACAGCCCTTCTTCAGGAGCACAAGCTACAGGGGTGGGGTGGGTGGCTTGACAGCCAGAGCTATTTAAAAAAAAAAACAAAAAACCCACACAGCTCCTGCCTCCTTTGACACATTCTTTGGGAGACCAGCCCCATAGCTTTTGAACCACTGGCTAGAGTGTAAATAAGTAAAACACAAAGAGGTGAAAATCACTTCAGGGAAGTATTTATATATTTTAGCTCTCTTGAGAATGTAACAATTAAGTTATGCATAGATCATGGTTTGGGCACTGCTGCCCCTGAGGAAACTTCTCTGTGATCCCAATTCGCTTTCTAGCACCCCACTTCTTTCCTACATATTAAAGCTCCTTGAATGAGCATTGGCCTGCTAAACCCAGGGTTGTGAGTTCAATCCTTGAGGGGGCCATTTAGGGATCTGGGGCAAAAATCTGTCTGGGGATTAGTCCTGCTTTGAGCAGGAGGTTGGACTAGATGAGCTCCTGAAGTCCCTTCCAACCCTGATATTCTATGAATGAGTTCTCTATGCCCAGTGCATTGACCTCCTTTTCTCCAACTCCCTCCTTGATCCCCTCCTCCTGCTCTTCCTCTCCATGTCTAAAAGTCTCTTCTCCATTCTTATTCTCCTGAGTCTCACCATAGACCCCTCTCTTACTCTGAGGCCCTCTCTTTCTTGGGGTTTAATAGTACTATACACAAAGGACCAGTGTTAAGGATGCACAGGTGCTTCCTAGATTGAGTGTTTCACTTTGCAACCTTAATATTCTGACAGGTTTTTTTATATAATTTAATATTTACATTGCAATAGGCCTCAGAGGTCAAAATCAGGATCAGGGCCTCATTGTACTGCAAATGTAAGGAGAGAGTAATTTGCCTTATGAAGCTTACCATCTAAGACATATGTCATATGAAGGGTGGGGATAGAGGGATACACTGTTTATATACATACTATAAAGCAAGTATTTTTTCCTATCTTGCAAATTATTTCTTCCTTTCTCCCCCTCATCTCAGCTGACACTGACTGGCAGATTTCTTTTTGACTTGAGTGGAGATTTAAAGCAGGAGAGGGCAGTTACTGGCCATCCAGATCAGTTGAGGGAGGCGTTCAGTGAAAAAGGAGTGGCATGGAAGGTGTGAGAAGCTGATGGACAGGTAGGTGAGCTGGCATTGCTGGTGAAGCAGGTTATCTTGTGACTCTACCCATTGCTCCTGTCCAAGTTATCTTGTCTTTCTCTATCACATCTTTAAACATTTTCTTCCTCTTCATCTCTGCTTCCACAACCCAGAGTCATGCCTTGGTTCTCTTTGGCCTGGACTCCTGTAATCGCCTCTTCTTCAGCCTTCCTCTCCCTTCTTCCATCTAACACACTGCAGCTAAAATCCATTTCCTTCCCTGCAGCTTCAGCCAGCATCCTCCTCCCTGTATCCTATTACTGCCCTCTGCCTTTCTGACTCCAGTCCCAGCTCCTTGCCTCACTTTCTTGGTGCCTGCAGTGCAGCCATTTCTCACTGTGACTCCCTATTGGGTTACCCCCCTTGGGGGCATGAAATTGGAGGGGGAGATGTTAGGTGAGGGGATGGGGTTCCCCAGGGAAGGAGTGGGGAAGCAAGTGAGAGGATGGGGGGAAGTTGTGGGTTGGGAATTGAGGGGACAGGTGAGTGTCCTTGGGAGGGGATTAGAGTGAGGAGGGATGAGGGTGATTCCAAGGAGTAAATTGAGGGCACATGTGTGGATCTCAGCTGGAATCAAGGGGAAGAGGATGGACGGGATCTCAAAAGATGTGTGGAATTGTGGTGAAGGGTGTGTGTGAGAGGATAGGGAGGATCAGTGAGGGGTGGGGGATGGGTGAAGGGATGGGGGGTGTTCCAAGAAGTAAATTGAGGGGGTGCATGGGAATCTCGGGAGAATCAATAAGGAGGGCATGTGAAAAGTACTGGATTGTGTGGAATTGGGCAGATGGGTGAAGGGAGGTGGGTGTACCAGGAGGATGGATGAGTGTACAAGGGGAGGATGGGTGAATGGATGGGGGAAGATGGGGGTGTACCCATGAGAATAGGGGAGAGGAGGTGGGTACACCAAACGATGGGTAAGGAAGGGAATGGATGTGTGTGAGGGGTGGGGGTGACAGGAAATAATAGCATCCAGAGGGGATGGGTGTGTGAGAGAGTGGATGGGGGTTTTCATGTGTGGGAATGGGGGTATTCATGAGGAAGGACAGGAGTGGAGGATTCAGTGGAGGAGGGAGGACAAGAAACAATAGTGCTCAGAAAGGATTGTGTGTGTGTGAGAGAGAGAGAGGATAGGGGTGTACCAGGGAGGCGTGCAAGGCAATGGGGCCATCCCCAAGGCATGGTGGAGGAGAGGGTGGGGTCCAAGGTGGGGTGGGGGAGGGGAGTGTCTCTGAAGAGAGAGGTTGTGTAAGGGGACGGAAGGTGTCTGGGGAGAAATGATGTGTGAGAGGGGACAAAGGGATCCCCAGGAGATGGGGGGGGTCCAGGGGAAAGGGTATGTGTGGGGGAGGGAGGCGAGATGTGTCTGGGGGGCTGGAAGATGTGAGAAGGGATGATGGGATGTGTCCTGGGGGGAGACGGGTATGTGTGTGGGGGGGAATGGGGAGTGTTTCTGAGGGGGGTGTCCAGGTGAAGAGGGGTGTGTGTGTGTGAGGGGATGGAGAGGTCCACAGGAGATGGGGTGTGTGTGCATGAGTGGATGGGGGGGTGTCTCCAGGGGATAGGAGGATGTGTGAGGGAATGGTGTGTGGGGGGGTCCTCCAGGGATGGGGTGTCTGGTGGAGAGGGCTGTGTGTATGAGAGGGTATGGGACATGTCTGGGGAAGAGGGTGTGTTTGTGTGAGGGGATGGAGAATCCTTGTGGGGGAGTGGTGTGAGAAGGGATGGGGGTGTCCAGGGCAGTGTGTGTGGGGGGGTAGGGCATGGTGGGGGGTCCTCAGAGGCAGAGGGGAGTGTGTGTATGAAGTGGTGGGTAGTCCCTGGGAGGGTCCAGGAATGATGGGGCTATTCATAGAGAGAGGGGTGTGTGTGTGTGTGTGTGTATGTGTGAGAGGAGATGGAGGGGTGTCCCTGGGGGGAGTGAGGTGTTGTGTGTGTGTGTGTGAGAGTCCGATGGGGGCAGGATGTGTGAGGAGATGCGGGAGGGTGTCTGGGGGATGGGGTGTGTGAGAGGAGGGATGGGGTGTCTCGGAGGGTGTGAGGGGGGGATGGGGTGTTACTGGGGGGTCCCTAGGAGAATGGGGAGGATGAGGGGGTGTGAGGGAAGGGGTTGTCCCTGAGGGCAGGCTGTGAGGGAAAGGGACGTGGGATGGAGGGGACAGCTGAGAGAGAGTGAGTGTGGGGGTAGGGGGAAGAGGGTGTCTGGGAGTAGGCGGGTTCCTGGGGGATGGGGCAGAGTTAGGTTGTGGGGTCCAGGGGTATGTGTGAGGAGATGTGGGGTTGTTTCTGAGGGGAGGGGGACTGTGTAGAATGGGGTATAGGGGGATGGGGGTCCCCATGAGGGGGTGGGTCCCCCTCACAGGGATGTGTGAGAGGAGATGTGTCCCTGGAGGGCATTGGGGTGTCTGGGGGCGCTGGGGTAGAAGGGGGATGGGTCCCTGGGGGATAGGGGTCCAGGGTGTGGGTGAGGAATGGGGGGGTTCCAGGCAGGATGGGGGTTTACGAGGCTGAGAGAGAGGTGAGGGTATCCATGGTGGGAGGGGGACTATGGGTGAGGAGGGATGGGGAATACCAGGGAGGAGTGGGTGAGTCCCAGGGGTATAAGGAGAGGTGAGGGTACTGTGGGTTGAGAGGGCCCAGCAGGGTGGGGGTCTGGGGGTGTGAGGAGAGCTGGGGGTGTCTCTAGGGGGGAGTGGACCTGATGGGGGGTGCCAGAAGTGGCCAGGTCCCAGTGGAGCAGGGGTCCGAAGAGGTCCTGGGGGGGTCTCCATAAATGGGCAGGGCCCAGCAGGGATCTGGTGTGCATGAGGTGTCCCTGGGGGAGGGGACCCATGGGCATGGGGCAGAAGAGTCCCCAGTGTGTGTGTGTGTGTGTGTGCCCCAATGGAGGTGTGGCAGGGTCTGGCGCTGAGGAGAGATGGGGATGTCTGTAAGGGGGAGGGGTCCCTGGGAATGTGCGTGGTGGGGTGGGCGTGTCCCAATGGGGTGGGATCCGGGGGGTGTCAGTGGGGTGAGCTGGGCTGCCCAGAGGATTCAGGGGACCTGAGGCAAAGCAATTTCGGGGGCCCCTTCCACAAAAAACAAAATGCAATACTATAAAATACTATATTCTCATGGGGGCCCTCTAGGCAGCCCTGGGGGTGAGGAGTTGCATGGGAGGGTGCCCGGCAGTGGGCAGGACCCGGGTTACAAGAAGTGGGGGTGTCTGTAGGGAGGAGGGGTCTCTGGGAGTGTGCGGGGCCCAGTGGAGCAGGGAGGAGCGGTGGGGATGTCCATGGGGGGCAGGGGGTGAGGAGAGTTCAGGGTGTTAGTGAGTGGAGGGGGCCATGGGGGGGGTGCCCAGCAGTGGGCGGGGCCCGGTGGGTGAGGAGAAGTGGGGGTATCCATGGGGAGTGGGGGGTGAGGGGAGTCAGGGGTATTAGTGAGGGGACTATGGGGGGGTGCCCGGCGGGTCAGGAGTTGTGGGGGTGTTCGTGGGGGGCAGGGGGTGAGGAGAATCAGGGGTGTTAGTGAGTGGAGGGGGCCATGAGGGGGGTGCCTGGCAGTGGGTGGGGCCTGGTGGGTGAGGAGAAGTGGGGGTGTCAGTGAGAGGAGGCAGGCCATGGGGGGGTGCCCAGCAGTGGGCGGGGCCCAGTGCGTGAGGAGCAGTGGGGGTGTCCGTGGGGGGGCGGAGGGTGTTAGTGAGGGGAGGGGGTCATGGGGGGAGTGCTTGGCAGTGGGCGGGGCCCGGCACGTGAGGAGCAGTGGGGGTGTCCGTGGGTGGCGGGGGGGGTGTTAGTGAAGGGAGGGCGCCAATGGGGGGTGCCCGGTAGTGGGCGGGGCCTGGCACGGGAGGAGCAGTGGGGGTGTTAGTGAGGGGAGGTGGCGGGTGAGGAGCAGTGGGGGTGTCCGTGGGGGCGGGGGTGGGCGCATGAGGAGCAGTGGGGGTGTTAGTGAAGGGAGGGGGCCATGGGAGGGTGCCCGGCAGTGGGCGGGGCCCGGTGCGTGAGGAGCAGTGGGGGTGTTAGTGAAGGGAGGGGGGTGTTAGTGAAGGGAGGGGGCCATGGGGGGTGCCCGGCAGTGGGCGGGGCCTGGCGCGGGAGGAGCAGTGGGGGTGTTAGTGAGGGGAGGGGGGTGTTGGGGAGGGGGCCATGGGGGGGGCCGGCAGTGGGCGGGACCCGGCGCGGGAGGAGCAGTGGGGGTGTTAGTGAAGGGAGGGGGGTATTGGGGAGGGGGCCATGGGGGGGTGCCCGGCAGTGGGCGGGTCCCGGCGCAGGAGGAGCAGTGGGGGTGTTAGTGAAGGGAGGGGGGTATTGGGGAGGGGGGCCTGGGGGGGTGCCCGGCAGTGGGCGGGTCCCGGCGCGTGAGGAGCAGTGGGGGTGTTAGTGAAGGGAGGGGGCCATGGGGGGGTGCCCGGCAGTGGGCGGGGCCCGGCACGGGAGGAGCAGTGGGGGTGTTAGTGAGGGGAGGGGGGTATTGGGGAGGGGGCAGTGGGCGGGGCCCGGCGCGTGAGGAGCAGTGGGGGTGTTAGTGAAGGGAGGGGGCCATGGGGGGGTGCCCGGCAGTGGGCGGGGCCCGGCGCGGGAGGAGCAGTGGGGGTGTTAGTGAGGGGAGGGGGGTGTTGGGGAGGGGGCCATGGGGGGGGGGGCCCGGCAGTGGGCGGGGCCCGGCGCGGGAGGAGCAGTGGGGGTCTTAGTTAGGGGAGAGGGAATTTGGGGAGGGGGCCATGGGGGGTGCCTGGCAGTGGGCGGGGCCCAGCGCGTGAGGAGCAGTGGGGGTGTTAGTGAAGGGAGGGGGGTATTGGGGAGGGGGCCATGGGGGGGTGCCCGGCAGTGTGGGGGGCCCGGCGCGGGGGGAGCAGTGGGGGTGTTAGTGAGCGGAGGGGGGTGTTGGGGAGGGGGCCATGGGGGGGGTGCCCGGCAGTGGGCGGGGCCCGGCGCGGGAGGAGCAGTGGGGGTGTTAGTGAGGGGAGCGGGGTGTTGGGGAGGGGGCCATGGGGGGTGCCTGGCAGTGGGCGGGGCCCAGCGCGTGAGGAGCAGTGGGGGTGTTAGTGAAGGGAGGGGGGTATTGGGGAGGGGGCCATGGGGGGGTGCCCGGCAGTGGGCGGGTCCCGGCGCGTGAGGAGCAGTGGGGGTGTTAGTGAAGGGAGGGGGCCATGGGGGGGTGCCCGGCAGTGGGCGGGGCCCGGCGCAGGAGGAGCAGTGGGGGTGTTAGTGAAGGGAGGGGGGTATTGGGGAGGGGGCCATTGGGGGGTGCCCGGCAGTGGGCGGGGCCCGGCGCGGGAGGAGCAGTGGGGGTGTTAGTGAGGGGAGGGGGGTGTTGGGGAGGGGGCCATGGGGGTGCCCGGCAGTGGGGGGGGCCCGGCGCGGGAGGAGCGGAGGGGGTGTCGGTGGGGGGCGGGGGGGGTGGGAGGGGGCCATGGGGGGCGAAGGGAGGGGGCCATGGGGGGGTGCCCGGCAGTGGGCGGTTCCCGGCGCGGGAGGAGCAGTGGGGGTGTGAGTGTGGGGAGGGGGGTGTTGGGGAGGGGGCCATGGGGGGGCCCGGCAGTGGGTGGGGCCCGGCGCGGGAGGAGCAGTGGGGGTGTCCGTGGGGGTCGGGGGGTGTTGGAGGGGGCCATGGGGGGGTGCCCGGCAGTGGGCGGGGCCCGGCGCGGGAGGAGCAGTGGGGGTGTCCGTGGGGGGCGGGGGGTGTTAGTGAGGGGAGGGGGCCATGGAGTGGGCGGGTGCCCGGGAGCGGGCGGGGGTCCGGGCGCAGCCCAGCCCGGGGGCGGTGCCGTGTCCCGGGCCCCCGCCGAAGCCCCGCCCGGCCGCGCTGTCACTCACCGCCCGGGGGAGACGCTCCAGCTCCAGGGAGGCGGTGGCGGAGCCCGGAGCGGGCCGGGCGGCTCCCGAGTGGCGCAGGTAGGGGCCGGAGCGGGCCGGGGCCGGGAGCCGCCCCCCGCGCGCTCGCAGGGTAGGGCCGCGCGGGGCCGAGGCCAGACATCGCGGGGCCCGAGGCGGGGCCCACTCCGCAGCGGCCTCCCCCGGGCCCGAGAGGGTTAACGGGGCAGACGGCTCCGGGGGGGGCCGGTGCTCCCGCTCTGGCGGCAGATCCGTTCCGCATTTTGCGTACAGCCCCCAGGAGGGGACGATGCAGACGGTGCCGTTCCTGATCCCGGGTTCCGCGCCGGGATTTCACACCCCCAAGCGAGCATGGGGGGTAGCTGCGGAGGCAGCGTACCTCACCGGGCCCGGCTGCCCCGATTCTGGGCTATGCTCCAGCTTCTTTGGGCTTTAGCCTCCGTTCCGAAAATCCGCCCCGCGTTTTCGGGCCGTCCTGCAGATCCCAGGCTCTGCCTCCGATCCCGGACACTGGAATCTGCCCCGGGTTTTCGGGGCTGCCCACTGAAAAGGAGTCTCGCGAGCCCAAGCCCCGCCGCAGCCAATAGGGAACCGCCCCCCTGCCGCCGCAGCCAATGGGGAGTCGCCCCCGCCCCCCCTCGGGCTGCAGCGCGCTGAGGGCTCGGAGCGGCGCCTCCATTTAAAGGGGCCGCGACCCGAATCCGGGCTCCGGGCAGTGCGGGCGGCGCGGCGAGCCAGGTACGAGCCGCGGCCGAGCTGGGGGCGGGTCCTCATTGGTTGCGGTGGCTTAGCGCGGCCTGCGGGGCGGTGCGGTCCCCGATAGGGAAGGGGTGGCGGCTCCAGCCTTCGCCTGCAGGGCGCCTTCTGCCTCCGCTCTCGGGTGGGGGCGGGGCTGGGGTACCCGTGGGGAGAGGGGCCGGGCCCCTGGGGGGAGGGGCCCCTCCTGGGCACGGCGACTGGCGCGCGCCTACCCTTGTCCCCCTTTCCGCGCAGGGGGAGGGGGCGCGCGCACCGACCCTCCCCCCGCCCCCTTTTCCGCGCAGGGGGGAGGGGGCGCGCACCGACCCCGCCCCCTTTTCCGCGCAGGGGGGAGGGAGGGAGCATATATGTGCAGAGCCGCTATGGGGGAGGGGGAAGAGGGTTGGGAGCGCAGGGCGGGGGAGGGTACCCGTGTCACAGGGAAGTGGGAGAGAAGGTGGTAGGGGTCTATGGAGAGAGGGTGGAGCAGGTGAGGCGCTGTCTCTAGGAGTGTTTCTGTCTGTGCTGGTGGCAGGTGGCCGCAGCTGAGTGTTGATGCCTGTTGGCACATGGGGCAGTTCGGGTCCCCTGCCCCACTGGCCAGAATTTCAGACCAGGCTGTGCTGGCGTTGAGTGCTTGCTCTGGGTCTCCAGGAAATACAGTGTGTCTCTTCTACCCCCATGTCCTGACATAGTCATTAGAAGCCCTGCAAGCCTCTGGTTAGCCCAGCTAAGATGGCGCATTGCCCATGGGGTTGATTGTAGGTTGTGCTTTGGCCTTGGGGGCTTCTTGTTTCCCTCCGACACCAAATGGGATCGGAACATTTACACCTATTGAGCTTGTTTTCCCAATACCTTTTTCCACACCAGAGTCAAGCAGGGCTTTTTCCACAGCCCTTTCCCCTTCTCTTTGCCACCTGGTTTGCATGCCCTGCAGACACTGTATCTGCAGAGTGTCCCATGTGCTTGGCTCTCCACACATGAGAATAAAAAGTTTGCATTTGAAAGTGCCTAAAAATACTGTTGCTGATGCAGGAGTCACATTAGACTCCAGCTCCCTCTTCCTGAGCTATGTTGTGGGCCCTAGAGTGGGGAAAAAGGAGGAGATGCCTTTGTGCCCCTAAAGCAACAGCTCTACCAAGAGGGTGTGCCTGGGGGAGGGGGAATGGGGTGGGGCAGGGCAAAGCTCTGCCTGGAGGTTGCTGTTGGATTGGTTGTGGTGGGACATGTCTGCTGGTGGTGCCTGCAGAACATGCTTGCTTGGAGTGGGCTGTGGCTGTTGATGGGAGGAGGTATGGCTCTGTGGGGTGAAGATGGTGTTTTACCTGCCACGTGGGCTTGTTCAGGGTAAGGGTTGAGATGTGGCTCTGGGCTGCAGGGAGTGGTCTTGTGGGATGAGGTATGGTGCATGGCTTTGGGATGCAGAGTGGAGATGAGCCTCTTAAGTAAGGGAGAAGGAGCCATGCCCCAGTAGAAGCTTCCTCTCATTTCCTGATGTGTTGTGTTGTTCCAGCTCTGGTTCTAGCCTGCAGCTCGCTCACGTCTCATCACTCTGCTTCTTCCTTGTAAACCGTGCTGCCATTCCCTCAAACTACCTCTCAGATTCAAAGCTCCTGATTAGAGCATGACTTTGTCGTCAGCTCCATCCTAGCTTCATTTCTCATCTTGAAAGGGACACTAGCACATTTGCCCTCTGGGGTTGATGGAGCAAAAGCCAAACCAAGCTGCACCCCATTGCTCCAGCCATGCCTCTTGCCCATTCACAAGCCAGGCCCCATTCCAAGTTCCCTTTGCGCCTACAGTCATTTCTGCTTCCCCCCTCTCTCCCCCGGCTGCTGGGGGCAGGGATGCAGTGTAACAATCCCACCCAAACAGCTGGTCACTCCAGACTCCCAATAAAAATCTGGCATCTGGGACAAAGGACCAAAGTTAGGTCCTATAGCTTTAAATGGAGTGGGTGGGAGAGAAGCCTAAGATTGTGTCTAGGCTACAGACTTCTGCTGGAGCTATGAGTTTGGGCTGTGAAGTGGTGTGATCCCTGACTGATATAGCTGTACTGGCAGCAGCCTGTAGGGTAGGTACAGTGGCAAAACTGCACTTTTACTAGTCTAGCTTGTTTTTCTCAGGGTTAGAGGGTATAGCTGAGTTCACACTAGGAGCCCTTTGCTGGTATAGATCTGGCCTAAGACACACCATCCTCTACCTCTTCCTCCTTCCCCAATGAAAAGTGTTCTTGGTTGATGGGCATGGACCCTACCAGCAGATTCCTGTGGCTATCCCATGGCCACAGCTCATACTTGAAGTTCATCAACATAAAGGAAGAGAAACCTAGGATTTACCAAAGGGGTGGAAAACACTGGTCTATCCAAACCAGCATCCTGCTTCTGCCAATTCCTGATGCTCTTGGGAAAGGTTAAAATTCCCTGTAATGCCCGTGGCCAATTGTATACACCTGCATGTGGGGAGAAAATTCCTTTTCTAAGAACCCGATCTGTGCTGGATTCTCACTGATGGGTCTTTGGTTCCTAGCTCGAGACTGGTTAGAACCCTCTCCTAGCTCTTCAGGTTTTGGGGCCCTAGAAAACAGCATGGCATCAGTGCCAGGCTGCTTACTGGCAGTTTTGTCTGCTATCCCCACGGAGTATAAATGTCTCCAAATGTTCAACACCATGGCTAGTAAATGAGCTTGCTTCAGGGACTGCACCTCATCAAACCAGCACTCCAGCTCTTCCCCATGTCTCAGCTATACTTATCTGGTGGTGGTTTGTGTCGGAAACTGCTTTCCAGGCAGCTGTGGTCATCTGTGGGAAGTTTTGAGGCCATTGCCTGGACATGTTGGCATGGTGGTGCATGTTTTGGCAACTTCCTTGGCATTGAGGAGCCACTATTCTTTGGCCTTTTCCAGGGCTCCAATACCTGTTTTTATCTTTTGGCTGGTGTCTTGAAACTGAGCGTCATCCACCTCAGCGTGTCTCTCTGTTTGATGCTTGTTCTTCACTTAGTGCTCCCAGAGCCCTGTTTTTGTGTATGGTATTGTTTTGGCAGGTGTCTTTTGGTGGCAGGTTTTTGGTCTGCGAATAAATGCTTGTGATAGTGTTTGTTTTACAGGTGAGGTTCTGGGTAGAGGCAGTGGTTCTTGGAGAGGGAGCTGTGCAAGCTGCAGGAGAGTTTGCTTTCTGCCTTGGTCTCTGACTGGGGTCAATTCTTGACAGAATTTCTCTCTGGGAATCAGGCATTGGAGTTGGGCTGATATTCCTGAAAAAGGGGATTGCCTGCATTTCTGTTCCGGGGCTGGTGTATGTATGCAAAAAAAAAAAAAAAAATTACACTTAGAATACACCCAGATTCCATATTATTCACTTCTCTACTGGGAAGCTAATGGGCAAAGCCCTAATATCTGCCATCACTTGGCAAAGAGGTGACATAGGTATCAGCAGAGGCTGTTGGCGTCAGAAGAAGGGAAAACAAGGAGGCAGGAGGCTTCTCCTGTGCTCAAAAATCTGTCACAGGCTGCTGAGCATGCTGATATTGTCTGCCTCAGAGTTTACCGCTAGTGCCAAGGTGTTGGACACATCAGCAGATGTACCTGAGTGGTGAAGAGGTGTGAGAAGTGCCTTCAAGCCCTCTGAGGCATCCCAGAGTGGCCCTGTAAGTTGGGCTTTCTGACACCCCCTGTCAAAGCCCCAACTCTGGACAGCTCTGCCTTAAGGCTTCTGGATTTCACCCTCCTGCATTCACTTGACTGAAGCAGGGAGGAGGATAAAGTTTCTGGGTATATTCTGGGCAACCTAGCTTGATTACTCCTGCTCTTGTGAAACTATCCTGAAGCCTACAATGCTGACTTCAGGCCATCCTGTTGCTCTCTCTTGGCAGGTGTACGATCAGTTGATGAATCAGAGTAACAACTGCACCAAGACTGAGGCTTGAACCCCCAAGAGTTTGGTGCTCCAGGTGCAAGAAACTCTGGTCTTGGTGCTGGTGTCCCTGGCACTGATAGTTGTGGCAAAGCCCGTGATGGTGTTTTCCAGAGAACTTGGGATGACCCGCATTGTGTGGACAATTTCAGCTGCATATTTGGGGGGGCGGGGCACAGGCTTGAGGGATCATGGCATGGATGGCTGCTATTTAGACTCATATGAACTAGAAGATTGGTACAGATTCAAAGGCCAGGAGCGGACCATTGTGCTCGTCTAATCTGACCTCCTACATAACTCAGGCCAGAGAACCTCACCCAGTGATTCTTGCATTGAGTCCAATAACTTAAGACACTGAATGGGGATGTAAAGACTGCAAATGATGGAGAATCTCTGTTGGCCAATGGTTAGTTACCGGTGCTGTTAGAAATTTGTGCCTTACTTACGGTTTGAATTTGTCCAACTTCAGCTTCTAGCCATTGGATCTTGTTCTTCCTTGTCTGCCAGATGAAAGAGCCATCTGCTATCAGAAATTTCCCCATGTAAATATTTCTAGGCTGTGATAAAGTCCCTTCTTAACTTAATTTTCAATAAACTAAATAGATGGAGCTCCTTATGTCTCTCACTGGAAGGCAAGCTTTCCAAACATTGACTGCTTCTTATGGCTCTTCCTTGAATCCGCCTGTTTTTCAATGTCCTTTTAAAAGTGTAAACACTAGAATTGGACCCTATATTCCAGCAGTAATCTCACCAGTGCCGTATACATAGGGAATGCCACTCCCTCCTCCTGCTCTCCCTGTTTCTACATCTGTCAAAGGCTACATTTCCCCAGTTGCACCCTTGAAGTGGGGAAGGGCATTTCACTTACCTCCTACATCGTTACCTGGAATCCCCTTCTGGATGTTCCTTCATCTGTGCTGCTTAAGTCCACCCCCTTTGGTGGGTACAGAGCAGTCCAAATGAAAAAGAAAATACTTCCATCGCCCTCGGGGCTTCATGCCAATAAGAGGAAGCCAGTCATTCAGATCCCCAAAGGAAGTCTTGGCCCCTATAGCTAAAGCCAAGGCTTAGTCCCAGGGGTTCCAACAAAGGCTGGTTTTCTTTTCTGTCGTCTTTCTCCAAAGTCTAGGCCAGGCAGCGTGCTCAAGCCTTTCTTTCAGTAACCTAGTGCCCTGGGCTGGGCGCCCTGTGCTCCAGGTCTGCTTGTTTCAGAGTGTCCCCTCAACTGGCCTGGATTCCTCCCTTTTAAGGGCCAACCCCAAGACCTGACAAGCCTCAGAGGCTTGTCAAATTGGAGCTGGTTGTGACCAAAGGAGTTCTGTATCACCACCTTGCCTGATGGCCGTGGGGAGTCATTTACATCACCACAACAACCAATAATGGCATTATCCATCTTAGCTGCAGCATTGCAATGGGGGCTCATGTTCAGTTGATTATCTACAACATCCTTTGCAGAGGCTCAGCTTTCCCAGATACAGGCCCCACCCTGTAAGTATAACCTACACTTTTGTTCCTGTATGTTGGGCCTTGCATTTGGTTGTATTAAAATGCATGGAGTTTGATTTACCAAATTATGTGGATTTCTCTGTAACAGTGATCTTGTCCCCCTCATACCACTCCATCAACCTTAATGGCTTCTGCTAACTTTATCAGCAGTAATAATTGAGCTATAACTATTTAAACCAAGGGGATTAGCCCTGATCTGCAGGGCTGACCACACACACCACAGTTCCCTAATGCTCTTGGTGGCAGATAGGAAGGAACTAATGTGTTTGGGGGCTGTGCTCCCTTGATATGAGTTATGAAACTGAATGTCAATGTCAAAGGCCATGCAGCCGCAGTGGACAGCCCCTCAGACAAGGGGGTGCCAATCTTACAAGTGTGAAATCAGAGTTGACTCATGGAGAACAAGTTACTGGTAAGTAACCTTTTACTTTTTCCAGGTCCTTGATAAAAATATTGAGTATCATTGGGCTGAGAACCAGTTTCTCACAACACAGTCTTTCACTGATAGATCTCAAAATGTTAATAGAGTATCATTTGTTAGCCAGTTTTTAGTACACTTATTACGTGCTATGTTAATATTATATAGTGTTAATTTTTTAATCAGAATGTTGTGTGGTACTAAGTCAAATGCCTTTCAGAACTCTAGGGGTGTTGTGTCCCCCAATTACTCTTATCAATTAAACGTGTAATAGTCTCAAAAAATAATATCCAGTTTGTTTGACAGGGCATTAATTATATTCTCATCCTGTAATTCTTTATTGATTGAGTCACTTATCAGCTGTTCCATTATTTTGCTTGAGATCAGTGTCCTCCTTGCTCTTTTTAAATATTGCACAAGATAAGCTTTTTTCTAGTCCTCTGGAAATTTCCCATTATTTAAAGATTTACTCAAAATTAACATTACTGGTCCAGAGAGTTCCTTGGCCAATTCATTTAAAACTCTTGGGTGCAAGTTACCTGGTGTACCTGTTGGGTTTCGGGAAGTGGGCAGGCAGAAGCCCGCCCACTGTTTAAGGGTCCGTCCCCCCCCGCCCAAGGGGAGGATCTACAGGACCTCAAAACCCCACTGAGTTCAGGGGACAACTAATAAAAGAACAGGGACAGGAGTGCGGTCAGAGGGTCAAAAGAAGGGAGCCTGACGGGGACACCGAGCAGAGAACCCCGGACAGCACCCACTGCTCCTCGAAGGCGTCAAGGGAGCCGGTCGAAGCCGCCCAGAGGAACTCTGCCCGGATGCGTGAACGGACAGAGGATCGGAAACAAACCCCACAGTCACCGGAGTCTCCATTGGCCAACCTCCTCTCCCTGGTTGTGTAGATGGCCATTTGAGCCAGGGCGAGGAGGAGGTTGACCAGGAGGTCCCGTGACTTTGTGGGGCCACGGATAGGGAGTGCATAGAGAAGGAGGTGAGGGGAAAAGTGCAGCCAGAAACGCAACAGTATGTTCGTGAGGAGCTGGTGTGGGGGCTGCAACCTGGCGCACTCTAAGTAAACGTGCGCCAGGGTTTCCCTCGCACCGCAGAAGGGGCAGGTGTCTGGGACAGGGGTAAACCGTGCCAAATCTGCAGTCCGCCCCAGGGAGCGGGGGCTAGATAATGACTGGCAGTAGTCACTGAGGCAAGGTTGGGGTTCCCCTGGGAGGGGAGACCCAGAGACTGCGTGGGTACTGCAGAGGGCAGAACCCTGAGAGAAAGGTCACCGGGCTCTGGGAGGGTCACTGGGCCAGCAGCAGGCAAGACATCAGCCGGCAGAGGGCGCTCTGGAGCTGAAGAAAAAGCTAATTCCCTGGACAACTAGCAGGAGGCGTCGCGCTGGTGAGTCATCACCCCATCTCACCTGGACTTGCTGATTTTAAAATGTTGAACTTTAGTAGAAGTTGTTTAACACCTTCATTATTCTAGTGATCTCCCCACACAAAGCGTAGCAGCCCGGCCCCAGCCTGCTCCACTCCGCCAGCTCCCAGCCACATCGCTCCACTTCCCACCGCCGCCGGTGAGTGTGGGGAGATTGGGGAAAGGAGCCCCCCCTTTTCCCCTGGTGGTGGGAAGCGGAGCAATGCGGCCCCAGTCTGCTCCGCTTTCCTTGCCCCGGCCCCAGCCATGTCGCTGGGGAAAGGTCCTGCACTCACCTGCAGTGGGAAATGGAGCGCCGCAGCTGAGAGGTGGCGGAGTGGAGCGGGCTGGGGCCGCGTCGCTCCGCTTCCCGCCGCCAGTGAATGCGGAGGGCATCCTTTCCCCAACCTCCCCGCACTCACCGACGGTGGGAAGTGGAGTGCCATGGCTGGGAGCTGGAGTGGAGTGGACTGGGGCCAGGCTGCTCTGCTTCCCGCCTCAGGGATGTTTCTGTGGTAGACATCAGCAAAGCTGATCTGGGGTCCTCTCCCCATGCGTTTACGAGGTGTTTTTATTTGGACTGGCCTGCAGGAAGGAGTCCTGTTTCAGACTTGTGTTTCAGAACATGTTCACAAGACAGGGGAGTTCTTGTGGCATCTATATACTCAGTGCTGGCTCAGCGTTCAGGGAGTTAACAAAGCAACTGCCAGCATGCTCAGCCAGAGCTGATTTGGTAACTCCAAAGGATTAAAAAGGCTGCAAGGCAGGTAGATGCCTGGTCGACACCACAGAGGTAGGTCGACACAAGGCAGCTTATGTGGACCTAACTCTGTAAGAGTCTACACTAAAATGTCACTCCCACCGATGTGATTTGCTCTCTATGCCCACTTAATAACGCCACCTCTGCAAGAGGTATATCAGTTAAATCAATGCGGTGTCCGTGTAGACACTGCGTTACTTATGTTGACTTCAGTGGCCTCTAGGAGGTGTCCCACAATGCCCCACTGTGACCATTCTGGTCATCTTTTTTAATTCCACTGCCCAGAGGCCAGGTACACAGGTAGACACCGCTCCTCTTTTAAAGCTCCACACATTTTTGAAATTCCATTTCCTGTTTGCTTGGTATGGATAGCTCACCTAGCAGCTGACCATGCTGTCTCAACGCTGCAGAGACACTTCCTCCTGGCGTACACCAAAAGTGGTGGATGGCTGTGGGGGCATAGCTCTGATCCAACCACAGAAATGTGGAAACTTGGGACATGGGGCAGAAGGGCTATAAGAGGGACCTGCAGCAGTGCTGCATAAAAGTCAAGGAGCTGTGGCAGTGTACCAGAAGGCAAGGGATGCAAATAGTGTCTCTGGTGCAGAGAGGCTGGCATGCTGCTTTTACAAATTGTTGCATGCCATTCTCGGTGAAGGCCCCACCACCACTGCCAAGAGCCCTGTGGATACTTCAGGGGAGCTGGAGTAACAGGCCCCTGAAGTGAACAGTGAGGAAGAGGTGTTGGACAAGGAAAAGGAGGAGCATGGGGTACAGGCGACCAGGGTGGATCCAGTGGCATGGTGAGCAAGGACCTCTTTCTGATGCTTGAGCAGTCAACCCAGTCTCTGTTGTCCAGCACCAGCGAGCCTGATGCAGGGGAAGGAACCTCTGGTAAGTATGCAGTTAGCTTTGATATTGCTTTGGTATTGTCTATTCGTTTACTCTTTTTTGATCGTGCTAGAAGAGGTAGTGAAATAGCTAATAGAGGTAGAGGAACTGCCCCATGGTCTATGAATCCCAAGGAGAAGTGAGAATGTAGTGCCTGTAACTTGTGTGGATCAAAGGGAGTGAGTTCAGTATGCCAAGTTTCCATTTATCTTGTGAATACACTCACAATAGTACCTTTGTGCATTGCATCTTTTGCAGCTGGAAATGTGGCCTTGAGGGTCTCTTCATCCAGACCAGCAGAGCGGCTGTGCCACATGAGGAGGAGAAGGAAGAGGACATGGGATGATGTGTTCCAAAAGATCTTGCAAGCCTCTAGTGCTTCATATACCGAGCATGGGGCTTAGAGGATCACCCTCATGGATAGAATGGACAGGGATAAAGCAGAGAGGAGAAAAACACAGGAAAAGGAGAGAGACGTGCAGCAGGAGATGCTGGTGCTTCTCAAGTGTCAAACAGGCTGGAGACTCTTGTTGATCTTCAGCTTCAACAGACCCATGCTCGCCTCCCTCTGCAGCCCATAGAGAGCTGCATTCTGGCACCTCTCCACACTCCTGTCCTCCCACATGGTGTCCAGGGACGACGCATTACCCCTACCACTCCCCCCTGTGACAGAGGCAGTTAGTGTGTGTGAGAAGTGGAAATAACTGTTCTTTCTTCAAAGGTTCTTTTCCCTGTATTTATAAAGTTTCATTCAGTTACAAATGTATGTTTGCAGGGGTTTGGAATAAAAGTCTATTTATGGAAACTTAATTCATTTTTATTAGCTCACAACATATGATGACTAGGGCTGACATTCACAGATAATAGCAATAGGTGCATTTCCAATGTTATATTACTACACACAGCACTCATTACAAGGTTCATATGGGGCTGCGCATGCGCAAAAAAAAAAAAAAAAAAAAGCCAGGTAGAGCATGATACAGCAGCACACATCATTGCGGCTCTCTATTAAAATGGTCTTTCAAAGCCTCTCTGAGTCGCATAGCTCCCTGCTGAGATCTTACAGCTCTGGTGTCTGGCTGCTCAAAATCAGCAGCCAGCTGTTCCACCTCCACCCCAGTGGAAACTTCCCCCCTTTTGCTTCACAGATACTATGAAGCACGCAGCAGGCAGCTATACCCAGTGGGATATTTTTTTCACTGAGTAATCTCATGAGTAAATAGTGCCAATGTCCTCTCAAATGGCCAAAGGCACATTCAGCTGTTATGCTGCACCTGCTGAGTCTGTAATTCAAGCGCTCCTCGCTGCTGTCAAGGTGGCTGGTGTCCAGCTTTGTGAGCCACAGGGCTAAGGGGCAGGCTGGGTCTTCCAGGATCACTATCGTCATTTCAACATCCCCAGTGGTAACCCTCTGGTCTGGAAAGAGTCCCTGCTTGCAGCTTTCTGAACAGGCCTGTGTTAAAAATGTGTGTTCTACACCTTCCCTGACCATCTTGCGTTGATGTCAGTAAAGTATCCCTGGTGATCTATCAGCACTTGCAATACCCTAGAAAAGTAGCCCTTTCCGTTGATGTATTTGGGCAAGGTGGTCTGGTGCCAAAATAGGGATATATGTGCCATGTACCCCACCCTGTCTCAGTTTTGGAACCCCATTGCTACACAACCAGCCACTGTCCTGCACATTGCCCACAGTCACAAACCCTCATAGCAGGATGCGATTAATGGCCCTGAAAACTTGCATCACAGCAAGCCCCATGGTGGATTCCCCAACTCCAAATAGATTGCTACTGATCTGTCAGTAATCTCGCATTGCCATCTTCCACACAGTGATTGCCACTTGCTTCTCCACTGTCAGTGCAGCTCTCACTGTGGTGTCACTGCACTGGAGGGCTGGGGCAAGCTCTGCATGCACTTCCAGGAATGTGGCTTTGCCCATCTGAAAATTCTACAGCCACTGTGCCTCATCCCATACCTGAATAACAATACAATCCCACCAGTCAGTGCTTGTTTCTTGGGCCCAGAACTGGTGCTTCCCCATCTGCAGCTGCCCCGTGAAGGCTAGCAACAACCTTCAATTGTTTGTGTTCCACAACAAGCTAGCTCCATGGAATTGTGATTCTCCCTTCAGCTCCTCTGGTGGCTCTGCAAATGCTGCAGGATCAGGCGCCTTATGCTCATAAAATGGTGCAGACCTGTGCAGGAAGCATGCTTCTCACAGACACAGCGAATGTGTGGATTTGTGGGGCTTTTGAAAAGAGTCACAGACATCATAGGATGCAGATAAAATTATGGGATGGAGAAAACTGCATCATGGGATGTTGAAACCGTTTTCCCAGTTGCCTCTGAGTGACTCATTTGCCCCCATGAGGCATTGCAAACCCTTCCCAAACCATCTTGCACTAGATGGTGGCAAGTTGTACAGGGGGATAGCTCCCCGCGGTGTCTGCTGTCTGCATCAGTACAAGTGCTGGTAGCGAGGACGCACACCACTGACGCAAGGAGCATGGTGTGGATATGCAAAAGCAGTTTAATTACTGTGGCAGCTGTACATTGGTGTAACTTAGGCTCGACTTAATTTTGTAATGTAGACTTGCCCTGAGGGGGACTGCAGGGAGAGGAGTCCTTCAGCAGGCTGGTGTAAAGCTTCCAAACCAACCAGCCCACCCAGCAAAGGGAGGAGCAGGTCAAAGAAGCTGGGGAAGACTACAGAGGTAAAAGTAACAGCAAGGGATTGAGGAGGACTGGTTTCTGGCTGTCCCAAACAATGGCCCTGAGCTGCAACCCAGTGGAACCCTAGCCGGGGGCTTCCTAGAGAAGACGCTCCTTAACACAGGTGAACTAGGCCCGGTTAGCCCCTATTACAGGAGATCAAACTTTCCCACCACCAAATGAAGCTTTGTGGTGGTTTCACACAGTGGCTAATCTTGTCTGTGTGTTTGGCCTCTGTGGCTCATTCCGCAGGCTTGTACATGGCACCTAATTGTGGTTTTGAGAAGTGTCTTTCTCTGCTTTGTACATCAAATGAAACCCCTCCCTGTTCACTGGGCTGGTGTTGACCTTACTGCTGCTTGCTGCTGTGGTGTACTAACTTCTTACTCTCCAGAAGCGGGAATCCCAGTAGAGGGCATCTTTAGAAAAGGAGAAATTATTTAACTTATTCTACTTCTCCTCTCTGGAGCATTCTCACCTCCGCTAAGGCTCTGGACCTTTTCTTCATTGAGAGGCTTTTCTCTTGCACTCATTTTTTTTCTCTCTTTTCCTTTCTCTGAGGCACATCTTAGATTTTATGTTCTCCTCATTCTGGGAGCTTTGCCTCCTATCCAGCCAGCGGAACTGCCTGGAACAGACGGAGGGCAGCATTTATATTTGGCAGGAGGTAGCATACGACAGTAGTAGGGGGCATGGCTCTCTGTTACTGGTGCCTTAATGGGACAAGGGGAGCTATGCCAGTCTCATGCTGAAGAGATAGGGCTGTGTGAGATGATGTCTTCAGAGAAGTAGAGTACCAGGTGAATCATTTTCCTTTCCTGAGGGCAGCAGTGCTCAGCTGCCACCCTGAAGTAAGATATTTGGCTGTTCTTATTTTAGTTGATAACTGAAAATGTTTACAATGTCTGGCTGCAGAGTCAGACTCTTACCTCCTTCTAAAGACAGTTTCCTCAGATCTGTTTCTGCTCCACACATGTATTTCCTGTGTGTTAGTTCGAAGTAAACTGCCTCTTGAGTGATGCCTGGCTTTTCTGCTGTGGGCAGGAAGAGTAGAAGGAGCTGGTCAAGTCTCACTCTGCCCTTCATCATCTTGCACTGCAAACTTGTTTGAGAGAGAAAACTATTTGGAGGGTTCATCTTTGCTGCACCCTATTTATAGTCTATGCTCGACGGTGTGGGCTTGTGACTGGAGTGAAATACGCTCTCTCAAGAGGTGTCAGCTGCTTGATGGGGGTTACTTTCTCTTCATAGTAAGATCATCTTTGACCATATGAACTCCAAATGGGCTCCATTCACCCGAGCTGTGAGGTGACTTCTACACAGCCAACTGGTGTGGCAGGCCCCAGCTCCTCCAGAGAGGATGCTGGACTAAACACTGTAATAATTCCCTCCTCGTAGGTGCTAGAGCTATAGGGAGCATCCACCAAGTGGTATTATGGCGTAGGGTGAGAGGAAGAGTCTTGTGCTGGCCACAGGAACTTAGAGGACCCAGGGGCAAGAGACTCAGAGGTACTACGGATAGGAGCAAGCTGAGGAGGCGCACCTGCACTGTGCTAGCTATTTTGGGGCCAGTTTAGGACACTGTGATGAAGTGGGACTGGTTTTAATGTTTCCTCTGAATACTGTGTTGGTGCCTCAGCTCTGGCCGATCCGCAGTCGCCTGGCAACTAATGGCCTGGGCCCTGTCCCCCTGCAAGGGGATGCTAAAGGTGCTGGAGACAGAGAGGTCAGGTGACCTCCTGGCCCGGGAAAGGAATTGAGCAGAGGAGGCGGGGTTGGAGGGGGTTTCAGTCTGGAGCTGGCTAGGGACGAGGAGTGAAGTGCAGACGTGGGGGTCTGGCTCACTGCCCCCCAGAATGGACCCGGCCGAGGGGTCCCGTTCGCTGTACCTACAAGCTCTGTTTTACACCGTGTTCCTGTCATCTAATAAACCTCTGTGTCACTGGCTGGCTGAGAGTCACGTCTGACTGCAAAGTGGGGGTGCAGGACCCTGTGGCTTCCCCAGGACCCCGCTGGGGCGGACTCGCTGTGGGAAGCGCAGGGAGGGGCAGAGGATGCTGAATGCTCCTAGGAGAGACCCAGGAGGTGAAGACGTGTGAGCTTTTGGCTCTGAAAAAGTCTGCTCCGAGGGAGAGGAGGCTCCCCAAAGTCCTGCCTGGCTTTGTGGGGAGCAGTTCCAGAGCATTGCCTGGGGACTCCGTGACAGACACTCAAGTGATAGAGCTGCCACAGCTTCCCTGAAGAGAGATTGGAAAAAATAGGGATTGTTACCTTTAAAGAGGAGACGTGATAAAGGTCTGTAAAATAGTGACAGGTCAAGAGAAGGTAGATCAGGAGCTCCTGTTTTCCCTGTCTCATGACAGAAGAACAAAGGGACATTTTAATGACATTAAAAGGTGGCAGATTCAAAACTGAGAAAAGGAAATACATTTTTACGCAGTTTGTAATTAACCAGTGGGACTTGCTGCCACAGAGTGTCACTGAGACCACAAACTGACCATTTAAGAAGTGAGTGGACATTTACAGGCTTGAGAATGTCCAGGGTTAGAATAGTGACGGGTAACAAAAGTTGGAAGGCACATTAAACCTCCTGCCTCAGAGCTTAGACCCATTTCTAACTCTTAGGGATTAGAATGATGCTTTATCCTACATCTGCTCTTGTGGAGTTCTTGCTCCTTCCTCTGAAGTGTCCAGTTCTGGCCTCTGTCAGAAAAAGAATGCCGCACTGGCTAGACCATAGATTTGATCGAGCTGGGCACTTCCCAGGATCCCTCTCCCTCTGGCTTTTACACCTGTCATATAGTTGGTGGTAGTTTTCCTTGTTTAGCAAAGACATATGTATTTCACTCTCCGTTTCTCCTCATAATTCCAGCTTCTCCAGCCCTTGATCATGTTTGTGGCTGTCCTTTGACTTCAACTTCCAATCTCTCACATAATGAGGAGCCCAGAAGTGATCTCATTTCAGCAGGGGTAGCACAGATTGGTGCATCCTTGCTGCCTAGCTTGCTCGGGACCAGTTTCAGGGTAATTCCCCAAGATACTAGTTTATGATTTTCTGTTATGTTTTGTCAGTGGTTTTTAGCCTCTTGGGGTTATTTCTGTCTTCACTCATAACCCGCCTTACTCCCCAGCGGAAGGTTTCTTTCTGCAGAAACCAAACACTCCGCAACTCCTGCACCTATACAGCTGGGATCCCAGAGATATGTCCTTGTCTCCCTGTGTTTTTTGACTCCAAGCTCTTGGGGATAGTCTGTCTCCATGGCGAGGGCTACATAGATTGCAGGGGATTCCTACAGTGGGGGCAGGGGAGGGGTGGCTCCTGGTGGTGAGATGGACTGGCTGGGAGAAAAGGCATTTTAAATAGTAACACATGGGCAGCTGTGTGAGAACTGACCCATCCTGCCCCCTGGTCTGGCTCTGGTGAAGTACTGAGGGGGCAATAGCGCACCCGTCCCACTACGCATTACAGATTGCTGAATAGCTACACAGAGTCCTCTGAATTGAAACACAGTTCCTCTGTAGTAGCTCACCGTGTTTCTCTGCTGTAAACATACTCACTCACCCTTGTAGTTGAATCTTGGCTATGGTGGAGCATAGGCATGTGGTGGTAAATTCCCAGGCAGGCAGAGCTCAAGGCAGCTTTTTGGCTCCAGAAGTTTGTAACTCCCTCTTATACTGTGAGAAGTGGAGGTGGGTCGCTTGTCTCCTGGTCTGTGCTAGATTTCCACCAGGAATCTCCTGGTACAGCCTGGAAGAGTGTGTAATGCTGTATGTAGACACTGTAACATTGACTTTCTGGCTCTTTCTCATTTCCAGTTTGCTGCTTCTAAATGGATTCCAGTGAATTTCCTGGATCTTTGGACCCACTTTCTCTGCCTGATAAGCCACTGATTGGTGATCTCCCTGCTGACATGGAGTTTGGGGAAGATCTTCTGGGCTCCCAGACAGCTTCTACACAGCAAGCGTCAGGTCTTCAACCCCCTGTGATGGAATGGGATCAGACCAAGCAGGTCACAGCAGATGGGGACTTAGACCTTTTGGTGAAAGCGGACAGTTTGGCTGACCTAAGCAAATCAAACGATCTTGATCTAAATAAACCCAGTGTCTTGGACGTTCTGGAGAAACCTGGAGTCTTAGATGACTTAGATGACGCCACTGACTTGATGGTTCTAGATAAACCAGGGGATTTGGAGGGTCTGTACAAGGCACATTCTTCCCAGGACATGGCGGATGGGCATGGGGACTCCTCTGTGCTGGCTAGGGAAGACATTGTGCCAGAAGCTTGGAAAGAAGGGGAAGATAAACCAAAATATGACTCTGGGGACCTAAAAGCTGATTGTACTGCTGCGCATTGTGATGGCAACACCCTGGAGTCCCCCCAGCAGCCCATTCCTGTCGCAGGGGAGCTGAGCTGTGCGCCACCCACAGAGGAATTTACAACGCAGCTCTCAAGTTTGCCAGCGGTTTCGCCACAGCCCAGTCTTAAGCAGGCAAAGAAAACAAGGTTGAAGGCACCAAGGAAAAGCTCCCCTGTGCAAAAAGAGGAGGCAGCAGCAGCAGCAGAAGGGCTAGAACCGAGCCCTGCCCTGCCCCCTGAGCACACTGAGGAAGGCCAGGCTGAGGAGGGGGATGAGGATGGTGGCAATACCCTCAGACAAGAGAGCAGCATGCCGAAAGCACAGGAGACCACACTGTCATCATCCCCAGGTAGGTCTTCCAGTGCTGGGGCGAAGTTCTTGCATGACAAGTAGTGGGCAGCCTCTGCTCCAGTAAACTGGAGACTGATCAGCTCTCGACTTACCCTGGGGTCTCCTGCCAGAGTTCCCTCTAATTTTTCCCACCCATGTGCAGAATACATTTTATTATGTGCACCACTATGGAGGTGATGTGTGACACATGACCCTCATATTGGTGCAAATAACAAAATTCATGTGGTGGGGGTGGGGCCGAGGGGTTCAGAGAGTGGGAGGGGGCTCAGGGCTTCAGCAGAGGGTTGGGGTGCAGGCTCTGGCTGGGGGTGCGAGCTCTGAGGTGAGGCTGAAGGGTTCGGAGTGTGAGAGGGGGCTCAGGGCTGGGGCAGAGGGTTGGGTTGTGTGTGGGGGGTGAGGGCTCTGGGGTGGGCCCGGGGATGAGGGCTTTGGGGTGCAGGAGGGTCCTCCAGGGCTACGGCAAGGAGAGAGGATTCCCCCAGCTCTCCCCGCAGCAGCACCTGGGCTGGGGCTGCAGGATAGGCGCCCCTCCCCCTGTCCCCGCAGGTCTGGGCCAGAGCTGGGTTCGGGCTTGGGGAGGGGTGCCCTGGCTGCACCTGGGGCTGGGCCAGACCACTCCGGCCACAGCTGGGTCCACATCGCCCTGGCCACGGCAGGAGGGGCACCCCTTCCCCGGCTGGTCCCCAGCTGCGGCAGGTCTCCGGGCAAGTTCCCTGAGTGCCTGCACTGCTCTAAATAGGCTGCTGCACGGCTGCGCAGCTTACAGGAAACTTAGGTCTCTTCTGTGTGTGAACCAGCATTGCCGGCTAATTGGGTGGGCTGGGGAAGTGGCCCCAACAGGAGAGATTAATAGCTCTGGCAGTCAGGGCCCTGGGTGCAATTGAGCGCACTCATTGGCTGTCGTAGCTTGAAGTTTGGCCCTGTTGGCTACTGGTCCCCCTGCCAAAGCACTGGATTCAGCCCATGCTGGTGCGATTGGTGATGTCTGCGGCTACCTTGGCACTAGGGGTGGAGCAGCGTGGGCAGGGCATGTCTCCATTAGGCAGGGTTCATGCCTTGCTCTCCACACCAGGCTGAGGAAGGCCTGGGCCTACCCACACCCTTCCCAGGCTGAGTCTGTTCTGTGTTTACAGAGAGGATTCGGTCGCCAGGTTGGCAGGCTGGCTCTGAAAATGTAGAAGTGACAGCTGCAGCTGCCCAGTGTCTCTCTCCCACTCTGCATGCAGGCCTGCTACCCATGGCATGCTCCCGGGTGTGGATACCACACCTTGTATGTGGTTCTTCCTCCATGTGGCTCTGTGATATCAAGCCTTGCTGTGCATACGTAGGCAGGTGCAAATGCAGGTCGTCTTCCCTGTGATTTCTAGCCCCTCCTGTTAATGCAGAGGGCTGCTGTCTCTGAGCAGGAAGCTTTTCCCCTGCTCTGGAGAGAATCAGGGTCTGGGATTCAGGTGTCATCTGTATTTCCGTTGCAGGAGAAGACCTGGCCGGGAAGGGAAGCGAACAGCCAACTGAGAAGGTGAGGAGAGTTCAGACAAGTGCCTCTGTCTGCAACAGTACTTGAAGGCCACCCCTCTGAGTGAGCATGGGAAGGAGTGTGCATGTCTTCTGGGACAGACACCTTCTCTGTGCTGTGCAGGTGACTTCAATCTTAGCTCCCTGCCACCTGCCAGGCTACAGCCCCTTTCTCTTAAGCCAGTTCGGTCTCCCTGCCCTTCTAAACCCAGTCAGGATTTTGGCTGGGGTTCAGCAAAGCTTGAACCATCTGCAGTTAGTTTGAAAGAAGAGCCCTGTAGCTGGGCCCTGGGAGTGGCCGAGGCTCTCTGTCCATGGCCACCCCAGAAGATGGTTGGTCTGAATATTCTCTGGGTATCTTCCAGGAGCAGAAGAGAAGCGAACGAGCCAGGAGATCAGAGGCAGCCAGGCCTGAAACTGTGAATTCCTCCGAGAGCAGTAAGTAACCTAGGCTGGCCACTCAGCCCATGTCTAAGTGAGGGGAAGGAGAGGGGGCGGTTTGAGGAGTCATCTGAGAGGCCCCTTCCCAGCCAGGAGCACAATCCCCTGGGCAACACTGTCCCTTTCTCCCCACCCCACCTGGGGATCAGGAGGTGGGCTTCATTGTAGGGGCTTTCCTGGGGGAAAACATCCAGTGTCTGCCTCTGAGATGCAGAGTCTAAAAGTGCTTGTGGCATCTGCTGCTCCTTCCTCTAGGAGTGGGGAGGAGTTGTGCCCCTCGCACCCTGGCTGTGCCACCTGCTCCTTCTCTCTTGTGGGAAGGGGCTGGGGGGAGCTGCCTTGGTCTCTGTAATGCACAGTGGAACGGACAGAGACTTCTGCAGTCTGCTCTAAGTGTTTGCACTGGAACTTGCTGCTTGGCCCCAGAGAATCATGCCTTTCGTGTGGAGACAGCAGTGCCCAAGGCTCAGTGAGCCTGGGGGTTTCCTGCTTCATCCCCTGCCAGCACATTACAGCTTTCCAAGGTCCCTTACTCCTCCCCGCTGAGGAAATTCCAGGTTCTGCACCCTGAAATGGACTCCAGAAAGCCCCGTCCCCAGTCTGGACATAGGGTTATGCCGCGGTCCCTAACAGGGAATCTGTCTCTCCCTTTCCCTGCTCACAGTCCCGGTCTCTGACGAGGACTCGGATGCTATGGTGGATGATCCCAATGACGAGGACTTTGTTCCCTTCCGTACCCGGCGCTCGACCCGCATGTCCTTGCGCACACAGATGGCTCAGCGGGCTGCCCGCTCCACCGTCACCAAGATGACTTGTGCCAACTGCCGGACCCCACTGCAGAAGGGCCAGACCGCTTACCAGCGCAAAGGGCTCCCTCAGCTCTTCTGCTCCAGTTCCTGTCTCACCACCTTCTCCAAGAAACCACCTGGCAAGAAGATCTGCACCTTCTGTAAAAAGTGTGTGCCCTCCCTGCTTTATCCGCCCTCTCGCCCCCCTCCCCCCGCCTTCCATCTGACTAGCCACCCTTGCCCTCATCTCACCCACCTACCCATGTGCCCTGCTTTCACAGTATTGCTTACCCCTACCTACCTTTCCTCGCGCCCACCCTCACACTCTCCCCAACCCACTACCCTTCCTGCTGAATCCCTTGTCTACTCTCCCACCCATGTCACCCCATCCTGCTCCCTTGCCCCCCTTCATACTCCTGGCCTCCCTCCCAATACCCTGTCATTCCCCACCACAGGACTCCACTCCCTCTAGCTGCACTTTCTGCTCCCCCTCACATCCCCCTGTCCTGGAGCTCCTTGCATTACGGCCCACCCTCCCTCTTTGTCCTGGAGTGGGGGTGTCCCCTGCGCTAACCAGTCCCTTCCTGCCCTGCAGAGAGATCTGGAACACCAAGGATTCTGTTGTGGCCCAGATTGGCTCAGGTGGCTCTTTCCATGAGTTCTGCACCTCTGTGTGCCTCTCCCTCTACGAAGCGCAGCAGCAGAGACCAGCCCCTCAGCCTGCAGAGGCCTCGGACACCAGCCGCTGCAGTGTCTGTCACAAGCCTGGGGAGGTAAGCAGAGCCCAGGTCTCTCCATTGTTTGGCCCAAGAAGCTTTGAAGCCATCTGCTGGAGCTGGAGTTAATGCAACTGCCCACACCTTCCAGGTGCTTGTGAGCTGCCTAATCTAGTTATAGGGGCTTGGTTGAGCCTATCAGTATCTGGGTTGGCTTGGGGAACCTGCCAGGGACTCCTGTGGCCTCAGGCTGTGGCCTGTGTGCAGATTTGGGCTTGTTTTCAGATTCTTCCTTTTCCATTGTTTTCTACCCATCAGCCCCAGAGGCGCAGCGTCTGCTCTCTTCTCCCCACGCTGCCCCTTGCAGCTCCCCGTGCCGCTCATTCCATTGTCCTGTTGGGATGGGAGCCAGCCTGCATGGGTTTCCTAGAGTAATGGCCCTTCCTGCCCAGAGGCACAGGCCAGCTCGAGGGCCAGGCCCCTGCGGAATGGCAGGGGTGGGCCTGTGCTTGCATCTGAGGCAGTGCCTGGTGCTGGTGTGTGTACAGATCCAGCACGAGGTCAGCAATGGGAACGTGGTGCACCGGCTCTGCAGTGACGCCTGCTTCACCAAATTCCGAGCCACCAAGGGGCTGAAAACCAACTGCTGCGATAACTGCGGCCTCTACATCTACAACAAGGGGCTGCCGCTGGAGTACCTCTTCCATGAGGGCCAGCAGAAACGCTTCTGCAATTCCACCTGTCTCAATAGCTACAAGAAGGTGAGGTGTTCCTGGAGACAGGGAGGGGCTCTGGGGGCACCCATCTCCCTTTCCCGAGGCTTTACCAGCCTTCTCCTGGCTCAGTGCAGGGCGCTTCCTCTGCAGTAGCAGCAGCGCCGAGCAGTCTCGCTCTCATCTCCTCCAATGCTCAGGAAGCTTCTTAATAAAAGAGAGCCAGGCTCTCTTCAAAGCAGACCAGTGGAGGTGCACTGAGCTTACTCTTGCTGCTGGGGCTGCAGCTCCCCAGGCCTGGCCCTGGGACCCGTGGGCTGGCTGGATAAGTCGGCCTGGCCCTGGGACCTGTGAGCTGGTGCTCCTGGTCACTTGCCTAGTGAGGCTGATTGTCAAAGGCACAGAGCTGGCTCCTTACGGTGGAGCTGGTCAAAGGCACAGAGCTGGTTCTATCCTGTCAAGTATCAGAGGGGTAGCCGTGTTAGTCTGGATCTGTAAAAGCAGCAAAGAGTCCTGTGGCACCTTATAGACTAACAGAAGTTTTGGAGCATGAGCTTTCATGGGTGAATACCCACTTCGTCGGATGCATCCAACGAAGTGGGTATTCACACACGAAAGCTCATGGTCCAAAACTTCTGTTAGTCTATAAGGTGCCACAGGACTCTTTGCTGGTTCTATCCTCCTGTGCTGTGCAGGATTCCGTGAGCTAGACAATATCCCCACTGAGGGGCCTCTCTTGCATCCAGCCATGGGGTCCCTACAAAGCAGCTGTGTGCCCCAGGCTAGCCTGAGATCTAGGTGGGTTCTCAGATGGTAGAGAGGAGCATGACCTGCTCTTGGGCATTGCCAACAGCTGCCAGGGCCTGTGACCCAAGGGGGGAACAGAGTGCAATCTTGTCGTCCATGTTGTGTGTTCATGTCAGCCTGCTGTAGAACTGCCTTGTGGAGCCATTGAAGGGGATGGGAGGAGGGAGAGTGGGTAAGATGGGATGAGGATGGGCTAGGACATGGGATGGAGGAAAGCAGGGGCCTGAGCTCTCCAGTAGCCACCCTCTGCTTTATGCTTGCAGAAGAATACCCGCGTGTACCCCTGCATGTGGTGCAAAACGCTGTGTAAGAACTTTGACATGCTGCCCAACGTGGATCGGAGCGGCAAGATGGGCCTGTTCTGCTCCATCTGCTGCACCACCTCTCACAAAGTGAAGCAGTCGGGTCTGACCGGTAAGAGAACGTCAGCCCCAAAGGGCGGGCCCTGTGTCGCTGACCTCTGACCTGTCGGAGTGAGGCTTAGGGGGATCCCGCAGAGAGAGAGGTGTCACACGTTTGGGGATCTCCAACATTGCCCTAGGTAAGCCCGGGTTGGTCACCAAGCTGGAGTGAGGCTGCGACCTCCCTGTCCCCTGAGGCAGCATTTCTGCCCTGGCAAAGCCCAGCATCCCCGTTCTCCTGCGATTGTTGCACCAGGATGTCTGAGTACCAGGCCCACTATAACAGACCTGGAGAGAATGGGATAGGAACGTGCAGCCCATTTTCTCCCTCCAGTCCCACCTTCCACACTGCTGCCATCACTGTCTCTGTCTTGCTAGGTCCCGCTAGGCCCTGCAGCTTCTGCAGAAAGAGCCTGTCTGAGCCCTGCTATTACAACAAGACTGACCGGGTTGTGTACCAGTTCTGCAGCCCCAGCTGCTGGACCAAATTCCAGGTACTGAAACATGCTTCCTGTCAGGGAGGGGTCCCCCTCCCCTCTCCTCTCCCAGCAGAGGCTGCTGCTTCCTGGGACTCCAACAGGGTGGGCACACTGGAAAGTCTCAGCTGGGGCATAGGAGTAAATTACAACCAGCTACATCTTGCAGCCAGCCTAAGAGCAGAGGGTGGGACCAGCACCAGGGTTACTTACGAGCACAGTCCCTGCAACTCCTATGCCCCAGCTGGGACTTTCCAGTGTGCCCTCCCTGTAGGAGTCCCAGCAAGCAGCAGCCCCAGATAATGTGGACCAAGAGTCCTAAGAGAATTGGAGATCTTTGGCCCACTGACATGCATTTTTAGTGGATCTTGGAATACTGAGGAAATTCCAGAAGACTTGGAAGAGAGCTAATGTCATGCAATGGTTCAAAAACGATAAGCAGGATGACCTGTATAGTCCAGTTAGCCTGCCATCAATCCCTGGCAAAGTAATGAAAAAGCAAATACCGGAATCAATCAATAAAGAATTAAAGGATGGGAATGTAAGTCATGTCAGTCATCATGGCTTTATGGGAAATAGGTCTTGTCAAACAAACCTGGTTTGGCTGATGAAAGAGAACTGTGTAGATGTAATACAGTTAGACTTTAGTAAGGGGTTTGTCATAGTGACACGCAACGTGTTGATTAAAAAATTACCACTCTATGATATCCGTCAAGCACATGTTAAATGGATTAAGAATGGTTAATGGACAGATCTCAAAAATCAGAGGGGTAGCCGTGTTAGTCTGGATCTGTAAAAGTAGCAAAGAGTCTTGTGGCACCTTGTAGACTAACAGACGTTTTGGAGCATGAGCTTTCATGGGTGAATACCCACTTCTTCGGATGTATCATGCTCCAAAGCTCATGCTCCAAAGCTCGAAAGCTCATGCTCCAAAACGTCTGTTAGCCTATAAAGTGCCACAAGACTCTTTGCTACTTTTACAGATCTCAAAAAATAACTGTCAATAGGGAATTACTGAATGGGGATGTTTCTAGTGGGGTCCCACAGGGATTGGTCTCCTAGGCCCAGTGGTCACCATTTTCATCAATGATCTGGAAGGAAATACAAATTTTTGCTGATACGCTTTGTGGATGACACAAAGCTTGGCAGTGGTAAATGATGTGAGGACAGGCAGGCATACAGAGCTATCTGGTTTGATTGGTAAGTTGGTCCCATTCAAACAACATGTGTTTTAATAAAGCCAAATGCAAGTTCATGCATCTAGGAACAACGAATGCCAACCACTGGGGAAGGGGACTGTATCCTGGAAAGTAGGGACTCTGAAGGGTTTAGGGGTCATAGCAGACAAGCAGCTGAGTGGGAGCTCCCAGTGCGATGCTCTGGCAAAGGGCTAATGTGACTCTTGGCTGTGTAAACGGACATAGTGAGTGCTAGGGAGCTAGGAGGGGACCTCACCTCTGAATAAGGCGTTGGTGAGGCTGATCCTGAACTGCATCCAGCTCTGGTGTCCACACCTTAAAAAGTGTTGAAACATTGGAGAGGGTGCAGAACAGAGCCACAACAAGGATTTGAGGGCTGGAGAAAACGTGTGCTTAGAGGCCAATGTGTTTAGCTTGTCAGAAAGACACTTGAGAGCTGAGTTGATCACAGTGTCTGAACATCTTTGTGGGGAGAAAATACGGGGCACTCTGTGGCTCTTTAATTTAGCAGAGAAAGGCAGAGCGAGAACCAGTGGCTGGCAGCCAAAGCTAGATGCGTTCAGATTAGAAATAAAGCATCAACGTTTCAGGGAGGGTGATTAGCCATTGGCACAAACTCCCCAGGAAGTGGTGGATTCTCCATCTCTTGAGGACTGCACATGAGGTCTTGGATCTAGACTGTTCTCAGTGGTAGAAGATGACAGAACAAGGAGCAATGGTCTCAAGTTGCAGAGGAGGAGGTTTAGGTTGGATATTAGGAAAAACTTTTTCACTCAGAGAGTGGTGAAGCAGTGGAATGGGTTCCCTAGGGAGGTGGTGGAATCTCCTTCGTTAGAGGTTTTTAAGGTCAGGCTTGACAAAGCCCTGGCTGGGATGATTTAGTTGGGTTTGATCCTGCTTTGAGCAGGGGGTTGGACTAGATACCTCCTGAGGTCCCTTCCAACCCTGAGATTCTATGATTCTATGAGGGCTGGATGCCTATCTGGAAGATCTGCTTTTAACATAACCCCATGTTCTAGAGCTCAATACAAGGGGAACTGAGTAGAATGTAATGGCCTGTCACCATCAGGAGGTCAGACTAGATGCTCTAATGGTCCCCTTCTGGCCTTAAGCTCAGTGACCTTAGAATGTGCTGGCAGGCAGAGGTGGGTGGGGATACGTTGGCCAGTGAGTGTGGTGGGGCTGGGCAGGAATGCTCCAGCTGGTGGGCACGGTGGGTACATCTGTCCCCTACGTGCCCTTTCTCCTTTAACTTTCTCCCTTTCTCCCTGCAGCGCACCAGCCCCGAGGGGGGGATCCACCTGAATTGTCATTACTGTCACAATCTCTTCAGTGGGAAGCCAGAGATTCTGGACTGGCAGGTGAGAAGGGACAGCAGGGTCTTGGGCCCTGGGTACATGGATTTGCGGAGCCTCCTCAGGTTCCTTTCCCTGCTCTGAAGAGGGAGCAGGAGGGGCAAGAGTGGAGCCACCCTTGGACATTGACGGAGCCCAGGTCAGCCTGCTCTCAACCAGATTAGCTGGCAGCCATAGCCCTGTGGGGGTGTCTATGAAAGACATTCTCCTGGTGTTCAGGGTACAGGCTGGGCTGGGTACGGGGTGATTCCCCCTTGCCCTAGTTCCTACACTGGGGACATTGTGACTCTGTCTACCCAGCGCTGTGATTCTGCTCCTGCTTTCCTAGCCAGCCTAGGTTTGTCCCGCCAGGCTGACCCAGGCAGCGGTCTCTTTGGCAGGACAAAGTGTACCAGTTCTGCTGTAAGGACTGCTGCGAGGACTTCAAGCGGCTGCGTGGGGTGGTGTCCCAGTGTGAGCACTGCAAGCAGGAGAAGCTGCTGCACGAGAAGATCCGCTTCTCTGGGGTGGAGAAGAACTTCTGCAGCGAAGGTATATGGAGGAAGCATGGGAGAGGAAGGTGCCTGCTGCCGACCCGGTGGCTTGGGGAAAGGAGAGACCTTGTAGTGGAATGGAGGGAGATCTGTCATGCCATGGCAAAGGCCTTGCCTTGTAGTGCAAGGAGGCTGATTCAGGGGTGGAGTATTGGCTGCCAGCACCTGGGAAGAAGCGTTGCCATCCAGTGTCAGCTTGGGGAGGGCTGTCTCATTGCTTTTCTCTGCCTGAGGGTTGGGGGAGACAGCAGGTGGCAGCTCCGCACCTCCTGTCATCACACATCTGCACTCCTGCACCTGGGCTGGCCTGGCCTGACCTTGTCCTGGCTGGCAAGTTCCTGCACACAGGAGGCTGGAGGCGTTTGTTTGGAGTCATGCTCTGCCTAGGAGCAAAGAGGTGAGAGATGGCAAATCCGCGGAGGTCCCATGTCGTCCCAGCCCCGGGGCCAGTGCAGGATTGTTCCCGACAACGTTGTGCTCTGTTGTGTCTCCACACACCTGGCTTCTGGTCTTGTTCAGGTCAGGGAGTCCCCCAGTGCATCCTGGGAAGGTTTCACTCCTATTGTTTCTCCGCAGGGTGTGTGCTTCTTTACAAACAGGATTTTACCAAGAACCTGGGTCTGTGCTGCATCACCTGCACCTACTGTTCCCAGACCTGCCAGCGAGCGGTCACCGAGCAGCTGGAGGGCAGCACCTGGGACTTCTGTAGTGAAGACTGCAAGAGCAAATACTTGCTATGGTACTTCAAGGTCAGTATCGGCATTGGCAGCCTTGCACTGAATTGCTGGTGTGGGCACTGATCCAGAGAACTGGATCCTACTCTGGGGAGCTGGCCCTGCTGGAGTCCCCAGCTAGCAATGATGGGACACTGCTATGGGGAAGCTCACAGCTGATCCTGCCAGAGCACTGCTCTGAGGAAGTTTGTACTGTGGGAGTCCACAGCTAGTGGTGGTGTGGAGAAGCTTGCACTGCTGTTGCTGACAGGGCACTTCTGTGGGGAAGTTCACAGCATCTTACCAAGTGTTCCTCTTTCTCTGCATGCAGAGTGCGTGTGGTTAGTTACTTGGTTGTTTGTGTCTCCTACCACTCGGGGCTTTAGGCAGCTCGGTGCCATGCCTGCAAGCGTCAGGGGAAGCTGCTGGAAACCATCCACTGGCGGGGGCAAATCAAACACTTCTGCAACCAGCAGTGTCTGCTGAGGTTTTACAATCAACAGAACCAGCCCAACCTGGACACGCAGAAGGGGCCCGAGAGCCTGCTGAACAGTGAGTAGGAAGGAGGGAGGGAGCCCAGCAGAGCTCAGCCCGAGAGAGACAGGGAGAACTGGAAGCTCCAGTGCTGGGACTGGACGAGACATTAGGGAACAATCCTGCACTGGCCCCTGGGGGGATGGACTGAGTGGGACCTACTGGGGCTTCTCCATCTCTAACATCTATGGTTCTATGACACACAGGGCCCAGATGGGAGGAGCCGGCGCCAGCATGCTGCCTGTAGCTCTCACTCTTAGCGAGGATGCTCAGGTTTTTAACGGGCGACTCCAGCCTCTTTCCTCAAGTTGCCAGCTGGGAGCTTGATTTAAAGGGTTAGGGGACAGCGTGGATTGACTTGATAATCCACCTCCAGCCCCACACCACCTCTGAGCTGTGACCTCCTCAGATCTCATAAACTAAGCAGGATTGGGCCAGGTCAGTGCTTGGATGGGAGACCTTCAAGGAACACCCAGGGTGCTGCAGGAAGTGGTGCTGGTGATGCTGTCGGTGGGGCTTTTCCCTCAGTCAGAACTGAGCCAGTAACGGAGCAGGACAGTAGAGGGTGCTGTGCTGCTCTTTTAATGAGACATAACATGGAAGTCTTTCTGCTTGTCTGCAGTCCCAGGCAGTTGTGGGTAGTGCTGGGGTTGCTAACCCCAGTGTCCTGGACAATCCTGTGCTGTGTTCCAGGAGTTCCAGTTGGAGGTTGAATTCTCTCTGCCTGTTGCCCTGTTTCCTGTAGTTAACTTGTGTAAATCAGTGGTAGGACGTTGCAAAGTGCCTTGGGATCTCCCTGGATGGCAGGTGGCGATTGGTACCGTGAGGGGACACAGCTAACCCCGTCCTGGGCACACAGACGTAGCCTTGCTCTGCTTGGCTGTTGTTGGGGCCAGGACCTCCCCCTTGTTACTCACTTGATTTGGTTTAGGCTTGCATGCTGCCCAGGACATGTGGTGCTTTGTAATACTGGGAGATCAAATGACTTGAACTTCAGATGGACCCAGCACCAACTTTTGCCAAACCCTGAGCCTGCTGCCACAAGCACTACACCCTTAGAAGAGCAAATATTCCTCACTGAGAAAATCCCTGGCTCACCTGCACCAAGGTGAGGGAATACATTCCAGAGACCAGGGCTCTGCCCCCAGTCTCCAGGCTCTGTTGCCAGGAGAAGGGGACAGGAATGGACCGGCACCATAATCCAGATGGATGGCAGGGCAGCTAACAGCAGAGCTGTTCCATGTACTCCCGGTGAGAAGCAGCACTCAATAAGTGGCAGCCTTTTCTGTAGCCAGTGAAGCCCCTGATCGCTGTTTAGGGGTCACTCCACCTAAAGTATGTTGGAGCAGCAAAGGCCAGGAGCAAGGGCAAGGCCCTGCACATCGGAAGGGGGCAGGAGGGCCTGCGTGCTGGAATGACCCACCCTGGCGGCCCCAGGGGCCCGGAACTTGTGGCTACCTGGATAAAGCACTGTTGGCCCCTCGTGGTATTGAGACATCTGGGAGCTGAGAATCCAGCCAGGCAAGATGTGTCAGGCTCCCCCGACAGAGGGTGAGTGTTACGCCTGCCATTTCCCAGTTCAGCAGCGTTGTCCCTGCCATCTCGCCTAGCCACAGGGGAAGCCGATAGCTGCACTGTCCATAGCTGATAACCTGGACTCCTCCACAGCTGAAGGCACTACTACCTCACCACCTCCTTCCTTGCCCTTGAGGTAGTGCATACTTTTGAGGGGCCTCTAACGCTGCCCTCTGGAGCACTCACACAAGAGCGAACCTGTTTCACACGCCGTGGCCATTGCTTCTGCAGCGCAGGCTGCAGGGGTTTTGTAAGACTCCCCTTCTCCCCCCAAGCCCAGTAGTCAGCCAGCCCATCTATCCGTGTTGCTGATCTTCTTTATCCCCTTTGAAAGTGATGAACAGGTGGCTCATCTGAAATACACCCAGTGCTGCCCACCTTTGATGGCAGTGCCATTTGTGTGTGAGCCCAAGAACAGGCATGGAGCCTCCTGAAGGGAGGCTGGGACTTTACAAGGATGTTTTCTCAGCACAGAGCAGTACATACATGGGAAGTGAAAGGCTTGAAGGATCTTACTGCTGCATGCCACCCCTGATCCCCAAGATGAGCTGGGTAGGTGCTAGGTCTCAGGAAATGGGTAGGTCAGAAGCCACCTGTGTGTAGTAACTAACTAGATTCCGATCGACAGCCCACGGAGTTCAGGTCTGCAGCAGGGTTCCCCCCGGAGATCCCAGGTTTGGAGGGTGATATGCCTGTCCCAGAACTCATGGGTTCGAGTGACCTGCCAGAGCACAGAGAGACAGCAGGAAAGAGCTCCTCTTGCAGGGATGTGTATTCTGGTTGGGCCCTGTACAGGTTCAGCTCCAGCAGCCCAAACCAGGAAAGGCATTTCCTATCAGCAGTGCTCCGGGTGGTTCAGGTGACAGCACAAAGGAGCACGTTGGGACCAACACCCTCTTCCCCAGCACTGTGGAGATGGCACCATCTCTCCAGAAGCAGCCGCAGGGTCAAAGAGATGAAGAACTCTGGAGGGCCACGAGTAGTAAGAAACCAGTGACTGTGCCTGGGACAGACCTGGAGCCTTATGCAGTTCTGATTCCGTCCCAAGCACAGCCGCTGGCTGCTCATTCTTCAGGCTCTTGTGCCTCGTGGCTTTCCAGAGCTCTGCATCCCTGTGGCTGCTTCTGGAAAGATGGTGCCGCTGGAACTGCTTAGCGAATTGCAGGTTGCCACTGCCCTTCTTCAGACTAAGTCTCTGTGTGTGAGCACCAGAGCCTCGGGCTGGTTTTGGGGAGACCTGTGTCCCAGAGCTGTGGACAGTCTCTCACTGGGAAGGATTGGCTCTCCAACAGGCCCTACTGCACTTCATCCCTCTCAGGCTGGCCAGACATTCCTATGCAGAATGGCAATCTTCCCAGATGGGGGCTTTGAGAGCTCCTGACCTGATGGCAGGAAGAACCCAAGAACCAGGCAGGGTGCCTCAGAGGAGCACCTGACCCAGAAGATGGGGGATTGGTCACTTAGCTTGTGGGGCTCTGTGAGGGACTTTCTAGGCTCCCATCCCCTCATGCAGAGGGTCCTTTCTCCTTGGCCAGGCGGGGTGCTGCTCTAGGCCTCTGATTGCTCCGCTGCAGAGATGCCTGTCACCCAGCCTAGCTCATGCCCCCCAGCCCTGGCCTTCCCCGCTGACAGCCATGCTCTCTTGGAGACAGGCACGTTATGGGCTCCATTCTGTCTGGGCTGGCTGCCTGCCTGCTGAGAGGTGGGAGGTCCCCCAAGAGATCTGCAGATTCTGCAGCTGGGGACCCTTGCCAGCCCTGCAGCAGGATTCTCGGGAAAGGACTTGCTGCAGCCCCCCAGCTGGAATCGTCAAGTGGGCTGTGCTTGGATTTCCCCAACAGCTCTCTGTTTTTCCTACAGAGACAGAAGATCTGTGTGGATCAAGCACCCAAGAAGAGCTGGTCCCATGACCCCTTCTGTTGCCTGACAGGGCTGGGCCATTGGCAGCTCCTTGCTCTGCTCAGGGAGAAGTGCACTGTGGGGGACAGGTGCCTCTGTGACTCCTGCTCCTTAGCATGTTGAGGCTCTGCCGAAGCCTGCACGGAGAGCTGAGCATCCATTGCTGCTCCGTTTTCGTTAGTACTGTGTACGGCCATCCCTGCCCACCGGTGCTCACAGTCTAATGCCTGCTGGGTAATTCTGGACACGCTGGCAGACGTGGGTGAAGGAGCTAACAATAAACTACTCCTGAGAGGGTCTTGGGTAGACCATTCATCTCTATGCTTAGTAGCTGATTGGCTTGTTTCCTGACCTGGTCTGCTATTACCTCTGCCAGACAGAATCCCTGAGTTAGGCCATCTGTCTCCAGAGTGCACTTGGCTATGCCATCCTCACTCCTGGGGGACATGGCGGGGCAGATTTTGGCAGTATTGTTAATCATTTGACCTTCTCTGCTACCTTCCTCCTGAAGATCCCAAAGCACTTTGCAAAGGGGTACCCTGGTTTACAGTGGGGAGACTGAGGCACAGGGAGGGGAAGTGGTTCAGCTAAGGCTATGCAGCAGGTCAGTGGTCAAGCGGGGAATAAAAGTCTGGAATCTGCTGCCCACTGCCGTGATGGGGATGGGTAGGTGCCAGGCCAGTGCTGACAGCTGGGATGGAGTGCTGGGGAGAGCGAGATAACAGTGGAGACGATGATGTGATTTTTAAGGTCCAGTATCTTGTGATGTCATTGGGCTAGAAACATTGGCAAGTATGGTACAGGACTGGCCCTGAGCTAGTGAGAAGAGAGCATGTCAGTCCCTGCTCTTCTGGCCAGTGGCTGCTGCCATGCCCAGGCCCACCAGTGGGACCCGCCAGCCTGAGAGTGCAGGCGAGCAAGAATGCAGCACGTGCTCATGGTTCTTCTCTTTCCCTTGCAGGTCAGACTCCCGAGCCCAAACCTCCTGGCTCTTCCCCACAGAAAGCAGAGACTAATATGGTGAGGCCTGAGGGGGAACACATTGGGAGAGGCCCTTGGGCTGCCCTTGCCCCAAAGGGGGACTTCCTGAGTGGTAACAAATTCTAGGACCTGGCCAGTGTTTCCAGGGTGACACTGGCCCCATCTGAGGCTGGGGCAGCATCTCTGTGCGTGGGCAGAGGAGCCTGAGGTGTGCTGCTGGGACCCAGCCTGTGGGAGGGCAGCACGGCTGCGTGGGCAAGTGGCAGTGGCTGACTGGCCCTAGGAGAGCAGATAAACGCCATGGGAAGGCACGTCAGTGCAGAGCTAGGAGTGGTTCCCAGCGCTGACTGACGCATGCCCTCACCCTGTTTTCCCCCCGGCCTGTGGCTGTTCATTTCACTTGCAAAAGCCTGGGACCCTGAAAAGATCAAATTCCTTCCCTGCTCCTTAGGGTGGGACTGATGGGTGCTACGCTCCCTGCTGATTGGGGCTCGTCGGTCACCGACTCTGAGCTCGCTGCTCCTTTGGCCAGGTCTGCACCCCTGGGCAGTGCAGCCCATTCAGGGCTTGGCTCCCTGGCATGGGGTGTGTCCGTAGGTACAAGCACCTGCTGAGTGTTTGGCTTGAGAGCAGTGAATGGTGCTGGGGTGGGTACCTGGGGGTCTGCAGGTACTGCCTGAGATGGTGGCAGCAGGAGGCACCACCAGCAGCAGCTTCAGGGAGAAGGGCCCTGGCCATGGGGACTGGGCCTTTGCCATGTGGGTTGTTGGGGGAGAGGGGTGTTTACCAGCACAGGACACAGACTTGTCCCTTTCTGGATTTCGACAGGTGTCTGCAAAGGCCTCCTCAGCCCAGATGTCCCCAGCGCCCCCACCGCCACCAGTTCCAGCCACGCCTCGGAAGAACAAGGCTGCTATGTGCAAACCATTGATGCAGAACCGGGGTGTGTCCTGCAAGATAGAAGTGAAGTCCAAGGGATGTCAGACAGGTAAGAGCATGTGCTGTGTCTTCCTGGGGCTGCAGGGACCACTGGGACAAGTTCCTGACTGAGTGTGTGTAAACTCACTGAACGCCCAGCACCAAATTGAGAGGGGAGTGGGAGTGGTTGTAACTTCTGTGCTGAAAGCCTGGAGGGGGAGGGAAGCAACTCACCAGTAGGTGCCAGCCAAAGAGAAGTGGTTTGCCCCTGCTGAGAGCAGAGCAAGTTGGCCCAGTCTTCATTCTAGCTTACTCTTTGAATAGCACCTGTGCCACCTGTCCCTGCAACCTCCCCACCCCTTCCTTTGGAAAGCCAGGAAATTCTGCACCTCTTGCTTGCTAATTGGCCACCTCCCCAGCAGTCCCCACTGCTTAGCCCCTGCTGGTGCTGCATCCATCCCAACAGTAGGCATGAGGGGACTGTGCCTTCTCCCTAGGGCCAAGTGGGATTTTCAACTCTGACGGATTCTTGCATGTCACTCCAGAGAGCCAGTCTCATTTGGGGGCGGGGCGGGCAAGCTGACTCCGTGCAGGCTCTGGGCAGCAGCAGCATCCAAGCCAGCCTGCCAACGGGCTCCACACAGACTGCCGAAGAGGTCTGTGCTTGTGGCATTCCCTTCTTGGGGGAGTCCGCAATCTAAATGCCATTAGCACTGTAAGATGTGTCCTGGCCGTCGGCTCTCTAGGAGAGGAGGGTTTGCAGCAATAGCCCATCACACAGGATTTGCCTGTGAGTTCAGGGAGCTCATGTCTGGGTGTGCATGCAGGACCCGGTAGCGCTGCAGTGGGTGTCAGCATATGAAGGAGAGTCAGAGACTTACAGCCAGCAGGGGGTGCTGTAAGGAATAGAACCAAGGTGGGGTGCAAGAGAGAGACTGGTCCCCATCCCAGCCAGCAGAAGGCGCTGACATGCCCTTTGTTCTGTGCCAGAGGCAGACTGGAAGCCACAGGTGATTGTCTTGCCGATCCCCGTCCCGATCTTCGTGCCTGTGCCTATGCATATGTACTGCCAGAAAGTACCCGTGCCTTTCTCCATGCCTGTCCCGGTAAGCAACACACCCATTTGCTCATGCTCCCCTTCCCCTGAATTTCCTCTTCTGCACGGGCCTCTCTGAGCCCCCCTTCCTTCCTCCCTCCTGACTTTGGGTGCACTTGGCAGAGCCAGAGTTTGCTGTTGGGTGCAGGCCCCAAAGCGGAGGCTGTGTTTGGCTCTGACCTCTGCCTGCTGTCCTGCTGACTGATAGGTGCCTGTGCCAATGTTCCTGCCCACCACACTGGAGAGCACGGATAAGATAGTGGAGACCATTGAGGAGTTGAAGGTGAAGATCCCTTCCAACCCCCTGGAGGCTGACATCCTGGCCATGGCCGAGATGATCGCAGAGGCTGAGGAGCTGGACAAGGCATCTTCAGACCTGTGTGGTAGGTTTCACTGCCATTCCCTGTGCTGGAGCCCCTCTCAGGAGCTGGCCTGGGCTCAGCTGCTACAAAAGCCAGCCCTTCTGTCCGTGCTCCAACTTCTGCACAGCCTGGGGGTGAGGGTTGCTAACTGTAGGGAGCACCACCACTAAGATGGATGCCACTGAGAAGGCACCTGAAGAGCTGTGTTTCTGGCAGAGAACTGTGCCTGCAGCCCTGTCTGGTGGGGATGGGAGTACTACACATGTGCCTTAACCACCCTGGCTTCACTTCCAAATGATTTATTTTAAAATGGAGCTCCTGGCAGGAGTGCGAGTCCCTGTCCCTCGTGGGCTGTGGGTGTGCAGCACTGCACACAGAGTAAGCATTTCCCAAGCAGTCACCTGAGAGGTTTCTTGAGTCCTACTTTGCAGCCTCTGACTTGGTCTCCCGGAGAGGCCATAGGGCCACTCCAAGCACTGGAGAAGGCTCCACAGTGTGGCTTTAGGGAGGTCAGCTGCACTTCAGCACAGAGCCTCAGCCTAAGAGTGTGTTTAATTCTGCAAGTGTCATTTGACCCATTATGTCTGTTTCCAATTGGAGGGGGTGGGGGAGGCTAATTTGGAGCGTGAGTATCCTGAGCTGCTCTTGTGTCCGCAGACCTGGTGAGTAACCAGAGCGCGGAGGGTCTCCTGGAGGACTGTGACCTGTTTGGGCCAGCGAGAGATGATGTGTTAGCCATGGCTGTCAAGATGGCAAATGTCTTGGATGAGCCTGGCCAGGACCTGGAGGCTGACTTCCCCAAAAGTAAGAGCAGGCTGCAGGCGGCACAGACTGTCCTGGGGACCCTGCTGCTCAGGCAGCATTGACAGAGAAACTGTTCCTTGTCAGAGAACAAATGGCCAGCTGGGCACATGGGGCCAGTGACAGCTGGAGGCAGAAGGGGCTGATACGTTTGGGGGGTGAAGCTGGTCCCTCCAATATGAGTATGAGGAGAAACCAAGAGGGCAGGGAACGTGCTGAAGTGGCTCTGCACAATTGCAGGGAAGCCAGTGAGGCTCAGCAGTGACCCTGAGCCCTGACAAGTCAGGGTCACTGGTGCAGCCTGTAAAGGGCAGAGTGTGGGAGGGCCACGCTGCGTGGCATAAGGAGTAATGCCAGGGAGACGCAGATGAGGTTAGCAGCAAAACCTGCAGAAAGGTGAGGCCAGGAACGAAGTGGGGTGGGGCTGTGCCAGATCCCTTGAAGATTCCTGCCTCAGCTGTGGTGTGTCTCAAAGTGAGCTTGGCTGCTCTGCGTTGTGGCAGTGTCCCCTAAATAGGGCTTGGCTGAAGGCTAGTGCCAAGTGACCGCTGAGCTGGGCGACGCGTCCATCAGGGAATGGGTTAGGTCTGTCCTTCGCTAAATCTGCTCCAGGGATCTGGCTGAATAAACAGCAGAGTGATCCAATGTGCTGAGGCCAGAAGCATGGGCAGGAAATAGAGCAGACAACTCCACAGGGGGTTCTAACCCAGCTCCCAGATGCCCAGGGGGACAGGAAAGCCTTGGAAGCAGTAACTCCTCTGCAAAGCCGAGGGGTGCGGGATGGACGGCTAGAGCCTGCCTCTTGGCATGTCCCATTGCAAACCAGCAGCCAGGCAGCTGTGGTGATGCTCCCCGCCCCCAGGGCACCTTCCCTCAGTCAGGAAGAACGCAGCATGGCAGCCAAGGTGGCCCCTTCTGGGGTGACCTGGGACTGTGACCTACTGGAAGGAGCAGCAGAGATGGAGGCTGTTCTCAGGCATCCGCTCGTTCCTGGCTTATCGGCTCGTAGGTGTGGGTCAGAGATCCCTGGAGTACTTAGCGGGCCCCTCACCGTCAAGGAGTGGGAGACTCCAAAGAGCCAAGTGCCATGGGACTGAAGGAGCTGCTTACAAGCCCTGTGTACAGCAGGGCACGGCCTGGCCGCAGCGTTGGAAGAGGGAGACCATTTGGGACCATGGCACAGCAGGGGCTCGAGAGGTTTCTTTGGGGAACCCCCCTCAAGAGGCTAGTTTGCTGAATACTTTCAGAGGCCCAGATGTTATCATGCACTATGGCAGGGGTCAGCAACCTTTCAGAAGTGCTGTGCCGAGTCTTCATGTATTCACTCTAATTTAAGGTTTTGCGTGCCAGTCATACATTTTAACCTTTTTAGAAGGTCTCTTTCTATAGGTCTATAATATATAACTAAACTATTGTTGTATGTAAAGTAAATAAGGTTTTTAAAATGTTTAAGAAACTTCATTTAAAATTAAATTAAAATGCAGAGCTCCCCAGACCGGTGGCCAGGACCTGGGCAGTGTGAGTGCCACTGAAAATCAGCTCGTGTGCCACTTTTGGCACACATACCATAGGTTGCCTACCCCTGCACTATGGCTTGGTACTGTCAGTGCTGCTGCCAGCCATTGGCTGTGGCTAGGAGATCTCCCTGGGGGGATCCCTGGGTAATGCCCACATTAGCCCAGCTGGCTCTGTCCCACATTAGCCTGGCTGGCGAAATCCCATACCCCTGAACCCTCCTGTGCTGCCTTGTTTCCCGTCAGACCCTTTGGACATTAACCCCAGTGTGGATTTCCTCTTTGACTGTGGCCTGGTGGGGCCCGAAGATGTATCCACAGATCCAGACCTCCCTCGCACCATCCGGAAGGTGAGTGCTGCATGTGCGTAGACGGGGCTGCAGTGGCCCAGGGCAGCTGGTGGACATTGCCTGCTGAACCCTGTGGGGTTCTGGTCTCAGTTCGGGCCGTGTGGGGGGCAGGCGGTGGGCTGTGCAAGGGAGCTTTGTCACTGAGTGGACTGCAGCCTGGATGCCAGGTTCTCTCCTTGGATACAACTTAGATGGAGCAACTATAAGGTGGGTGCAGAACTGGTTGGAAAAGAGTTCCCAGAGAGTAGTTATTAGTGATTCACAAAAATGCTCGAAGGGCATAACGAGTGGGGTCCCGCAGGGATCAGTTCTGGGTCCGGCTCTGTTCAATATCTTCATCAGTGATTTAGATAACAGTATAGAGATTACACTAACAAAGTTTGCGGACGATACCAAGATGGGAGGGGTTGCAAGTGCTTTGGAGGACAGGATTAACATTCAAAATGATCTGGACAAACTGGAGCAATGGTCTGAAGTAAATAGGATGAAATTCAATAAGGACAAATGCAAAGAACTCCACGTAGGAAGGAACAGTCAGTTGCACACATACAAAATGGGAAATGACTGCCTAGGAAGGAGCACTACGGAAAGGGGTCTGGGGGTCATGGTGGATCACAAGCTAAATATGAGTCAGTAGTGTAACATTGTTGCAAAAAAAGTGAACATTCTGGGATGTTTTAGCAGAAGCGTTGTAAACAAGACACCAGAAATAATCCTTCCACTCTACTCCGCGCTGATTAGGCCTCAACTGGAGTATTGTGTCCAGTTCTGGGCGCCACATTTCAGGAAAGATGTGGACAAATTGGAGAAAGTCCAGAGTAGAGCAACAAAAATGATTAAATGCCTAGAAAATATGACCTATGAGGGAAGATTGAAAAAACAGAGTTTATTTAGTCTGGAAAAGAGAAGACTGAGAGGGTAACAGTTTTCAAGTACATAAAAGGTTGTTACAAGGAGGAGGGAGGTAAATTGTTCTTAACCTCGGAGGATAGCACAAGAAGCAATGGGCTTAAATTGCAGCAAGGGAGGTTTAGGTTGGACATTAGGAAAAACTTGCTAACTGTCAGGGTGGTTAAGCACTGGAATAAATTGCCTAGGGAAGTTGTGGAATCTCCATCATTGGAGATTTTTAAGAGCAGGCTAGACAAACACCTGTCAGGGATGGTCTGGATAATACTTAGTCCTGCCATGAGTGCAGGGGACTGGACTAGATGTCCTCTCGAGGTCCCTTCCAGTCCTTTGATTCTATGATTCTGTGTCCAGCTAGGCGCCCTCTTGATGTAGATTTTCCTTCTGAAGGAGCCAGGCTACTCGGCTCTAATTGTAGAGGGACCCTGAGTTCAATTGAACATAATAGTCAGCCTGTCCGTCGCTGTGTCTGTACTGCTCCCAGAGCTTTGTGGGCACTAAACAAACCTTGGGAATGTCATATGAAGATCAAATGCTCAGCTGAGCATATCACTGATATCCCTGACCCGGAGAGCTTTGGCCCTCAGAGCTTCTAGGCTTTGTTGGCTTTGCTATGGGAGTTCACAACCTCTGTTAACATGTTGAATTAGTGCCATTATTGCAACTCCTGCTGTGTGGGAGAGGGCTGGTCTGATGGTTGGCCCTCTCCTTTTGGTGAGAGCTCTGTGGCTGCCCCCGGTCTGCCCTCATTGGTAGCAGGTTTTGATCCTTTGCCCCAGCAGTGCCTGCACCTGTCTGTTGGGACACCCTGTGATGATGGGGTGCTCCTGCATGCCAAACATGCTAACAAGGCATCTGAGCCTGGTCTCACAGCTGATTCCCCAACCATTACTGTTGTGGGTGTCCTGGAGAGGCCTTCCAGTCCTACATTTCTATGAGTCTGTAGGCGTTCTGGGATCCTTTGGGACTATAAGTAACACCTGCCTCTGCACCCATGTGCTCTGGCATTCCCAGCCTTATAGTGAACTTCTCTGCAGGGTCAGAAGCGTCTGATGCTCTCCGAAAGCTGCTCCCGGGACTCCATGAGCAGCCAGCCGAGCTGCACAGGACTGAATTATTCGTATGGGGTGAATGCCTGGAAATGCTGGGTGCAGACAAAGTACGCTGGCGGGGAGTCCAGCAAGGGAGAGGAGCTGCGCTTCGGGCGTAAGTGTTACCTCTGCCCCAGGGATTGCTGGGGAGGGGTTGCAGCATCAGTGGGCCTGGGAAGCCTGTCCAAAGAGCTCCGGAGTCCAGCGAGCCCCAGGGACCTGTCCCCGACGCCAGCAGCCAGGCTCCCTTCTCAGCGCTGAGCACTCCAACCCCCCAAGAGCTCTTGCCTGAGGTTGATCTGCTTCCGTCTCTGCAGCTAAGCCCATGCGTATCAAAGAGGATATCCTGGCCTGCACGGCTGCCGAGCTCAACTATGGTCTTGCCCAGTTCGTCAAGGAGATAACACGGCCCAACGGCGAGCGCTATGAGCCAGACAGCATCTATTACCTCTGCCTCGGCATCCAGCAGGTAGGGAGGCTCCCTTGGCCTCGTGTGCTCCACCCCGACGCCAGGCAATGGGAGAGCGTGGGCATGCCTTGCACCCCTCCCTCACCCCAGTACCAGTAGGCTCTTTCCTGGGCCTCACATCCTCCTAACCAAACCCGTACCCAGGGGCAGGGGGCTCCCCTGGCCTGCTCCCCCCATGACCCCTAGTAACTAGCAGCTCTTTGTGTTCTAGCTGTGTGAGGATCGCGCTGGGGGCTTTCTCTTCAGGTCTTTTTTTCCAGGCCTCTAACTCTCCTCACCTTTCTCTGAACTCCCTCTAATTCTGCAATGTGCATTCTGACCAGTACTAAGAACGGCCAGGCTGGGTCAGACTAAAGGTCCATCTAGCCCTGTATCCTGTCTTTGACAGTGACCAGTGCCAGGTGCTTCAGAGGGAATGAACAGAACAGGGCAATTATCATGTGATCCATTCCCTGTCCAAACCCAGCTTCTGGCAGGCAGAGGGACAGCCAGATCATGGGGTTGCATCCCCGACCATCTTGGCTAATAGCCACTGATGGACCTGTCCTCCATGAACTTAGCTAATTCTTTTATGAACCCAGTTATGCTCTTGGCCTTCACAACATCCCCTGGCAATGAGTTCCACAGGGTGGCTGTGCTTTGACTGAAGAAGTGATTCCTTATGTTTGTTTTAAACCTGCTGCCTATTAATTTTGCTGTATAAGAATGGCCATACTGGGTCAGACCAAAGGTCCGTCTTGCCCAATATAGTGTCTTCCAACAGTGGCCATGCCAGGTGCCCCAGAGGGAACGAACAGAGCAGGTAATCATGAAGTGATCCATCCCCTGCCGCCCATTCCCAGCTTCTGGCAAACAGAGGCTAGGGATACCATCCTTGCCCATCCTGGCTAATAGCCAGTGTTGGACCTATCCTCCAGGAACGTATCTAGTTCTTATTTGAATTCTGTTATAATCTTGGTCTTTACAACATCCTCTGGCAAGGAGTTCCACAGGTTGACTGTACATTGTGTGAAAAAATACTTTCTTTTGTTTGTTTTAAACCTGCTGCCTATTAATTTCATTTGGTGACCCCTAGTTTGTGTGTTATGAGAAGGAGTAAACAGCACTTCCTTATTTACTTTCTCCACACCACTCATGATTTTATACAACTCTATCATATCCCCCCTTTGTCGTCTCTTTTCCAAGCTGAAAAGTCCCAGTCTTATTAATCTCTCCTCATATGGAAGCCATTCCATACCCCTAATCATTTTTGTTGCCCTTTTCTGAACCGTTTCCAATTCCAGTATATCTTTTGTGAGATGGGACAACCACATCTGAATGCAGTATTCAAGATGTGGGCGTACCATGGATTTATATAGAGGCAATATGATACCCTGTGGAAGAGTCTCTGCAGCAGTCTTCCTTGGTCAGATGCATCCATGTATTCCACATAGGTGTGTGCACGTGCAGTGCACCGGAGCTGGAGAATTTAGCCTAGCAGTACCTGTCGGAGACAGCACTCGTGCTTCATGCTGATAGTCCCTCCCCTGGCTATTGCAGGCAGCGCTGCCTCTACCCCCTCAGTTCCTTCTTCCTGTCCAGAGCTCTGTGTGGCTCCTAACCTCACTATGTCTTAGTGCCTTTCTCCAGTTGGGTCTAGTTAATTAGTGCACTTAGTCTGATGTGTGTTAGCATTAGTTTCAGTATTTCCCTTGTGATGCAATCGCCAGGGATTAAACATTGTCCGTCACAACGATCCCCACATGCAGAGCTTGCTGTGCTTAGACAAAGCCCATGGCAGGGGGTTGTGTTCAGTTCACAAATCATTCACCAAACTGACTTAGGTAGAGAGAGATCTTGGTCTGAAGCAGCCCCTGCTTCAACAGGCCACATGGCCTGTTTCGGCACCAAGGCCTACATAGGATTGGAAGTTGCCCTCAGGTTCTGAGAGTGCTGCTGTTTCGCACTCTGGAGCTGGCGCCTCTCTGAAGAGATGGAGGAGTCGCTCCCTGCTGAGTGTGCCAAACAAGAGGTCTCGTAAGACTCATCGTGGCTGCTCCAGGTTGTGTGTGGACTCGTCTGCCTCCTCCAGAAGGAGTGTGGACCGAAATGATGCGATGGAGCAGTTTCCTTCAACCTCTCCCGGGTACTGCACAGGAAAGGCAGAGACCCTGTACTGTTGTCTCCAATTTTGGCCCCGTGGCATCTAAGTCCGGTACCGATGAGGGTGATGCCGGCACTGGCTGTTTCTGCGACAGTGGCATAGCAAGTAGCAATGGACCTCTGCTTTTCTTTCCCGACTTCTCCCTTGGTCCAGGACTTTGCCAAGGCTGCATCGTTTATAGCCCATTGCCTGGGCAGGCTGCTGCACTGAACATAAGAATGGCCATAATGGGTCAGACCAAAGGTCAGTCTAGCCCAGTATCCTGTTGTGACGAGTTCAGTCACAAAGACCCCCTTGGGACTGTCACCTGATGTGCTGGAATTACCTCTGAGCCCGTTTTCCACTGCCAGCTTGAGACTCCAGAACCCTGCCTTGTTGAGCCAGACACACTAGTCTGCTGCAACACAGACCCAGGGTTTGGTCCACGCCCCCAAAGCTGCAGACTTTAACCAAAAACTGCTCAGCAAGTCACCTATTTCCAGCACCCAGACACCCAGTTCCCAAATAAATCTGTTTTACTCTGTATAAAGCTTATACAGGGTAAACTCATAAATTGTCCACCCTCTATAACATTGATAGAGAGAGATGCACAGCTGTTTGCCCCTCCGGTATTAATCACTTACTCTGGGTTTACTAAGAAACAAAAGTGATTTTATTAAGTATAAAAATTAGGATTTAAGTGGTGTCAAGTGATAACAGACAGAACAAAGTAAGTTACCAAGCAAAATAAAACAAAACACATAAGTCTGAGCCTAACACATTTAGAAACTGATTACGGGTAAATCTCACCCTCAGATACGTTCCAATAAGCTTCATTCACAGACTAGATTCCTTTCTAGTCTGGGCACAATCCTTTCCCCGGTACAGTTCTTATTAGTTCCAGCTCAGGTGGTAACTAGGGGATTTCTCATGATTGCAGCCCCCTTTGTTCTGTTCCACCCCCTTGTATGGCGGGAATCTTTTGTCTCTCTGGGTCCTTACCCCACCTAAATGGAAAAGCACCAGGTTTAAGATGGATTCCAGTACCAGGTGACATGGTCACATGTCCTGTGAGACCCCAAGCCTCCATTCTTTCTGGCCTGACTCACATGAACACAGGAAGGCTTACAAGTAAACAGAGCCATTTACAACTAATTGTCCAGGTCAATGGGAGCCATCAAGATTCTAAACTACCATTAATGGCCCACACTTTGCATAGTTACAGTAGGACTTCAGAGTAATACTTCATATTTCTAGCTTCAGATACAAGAATGATACATTCATACAAATAGGATGAACACACTCAGTAGATTATAAGCTTTGTAATGATACCTTACAAGAGACCTTTTGCATAAAGCATATTCCAGTTACATTATATTCACATTTACAAACATATTTCCATAAAACATATGGAGTGCAACGTCACACCTGCCTTCTGACGGTGGCCAATGCCAGGTGCCCCAGAGGGAATGGACAGAACAGGGAATCATCAAGTGATCTATCCCCTGACGCCCATTCCCAGCTTCTGGCAAACACAGGCTCGGGACACCATCCCTGCCCCTTCTGGCTAACAGCCTCTTGATGGACCTGGGCGTCTGTCAGCACCACACACCGATGTTTCCCTTCCACAGTCAGTGGAAGTGGGGCTGGGGCTGGGACCAGGCTCATCACAAGGGATCTCCTTGGTGCCAGGAACAACTTTGGCCTCCTTGTTGTCAGCACGCACTCGTTGCTCTCCACTTTGGCACCGTCAGTCACCTCGGTACTACTGCTGGTTTTGAGGTTGACACCACTTCCAGCACCAGAAATTATGGAGGCGTACTCAGTGCCGGTGATTCTGTTTCCGCTGTCGGCCCCAGTTCCCTCTCCATTCTGGGCTATAGGTGAGTCAGACTGGTTGCTCACACGCTCAGGGCAGGTGCCACCTTGATCCCTTGAAGCCCGGGACTCCTTGGCGTCCAGGTCAGGATCTTCCTCTCACTGTCCATCACCTGACCTGCATCAGGGGCCGTTCATGGAGCCATATCGGTACCAGGATTGTCTTGCAGTTGGGATGGGGTCCCCTGGCCTGACACCTACTGGCAACCAATGCCCTATCCATACCAATGGCCTCAATGGAATCTGTGGGATGATCCTCGATCCAGAGGTCCCTCTCCTCATCTTGCTCTAAGGTGAGATCACTGGGCAGGTCCGTGGTGGTGACTGTTGATTCACCATAGCCCCAGGTACATGTGAGCCTTCCCATTGCAGAGCGTCCAGAGTTGTCCCGTCCAGGCCCATCAGTCCTGGAACACGATCCAGCATGGTCACAGTTAACCACTCCATCTTTGTCTCGGACGATTCCATGGTGCCTGGATCTTCCTCTCTTTCAATACCAGAGGATTTCAAGGCATAGCAGGACCTCTTGCAGTGTGGTCTGGCTTCTTCCCTGGGTGTTCAAGCGGAGTTCCTGCAGGAAAATACCTATACGTTGTTGGATATTAGCTATCTGCCCCTGGAAGAGTCGTCCTCCCTAGGAACAGTACGCTCTGGAGAATGCCAGCTTCGGTACTGCCTACTAGAAAGTGTTGGAGAAACGCTACTTCATTCAGGTGCAGGGATTTGACCGTTTCCATTCCTCTCCAGCCCTATATTCCCTGGTCGTAATCAAGGTGAACAATAGGAACCGGTAGGGCAGATTTAAGTCCATTCCGAAGGATAAGGACTGTGAACGGGTAGATGTGATGGGAAGAAAGATATACACCTCCTCCGTGCAGATATGGATTGCTAACCAGCAGGCACTGCTGTCCAAATATGACTTTGTGAACTAAATAGCTATCTCTAAGTTTGCAGACCAGCTGCCCAAAGCCTCCACTGAGAAATTCCGGGCACTTCTCTCCGAAGGCTGCTTGGTAGCTTAAGACTTAATTGCAGTCCACGCTGGATGTCGTGGATGCTTTTGACCTTGCCAGTGACCATGAGAAGGGCGTCCTGGCTGCAGAATTTGGGCATTGCTCCCCATGTGCAACAAGTCATAGAGCAGTGACTCTCAAACTTTTTTTACTGGTGACCCCTTTCACATAGCAAGCCTCTGTGACCCCCCCCCCCCATAAATTAAAAACACTTTTTTATATATTTAACACCATTATAAATTCTGGAGGCAAAGCAGGGTTTGGGGTGGAGGTTGACAGCTCATGACCCCCCATGTAATAACCTCGTGACCCCCTGAGGGGTCCCGACCCCCAGTTTGAGAACCCCTGCTATAGAGGATTTGCCCTTCAATGGCCAAGTGCTTTTCTTGAACAAGATAGCCAAGACTCTGCGCTCCATCAAGGACTCTACGGCTTCCCTGTGGTCTTTGGGGGTGTATATGCCAGCAGTGCAGAGATGCCACTAGAGTGGTCGTCAGGAGCAGCAGCATCTGCAGCGCACATTTGGGCAGCCTTTCCCTCCCCAGAAACAGAGGGACTACCCCAGAAAGGTGCAGAGGTCCCAGAGGAGGAGGCATTTGGGTCTGGGGTTTGGCCAATCAACACGCTTTCCCTCAGTGCCACCCAAGCACCCATTTTGACTCCTTGGTCTGGAGCAGTGTTCATGTCATTGCTTCCTTCTCCCCATCCCCTCCATTTGGGGACAGGCTGCTTCACTTTCTCAGTGCTTGCAGGTTGATCACCAACATCTGGGTCCTAAGGACCATCAGATCGGGCTATGCCATCCAGTTCCTCTCCATCCCTCTTACCACCCTCCCTCTCCAGGGACCCCTCTCACAGGATACTGCTCCTCGTGCAGGTTCTCTCTCTACTGGCTGCTGGAACGCCGGAGTCCGGGCCTCTATTCCCAGTACTTTCTGGTGCCCAAATCCAAGGGGAGGAGAGGTAAAACCCATTCTCGACCTTCACTGCCTCAACAAATATATTAGGTACATGAGGTTCTGAATGGTCACTCTATCAACTATTCTCCGCATGGTGTCTCAGAATGACTGGTTTGCTGCTGTGGACCTTCATGATGCTGATTTCCATGCAGCAACTTGTCATAGGGAAGCGCCATTTTCCAGATATAGTGCTTCCCTTTGGCCTCTCTTCTGACCCTCGGGTTTTTACTAAATGCATGGTCATGGTGACTGCATGGCACCTCAGGAGGAAAGGAATCCACATCTTCCCAGACCTGGATGACTGGTTACTGAGGGGCAGGTCCAGAGAGGAAGTCCTTTTTCACGTCAGCACTACACTGTGCATTTTTGACCATCTGGGTCTCATCCTAAACATGGGGAAGTCAACTTTGGTTCCCACTCGGAAAATTGAGTTCCTTGGGGCCCTAATAGACTCTACAAGTTCGGGAGCATTTTTGTCAACTGGCCATTTTCAGGCAATTTGCCACCATTACTGCAGTCTCAGCCCTCCACGACAACTGGGTTGTGCATTGAGGCTCTTGGGCCACATATCCACTTCCATGCAGTTGTTACAGTTTGTAAGGTTGCATCTTTCCCCCCTTTAAATGTTTCTCAGGACAGTTTACTATCGAACTCTTCACTCTTTGGACAGATTGGTCCGTCTCCCTCCACTGGTCCTGGATTCCTTGCAGTGGTGGACACTTCCAGAGAATAGTATCAGAGGGGTAGCCATGTTAGTCTGGTTCTGTAGAAGCAGCAAAGAATCCTGTGGCACCTTATAGACTAACAGACATTTTGCAGCATGAGCTTTCGTGGGTGAATACCCACTTCTTCGGATGCAAGTGGGTGTTTGTCTTCCAGAGAATTCTCTTCCAGAGAATGTTTGTCAGGGCATTCCCTTCACCTGGCCCTTACAACCCAGGTCTGTTGTCACAGATGCTTCCCTGATGGGCTGGGGAGCGCATCTGGGGTTGCTGAAAGTTCAAAGTCTGTAGTGGGAACAGGGGCCTCACTGCATATCAATGTGCTGGAGCTTCCGGCCATCTACGATGCCTGTCACACTTTTCGGGACCGTATCAGGGCTCAGTGGTTCACATACTAACAATACCACCGTGTTGTATTATGTGAACAGGCAAGGGGGAACATACTCCAAGGTATTCTGCCAAGAGGCAATCAGGCAGTAGCAGTTTTCCACTGAGGAGAGGATCACTCTGATAGATGATCACTTGCTCAGGGTGTAGAATCATCTTGCAGACCACCTCAGCAGGAATTTTTCCCTGAGTCATGAGTGGTTCCTGAAGACATGTGTCCTCTGGTTTATCTTTGCAGCTTGGGGCATTCTGGCGACCGACCTGTGCTAATGCCATCTGTTCTGTTCTAGAGGGGGCCTCAGTCCAGCTCCCTGTCCGACACTTTCCACCTTAGCTGACAGTCTCTTTTACCTGATCCCGATCCTCTCACAGGTCATCCTCAAGCTGAAGATGGATCAGGCCAAACTCATTCTCATGGTCCCAGCATGACTGAGGCAGTGCTGGTTCTCTGGCCTTCTCACACTGTCAGACCCCTTCCTCTCCATCCCAACCTACTCACTCAGAATCATGGCTGCACCTTGCATCCCAGGATTAGCTCCCTGCATGCCATAGCATGGCTGAACCAGGAGAAAGTGCGGTGTTCAGCCACTCTTCAACAGGTCCTGTTCAACAATAGTGGGGAGGGATAGCTCAGTGGTTTGAGCATTGGCCTGCTAAATCCAGGGTTGTGAGTTCAATCCTTGAGGGGGCCACTTAGGGATCTGGGGCAAAAAAAATTGGTCCTGCTAGTGAAGGCAGGGGGCTGGACTTGATGACCTTTCAAGGTCCCTTCCAGTTCTAGGAGATTGGTATATCTCCAATTATTACCTTTTTATTTTATTATAGAAGGCCCTCTACCAGAATGGCATATTCGGTGAAATGGAATGGTTTTCAGTGTGGTGGCTGAATTTCGCAGCCCAGTCTAGGACATCTTGGAGTACTTGCTGCACCATCAGTCACTGGGTCTTGTGCTTAGCTCATTGAGAGTGCGTCTCGCAGCGATATCAGCATTTCATCCCCCCATTCAGGGAACATTAGTCTTCTCCCGTGCCATGGGGGCAAAATTCTTATAAGGGCTTCTTTGTCTCCATGCTCTGGTCTGAGAGCCAGTTCTTCTTGGGACCATAATGCGGTCCTAGCAGCTTTGATGGTACCTCCATTCAAACCCCTGGCATCTTGTTCCTTTCTGCTTTTGTGTCAGTAGACTGAGTTCCTGGTAGTGATAATATCCACACGGAGAGTCTGTGAGTGGCAGGCTCTGATGGCAGAGCCTCCTTATATGCAGTTCTCCGTGGACAAAGTGACTTTACGATCACACCCAGCGTTTTTGTCTGAAGTGGTTTCTCAGTTTTATTTGAAACAGGCAGGATATTTGCCTGTGTTCTTCCCGAACCTGCATTCACTTCTGGAGGAGCAGCATCTTCATCCATTAGATGTCAGACAATGTCTAGCCTTCTGTCTGGACACAACTAAACCGTTTTGTGCCTCGCCTCACCTGTTTGTGTCATATGCAGATCACATTAAGGGTCAGGTGCTCTCGTCACAGATGATTTCTAAATGGATAATGTCCTGTCTCAAGACTGCATATGAAATAGCTTTGGCTCTGCCTCCTCAGTGGGTGCGAGTGCATTCCATGAGAGCACAAGCAACATCAATAGCGTTCCTCAGTGACATCTGTGTTGGATATTGCAGAGCTGCTCCGTGGTTGTTGATACGTACCTTTAAAAACCATTATGCCATTACCATATCTTCCAGGGCAGATGCAAGTTTTGGTAGATGGTCCTGAGATCCTTGTGTACTTAGACTCCAAGCCCTGCCTCCCTGGGGCGGGGCGGGGGTGTGTGTTACTGCTTGGGAGCCTGCTAAGTGGAATACACAGCTGCATGTACTCAAAGAAAAAGAAATGGTTCCTTCCTGTCACTGGCTTTTCGAGATGTGATGCAGACATGTATTCTACAAGCCACCCTCCGTCCCCTCTGCATCAGAGTCCAGTCTCTGGGTGTTCAGTGCGAAGGAACTGAGGCAGGGTAGGGCGCGGCCACCTTTGATAGCCGGGGCGGGAGTTTTGAGCATGAGGCACGAGTGCTGCCTTCTATGGGTAATGCTAGGCAAAATTCTCCAGGGCACGCACCAAGTGAAATACACGTCTGCATCACACTTCCAGTACAGAACAATTTCATCCTGTGCCCAACACTGCTGTCTCCCTTCACTGACCATGTGTTCTCTCCCTTCTAGTACCTGCTAGAGAACAACCGGATGGTGAATATCTTCACAGACCTTTACTACCTGACCTTCGTGCAGGAGCTGAACAAGTCCCTGAGTGGCTGGCAGCCCACACTCTTACCAAACAGTACGTGTCCCAGGGCCGCATGCTCCTTTATTAGCAGCCACTAAGGTCAAACTCTCAGGCCTGGCTGGAGTTGGCCAAGCAGGGGCCACCTTTGCTGCCCCCCTCCCCCTCCCCCCCCGGATGCTTCCTGGGGAAGTTTGCCATGGGAGGCAAGTGGATTCTTGAATCCTCCTGAGGACACAGAGCCAGGCCTGCCCACTGTTCTTCCTGGAGGGGGGAGGCCACTGCCCCTGCTGCATCTTGGAGCCTCATGTAACCCCCTCCCAGGACACCACACCAGAGCTGGGCCAGGGATTGTCGGCAGTTGGGATTCAGCATCTCAGGCTGACTGAGGGTTGAGTCCAGGCTAGCGGGTGCCCGTGGAAACCACATTCTCTGTCCAGATACAACAGGGGACTCTCCATCCAGCCCCTTTGGACCAGGCTGCTGCTTTCCATAGCAGGGGAAGGCCCTGCCCCAGCCTTTGGGAAGCACTGTGTCAGACCAGGGGGCTTATGAACCTTTGTCTGCTTCCCAACTCCCAGGCCAGGGGGTTTGTGACCTCCCTGGCTTCCTGGCATAATCCAAGCAGTAACAGAGCCATTCCAGGGCGCTCGGCCCCCAGTTAGACACCTACATAAGGGCCGTGCTTTCCCTAGTGCTCAGCAGCCAGAGGGCGCCCCCATTTGGGCCCCAGGCTGGGTGCCCTTGTCTCCATGTACCCTGATAGCAGTCGAGCTAACTGACCCAGCCTCTTGCCTGCTAGGGGAGGGCTCTTGGGCTGGAGCAGTTTGCCTTGGTTTTGCATGGGAGTTGCCTGATCCTGTCCTGCCTGCTGCTCTTTCTTTCCTTCTGATTGTACTAGCACATGCAGCTGTGCGTGACACTCAGTACCGGGGCGGGGGGCCCTTGGTTTGGTCTGCGGCTGGCTTGCACCAGTTTTGGTGTGGTGGGTTAACCTAGGTTGGGTCATGGCTGGGGAGGGTACAGTGGGACAGCTCCCATCCTGGTGTCAGCCGGTGCTGCAAGCATGGCTTCTCTGGCTATTCCATCTGTACCTGGGCACTCCACAGGGCAAGGTGTTGTCCTGCCACTGAGCCAAGCTCCCTCTGCCCAAGGCAGGGAGAGAGATCCAAGGGAGGACTCCAGTGCCCTGGCTGATGTTCCCCTGACACACCTGGCTGAAGCTGGGCCGGTGATGGCAGCCACATCCCCTCCAGTCTCCCTGCCAAGCCAGACCTTGCCAGGGAACCCGCAGCATGCCAGATGCGTGTGACCCAGCTTCTTCCGCTGTGTGCTTGCAGACACGATCTTCTCCCGTGTGGAGGAGGAGCATCTCTGGGAGTGTAAGCAGCTGGGGGTGTACTCCCCCTTTGTCCTCCTCAACACCCTCATGTTCTTCAACACCAAGTTCTTCGGCCTGCAGACTGCGGAGGAGCACATGCAGCTGTCCTTCACCAATGTGGTACGCCAGTCCCGCAAGTGCACTACAGCCCGGGGCACCACCAAGGTGGTGAGCATCCGCTACTACGCCCCCGTCCGGCAGAAAAAAGGGCGAGGTAGGGGCCTGCGCGTGTCTGTCTCCCCGCCCCCGCCCCGCATGTGCACTGCTCTGACTTGGCCTCTCTCTGCAGACAGCAGTTCTGGGAAGCGGAAGCGAGAGGAGGAGCTGCCGATCCTGGAGCAGCGGGAGAACAGGATGAACCCACTCCGGTGTCCAGTCAAGTTCTATGAATTCTATCTCTCCAAATGGTGAGTCTCCCGGGGAGAGGGAGCCACCGCCCATCTTCTGGGGCGTCCCCTGTTCTCCTGCAGCCCTGTGTGCCTAGTCTGGTCCCTCGCCTGGCTGGAAGGACATTGCGGAGCGGCCCGAGGCTGCCCCTGACATGTGCTGCCTTTGCAAAGAGCTGTGTAGAGCACTGACTGCCAGGGTCCTGCCAGTGAAGCAGGAGGCCTGGAGAGCGCGTCTCCAGGGGTTGGTTTCTCACATCCCCAAGACCCAGAGTGCTGTGATCACAGCCCCAGGGCTGAGTAACTTGCCTCAGTGGGCGCCGTCCCTCTCTCCCCTTGGATTGGCAGGAGGAGGTGGCTGTGGTGCTTCGGGACCCCCCACTCCTGCCTGCTATGAGCATGGTCCCAGGTCACCTTGGGAGAGGAGCTCCAAGCCCGGCTCATGGGCCCTTCCCCGCAGGAGGACGAGCAGTGCCCTAAGTGCTAGTGCCTCCTTTACAGACCCTCAGACCAGTGGGCTCTAGGACTCTCTGTCTCCTGGGTGAATGGGGTGGCACCGGGGCTCGCTGAGCCCCTGGGGGGCTTGCTGGGTTCCAGGTCAAGAGGGAAGGACCCTATGGGCTCGGTGGCTGAGGAGGCCAGGGCTTTCTGGCCTCTAGGGTGAGGTTCACTCTGCCCCTCTCTTGCCACAGTCCAGAGAGCCTGCGGAACCGGAACGACGTCTTCTACCTGCAGCCAGAGCGGTCGTGCATTGCAGAGTCGCCTCTCTGGTACTCAGTCATCCCCATGGACAGGAGCATGCTGGAGAGCATGCTGAATCGCATCCTGGCCGTCCGGGAGATCTACGAGGAGCACAGCCGGGGCAGCGGCCTGGAGGAGGACATGGACTGAGTGCAGACCAAGGCTGGAGCATGGGCAGGCGGCACCCAGAGCCCGCTGGGCTGGGTCTGCTCTGGCCTGGGAAGGCGTCTCCCCTGCTCCTCCTATCTGGCCAGGGTTGCGGCATGTGAGTGTGGCATGGCATGGCATGGCATGGGGGTGTAATGCCGCTCCCAGCCCTGCAGACGTGGTAGCACTGTCCAGCTCAGTGCGTGTAGGACTCTGAACATCCCTGCCTGATGCTAGTAACATGCCGTCCCCCTCCCCCACCAGCCCCCTGGCACCCAGGCCCTACCTGTGCTCTGCCTGACTGGGGCAGTGTCCCACTTCCCCCACCTGTCTTCCCATGGGTGGAAATAGGGAGCCAGTCCCTCTCCCAGCCAGGAGCCCCAAAGGGCACTGGCCTGATGAGCCCTGCCTGTCCCCTCTCCCCAGGGCTGTTCTCAGTCTCCCCCTCCCTGGTGTAACATGAACGCCAGGCTGTGGGGCCATGGGGACAGGCTGGGCCCAGCAGCCCCTGAACCTACAGTCAGCTCCATGCCCAAGCAGCAGGAGTGGGGAAATGAGCCATGCTCAGCACGCAGGGCCCTGGGAGGAGCTGTGCCAGCCAGGGTAGCAGGACCATTCCCGGACGCTCACTCTGTGGGCTGGAGGGGGCTGTGTTCCCAGAGGGGCCTGGCTGTACTGTCTCTGGCTCCTCATCATTCTCCTCCTCAGCAGCGCAGAGCTCACTGCCCAGGGGGCTCCTGGGATCTCCCTTCCCCAGCTCTGCATTAGCTGTGGCTTCACCCTGCATTGTGCACTCACAACAGCCACTGGGGGCCGTTGAAGGTCGGAATTCTGCATCAGGCATGGGAGCCCAGAGCTGCCGAGCATGGGTCCCTCCCTTCCTCCCTGCCCCCCAAGCTGCAGCGGAATGGACGGTGCCCCCGTTGCTAGCCTGACACTATCAGATGGAGGAGGTAGCCTCTGTGCCTGGACTCATTGCTGCTGGGCCTGTCTCCTCCAAGCCGGCATTAGACTGAGAATCCTGCTGGGCCACGCCAGGCCAGAACTTGCAAGCAGTGGAGGGGGGCCGCAGGCCGACGGGGGAGTGGAGCCCGCCTGGGTCTCTCCGCTCGCCTAGCCCCTGCCCCAGCTTTGCTGTCCCTTCTGGCTCCCTCCCCTTGGTGTTTTGATTTTTTTTATCAGCTGTCAATGGGACTCGGCACTGTCTGTTGAGTCTGTATATATTGTTCTGGGACCTGGCCCGGGGCCCTCTGTCTCCATGTCAAGAGTGAGCCAGTCACCGGTCTTGTTGTAGTGCTAACGGGGCATTAGGCTAACCTTGTGTCTCTAGAAACCATTCATTTCAAATAAAGACGCAAAAACCTGCCGGCAGCTGCTGTCCTTAATCCACTGAAGGGCAGAGCAGGGGCTGCCTCTGCTCCAGGGAGGAGGCTAGGGCCGCTGCCCCCTTGCCAGTCTCAAGGGCTCAGTCATCAGGGAGTTATGCTTGATCCCTGCCTCCTTGCCCCCGCCATCCATTCCAGGGTCTGTGACAGGTGTAGGACCAGGTCTGGCAGCTCACCTTACCCAGCAGCTGGGAGCTGTAATTCCCAGCATGGGTTGACGTGCTAGCTCTGCCTGAGCTAGGGCTTAAACCTGTGTGGCCATGGTGGCCTGTCAGTTCTGGCATTAGAATCTATGAACCGTGGTGGGAGCAGCCCTGGCCTGCATTGGGGGATGGGGGAGGATGGCCTTCCTGCCTCCATCTCCTATGAGCTAAGCAGGAAGTGGCCAGGCTGTGCCCTTGAGGGCGTGAGGGGCACCCTGTGTGCAACACAGCCTTCTCCAACCTGGCCAGTCCTGCGTGGGACCAGAGGAGAGTGTGGACAGGAGACAGCCAAGCAGCCCTAGATCCAGGTTCACGAAGCCTCCCTGCAATGAGATGGACTTGATCTAGTGCTGGGGGGCTGAAATGAATGGTGGGCCCTGCAGGCGCCGTCTCTCCAGCTGCTGTCGGCCTTGGAAGAAGCTTCCTGGGCTAGCCCTGGTTCCAGCTGCAGTGGTGGTCCCTTCCCTGTGTCACTAAGGCAATCATGGTAAAACCTGCAATGATCTCCCCGCCCATGTGCCCATCCCAAGGCTAAGGCAAGTGACCAGAGAGGATGAGACAGAACTGCAATCCAGAGGTCGCTTCCTTGTAATGTAGCCCAAGCCTGGATCCTTCTCTCCTTGTCCCCACAGCAAAGCCCAGGAATCCTGATGGCTGCAGGGAGGGGCCTCTCCCATTCAGTGCAGAGCAAGGGCCTGGATCCTTCTCAGGGAGAGCACAAAGACTCTGTCCAGCAGGAAGTTCCCTTCCTGCCCCTGCGCTGTAGTCCTGCACGCAGATACCCTGGGCAGGGGCAGAGAGAGGCACCTTAGGACTGAATTCCCCTCTCCTGTGCCTTGGCTATGCACAATGTGCCTGCCCTTTACAGAGCTCACGTCATCTTGTTCCACTTTTCACAAGAGAGAGAATTCAGTCACATCACAGCAAGGGGTGCCCAAATACAGGGTCCAGTGCAGCCTTGCCAGGAGCCCAACAGCTGTAGCTGCTGCTGAAACCTCAACATCACCTGAACATCACAGCTGCAGTCTTTGCTTTCCCACATGCCTTGATGGCTTGAGAGTCGCCCTGGCTGGGGAGGGAGCCATGTGGCTAGGATGCAGCAGCAGTGGGGCCTAGGGCTTCCTGCTCGAAGCAGCACCATCTTCCCTGACAGGCTGTTACAGCAGCAGCCTGCAAAGAACATCCAACTGGGCCCCAGGTGCGTGGCAAAGGCTATGTCCACTCCCATTCTCCTTGCTAGGGCCTGGAAGATCTCTTGGCCCTGAGCAGCCACCTACTATGAGTCTGCTGGGGCCTTCCTAAGCTCTGTTACTGCCCAGGAGCGGAGGTCAGGCTGCGGGGAGGGCAGAGGCGGCTCTCCACCCAGAAAAGGGGAAACACCAGTGTCACCTGCGACCTATCAAGTATAGAGCATTTACCCCCGTTGGCTCCCGGCCCATGCCCTGCCTCCTGCCCCTGACAGCCACAAGGCTGCTGCAGAGCCACTGAGGGGAGAGGGCTTGAGTTGTGCACGTCTGGCCCAGGCTTCAGACTCCTGGACACGTGTCTGTATTATGGGCCCAGTATTTCCATGGTGGGGACAACAAGGCATCCATGGAAACACAACAGGCTCCTGAGCTGAGCTGTGCTTCCCGTGATGCAGCCTCGTGGTAATAGTGCTTGTCTGGTACAAGAGCCCCCTTCCCCTGCCCGTCAGCCCTGGGCCAGTGCAGGGCTGGGCCGCCTCATTAAACAGCCAAGTCACTGGGTCTCAGCTTAGTGCTGGACTTACTGGACCTGCTACCCTGCTGCAACGGTTCTTCCATGACCAGGCCCTGGTTGCCTGTCTCGCGGCTGCTCCGTGCTGCACGGCTGTCCCCGCCCGCTGAGGGAGCAGCTTGGCTGGCGTAAGGCTGCAATGGAAGGCTGGGGTCAGCGGCATGGGGAAGGCTGTAGGGTGCAGGACCGTGGGGAATGTGGTGGTCGCTTGTTTCTCTGGGAGCGTTGGAGCTGGCCTTGGGGTTGGGTGCCCGACAGTGGTCGGCTGCCAGCCTCTGCCTGCACTTGGTGAAGCTCAGGTGGTACATTTCTATCAGGTTGAGGAGCAGAGACAGGCAGGCCACCCCCGTCATGAAGAGGATAAAGATGGTCTTCTCAGTGGGCCGGGCTATGTAACAGTTGACCGTGTTGGGGCAGGGCCAGCGTTTGCACGTGTAGAGGGGCTTTAGTTCGAACCCATACAGTGCGTACTGGCCCACAATGAAGCTCACCTCAAAGAGCATCTTAAAGACAATGTTGCAAATATACGTTCTCAGAATGGCCCCCCGCAGGCGGATTTTGCCACGAACATCTTTGATGGAAGGTTTATGCTGCACCAGGGGTTCCTGCTGGGCCCCCCAAATCTCCTCTCGCTGCTGCTCCTTCTCCGCCATACGCACCAGATGCAGGATGTGGCCCAGGTAGACAAGGCTGGGGGTGGAGACGAAGATGATCTGCAGCACCCAGAAGCGGATGTGGGAGATGGGGAAGGTTTCGTCATAACAGACGTTCTGGCAGCCTGGCTGCTTGGTGTCGCAGGAGAAGCCCGACTCTTCATCCCCCCAGACTTTCTCGGCAGCTGCCCCCAAGACAAGGATACGGAAAATGAACAGGACAGTGAGCCAGACCTTCCCCACCACCGTGGAGTGCTCCTGAGCACTCTCCAGAAGCCTCCCCAGCAGGTTCCAGTCACCCATGAGTGCAAATACCGGCTCATCCTAAAAGAGAGGAACACGCCCAGATGTCGGCATCCCAGAGACTCCGGCACCCTGCACTGCTCCAGACCTGTGAGAAGCTGGCATGGGGGCACCCTGCACTGGGCACGTCCCTACGGCAGAGCCCTCCACAGTTCCCACTGCACACACCGGCATCTGGAGCTTCCTCCCTGGGGTCCCAGAACAGCAATGCCTGAATAGCCAGATACAGCTCACAGCCGTGCTTGTCGTTTGCTGCCAGGGATGTGTTTGTAAAAGCCATGTGCCTGACTTGAGAGCAAAGCCAGGGCAGGGAGCGGGTTAACCCCTGGCTACCTGAGCCCATCAGCTGCCTGTGGCTGCAAAATCCCGCCAGGATTAACCCGTTTGGCCCCAGTATCCCGCTTTAAGAGCACTGATTGCTGGGGACTGGCTGCACTGACAGCACTGGGCTGCAGCCCTTTCACTGCTGGAGACTGGCTCTGAGGTGGCCCCAGGTTCAGCATGGCTCAGCTCTGTTCCTAGCTCTGCAGCAGCCTCTCAGGGCAGCTGGAAATCAGTGGCCTCTTGAACAGAACAGCTGAGCAGGTGGCTGGGCAGTATGGGGGAGTCTACACTGCGCTTCCTCTTCTAGGGGTTAACTCAGGTTGAAAGCTCCAAGGCTAGAGTTCAAGGCAAAGCCATTTTGCTCAAGCCCTTTACCTGGGGCTCGCAAAACGCTGCACCAGGAGCTTGTCCTGCACCACAGGCAGCTGAGGCAGACGTCCAGCCCAAAGCTGCTCCCCAGGCGGCCAGGGCCACATGGGGGCGAGGCTGGGGCGAAGGGCCGGGGTTTCTCCCACAGACCAATGGAGGGCAGGGTCGGGGCCCATCTGTGCACATTGGAGCAGACACCAGTGCCTAGTGCATTTGGCAGCTGCCATGAAACCACAGGCCGGGCAAAAGGCAAAGAAAGCCCCTCACCGTTTGCAGATCCTGTGGCTGTGGAGGCAACTCAGCTGCCCTGTGCCTCTTGGGTAGTAGATCCCCGCAGCCGCAGCAGGAGGTGTCCCAGCACCTCTTCCGGGGGCAGAGGTGTCCGGCTGGTCTCTGGCAAGGGGCAGGCATGCGAGTCTGTCTGTCTGCCCAGCATGTTGGAGCAGGCGCTTCGTGGCTGTCACTGTGACTGACAGTGGAAACAACCGCTGGGAAATCTTTTTACCTCTTTATTTTTGGCTTGAGCACGTTTCTAAATATAATCCCTACTGCGGGGAAGGGTGTAGGGGGAGAGCTCTCTGTGACTGAGCCCAAGCAATTCACTGGCTCTGGACGCCTCAATGCCATTGAAGGGTCGTTTTCCTGACCGACCTGTTCCATGCGCTGCTGGGCCTGGGGGCGTCTGCAAACGCCCTGGCTCTGACGCCGTCCTCACATGGTGCCTTGGGCTCCTCCATGTGGCTGCCCGGTGCCCAAGGATGGAAGACTCTGCCTGAATTTGGGGGGAGCATGCCCCAGCGTGCGGGGGCAGCCAGTGCAGCCCCTGGCACATCCCCGCTCACCTGGCCAGCTGGGGTGCACTCCGGTCAGAGCCCTGTGCTGCAGCTGCACGACAAAGCTCAGCGGACCAGGGCCTCCTGAGATCCTGCACAGGGAGGGGTGGAAGCTTGCAAAGCCCTCGCTGCAGTGGGGACAGGCCCCCTTGTTAATATTTATAGTGTAGAGGTGGAGTTAGCTGCCACTCCCCCACAGTTTGTAGAAGCTCAGAGGGCAGGGGACTGGGCGGATGGGTTTCCACGGCTCAGCCTACCCAGTGAGATCTATGAAACGCCAGACTTGTCCCCAGCACAAACCCTGTCCTGGGCCAGCTGTGGGATGGCCCCCTCTGCCTGTCCCAGGGCACAGCCTGCCCAGTGAGATCTATGAGATCAGCTGTCCTGGGCCAGCTGTGGGATGGCCCCCTCTGCTGTCCCAGGGTACAGCCTGGCTACGTGCCCACACGTTGCACCTCCAGCAGCAGGGACACCAAGTCCAGGCACCAGGGACACCTCCTGCAGTGACTGTTCTGACCCAGGGCAGAGCAGGTCCCTGACCACTGGCTAATAGCCATTGATGGACCTGTCCTCCAGGAACGTCTCTCATTTCTTTTGTGAACCAGTTATAGTTTTGGCCTGCTCAATATCCCCTGGCAACAAGTTCCTACATTGACTGTGTATTGTGTGAAGAAATACTTCCTTGTGTAGTTTTAAGCCTGCTGCCTAGTAATTTCATTGGGTGCCCCCTGGTTCTTGTGTTATGAGAAGGGGTAAATAACACTTCCTCATTCACTTTCTCCACACCAGTCATGATTTTATAGACATCTATCAGCTCGACCCTTAGTCGTCTCTTTTCTGAGAGACAGTCCCAGGCTTTTTAATCTCTCCTCATACGGAAGCTGTTCCATACCCCTAATCATTTTTGTTGCTCTTCTCTGTACCTTTTCTAATTTTAATATATATATTTTTAGATGGGGCGACCAGATGTGGGTGTACCATGGATTTATATAGTGGCAATATGATTTTTACTGTCTTACTAGCTTTACTGTCTTACTAGCTTTACTGTCTTACTAGCTATCCCTTTCCATTGGTTCCTAACATTCTGTTCACTTTTTTGATTGCCGATGTGCATTGAATGGATGTTTTCAGAGAACTATCCACAACGACTCCAAGATCTCTTTCTTGAGCGGTAACAGCTTATTTAGACCTCATAATTTTGTATGGATAGTTAGGGTTATGTTTTTCACTCTACATCACTTTGCACTTATCAACATTGAATTTCATCTGCCATTTTGTTGCCCAGTCAACCAGTTTTGTGAGATCCCTTGGTAACTCTTTGCAATCTGCTTTGGACTTAACTATCTCGAGTAAGAAGGAATTTCCCCCAGGTCAGGCTGGCAGGGACCTTGGGTTGTTTGCCTTCCTCTGCAGCCTCGGGGGAGGTTTCTCTGGGTCTGTGTCACTGACTCATTTCCCTGCCATTGCTGGGGCCTCAGGCACTTCCCCCCACCACCACCTCCTCGATCCCTGCCTGTGGGCTGACTGCAGCTGCTGGGTGGGGCCGGTGTAACTGCAAAAACTGCAGCAGGTGTAGTGTATTAAACTGCTCTCCATAGGAATGTGCTACTAGTAGCAGTTACTGAAGGCCTAGGTTGCATTTCCCTCCTTTGTTTATGAGACAGTCATGGGAGACGGTATTAAAAACTTTACTAAAGGCAAGATAGCCCACATCTACCACTTCCCCCCATCCACAAGGCTTGTTATCCTGTCAAAGAAAGCTACCAGGTTGGCTTGACACAATTTGTTCTTGACAAATTCATGCTGACTGTTACTTGTCACCTTATTTTCTTCTAGAAGTTTGCAAATTGATTGCTTAATTATTTGCTCCATTATCCTTCCGGGTACAGAAGTTAAGCTGACTGGTCTGTAATTCCCTGGGTTGTCCTTATTTCCCTTTTTATAGATGGGCACTAGATTTGCCCTTTTCCGGTCATCTGGAATCTCTCCTGTCGTCCATGACTTTTCAAAGATAATTGCTAATGGCTCAGATATCTCCTCAGTCAGCTCCTTGAGTATTCTAGGACACATTTCATCAGGCCTTGGTGACTTGAAGACATCTAATTTGTCTAAGTAATTTTTAACTCGTTCTTTTCCTATTTTTGCCTCTAGTCCTACCTCATTTTCACTGACATTCACTATGTTAGGCGTCCTGTTGCCACCAACCTTGGAGAAAACCGAAACAAAGAAGTCATTAAGCACCTCTGCCATTTCCACATTTTCTGTTATTGTTTTTCCCCTTGTTGAATAATGGGCCTACCCTGTCCTTGGTCTTCCTCTTGCTTCTAATGTATTTGCAGAATGTTTTCTTGTTTACCCTCCAGCCTGGGTGGAAATGGGGGGGGCACACACAGGGTGTTAAGGGGCACCTTACGTGGGCCAGGGCCAACTGCTCCGCCTCTCCGTGGAGTTCTGCTGCAGCCTTCACCACAACCAGCTCCACTCCACCAGCTGTGCCGCTCCTCCAGCTGACCCGTGAGCCGCTCCAGCTGTCCCCGCAAACCGCTCCACTCCGCTCACTGTTCCATGGGCTGCTCCAACATGCTGCAAACTGCTCCGCTCTGCCAGCCGCTTAGCGATAGAGCTTCAGGCTCCCCCACTAGTTAACACCGCACTCAGTGATCTCAGCTCAGTAAGCTCAGCTCTTTTAGTGATTTCAGCTTGTAGTAGGGCAGCCCCAGTGCTGGTGCATCATTGGCCCAATGTGAATTCAGCTCAGCAGCCTCTAGATGGACTCCTAATGGAATCAAAATTAGCTCTACTCTTCAACAGTGGAGAGAGGAAGATGTGCAACTGGTGTTCCAGACCCTCAAAAGGGGCCCATACTATCAGGTACACACACCAGTCCCCAACCTCTTTCAATTCACTGGGTTTTGGCACCCATGTCCCTTGTCTAGCAAGTGCTACTTAATTGATGTTGAGACATCTCTGTCATAAAGCAGTCTCATAGTTCCTCATTCACATAATCAGGGTGACAACACTTTATTTCTCCTGCCCCAATAATAAAGAAATTGGGGATCCCAGAGCTGTCAAAATAACCATCCCAGGCTGCCGTGGGCTATCCTAGGTGGGGTGGGTGTGCCAATGCAAATACCTGAAATTCCTTTCCACACTCCCCATAATTCACCACCAGATGTCAGGGTAGAGCTCATCCTGACTCTACTTACATCCTCCCCCCAGCCAAGAATTTGTCGTCCCGACAAATCACATTCCCCACTATACCAACTCACTGGTCCCCTCCAAAGGGCCTCAGATAGCCCACTTTAGCTTCCACAAACCTGTGTGCTAAATTTATTGGCTCCTCACTAGTCACCTCAGGTGCATCGTAAGTTAACCGTTTCACTGGTCTTATTACCCTGTCTCACCTATTGAGAATCTCTGTTGCTGTGGTAGGGGGAACATCCTCTTGAGTGACGGATGGAGAGGTTTCCTGTGAGTTCCCCTCGGATACTGGCATAGGCTCCTGCATTTCTAGTTCTAACAGTGGAGGGTCGAAGGTGCTCAGGACATCCTCCATCTGTATGTCGCCACTGTCCAATAACCTGTGTATGTCATCACACGGGGGTCCCACCAGTGGCTCAGAAGTGTCAGGAATGGGCCTAAATACTTCTGCCATGGGGTTTAGGGTGGAAGAGGAGGTGCACTCTTTTGATTCAGCTGATCGAGACTGAAATCTTGTCTTCATCCCAGGATACACCATGGTTGTGTCTTCCTCCTCAGACTCACTCTCAGATGTGCTGAGTAGGGGTAGGTTAGCTGCAGGGGGCCGGCTGTCCACATTGGAAGGCGGCTTTGGTACAGCACCTTCATTCTGCCCAGTTGCCCTGTTGTGGCCCATCTCATAAGGGGTGCCTACCAATTCCCCCACAGGGAGCAAAAGGTTTCTATGCACGATCTTTGCCTGCCCTGGACCCTCTTCAGGTTTGATCCTGTAGACTGGCAGGTCTCCTAGCTTTTCCATCACCAAGTAAGGTATTGCCTTCCATCTGTCAGCTATCTTGTGTTTGCCAGCAATACCCAAATTTCGCAGCAGGACTCTGTCCCCTGGCTGGAGCTCTTGCAGACGTACCCTAGCATCATATCGATGTTTGTTGCGGTCTGCGTTCTTCTGAGCTGCAGATGTAGCTAAGTGATAAGCATCCCGCAGCTTTTCTCGTAGTCGGGATACATATTTATGTCTCTAGCTAGATTGATCTCGTTTGGCACCTTGGCCTTTCTAATTTTGCCCCCACAGACTTGTGTTATTTGTTTATATTCATCCTTTGTAATTTGACCGAGTTCACTGCTCTATAGCCAAAATGCTTCTGAAATAAATGTAGTCAAACTTTACTAATTCTGGGTCACTGAGAACGAAAATGATGCTTAAAATTGTTGATTGGCTCTAGTTTTCAAGTTATGCTATTGGGTCAGTATATACGACCCTTGACTTGGGAATAGCGGAGGATAAGTGAGTTATAAAGGGAAGGGATCTCAATTTAAACCAGAAATGACTAAAATACATCTATGACTGGGTTTGGACAGTACTTGCTTTTTAGGCAAAACAATGAATGATGCAATCTGAAGCTGGTATTGCATCATACATGATATGAATTGCATCATGTTATTCCTAGAAGTCATGGATGATGTAATCATAACGAAGCTTACATCACTCTGCTGAACAAATTGCCCTATATCAGCTCTAGAAATCATACAGTGTCGTGCTCTCTTATTTGTCAGTGTTTGATTTTGCAAAGGGACACATTTCTGTTTAGCCAAAGTGAGCAGAGATGCCTCGTACTTGTGTGAACAGTGCAGATAACTTCTGCTATGTTTGTGGTGAAGTGACTTTTGCATCACAAAAGCGCAGTATAACCACTATGGTTAAGAAGGCAGAGCTGTTGGGCTCCAGACTACAGCAGTGGAATCTCCTGGCAGGTGATGTTAGGGTTTCCATGTTCCGAGACTGTCAAAAGGATCTTGTCCCATTCTTCTTCATGGAAGGTGATCTTGTAGCCTGCAACAACATCGATGGTGTGATGGCAGCCCTCAACATCGTTCACGATCCAGATGAGTGGAGACTGTTCATTGATTCATCGAAGACGAGTCTTAAAGCTGTTTTACTGCATAATGGCAATGTTTTGCCATCAATTCCAGTTGGTCATGCAGTCCATATGAAGGAAACCTATGACAACATGAAACAACTTTTGAGGTGCATAAACTATGACCAACATCAGTGGCAGCTTTGTGGCGATTTGAAGGTTGTTGCTCTCTTGCTTGGTCTGCAGACTGGATACACAAAGTACTGCTGTTTTCTCTGCGAATGGGATAGTCGTGCAAGAGATTCCCACTACATCAAGAAAGATTGGCCACTCCGACAGTCATTGGAGCCTGGGAGGAAAAGTGTTCAGCATCCACCACTTGTTGAATCAAGGAAGATTTTGTTACCACCCTTACACATCAAGCTGGGGCTGATGAAGAACTTTGTCAAGGCCATTGACAAAACACAAGTAGCTTTCAAGTACCTCCGTGGAAAATTTCCAAGGTTAAGTGAAGCTAAGATAAAGGCAGGTGTCTTTGTCGTGAACTTCTTCGAGATGATGCATTTGACCATGCACTGCGTGGCAAGGAAAAGACGGCATGGAAAGCCTTCCAGTTAGTGGCAATAAATTTTCTCGGAAACAACAAGGCAGACAACTACAGGTTGTTGGTGGAAAACCTCCTCAAGGCATACAAAAGCCTTGGTTGCAACGTGTCACTAAAGATACATTTTTTGCACTCTCATCTAGATTTTTTTCCACCGAACTGCGGAGCAGTGAGCGACGAGCACGGCGAGCGATTTCACCAGGACAGTGCAACAATGGAGAAACGCTTTCAGGGCAAATGGAGCCCATCAATGCTTGCAGACTATTGCTGGACAGTGACAAGAGATGCTCCATTTAATGAATACAAGAGACAAGCCAAGAAGCGCCGAGTAGACACTGAATAGGACTAAACTATGTACATAATAGTTTTTTGCCTTTTGTTTCATAATAAATTTTATTTATATAACCCTTTTGCTGATTTTTAAAGTGTTACATAAACAGGACAGGTGAAATATTATCATGTAAAGCAACCATAAACACATGAAAAGACCTAGGTTTACAATTTACGATTAAAACTCTACTATCTACACAATATACATAGACATAAAATGTAAAAACTTACATAAATTAGAAACAGTAGCCAATCAGTTGTTTTAATTGTCATATTTGAATTCAGCACATCAAAATACATAATAAATAGCACATTTTATCTCTGAAGCAGACGACCTCTCAAAAATTGTAGACCAGTGGTTTCCACTTTTTGTAGAACTCTTTTGATTTTTAGATCATTGAAGATCTGGTTAATCCAGGGTGGTCTCTTGCCATACTTCCTGTCTTTCCTATGCAGTGGGATAGTTTGTTCTTGTGCCCTTAATAATGTCTCTGAAAAACTGCCAATGGTCTTCAATTGTTTTTCCCCTTAGACTTGCTTCCCTGGGATCTTACCTACCAACTCCTTGCGTTTGCTAAAGGCACCTTCTTGAAATCCATTGTCTTTATTGTGCTGTTCTCCCTCCTACCATTCCCTCGAACAGTGGTTCCCAAACTGGGGTTTGCGAAATGTTACAGGGGGTTCTCAGGAAAAAATTCCCTAATGGCGGCCAGAGCTGTCCCTAGGTACCCCGGGCAGCATGGGGCCAGCAGCCCAGAGCCCCTGGACTTCCAAGAGCTAAGCAGATCAAAGCAAGCTAGGGTGACCAGATGTCCTGATTTTATAGGGACAGTCCCGATTTTGGGTTTTTTTCCTTATATAGGCTCCTATTCCCCCCCTCCCAATTTTTCACATTTGCTGTCTGGTCACCCTAAAGCAAGTATATCTATCACACTGTGGAGATTTAAACTTCAAGAATCCTTATAAGAAATGAAAAGGGAGGTGGATGTTTTTTGCTGTTTTTTTAAATTAACTAGGCAGCTAGTATTGTTTTAAAAATTATTATGAAGAACAAGTTTAAGTTTTATTGTAATCTGCATTGTTTCCCTGGACTGCTCAAAACCTGAATGCTTGTGTAGGAGGAACTCTTTTTGGTTTCTTAAATACCTTCATGCTGTTTCACATTTGATACTCCTTGATTAAACCTAGGAGCCTTGTCTTGTAACAGGCTTATTCAAAGTGACACAAGCTACGAAAGTGAGAGATTGGAATTGTGTTGCCATTTTCATAATGAAATAAAAATACTGTAATGATACACACTATTATTATTTATTTAATAAGCGTATCATAAAAACAAATTTTGTATTTCCAAGATCACTGCTTTTATCATTTATACTCAGGTAAAGGAGAAAATCCCTGGAAATATTCATTTTTAGGAGGGGTTCGTGAGACTTGACATTTTAGTGAAAAGGGGTTCACAGGTTGTTAAAGTTTGGGAACCACTGCCCTAGAATCATGAACTCCACCATTTCATGATCACTTTCACCCAAGCTGCCTTCCACCTTCAAATTCTCAATCTGTGCCCTGCTGTGTTATTTTCTCAACAGATGTCTGGGTAGTTGAAGTCCCCCATCACCACCAAGAACATAAGGTTGTTCTTATTTGCTGACTCCTCCTAATTTGCTAAAAACTGCTATCTGAGGTAGCTAATTCCTGCAGAGAGCAGTTTCTTACATCATAGGCTGTGTGAAACTGCTATCTGTAGGAATTTGCTACCTGGAGCAGCGACAGGTCCAGCCTTGCCAGAAACCTTGATATAGCTAATTCCTACACATAGCAGTTTCTCACAGTCTATGGTGTGTGAAACTGCTACCTGTAGGAATTTACTACCTGTAGCAGGGAGAGGCAGTGAATTGTTACCAGTAGCAGTTACTGATATCTCAGATTGTTCTTATTTGCTGACTTGTCCTAATTTGCTAAAACTTGACAGTGGTGTGGGACAGAAGCATAAAGTGTTCAGCTTCCAAATGACCATGCCTGGATTCATTGTAGTGGGACATGGGACAGGTGAAGGATAATTTAAAATCTTAATTTTGTTAAGGTTTGCCTTCAATATACGTCAATGCTGGTGCGATCTCTGACCATTACAGTTCATCTCTCGGCAGGTGGGCACAGTACAGTGAGATGCAGCAAATGGAGGTTTGTATTCACAATTCCAGGCTATGTGCAATTAAACATGTCTTAGCGCATATTCATCTGATAGTCTGAGTACCGATATAATTGCTATTTCCATGCACCATCACAATAAGTGGCCTACCTTTCCACTTGCTCGCTCAACCATACAACTCAAATATGCATCAATAACCTACAACAGATGTTGAAAGAATAGTTATAATTTGAAAAACATCTGAGGAATCAATGCAGTCACCTTCCATGTTTACAGCTATTTCAACTTACATCATTAGTCAGCCATCTTTCCAGCATCAGGTTACAAAGTGTGGTGTCATACACACTGATTTTTCTAACTTTGGCCTCCATTCTGTTTGTAATCTTGTGGATCATTACAAATTTTACTAGAAAAAAACCCACATATTACATGCATGGTAACACATTTACTTTTTCCTCTATTCAACCATCATGAATGTGGCCATTCTTATATGGAAACTATTGACATGCTTCATAAATGGAAGTGTGTTAACAAATTCTGTAAAAACAAATGTGTGGTAAGCAATACCTTTGAGAAACCATTATTTGTCTTCAGCATCCTCCATGACCATGTCATCAACATTGATTGGATCACTGCTTGCTACTTCTGCCAAAAAAACACTGCTCTTCATCCATGTCGATGACCTCCACCTTTATCACGTCACCGTTGTCAGGCTTGTGAGATACATCGCCTCCCATTTCTCCTACCTCTTCTGAGGTGACTTTTTTTCATAGTGTCATCTACAGCAGTTTCCATTTCCATGTTTTCCTGTAATCTGTTTTCAGCAGCTAATGTTGGAGGCTCTTTAAATAGTTTTAAGTGGGAGATACTGTACATAGATCCTAAAAGTTTCCCTGAGATGGTTTCTAATTTAACTCTTTTACCCTCTACAGCTGTGACTTTGTATGGTCCACGGTAGGGAGGTTGCAGTGGCCCTCCCTTTCTTGTTTTCCTTCTCGCATTCAGTAACATGACACTGTCCCCAACATCAAATGTTATTTTCCCATGTTTACAAGTCTTAGTTTTGGCATAAAGCATCTGTTGCTTTTCTTGTGCTTTAGAAATATTACTAGTAGCCAGTTCAATGTCAGCAGCACGTCTAGATTCCATATTTATGATGTGCCCTTTGTAGAATTATTGGAGCATGAGCTTTTGTGGGTGAATACCCACTTCGTCAGACGCCTGATGCATCCGACAAAGTGGGTATTCACGCACGAAAGCTCATGCTCCAATACGTTTGTTAGTCTATAAGGTGCCACAGGACTCTTTGTTGCTTTTTACAGATCCAGACTAACACGGCTACCCCTCTGATCTTTGTAGAATTGTTCGAGTTCCTCAAAATCTATTGGCTTTGAAAACAAATAGAGAAGGAGTTGTGTTTGTAAAATGAACAATCACAGAATAACATATGCACCTAAAAGCTGAAGGTTCTTAAAGACACCTACCATGTAATTTTCTGAGAATGTTGCTTCAAAGCCATACAGTAGTCGAAAGAGTGATGTTTTGGTTGCTGTGTTTGGTTTTGATTGCAAAGAAAATAAAATGTCACCAAGAAATTTGTCCCAATTACTCCCAGGGTCATCAACCAACTTCCGCAATGCTCTGTAACAAATGATGATGGATTATTTGGGGAGGGAGGAGAAAGGACTGTCTTTACTGAGAGAAATCATACGCAATCTAAAAGGCGTAAAGAGGCCATCCTAGTTTATTGGTACGATTACTTTTTCTTGAAATAAAAGACAAGTGGACTTGCAATGTACTAAAATTCTGAAGCAGTTTGTATCTCCTGTCATAGTGCATTCTCCTTGCTATTAATACTGTACTTTTCCCAGCCGTAAAATTACCTTTTGATGGATTTGTTTGTGTTTTCAGCCAATCCATTGGTTTGTGGGTGGTATGGGCTGGTGAAGCTATGCTGTAGTCCCAATTTTTTGCACTGTCTAGGTTCTATTGAAAGAAAAAAATGTTATGCCATAAACTTTCCTTTGGACAGGTTTGGTGGGTAAAAAGAGATCAAAGAATAAAATTTCATAGCAACCCTGATGGGGTGACCAGTAGTAATCCTTGCCAAAGTTGAGTGAGAGTTCATAGAAACTTGTCAGTTAAAATGCCCATAAAGAAAAACTTCCCAGGGCAATGAAGCCCATGTTTACTGTCAGCTATCTGTGATCTGAAAGTGTGGTTGAAGACATAATGAAAAACAACCTCAGAAAAAAGTATTTACCTCATTATTGAATTCTGGCCCAGGATCTGTCAGTAAAGGCTGTGGATATCCAAGTTGCTGTATAATTTCCTACTTTTTTTTTTTTTGACAACTCAGATGCCAACTTATTTTGAAGTGGAAATGCTTCAACCCATCTTGTAAGATAGTCTGTGGCTGTCAGTATATACCAGTATCCCTCCTTTGTTGCCGGTAATGGCCCTGTTAAATCCATTTCCACCAATTCAAAGGGCTGACTGACCTGTATTGGAGTCATACTTTGGATTTCTCTTATTTCATATTCTCAATAAGCCCAGGAAAAGTATGAGGGTGGCCTAAGATTCATTCAGGTGTTTAGGCTCCAGCTTTGGTGGAACTGGCCATACCACACCCTAAAGGCTCAGGAACAAAGAGGCGCATAAGAACAAGATATCATTTATTTATTAAAATGTCTTAACTTCAGGGTGTATAACTCATGTTTTTAGAATTCTTGTGGTTGTCAGGGTATCTTGGGATTGTAGATGTGTGTTCATTATGTTCTGAAGGCCAAAACGATGAATGGGTTCAATAAAGAATTAAATCAGTCCCTCAGGATAGGTGCATCAGCTATTAGCCAAGATAATCAGGGATACAGCTCCATGCTCTGCGTGTCCCTAACCCATCCTCTGACTGCCAGATGCTGGGAGTGGACAATGGGATGGCTCACTCAGTGATTGCCTGTTCTGTTCATTCTCTTAGAAGCACCTGGCACTGGCTGCTGTCAGAAGACAGGACACTGGGCTAGATGGACTGTTTGTCTGACCCACTCCGGCAGTTCTAATGTTCAGCAAAAATTACAATCGATTTTTGCCTTTGAGAACGATGTTATAGGAGAGAGTGTATGGCCTTTATTGAATATTTGAGACTCAAGTTGTACACACAAGCAATGTCATGCGGAAAAACACTAAGGGCTGAACTGAGAGGCAAAATAACAGTTGCAAAATGCAATCACCTTTGCTGGACTGAATGAAAACAAAGTTTGGAGACCAGTCCATAAATTTAGTGAGACAGGAACTCTCATGACCCAACAGAATCAACTTCTGCTCTAAAAATAGGAAAAAAAAAGTTAGAATTAAAAATTCCAAATTAGAAATCCCAGTAAAAAACAGCAAGTGCAATACTAGAAACACAGCTGTCATTGCTAAAACTACTAGTGTGAATGTACTTCTATATATTTTCAATGAGTATTTGCTGTTAAAATATAAATTAAATAGCACAGTGACATGCATCTGCACAATAACAAAGCTAAAGGATGAAATCCTAAGAGCACTTCAGGCAATCGCAGCAGCGGATACGACAAACTGGTGAACTGCTCTGAGACTCACTCTGTGCAGCCAGATACACCGATTAGCGATTCTTTGTTTCTGAGGAGGGTATATGTAAAATATTTCACTGAATTAAGGCTCCTGCAGCATCTCAGTAGGTGACATCAGACAGAGAGGAGCAGCAGTGACTAGGCATTGGGGTGTCTGTGCCTTTAAGAACCCACCCGGGGAAACCCATGCTGAGAGGTGCTGTCTGTGGGAGGGGTAGGGTGATATCGGGATGCAGGGGGAGGGGTGCCGGTGCAGCAAAACAAACAAACAAACAAACCCAAGAGCCAGCTGCAGAGGAAAAATTGGTGGGGGCTGAGCACTCACTGGCAGCTCCATGCCCTGCCCCCCCGCACCAGCTCACCTTGGCTCTGCCTCCACCTCCCCTGAGCGGGCTGCCACGTCCTGCTTTTCCCCGCTCCCTCCAGCACTTGTGCTGACCTACAGCTGATGGCGCAAGCCTGGAGGGGTGGGGAGGGGTGGGGAGGAGGAAAGCAGGGTGCTTGGGGAAGAGGCGGGGCCAGGGCGGAGATTTGGGGAGGGATCCAATGGGGGAGGGAGGGGCGGAGTCGGGGCAGGGCGGGGTATTGGGGTAGGGGGGTGCAAGCCCCTTCCACCTGTGCGCCGGAGGGCAAAATATCAGGACAATTCGCATCCTGGCCAAACATCGGTCGGGACGCGGGACAAACAAGTAAATATTGGGACAGTCCCGATAAAATCAGGACGTCTGGTCACCCTAGGGAGGGGAAATAAAAACAATCCCTATTTTTGCAAATACTGGTGTCTCAGCCCACCGGGGTAACTGTTACCCTTCTGCCCCTGCCTGGGCCGGGGTTTGCCCTCTGGCCGCGCCTCACCCCTGGGCTTAACCCTGGCTCCTTCCCCCCCCAGCCCCTCTCCTAACCCTGCCTCCAGCTGCTTGACCCCCTGCCCAGTCGATTTTCGCCCCCTGGTCCAATTTGCCTGCTTTGCCCTTTTTGGACCCCTGTAAAAGCAGTCAGCAGAGGCCGACGGCTCATAAGGGCAGGCTGAAGGGCAGTGGCTTCAGCAGAGGTTACTGGGCATGCTCAGTTCGTGTAAGCAGCTCTGGGCACCCTAAATAGGACCAGGGCCGGCTCTAGGCTTTTTGTTGCCCCAAGCAAAAAAAAATTTTGGCTGCCTCCACCCCAGCCCTGGGCTCCCCCCTGCACCCCGTTGCTGCCCCAGCCCTGGGCTCTCCCACACACACACCCTGTGCTGCCCCAGCTCTGGGCTCCCCGCTTTCCCCCCCACCAGTGCCCCTCCACCCATAACCCCTGCTGCCCCAGCCCTGGGCTCTCCCTCCCCCCCCCCCGCCCCGCCCACTCCTTCCACCCCAGCTCTGGGTCACTGGTAACTTGCTCCCAGGGCGGGTCATTCAGCAGGAATTTTGGATGTGTACAGAACAGACAGGATTGGTTCCCATATGGTTACAGAACTGCAGTAAAGTGGAACAATTTTCAGCTTGTGTTATTGGAGGATATCTGGATGCATATTATAAGACTGTCCTCCATGAATGAGGAAAAGTTGAGGTGCCTTCATTATTCTTTTGTTCCACACTTTGTTTCTATGGGGCATTTGCCAATGCAATATCACTGTCTTCCTTTTAAACAAATAAAACTAATAATAATAAAAAAAGGCAATGGCTGATGAAAATAGCAATTCCTGTCCTAAAAACCACTGGGAAGCATTTCTTGCTCAATTTTATCCTACTTTTTCTACAGCAAATTACAGTGGATCAGTATATTTGATTTGAGAGAAATGAAGTAAGAGCTGCCCAAATTGAGCCTGAGCACTCCTGAATTTTTAGGTGTTCAAATCTGGAAGGCGGGTGCTAGATTCCCTTTCTGAATATTAGCTAAATCTGGAAAGGAAAAGTCAATTTCTGCTTCCATGGCTCAGAGGTGGAAATCCTCCTACGTGCCTGGTACTGCATCTAAAGCTGCCCAGGTCCAGTAGAGCCTCCCCTCCCTTACTTTTCATTTTAAATTCTCCTAGTGGGGTCCACATACCTCCCTTGCTAGGCTCCCGATAGAGAGGGGCACCGTCCAGTTAGTCCACCCAATTCCTTCTTTGGGGGCTGCAAGGTGAGGTCACACCAGTATCCCTAATCCAGTCTGGGGATGTCTTCTGAAGGGGATATCTGGGCCAAAGCCTTCTACTCCTTGGGCACATTGTTCCCCATTCACAGTGCCACCCTGCTCTAGCAGTGAGCTCTCCATTCACAGCAAGCTGCAGCATGAGTATCAGAAGGGGAGCCGTGTTAGTCTGGATCTGTAAAAGCAGCAAGGAGTCTTGTGGCACCTTATAGACTAACAGACGTTTGGGAGCACGAAAGCTCATGCTCCCAAACGTCTGTTAGTCTATAAGGTGCCACAAGACACCTTGCTGCTTTTGCAGCATGAGGTTTCAGCTACCATACTCCCTCCCCCTCCCTTTCCTGTTGATAGTGGCCAAGGGAATGCTGGGAAATGTAGTTCTTTCCCTGCTCCAGGGCTGGCTCTATAGGCAGGGAGCTAACCAAGGAACTACAGCTCCCAAGGCCCCCTGTTGGTTCTCAGCTCCCAGGCTGGATCCCTGCAAATGGGCTGCCCCAAGCACCTACTTGTTTGGCTGGTGCCAAGGCCGCCCCTGAATAGGACATCCCCACAGGGAGCCGGTCTTTACCTTTTCCACCCTGCCGCAGTTACCGGCATGTAAGTAATGGCCTGGGACGTACAGAAGGGCAGGTGAGGTCTGGTGGCTCAGGAGCATGGGGAGGCTGGAGCAGGATGGGAAGGCTGGGGGCTATTGGTGCCACAGCGGGGTAGGTGAAAGGGGCTGCATGCTAGCCTAGGGCGAGGTGCTGTGGGGGGACCATTCTCCTGGTCTGCAGCCTGTGCTGCGCAGATGCCCTGCCAGGGTGTGGGTCAGCCTGGGCAGGGGATGCCCTGAAGCCTCACTACTTGATACCCAGCGGGTTAGTGGCCAGCCCAGCCCAGCAGCAGGTGTGAGCCAGCCTTGCCCTCCTGTAAACTGGGCTGGGGTTCGAGCCGGCGTGGGGCAGGGGCTGGCTGCTGTGCCTGTGCGGAGCCCCAGGACACCTGGCAGGACTGAGTATGGGCGTCTCCCTCTGCCCCCTGGGCGCCCTCCCCCGGCTCGTACCGGTCTCCGTGCCGGCTGCGGGTAACCGCTTGCCCCCATGCGGCAGGCTGGGAATGCGTCTGGGGCTGCCCTGTGCCCGGGGACAGCGACGGCTGCCAGGCTGCTCTCTGGGCAGGGACAAGGCCCCCGTGTCTGCTCACTGCAAGGGCCAGTTGTGGGCATGCTGCCCCGCCCTCCACAGGGCAGCCCGGCCGCCTGCCTGGGACAGGTTGGGGGACTGCCTGCGTGGCCCAGGTGTGGTACTGTCAGCAAGGGGGCAGGACTGGCTTGGGCTGGGGCTACGTCCCTGCCCCACACCACACAGCACCCGGCACGTCCCACGGCCTCAGCTGCATGGAGAGCGCCCAAGCGTGGTGCCCCCGTCCTCTCCTCCAGCATGGTGCGTCCCCCCCCCACACACGTAGGGCTTAGTGCCGCCTTAGCCCTCCCCTCAGTGGCCCCATGTCCAGGCAGCCAGCGGAGAAATTACCTCGTAAAACCACTCATGAAAATTAAAGAAACATATAGCTGAGCGCCCCCCGCCAGCCCCCAGCCCCGGGCTAGCAGGGAGCAGCCCCCTCTGCTGAGCCCCCCCCCCCAGCCCCGGGCTAGCAGGGAGCAGCCCCCTCTGCTGAGCCCCCCCAGCCCCGGGCTAGCAGGGAGCAGCCCGCCCCCAGCCCCGGGCTAGCAGGGAGCAGCCCCCTCTGCTGAGCCCCCCCCCCCAGCCCCGGGCTAGCAGGGAGCAGCCCCCCCCAGCCCCCAGCCCCGGGCTAGCAGGGAGCAGCCCCCTCTGCTGAGCCCCCCCCCAGCCCCGGGCTAGCAGGGAGCAGCCCCCTCTGCTGCGCCCCCCCCCCCCCCCAGCCCCGGGCTAGCAGGGAGCAGCCCCCCCCAGCCCCCAGCCCCGGGCTAGCAGGGAGCAGCCCCCTCTGCTGAGCCCCCCCCCAGCCCCGGGCTAGCAGGGAGCAGCCCCCTCTGCTGAGCCCCCCCCCCAGCCCCGGGCTAGCAGGGAGCAGCCCCCTCTGCTGAGCCCCCCCCCCAGCCCTGGGCTAGCAGGTAACAGCCCATCCTGCTGAGCCCCCCCCCCAGCCCCGGGCTAGCACGGAGCAGCCCCCCCCCACTTCTGAGGGGGTCCCATGATGTCTCCCCTGAGCCCCAGCTCTGGTGGCTGTTGCCTGTGGCGAGCAGGTGGGCTGAGTGCAGGGACAGGCCCTGCCCCAGGGCTATGGGGCACACCCTGTGGGCTGGGCTGCAGGGGACCCCTGGCCTGTGAACATGCCCCACCCACAGGGCCGGGGGAGGGGGGGCTGTATTCACACCTGCTCACTCGTGGAATCACCTTTGCACCGGAGCCCTGTGAAAAACTCATCTGCTGGTCAGTAACATCCTGGTAAGTTGTGCCATTGTGTGTATAGTGGTAGGGTTCCCCTGGATGGTGCTTAGCACACGTTCCACACCCCACAGCCCAGCCCAAGCAGACAGGAGGGCCAAACACCCCAATACCCCCCATCGCATTTACTGCACCTGACGAGCAGAAGGAAGCAGTTGTTGGACTCTGGGGAGGGTCCTGACCTGAGCGTTTGGGCAGTAATCTGCTGCAGCATGTGGTGAGAGACTTTGCTTGACTCTGCTGTAGTTCGTTAAGCGAGGGACCAGCAAACGGTTTCTCTTTCGTTTCTTCTAACCATTTCTGACTTTTATGCCTTGTTACTTGTACTCACTTCAAAGCTCTCTCCTTGTAGTTAATAAACATGTTTGGCTGTTTTAGCTAAGCCAGTGTGTTTAAGTGAAGTGTCTGAAGAACTAGCTAAGGTAATAAACTGGCATATTATTCCATTAAAGGAATAGCGGACTTAATATATCTGCTGTCGAGGCCAGGGCTGGACGTACATTTCTGGGGGAAGATCCAGGACTGGGGTGTGCTGGGGTCACCTTGCCGTGTAACCCAGGCTGGGGAGACCCAGCATGGGGCTGGCTGGGTGCAGTTACACACAAACACTCAGGGGCTGCCCTGCATGCTGGAGGCTGTTTGTGAGCAGCCCCCAACTAGTCTGGCTTGTGCCCTGGTATGTCACAGAGCTGGGCTTTGAAGTGGTCTCTGGCCTGTGAGTGTGCCCCGTCCAGCAGGGGCAGGGGGCACAGGGGTCTGGGACTTACATGTGCAGCAAGATGGGGCCCGGCCCTGGGGGAGAAAGCTGTCCTGCTGCACATGCTGCTGAAAAGGCATCCCGTGCTGTCCAAGGAGCTGTGAGCCCAGGACAGATGGACACTCACAGGAGGCTCACAGAACCTGGGTGGGCTGCATGCCTTCTGGCAGCACTGCGGGGCTGGGCAGGGTCCGAGCAGCCCCCGGATACCACATTGCCATGCAGGACAGAGGGGAAAGGCCTGGCTGCCGTGGGGTGCCCGGAGGGTTTGGCAGGCATCTGGGGGGGATGCAGCTCCCTGTTCAGTCTGTGCTTGGCCCAGCCCTCAGCAGGACAGGAAGGAGCTGGCCCAGTGGGCTGACCTGGCAGGGTTTCGGGGTGGTCTGCAGTCCTGCCACCCTGGGGATCCTGAGCCTTCACCAAACCCCAGGTGACAAAGGGAGAGAGGCAGCTCCTGAAAACTCAGCTTTAATGGCCGACATTTCTGACACTCCAATTGCCAGGCCGCACCTGGTGTCCTCTGTCTCAGCAGCCCCTGGGGGCTGGGCCCCCCAGTGGGGATGGCTCCTTTCCCTGCAGGAGACAGGGCCTCTGTTGGGGGCACTGGTGGGGCTTGGGGGACATCACTCAGTGAATTAAGGCAAATATCGAGAGCTCTGCAGCCGCCCCAGCCTTTCTAACGGGTTTCAGGGTGTGAAAATGACTGGGCTTGTGCATGGCCGTGGGCCCATGGCAGTGCGGGGTGAAGGGCTCGGCACGACACCTGTGCACAAGCTGGCAGTGTCCTAGGGCCGGAGCTCAGGCAGTCATGAGTGTACCAACAGGCTCCGTTCAATACTCTTCGTCTCCCTCCAGAGCCTGCCCTCCATGGCTCCCGGTGGAGGGGTAAGGGCCTTGTGTGCCGTGGCAGAGCCCCCACCCAGTGGGGCTGGTGCCTCTAGCAGGCGGAGCAGCGATCGCTCTTCTCCTGTAGCCCAGGGTTGCGGCGCAGCATGTCCTTGAGGGAGCCGTCCTGCTCTGTCAGCAGCTGGTTGATCTCGTTCTGCTTGTACTCGGTGGAGAGCTTGTGGCCGTATAAGGAGCTCTTCCCCGACGGGGGGTTGGAGTCCCGCTGGGCCCGGCGGGAACAGGCCCGCACCACCAGGTACACCAGTTCAGCCATGTTGAGGATGATGCAGATGCCCGAGGTGGCCAGCATGAAGACAGTGAAGATGGTCTTCTCGGTGGGCCGGGAGATGAAGCAGTCGACGGTGTTGGGGCATGGGTAGGCCTCACACTTGACCAGCCGGATCATCTGGTAACCAGGGTAGATCATATAGAAGATGTACATGAAGACGGCCTCGAAGAGGAGTCGGAATATCACGCTGCAGATGTACGTCCACCACAGAGAGCCCGAGATGCGCATCTTGTGCTTCTTCACCTCCTCCAGGTGCTTGGGGTCGCCGTGTCCCGTCAGCACCAGCAGCTTCTTCTCCTGGTGCTGCTGGTAGGCCACGTGCATGGCCACTAGCAGGGCGGGTGTGGTGACCAGGATCAGCTGCAGGGCCCACAGGCGCACGTGGGAGATGGGGAAGAAGTGGTCGTAGCAGACGCTGTTGCAGCCTGGCTGCTGTGTGTTGCAAGTGAAGGCAGATTTCTCGTCCCCCCAGACACTCTCAGCTGCTACCACCAGCACCATGATCCTGAAGATGAAGATGACAGAAAGCCAGATGCGGCCGATGGCAGTGGAATGGCGGTTCACGCCGCTCACCACTGTGTAGAGGCCTGCCCAATTCATCGTGCCTCACGCCTGCAAGAGACAGCAGCAGATGGTTAGCAGCCCAGAGACCCTAGGGATGGGCCCTGTGGACTGAGAGGAATGGAGACCAGAGGCCAAAAGCAGAAAGGGCTCAAGGGGCAGCATTCACCGTGCTTCTTACTTAGCCCTTTCCTCTGTTGACGTGAGTGTCCACACAGCCTGGCCAGTGATAGCTGGGGGGCCGACCATTCTATGTGTTAGGCTTGGGTGTCTGCAGGTGGGCACCCAAACGGAGTCACCACTAGCGACACTCTTGGTCTGTGTTTCTAGCCCTCATGCTTGTAAAGGAAGCCTGCGGAATGTTGACCACTTTGAAACAAACACCAGGCTCTCTGCCAGAGTCTGCAGGCAGCCTGAGACGCGCACAGGGAGCTAATCCTGACACCTCAGTGAAGTGTTGACTCTGTAACAGTCGTTGGCAGGCAGGATCAAACCTGGGGCTCTGGAGCTTAGTGCATGAGCTCTACAGTATGAGCTAAAAGCCATCTGGCTGTCAGCTAAGGCTGTGGAGCAGACTCATTTTCTCTCTCTCTCTCAGTGGTCTCGGTGCCACTAGATGGGACAGAACCCCACACCCAGGAGGTGTGTGGGTTACACTAACAATGCACTTTTCATTCGCGGCATAGTTCACTCTCATTGCCGATCATTTTGCAGGAACGTCCTACTAATATGCTCATCCCCTCCCTCCTCCTGGGGCTCCCTAGCTCCCAAACCCCCTGCCCTTGCCCCAGCTGTCTGACCTGCCAGCTTCGCCTTGCTGATTTCAGCCCCCCCCGACCCCCCCCCCAAGCTGAGTAGGTAGGAGAAGCTTAGAATACATTGAATGTCCTGTAGGATTGGGGCCTAGGGAGTCTGTGCTGATCAGATTGCTCATTTGCATATTAATTGCAGCAGTCCTCTTCCCCTCCCCCCATCCCTGCCTCAGAGCACAGGGCACTCTGGTGCCTGATTTAGGGCCAGCTGGCTGGAGGACTGGGGTGGGCCCTGACTGCTGTCCTGTGGGGCAGCCGTTCCCCCCCAGCAGTGGTGAGGGGTGCAGTGGGCTACAGCTTTCCCTGGCATGTGCACTGATTGCTGCAGTCAGACCCCCAGCATGGGGCTCTGCTCTTCACCCGCAGCCCGGCCCTGCTGGAGCAGAGAGCTCAGCAGGACAGAGGGCCCCAATCTGGGCAGGTCAGTGGGCTTGCTGAGGAAGGGTCAAGCCCCAAAAGGTGTTGCTGGGGCCAGAGCACTAAGCAGCAGCAGGTGATGTGCTCTCTAGGGCAAGGGCAGCTGTCTCACCCCACATCCCACTAGGGAGCAGCATACACCAAGTGCCACGGGGTCAGGGAACTGCATGGGCCTTTCCTGCTGTTTGCTCCATGCCAGGAGGTGAGGGCACGTGTCACCCTCAAGTGCTCCCCGCCCCGCCTGGGGCCAGCCCCTCGCTCCCCCTACACAACCCCAGCCCTTGTTTGCTCCGCTAATAAGCTGTGCCTGGGTCACCCACTCCCACCAGGACGTCTCCCAGCGCCCTGCTGCCTGCCCCCTTCTCCCAGCCTCTAGCCAGAGCACCACGATGGGGGAGAACGTGGCACAGGCCATCAGAATAGAATGGCACCAGGACCCCTACAACACCTCCCCGCCCCCTGCCAGAGCACTGGGAGAGCCACAGCGTGCCCAGCGGACGAGTGTCCATTCCCCTGCTAGGGCTGCCAGCCCCGGACATACCCAGAAACGCGACTTGCAGCCGTCGCCTGCCTCTGCCCATCGGCTCCGCCTGCGCCACTGACTCCTGCGCAGAGCTCTGCAGAGGGGCAGGAGCAGAAGACGGGTCGGGGCCCTGTAGCGGCCGTGTTACCTTGTGGTGAGGAGTGTGTCCTTTCTGAGCAGCCTGGCAGGGTCCCTGCTAAGCTCTCATGTCTCTGTGCACGGCTCAGCCCCCCGCGCTGCCTGCCCTTGTCTCTATCTGCCGCTGCCCTGCACTGGGAAGTCATATGCTGCTTTATAAACTATTCACATACAATGAGGCCTTTATGGGACCCTGAACAACACACTGTAGAATTCAGATCAAACGCCCTGACTTCCGCCTACCCCCTGCCAAACAAAGTGCCAGTGTCCTGCATTCCAGCCGGGCCCAGCCCTGTGCCCACGAGAACGAGTCTGGCTCCCTGCCCTCCTGGCATGCCAGGGACCCCACCGGGTGCTCTCTCCACTGCCCCCTAACGGGCTCTAAGGACCACGGCCAGCGCCTCACGGTGACGCCAGCTCATGCCCCCTCTGCAGAGGTGACTGTCCCCATGTCCCCAGAGAACAAGCCGGGCTCGCTCTGAAGGGACGGTTCACCCAGAGAACAAGCCAGACTCTCACTGACGGGATGTTTCGCCATGGCCCCAGGGCCCAGAGAACAAGCCGGGCTCTCGCTGACGGGACGTCTCGCCATGGCCCCAGGGCCTAGAGAACAAGCCAGGCTCTCGCTGACAGGACGTCTCGCCATGGCCCCAGGGCCCAGAGAACAAGCCGGGCTCTCGCTGACGGGACGTCTCGCCATGGCCCCAGGGCCTAGAGAACAAGCCGGACTCTCGCTGACAGGACGTCTTGCCAAGGCTCCAGGGCCCAGAGAACAAGCCGGGCTCGCTGACGGGACGTCTCGCCATGGCCCCAGGGCCCAGAGAACAAGCCGGGCTCTCGCTGACAGGACGTCTTGCCATGGCCCCAGGCCCAGAGAACAAGCCGGGCTCTCGCTGACGGGACGTCTCGCCATGGCTCCAGGCCCAGAGAACAAGCCGGGCTCTTGCTGACAGGACGTCTCGCCATGGCTCCAGGGCCCAGAGAACAAGCCGGGGTCGCTGACGGGACGTCTCGCCATGGCCCCAGGGCCCAGAGAACAAGCCGGGCTCTCGCTGACAGGACGTCTCGCCATGGCCCCAGGGCCTAGAGAACAAGCTGGGCTCTCGCTGACAGGACGTCTCGCCATGGCCCCAGGGCCCAGAGAACAAGCCGGGCTCTCGCTGACAGGACGTCTCGCCATGGCCCCAGGGCCCAGAGAACAAGCCGGGCTCGCTGACAGGACGTCTCGCTATGGCCCCAGGGCCCAGAGAACAAGCCGGGGTCGCTCTGACAGGACGTCTCGCCATGGCCCCAGGGCCTAGAGAACAAGCCGGGGTCGCTCTGACAGGACGTCTCGCCATGGCCCCAGGGCCCAGAGAACAAGCCGGGGTTGCTCTGACAGGACGTCTCGCCATGGCCCCAGGGCCCAGAGAACAAGCCGGGGTCGCTCTGACAGGACGTCTCGCCATGGCCCCAGGGCCCAGAGAACAAGCCGGGGTCGCTCTGACAGGACGTCTCGCCATGGCCCCAGGGCCCAGAGAACAAGCCGGGGTTGCTCTGACAGGACGTCTCGCCATGGCCCCAGGGCCCAGAGAACAAGCCGGGGTCGCTCTGACAGGACGTCTCGCCATGGCCCCAGGGCCCAGAGAACAAGCCGGGGTCGCTCTGACAGGACGTCTCGCCATGGCCCCAGGGCCCAGAGAACAAGCCGGGGTTGCTCTGACAGGACGTCTCGCCATGGCCCCAGGCCCAGAGAACAAGCCGGGCTCGCTCTGAAGGGACGGTTCGCCATGGCCCCAGGGCCCAGAGAACAAGCCGGGCTCGCTCTGAAGGGACGGTTCGCCATGGCCCCAGGGCCCAGAGACCAAGCCAGGCTCTCACTGACGGGACGTCTTGCCATGGCCCCAGGGCCCAGAGAACAAGCCGGGCTCGCTCTGACAGGACGTCTCGCCATGGCCCCAGGGCCTAGAGAACAAGCCGGGGTCGCTGACGAGACGTCTCGCCATGGCCCCAGGGCCCAGAGAACAAGCCGGGGTCGCTCTGACAGGACGTCTCGCCATGGCCCCAGGCCCAGAGAACAAGCCGGGCTCGCTCTGAAGGGACGGTTCGCCATGGCCCCAGAGCCCAGAGAACAAGCCGGGCTCTCGCTGATGGGACGTCTCGCCATGGCCCCAGGGCCCAGAGAACAAGCCGGGCTCGCTCTGAAGGGACGGTTCGCCATGGCCCCAGGGCCCAGAGAACAAGCCAGGCTCTCACTGACTGGACGTCTTGCCATGGCCCCAGGGCCCAGAGAACAAGCCGGGCTCTCGCTGACAGGACGTCTCGCTATGGCCCCAGGGCCCAGAGAACAAGCCGGGCTCTCGCTGACAGGACGTCTCGCCATGGCCCCAGGGCCCAGAGAACAAGCCGGGGTCGCTCTGACAGGACGTCTCGCCATGGCCCCAGGGCCCAGAGAACAAGCCGGGCTCTCGCTGACAGGACGTCTCGCCATGGCCCCAGGGCCCAGAGAACAAGCCGGGCTCTCGCTGACAGGACGTCTCGCCATGGCCCCAGGGCCCAGAGAACAAGCCGGGGTCGCTCTGACAGGACGTCTCGCCATGGCCCCAGGCCCAGAGAACAAGCCGGGCTCGCTCTGAAGGGACGTCTCGCCATGGCCCCAGAGCCCAGAGAACAAGCCGGGCTCGCTCTGAAGGGACGGTTCGCCATGGCCCCAGAGCCCAGAGAACAAGCCAGGCTCGCTGACGGGATGTCTCGCCATGGCCCCAGGGCCCAGAGAACAAGCCGGGCTCGCTCTGACAGGACGTCTCCCCATGGCCCCAGGGCCCAGAGAACAAGCCGGGGTTGCTCTGACAGGACGTCTCGCCATGGCCCCAGGGCCCAGAGAACAAGCCGGGGTCACTGACGGTACGTCTCCCCATGGCCCCAGGCCCAGAGAACAAGCCGGGCTCGCTCTGACAGGACGTCTCGCCATGGCCCCAGGGCCCAGAGAACAAGCCAGGCTCGCTCTGACAGGACGTCTCGCCATGGCCCCAGGGCCCAGAGAACAAGCCGGGGTCGCTGACGGGACGTCTCCCCATGGCCCCAGGCCCAGAGAACAAGCCGGGCTCGCTCTGACAGGACGTCTCGCCATGGCCCCAGGGCCCAGAGAACAAGCCGGGCTCTCGCTGACAGGACGTCTCGCCATGGCCCCAGGGCCCAGAGAACAAGCCGGGCTCTCGCTGACAGGACGTCTCGCCATGGCCCCAGGGCCCAGAGAACAAGCCGGGCTTGCTGCCAAGAGCCCCAAGCCCCTGGGACGGGAGACAGGGCAGGGCTCAGACTGCAGGAGCAGAGCCGGCAGCAGGGCTAGTGCTGCCGCCGGAGGCGTGCTCAGGAGGAAGTTCTTGTGGGAGCCGCGAGCTCTGGAGCCCTAGAGAGCAGGGAGCTCCCCATTGCACCCCGGGGAGCAGGGGGCCCCACGAGGTGAGACAGGGCTCCAAGGGGGGCTCTCTGCTGCCATCTGCTCGGGAGCTGACTGCGGGGGCCAGGCCTTATTTGCCTTTCAGTTCTGTGGTATTTGGGGGGGTTTTGGTTAAAATGCAGTGAAGTTTTGATTTGGGGGCAATGAGACACTCTTGAGTCTCTTGGGAAAGGGCGGGACAAGAGAAGCGCCCTGGCTGTGCTGGGGTCACTCGGACGGAGCTCTGGCCTGGCCTGGCTGGAAGGGGCTGGGTACAGGTGGGAAATGGGGTGGGGTTAGTTGCTGGCAAAGGCCGGGTGTCACTGTGCCTGTGCTAAGCAAGGACTCCAGATGGCCTGTCCCAGGGCTGATGGCTGGTACAGTGCTCAGGGGAGTTGGATGGCCAGAGACCAGCCGTGGCTATGGGGGTGTCACCTCCCTGCCCCGCAATTGAACCTACAAATCCTGTGAGCGGGGTCAGGTGGTGCTGGGGAGCTGCTGCCCCACCCAGGACAGCAAACAGAGGGGGACCAGCCACCGCTGGCTCATCATGAGCCAGGTGCAGCGGCTGGGGAAGGCCTGAGCTTGGGCTGCTGGGAAGGACCTGGGGCAGGAGGCTTTGACCCAAGTTCCATATAAGCTGTGCAGCCGCACAGCTGCCTATTAAGCCCCACACAGGGGCTCAGGGCTGCAGTGAGGAGAGGTGGACCTGCTGCGGCCAGGGGAGAGGTGCCCCTCCCTCGGTCTGGCCCAGGCCAGCCGGAGCTGCTGCAGCCGGTGAAAGGCACCTCTCCCCCTGCCCCAAGCTGCTGCAGTGAGAGAGGACTGGGGGGAGTCCTCTCTCCCCACTGCAGCCCCAGGGCAGCTTGCACCCCAAGCCCCTCATCCCCAGCCCCACCCCAGAGCCCACCCCCCCACACCCCAACCCTCTGCCCCAGCCCTGAGCTCCCTCCCACACCCTGAACACCTCATCCCCATCCCAGAGCCTGCACCCCCAGCCAGAGCCCTCACTCGCCCCGCACTCCAACCCTCTGCTGGAGCCCTGAGCCCCCTCCTGCACCCTGAGCCCTTCATCCCCCCACCCCCTGCACCCCAACCCTCTGCTGCAGCCCTGAGCCGCCTCCTGCACCCTGAGCCCTTCATCCCCCCACCCCAGAGCCCACCCACCCCCTGCACCCCAACCCTCTGCTCCAGCCCTGAGCTCCCTCCCACACTCTGAACCCCTTGGCCCCACCCCCACCACATGAATGTTGTTACATGCTCCAATATGAGGGTCATGTGTCACTCAACACCTCCATAGTGGTGCACATAACAAAATTCATTCTGCACATGGACATAACAAATTAGAGGGAACCCTGGGTCTGACTGAAGGGGTGTAAGTGAATTATGACTTGCAGGTTGGCCCACATTTATTGTGTTGTCTCCCCTCCCCCCAGGGTTGGTTTTGAACCCCTGGGTGCAGGGCTTGAGACGGACGCTGTTGCATATCAGAGGTGCCCTGGAGGGGTGTATAGGTTCCCAAGTTTCTGAGTAGGGGCTTGAGCTGAGGTTGACCTTTTAGGAACTCCTGGAGAACTGAACCCAGCCCATCTTGCTGCCGACCCTGACCCCCACCAGCAGAAGGGTTAAAATTGTTTGTATTATCGCCATGGGCCCAGCCGTGCCAGATGCTGCACAAACTTAGACCATACGAGCCATGCGCAGCAGAGCTGGAAAAGGGAGGGATGTGACACTTGTGAGGTGGCCATAATAATGAACTAGCAGTGAGGAGACAGAGAGGGCTGAGACGCCCATAAGCATAGCTCTGCCTGCAGAACAGACAGTGTCAGGGAAGGGGGCTGGAGAGCTGGAGGGATGTGCCCACCACGCACACATGGTGACACCATCAGGGAAGGCCAGGTGGGGAGCCAGGGCAGAGATGGAGTCAGGAGTGGAGTAGGGGGACCAGTCAGCAAATGTGAAAAATCAGGACTGGGGTGGGGAGGGGGTAATAGGAGCCTATATAAGAAAAAGACCCCAAAATCGGGACTGTCCCTATAAAATCGGGACATCTGGTCACCCTAGGGTGGAGGCAGCCAGGGGGTGGGAAGGGAGATGGAGGTGGGGGGGGGAGTCAGGCAGGGGAGCTGCGGGGGAGAGATGGAGGAGGGCTGAGGAGCCTTGGAAGGGGGGAAATGGGCTGGGGGGGAGGCAGGGAGCCAGGCCAGCGATACCAGTGGGCGGGGCAGGCTAGATGGAGCCAGGGCTGGGCGATGATAGCAGCAGGGCAGGGTCTGGTGTTTGCAATTCAGGCGTTACTAACTAGATCTAGGGTTACCAGATAGCAACTGTGAAAAAACAGGACAGGGGGTGGGGGGTAATAGGCGCCTATAGAAGAAAAAGGTCCCCAAAAACTGGACTGTCCCTTTAAAAACTGGACATCTGGTCACCCTAACTAGATCTGTATGAGCGGGGGGCAGGGCAGAGTTCGCAACCCACCCGTCTGGGTGCTGGTTTCAGGGCTCAGCATTCGGGGCTCCCTGCTCCTGAGTGAGGCTGGAGCAGCCCAGTCCACAGGCAGCAGGGAAAGCAGGCTGGGGTGCCGCTGGGGAACACAGCCAGCGGGTCCGAGCGAGGGTCAGTTCCCTGAGCGGGAGTGGTGCTGTGTGCGTTCACAGGCGCTGTACGGGGACAGCCTGGATGCCCGGTCAGCAGCTGTTGTGTGCTTTGTGGGGACAGGAACTCTCCCGCCCTGCGGGGCAGATCTGGGGATGCACCTTGTGGAGTGCAGCATGACGAGCAGGACCGCAGGCCAGCTGTGACCCAGCTCCAGCACGCCCAGGCTCTGTGGGGCAGTGTTGGCACTGGCCCCATGGCAGGGGCTCTGGGCTAGAGGGCCCGACACAGCATTGCCCAGATGGCCCTTGCTAAGGCACCCACATGCAGAGGCCAGAGGCAGCTTTTGCTGAGGTTGCAGGAGTCGGCTTTGGGGGAGTGCAAGGAGCAGTGCAGACCAGGCCAGCACTCCACGGCGTAGGTCCCTGGGAGCTTCCCCAGCACCAGCATGGCCACAGCAGAGCGCTCTGCTCCCAAACATGTGCCACGTTCCCCGCAGGGGTTACCAAGCTGCTGCCGCCGCATGATGGTCCTGGCCACAGGAAGCCTGGCTTTGGCCAGAGGCGGGCCCAGTGAGAAGCCTGTTCCTAGACAGCCCAAGAGGTGTGAACACACCTGAACCCTGACTGCCGCAGGCCAATGGCCCATCTTGGCCCATTGCCTGCCTCTGGCAGACGTAATCCCCATGTGCCCATGGGGTAGCATCCGCCAGGCCAGAGACGTGTCACAGGGTGAGATGGTCCTTCCGGGGGTGCCCCTGGGCCAGATGCAGCCCACCGCCCCATAGGGCCAGGGGACAAGGAGCCCATCCGGGCGTGCGGGAGACAGAAGTGGACAGGCAGCCAGTGGGTTGGTGAGAGGGAGCTGGGCAGAGACCTGCAGGCTGAGATGCCCCAGCAGAGCCCCAACGCCGGGGGACCGAGGGAAAGCCCCTGAGGCGAAGGCAGCCCCAGAAAGCAGGACTGGGCTTATCCTGCCCCAAGGGAGAACATGTTTGCGCCCAGGTCTGAGGCCAAGGAGGAGCCCTGGGAGAGGCCGAGAGGGGAAGTGGTGGAGTTTGCTGCCAAGTGAGCAGGGCTGCCAGCAGGAAGGAGCCCAGCTGTGCAGGGAGAGGCCCTGGGAAGGAGAAGAGGGCAGAGAGCCCACCAAAGAGGGTTGTTGTGGGGCCCCTGCACAGCCCAGGAAGGAGGCTGCCCCAGGAGGGCTGAGTCCAGAGGATGGGCTGAAAAGAGATGAAGAGAAGCGAGACCCTCAGGAAGCCAGGCTGTGTCTAGCTTACGCTGGGGCAGGAAGCTGGTTTGGTTTGGACTTTGATACCCCAACGGGGTGGGGGTGGGGCGCCTCTTGTGGAGGGCCAAGTCACCAAGAATTGGGGGTGTGGGGAGGGGAGCGGCTAGGGTACTTGCAGCGCCATTCTGTCCCCGCTACGGGGCCGGTGTCCTTACGAAGGTTCTTCGCCCCCGTAGAGATGGCTGTGCTCTTCGGACGCCTCCCCCGGGCAGCGCTGGTTGTCCCAGACTGTCCCATAATGGAAGTTACATCTCTGGCACCCCACAGTCACCTGTCGCTTGACAAGCCAAGGCCCCTCGTGTAGATTTAACAGGGGCAGGACAATCCCGGGGCTCAAAGCGACTAACTGCCCTGTTGCCAAGGGCAACTATTGATGGGAGAAGGAGCTGATGTGTTGAGACTGTGTGGGACTTTGCAGAGCATGAACAGTCCTCTTCAAGAGTCTCCTGGAAAAATGATGGGCTCTAAGTAACCACCTTTTTCCTGTGCAGTGAAATAGAACTGGGGCGAGGTCATGTTCAAAGTTGCTCTGGTTTAAAATCTCCCCTTTTGTTAAACACGCACAAGGTACAAGCCCCTGCCTGGCTGCTGTACGTTCAGTGTAAACCTGGCTTGTATCAATGGAGCTTAGCTCACTTCGCCACTGATACAAGCCAAGCTCCAGCTGAATTCAGAGAGTCCACACAGGGTCCGTTTCATTCCAGCTGTTAACAAGCCCGTCTAGTTGCACAGGGGCGACTCTGTATAGGGACAGAACCTTGGTGTCCTTGTCTCGGCTTGAGCCATGGGTGCGCCAAGGCTAGGCCGGTTTGAGTCCCTCTTCACAGTGAGTTCCATTGCCGTAGGTGGAGCTGCCCAGGATGTGGGCGCTCCCAGGGAGGAAGCTGTGGCAGTAGCGGGTGCTTTTCAGGGCAGTACGTGTAGCATGAGGGGATGTTTGTGATCATACAGAAAATGCTGCTGCTGAAGAGCCCCGGTGGCTAGATGCAACGGTGGTGAGTGGCTGAATAGGAGACAGGCCTTGATGGGGGTCAGAGTTAAAGCTGTTTTTTGATAAATCTGAGCTGTAGACAAACCACAGGATTATAATAAACCCAGGAAATGCCCACTAGGCCCAGCTAAAGGAAACGGAAAGGACCTCATCCCTAAAGCCGCAAATACTTGCATCTCTTGGGCAGCTGTAAACCTGTCTGCTGGTCACCTGAGAATCCTTGTGGGCAGTGTTCCCTCTCATTTGTTATGTTCGTGTGTGGAATTCATTTTGTTGTGTGCACCACTATGGAGGTGATGTGTGACGCCACTGTCATATTGGTGCACACAACAAAATTCATGTGGTGGGGGTGGGGCTGGGGTTCAGAGTGTGGGACGGGGCTCAGGGCTGGGCAGAGAGTTGGGGTGCAGGGGAGTGAGGACTCTGGCTGGGAGTGTGGGCTCTGGGGTAGGGGATGAGGGGCTCAGGATGCAGGGGGGGCTCAGGGCTGGGGCAGATAATTGGGGTCTGGGGGGTGCAGGCTCTGAGGTGGGGTCGAGGGGCTTGGGGTGGGGGTGGGGCTCAGGGCTGGGCAGAGGGTTGGGGTCTGGGGGGTGCGGGCCAGGGATGAGGATTTTGGGGTGCGGCAGGAGGAGAGGCTCCTCTCCCCTGGCTGCAGCAAGTCCAGGGCAGGTCCGTGCTGGGGCCGGTGGGGAGGGGCGCCTCTCCCCCAGCCACGGCAGGTCCATGCCAGAGTGCAGCTGAGTTCTTGCTTTACATAAGAACGGCCGAACCGGGTCAGACCAAAGGTCCATCCAGCCCAGTATCCTGTCTACCGACAGTGGCCAATGCCAGGTGCCCCAGAGGGAGTGAACCTAACAGGTAATGATCAAGTGATCTCTCTCCTGCCATCCATCTCCATCCTCTGACGAACAGAGGCTAGGGACACCATTCCTTACCCATCCTGGCTAATAGCCATTTATAGACTTAGCCACCATGAATTTTGGGGCTGCGATGGCCACCAAGGGACCCTGGGAAGGGTGTGAGTGCAGGGAGAGGGCTGCATTTCCCTGTCACTGTGCAGGGAAGGGGGAGGCCTCCCCTGGGCTTGGAGAGGAGGGGTGTAGCACACTGGAGCTGGGGGGAGCAAGGGGGGGAGCACTCCAGAGTAGGGTCTGGTAGCTAGGGGGAGCTAGGGTGGGTGCACACCAGAGCTGGGTCTGGTACCCAGGGGGGTGCACACCGGAGCTGGAGCTGGTAGCCCTGGGGAGCGGGGGGAGCACACCGGAGCTGGGCCTGGTACCTGGGGGGGTACACACCGGAGCTGGGTCTGGTACCTGGGGGGGTACACACCGGAGCTGGGTCTGGTACCCGGGGGGGGGGCGGGGGGGGACACACTGGGTGGTGTGCACTGTACATCGGAGCTGGGTCTGGTACCCGGGGGGGGGGTGCACACCGGAGCTGAGTCTGGTAGCGGGGGGGGAGCACACCGGAGCTGGGTCTGGTACCCGGGGGGGGAGCACACCGGAGCTGGGTCTGGTACCCGGGGGGGAGCACACCGGAGCTGGGTCTGGTACCCGGGGGGGGAGCACACCGGAGCTGGGTCTGGTACCCGGGGGGGAGCACACCGGAGCTGGGTCTGGTACCTGGGGGGGGTGCACACCGGAGCTGGGTCTGGTACCCGGGGGGTGGGGTGCACACCGGAGCTGGGTCTGGTACCCAGGGGAGGTGCACACCGGAGCTGGGTCTGGTACCCAGGGGGGGTGCACACCAGAGCTGGGTCTGGTACCCGGGGGTGTGCACACCGGAGCTGGGTCTGGTATCCGGGGGGGTGCACACCGGAGCTGGGTCTGGTACCCGGGGGGGTGCACACCAGAGCTGGGTCTGGTACCCGGGGGGGGTGCACACCGGAGCTGGGTCTGGTACCCGGGGGGGTGCACACCGGAGCTGGGTCTGGTACCCGGGGGGGGAGCATGCAGACAGTAACCGAGTCAATGTGGCAGGTGTGACATGGTGCAGACCCAAACAGGGCAAGCCCTGGCCTGTGTGGAGCTGAGCGAGCCCCAGGCTGGAGTCAGGGACTGGCTGTGCTGCAAGTGACCCAATGGGGATCACCCCATCAATGGCAGCCTAGCACCAGCCTCTTCCAGCAGCTGACGGTGCCTAGACCGGGGCGCTAGCCGGATAGATGTGAGATGCTGCCTCTGGGCAGCCCCACTCACTGTGCACCCCTGCGACAAGCTGTCAGCACAGCAGTTCTGCCGGGAGCGGGAGTGGCCCTCTGCCTGTTGGGGGTGCAGAGGGTTGGTGGGCGCTCAGGCTGTCTCACTGGAAATGGCCCAGCTGGGCAGTGACAGGAGGGGGGAGCCCACCCCCCGGAGGGTCAGCACGGGTCGGGCAGGGACGGGAGGGGGGAGCCCTGCCCCCGGAGGGTCAGCACGGGCCGGGCAGGGACGGGAGGGGGGAGCCCTGCCCCCGGAGGGTCGGCGTGGGCCGGGCAGCGACGGGAGGGGGGATCCCTGCCCCCGGAGGGTCAGCACGGGCCGGGCAGGGACGGGAGGGGGGAGCCCTGCCCCCAGAGGGTCAGCGCGGGCCGGGCAGGGACGGGAGGGGGGAGCCCTGCCCCCAGAGGGTCAGCGCGGGCCGGGCAGGGACGGGAGGGGGGAGCCCTGCCCCCAGAGGGTCAGCGCGGGCCGGGCAGGGACGGGAGGGGGGAGCCCTGCCCCCAGAGGGTCAGCGCGGGCCGGGCAGGGACGGGAGGGGGGAGCCCTGCCCCCAGAGGGTCAGCACAGGCCGGGCAGCGACGGGAGGGGGGATCCCTGCCCCCAGAGGGTCGGCGCGGGCCGAGAGGGAGCCCTGCCCCCGGAGGGTCAGCACGGGCCAGGCAGGGACGGGAGGGGGGAGCCCTGCCCCCGGAGGGTCGGCACGGGCCGGGCAGGGACGGGAGGGGGGAGCCCTGCCCCCGGAGGGTCGGCGCGGGCCGGGCAGGGACGGGAGGGGGGAGCCCTGCCCCCGGAGGGTCGGCGCGGGCCGGGCAGGGACGGGAGGGGGGAGCCCTGCCCCCGGAGGGTTGGCGCGGGCCGAGGGGGAGCCCTGCCCCCAGAGGGTCAGCACGGGCTGGGCAGCGACGGGAGGGGGGATCCCTGCCCCCAGAGGGTCGGCGCGGGCCGAGGGGGAGCCCTGCCCCCGGAGGGTCGGCACGGGCCAGGCAGGGACGGGAGGGGGGATCCCTGCCCCCGGAGGGTCAGCGCGGGCCGGGCAGGGACGGGAGGGGGGAGCCCTGCCCCCGGAGGGTCGGCGCGGGCCGGGCAGGGACGGGAGGGGGGAGCCCTGCCCCCGGAGGGTCGGCGTGGGCCGAGGGGGAGCCCTGCCCCCAGAGGGTCAGCACGGGCTGGGCAGCGACGGGAGGGGGGATCCCTGCCCCCAGAGGGTCAGCACGGGCCCGGCAGCGACGGGAGGGGGGATCCCTGCCCCCGGAGGGTCGGCGCAGGCCGAGGGGGAGCCCTGCCCCCGGAGGGTTGGCGCGGGCCGGGCAGGGAGGGGAGGGGAGAGCCCTGCCCCCGGAGGGTCGGCACGGGCCGAGGGGGAGCCCTGCCCCCGGAGCGTCGGCACATGTTGGGTATCATTCTGGGGTTGGCAGCTGGAGTAGAACAAAGTCTCAGCTGTGGCCCGTCTGCCCAAGCCAAGGTGTGTGGGGTGGGTGTCGGATGTGGGAACAGCAGGCGTGGAGGCCCCTAGGCGAGGAGCAGGCTGGATCTGAGCTTTGTCTCCTCTGGCCCCAGGCTCCAGGTCTGGGAAAATCCAGCAGCTGCAGCAAGGGGTCTGCCCCACCCCCAGGAGGTGCTGGAGGTTGCTTAGAGCCCCATGAGCTGGGACGGTAGCTGAGGCTTGGGAGGGCTGCAGAGGCGTTTGTGAGCTAGCTGCCCATATGGTAAAGGCAGCTGGAGAACAGGCCTCAGCAGGGACTGCCGGTACCGGGGGAGCCACAGAGGAGGAGTAAATCCACTCACATGCCTCTTGGCTCGCGAGTGGGGCAGCCACAGCTCCCGGGTCAGGGCAGCCGGTGGGGGGTGGAGACGGAGCAGAAAGCACTCTCATTCGTGGGCGAGAGTCCCGGTGAAGCCGCGCTCAGCCCCACAATGAGAGCCTGGAAAGGCAGCAGAACCCCTTTAACTCTGCCCGGGCTCCCCTTGCCGCTGGCACCCAGGGGGCGAGCGCCTTTCCTCCCACATCCCTGGCAGAAAGCTGGCCCCCATCACCCTCCGCCCCCTGCCTACCCACACGGCTCCTCCAGCTGGCGAAGGGATGGGGAGGGAAGAGACCCTTCATCCAGCCCTGGGGGAGGGGAGAGCTTGCCTCAGCTGGGCTGGGCTGTGGAGAGGAGACCCCTCAGCTAGGGGGGTTACCTCCGGGACCCCTTGCCTAGGGCTCTTGGGGCAGCATGGAGAGCTGTGAGCCAGAGCCCTGTGCTGGGCCCCGCTCCCAGGGGGTGGGAGTTGGGGGCCAGCCTCTGGAGAAGGCTGAGGCAGCGCGTGCTGTGGAGAGGGGCCCCAGACTCACCGCTGGCACCGAGGAACAGGTAGGGCACTGTGCAATTATCCTCTGGCAAGTGCCGTGCTTCAGCAGCGCTGGGACCTTTATACTGGCCCTCCCCTGCCGCCCAGGCCAGCCCTCGGAATCAGCCAGGGAGTGGGGCTGATGCCATCCAGCCTTGCTCACTCTCCAGGTAAACAGCCTCAGGTGTGTCCAGCTGTGCCCCTTGGCTGCCAGCCCTGCCTTTCTGCAGGATCCCCACTCTGGGCCAGGCAGACAGGCCCACACCCACTGCCTGCCACAGCCCTTCTCTGGGCCCATTAGCCACGGGCCCCCCGCGAGGGCAGCTGCACCAGAACTAACTGCTGAGCTTGGACTCCTAGGGCAGGGGAGAGCCCAGAGCTGGCAGTGCCAGGCCCACCTGCAGGAGGGCATGACAGGGCCTGGACCCGACTCCAGCTGGGGGCTGCAGCAGCCCAAGTTTCCCTGCAGGGCCCCCTAGCCCGTGAGCCTCTCCTGTCTCCCCAGGACAACGGCTGGTGGGGTCCGCGCGGCCAAACATCGCCCAGCCCTCGGTGCCTCGGCCCAGGCCCTCCCAGCTTCCCTGGGACGCTGAATTTCAACAAGTCCAACCCTGCTGTGGGCAGCTGCAAAGGCAAATACAGGCTGTAACCGATTAACTCGGACACTGGGGCCTGCACCCAGCTCCAAGGTCTCTGCAGCTGAACACAGAGCCAAAAACCAGCCTATGCAACCCCTGCCTACCCTGGCACGAGGTGACCTCTGGACCCAGGCTCCTGTTTGGCCCAGGAGGGAACAGCAAGAAATGCAGCTTCCAAACTCAGCACCAACCTTCATCTCAGCTTGGAGGCCGGGCACTGAGCCAGGGCCCTCTGCTCCTGGGGCAACTGGGCCCTCCCCCGCTGACCCCCAGCACAGCTAAGGACCCAGCTCCCAGCCTTCCGGCGACATGGCTTGGGGGGGACAACTTGGTGTGGGGCAGGAGGGGGTTGAGAGGGAGACGTTGGGGGGCTCTGTTGGTTTGAAGGTGCTGTGTGTGGGGTGACTGGGTTAGAGGTGGTTTGGAAGGGCAGTTGGGTAGGGGAGCTATGGGGCTGGTTAGGTGTGGGGGGAGTTTGAAGGGGTGTGTGGGATAGAGGATTGTGTTAGAAGGGGCTGTATTAGGTAGGGTGGTTAGGGATTGTGGGGCTGTGGGTGGGGTGTTAGAGCTGAGGAGTCATATTGGGTGTGCTGTGGGGGTTGTTTAGGTTGGGAGAGCTGTGTCGGGGGGGGGGTGCTCAAGGCCGCTGAGAGGGCAGACTGGCTAAACAGGGTCGACAAAGCCGGGCGCCGGGCCACGGGCCCCCTTCCAGACTGCCGGGCCCCAGTAATTCGTACCGGCTTCCCCCCTGACTGGCCCTGGGCGTGCTGTCTGGGGGGCAGTCTCAGGGGCACTGGGGGACTGGATGAGGAGCTATGGGGATCAGGTGCGGTTGGGGGGGCTGTATCAAGGACATCCGGGGCTGGGTGTGGAGCTGTGGCTGAGGGGGTTGGGGGGCTGTGTCGGGGGTCAGGTAGTGGGTGGGATTAGCTGGGAGGGGGCCACTGGCTAGGAAGGCTGGCCCAGGGGGGAGGGCACAAGCCTGGGTGAAGATCTAGGTTCAGTTCCACACTGGGCCACACTCATCCGGTAGCGCTTGGGCATGTCCCGCAGGGGACGTGTGCACTGCAGTCAGACGCCCGCTGACCCGGGCTCGTGGGGCGGCACTAAGGGGCGGTGTAGCTGCTGGGGCATGGGCTTGGCCTGGAGCTGAGGCTCTAGGACCCTGTGAGGTGAGGAGTCCCAGAGCTGCCGCCTGAGCCCCCAGGGCAATGAAACAGCCCCCCCCCCCACACACACAGGAGGCGTGAGGCAGGGCAGAGGATCAGGTCCTGCCAAGGGGTGGCTGCCAGCAGCGTTATCGCCTGGCTCAGCGCTCGCCTCTGCCCACAGGAAGGGAAGGGCCTGGCGCAGAGTGCAAGCCAAACAAGGAGCACAGATTACGCAGCTGAGCTCTGCAGGGAATGCCCAGCAGGGGGTGCTGGGGGGGGCAGGGCAGGGCCCTGGTTATGGGGGGAGCCCCCGGCTGCTCCAGCCCAGCCTCTCCCAGCAGGGGGTGCTGGGGGGGGCAGGGCAGGGCCCTGGTTACGGGGGGAGCCCCCGGCTGCTCCAGCCCAGCCTCTCCCAGCAGGGGGTGCTGGGGGGGGCAGGGCAGGGCCCTGGTTACGGGGGGAGCCCCCGGCTGCTCCAGCCCAGCCTCTCCCAGCAGGGGGCGCTGGGGGGGGGCAGGGCAGGGGCCTGGTTACGGGGGGAGCCCTCAGCTGCTCCAGCCCAGCCTCTCCCAGCAGGGGGCGCTGTGGGGGGCAGGGGAGGGCCCTGGTTACGGGGGGAGCCCCCGGCTGCTCCAGCCCAGCATCTCCCAGCAGGGGGCGCTGTGGGGGGCAGGGCAGGGCCCTGGTTACGGGGGGAGCCGCCGGCTGCTCCAGCCCAGCCTCTCCCAGCAGGGGGCGCTGTGGGGGGGCAGGGCAGGGCCCTGGTTACGGGGGGAGCCGCCGGCTGCTCCAGCCCAGCCTCTCCCAGCAGGGGGCGCGGTGGGGGGCAGGGGAGGGCCCTGGTTACGGGGGGAGCCCCCGGCTGCTCCAGCCCAGCGTCTCCCAGCAGGGGGCGCTGTGGGGGGCAGGGCAGGGCCCTGGTTACGGGGGGAGCCCCCGGCTGCTCCAGCCCAGCATCTCCCAGCAGGGGGCGCTGTGGGGGGCAGGGCAGGGCCCTGGTTACGGGGGGAGCCGCCGGCTGCTCCAGCCCAGCCTCTCCCAGCAGGGGGCGCTGTGGGGGGGCAGGGCAGGGCCCTGGTTACGGGGGGAGCCCCCGGCTGCTCCAGCCCAGCGTCTCCCAGCAGGGGGCGCTGGGGGGGGGCAGGGCAGGGCTCTGGTTACGGGGGGAGCCCCCGGCTGCTCCAGCCCAGCCTCTCCCAGCAGGGGGCGCTGGGGGGGGGCAGGGCAGGGCCCTGGTTACGGGTGGAGCCGCCGGCTGCTCCAGCCCAGCATCTCCCAGCAGGGGGCACTGTGGGGGGCAGGGCAGGGCCCTGGTTACGGGGGGGGGGAGCCCTCAGCTGCTCCAGCCCAGCCTCTCCCAGCAGGGGGCGCTGTGGGGGGCAGGGGAGGGCCCTGGTTACAGGGGGAGCCCCCGGCTGCTCCAGCCCAGCCTCTCCCAGCGGGGGCGCTGTGGGGGGCAGGGCAGGGCCCTGGTTACGGGGGGAGCCCCCGGCTGCTCCAGCCCAGCCTCTCCCAGCAGGGGGCGCTGTGGGGGGCAGGGCAGGGCCCTGGTTACAGGGGGAGCCCCCGGCTGCTCCAGCCCGGCCTCTCCCAGCGGGGGCGCTGTGGGGGGCAGGGCCGGGCCCTGGTTACGGGGGGAGCCCCCGGCTGCTCCAGCAGGCGTGCTGGTTGTGGCTGGTAGTGGGAGCAGGGTGGCGGGGAGGTTGCATCAGCAGTGACTTGCCGGGCTGGGAAAGGCCTGGGGGCGGTAGCTGGTATGATAAAACTGGCTGAGTCAGCTAGGTGCAGCCTGGGGCTAGTGCGCTGCATCCTCCCGCCACCCCCGGCTGTGCCCCCCAGCTACCATCTCCCCTCACGCTCTTGCCTGACCCCCTGACTTCAAGGCTGGGGCGGGGGGGAGCAGAGCCAGCCTAGCCCTGGGTGGAGGGGGGCAGAGGCTGGAATAGCTGGGAGGGAGGGGGTTTGAGCTTTTCCCCGCTGTAGTTAGAAATGCAGGCAGAGCTCCCCCCCCAGTCCAGGAAGCCCCTCGGATGAGCCGGGGGCAGGAGCACGGTTTGGGCTGCAAGCTCAGAGGACAAGGGGCTCTTCCTGCTAGGCCCTGGCTGGCTCAAGCCCAAAGCCACAGTCTGCTCCCCCGCCAGCCTGGGAAGCAGGCGAATCCATCGGCAGCCCAGGCAGATGCTGTGGCCCCCTCCCCCGAGCCAGCCTGGCCCAAGCTGGGGGAGGTGCAGCCAGTGGGCTTGAGCCCAGCAGCCTTTATTCACACTGTAGCAGCTGTCAGTCTGTCCCTCCACTGAGCCATCGCGTGGGGCAGGCAGGCACCCTCAGCTTCGCCCTGCCGCTCCCTCCAGCCGTCCCTCGCAGCGTGGCTGGGTGCAGAGCGCCTGGCTCTGCCACACTGAGATTACCGGTAACTCTGCAGGGGGAGGGGAGACAGTGAGGGTGGGGGCAGGTCCTGCAAGGGAGGGAGACATGCTGGGCCTGCCAGCCCCACAGTATCCTGTAACCAGCTGCCACCCTAGGCTGGGGAGCAGCAGCCCCTTGTCCCCCAGCACAGGGCTGAGCCCCACTGCCTCCCAGGGATGCTCTGCTCTCCCTGCCCCCCTCCACCAGGCTGGCTCCTTTGGGGGAGGAGGTACAAGATGCAGATGGCACCAGGAACGGGGTGGGGGGAAGAGAAGAGAGGCCCCCTGACGGGCAGGCTGCTGGCCAGAGTCCTTACAGGGGCAGACTCAGCATTTCAGGTGCCTGCACCCCAGCTGGGGGCGCCGCCAGAGGGCAGGGCAAGCCGCACAGCTCCCCTAGCCCTGACCAGGGGCCCTCAGGCAGAGCCATTGGTGCTGGCTGCTGCCCCGGCCTTGGCCCGCAGTGTAAGGGCAGCTCTGCCCCTACTCACCCAGGGATGCCCTGGAGGTCAGGATGTCGAGCAGGTTGGGGGCCCGCAACTGACCAGGCACAGCCACACGGCCCAGGACAGGCTCAGGAGAGTCCTCGCTGCTGCTCTGCTCATCCCTGCGGAGAGCTCTGCCCGCCGGCTGCCCTGCCCGCCGCCAGCCCACCAGCGCCAGAGACAGCAGGAGGCCTGACATGGGGTTCAGGATGGCCTGGAGGAAGGAGGGGGTCAGGGAGGGGTAGGCACAGGCAGGGCCCCAGTGCAACTGTGCTGACACCAACAGCAAGCCCCCACCCCCCAACGTGTGGTGTCCCCCCCCAATCAGCTGAGCATGGCCTTGCAGCCTCTTGCCCTACTGGTCTCACCACACAGGACCCCCATTCCTGCTGCCCCCCTCCCTTCCCGGGACACTCCTCCCCCACTATCCCCTTCCCAGGGCACCCCTCCCCCGCTACCCCCTCCGTTCCCGGGACACTCCTCCCCCACTATCCCCTTCCCAGGGCACCCCTCCCCCGCTACGCCCTCCCTTCCCGGGACACTCCTCCCCCACTATCCCCTTCCCTTCCCAGGGCACCCCTCCCCCGCCACCCCTCCCTTCCCGGGACACTCCTCCCCCACTATCCCCTTCCCTTCCCAGGGCACCCCTCCCCCGCTACCCCCTCCCTTCCCGGGACACTCCTCCCCCACCCTCCCCTTCCCTTCCCAGGGCACCCCTCCCCCGCTACCCCCTCCCTTCCTGGGACACTCCTCCCCCACTATCCCCTTCCCTTCCCAGGGCACCCCTCCCCCGCTGCCCCCTCCCTTCCCGGGACACTCCTCCCCCACTATCCCCTTCCCTTCCCAGGGCACCCCTCCCCCGGCTACCTCCTCCCTTCCCGGGACACTCCTCCCCCACTATCCCCTTCCCTTCCCAGGGCACCCCTCCCCCGCCACCCCCTCCCTTCCCGGGACACTCCTCCCCCACTATCCCCTTCCCTTCCCAGGGCACCCCTCCCCCGCTGCCCCCTCCCTTCCTGGGACACTCCTCCCCCACTTTCCCCTGCCCGTCCCCGGGCACCCCTCCCCCGCCGCCCCGCCCTTCCCGGGACACTCCTCCCCCACTATCCCCTTCCCTTCCCAGGGCACCCCTCCCCCGCTACCCCCTCCCTTCCCGGGACACTCCTCCCCCACTATCCCCTTCCCTTCCCAGGGCACCCCTCCCCCGCTGCCTCTCCCTTCCCGGGACACTCCTCCCCCACTATCCCCTTCCCTTCCCAGGGCACCCCTCCCCCACTACCCTCTCCCTTCCCAGGATACTCCTCCCCCGCTACCCCCTCCCTTCCCGGGCACCCCACCACCCCCATACATGATCCCGGGGCAGCCTAGCCTCACTGCCCCCTCATGCCCTCGCCCACCACAATGATCCAGGAGGTCCAGATGGCCACGTGCAGCAGCCGCAGGGTCTCCGTGCACCATGCAGGCTCTAGCAGGAGCAGCCCATCGTTCACCACATTCCCTAGCCAGCTGTGGGGAGCAGAGATGGGGCCACGCTGACTGATCGGGGGGAGGGCTACAGCAGCCACCCCCCCCATTGAATGGGCAGGGCCCCCTCCCCGCCTCCAGCAGGGGCACTGTAGGCAGCCGGGCAGAGGGGGGTGCATTACCAGGCACTGGGGCAGAGCGCTGGCTGGTGGGGGGGGGCAGGGAGTGGGGCATTACCAGGCACTGGGGCAGAGCGCTGGTGGGAGATGGGGGGCAGAGCACTGGCTGCGGGGGGGGAGGGGGAGTGGGGCATTACCAGGCACTGGGGCAGAGCACTGGCTGGCGGGGGGGGGGAGTGGGGCATTACCAGGCACTGGGGCAGAGCACTGGCTGGCGGGGGGGCGGGGAGTGCGGCATTACCAGGCACTGGGGCAGAGCACTGGCTGGCGGGGGGGGGGAGTGGGGCATTACCAGGCACTGGGGCAGAGCCCTGGCTGGTGGGGGGGGGGGAGTGGGGCATTACCAGGCACTGGGGCAGAGCACTGGCTGGCGGGGGGGGGGAGTGGGGCATTACCAGGCACTGGGGCAGAGCACTGGCTGGCGGGGGGGGGCAGGGGGCATTACCAGGCAGTGAAGGTAACAGTGATGCTGGTGAATCTCCTCCTAAGCTGCTGCTCCTGGAGCCGCTCGCTGGCTGTGTACCTGCCCGTCTGCCCCCTCAGCAGGGCTGCGGCTGCAGGAGAGATGCCGTTAGCCCCCGGCTCGGCCTGAGCCCAACCCACTCTCCCTGCTCCGCTGCCAGTGCTCCCGGGAGGGCCCCGGGGCAGGGCGTGGGGCTGGCTCACCTGCACAGAGGGCCCTGTTGAGAAGCAGCGGGTTCAGCAGCAGGACCAGCGAGAGCGGCACGTAGGCAGCAGTGTAGTGAGCCACAGCCAGGGCCTGTGCCAGTGGGCGCTGCGAGTCACACCTGGGGGAGAAGGGGGCATGAGCCTGTGACGGGGCAGGGGCAGGGGCAGGGTAGGGGCTTCGGCTTACCTGGCACTGGCAGGGGACAGGAGCTGCTGGACGCCCCACAGGCACTGGGTGCTGGACAGGCCCCAGCACAACAGGTAGTAGGGAGTCAGGGACCTGAGCAAAGCAAGAGGAGAATGGTTGGCCAGGCCCCCGCAGAGCACAGCGCCTGGATCCCAGGGCCAGCCATCGCCGGGGCGGGGCCCTGCAGCCAGGCCTGGCCATTGCTCACACAGGCCCAGGCTGAAGGAGGGTGGCCTGAGCACGAAGCGCTGTCGGACCTGGGACTGAGTGGGGTGGGAAATGGAGCCGCCAGGGCACCTGCTTGGCTCCGGAGCTGAGCTGTGGAAGGGCCGCGTCCTCAGAGGATGGGGAGGGAATAACAGGCTGGGGCGTGGGGGCAGGGGGTTGTGTGCCCCCCAAAGGGCCGGGGAGTGCAAGGGAAGGCACGTGGCCCCACCTGCAGCCTGCAGGTCTCCGCAGCAGCTGAACAGCCTCCAGCGCGTAGCAGAACAAGGCCCAGAAGTGAGCCGTGTAGAAGTACTGCACCCACATCTGAGGGGCGACAGGAGATGTGAAAGGGCTGTGCCCTGCCCCCCTACCCCCAAGCCAGCAGGCCCCCCACCTGCAAGGGAGCCAGAGCCCTCCCTGTGCCCCACACAGCTCTGCCATCCACCCACTATTCCAGCCCCGCTCCCCTTTGCCAAGGCCCCCTCCAGTGCTCTCCAAGTACCCAGCCCCTCCCCCAGACATGGCCCTCCCAGCCCCCAGATACTGCCCCCAGCCCCTCCAGCTCCAGTGCCTCCCTCAGACTACCACCCAGCCCCTCCACACACAGCACCTCCCCCAGCCCTCCCAGATACTGCCCCAACCCCAGTGCCTCCCTAGCCCACGACCCAGCCCCCCAGCCACAGCCCACCACCAAGACCCCCAGACACAGCACTTCCCCAGCAGAAACTGCTCCCCAGACACACTGCCCCCTAGACACAGCTCCCCAGCCCCCCGACCCAGCACACAGCCCCCAGCAGATACTGCTCCCCAGACACACTGCCCCCCAGACACAGCACCCAGGGCTCATGCTCCATACCACAGCCAGAGTGCAGAGTGGCCCAGCAAAGCCTGCTGTCCCATTCACTGGAGGCTCGCTGGCAGAGCCGGGGGGGCCTGCTAGCCACAGCACAGAGCGGCTCAGGATCCCTGGTGGAAAGAGGAACGCAGGGCAGCCCTGTGAGAGCAAGCCCAGCAGCAGGGCTCTATGCAGCTGGGAAGTCACCTGCTCTCACCTGCAGTGCCCAGACAGCTGCTGGCAGTAATGGCAGCTACTATCCCCCTGGCAGCACGGAGCCTGCTCTCTGAGCCTCTGCCAGCCACCTTGCCACAGCCCCGGCGGTGCCTGGCCAGAGCCTGCAGGAGCAGCCCGAGCAGGCCTAGCGCAGCACTGCCCAAGCACAGCCCATTCCACACTTGCGGGTGGAAGCGCCACACCAGGCGGGTAGCGAGACTTTGGCAGCAGAACTGCTGGAGCTGCAGAGAGGCCATAGTGGGAGAGGGGCTGAGCCAGGCTGTACGTCCTGCAAAAGGGTCCCAGGGAACCTGGGCCCAGCTGGCCACCAGGGCAGAGAAATAGCCAGGCAGCAGGTGGCTGCAGGGTTGTTAATGAGCAGCTTGGCCTGTGCCTGAGAGAAACTGGGGGAAGAGAGGTGGGGCTGCAGAGTTTAAAGGGGTATGGGGGCTGTGCCTGGGGGGATGCCCTGGTGTGTGGCTCCAGGGGGTGGAGGCTAGGTGGCCTGGCCTGGGCAAGGCAAGGCAGCTAGTAGCTAGCTGGTTGTTTCTCTGTTGGGTGCTATGGGGCGTGGCTGGTCTCCATGCCCCTGCTAGGCCCTGCAGTGCTTGGGAGGCTCAGCCCCAGGTGCAGGGGCTGGGGTGTTGCTGGCAGCACTTCCCTGCCCCCATGTGTCCATTAGGGGTTGGAGCCCTGCAGGTACACCTGGCGTTCCTGGGGGCCCTTCCTGGCTCGGCTACTCTGCCCATCAGTGGGGCTGGGACTCACCGGCCAGCAAGACCCACCTTGTAGATCCAGAGCCCACTCCCAGCCTGGCAGCCTCAGGACCCAGGAGCTGGATGATCCTGAGTGGAGCTGGGGGAACAGAAGAGCAGCGGCAGGCAGGGGCTGTCCACCTGGCCAGGTGTGAGGAGGCAGCCGGCCTCTTGAGCACCAGGTGAGTCTAGGAGCAGCGCAGCTGCAGAGCACGGGGGGCTCCATGTGCAGAGGCAGTGCTGCACCGGGGGTGGGCGTGGGGCTGTCTCTAGCCTGTGGCTTTGCAGGGGGCTCCATCCAGTCCTGACCATAGCTGCTGTGCTCAGCACAGCCAAGCTCGTGTCCCTTTGTCCAGAGATGTTTGCCCAGGTGCACCTGGCACCCCTGGCAGGGCAAGCACTTGAAAGCATCTGGCGTGCTGCAGCTGGCACTGGCTCCCCAAGGCCTGGGCTGATGCACAAGACCCAGGTTCCTTTGCCGCGGCTGGGTGCCTGCTTCCTTTGTGCCAGGTGCGCTGTGCCCCGGGCAGCAGGTTTCAGTGAGCCTTTCCTGGCTGAGCACATGGTCTCACCCTCCGTGTCTGCTACCACGTCCCACCCCCATGCTGCAGGCTGGCTAGCGCTAGCCTCTGCCCTGTGGCCCAGCCCCAGGAAGGGCTGCTGAGTGAGCTGGGCAGAGGCTGGCCCATAGCAGGGATCCTCCAGAACTGGCGCTCTTGTCTCCAGTCTGCGTTTTAATGTTTGTTCTGGGCTGCCCTGTGCAGATGGTGTTAGCCCCTGTCCCAGCATGGCTCCGAGTCAGCCAGCTCTCGGCCTGGGCTGCCCTGGCAGAGGGGACTGGCTGCTGATGGCAGGTAAGTCAGGCATTGTGAAGTGTTGAGGTTCGGGGGTGCCCTGGCATGGTCCAGGGTCGGCCGCAGCCACTGCCCCCTGCCCCAGCATCTCGTTTGGGTGGCAGGTCCATTGTGCCAAAGGATCGAGGCAGTCGGGAATGCTGCCAGCCGTGGTGCAGCACAGAGAGCAGGGCATGGGCTGCCCTGGGGGTGGGCCAGCATGCGGAAGGGCCTGGCCGCAGGGGGGATGGAGTGTGGGATGGCCCTGACTCAGGCCAGGCAGAAGGGCATGGATTGCAGGTGGCAGAGACTGGGCCAACTGGAGGGGTGGCCTAGGGCCAGGCGCTGGAAGGTGGGGAGCCCAATGCGCTGGCCAGGGCAGGTCAATGCACACACAAACATACACTTCTGTCCCCTGCGGGAGCAGCATCACCTTGCAGTGAGGGAGGCTGGAGGTGGGGGCTGAGGTGGGGCTGAGCCTTGTTGGGGGGACAGGCACTCTGAGGTCACAGGGACGGGTGCTCACTGGTACTCGCTCTGAGTTGCGTGTGGGCCTGGGATGGTTGGCATAGGTGGCCTGGCTCCCCCATCACTTCCTTCTGCCCTGTGTTGTCTGCACCAGGGGCCCGCGGGCTGCAGGTGCTGGTGAGCCATATGTGCCCTGTGAGTGGGACCCCAGGCTCCTTCCAGGCTGGCTGGGGTGGGACTGGGTCTCTGCTCCCCAGCTGGGGGTGTAGGGCAGCACAAAAGGTCTGGGCAGGATCTTCTCTGTGCTGGCCTGGCTGACAGCCGTAGGCTGAGGCTGACTCTCTGGGAGCTGCTGGCTGGCTGTGGACTGAGCCCAGCGAGTGCTGCAGGGTGGGGGCCTGGTGGGGTCTTGCTGCTGCAGGCTGAGCCTTGAGGCGGGAGCACCTGGTCCCTCTGCATCCAGGCTGTTGGGTTCAGAGGGGGGAGGGCTCGTGCCCTCATCTGGGCCCCAGAACAATGGCTTGGCAGAGCTCCAGGGGACGGCCCGGCCCAGACGGCCTGGCGCTGTCCCATGTGCACAGGCACCTTGAGGAACCTGCTCTGTGCTGAGTCACTCCCCCAGGAGCCAGGGCTCCTTCCAACCCAGCCGGCACCCCAAGCAGCATGGGGTGATGGCCCAGGAGCCCCCATCTCAGCACGTGCCCAGCGGTGACTGCAGGACCAGCTCATGTGGAGGGCACCTGCCAGCATCCCCTACACTGGGGAGGAGCCGGGCACGGGACGCAGAGAGAGAAGCCTCCTGCCTGCCTGTGCGGGTCCGAGGCTCTGTCTGCAGCTGGAGGTTAATGCATCCGCTGGCAGGCAGCTGAGTCACCGCTCCCTGCAGTGCCACTGACCCTTGGCCCAGTGAGAGCACAGCCGGGCTGGGCCCTTCCTGCCTGCCCCATCCAGCCCAGGGCCGGGGGGGGGGTGGGGTTACGTCCCCTGCCCACAGCCCCATCTGCTGCTGCTCAAGCAGAGCTGACAGGAGGAGTGGAAAAGGCTCAGTGCTCTGGGGGTCTGTGCTGGGCATGAGGGGCCTCCACCCCGAGCTGACCCCCTCCTGGGCTGCCAGCTGTGCGTGCGCAGCGTGCAAAGGCCCCCTCCACCCACAGGGAATTAAAACAAGTGATGGGAATGGAGCTAATGCAGCAGCTACCACTGGCCCTGTGCTGCCCTCCCTGCAGCATGGCATGGCCTGCGCACCCTGCATGTGCCCCCTCGGGACAACAGCAGGACAGGTCTGAGCCCTGGCATGGCTCCCTCAGGAGCATCACACCCCTGTGGAGAGGAGGGAGCTGTTTTTGCGCCTGCTGGGGCTTGAGCAGGGTGGGGGACAGGGCCCTAATCCCACCCAGGGCCCTGGGCACTACTGCAAACACCACCATGCAGGCAGGGCCATATTAACCCAGCACTAGGCCCTAGGCAGGCAGGGCCCTACCTTCCACACCAGAGAATGGGAACAAACCTGCTGCATCCCCAGTAATCCATGGGCTGCCTACAGCTGCACCAAACATCACACTGCCTGGATAACCCTCTCCTAGCCAGCACAGACAGAGACTGGCTCCAGCTGTTCAGTCACTGCCCTATAACCTCCATCGTGACTCCTCCCCCCGGCTCCCCGCCATCCATCTCGCAGCCAGCCCCCGCGTGTGGGCACTCACTGCCGATTCCTGTCCAGTGCCTGATGAAGAGAGCGACGCTCGGGCTGGTCGGGTTCAGGGACCTGTAGTAGGTTGTAAGGTGGTCGCTGGGCAGAGCAGAGGAGACACGGGCAGCTGGATGCAGGGCAAGGCCATGCAGGCTCCCGGGGAGCCCTGGTGCAGGAGCTGCCCTCATGGCACTGGCCACGCCTCTGCCCACTCAGGTTTGGCCCAGTCACCCATCCATCAAGACGGAGGGGCAGCTGGGCCAGACTTGGGTGGTGCTGCAGCCTGCTGTGTGGGGTCCCAGCGTCGCTGCGGTTCCCCCGCCCCATTTGGGTCCCTAGGCACATGCCTGGTGTGCTTAGGGGTTAACCCAGCCTCCACACAGGGCACAAGTCAGTTCTACCTGTGAGTGTGACAGTGACATTTCCCCATGGCCCACTAGGGGGCACTGTCCTCAGCAGCGGCTGGTCCTACCCCCTGAAGCTGCTGGAGCAGGGGACGAGCCAGGCAGCTACGCCAACCCCCCCTCCCTGCCCCCTGCCCCACTCCCTGGCCCCCTGCCCTGCCCCCCTGCCCCACACCTGTGCCCCCCTGCCCTCGCCCCCTGCCCCGACTCCCTCGCCCCCAGTCCTGCCCCCCTGCCCCACACCTATGCCCCTTGCCCCCCTGCCTGACTCTCTGGCCCCCACCCCTGCTCTGCCCCCCTTCCCCACACCCTGCCCCCCTGCCCTGACTCCCTCGCCCCCTGCTCTGCCCCCCTGCCCCACTCCCTGGCCCCCTGCTCCACACCTGTGCCCCCGGCCCAGTTTTCTCCTTCCTCCTTGTAACAATCTTTTATGTACTTGAAAACTGATATCATGTCTCAGTCTTTTCTTTTCCAGACTAAACCCAGGGTTGTGAGTTCAATCCTTGAGGGGGCCATTTAGGGATTTGTGGATTTAGTTAGGGATTGGTCCTGCTTTGAGCAGGGGTTTTTTTGAGCAGCCTTTTGCTGCTAGATACTAGATACCTCCTGAGGTCCCTTCCAACCCTGATATTCTATGATTCTGTGATTCTAAACAAACCCTTTTTTTTTTTTCTTCAATCTTCCCTCATAGGTCATGTTTTCTAGACCTTTAATCATTTTTGTTGCTCTTCTCTGGACATTCTCCAATTTGTCCACATCCTTCCTGAAATGTGACACTCAGAACTGGACATAATACTTCAGTTGAGGCCTAATCAGCACAGAGTAGAGCTGAAGAATTACGTCTCATGTTTTGCTTACAACATTCCTGCTAATACAGCCCAGAATGATACCACGGCTACCACTCCCCACCTTCCCTCCCCCCATCCACAAGGCTTGTTACCCTGTCAAAGAAAGCTATCAGGTTGGTTTGACAAGATTTCTTCTTGACAAATCCATGCTGACTGTTACTTATCACCTTATTATCTTCTAGGTGTTTGCAAAGTGATTGCTTCATTATTTGCTCCATTATCTTTCCGGGTACAGAAGTTAAGCTGACTGGTCTGTAATTCCCCAGGTTGTCCTTATTTCCCTTTTTATAGATGGGCACTTTATTTTTCACCTCCAAAAGGGCCAAAAAGAAGTACTTCGTCCGGGCCAAAGGGTTTGAGTACCTCTATACCCGCCCACTTCCAGGCTCGCTGGTTAACTCTGTGGAACAGCGAAAAGGATAAGCAGGGGCTGTGACGTTATTGATATAAACTGGGACCATATAGAACATGGTTTGCAACCAAGGTCCTGTAGTGGCACCAAATCTTATGTAAAGGGGGTCATCTAAGGTGTCTAAGACCAGGTTCTGGGTTGCTGGTTATGATTATGTTGTCTGTATGTCTGTGTATCATTTTGTAGTTGAAGTTATAAGTATTGGCTCTGTACTGTCTGTATTTTGTATTGTGCTGTGCTTCTGGGTGACACCGCAGACAAGTTGGTGTTAGCCCTGCCTAGCCTGCTTGATGGCCCATTAAGGACCATCAGCTACACAACTGACCCATGGAGAGAAGGCAGACACACCTTGTGACTCAACAAAGTATGCAGGGACTGGCCCATGTGACTCCAGACTCCATTTTGCTGTAATTTTCCACAGTAAGGACAAATTGGTTCTTACACCTGGAAAAGCCTATATAAGGCTGATGCCTCATCTCCATCTTGTCTTCAATCCTGCTTCTTACCTCTGGAGGGACTTTGCTACAAGCTGAAGCTCTGCACAAAAGACTGATGACCCATCCCAGCGGGGGATGTTCCAGAGACTTGATTTGAACCTGCAGTTTATGCCATCACTGCTACAAGCCTGAACTAAGAACTTTGCCATCACTGTATGTAATTGATTCCATTTAACCAATTCTAGCTCTCATCTCTACCTTTTTCCCTTTATGAATAAACCTTTAGATTTTAGATTCTAAAGGATTGGCAACAGCGTGATTTGTGGGTAAGATCTGATGTGTATATTGACCTGGGTCTGGGGCTTGATTCTTTGGAATCGAGAGAACCTTTTTCTTTTATTGGGGTGTTGGTTTTCATAACCATTCATCCCCAGGACGAGTGCACTGGTGGTGATGCTGGGAGACTGGAGTGTCTAAGGAAATTGCTCGTGTGACTTGTGGTTAGCCAGTGGGGTAAGACCGAAGTCCTTTTTGTCTGGCTGGTTTGGTTTGCCTTAGAGGTAGAAAAACCCCAGCCTTGGGCTGTGACTGCCCTGTTTGAGCAATTGGTCCTGAATTGGCACTCTCAGTTGGGTCCCGCCAGAACCGCATCGTCACAGGGGCACACCAGCTCAACTCCCCAAAATAAAGAGGCCAAAAGACTGAACCTTTTTGGGAGAAAAATTTATTCAGCAGCCAGCCTGCAATTCCGGGTGGCGAACCATCAGGCCCTCTTGGGCAGGTACAATTGTAACTTAAGGACTCCCTCCGTAAGTTCAGGAGTCCCTCCCGCAGGCTTTGGCACAGGAATTTGGCACCCTGTGGCTAGGTGCTCTCCCCAGAGGGCGTGCGACTCGGCGGCCAGGGTGGTCCTATCAGGAGTGGTTATGAGGTGCAACTCCTGGCTTCAGACCGCCAGCCCTGTCCCACGAGATGCAAACCTCGATCCAGGGAACGGTCTATTTTCAGAGCAGACTGATGTGAGGCTGCATGGGTTAAAGGACACTCAGGCCACCCTTCACTGGCTGGGGATGCACACGCCGCAGTCTGCATGGAAGCAGTTCCGGCCGCCCCCGTCACCAAGGCCTTGGCGGCCTCGTCAGGGGTCTGCAAGGAGAAGGGACAGAAACACGAGCTTTAGCCGTTGCTGCCTTTCCTCCTCCCGCTCACCTGTGCAGCCCAGCCTGGTGAATGAAGCATGCCAGGGGCCAGAAACTCGTTTTGAAGGTGCGCTTGAGAGCGACGCCCCAGTCAATTCCCTGGATCCACCTTGTTCTTTCCTCAACCGTCTTCATCCCTATCGTTTGGCTTGGTCGCGGGTCACCTCGGACCACTGGTGCTGGACATAGTATCTCAGGGCTATACCCTGCAATTTTCAGCTGCCCTTTCTTCCACCCCCATCCCTCTTCAGGGACCCGTCTCATGAGCAACTCCTTGTCCAAGAGGTTGAGAACCTCCTGTACTTGGGGGCGGTGGAGGAGTTCCATCGGGACATGAAGGGAAAAGGGTTCTGTTCCCACTACTTCCTAATCCCGATGGCAAAAGGGGGCCTCAGACCCATTCTGGACCTGTGTGGCCTCAACAAGTCTCTCAGAAAGTTTAAGTTTCGCAAGGTCTCCCTGGTCTCCATCATCCCTTCCCTGGATCTGGGAGACTGGTATACTGCCCTCAACTTGAAGGACCAAGGTCACCGACGTTTCATAGTGGGTGGACACCATTTCCAATTCACGGCTCTCCCTTTTGGCCTCTCATTGGCCCCGAGGGCATTCACAAAATGTAACCTGAGATGTTGAGGGATCCAGGTCTTCCCATATCTCGATGACTGGCTCGAGCTGGTGAGTTCCACCTGCCGCAAACTGTGCCTATTAATAAACGAGAAAAAATCCACCTTAATGCCAGCCCAGGGAACAGAGTTCATTGGGGCAGTTCTTGACTCCATGCAAGCCAGAGCCTTCCTTCTGGAAGCACATTTTCAGGCCATGTCGGACCTGATCTCCCACGTAAAGAACCACCCGCTCACCATGGCTCACACCTGCCTGCGGTTGTTGGGCTACATGGCCGCAGGTACATACACAGTCAGTCCTGCCCGGCTACACCTCTGGCCTTTGCAGGCATGGCTGGTGTCAGTCTACATCCCCAACAGGCATGACCTGGACTGGGTAGTCAGGGTGCTGGATCACACTGGGTCATCCCAGATGGGTGGTTGGACCGTGGGTCAGTGTTGGAGGGAGTTCCCTTCGCAACACCATCCCTGTCACTGATCCTGGTCTCTGATGCTTTGGATCTGGGCTGGGGAGCCCACCTGTGCAAGCTAAGCATCTAGGGCTGCTGGTTGTGGGACAGTCTGGCCCTCCATATCAATATCAGGGAGCTCAGAGCAGTTCGCCTGGCCTGCCAGGCTTTCTTGCCCCACCCGAAGGGCAAGGTGGTGCAGGTCCTGATGGACAATACTGTCACAATGTAGTACACCAACAGGCAGGGTGGTGCCAGGTCTTCGCGCCTTTGTCAAGAAGCTCTCTGCCTTTGGGACTTCTGTGTGTGGCATGCCGTTCATCTGGTAGCCGTGTACCTGCCTGGAACCAGGAACATCTTGGTGGATCACCTCATCAGAACCTTCTTGTCTCGCCACAAGTGATCACTCCATCTGCAGATGGTCAGCCTGATCTTCCTGAGGTGGGGGATTCCCCAGGTGGGCCTGTTTGCATCCAGACAGAACAGAAAATGCCATGTGTTCTATTTGATCCGGGGATGGGCAGGGGCTCCCTAACTCATTCCGTGGTTGGGGGTGCTGATGTACACCTTCCCGCCAGTGCCACTGATTCACAGAGTCCTTCTGAAGATCAGGATGAGAATTATCCTAATAGTCCCGCGTGGCCTCGCCAGCACTGGTTCGGCACGTTGCTGAGCCTTTCGGTAGCCACCCCGCGGCAGCTGCCCCTCTAGCCGGATCTGCTGTCCCAGCTTTTTGCACCTGAACCTGGCAGTGCTGCACTTGATGGCTTGATTACCACATGGCTAAGCACAGACGAACGGGCATGCTTAGCCCTTGTCCAGCAGGTCTTACTGAGTAGCAGAAAACCCTTCACCAGAGTGACTTACCTGGCCAAACGGAAAAGGTTCACATGCTGGGCCTCGGAATGGCATATTCAGGCCGAGCAGGCCCCACTGCAGGAGATCCTGGATTATCTGATGAACCTCAAACTCCAAGGTTTGTCCATGTCATTGATCAAGGTCCACCTGGCGGCTATCTCAGCTTTCCATCCTCTGTTTCAAGGCAGGTTGATCTTTGCTCACAACATGATGGCATGGTTTTTGAACGGTCTGGAGCGTGTCTACTGCTTGTCCGGGATCCTGTCCCTCGCTGGGACCTGAATCTGGTGCTGCTGAGAATCACAGGGCCTCATTTGAGCCTCTGGCTTCCTGCTCTCTCCTGGAAGGTCTTGTTCCTGGTGGCAATAACGTTGGCCTGCGGGGTGTCAGAGATCAGGGCGCTCGCTTTGGAGCTGCCGTATACAGCCTTCTACAAGGATAACATCCAGCTGCGACCGCACCCAGCGCTTCTGCCCAAGGTCGTTTCCCAGTTTCATACTAGCCAGGACATTTACTTACCCGTCTTCTTTCCAAAGCCTCATGTGTCAGATGAGGAGCGCAGGCTACATGCCCTGGACATCAGGAGGTCACTGGCCTTTTACACAGATAGAGCAAAGCTGTTCTGTAAGTCAACGTAGTTGTTCATTGCAGTGGCAGACAGAATGAAAGGTTACCCAGTGTCTGCTCAGAGGATTTCATCCTGGATCATGGCCTGCATCTGCTACTGTTAGGTGCCTCCGCTGGTGATCGTGACAGCACACTTAACTAGGGCACAAGCATTGTCAGCGGCCTTCCTGGCACAGGTACCAATCCAAGAGATCTGTAGGGCCACTACATGGTTGTCTGGCCACATGTCCGCGCCTCATTATGCAGTTACCCAGCAAGTCTGAGACAACACTGGCTTCGGCGGAGCAGTGCTGCAAGCCGCACGACCGTGAATGTTGAGCCCACCTCCAGGGATACTGCTTGCGGGTCACCTAGAATGGAATCGACAGGAGCAAGCGCTCGAAGAAGAAAACTCAGTTACCTACCTTTTCGTAATGGATGTTCTTCATGATGCGTTGCTCATGTCCATTCCATTACCCGCCTCTGCCCCTCTGTCAGAGTTGCTGGCAAGAAGGAACTGAGAGGGTGTAGGGTCGGCGGTGCCTAATATACTGACAAATGAGTGCAGCACTCAAGGGCACCACAGCCGAGCCGACCCTATGGATACCAGTAAGGCAAAAATCTCCAATGACCGCGCACTTGGCGCACACCTAGAATGGAATAGACACAAGCAACACATCTCAAAGAACAACAGTTATGAAAGGTAAGTGACCATTTATTCTTCTGAAATGAAAGCAGTCTCACAGGATCACATGACTCCAGGAGCTGGAGGTTTAAGAAAACACCATGGTGACTGGAGGTCATCCTAAAGGAGAGGGCTGTAATCTATCAGGCAGATGTCTGCACTTGTAGGATGGGAATATCCAAGGCGGGATAGCTCAGTGGTTTGAGCACTGGCCTGCTAAACCCAGGGTTGTGAGTTCAATCCTTGAGGGGGGGCCATTTAGGGATCGGGGCAAAACTCTGTCTGGGGATTGGTCCTGCTTTGAGCAGGGGGTTGGACTAGATACCTCCTGAGGTCCCTGCCAACCCTGACATTCTATGATTCTACATTCTAAGTGAATCAGTTGCCCAGACCCTGCTCCAGTCAGGAGAGGCGCGGACCTGGGCTCATGCTGAGGCGGTGACGCAACAGCAGCCAGGGTTCATGGCTGACTGATTAATTCCTGTTAAAGATGTTTGTACAGCCAGAGGTGAGGGTGCGGGGTGGTTCTTTAAATCTGCAGGCTGGAGGGTAGGAAAGGGCCTAGGCAGAAGCTCTGCAGTGAAGCAGAGAAAGAATCAGCTTTAGGGATTAACGCTGGTTCCTTATTCTGCTAAAGCTCCTTGTTCAGGGCTAGAGGGAAAGTGACACCTTCTGGGGTTCTTTAAGATTGTCACAGGCCAGTGGGAAACAGGAGAACCTGTAATGGTGCAGGGGAGGAGCTGCGGCTGGAGCCAGATGGGGCTGCAGGGAAGCCCTAGAAGATCTGAGCTGGGGTGGCAGGTTCAGTCTCAGCCAGGAAGTACCTAGGGGTTGCCCTTGTTCCTATGAGTCAACAGCAGTGTTGGCAGATCCCAGGCCCCCTTGCAGCCTGGGCTGTGAGCAGGACCCTGCTGGACCCGTGTCAGCAGATCCCAGGCCACCTTGCAGCCTGGGCTGTGAGCAGGACCCTGCTGGACCCGTGTCAGCAGATCCCAGGCCGCCTTGCAGCCTGGGCTGTGAGCAGGACCCTGCTGGACCCATGTCAGCAGATCCCAGGCCACCTTGCAGCCTGGGCTGTGAGCAGAACCCTGCTGGACCCATGGGCGGCAGATTTGTATAATTTTTTGGTGGTGCCCAGAATGGGTCCAAGTTGCCCCTCCCTCTGTTCCCCCCTCTCCCCCGTATATATATTTTTTAAATAATGTAAAAATGGACAGGAAACAGTAAGCGTTTAACAGTTTCCCGATATTGCACAATGGGGGGGGGGTGAGGGGTGAGGCTGGGGATGAGGGGTTTGGGGTGTGGAGGGGCTCCGGGCTAGGGCAGAGGGTTGGGGTGTGTGGGGGTGAGGCCAAGGATGAGAGGTTCACGGTGCAGGAGGGGATTCAGCCTGGGGCAGAGGGTTGTGGGGTGGGGGGCAGGTGATGAGGCGTTTGGGGTGCAGGCAGTCTGCCCCGGGGCTGGAGCCAGAGAGGAGGCCTCCCCCCAGCCCTCTCCCCACCAGCAGCAGTGAACTCTGGGAGAGGGCCACCCCCCCCAGCAGCACACTCACCCCCACCACTGTCACTGCACATGCCCCTAGGCCCCCTCTCAGCTCCAGGAAGCCCCCTCGCCTCCCCTCCTCTCTGGTGGGTGCTGGGGGGGGGGGCTGCCATCACGTGCTGCTGGCAGCGGCCGGTGAGGGAGCGAGGTGTGGAGTGGGAGGCAGCCGCCCGCTGCCCAGGGCACAGGCAGGGACGCTCTGGGGGAGGCGCGTGGGGGCCCCAGGCCCTGAATATCGCTGGAGCCCAGGCACCACGGGCCCATATAACTCACTGCGCCTGGCTGGACCTCCCTGCTGCAGGAGATCGGTGTATGAGCATTCATGTTTCTATGGCAACAACGGGACCCTGCAGAGATTGATGTCAATTTCCATCCAAGTTTCTCTCCCAGCAGGTCACTAAAATAGCAGCATCTCTGCTTCCCCGGCAATCTGGGGAGACCGTGCCCTGGCCAGCGGCTGCGCCCGAGCCCAACAGCAGGGGGCGGTGCAGGACTGGCCTCAGAACTGCCAGGTGAGGGTGGGGGCCAGCCAGGGCTGGGGGAGGGGAACCTCCCCAGAGCCATGCGGGGAGCAGGGAGAGCGGGGGGGTCAGGCCTGGGGGCTCTGACAAGGATGGGAAGGAGCCAGGACTGGCAGCGCAGTTTGGGGGTGCCTAGAGCTGCGGGGTGGCAGGGCAGGGCTCTGGCAGAGCAGGGGAAGCCAGGTAGCACCTTTTGGCCTCTTTGCCTGAGTTTAAGAGGCGGCCGTGGTGCCAGTGCTAATCCATGGGGCAGGCACCAACTGTCCCTCTGCTCTGCCAGCGTCAGCCTCCAGCAAACACCTTGTGCTTCCCCCCCACCCCCCGGGTCCCCCCCTCATAACCATCCGCAGCCCTTCGGCCACAGCCTTCAACTCCCCTCTGCCACGGTGGCCTCGGGGGGGAGGAGTGGGGGGCCAGCAGGCCTGCCCCAGCTGTACAAGAACCTGTGGCCATGATTGATGACAGAAGGGGTATGGAAAGGAAACAGGCAGACTGAATTAGTTCAGTCTAAACGGTCTACTGCTCACCCCAGGGCCCCGGGTAAGACTGTGGCTGGTAAACAAAGGAAAATGGAATCAGAAATTAATTAAGCAAAATTGGTGTGTCAGAAATTAGGCCTATTGGTGGACCAAATAATGAGGGGGGTGGGCTATTCCACTATCACTTCCTTCTGGGATCCTTAACGAGTCATGGGGGTGTGAATATGCCAGGCACCTTCCATCCTGGCTGCCAGCCCCACTGGCTCCTGGCCCCGGGATCCAGGCTGACATTGTTAGACCTTCACCAGCCTGATCCTGAGCAATGTGCTGAGTGGACCAGGCTGGAAAGCAGGGCCCAGCTGTATCCTGAACAGCACCTGGATGTGAGACCTGACTTTCTGCTTGCCCCCCCTTCCTTCTTCTCTTATCTATCACCCACCTTCTGCCTACTGGTTAATCAGAGCCTGGCTGAGCCAACCACGACTGTCTCTTTTACAGCAGTGCTTGGAGCCGTGACCAGAGAGGCAGCTAAACACCAATGTTTTAAACATCCCACCGCTGGTCTAGGACTGTGGGTCTTGGAGGGTCGATCTACCTAATGTTTTGGAACCAGGCTGGACAGACCTGGGCTCGCCCTAGTGCTCTAGAAACAGCTGTGTAGACAGCCTGGTGAGGTGGCGGCTCAGGCTGCAGCTTGAGCTCCGAAGCCTAATGGGCCTGAGCCGTAACGTCCGAGCGCTGTCAGGCCCGTGGGGGGCTGCGTAGGGGACCCAAATGGCTAGGGACGGCCTTGGTTACTGTCCCCCCTAAAGGAGAACCAGTATTACCATCGTTAATACCAGCTCAGACTGCCAGCTGCTGGGAAAGGAAATCTGGGAGAGTGGCAATGTGGAAGTGGCTTACTTCCAGTTCAGCTCCATCACCGGTGTGTCTGGCTGTTGTGTCTGATCAATAGTTCGAAAGCTGTCCAGTGCTGGGGGCACTGTGGGTCGAAGGGCGCTGTTCTTGGCAGGGCCGGCTCCAGGCACCAGCGAAGGCAGCAGGTGCTTGGGGCGGCCCGTCCGTCCGTGATTGGGGCAGCGGGAATTCGGTGGTGGGTCCCTCAGTTCCTCTCTTCCTCTTTGAGCTGCCGCCAAAGTGCCACCGATCGGCTTTTTTTTGTTGCCACTTCTGGCGGCAGGAAAGCTGGAGCCAGCCCTGGTCCTTGGACCCTCAGCCCAAGTTTAACTGGCTAGTGCCCTACTGGACAGGGTCCACTTAACACCTGGTGTCCTGGCCCATTTAGTCTATTGACATTACCACAAACCCCCATTAGTGGACAAGGAGCTGAGAGTGCTACTGAGCAGTATCGTATCATGTTGCCTGGTGCCACTCAGCTCGGTCATTGCCACCTGTTGTCCCTCACCCTGTAGCTGGTGAGTTCTTTGGGCCTGAGACAGTACCCAGCAGAGTGGTGCTCTGTTGCTGGACTCAGACTCCAGGAGAGCAAGCAGTCAAGGCAACTGCTTTGCAAAGGCTGTGTGCCCTCTGTGGGCTGGGAGAAGCTGAGCCCACGAGCAGAGCGCAGGCTGTTGGCTCTAACTCTGCAGCATTTTGCAGCAGATTAGTGATACCGTTAACCCTCCAACAGGGATACCCGACAGAGTTAATTACAGAAAGGGGAAATTGGGAGGGAAACCTGATTGCTTTTATTTTAGGGCTGTCAAGTGATTAAAAAAATTAATCATGTGATTAATCACACTGTTAATAATAGAATACCATTTCTTTAAATATTTGTGGATGTTTTCTACATTTTCAAATATATTGATTTCAGTTACAACACAGAATACAAAGTGTACAGTGCTTAGTGTATATTTATTTTTATTACAAGTATTTGCTCTGTAAAAAAACAAAAACATAGTATTTTTCAATTACCTATTACAAGTACTGTAATGCAATCTCTTCATCATGAAAGTTTGACTTACAAATGTAGCATTATGTACAGAAAATAACTGCATTCTAAAATAAAACTGTAAAATTTTAGAGCCTGCAAATCCGCTCGATCCTCCTTCTTGTTCAGCCAATTGCTCAGACAAACAAGTTTGTTTACAGTTGCAGGAGAAAATGCTGCTCACTTCTTGGTCACAATGTCATCTGAAAGTGAGAACAGGCGTTTGCATGGCACTGTTGTAGCCGGCATCGCAAGATATTTAAGTGCCAGATGTGCTAAAGCTTCATATGTCCCTTCATTCTTCAACCACCATTCCAGAGGACATGTGTCCATGCTGCTGGTGGGTTCTGCTCGATAGCAATCTGAAGCAGAGCGGACCGACGCATGTTCATTTTCATTATTTGAGTCAGATGCCACCAGCAGAAGGTTGATTTTCTTTTTTTGTGGTTTGGGTTCTGTAGTTTCCACATTGGAGTGTTGCTCTTTTAAGACTTCTGAAAGCATGCTCCACACCTCATCCCTCTCAGCTTTTGGAAGGCACTTCAGATTCTTAAACCTTGGATTGAGTGCTGTAGCTATCTTTAGAAATCTCACATTGGTACCTTCTTTGTGTTTTGTCAAATCCGCAGTGAAAGTGTGCCTAAAACTAATATGTACTGGGTCATCATCCGAGACTGCTATAACATGAAATATATGCAGAATGCAGGTAAACGAGCAGGGGACATACAATTCTCCCCCAAGGACTTCAGTCACAAATGTAATTAACACATTTTTTTAATGAGCGTCATCAGCATGGAAGCATGTCTTCTGCACTGGTGACCAAAGCATGAAGGGGCATATGAATGTTTAGCATATCTGGCACGTAAATACCTTGCAATGCTGGCTACAAAAGTGCCATGCAAATGCCTGTTCTCACTTTCTGGTGACATTGTAAACAAGAAGCAGGCAGCATTATCTCCTGTAAATGGAAACAAACTTGTTTGTCTTAGTGATTGGCTGAACAAGAAGTAGGACTGAGTGGACTTTGTTTTGTTTTTGAGTGCAGTTATGTAACAACAACAAAAAATCTACATTTGTAAGTTGCACTTGCACACCAAAGATTGCACTACAGTACTTGTACTCTGTTATAAATGAAATCAGTGTATATTTTTATTGCAAATATTTGCACTGTAAAAATTATAAAAGAAATAGTATTTTTCAATTCACCTCATGCAATATATATAAAAATTTAGAAAAACATCCAAAATATTTTAAAAAGTTCAATTGGTATTTTATTGTTTAATAGTGCGATTAAAACTGCAATTAATCATGATTAATTTTTTTTAGTTAATTGCATGAGTTAACTGCAATTAAGCAACAGCCCTATTTTATTTTAATTGAATACTTTGACTGTTTGATTTTAGCCAAACTGTTTTAGTTAAATTGTCTCAATAAGGGTGATTCACCAACTTTTGGGGTGGGGGTTACGCACCAGAGAAGGGCAGTGAAGTGAACTCTAGCCCATCCAAAGGTTACACAATGACTAACAGTTCCAATGCAAACAGCACCAGTCGTTCTGAACTCAGCCCCGAGGGGCACTTCAGTAGAGCTGTGTCAGGGTAACCATTGTGTCCCATTGGGGCCCATCCACCCCATCCTCCCACCACCCCCACATCCTGCTTGCTGGCTGCTGCCCGGCAACCACCGAAGATGAACGCGCTGCATTCATGAAGTTCATTAACAGAGCTATGCAAAATTATAACAGGAAACCAAGAAGGATGTAGATGTAGTGCTGCATGGAAGGCTTGAGTAGCCAACTTTCATTTGTGATGATTTTAAAACGTGTTAAATCTAATAAAATGGTCATGAAACAAAAAAAAAATCCTCCTGCTGCTGCTACGGCGCCCCCAGCCAACGAGAGGCAATGTGTTACTGCCAAGTCTGGCTCTCGCTGCCTGCTGTGTGGCCTTCCTTCCACAGCCAGTGTCCAGCCTGCTGCTCCTGCTCACACGCAGCCTCCGGCTCCCTCCCACACCTGGTGCCTGCAGGGTTCTACTTCCCTTCCCTACAGGGGTGGCTCTAGCCATTTCGCCGCCCCCAGCACGGCGGCACGCCGCAGGGGGCGCGCTGCCGGTCGCCAGTCCCGTGGCTCCAGTGGACCTCGCGCAGACGTGCCTGCAGAGGGTCCACCGGAGCCGCCTGCCGCCCTCCCGGCGACCGGCAGAGCACACCCCCCCCCGCGGTGTGCCGCCCCAAGCACGCGTTGGCGTGTGGGGCCTGGAGCCGCCCCTGCTGCCCTAATCCCGCTCAGGCCGGAGTCTGCACTGGCTAGCTGCTGAGCTGGCTAACCCAGTGCTGGGCCCTGGCCCGAGCCTGCCCCTCCTACCACCCTCCCCAGCCAGGGCGATGGGAAAGCACCAGCAAGCACAGGCTGTGCTGTGGGAGCAGACAGACCTGGGGCGACCAAGCCCAATCTGGTGCCACAAGTACAGGTACAGACAATGTAGCCCTGACACCCCCCCCCGCCCCCCATCACTCCAATCTCCCCAGCCCCAAAACCATAGCCCAGCATATCAAACCAGCCTTCTTGGTGCCCCGGCACTTCCGTCCTCCCCCCCCCCCGCCCGCTCCAGCCCATTGTGTATCTGCCCACAATGGGGAAACACTGAGCCGGCGCCGGGGAGGACAAAGGCTGCTCTCTCCCCCGCAGTGTCTTTACACAGGATGATCTGCCAGGCAGTTCATCCAGCCCCCACGGGAGCCAGTGCCAAGATTCAGGGCACAGGAGGCTCCCTGGTGTGCAGTGAAATCTGGTGCGTCAGGGCTCAGAGTTCAAACCCAGGCTGCCCGGCAGCTAGGGCACCCCCTGTCCACAGGCTCAGCAGGCCTCACGCACAAGTGCCAGCGTCATTCTCAGGGATGTGCCCTCATTTCCTTACACACCCAATTAGCCAGGCAGCCCTGGGCTCCAGAGCAGGACTATGTTTGCATTAGGCCTTGGTGGGGAGGGTGGGGGTGAGGGGGGGGGCTGATCCCACTCCCAGGGCAGAGGGAGGCACCAACATCCCCAACTAAAGGAAAGGGAGCAATTCTGCTGATTGCTGCTGTGGCGAACCAGGGGGACCCAGCCTGTCCCCGGGGCTCCCCTCAGCCATAGCAAACCCTGCCTGTGCCCCCTCACTGGGGCTCCGCAGCCAGCCCCTGTCCTGTCCCTGAGGAGCCCCTCAGCTAACACCCCGATGCTGTGACACACACCATACACTTTTCCCGGGGTGCTGTTCCCTACCCCCACCCCGACCCCCCAGCAGCGAGCGGTGCAGTGGCGTCCGCCTGGCCCTTGCGCCCTGTGGCTGCACAGAGCCCGCACTGGCGGTTGGTCAGCTCAGGGCCCAGCATCATACACCTGCGGCCCCCCCAGGCCTGGAGACTCTCTGGGTGCCATCAAGCCTAACCCTGCCATATGGCTGGTGTAGGGAAAGGCAGCCTGGCCAGGGCAGTCTATGCTCCAGCAATCCCTGGCTGGTGAGAGAGTGCCATAATGTAGAGCAACACTTAGGCTGCTCTAACTTGTGCCAAGGAAACCAGCAGGTATGGCCTAGCCAGGGCTAACAAAGCTCAGGGAGTGGTTTGTCAGGGGCACATTTCTAAGCCCTTGGGGGGCGGGGTGTGGGTGTGTGGGTGTGTGTGGGTGGCACTCAAGTAGTCCACCCGTGTCCTATTGGCACCGATGCTGGGCTCCCACATGCACTGCTTAGCCTGGCACAGCTGCTTACAGGGAGGCGTTTCTAGCGGTGCCGTTGGTAGCGACGGCCCTGGTCCCACTTGCCCTGCTAGCCAGCGGTTACTCAGCAACGCGGCCCTGTCAGGCCCAGCAGCCACGGAGCACCTGGTCTCATTGGCTGGCGTCATTCCTTGTGCAATGCAGCCTGGCCGGGCCTGGGGCAGGCCTGGACATTCGTCACACTGCCCCGCACAGCGCTGGGGCTCATGACAGCAGGAGATACCATGACAATTAATGATGAATTGCTCTTGTCCACACGCACGACACGCTGTCGCTAGCCCCTCCCAGGGCTGAGGGCCCAGGGGGCTAAGCCAGGGCCCACATGCCACAGCTGCATGGCATGCCTGGCCTTGCCCAGCTGGTACTTGGGCAGGTCTTGTTCCCTTGGTGCATTGGCTGCATAAGCACATGCCTATGAACGTCAGCACTGCCAGGGGCCAAGCACCGCCTCGGAGCAGGCCAGAGCCCCTCCCAGCCCCACCACTGGTGCCATGGTAAATCAGGACACGACCTGGGCGGCCTGGTGAGCAGTAGGCCAATGAGACCTGGGCACAGCGGGCAGCCGTTGTCAGGGACTCCCCTGAGCTCATAGGCCAGTAGCAGGAGCATATTCTTGTGCCAGTGGCTAATTCAGCCAGTGCCCAGCAGCCGGGAGCCACCCGGCAGGGGGAGGTGAACCAGCGCTAAGCTGATACCTATGTGGAGGGGTGGGGGGGTAGCCATTGCCTGGGCCACACCACGGCACTGACCCCAGGCTCACGAGGCCTTCGGCAGCTGCCAGGCCTCCTCTGGGGCTGCCCCAGCACAGGTGTCACAAGGCGGGGAGATTTCCCCCCCGCGCAGGGCAGAGCTAAGGCTCATTGCTCGGCTCAGGGCCCCAGCTCTGGCTCACCAGCCCTGTACACTCACGAGGCCACGCAGGGCCCATGACTGGTTTCTATGGAAACCCTGTTTGAAATTACATTAAAAAGAGATTAAATCAGCAGCCTTTGCTGCTTGGCAAGAAGTGGGGGTGGGGGCAATGGACTGAGGCTGAGGGGGGCAGGGGTGTGATTTGCTATGGGGCTAGAGGGCAGCGCCCCCCCCCCACACACACCTTGGTCCCCCCCCATTCATCTATCATCTTCCACTCTGCCCCCCGCCCCCAGCTCTCACAGGCGCTAACATACCAAATCTAATGCTGTATATGCTGGCACAATCCCCCCTGATTTTGTCTGACTGATGCCTGGGGGGAAGCGATAGGGTGATTGGGATAATAAATGGGTGGGGCAGTGAGACAGGTGGGGCAACGCCAGCAGGGGATGGGCGAGCCTGCCCTGTGCACGGGTGCCTGCACCGCAGCACAGTGCGTGATGCAGGAAGCTGCAGCCCAGACTGATGGTGCAGGGTGCTGTGGGGCACTGGCAGACCCTGCCCCACAGAGCGCTCCTTACGAGGGGTGGGACACAAACCCCAAGGCCCATTTGGGGCACAGGAACATCCGTGTGGGCCCAGCCTGCAGCAGGGAGATCTCAGGGAGCTGGGACTCTGGCAGCTCATGCCACCCGTAGGAGCCTGGGGCGTCGCTGCTGGGCCACGTGCCCTGCCCCGATCCCAGAGATGCACCAGGTCCCCAGCCAGCACGGCGCTGGCAGGTCCCTTTGACGAGGGCTCCTCGAGCAGCTGGCCCTGGCTGCTCCGTGAGCAGGGAGCCCCAGCACAGCGGGGAAAGCCACTGAGCCGCTTCAGCACTGCCTGGGGCGCCGCCAGCAGGGCCATGCCCGGTGTCCGCAGGGGCTGCTGCGCTGCAGGGCTTTGGGGAAGATGGGCCAGTGGGCTGGGCACTAGCCTCGAACTAAGACTCCCCAGGTGCTCTTGGGCCTCTGTGGGGCTCAGGCCCTAGCTGCACAGTGGAGGGGGCTGCCCTGCCCTGAAGGGTGTCGGGGATGGGCTCAGCGGAGTATGGGCGTCACCTGGGTACTGCCAGCAACGTGCCATAGACAGACACTGCCCCTGTTGGGCTAAGCCTGGCCTGACGCTGACTACGGGTGTAGCCAAGGCGAGGGACCCACCCTACTCTGAGCTGCCAGGGGTCGATTGCCCAGCACCTGTGATTGCTGGCAGTGGTGGGGGGCAGATGCCAGGGTGGTGGAACTGGGGCGAGCCGTGGAAATCTTGGAGCATGTTGCTGGATGGTTCCATCCCTGCCTGTCGTGCTGCTGCTCTGTCTAGTCAACGGCTCATCCATGCTGGGACCTGGAGGGGCTGGAGCAGCTGCCGTGGTGCCTGGGAGTGGGCTGCGGAGCGCGTGAGGAGTAACACACTGGACACCCCCCTGGTCCCAGCCTGCAGCCAGCTGCCCACCCGTGGCTCAGTAGCCCCACCCCGCTCAGCCCCCCCCATGCAAAGCGAGCAAATGGCGCTGCATGAGGGCTGCTCCCCAAGGCCCCTGCTGACAAACCCAGGCATAGGGCCCATGTAGCTGGCGCTGGTCAATGCCAACGAACCCCCACGCACCCATGCTGGGCTGTGGTTCCCCAGTCCCTGCCCTGGCTTTGGGACTCCTGCCTCACTCCCCGCTAGGCTCTGGTGGTCTCCTCTCCCCCCCCTCCCCAGCTGGCCTTTGAGACTCCTCCCCGTCCCCCCATACAGCTCACAGGACGCCACACTATTCAAAATAGCATTTGTTTTATTTGGAGGTTGTTACTCTGCGCAGGTGACGGTAGAAATGCATTCTGCACTCAGCACTGCTCTGCCCAGCCCCAGGCCCCCCTCCTGCTCCCGAGACCCCTGTATCTCCTGCTGCGCCCCCACACGCCCGCCCTGCCCCAAGGCCCTGCTCTGCCCCCCCATCTTTGGGGGGATCCTCTACATTGCCCTACATGGCATGAAATGGGGAATGCAGACTTGGCCGACCATCTCAGCGTATGAGCCCAAGCCCCTGGGCCTGGCTCTGGGCTCCTCTGACCAAATTGGGATGGGGGGGGGGGATTAGAGACAAGCACTTGGGGGGACGAGAGGACTCAGGCCCTGGGCGGGGGGGCGGGATCAGGTGGCAATGCCCTGGCATGAGAGTCAGGCCCTGACAGGGATTCAATGGCAGAGCCCTGGGATGGGGGGAGGGTCGGGTGACAGAGCCCTGGGGCAGGGAGGGGGGTCAGGTAGCAGAGCGAGCCCCAGGGGGTTGTGTCTGGTGGGTGGCAGAGCCCTGGAGGGGGGGATCGGGTGGCAGAGCCGGGGGGGTCAGGCGGGTGGCAGAGCCCGAGGGGACTCAGGGGGGCGGGTGGCAGAGCCCACAGGGGGTCAGGCGGGTGGCAGAGCCCGAGGGGACTCAGGGCGGCGGGTGGCAGAGCCGGGGGGAGCCAGGGGGGGCGGGTGGCAGAGCCTGGGGGGTGGGGTCGGCTGGGTGGCAGAGCCCGGGGGGGTCAGGTGGGTGGCAGAGCCTGAGGGGACTCAGGTGGGTGGTAGAGCCCAGGGGGGGGGATCGGGTGGCAGAGCCCGAGGGGGTCAGGTGGGTGGCAGAGCCCGAGGGGACTCAGGGGGGCGGGTGGCAGAGCCCGAGGGGACTCAGGGGGGTGGGTGGCAGAGCCCGGGGGGGAGGCGCAGAGCCACAGCTGTGGCTTGGGCCCCTGGAGCGAGCGAAAGGTGCCCTGCCAGCAGCCGTCATGCGGAGGGAGGCAGGAGCAGACTGCAGCCCCCCAGTCGCCCCCCCCATCCTTGGGCTGAGCTGCGCTGGGGGGTTGCTGGGGGGGTGGGTAGCCCCTGGCCTCGCACTGGCTGGGGCCCAACCCTTGCACCCCCTCCCCAGCCCACTTGTGTCTGGCCACTGATGCCTGGAGCCAGGCAGCACCAGCTGGCATGTGGCAGGCGCTGCCTCAGGGTGCCTCTGCCAGAGCCCCCCGGGCACCCGGGGGGGCAGCCTTGGGGTACGGCTCAGTGCTCCCGCGCAGCTCGTGTCCAACAGCCCAGGCCCAACGCAGCCATGGGCCTCTCCCGCCCTGGGCAAAAGCTGCTCCTCCAGTGCCGAGAAGGGAAGAAACTCAGGTCACCCCAATGTTACCCAGCTGTGCTGCATGTTCCTGCTAGCTCAGCCCTGGGCTCCCCCGCAGCCCTGCCATCACCGCTCCCTCCTGCCCCCCAGCTCCCTTCCTCCTGCCCCCCAGCTCCCTCCATCCTGCCCCCCAGCCCTGGGCTCCCCCGCAGCTCCCTCCCTCCTGCCCCACAGCCCCGGCCCCTCCATCCTGCCCCACAACCCTGCCATCACCGCTCCCTCCTGCCTCCCAGCTCCCTCCCTCCTGCCCCCCAGCCCCGTGCTCCCCCCCAGCTCCCTCCATCCTGCCCCCCAGCTCCCTCCCTCCTGCCCCCCAGCCCTGGGCTCCCCGCCAGCTCCCTCCCTCCTTCCCCCCAGCCCTGGGCTCCCCCGCAGCCCTGCCATCACCGCTCCCTCCTGCCCCCCAGCCCTGGGCTCCCCCCCAGCTCCCTCCATCCTGCCCCCCAGCTCCCTCCATCCTGCCCCACAGCCCCGGCCCCTCCATCCTGCCCCATAACCCTGCCATCACCGCTCCCTCCTGCCCCCCAGCCCTGGGCTCCCCCCCAGCTCCCTCCATCCTGCCCCCCAGCTCCCTCCCTCCTGCACCGCAGCCCTGGGCTCCCCCCCTGCTCCCTCCCTCCTGCCCCCCCGCCCTGGGCTCCCCCCCAGCTCCCTCCATCCTGCCCCCCCGCCCCGGGCTGCCCCCCAGCTCCCTCCATCCTGCCCCACAGACCCGGGCTCCCCCCCCAGCTCCCTCCATCCTGCCCCACAGCCCCAGCCCCAGCCCCTCCCTCCCGCCCCCAGCCCTGGGCTCCACCCCAGCTCCCTCCCTCCCGCCCCCCAGCCCCGGGCTCCCCCCCAGCTCCCTCCATCCTGCCCCCCAGCCCCGGGCTCCCCCCCAGCTCCCTCCATCCTGCCCCCCCGCCCCGGGCTCCCCTCCAGCTCCCTCCATCCTGCCCCACAGCCCCAGCCCCTCCATCCTGCCCCACAGCCCCGGGCTCCCTGCAGCCCCCCCAGTGCCCCTCCATCCTGCCCTGTAGGCCTGGGCTCCCCCACAACCCTGCCATTGCCCCTCCATCCTGCCCCACAGCCCCAGCTCCCTCCATCCTGCCCCGCACCCCTGGGCTCCCCCCCAGCTCCCTCCATCCTGCCCCACAGCCCCGGGCTCCCTGCAGCCCCCCCAGTGCCCCTCCATCCTGCCCTGTAGGCCTGGGCTCCTGAGTGGTGACTGCTAGGATATTGGGGTCTTTCTGGGGGGGTGGAGAAATGTCCAGCAAGGACTGAGCTGAGCCGTCAATAAAACGTACCCTGAGCCCCACACACTGTGTGACCCCCTCTGCACCATTCACTGCGCTACCCGGGTAGGGGCCCCTCCCCTCCGCACGAGCCGAGTCCTCGCCACACCAGGCTGCTTGAGCCAGGGCTCTGCTGTGCAGCTGGCTGCCGCCGTGTGGCAGGAGCCGGGCGGAGCCGGGGGCACGAGGCAGGGACAGAGGCAGAAGGTGGCGGGCAGCAGGGCTGGCGAAGGATGGGAGCAGCAATGGGACTGGCAGAGAGCAGCATGATATGGCAATGGCAGTGGTGAAAAACAGCAAGAGCCGGCAGAGGAGGGCAGGGAGGGGGTGACTGGGGACGGGGGAACTGGCAGAGGAGGGCAGGGGGGGTGAGCTGGCAGAGAATGGCGGGGGCAGGGCTGGCGGAGGACGGCAGAGAGGGGGCTGGCAGGGGACAGGGGAGCCGGCAGAGGGTGGGAGCTGGCAGAGGGCGGGGACAGGGCTGGCAGAGGATGGCAGGGAGGGGGCTGGCAGGGGACGGGGGAGCCGGCAGAGGAGGGCAGGGGGGAGCTGGTGGAGGATGGCAGGGAGGGGGCTGGCAGGGGACGGCAGGGAGGGGGAGCCAGCAGAGGACGGCATGGGGGGAGCTGGCAGGGGATGGCAGGGAGGGGGCTGGCAGGGGACAGGGGAGCCGGCAGAGGACGGCGTGCGGGGAGCTGGCAGAGGATGGCAGGGAGGGGGTGGCAGGGGACGGGGGAGCCGGCATAGGAGGGTGGGGGGGAGCTGGCAGAGGAGGGCGGGGACAGGGCTGGCAGAGGACGGCAGGGAGGGGGTGGCAGGGGACGGGGGAGCCGGCAGAGGACTAGGCTGGAGGGGCGTTAGCAGGGTTTAGTAAGGAGGGCGGCGGTGTAGCAGGGTATTAGTGAAGGGGTGGGGGTCCTAGGCCGTGTGGTAGGACGAGGTGGCAGTGGCTGTTGGCAGAGGAGTGCTGGCAGCGCAGAGCGACGCTCACAGACTTGGGCCATAGCACACACGTTATTTGGCTGAAATACACAGACATGAACTACAGGGAAGGGGAAATATCAAAAATAGAAAAGGGGGCTGCACGTCAGCCCCGTGGGGACGTGCCCTGCCGGCCCAGGCTGCGGGCTGGGGGCATGGCCCAGATGGTCTCTCTTGGGAAGGCAGCGGGCGGGGGCCCGGCTGGTGGGGTGGGAGCAGTGGCACACACTGAGATTCTAACTGGCTTTTTTACTTTATATCAAGAACACCTGGTTTAAAATCTTTACAAAGGACAAAATGCAGCGACTCCGTTAGTGTGTAAAGAACTAAAGATCTGCTTAAAAAACATCTCTGCAAAGAGACACGACCGACACAAAAGAGATTCTCTGCAGCAAGAGGAGCAGAGGTGCTGGGCCCACACCTAGGGTTGGTCTGCCAGATGGGGCACCGAGCCCCCCCCGCCCAGCGCCAGACCGGGCACCAAGCCCCCCCGCCCAGCGCCAGACCGGGCACCGAGCCCCCCCCGCCCAGCGCCAGACCGGGCACTGAGCCCCTCCTGCCCAGCGCCAGACCGGGCACCGAGCCCCTCCTGCCCAGCGCCAGACCGGGCACCAAGCCCCCCCCCCGCCCAGCGCCAGACCGGGCACCGAGCCCCCCCCCGCCCAGCGCCAGACCGGGCACCAAGCCCGCCCCCCCGCCCAGCGCCAGACCGGGCACCGAGCCCCTCCTGCCCAGCGCCAGACCGGGCACCGAGCCCCTCCTGCCCAGCGCCAGACCGGGCACCGAGCCCCTCCTGCCCAGCGCCAGACTGGGTACTGAGTCCTCCCACCCAGCGACAACCCGGGCACCGATCCCACCACCCAGTGCCAGTGGCCCAAGGCAGCTGCTTCACACCACAATTTGACAGAGTGTTGGAGCCTTTTCCATGGCACTTTGAATGGCAAATTTCAATCAACCCAACAGGTCCAGTGGAAAGAGAATGCCAAGGACAGCTCCTAGCCAGTCCCCAATGTACTTGTGAGGAGGGGAGAGGGCTCCGGGAGGCACCACCTCCCGAGTGGTGCAGAGTCCTCTAGTGCCATGTCCAGGCCAGGGGGAAGGCACGCCATCACCTCCTCCCTAGACGAGTCCTTCTCAGTGTCCTGCACGGGGGCTTCCAGCGGGATGCAGCGTGCAGGGCTGGGTGACGCTCTCTGCACATGCTCTGCTGGCGTTCTCCTGCACCGCTCTGGCTGGGCCCTGCTGCCCCGGCGTCAGCCCTCTCAGCACACGGAGAGTCAAAGCACTTTACAAAATAAAAACAGAAGAGCGAGCGAGCGAGCCGGAGGAGCGAGCAGCCCACCTGTCCCGCAGCAGGGGTCCTGCCAGCCCTGGGGCTCTGCTCCACCTGCCAGGTGGGTCCGTCTGTGTGTGCTGCCCAATCTGCATCCGTCAGCTCCTGCCAGTGTCCTCTGTGTGCGTGGATGTGAGCGGGCATGGGTGGGCACAGCCCCTGGAGCTATACCCTGGTGGTGGAGTGTGAGTGCGGGAGCCCCGTACTGTTGAACCCTGCTGCAAAGGTGTTGTAGGGGTGCAGGGTCTGTAAGCCCACCAGGGAGTTGGGGATCATGGTGATGGTGTTGGGGGTCATCAGAGGGATGTCGTCTGGGGAGCGGCGCAGGGTCAGCGTGTAGTCGGGCAGGGAGGTGAGCCGCAGGGCATCGTGCGCCTGCCCTGACTCGCACTCATGGTGGGCCTGGTTCATCTGCAGGGAGGGGATCTCCTCCTCGGGCGTGTGGCCCCTGTCGTTGGGGGCGCTGCGCTGGGGGCTGGGCTGGCGGTGCGTGTCCTGCCGGCGCTTGTCCTTGCGGTAGTAGAGCGCAGCAAAGGCCAGCACGTTGAGGAAGAGCAGGGAGGCCCCCACAGCGATGGTGACGCTCAGCTCGGTGGAGTAGTCCCGGGGGTTCTCGATCAGCAGCGTGCCAGCCTCCTGCTCCGGGCTCCACTTCTCCCTGGGGTTCTCGCTGTTGTAAGCCGGGGAGATAGCCGGGCGCTTGGTAGTCCAGATTTTGCCGTTGGGCCGGCGGGTGATGTGTGAGTTCTGCGTGGCGTCTGGCGGCGGCACTTTGGTGGTGGTCGAGGTATAGTGGAACATGTCGTGCAGGTTGTACAGGTGGGGCACCAGGTGCTTCCAGAAGGCCACCTTGGTGGCTCGGTAGTGGTCTCGCACTCTCGGCTTCAGGCCGATGTGCAGGTACAGCTGGTCGCGAGGGTTGTACTTGGACCATGCCACTTCCTCAAAGCGGTTGGCCTTGGTGTGAATGAACTTGGTGTCCTGGGGGACAGGCTTGTTGGGGTCCCTGGGAAACAGAACGGAAACCGTCCATGTGGCACTGGAGAAACACGCAGAGACAGGGTGCTGCACAGAGCTCTGCGGGAGACATGCAGACAGGGCCCAGCCCATCGGGAGAGGCACTACCAGGGCGTTAGAGCCACAGAGACAGCAGAACGGCCCCTGCTGGGGCTCATCAATCCCGACCCACGGCCAACACTCCTTGATTCTCACCTCGGGTCTCATGCTTCCCCCCCATTGTCAGAGCTGGGCACCTGGCTGTAGTGAGGGGCTCCTGCACAGAGACAGTGTAACACAGGCTTAAGCTAAACCCACCCCGACCCCCGGCTCGTGTGAAATCTCCATTGGACTCAGCCCTCCAGAATGGCAAGGTAGGTCCCTGACCCAGCTGCGCACCAGGCTGCTCCAGCCAGAGCTGAGCAGGCCAATGGAACAAACCTACCGCAGCGTAGCAACCCCCAGGGATTTCCCAGCATCCTCCCAGTGCCTCAAGGAATTACAGTACGCCCCTCCAAGGCCCGGCCTGTGGAGAAGGCTCTGCAGCGATGCCCTGCCCCCTTGAGGAGTCACTGTCAGGGCCGGATCCTCCCCTTAGTGCCAGACTCCTGGCCCCAGAGTGTGGTAGGGCCCCGCATGCCCCAGAGAGAGGGTGCACACACACACACACACGTGCGGGGAGGGAGGGCGCATGCACACACACACACGGGGAGGGAGAGTGCACGTACACACACACACACACAGAGGGACTGCACACGTGCACATGGGGAGGGAGCACAGACCCCCTGTGGCGAACTGGGAATGTTCTTAATGTTTTCTCTGAATACAGTGTTGGTGCCTCAGTGTCCCCCAGGCAGTTCTTAAGTCTCTAGGTGGTGGGATCAGGGTATATGGTTGCTACAGAGCAAAGGGCCAGTGCACCTAAATGCCTGACACTCTGTCTCCTAGCAACAGATGGCCTGGGCCCCTCCTCTGCAAAGGTGCCAACTGAAGGTGTTGGAGACAGAGAGGTCAGGTGACCTCCTGGCCCAGGAAAGGAGCTGAGCAGAGGGGGAGGGGCTGGGGGGGGTGTCAGTCTGGAGCTGGCTGGGACGAGGAGTGAAGTGCAGACGTGGGGGTCTGGCTCACTGCCCCCCAGAATGAACCCGGCTGAGGGGTCCCATTCTCGGTACCTACAAGCTCTGTGTTAGACCCTGTTCCTGTCATCGAATAAACCTCTGTGTTACTGGCTGGCTGAGAGTCACGTCTGACTGCGCAGTGGGGGTGCAGGACCCTCTGGCTTCCCCAGGACCCCGCTAGGGCGGGCTCGCTGTGGGAAGCGCATGGAGGGGCAGAGGATGCTGAATGCGCCAAGGTCAGACCCAGGAGGTGAAGCCGTGTGAGCTTCTTGCCCTGCAGACAGTCTGCTCCAAGGGAGAGGAGGCTCCCCAGAGTCCTGCCTGGCTTGGTGGGGAGCAGTTCCAGAGCATTGCCTGGGGACTCCGTGACACCCCCTTCCTCTGGAAAGGTGCACACACACACACACACACACGTGCGGGGAGGGAGGGTGCATGCACACACACACACATGGGGAGGGTGCACGCACGCACACGCACACACATGCGGGGAAGGAGGGCGTGCACACACACACACACACACACACACAGAGGGACTGCACACATGCACATGGGGAGGCAGCACAGACCCCCTTCCTCTGGAAAGGTGCACGCACACACACACACGTGCGGGAAGGGAGGGCGTGCACACACACACGTGTGGGGAGGGAGGGCACAGACACACACACGTGCGGGAAGGGAGGGCACAGACACACACGCGTGCGGGGAGGGAGGGCACAGACACACACGCGTGCGGGGAGGGAGGGCACAGACACACACACGCACGCACAGAGAGATGTGTGACTCGATGCCCCCCTGCAGTCACATCCTAACCACTGTAATAATGTTCATAGAAAATATGCCTTACGAGGTATCACTTGAGAACTAGTAACTCACTGGTCAATAATAGCACGGTGCCGTGTGTGCAGCACGTGTGTATGTCCAGTTAGGAACATAAGACGAAATGACGACTGAAGTGTGTTTACCAGACAAGTCTGGGGAGGGGCTGAGCCTGTTTCTCAAAGACAAAGGACAAGCTGACACCTCTTGCCAGGTGTCAACGTTGACTGGCCATCACCAGTCAGGTGGCCATTCTTTGGCAGCAAGGGGGTGCAGGAACAGATCCATCGGTGATTTAGCAAACAGCATGGAACCTCTTTCACCACGAGGTCTCCCTCCGTCCTCACAGTGGGAAGGAACTTTACCTCAGGAAACCCTCAGGAAAACACATTTCAAAGGGGAACTGGACTAGAAAAGTGTGGGGCTAAAACACCCCAGGGATTTGCTCTCTCACTCTCACTCTCGACAGTGGTTTTCAACCTGTGGGCTGCAGCTCTTTGGGGGTCCGCACACTCTGGCTAAGTTTCCAAAGGGGCCCGCACCTGCATTTAAAATTTGTTATGGGCCTGCAAATGAAAAGAGGTTGGGAACCACTTCACTAAGCGGGCAAAGGAACCAGGTTTGGACTTTGGCAGGGACTGTGACATGAACATTTAGTCAGCCCTGTTGCTGGGAGCATGTGGTAGGGATTTGACCTTGAACCACGTCTAGCTCATTAAGTCTCAGTTACTGGAAAGTGTTTTAGCTTTATTTCTCTCGTAACCATTTCTCATGTTACTGCCTTACACCTGTATTCTGCCTTCCAATCTAGCTCTCTGTACTTAAACAAACAGGTTGGTGTTTTTAAGCAGACCTACTCCAGTTCTGTGCTGACACTGACCGCCAATTAAAGTAGTAACCTGTTGTGCACTGACCCCTTACAGGGGCAATGGATCTCTAATATCTAAGTGCCCGGGAAAGAACTGGACAGTGCAGAAGACACGTTTTGGGGGAAAATTCAGGACTGGCCATGTGTCAGGGTCACCCCGCAGGTAGCAACCAAGGCTGTGACAGGCAGAGTGTGCCTGGTGGGATGAGTGCTGCTCGACCAGGGCTCCAGCTACACGCAGCCACTCAGGGTGTGTCCTGCATGCTGGTGGCTGGAGAGGGAGAGGGAGCTGTAACAGCAAAGCACGGTGAGATCCCCAGTTTATGGGGCAGATGGTGACACAACCCTTATTAGTCTGGATTGCACCCCAGGGTGTGACTGTGCAAACACACACACACACACACACACACACAGGGAAGGTGTGCAGACACACTCTCCTGCCACACTAATACAAAACTGCAGTAAGGCACATGCACACATGCATGGGAGGTGCACGTGGACACACACACAGGGAGGGTGCATGCACACATGCCCACCCCCCAGGAAGGAGGTGTGCACCCACCCATGTGCAGGGATGTGTGTACGCACACACACACAGGTCCACAGAGATGCACACAACCCCCTCCACTCACAGGAAGGATGAACATACATACATATGGGGAGTATCAGAGGGGTAGCTGTGTTAGTCTGGTTCTGTAGAAGCAGCAAAGAATCCTGTGGCACCTTATAGACTAACAGATGTTTTGCAGCATGAGCTTTCGTGGGTGAATACCCACTTCTTCGGATGCAAGCAGTGGAAATTTCCAGGGGCAGGTGTATATATAAGCAAGCAAGAAGCAAGCTAGAGATAACGAGGTTAGATCAATCAGGGAGGATGAGGCCCTGTTCTAGCAGTTGAGGTGTGAACACCAAGGGAGGAGAAACTGCTTTTGTAGTTGGCTAGCCATTCACAGTTCTTGTTTAATCCCGAGCTGATGGTGTCAAATTTGCAGATGAACTGAAGCTCAGCAGTTTCTCTTTGAAGTCTGGTCCTGAAGTTTTTTTGCTGTAGGATGGCCACCTTAAGATCTGCTATGGTGTGGCCAGGGAGGTTGAAGTGTTCTCCTACAGGTTTTTGTATATTGCCATTCCTAATGTCTGATTTGTGTCCATTTATCCTTTTCCTTAGAGACTGTCCAGTTTGGCCGATGTACATAGCAGAGGGGCATTGCTGGCATATGATGGCATATATTACATTGGTGGATGTGCAGGTGAATGAACCAGTGATGGTGTGGCTGATCTGGTTTGGTCCTGTGATGGTGTCGCTGGTGTAGATATGTGGGCAGAGTTGGCATCGAGGTTTGTTGCATGGACTGGTTCCTGAGCTAGAGTGACTATGGTGCGGTGTGCAGTTACTGGTGAGAATATGCTTCAGGTTGGCAGGTTGTCTGTGAGCCCTGCCACCCAAGGCCTGTGAAAGTGTGGGATCATTGTCCAGGATGGGTTGTAGATCCCTGATGATGCGTTGGAGGGGTTTTAGCTGGGGACTGTATGTGATGGCCAGTGGAGTCCTGTTGGTTTCTTTCTTGGGTTTGTCTTGCAGTAGGAGGCGTCTGGGTACACGTCTGGCTCTGTTGATCTGTTTCCTTATTTCCTCGTGCGGGTATTGTAGTTTTGAGAATGCTTGGTGGAGATTTTGTAGGTGTTGGTCTCTGTCTGAGGGGTTAGAGCAGATGCGGTTGTTCCTCAGTGCTTGGCTGTAGACAATGGATCATGTGGTGTGCCCGGGATGGAAGCTGGAGGCATGAAGGTAGGCATAGCGGTCCGTAGATTTAAACACAGCTCAGGATTAAACAAAGACTGTGAATGGCTTGCCAACTACAAAACCAGTTTCTCCTCCCTTGGTTTTCACACCTCAGCTGCTAGAAGAGGGCCTCATCCTCCCTGATTGAACTAACCTCGTTATCTCTAGCCTGCTTCTTGCTTGCATATATATATATATACCTGCCCCTGGAGATTTCCACTACTTGCATCCGAAGAAGTGGGTATTCACCCATGAAAGCTCATGCTCCAAAACGTCTGTAAGTCTATAAGGTGCCACAGGACTCTTTGCTGCTTTTACATATGGGGAGGGCATGCACTCAAACACACACACAGGGAGGTGGGCACACACAGAGGGAAGCAGGCACGCACACACACATAGACGCACGCACAGGGAGGCAGGCACGCATACCCACACACGCAGGCACACACACACAGGGAGGCGCATGCACACGAACACATACACAAAGAGGCATGCACGCACACGTGTGCAGACACACACACGGAGGTGGATGCACACACACACATGAAGGCTGGCACACACGCACACACACAGGGAGGTGTGCACACAGAGGGAGGAGCATGCACACACACATGCGTGCACACACACACAGGGAGGTGGGTACACATACACAGGGAGGGGGACAGACACACACAGACCCCACACACAGACCCCATACATAGGCCCAGGGAGGGCAGAGCATCCCTCACCCCGTCTTGGCGAAGTTGGTCCAGTACGTCATCACCACGGCACTGAGCATGACGTCATTCTTGGAGAAGTTGCAAGGGAAGAGGTCAGTGGGGCCAATCATGGGGATCCCGAAGACGTAAGGCACCTCGTCTCCATGGGCCGCGTCAGACCATGCAGGTTTCATGAGGCTCTGGCAGTGGTGGTAGAAGGCGTAGAAATAGGTTGGGGAGCCATAGCGGGCATGCAGGTCAGCCGTCACCACTGACGGCTCCACCCACTGGTGGTCAGTGAACAGGGCCACCAAGGTTTTGCGACGTGTCTCGGGGTTGTCCCTGTCCGCCCAGTCTGTGTACATGAACTTGATGGTCTCCCGCAAGGTGTCCTTCCCCTCTGGGTAGCCATATAGGTTATCCACAAAGTTGGAGACGGAGTAGTCAAAGTCACTGCCCGAGACACCATCCTCGGGATCCACCACACCCTCCACAAACTTCAGCCCCTCACCCTGGTTCACCCCCAGCATGATGTCGTAGTTCAGGAACTCGCCTTGCTCCATCAGGATCTCAGGGTCGTCCGGGATGACATCTCCATCGATGACGGGCCCGAAGGCCACGTGGTAGCGAGCTGGCTGGATATCTTGCTCCACCAGCTCCTTGGCACTCTTCTGTCGCAGACAATCCACCATGTCCACAGTGTCCAGCACGTTGCAGCCCACCTTGTCGGCCAGCAGGCTGGTATACTTCACAGGCTGGTAGTTGACTGCCCAGCTGGAGAGAGCAGAGCCACTCTGGATGATGGCTCTTTGGAAGAGACCTGCAGGCAAAGAAGAGCATGAATGGCAGCTCATGGCAGGGGCACTCTAGGCACAGCACCAGCTCCTCTGTCTAGGAGCCCCCAAACACACACTCATCCCACGTGGGGGGATAGAAGCAGGGACTCCGGCTTCAGGAGAGGCCCTTGCTGCAGGACTGGACCCTGGGGGGCATGGGACATTGCCTGCAGGCCTCTTCCTGCTGGCCTCCCCCCTCAGGGCAGGCAAGAGTGAGATGCGAGTCTAACTTATAGGCACCTAAAGGATCTCTAATGCAGAGCCCCATGGGCAGCTTGCCTCAGGGCTGCATCTAATGCAGCATCCCCTGGGCCCCAACAATCTCAGGAACGTCTAACTCATAGGATTGGACTGTCTGCCCCCGGGGCCTGAGACAATTACAGCGCTGGCTGCCAGTGATTCTGGTGCCAGGCCCGCTGCACTAGGTGCTGTAAAACACAGGCAGCGTCTCCTCTGCAAGCAGCTAAGAGAGTAACTCACTGCAGAGGGGAGACGCGCACTTGACCAATTCCCTTGTAGCACAGCCAGACAAGCGGAAGCAGAGGACAGTTCCCTAGGGGTCTGGACACAGACACACGTCACACTCTCTCAGCCTGCGTTTGTTAGCAGTTCCTTCAAAGCAGCGGGAGTACAGAGTTGCAGATACGCAAGGTACAGTGGGACCATGCCTGTGACCTGCAGCAGCAGCATACTCAGTGCTACACAACTGGGGCCTGGCCCCACGGAGCCTACAGGCAAAGCAGAAAACAGAGCAGCTATGCCCCAGAAGTGGGTGATGCTCCTGCCCTGCTGGAGTCCAGCAGCCTCCCGCCCACCTCTTGAAGAGAGCTGGTGATGGCACCACAGAATCCCTCAGCTGTCCCAGCTCCTCTGCCCTGGCACGACCCTTCAGAGTGTTGGTAGCTGGCAGAGCTACGCCTGTGCTAGGGCAGCTTAACCCTGCATGTCCCATTCAGCTGCTCCCTCTGGGTACCACCCCACCCCCACCCCCGAGACACACTTCCTGCCCAGCTGGGCCCAGCTCTCTGCCAATGCAGGCCTCGCAGGGCACAAAGGAGGCCTTTCTGCTGGAGGGAACACAGGAGGGAGTGGACTCTTGCCCTGGAAAGCAGGGCCACAAAGGCCCTGGCCCAGGCAGAGGAATTCATGGCCAGACTCCAGCTCCGCATCAATGGAACATGTGCTCAGAATACAAAGGACTCCCAGGAAATGGAGCCCGCGGGGGCTGAGCTGGGATGCGATGGGGCTTGGAGTGCACACCCTGGGGCTCTCTGCTCCCCAGCCTGCTCAGGCCACAAGAGCCCTGGGGGAGTGGAGAGCTCAGCCCAACGGAGATCTAGCTGTGTCCCCGGTGCAGACAGTGCTGCCAGCCCAGCTTTGTCCTGGCACCTGCCAGCAGCACAAGGGCTACAGGACTAAGGTAACATGGCAGCTTCCTGACACCCGTCCTGCCAAATACCAGTTATTTCCCTGGGTCAGGATACCGTCTGGGTGGCACCAGGGAACCGCCCCAGCCCAGCTTCTCTGCCAGGGGTTCCTACTGGGAGCAGCAGGAGGGAGCAGGGCTGGCTGGACTATGGGGGTGGGGGGCCTTTGGACACCAGGATTCCCACACGGGATTTGCCCAGGGGCCCCGCTTGCCCAGGCTCCTGGTCTTGACCTTTTCCATAGCAGGCCTGCCCCCGCCTAGCTAGGACCTAGCCAGCACGCCCTCCAGTGGGCACAAAGGGAAGGGCGAAGGGGTTCCCTAGCTCCAGTGCAGAAGCCCTTCTGTAGTCAGTTCTGGAGGAAGCTGCTTCCCAGCCCCAGCCAGGCTGAACTCTAGCTGAGGCTGGACGCTGGAGGGTACCAGGTCCATGACACCCATCCAGAAGCAAGGGTATCTGTAAAGTGACTGTGACCAGCCTTACCCAAGCACCCCCCAATCTTCATCTTGCTCTCTGCTACTCCAGCAGCCCCACTGAGTCTCTTGCAGGCTCCTGATTGTGATGTGCTCAGAGAATAGATTTGTTTTTCTCTCTATTTGTGCTTCACAACCCCCTACCGCCTACACACAGATTTTTGTGCCAATATAATGGTGCCGGGGAGTGATTTTTTAACATACTTCTACCAGCACGCTCTCAGGGTGGATCAGTTAGCCAGATAGCGAACGTGCCATAGGCAGCTCATCCCCTGCCTACCCAGGAACAGCTATTCCAGGACAAGGCGAGTGGCTGTACTGCTTACGCTGGACAGATGCAGTGTAGGCACCTTTATGTGCAGACAAGCCCTTAGCCTCCTAATTTCCACCATTCTTCTGCCATCGTTTATGCTCCTTCCTCTTGGCCCTGTCAGGGCTGCATTTCCTGGTTTGCCTTTTAGCCAGACCAGGTTCTCTCTTGCTTTCCTGTGTTCTTGCCTGGGCAGAGATTCACCTGTTGCTGCAACTCCCTCCTGGCTGCGGAAACACTTTCCTCGCTAACGCTGAGGATTTTAATGTGTTTTCTGACATGCTCCCTCCTGGTTGGAAATGCCCCACTATTTGGCCAGTGCACAGGGGCAACCCTACCCCAAGGATCCTGAGCTGCCTTATATGGAATGCTACCAATTTCTCCATTCCTGCTATGCCTTCCCCTGCACGGAGAGGGGTGCGGGTTCCAGCCCGGGGGGGTGTGTGTGTGGCTACACTGCAATCCCAACTGCCATTGCAGCAGAGGTAACAATCACAGTGAAGACGCAATCCCAGGCTCTCTAGCACCTGCGCCGTCGCTGCTCTGTTTAGCCCTGTTAGCGCGCTGCCCAGGCTGCAGTCACACTTGAGCTGCGGTCCCTCCCTGAAGAGACCAAATTTACAAGAAAAATAACCTAAATGTCCCTTGGGCGAACAGAGGTGGCTCTGAGACCAGAGATGGCTCCCCTCCGCTACGCACCAAGCCCCTCCCCACCCTCAGCCACATTAATGAACCACAATCGCTGTGGCTTACCGTTAGCTGAATGGGAACTCAGACAGTGCGCAGCCCAGGGGATTTTGCCATCCTCCCCAAGGCTCACAAGCACACGCAGCATTTTGGCACAGCAATTTACACTATGGGAGCAGATCTCAACAGGTCCCAAGAGCCTGGGCAGTGAGAACTCACTCAGCACGGCATGCTGGGCTAGTGCCCAGCTCAGCAGACACTGCCGATGGCAGGAGCTTCCCGGTGGCAAACAGGAATAGGTTTTGTTGGAATTATTTTGGGTATTTTAAACTACAGAAAGAAAAGTCTGAATAAATGGAGACAAGGGTGTCCAAAGCCTCAGAGCAAGGGACTGTTTTCCAGGACTCTTAACCACATCCCAGTGGAATAGGGTTGGGCTTTCCCCACTCATGGCATCTGCAGGGGCACACCGTGCCATCTGGCTAGTGCACAAGAACCAGGGAAAGTGAGCAGCTGGCTTTCAGGGTCCACCCGCAGAGTGGGCAGGGGGGCCGGAACCATCACTGCTGGGATTAGCTTTGCACAACAAACACACATACTGGCATTTGGGGAGCAATGGCACATGTGGGCACTAGGATTGATTTGGTTGAGCTTCTGACCCTCTAGTGCTTTGCAGGGCAGGGACTGTTTACTGCTTCAGATGAATTGGCATCAGAAGTTGAATCCTGTTTTCTGTACATCAATGGGCAGGGGAACCACCCCGGTGCTCAGTGGCTGTCAGTGCTGGAGCCCCTAGGCACACAGGAGGTTGGTTCGTGGGTTGCCAGGGGACTGTGCCAGTCAGTGGTACTGGCTGTTCACTCCCATAAAGCTGAAGCGGTGGGCTTGTGCTGTTGAATGTTTTCAGCCGTACTTCTCTGGAGGGCTGGCTCAAACTCATGGTTTCTTTATAGCTCAGAGGTCCACAGAGCTTCCCCTTGTAAAGCCAGCTTGAGGCCCCCAGGGGATTGTATTTGGAGGGCCAGGGATGTCTGACTTAGGATACCTTCAATTACTGCCTTGGTAAGAACAAGGGGGTTGGGGTTTCTTGAGACGTGCGGACAGTCACTGTCACTATATCTCAGCAGTAACTGTGCTTTTCCTTGGCAGGAGGGCATCAGAGGCTGAGGCTGGAGAGGGGGTGGAGCCCAGGGAGCAGTAGGAGAGGAGAATTTACATTGTTGAAGACAAAATGAAACCATCCCAGCAGCGTGTGGGCAGTGCCCGCTAGCCCATCCATCTTGTGCATTGGCCGGGCCCTGGCGAGCTGCTGCACTTTAAACACTATTGAAAACGATACAGCCTAGCTCTGCTGCTCAGAGCTTTGAAACTGTCCCACTGAGCGCCGTGGTTAGGGTGACCTAGCCCCCCTGTGGAGACGCGGCTAGGTTGACAGAAGGGTTTTTCCATCACTTGGAGGTGGGTTACCTAGACTGACAGACTCCCCGCCCCCCGGCGCTGTAGGAAGCATCTACACTTCAGCGCTACAGTGGCACACTTGCAGTACTGTGGTTGTGCTCCTGTAGTATAGGCAGACCCTAGTTCTGAACTCTCAGGCTGTTGTGTCCAGGGGCCGTGCTGAGCCCATGTGTCACAGGGAGTTTCCAGGAGGTGTAACCCTCATGTGGGTAATGGCATCAGCACCTCAGCAGACTGCAGGCTCTTTATCTTAGAGCTGGGGGGTCATTCCAGGGGGGCTCTCAGGTCCCTGACTGATGTGTACAGTGCAGAGGACAGGGTGTTTTACTCCTCTGTGTGCATGGCTGCCTGGGATAGCCGCTGTCTATTTTCTCAGCCACTCTTGTTTGCGGCAGCTTTAAGGTTCTGGCTGCCAGATGGGGTTGGGAGCGGTTTTAAAATCTATGCAGCAGCAATTACCCTCCTGCTTGTTAATGAGTGTCTGTTGGGTAAAGACAGTGCTGGTGGTTTGTTTCCTGGCAAGGAATCCACTTTGATTTCAATGTCTTACATTGGGGGGTGCTTTCCCCAGGGCAGCCTGGTACAGCGCATCTCCCTCTGCCTCTGCCTTTCACAATGCTGGGAGAGGAGGCACTAATTAGTGATTCATTAACAGCTCTTGATCACTTATCTTATTAAAGTAAAACCTAGGAAGCCTACAACCACCTGATCTTTGCAGCTCTGAAGCCCATCCCCATGTGGCCCCTCCTCTCCCCCCACCCTCCTGTCATATCTTGCCCTAGAATTAGTGCAGTGCCCAGCCCAAGGGGGTCCTGATCATAAATACCAAGAATAATGGCAGCAGGCGCACCAGTACTCCAGGGCCAGCACGGTCCCTCGGGGCACCTCTTACACGGTACTGGGCACTGCACCCACATACCCCGGCCCCACAGCAGTTGCCATAGCTAAGACAACAGAGGCCTTGGCTCCCCTCCTGTGTGGGTGATAGCCTGACCCCATGACCATGAGGGGGAGGGTCCAGAGCCCAGGCTCCAGCCCGAGCCCAATCACCTACACTGCAATGTTTAGCCCCAGGAGCCAGGCCAAGCCGCCTGTCTTTTACTCCGGTGCAGACTGTCCCCTCAGAGCCCAGGGCTGCCTGCTCCAAGCCCAGGATTCCTGGGGCAGAGGGGGCTGCTGCAGGGGGAGAGGAAAGGCCGGGCTATGAGCGGGGCCCTGCTCTGCGGCCTCTCAGGCAGTCGCTTCCCCCTTGGGGGCTCTCTCCCCTCTTCCACGCTGGGCTTTTAGTCTGAATACCAAGCAAAGCAAACGACCTCCAGTAACCCCAGCCGCTGCTGCGGTTTCCATCCCTCCTGGGGCCCCCGACCCACTGCTCCGCTGGATTGCCGTGTGGCAGGGCAGAACGCCATGTCCGAGGCAGAGAGCTGGCGCCTGCAGTCCAGGGCCCATGAACGAGGCAGCCCCCTGCCATCTTTCTCCAGGTAAACAACTCCCCTCCCCCAGCGCTGCGGCCGGTGCGGGCACACTGGGCATGTGCAGGCTCTGAGACGCCCAGGGGAATGAATGGGCAGGAGCTGGCTGGGCACCATCTGGGCAGACGAGCAGAGAATCAGCATCCCAAGCAGGTGTAACTGTTTGGCTAGGAAAAAAACCTGAGGCTCTGCAGCGGTGGGTCTGCCCAGCCAGAAATGATCTCTGCAAAGAGTGCGACCCCCGCCTGTCACAACCCAACACCAGCCTGCCTCTGCAGCATTCCTGCAACGGAGAGAGCCAGCCTGCACGCTGCTGAGTGTGTGCGCGCACACATGCACGTGCACACTCACGCACACAGGCTCCTCACCCTCTTGAGGTGCAGAGAAAACCATTCCCCCTCCCACTGGCATTCACCAGCTCCAGAGAAATCCATATCCTGCACACACATTACACACACCTGCTCCTATAGGTGTGTGTACATGCACTAGGAACACACACCTGCTCCTACAGGCAGATTTTCACCAATATCTAGACACTGACACCCGACTACATGCACACAGACTCCTGCAGGGAGGCACACAACACACCCATTCTCTACACCAGTGGCTCTCAACCTTCCCAGACTTCTGTGCCCCTTTCAGGAGTCAGATCTGTCTTGCGTACCCCAAGTTTCACCTCACTTACAAACTACCTGCTTACAAAATCAGACCTAAGAATACAATGGTGTCACAGCACCGTATTACTGGAAAATTGCTGAATTTCTCATTTTTACCATATAATTATAAAATTCATCAGTTGGAATATAAATCTTACTTATTTTTCAGTGTACAGTATATAGAGCAGTACAAACAAGTCATTGTCTGTATGAAATTTTAGTTTGTACTGACTTCGCTACTGCTTTTTATGTCGCCTGTTGTACAAATAGGCAAATATCTAGATGAGCTGATGCACCCCTGGCAGAGCTCTGTGTACCCCCGGGGGTACATGTACCCCTGGTTGAGAACCCCTGCTCTCCACAAACCTGCACCTCCACAGATGTTGCACACATGCAGAGAGTGTTACGTACATGCACACACTTCTGGGAATACACATGAACAGGCCTGCTGCCTGCGTACAGCCAGGATGCAAACCCCACCCCCACTCAAACACACCCTGCCGGCATCCAGAGGAGGAAGAAGTAGCTTGTCCATGTGGTAGCTCCTGCAGGGAGAGCCTAGGGTTTTCCCCAACCAGCTCACACACAGGGACACTGCAGCTGCCTTGCCCATGCTAGGAGTCCCAGTGCCTGGGCGAAGGCACTAACCCCACCATCTGGCCTTGTGCAGACAAGGCTTTTGGCTAGTAACTGCTTCAGGTGCCATAAGACATAATGTCCATCTGCAGCCTCGTGGAGCAGGGCTGAGCAGAGCCAGGCTGCTGCCTGCCATCGCCTTTCCAGAGGTGTGCGCCCAGTTAGAGCCCGTTCTTGAGGACAGCTGCACAAGGAAAGAACTGGAGAAAGCCAGATCCAGCCCTAGGGACACACACCAGGAGGCAGTGCTCAGCTGTACAGCGAGAGGCACAGTGCACACACCTCAGTGGAAACCAAGGCCCATCCCAAAGAGGAGCACTTCCCAGACATGACAGCCCATAGCATAAGTCTCAAACGGTGGCTGGAGAAAGCAGCTTTTAGGCTGGGCTGATTGAGGGAAGTGGCTGCAGTTGGGGCCACGCCCCAAACAGACTCAGCTGGCCCTATAAAAGCTGTGAGCCAGAAGCCCACATAGTCTCTCTGTTTGAAAAGGGAGAAGGGTCTGACTGCAGAGAACTAGACACACGGTACCTGAGTGAAGCAGGGCTGAGGAGCTCTAGCCTGGAAAACCCCAGGCTGCGGCCTAGCATTGGGCTAACAGGTACTGGGGGTTGCAGAGGCAGCCCAGGGGTAGGCCAAGGCAGCAGGTCCAAACCCTCCTTGCCAGTGGTAAGTAGGCTGATAACTGCAGTCTGCCCCAGGGTGTGGGGCTAGACAATGACTAGCAGTAGCCTGATACTGAGGTGATGTGGGGGGGGGTCCCTTGGGGAGGGGAGACCCTAAGACTGAGGGGATTTCTGCTAGGGAGCAGCATCCCAGGTAAAAAGGCACCGGGTCCAGGGAGGGACACGGGGGGCCAGAGGACAGGTGGATCACTGGCCTGCAGAGGGCGCTCCAGAGCTGGAACAAGCTAATTCCCAGGAGTCACCAGCAGGAGGCGCCGCAGGGGTGAGTCCACTCTTCTACATCACCCATCAGAACACAGACCCTCACAAGCGGGGCTGTAGTCCCTCTGGAGAGACCCCCCAGCGATGCACCCCAGAGAGCCACTGGCACACGCCCACACACAGTCCTGTACCCCACTCCAACATGTCCCTGCCCCCACCCAGATAGCCACCCCACCCCATCCCGGATACCTGATCCCACCATATCCCTGCCCCCGCACTCACCCCTGTACCCCACCCCCTCACTCAGATACCCGCACACACCCTGTACCCCTCCCCACCATATCCCTGCCCCCGCACATACCCCTCCCCACCATATCCCTGCCCCCGCACTCACCCCTGTACCCCACCCCCTCACTCAGATACCCGCACACACCCTGTACCCCTCCCCACCATATCCCTGCCCCCGTACTCACCCCTGTACCCCACCCCCACCCAGATACCCGCACACACCCTGTACCCCTCCCCACCATATCCCTGCCCCTGCACTCACCCCTGTACCCCACCCCCTCACTCAGATACCCGCACACACCCCGTACCCCTCCCCACCATATCCCTGCCCCCACACTCACCCCTGTACCCCACCCAGATACCTGCCCTCACTCCTATGCCCCACATCCCCACCCTCACATGGATTCCTGCACACACCCCTGTACCCCACTCCAACATGTCCCTGCCCCACATGGATACCTGCAGGCACCCCTGTACTCCAACACCACACAGATACCCCATGTATCCCTGTACTCCACCCCCACATCCCTGTCCCCATACAGATACCCACACACACCCCTGTAGCCCCCCTCGGACATGTCCCTGCTCCACACAATACCTGCATGTACCCCTGTACCACACCCCAGCTCCCACACAGATACTTGCATGCACCCCCATAGCCCACTTCCACTATATCCCAGTGCACAGATACCCCCCACGCATCTTGTACCCCTCCCCCACCATATGCCTGCCCCTTCACAGATACCTACAGGCACTCCTATATCCCACTCCTGCATATACATTCTCAAACACTGGTACCCCCACACACCCATCCTCACACTCAGATATTGCACATCCCCATATATACCTCTAACCTTCCCCAGGTACCTGCACCCTCTATGCCTCAGCACTCCCCCACCCACCATTTCTCAGGTACATGCACACACTCCTATGTCTCTCCTGCCTGCCCCCGCTATATACACACACCCTATGCCCCACACCCCAGGTACCTGCATAGCGCCCCATGCCTCACAGGTTATGTTCCTCAGCATATGCACACTCCCCTAGAGCTGTTCCTTGTAACGTCTCCCTGGGCCAGTGTGATTTAGGCTGTATTCAATGTCCATGTTTCTGTAATGGAATGTGACTGTTTGGGGCTCTTCTGAAAATCACCTGATTTCTGTTGTTTCCAGGGGCCCTGCAGAGCCTGTGTGCTGCAGGGGCTTTCTAGGCAGTATATGGCCCTTGTAGACACCCTCGTGTGGGTGACAGTATGACCAAATCATCAGCAGGCAGCTGATTAGTGGGAGTCCCTGGTGTAATACAGCCAGCCACGCCCAGGCAGGCAGATCACATCCCTGTATTTGACCAACTTCAGAATAGCTCTCCGAGAGGGCTGTGTGCTCTCCGCCCAAAGCTAAGAACTCACTGATCGGCCTGGTTATTGCAAGGTGTTTGTACAGGAACAATTTCAGCACTGTGCAGTGTGTAGGAGATTGTGTTCCCAGGGTGCTGGGAGTGAAAGCTCTCACCTGAGGAGGGGGAGGAGGAGAGCTGACCCACTCAGCCTCTGTGGAGAGAGCCTGCATTTACTGGCTAGACTGGATGCAGGTTGCAGACTTACAAAGACAAATGATTCTCCCTGGGATAAGGAAGAGTAGCTAGAGACTGTCTGAGAGGAGAAGAAATGTCCCAAATTGTGCACCATTACAAAGGAGTGACTCTGCCAGTGGGTTCTCTGAGCTGGAGAAACGCTGCAAGAACTAATCAGTGGGTGAGAAATCTCTTCTTAGGCAGGAAAGGCGCTTATTACTAAGTACGGGCTCAGGAGAAAAACACAAAATGCAATCCAAACTATAACCTTATGGTTCCACATTCTTTTACTTGAATCTTTATCTCAAGCTCTGTCCAATAAACTTCAGTTTGGTTTGACTATGAACCTGTCCAAGTGCCTTGGGCTGAGGAGACACTGGAACTGAGGTGAAACCAGTGAACAGGGCTGCACTTTCTCCACTGAAGCAGCAGATCAGCATGCATTGTGGGTGTTCAGAAGATAAGGGACGGGGCATTCGAGTGTCACAAAGTGGGGTGTGTAAACTGCTAGCCGGCAGAGGCTACGGAGCTGGAGCACGCCTGTGTTGGCAGCAGCTGGTGGCCAGTGAGTAGGCAGGTGGAAGTAATTCACCCCAGACAGCTCGGGTACCCCCAAAAAGAGTCCCACCAGGTTGGGGTAGGTCACTGATATCGATGTTGCAAAGGTTTGAGCTGAGGCTTTACCCCCCCATTCTGGCTTGGAGGCCATCCTGCATTTGCATGTTAGTTTTTATTTGCACCTAATGGATGGGTATGCAGATTTAATGAGTTCACGTTTTCCTAACTGTTCCATTTTTGCAGCAAGTTTAAGGTTCTGTTCTAGGTGCCGGCTCAGTCTAAGGTGGTTCTGTGATCTATGAAGCAGGCAAATTGCCTGCCATTTGTTGTCTGTCAGTTTGTTAACGAGGGTGTGTCAGCCCTCCAACTGGGAGTGAGCTTCCCATCCTGGCTCCATAGACTCGTGGTAGCAGGGCTCATGCTAGCGCCTTGGGCTGGAGCTCTCAAGCTCCCTCACTCTCCTTCGGCTCCAGCCCAAGCTGGAACACCAAAGCATCATCTACACAGATCTCCGTAGAGCCCTCTTGTGAGCCCCATTGGCACAAGTCTGTGGACCTGGCCTGGGAGGCTCTCCCAGATGCTGTGTGGACCCATCTGGCGTGTTTGCAGGGTGGGGCTGGGAAGCTGGGCACAAGATTCTGGAGACTTCAATTACACAGGAAGTTGAGAGTCTGTGACAGGGCAGAGTTAAGGTGACTTGGGGGCCCTAGGTCTGCATTTCAAGCCCTTACCATGTCTGGAGTGCTGTTAAACTTCCCCTGACCTGTGAATTTCCTGGGCTCATGCTGCAGGGCTTGGGGATAATGACATCTCGACAATGTATTTGACCCTCAGGGGCTGATGCGTCCTCTCAGGGGTAACCCATTTACCACAGCTTCTGTCTGGGGAATGGGAGGAAGTGACAGAACAATCTGCAGCTGCTGCTCCCACAGCCAGTTCTGACTCATTTCTGCTTTGGAACTGTAGGGTAACTAGTCACCAGAGCCCATCGCAGAGAGGGGCTGGATTGGCGGGTCATGTTCAGTGTCATTTAACACTGCCTGGGCCAGGGATTCCTAGGGCTGATCCGCTGAAAGTGCCCTTCAGCCCTGGCATGTTATCAGGGGTCCAGGGAGCTGTAGTGATATTTTATAATTCTGTTTCCAGTTATATTTCCATGGCCTTGCATCAGGGGGCCAGGATGGAGCCTCTTCTAGAGGTCCCAGAAGTGTCTGTCCACATCCTACTAGTCTGGACTGGCATCTCTGTTCCTGATCCCACCCCCCAAACAGCTACAAACCTACAGCCCCAGGCCAACCCCACACGTGCTCTGACATTCCCCTACCTTTGTTCTCCTGGGGACAGCCCACGCTTGGCCCATCTAGCACAGCCACCCAGGCAGTGCAAGCGTTAGCCGCTTTCCCCTTCCCCCAGGAGGGGGGCCAGGGTTACACTCTTCATTTACAATGGGGAAATGCAGGCCTGGAGAAGAGGGAGAGCGCCAGGAACAGAACCCAAGTGCCTTGCCTGCATCTGTTACTCTAACCACTAGACTCTCATTCCCTTTGCCAAGGAGTGCTCGGCAGCAGCACTGGCTGGGGGCTGGCTCACAGTCAGGCTGGGAGTGTCCGCACTTACCTTCTGAGTGGTGGGAGAGAGTGAGCAGACTGACACAGGAGGCGCCGATGCCGGAGCCAAAGACAGTGATTCGCAGGGGGTCCCCCCCGAAGAAGGCAATATTCTCACTGATCCAGCGCAGAGCCTGGATCTGATCCAGGAGCCCATAATTCCCCTTGGCTGCCTGGTCCCCGGTGCTCAGGAATCCTGTAGCCAAACGGAATCCACTTAGGACACAGCAAGAAGCCAGTCTCCTGACCTTCCACAATCCCCTCCAGCCCCAGCCAGCGTGGGAGCCCCTCTCAAGCCTCCTGCTGAGAGCACCTGTGGCCAAGGCCATGCAGCAAGCCTTGGGGATCTTCTTTGACTGTGAGCCTCAGAGCTGAGGCCAGGGACCCCCAGTGTGAGCCCCTGGGGCCCCCATCCCACTGCCAGCCCCTGGCACCTCCCCACTGAGAGCCCCCAGGAACCAGCTCTGAATCTCTTGGGGCCTCCATCCGGCTGTGAAATGGGGACAAGGAGCCTGCCTTTTGCAGCTGGACTCTCCCACTCCTCTCCTGGGCACAGTGTAGCAGCCCAGCCCACACCCCTTGGGTGGCCAGCAGGGCTCAGAGCAGAGGAATGGGCCTACAGGGGCACTCGGCTGAGCCAGCTGCTTTCTGAGAGCCTTGGGCACTATCAATAGAGTGACTCAGGCCCTGAGCCCTGTTCCAGCACAGGCTGCAAGGAGCCATCCTGCTGGGCTGACGAACCCAGGAGTCCCCCAGCCACCTCCCCATTGCTCGGCAGGGCAACACCTCTCTCTGCCTGCAGACGCCCTCCAATACACAAGCCAGGGTCCCTGTGGCTCTCACTGCTCCCGCAGGGGTTTGGGGGCGGGGCTCAGCCATCCACAGGCTCCCTACAGCCCTGGGGAGCTGTCAGCTTCTGCCCTCAGCAATTTCTTCAGGCCAAACCATTGGCTTGAGGTATTGGCTAAAGAAATGACCAGGCCCCCCACAGTTCCTGACTCCAGCACCAGCCCAGAGAGGCACCTTTGCTCAAGTGCTCCAAGCACAGCGCAGTATGTCTGCTGCTCATGGCAGGGCTCGCCAGCCCAGGGCTCGCCAGGCCTGCGGCAGCTGGCACAACCAACGTTCTTCCATTCTGCAGAGCACCCAGGCCAAGCATCCTGCCACCAGCCTTCTCACGCTGCCCAGGGCGCTCGGCCAGCACTGCTTGGGGCGCAGCTGGGGGAGGGGAGTGGAAGGCCTCTGTTCACAGGCAAGTTGGGCTGGGGCAGAGGGAGGGTTTGGGGCGCCAGGCATAAACACAGGGGCTCTGGGTGAACCTGGCCACAGGAGAGGATCTCCAACAAGGCAGCTCCTCTGCCCACCTCAGGAATGCTCCAGCCCAGGCTCTGGGAGCTGGGGCGGGGCAGGCCAGGGGAGAAGCTGCTGCAGGCTGGGAAGAGGTGCCTGATGCCTGAAGCCCGTGTGTCCCTAGCCCAGCGGATGTCAGTGAGAGCTCTGGGAATCACGCCCCAGGAATCTCAGGTCAGCACACTTGGCCTAAGTGATTTGGTCCAACATCTGCCTGAGCCCATCATCCCTCCACAGGACAATCTCCCGAGGGAAAGGTGGAAGGGACCAAGCCCACAGGCCACCCTGGGGGAGAGGGGCTAGACACGGCCTTGTCCAGCGGGAGCGGCTCCGCTCTGCATGGCTTCAGCGCCGGCAGGCCTACTGGCCATTGCCAGGAGCAGAGCTGTACCCTGCAAGTGCTGACGCAGCCTGGCTCGGGAATGTGCTGTGCTGCTCCAGCAGGGTAAGCCACCTGCCCTTCGAGAGAGCTCCCAGTGATCTGTTTCCAGAGGCAGAATGGATGGGCCGTGTCCCAAGGGGCAGCTCATTAGCGCTGGCCAGGCAGCTGCTGCTCCCAGCCTCCAGGGAGGAGGAGCTGGATAAACACACATATTAATTATTTAACTGTGGATCAATATTTGCTTTCAGCTGAGCCAGGCTGTGTAAATGAAACTAAACTCCCCAGCCCAGGGAGCCTCAGCGCTGCCCGAGCGCCCAGCCACAGGCCCGTAGAGCTGGCAGAGAGGTTGGGGACGGGCAGCAGGAAGCACCAAGGGCCAGCTGGAGGCCCCACACCCACTCCCACCTTTCTCAGGTGACGCTGGCAGGACTGAACAATCTCGATGACACTCATCCCCCTGCCCCAACCCTTCTGGCCATAACTTGACACCCCCCCCCCCCGGGCCTCTTCCCTGAGCCACGGGGAGACATGAGGGCAGAGCTACAGGGGCCTGGGCTGAGGTTCTCCCTCACCCCTGTGAGCAGAACAGGATCTGCAGGGGAAGGGCAGAGCACAGCCTTCAGCAGGGCTACCAAACTGGCCTCCTCAGGGAGCTCCTGACCCCCCAGGGCACAGCAGGACCCTCCTTCCAGCCCCTCAGCTCCTCGTGGAGCAGGCCACTTCCTGTCCTAGGCCAGCTTGAGCAGAGTCCCCCTGGAGCGCTGCCCCCCCGCCCTCGGGGCTCTGCCCCCCACTCCCCTTCTCCCCCGCCCTCGGGGCTCTGCCCCCCACGCCCCTGGCCTCGGGGCTCTGCCCCCCACACCCCTGCCCCCCCGCCCTCGGGGCTCTGCCCCCCACACCCCTGTCCTCGGGGCTCTGCCCCCCCACCCCTGCCCCCCCGCCCTTGGGGCTCTGCCCCCACTCTTGGAGGTCTGCCTCCCCCGCCCCTGCCCCCCCGCCCTCGGGGCTCTGCCCCCCACTCCCCTTCTCCCCCGCCCTCGGGGCTCTGCCCCCACTCTTGGAGGTCTGCCTCCCCAACCCCTCCCGCCCCCGCCCTCGGGGCTCTGCCCCCCCCCCACGCCCCTTCTCCCCCGGCCTCGGGGCTCTGCCCCCCCACATCCCTTCTCCCCCGGCCTCGGGGCTCTGCCCCCCCACATCCCTTCTCCCCTGCCCTCGGGGCTCTGCCCCCCACACCCCTTCTCCCCTGCCCTCGGGGCTCTGCCCCCCCCACCCCTTCTCCCCGGTCCTCGGGGCTCTGCCCCCCACACCCCTTCTCCCCGGTCCTTGGGGCTCTGCCCCCCCACATCCCTGTCCTCGGGGCTCTGCCCCCCCACAGCCCTTCTACCCTGGCCTTGGGGCTCTGTCCCACATACCCCTACTCCCCCCACCTAACAAGAGGTGAGTCCCTCAGGGCTCTGCCCCACATATCCTTGCCCCCCACCCAACAACAGCTGAGGCCCTCAGGACCCCCCCTTTCCCCCCACCCCCAGGAGTTGGGCCCTGCTGCGCCCATACCTAGCACGCCCACACGGTAGTTGAGGGTGATGACGATGACGTTGCCGTAGCTGGCCAGGATGCTGCCATCAATCATGTTCCCTGTGCCCTCCATGTAGGAGCCACCATGGATATAAACCATCACGGGCTTGGCCCCACTGTCACGAATGTCTGAAAGAAGAGGAGGTTAAACACAGGACCCTGCCAGGAGGGGTGGGACTGTAGGGGAGAGGAACAACACCAGCTGCCAGGACCTGCAGAGGGGTAGCGCTGCAGCCATGCCCAGGCCAGCTAGGGCCTGGGCATCTCACCCAGGACAAATGAAGCCCAGCCTGCCACAGGCCAGGCCATCACCTGTCCCCCAGGATTCCCATAGACCTTGTGGGTCCAACCCCAGCGGTGCCAGAGCCCAGCACTGCTTCTCCCACCAGGCCAGCTGCCCCAGGTGGGTCAGGGCTCTGCAGGCCAGAGGCCACGAGTAGGCACTGAAAGGGATTCCTGGGCTACCAGCCCAGGTGGTGCATTTCCCTGGAGAGGGATCTTGCTGTACGTCACTCAGCACTGGGCTCATCCTGGGGCTCCTTCCCCAGCAGCCTGACAGGGAGCGTCCTGCATGCACAGGGGCTGCGGGAGCCTGCGAACAGCCCAGCTGCAGCAGGCTGGTGGCTAGCTGAGTCCTGGAAGCTGGCATTGCTTTGGGAAGGGGAGAGATGTGCAGGACCTGGGGCAGGTGGAGGGAGATCACTGCTCGCATTTCTTACCTCTGTCTCTTGCCACATCCCCCTAGCTCTACCCCCCGTGCCCAGACAGACCATGGCAATGAGGGGCAGACAGACTGACCAGATGGGCACAGGGAACGGGGGAGATGGAGGAGCTGGGAATGAGGGGAATACAGGGGAGTGGGGACTGGACTAGGTCCTGAGAAATGGAGTGTCAGTGGAGGGGGTGCTGGACAGTGAGGGGTCATGGGGGGGCGCTAGATGCTGAGGGCCTATGGGGGAGGGGAGGCATCGGGTGCCCTCTCTTGTGTGAACATCTCAACAGAAGGTCCTGCTGCACCCCCCGGCCCTGCCTCTGGCGTTCTGCCAAAGAAGCAGGCACTGGAGCCCCTCCACCTCTGGCTGCAGACCCCACACTCTTATACTTGGCCTCAGCATCTCTCTCGCTCCCCTCAGCGGGCGCTGGGGGTCTGGCACAGGTAGTCAGCCCTTTGCTGACTCCTGTCCTGTTTTCTGACTCCCGAGGCAGTGCCTGAAGGGGCCAGTGCCAGCCATTGGCAATGCTTTTGCACTGGCTGAGCAGAGGGCACACAGCCAGTGTTACAGGCATGCCTCTGCCGCAGACCACAGTATCCCCTGAGGCTGGGACCTGCTTCTCTAGGCGACTAGCTCCTCTCACTCTCCCTCCTGAGTGCCAGCAGCTGAGAGCCCCTGCAGACGCACAGTGATCCCAGGCCAGGCAGGCTCAATTCTGAGCAAGACAAACCTTCCAGTGCCTTCAGCAGGACAGGGGCCCACAGGGTCAGTGAGACATGGACCCCACTGGGCTATCATCCATGCATTGGGCCTGGGGCCTTGGTTTCTCCTCTGGATGGCTGCCCTGGTGAAAGAGATGACGTTTCATACCCCAGGCTGGCAGCAGCTGGCAGCACACAGACAGGGCAGCATCACCCCAGGCCAGAGGGCTGATGGAGCTCAGATGGGTCTGCTAACCTCGGCTCATTAAGCCTCTGGCTCTGGGTTCTCTGTGGAACCAAGCTGGCTGCTGCCCCAGGCACCAACAAGCGAGTCCTTCCCAGCACTCCTGACAGACGCAGGGGCACCTGGCACTGTGCAGGCGCAGCCAGCGCACTCAGAGGCTAACCAACCTCCCTCATCTGGTCCACCCCCACCCCCATCTTCCCGGGGGAACCTGGGTGACTCTTTTCCCTAGAAGGGGCCTACAGGTCAGTGTGCCTGTGAGCAGAGCATTTCCCGAGGCTACAAGCTGAGCCCACCTATTAGCCCTCTACACGTGGCCATAAGTGTCCCCTCTCTCCAGTGCCAGGGACTCCGGAGTCCCAAGGTGGCTCCTTAACCACTAGACAAAGCAGCCCTACTCTGATGCTGTGATTTGCTTTTGTCAGCCACTCAAAGCACACAAACCTCTCAAGCCCTGACCAAAGGCTAGGAAGACAGCAGCATACAGGAAATGGCCTCAGAGGCTCCCAGCCCAAGCTCCAGTTGTTGGAATGGCCTTTTGGTGGCTGCAGCTGGAGTCAGAACGCTGAGGGTGAAAGCCCAGAACTACCACCAAAGCAGCGTGTCCCCAGCCTGTCAGTTCATTGGGGGTGGTTGAATTAAGTCGAGGGGAGACGCTCTCCCGCTGGCATACAGTGGCTACACTGGAGACCTTACAGCAGTGCAGCTGTAAGATCCACAGTACAGACGTAGCCTAAGGGGACTGTCTGTGACTTCATAGTCAGACTGTTCTAATGATCCAGGGGTTCACATTTGGTACTGGCTTGGTGAAATCTAATTCCAGAACATACCGCCAGTTTGGGCTGCCTGCCCTGTTTCTGACAGTCTGCCCTGAGGTAGGCACTTGTGGCCATGAGCCACTCCAGACAGCATGACAAGCAGGACTTCCAGAACAGCACCCTGTCTGGATCTGAAGAGATCAAGAGATGGAGAATCCCCATTCCCCCTGGGAGTTTGTTTCAGTGGTTAATCACTCTCGCTGTTACAAATCTCCGGGCTGGATTAACTCTCCTGTGGACCTGGGGCTATGTGATTTTGTGGGGCCCCTACGTACAAGTCTTTTTCCTGGGAGGGAGTTTGGTGTGGGAGGGAGCTGGGGCAGAGGATTGGGGTGCACGAGAGGGTGAACATAAGAACATAAGAGAGGCCGTACCAGGTCAGACCAAAGGTCCATCTAGCCCAGTATCTGTCTACTGACAGTGGCCAATGCCAGGTGCCCTAGAGGGAGTGAACCTAACAGGCAATGATCAAGTGCTCTCTCTCCTGCCATCCATCTCCATCCTCTGACAAACAGAGGCTAGGGACACCATTCCTTACCCATCCTGGCTAACAGCCATTTATGGACTTAGCCACCATGAATTTATCCAGTCCCCTTTTAAACATTGTTATAGTCCTAGCCTTCACAACCTCCTCAGGCAAGGAGTTCCACAAGTTGACTGTGCGCTGCGTGAAGAAGAACTTCCTTTTATTTGTTTTAAACCTGCTGCCTATTAATTTCATTTGGTGACCCCTAGTTCTTGTATTATGGGAATAAGTAAATAACTTTTCCTTATCCACTTTCTCGACATCACTCATGATTTTATATACCTCTATCATATCCCCCCTTAGTCTTCTCTTTTCCAAGCTGAAGAGTCCTAGCCTCTTTAACCTTTCCTCGTATGGGACCCTCTCCAAACCCCTAATCATTTTAGTTGCCCTTTTCTGAACCTTTTCTTGTGCTAGAATATCTTTTTTGAGGTGAGGAGACCACATCTGTACACAGTATTCGAGATGTGGGCGTACCATGGATTTATATAAGGGCAATAATATATTTTCAGTCTTATTTTCTATCCCCTTTTTAATGATTCCTAACATCCTGTTTGCTTTTTTGACCGCCTCTGCACACTGCGTGGACATCTTCAGAGAACTATCCACGATGACTCCAAGGTCTTTTTCCTGACTCGTTGTAGCTAAATTAGCCCCCATCATGTTGTATGTATAGTTGGGGTTATTTTTTCCAATGTGCATTACTTTACATTTATCCACATTAAATTTCATTTGCCATTTTGTTGCCCAATCACTTAGTTTTGTGAGATCTTTTTGAAGTTCTTCACAATCTGCTTTGGTCTTAACTATCTTGAGCAGTTTAGTATCATCTGCAAACTTTGCCACCTCACTGTTTACCCCTTTCTCCAGATCATTTATGAATAGATTGAATAGGATTGGTCCTAGGACTGACCCCTGGGGAACACCACTAGTTACCCCTCTCCATTCTGAGAATTTACCATTAATTCCTACCCTTTGTTCCCTGTCCTTTAACCAGTTCTCAATCCATGAAAGGACCTTCCCTTTTATCCCATGACAGCTTAATTTACGTAACAGCCTTTGGTGAGGGACCTTGTCAAAGGCTTTCTGGAAATCTAAGTACACTATGTCCACCGGATCCCCCTTGTCCACGTGTTTGTTGACCCCTTCAAAGAACTCTAATAGATTAGTAAGACACGATTTCCCTTTACAGAAACCATGTTGACTGTTGCTCAACAGTTTATGTTTTTCTATGTGTCTGACAATTTTATTCTTTACTATTGTTTCAACTAATTTGCCCGGTACCGACGTTAGACTTACCGGTCTGTAATTGCTGGGATCACCCCTAGAGCCCTTTTTAAATATTGGCGTTACATTAGCTAACTTCCAGTCATTGGGTACCGAAGCCGATTTAAAGGACAGGTTACAAACCTTAGTTAATAGTTCCGCAACTTCACATTTGAGTTCTTTCAGAACTCTTGGGTGAATGCCATCTGGTCCTGGTGACTTGTTAATGTTGAGTTTATCAATTAATTCCAAAACCTCCTCTAGTGACACTTCAATCTGTGACAGTTCCTCAGATTTGTCACCTACAAAAGCCAGCTCAGGTTTGGGAATCTCCCTAACATCCTCAGCCGTGAAGACTGAAGCAAAGAATCCATTTAGTTTCTCCGCAATGACTTTATCGTCTTTAAGCACTCCTTTTGTATTTTGATCATCAAGGGGCCCCACTGGTTGTTTAGCAGGCTTCCTGCTTCTGATGTACTTAAAAAACATTTTGTTATTACCTTTGGAGTTTTTGGCTAGCCGTTCTTCAAACTCCTCTTTGGCTTTTCTTATTACACTGTTGCACTTAAGTTGGCAGTGTTTGTGCTCCTTTCTATTTGCCTCACTAGGATTTGATTTCCACCTTTTAAAGGAAGTCTTTTTCTCTCTCACTGCTTCTTTTACATGGTTGTTAAGCCACGGTGGTTCTTTTTTAGTTCTTTTACTGTTTTTCTTAATTTGGGGTATACATTGAAGTTGGGCCTCTATTATGGTGTCTTTAAAAAGGGCCCATGCAACTTGCAGTGATTTCACTTTAGTCACTATACCTTTTAACTTTTGCCTAACTAACCCCCTCATTTTTGTATAGTTCCCCCTTTTGAAATTAAATGCCACAGTGTTGGGCAGTTGAGGTGTTCTTCCCACCACAGGGATGTTGAATGTTATTGTATTATGGTCACTATTTCCAAGCGGTCCTGCTATAGTTACCTCTTGGACCAGCTCCTGCGCTCCACTCAGGATTAAATCTAGAGTTGCCTCTCCCCTTGTGGGTTCCCGTACCAGCTGCTCCATGAAGCAGTCATTTAAAGTATCGAGAAATTTTATCTCTGCATTTCGTCCTGAAGTGAAATGTTCCACAGGGTGTGGGGTCTGTGAGGGAGTTTGAGTGCAGGAGGGGGATTCTGATATGGGGTGGGGGATTGGAGTGGAGGAGGGGGTGCGAGGTGCAACCTCCAGCCAGGAGGCGCTTACCACAGGCTGCTCCTGGCTGGCGGTGCAGTAAGCTCAGGCAGGCTGCCTGCCTGCCATAGCCCCACGTGGCTCCTGGAAGCAGCTGGCTCCTAGCACGTCTCTGCAGGCCTGGGAGGAGGGGGACAGCGTGTCTCCGTGCGCTGCCTACACCCGCAAGCGCTGCCCCCGTAACTCTCATTGGACGGTTTCCAGCCAATGGGAGCTGTGAGGACAGTGTTGGGGGCGGGGGCAGTGTGCAGAGCCGCCTCCCCCCTTGCAGGGGCCGCAGAAACGCGTTAGCAGCCAGCCGCTTCTGGGAGCGGCATGGGGCCATGGCATGCAGGCAGCCTGCCTGAGCATCTCACTGCACCGCGGGACTTTTAGTGGCCCAGAGTTGGAGATGGCTGCCTATGATTTATCTTGGGGGGGCCCCCCTTGAACCGGGGCCCTGGGCTGCAGCCCCTGAAGCCCCTGCCTTAATCCGGCCCTGCAAATCTCTGCCTAACTTCTAATTTGAATTTATCTAGCTTCAGGTTCCAGGCATTGGGAAGGAGTAGATTCTTAGTCAGTAAATGCTGATGTGTCGATTTCACCATGCACACACAAACCAACGAAAAGATATTTCCATTGATAATTAACAACAATTACTGAGAGACAAAGTAAGAAAAATGTTGCTTCAGAAATTACTAATTTGATTGAAGAGTATTTACTTTGCATAATTTGACGTGATGTTGACAGTATGTGGTTTTAACAATTATAAACGTTTAACTTTTGAAATCTGTGTTTACTGTCATTTAATTATTGTCATTTAACTATGAAAATTTAAATTGATAAAAATATTAAAAAATACTTAAAAGCCAAAATTTTGTGTACTGTGAAAATGTTAAAATCAATAAAAATCTAACAAATGCTTAGAAATAAACATTGATATTCTCCATTCAAAATTATCAAAAACTTTAATTAGGCTTGGCAGAATTCGATTTTACGAGCCCTTTAGAAACCACTATTTCTCCCTGAGAAGGAATGTATATGCCATAATCAAATCACCTCTCAATCTCCCTTTTGATGGCTAAACAGACGCAGCTCTTTAGTTCTCTCACTGTCAGGCATTTTCTCCAGCTCTCGAATAATTTTTGTGGCTCTTTTCTACGCTCTCTCCAATTCTGGACTACTACAGGGCCAGAACAGCCCCATGTGTGCAACTTAGAGCAACCCTGGGGCTGCTCTAAGTTACTACAGCCTGCTCAGTTACTGCCTGTCACTTATGGCCATGGCAGCATGGGCTACACCTCCCAGCCCAGCCCACTCCATAGGCTGACGCTTGCCAAATCAGTGGGGGCACCAAGGGGATTCTCCCTTGGCTTTTACAAGCAGCTTACAGTCCCTATTCACAGCCAGAACCCACTCCTGCTGTGTCACCAGGTGGCGGCAAACCCCGTGACTGCACCTGGGATGGAGAATTCCTTGAGGTGTCCACAGGGAGGAGTTGCTACACAGAGCATCTGGACATTGTCCTGTGGGCGGGCTGCGCAAGCTGGAAAGGCTAAGCATTCTGGACCCTTTCTCATTTAAATCCCTCAGACTTGGGGTACGTCCAGACTACTCGCCGAATTGGCAGGTAGCGATCGATTTTGCCGGGATCGATATATCGCGTCTCATCTAGACGCGATATATCGATCCCTGAACGTGCTCCCATCGACTCTGGAACTCCACCGGAGCAAGTGGCGGTAGCGGAGTCGACGGGGGAGCCGCGGACGTCGATCCCGAGCGGTGAGGACGGGAGGTAAGTCGGGATAAGATACTTCGACTTCAGCTACGGTATTCCTGTATCTTACCTCGACACTGCCCCCCAGTGTGGACCAGGCCTTGGTTCCTCTCTGGACCTTTCGCATCTCAGCCCTGGCGGAGCTCATGTCTCCAGCTTTTTTTCAGTCCTGCACATGGGACTGCCATCACCAAGCCACTCACCCCCTGGTGCCTCAGTGGAGCTAATCCAGTGCAGCATGGGAGACGTGACACAAGGGGGAAGCTGATTTCTGGCCCCCCAAACATTTACCTCCCCCCCCCAATCTAAGCACCCGTGTGTACATACATAGACACCCCTGCCCCCAAATGCCACAGCTGCAGTGAGGAGGTTGAGGGCCGTGCATCGCCAGGGAATGTGCAATCCCCAATATTGTCAATGTGTCTGCCAAGGATATTGCTAATGAGGTGAATTTATCACAGTGACGTGCATTGAAGACAAACACAGTACAAGGGGTTCTGGGACAGGGGCAAACGGCTGCAGATGGAAAGAGAGGCTGGTTTTGCCAGGTTAAATTCCATCTGCCAGGAGGGTGCTCTGAATGCCACAGGACTCTCACAATTCACCAGTTTCCACTGACAGTTTCCAGCTGTGTCCTCAGCAAACTTCCCCAAACTCTCCCCTCCTGCCAACACGATAGGCCATTTGACTTTTATACTGAGCACCAGCCAGCTTTGCAGCTTCCTTAGGCCTGGGCTACATTCAAAGTTGCTCCAGATTAAAATTGCACCTTCAGTTAAAGTGATAGAAGGCCACAGCTGGATGCTGGGAATTCAGTTTAAACCTGGCTTGTATCCATTTAATTTCACTCGATTCCCTATTGATACAAGCCAGGCTTAAACTGAATTCAGTGCATCCAGACAGGGTACTGGACCAGTGTGACTCAGTCAGCTTAAAAGCCCATGTGTAAGGGCAAGGCCTTGGCCTCTGGACACAGCAAGGTCCTTGCTGATCTGCACATTTTGGGGCCTGTCGTTTACTCCCACTTGCTCCACCCATTTTTGTTTTCACTGCCAGCAATCTGGGCTCTTTGTTATTAAGGAGGAGCACTAGCTCCCCAGGCAGGAAAGGACCACAGCCCCTCCTCTCTGCACCTTCCGGGCACTGAGGCGCCCAGCCAGGTCGTTTCCCCCTCCAGCTCCACACCTTGGTGATCTCCCACCTAGCCTGCTGTGCTGGCCTCCAGCCCCACTCTGACCTTGCAACCCTTGAGCCTGTCCAGACATTCCTCCCACCACAGCAAGCTCCAGCTGCTCTTCCTCTGAGGCGCTGAACAGCTCTGCCCCAACAGTCATCACCTCCTGCTGCCAGATGAACTGAGAAAGGGCCTCTTAGGCTGAGCATCTGGAAACCACTGCCGTAGCACCCCCCAGGGAAGAGCCCCGCACTCCTTGCCTGGGGGACAGTGCTGGCTGGGAATTGTCCCCTGCGGGGCAGGCTGGGACCCCCTGGGCCAGCACGCTGAACATGAATGTAGTGCAGGGGACCCTGCACTGGCTGAGAGGAGAACGATGCCATGAGATCTAACTGGGCTTCTCCGCCTCTAGACTCTGAGCCTCTCTGATTCCTTAGCCCGGACCTGCTCCATTTGAGACATCAAAGGCTCACGTTCCAGGGACTTGAGACCAGGGCACTGGCACAGTAAAAGGCATCTGGTGCGCACCCATCCCCCTGGTCTCCTGGCAAATCATCATGCACTGTCTCAGCAGCAGCAACACATCCCTGACCCTGACTGAGCAGCTGCTGCCCATGGCTCCACCTCCAGCCGGGGTCTGAACTCAGGGAATTCTTGCCTATTCCTTTGTGGTGGATCTAATGTTTAACCACCCACATGCCAAGGTCACTAACTCTCAGTTAATCAAGCTGCCACCGCAACGACCACCACCTGCCACAGGGCAGCACCACTTCTCCCAGTGCCCCCTGGCGATTCAAATCAGAGCTGCACAGAAGGGACTGCACCCTCCCATACTGTCCAGGCCCCAGTTCTGCATTGGACATGGCAGGCAAAATCAGAGACTCCTGTCCACTCTGCTGAGAAAAGCCACCAGCCAAGGCTGATCTGTCCCTGGCCGCACAGAGCCTAGCAACCCAAGAGGTAACCCACTGAAGTAATGCTTGCCTTCCCGCAGTCAGGCCCTTGTGAGACCAGCTGCCAAATTCACCAGCTCATTGTGACAGTGTGCAGACAGTGCCCCCGTTCGCTCCCGCCAGGCAGCCCCATCCAACCCTGGCGTGTTCACTCGCTCACCCACAGGCTCTGCCATACCCGCAGCAAACAGTACAGCATACCTGGCCTCTCACTCATGCCTGGGCAGTACCAGAGCTGCTGCCCTCCTCAAATCCACTCACGTGGGGCTTGGGCCAAGAGCTGGCAAGTCACTGACTCACAAGCAGTGCATTGTGGAATGCATGGTCGCCCTTAACAGCAAATGTGCAGCAAGCACAGCCAGGTATTTAAAGCAGAAGATCAAACAGCCAAATGGGGGACTTCTGTCCCCCTCAAATCTAACCCACTGAGTTAGCCTGGGTGACGCTACCCAGACACTATGGCACAGCCTGCAACAGAATGCTCAGGGCTACTCTCTGCAGGTCCTGCTGCCCTTCACTGCTCCTAAATGAAGATGCTAATCCTGGAGAGAAAGCAGAGGCCAGTAAAGTGACAGTGCTCTCTTCTGCAGGTCTCCAGAGCTCCTGACAGCTCTGTGCTCAGCCTATTGCCTTCATTCGGATTTCCAGTTTCCTCTGCACCCGTAGTGGGGAGCGGCAGTAGCAGAGAGCACGCGAGCGGATGCATGGGAGAGAGAGAGCGAGAGAGAGAGCGAGCTGGACTAGGCTCTAGCTAGCAGATCCGGACATGGGTTAAAGCAGGCCTGGACTGCATTCTGCCATGTGCACGCTCCCTGCGAGCCAGTGGGGCCTCAGAGGGAGTCGCACAGGACACAAGGGGATGAGGACAGGTGCTGCCTGCTCTGACACTGTGCACCGTGGGGAGAAGGGAGGTTGGGATGGCAGCATGGGGAGTGGAGCCAGAAAGGAAAGTCTCTTAGCTGACACAATAAGTCTGAGGTCCAGTGAGAACTGAGGCTGGAGGTGAAATGTGACTGGGCTTGGGGTGAAATCGACCCAGGCACCATTTGGCTCCTCTCTTGTTCACGTTGCCGTGCTTCCGTAGAGCCTTTTGCTCATAAAGAGGCAGGTTAGGCAGCCAGCAAAATCCTTCTAAAGCAACCCCCCCTGAGCTTCCCCCAAAGGAAAGGTTTGAGCGCCCCCTGCACAGCCGGTCACCCCACCTGCCCGCCCCGTGCAACTGCTCAGGAAACAAAGACACAGACAGACAGGGCTCCCTGGAAATGGCAGAGAATGGAAAGCAAACGGATTTGCTTTGCATGTCATGCAGCAGCAGCAGCCTCGAGCACAGAAATACCTTCGTCTTCATCCCCGTCATTATCCGCTAAGTCCTCGCCCTGTTTCTTAGCGCTGGCTCCTAGGGACCAAACACGAGGAGACAGAACAAAAAAGAAAAACAAAAAACAAAAACAAAAGAGAATTCAAAAATAGCATGATAGCAGAGAAGGGGGCCAGGCCCGCAGCACCGCCCAGCTACTCACACTGCATCTCTCCATGGGCTCAGCCAGGGCTGCTGGCCAAGCACAGCCACAGTTCAGAGCAGACAGGGACTGCCTCTCCAGGCTGCCTGGGCCCCTCTTCCACTGGAGTCTGCCCTGGGAACATGTGCTCCTTGGTCTGGGGGCCAGGAGAGGGAGAGAACAGGCCTCTTTAAGCAGAATAGCAAATGAGCTTGTGTGCCCTCCTGCCTGCCCCTCCCCTGCTACATCCTCAGCCTCCTCTGTGGCCCACACTTTGCAACTGATTCTTGGAGTGATTTGGGGTAAGTTCCATGCCCTGCCCATCGGCAGAAAGCCATATGAGGAGAGATTAAAGAGACTAGGACTTTTCAGCTTGGAAGAGAGGAGACTAGGGGGGATATGATAGAGGTATATAAAATCATGAGTAGTGTGGAGAAAGTGAAAAAGGAAAAGTTATTTACTTGTTCCCATAATATAAGAACTAGGGGCCATCAAATGAAATTAATGGGCAGCAGGTTTAAAACAAATAAAAGGAAGTTCTTCTTCACACAGCGCACAGTCAACCTGTGGAACTCCTTGCCTGAGGAGGTTGTGAAGGCTAGGACTATAACAGCGTTTAAAAGAGAACTGGATAAATTCATGGTGGTTAAGTCCATTAATGGCTATTAGCCAGGATGGGTAAGGAATGGTGTCCCTAGCCTGTTTGTCAGAGGGTGGAGACGGATGGCAGGAGAGAGATCACTTGATCATTGCCTGTTTTGTTCACTCCCTCTAGGGCACCTGGCATTGGCCACTGTTGGTAGACTGGATACTGGGCTGGATGGACCTTTGGTCTGACCCGGTACGGCCATTCTTATGTTCACTAACACTAACTCATCATCCTGGTTCCACTAAACCAGTTCAAGTTAGTTTGTAGCTCAGGCCTGACTCTCAAACACCTCTGCCTCCCCTTTCTCTCCCCATCAACCCCCCGCCATCCCAGGGATGTGTGTGCTGCTCGGTGGAAGGGGCCGCTCTCCTGCTGGCACTGGGTGGCACCCCCTTACTTTCACTGTACTGCAGGCAGGGTTTGAAGCTGAAGCTCTGTCCTTCCACCTCAAACCAATTACAGGCACAGTCAGCCACAAACGTCCAAAGCTGCCAAGAAGTCTGCGTGCCATCAGACCCCAGAGCCACTGAGATCCCAAGACAGTGTGCGCCTTGAGCCTGGCTTCTCTGGACGGTAAGAATGCAAATGGGCATAGATCTGAAACTTGCCAGGGCTGAGTAACTGGCTGAGGGTTGTAAACAGAGGGCAGCGGATGGCATGGGACGGAAAAGCTGCCAGGACTACAGTTAGACTGGCCTGATCTAGCATGTCAGTGATCACAGACACAGTGGTGAGCAACATGTGGGTGAAATTCCCACGTGATATTAAATTGGGAGAAGGCCAGAACCTCCAGGAGACCAGAGGCATGATCCAAGGGGCCAGAGAGGCTGGAAAACCTGAGCAGAAAATAACAGAATGGGATTCCGCTGAGAAAAATGCGGTTAGTGGGTCTGGGAGAAAATAACCTAAAACTCCAACACCCAGTGGGAAGGGCAAACTGTGGAGACAGCAGAAAGGAATGATGGGGTAGGGAATTAGAGTGCTAAGGCAACAAAGAGCAAGGCAGTTCTGTGCTGCAAATGCAAAGCATGGCCCAGCCTATGAAGTGGGAGCCCCTCTCTATCCCACTCTGGGGGGACACCCCCCAGGATCCTGTGCTCACCTTCCAAGCCCAGAGGCCTTCCTTCCACAAGCAGGGAAGGAACAGCCCTTCTTTTGCATAGTTTTGGTGAGGTCACATAATTTACCAGATGCCCCAAAAGCCACAATTTCACAATCGAGGAAGAAGGTCATAGTGGTTTAAAAACCTAACCTGGTTTAGAGGAAGAAGATGGCAGCTATAAATATACATATAACAAATGGAAGAAAGAGGAAGTCAATAGTAATTAATATAAATCAGAAGCTAGGTACTGTAGAAAACTGATAAGGGAAGCCAAGGGACACAGGGAGAAATCTATGGCCAACAGAATTAAGGACAATAAGAAGGAATCTAAGTATATTAGGAACAAAAAGAATCCTGACAATGGCATTGGTCCACTACTAGATGGAAATGATATAATTACCAATAATAATGCAGAACAGACAGAAGTATTCAATAAATAATTCAAGAATAATTAAATTAATAGAGGAATATGGTAAAGGGGATGTAATATAACATGGGTTTACCATAAATAAATAACGCCACACTAATCTCATTTCCTCCTCTGAAAAAAATCATTTTTTAGATAAGGGAAGTGAAGGAAATCTAATATACTTGGACTTCTGTAAAGCATTTAACATGGTACCACATGGGAAATAATTAGTGCAGTTAGGGAAGATGGGGATTAGTACAAGCATTGTAAGGTGGATAAGGAATTGGCTAAAGGGGAGAAGACAATGGGTTGTGCTGAAAACTGAATTATCGGCCTGGAGGGACATTATTAGTGGAGTCCCTCCAGGATACATCTTGGGACCAATCTTATTCAATATTTTTATTAACGACCTTGGCAAAAAAAAGTAGGAATCCGCTAATGAAATTTGCTGATGATACAAAGTTGGGAGGCATTATCAATACAGAGGAAGATCAGAATAATATACAGGAAAAGCTGGATGACCTTGAAGACGAGTGACAGAAATAGGATGAAATTAAATAGTACAAAATCCAAGGTCACACAATTAGGGTCTAATAGGATTTTATGCTACAAGCTGGGGGCTCATCCATTGGAAGTGACAGAGGAGAGGGACCTGAGTGTATGGATTGATCACAGATGACTATGAGCCATCAATGAGCTGCATTCAAGAGTTTCAAAGAGCTGGCTGAGGAGCTTGCTGGACTGTTAACGTTGATTTTCAATAAATCTTGAAACACAGAGAAAGTCCCAGAAGACTCGCAGAAAGCTACCGTTGTGCCAATAATTAAAAAGGGTAAACGGGATGATCCGGGTATTTACAGGTCTGTCAGCCTGACATCGATCCTGGGCAAGATAATGGAGTGGCTGATGCAGGGCTTGATTAATGAAGAATTAAAGGAGAGTAATATAAACAATGCCAATCTACACAGGTTTCTGGAAAATAGAAGCTGTCAAACTAACTTGATATCTTTTTTTATGAGATTACAAGTTTGACTGATAAGGTAACAGTGTTAGTGTAATATGCTTAGACTTCTGCAAGGCATTTGACTTAGTATCACATGACGTTGATTAAAATATTAAAAAAATATAAAATTAAAATGGCACACATGAAATGGATTAAAAGCTGGTTAACTAATAGGTGTCAATGTAATTATAAAAGATGGTAACTTACCTTTATTGTAACTGTTGTTGTTCTAGATGTGAATGCAGACATGTATTTCATTCAGGTGAGAGCACACCCAACACACCAAAGTTGGAGAATTTTTCCTAGCAGCACTCGTGCCCCATCCACCTCTGTTCCTTCACACCAAAATCCCAGGTTGGAGACTTCAATGCAGAGGGGTGGAGGTGGGTCGCACCCACATCTCAAAGGACAACAGTTAAAATATAAGCAGGTAACCGTCTTTTCAAGTTTGTACAGGAAAACACCCATAAACTTGTGAATATCCCCCACTCATCACAGGGATCCACCCCAGGTCTGGTTCCAGTCACTATCTTCACAAATGATTTGGACAATGGCACAGAGAGTATACTTAGACTCTGATCCCACAAGCAGTTCCAGCAGGAGAGTGGCTCAGAGTCTATTTAAATAGTGAGAGCCGAACTGCCTTCTCAAAGTTTGCATCCCTTCTCAGTGCCATGAGGATAGCATAATGCCTAGTGAAGGTATCCATGGAGTACCATATTGCAGCCCTGCAGATATCCACTACGGAGACATCACTAAGGAATGCATCCGGTGTTGCTTGAGCTCTTGTTGAATGAGCTCACAATGACTGCAGACCTATCAACCAAGTCACTCTAGAAGGTGTGGTAATGCAGGCAGTTATCCACCTGGGAATGATCTGAGCAGCGACTGGTTGTCCCTTCAACCACTCAGTGACAGACACAGAGTCAAGGTGATGAACGAAACGGCACAGTACTTTCTAACTAAGTTGCTAAGCATTAGCTGACATCTGCTCCTCTGCACTTGAATGTGCTTTGGGAAAAAATATAGGTAAGTAAATAACCTGATTGGACAAAAATGTTGGGTGTGGTCTTAAAGCCTCCTTGAAGACTTGAGTGTACAGAGAATCTGCCACTAATTCTTCTTATAGCCAAAAGGAAGGCCGTCTTTTGAGAGAGGAGAGCCTATGAATATGTTGCTATTGGCTTGAATGGCAGACCCATCAGTGCCCCATGACCATATTAAGGTCGCACGATGGTGCTGTTACCTTCACTAGTGGAAAATGACAGATAATCCCTTTGAATTTTGGGTTTGAGAATACTGATTTTCCATGAATGGGAAGATGGAAAGCTGAGATTGTCACCAAGTAAACCCTCAGGGAGCTCAGAGCGAGACCTGAAGATTTCAAATGCAGCAAATAATACAAAATGTCCTGAATCCATGCTAAGCGGTGTACTTCGCATTTGTCCTTATTGAATTTCATCCTATTTATTTCAGAACATTTCTCCAGTTTGTCCAGATCATTTTGAATTCTAATCCTGTCCTTCAAAGCGCTTGCAACCCCCGGCCCCAGCTTGGTATTAGCTGCAAACTTTATAAGTGTACTCTGTGCCATTATCCAAATCATTTATGAACAGAACTAGACCCATGACAGGTCCCTGGCTGAAGGATACCCACCAATTTATGGGTGTTTTCCTGTACAAACTCAGCCTGAATCTCTGAGGCCAATGCCAAGCCCCTGAGCAGGTCCTGATATGAACTGAAGTCTTCTAGTTCCAGAGAGGATGATTAGGGTATTGCTGCACCATCTGGTGATGAAGAGGAAGATGTAGTTGGGACCAACGGAATCCCTTGAGGAATGACAGCTAACTGACATAAAGGTTCAGGATGTTTCTTCACAGACGAAGCCCGCTAGTGATTCCAGCAGGGAGTGCACTGAAGACATAGATGGTCTCCCGCTAGGGTGAGCAGGTGACCGTGATTTTGCCGAATGAGGGAGTTCCCAGGGATTCTGTGGAGGTCACTGCGAGGACAGTGCATCCGCGCCCAGAAAGAACTAGGCCAGTGTCCCGTGTCTCTATTGCTGGAATGGTACCAATCCCAGCACCAACTATGATTCTCGCTGTGTCTCGACAACTTTCAAAAGCAAAATGGGGAAGGGGAGGGAGATGCCTCTGAGCTCAAATGTGAGGATCCCTCTAAATAGCTGATGGTGGCAGTGGGGCCACCAAACATCTAGCATTATCTTTGGCTCAACCCGACGGTGCCATCGGCACTGAGTGAACAGTCAATAGTACCTTGGATACTGGTACCAGCCTCGATCTCATACTCTGTTCCAATGCCTCTTTTGGGACTCAAAATGAAGCTGGTCCCAGGCCAGCGATGCAGGCTGCGTCGCAGTGAGCATCAGTAGTGAAGAGTCTCTGCATGTGCCCACAGTGCCAAGCAGGAAGTTGACAGCCACCCTGATCGAGGGTAAATCACGGTGCAGATGATGGTGTTGGCAACGACAGTAAGTTTGCTACCAAACCAGGAGGAGCTCAGGATGCTGAGAATGATGCCAGTGTAGTCGGCTGGTCCTGAATGAGCGGAGAGTCAGGGATAGACAGGTACAGCAAATCTGCTGTCGGGGTACAGACTGACAGTGCCACTGTCTCTGCCAAGGGTACTGGACTCAATGGGCACCCCTGAGGTGGTACCGGAGTCAATGGTATGGGTTCTCCCTGCTCAGTACTGGAAAGTGGGTTGATGGTCCTGCTCTAACCTGAGCACTGGGAGACTCTGGTGCTGGTCCGTACTTTTCTTAGGCAGAGATGGGTTTCCCCAACCTCTGGAATGGCCCTGCTCTGTTTTATGGGTTCTTTTTCTCAGGGACGCAGTCCCTGATCCTTTGGGGCAAGTAATCCGAGTTTGGTTGAGAAGTCCCATAACGTACAAGCTCCAGTGCTCTTTGAGGGGCTGGATTCTCCACAGCAGTCCTCAGGGCTAAGGAAGGCCTCAAAGCTTGAGATGGTGCTGCTTCAATCGTAAGTCTCTAACCGTTTGCATCCTCTTTTTAAAGGACTGACAAATAGAGCACCTTTCCTTAACGTGTCCTTCCCCATGACATCTAGTGTGGGGATACCCATCCCAGACGAAGGGCAATGTTTAAACTCCAGGGAGAAACTAGCCAATTACTACTATAGCTATCTAACTGCGGCTACTAACTATATTATCCCTATATACAAGAAAACCACAAAAAGCTGTGAAGACAAGCGTGGGGAAAAATTACATTAAGAGCTCCGGCACGGGCAGTGAGATGGAACTGAGGTGGGTCAGGGCAGCTCTGCCCTTATATAGATAAGGGAGGGGCATGAGCATACCCCATGGGTGCTGCTGGGCAAATTCCTCTGACTTTGGTGCACAGGGCGTACATACAACTGAATGGAATACAAGTTTGTAACCACTCAAAGAAGAAGCAGGGAATAATCATCAAGCAGGTTTGCTATCAGTGGATCCTGCAGATATCAGTTCTTGGCCCTACATTAATTAACATTTTTATCAACGACCTGAAAGAGAATGTAAAGTCATCACCGAAAGTTTGCAGATGACACAAAGACTGGGGAATGATAAATAATGAAGATAATAGATCGCTGATAAAAGCGATCTAGATTGCTTGGTATACTAGATGCAAACAAATAATATTCATTTGAATATGGCTATATGTAAATGTATACATCTCAGAGCAAAGAATGTAGATCATATTTACTGGATGGAGGACTCTATTCTGGAAAGCAGTGATTCCGAAAAAGATTTGGGAGTCATGGCGGATAATCAACCATGATAATGAGCTCCTAGTGAGCCACTGTGGCCAAAAGGGCTAATGGGAACCTCACATGCATAACCAGGGAAATCTCAAGTTGAAGAGAGGTTGTTTTACCTCTGTAATTTGGCACGGGTGTGACTGCTACTGGAATATTCTGTCCAGTTTTGGTGCCCACAATCCTAGAAGGATGTTGATAAATTAGAGCGGGATCACAGAAGAGCCCTGAGAATGACTGAAGGATTAAAACATCCCTTATAGCAATAGATTCAATGAGCTCAGTCTATTTTGCTTAACATAGAGAAGGTTATGCGGTGACTTGATTACAGTCTACAAATACCTACATGGGGAACAAATATTTGATAATGGGCTCGTCAGTCTAGAAAGGAAAGGTATAACACACAATCTAATGGCTGGAAATTGAAGCTAGATAAATTCAGATTAGAAATAAGGTGTAAATTTCCATCAATGAGGGTAATTAACCACTGGAACAATTTAGTGGCCATGGTGGATTCTCCATCACTGGGAATATAAAAATCAAGATTGGATGTTTTCTAAAAGACATCTTGTAAGAATTATTATTTTGGGGCAGGTCTCTGGCCTGTGTTATTCAGGAGGTCAGACTAGATGATCACAATGGTCCCTTCTGGCCTTGAAATCTATCAGTCTATGAATACTTTGTTATTTCTGAGTGCCCCATCACCAGAAACTGGAGACAAATTCAGGTTCTTCTCTGAATTCCCACAGAAACAATGAAGGACCCACAGTGAGCAGCGTGACTACTGGTTACAGGAATCAGTTACATAGGACTTGGCTGAATGAAGAGTAAGGGTGGATACAACAAGGAGCTACAAATGTGAAGGGTGCAGGGACTGAGCAGGGCCCTCAGTGGTTACAACTAAGGGCTAGTCTACACTTACCGTCCGGGTCGACGCGGTGAGTTCGACTTCTCGGAGTTCGAACTATCGCGTCTGATCTAGACGCGATAGTTCGAACTCCGGAAGCGCCGCGGTCGACTCCGGTACTCCACCACTGCAAACGGCGGTGGCGGAGTCAACCTTGGAGCCGCGGAGTTCGACCCCGCCGCGTCTGGATGGGTGAGTAGTTCGAATTAGGGTACTTCGAATTCAGCTACGCTATTCACGTAGCTGAATTTGCGTACCCTAGTTCGACCCCCCTTTTTAGTGTAGACCAGGCCTTAGAGCAACAAGATTAAGTTCAGCCAAAATTTGGGATGAGTATCAGGAAACATCCTGCAATAGTGAGGCGTTTGATTGTGGAAACAGCTTCACAGGGGTGTGGCGGCCAGAACCTGACAATGTAGCAATCCTGCCCTGCCTCCCAGAATTGGGGTAACACCCAATAGGTTTTTGCTAGTTACCAGTTTATTTGCATCTAAATACACCAACCCACTTCAGATCCCAAATCCTTAAGCCTGACCACAGAAGCCCTAACAGGTCCAATCGAGCCAGTCCTCAGGGCCAGGCCAGAGCTGCTAACCAGCTTGTTTATTTACATCCCTAGACATGCAACTGACAACATTAAAGGATATTTGGTTCCTCCTTTCCTCAGCTAACAGGAGGATGTTTCCTCTGCAGGAAAACCTCTGAAGCTATCCATGAAGCTGCACTGGCTTCATGTTAAACCAGTGCCAAAGGCTGTGTGGATACTCATTTTAGTTTAGTGTAAGTGTATTAGAAACAGGTTTAAGCTTAACCAAAATAAGCTACTCACAACAAAATACGAATATTCACATAGGGGTTGCACCAGTTTAACTAAACCAGTGCAAATTTGTTGTAGACAAGACCTAAGACACGGGGAGGATGGCAGCTTTAGGGGGTTAGCAACACCAATCGCAGGAGAAGCACAGCACTCTGAGCTCAAGCCTCAGCGTGTCCAAAACCAGCTCTATTCCCCTTCAAAACAAGGCAGCCGGAGAGTGGGCTCGCCCCACCTGCTGAGACCAGCTGAATGTTGTGGCAGGTGCTAGTGTCATGCAGGTTCCAAATGGACCCAGTTTAGGGATGGCTAAGATAAAGGGAAGGTGGGTAGTGGGGTAGAAAAAGAGCCAACCTGAGAGCAGTGACAGATTAACCCTTCTGCCCATCTCACCTAGCTGCATAGGGTATCACAGACCCACAAAGTTAAGGATGGAAAAGGCCTGCGAGCCCTCGGACCCACTCGAGGCAGGAAACGTATCCTAGGGAACAGTCCTGCCCGGGCTCTAGCAGGGGTTTTCTGTCCATTCCCTGTGATTTCAGCAGAGCCATGCTGCTGGAATGGGAGGAAGGGGAAGAGACACGGGAGTTCCCAGCAAGGCAATCTCCCCAGTGGGAGGCAGGCAGACATGCCCTGCCCTTGCTACATTACAGCTGCCTGGGACACTGGCTCGGCTCTCACCAGTGCACCATTTCAGTTACAAATAATTTAAAAAAATATCAACTTTCATACAGATTGTCACAAATACAAACAATGGGCCAAGTGCCCTGGGCAGCAACAGGCCGCCTGGCACCAGGATGCTATTCCACCTGTCTCTGCACCTGGGCTTCAAGGCCACCAGGGCCCCCTCCCTCCTGCACTATGGCCCCACAAAGGGCCAGCCCTGGGACACTAACAGCAAATCTCCTGAAGGCCAGAAATCCCCAAGCGCCTCTTCATTTTAATTAATAGCTCTGCACTAGGCAATTAAACGGAGGTGCCTGCACGCTGGTTGGCACCCCAGCAGAGAGCCACTCAGAACTGCCTGAAGTATGAAACAGCTCTGGAGTTTAGCAGCTCTATGTCCACTGGGCTTGAGGCCTGGGCTGCTTGGAGGGGATTTGTGCAAAAAAGCCAGATGGCTGTGGTGTTAATAAAGGAGTACCAGCGCAAGCCCCTCACCTCAGGGACCTCCTGGAGAAAGGCAGGGAGAAAGCACCAGCTGTTTAACTCCCATTGGCCGGAGCATCTTTTGTGTTAGCAAAGAGTCAAACAGATCTATGGGTCTGTAGAAATAACTAACCCCATGGGGCTCTGGTGCCTCCCAAGGGAGAGTGAGGAGTCCGTGGCCCTTGAGGGAGGTGTGTCATCCCTCCTGTGGGGGGCAGAGATCTAACTAGGCTCCACAAGGGAGCAGTAAGAAACAGACCCAATTCACATCAGATCCAGTGAGTTCCTCTACCCAGAGCTCCCCTGGCCCCTCCCTCTCTGCTGGTGCAGCTATTTCAACACAGTTTGGTCAGTGGCTATTTGGTAACACTCACTAGTTTGCAGGCCACAGGGAAGGAGGCAAGAGTTGTTCTAGAACAACACAACTGCAGTTCTCACGGAGTCAGAGTGGGAAGTCACCCCTGCACTGCCCTAGCTGATGCATTTCTGTAACCACTCAGGGGCTTGTCTACACACAAGGGGTGTAGCACTTTAGCTGTATTGGTGTGTTAAAGCAGGGCAGCCCTCCCAGGGCGGGTGCTGTAGTACATGGGACAGTCCTGTACTGGAAGGGAAATAAGCTATAGTGGTATAAGGCACCTTGATACTGGTCAGACTGTGTCCACACTAGGGGTTGTACTGGTAGAATGATATTAGAGCCCTCATCAACCCAGTTCTACCGGCACAAAGTCTGTGCGAAGGCCAGACCTTACTTGTCTCACCAGTACTGCGTCCAGTTTTGGTCCCCCCACTACAGAAGGGATGTGGACAAATTGGAGAGAGTCCAGTGGAGGGCAATGATTAGGGGGCTGGTGCACATGACTTATGAGAAGAGGCTGAGGGAACTGGTGTTATTTAGTCTGCAGAAGAGAAGAGTGTGTGTGTGGGGGGGGATTTGATAGCAGCCTTCAACTACCTGAAAGGGGGTTCCAAAGAGGATGGAGCTCAGCTGTTCTCAGTGGTAGCAGATGACAGAACAAGGAGCTAATGGTCTCAAGTTGCAGTGGGGTAGGTCTAGGTTGGATATTAGGAAACACTATTTCACTAGGAGGGTGGTGAAGCACTGGAATGGGTTCCCTAGGGAGGTGGTGGAATCTCCATCCTTAGAGGTTTTTAAGGCCCGGCTTGACAAAGCCCTGGCTGGGATGATTTAGTTGGGGACTGGTCCTGCTTTGAGCCTGAGATTGGACTAAATGACCTCCTGAGGTCTCTTCCAACCCTAATATTCTATGATTCTAAACTATTCACATCCCCTCAGGGATCAAGCTGGAGTTTGGCTCCCAAGAGAAATCATAATGGGCAGAGGTGGAGACCCCAGAGGGCGTTGGGCAGGGCCTCCTGTAAGCTGACTGCTCTGGGTGGAAGCAGTGTACGCAGCTCCCTGGTTAAGGCAGAGTAGAGCTTTGCATGTAAAGCAAAAACCGAGCCTGAATGAAGGCCAGCATGGCCTCCACAGACCACCAGGACGTACAAAGGACAGAAAGAACTTGCGGAGGTAGGCGGGATGCATAAAGCTCCCCAGGTGGCCAGAACTCTCTGACATTGTAGGAGGCCATATTCGAAAGCTGGTATGTTAGGGAGAAGGATCATTACATGCTGCTGTTTATTAGTAGAGGCTCATGAATACCCCAAAGAACTCTTCTTTCAAAATGGCTGCTGGCTCCCGTTGCTCTCCTTGACAGCGAGAATAAGGCTGAGTTCTTTTTTCGAAATAGTCACCATTTCCCATTAGTTCCACTGAGAATGAAGCCAAGTCATTCAGAGGGAAAGAGCAGAGGCCACCTTGGGTACAGCTCGACTTCCCTTCCTTTGGAAACAAGACGGTGACCATCTTGTTCTTCGGGATACCCACTGGCCTCTGTTGAAGGAGACACTTGCCGTGAGAACTGTTACCCCTAACACTGCACTCCACGTATACTGACGAAGGAGTGTCTGAGCTGTGTGCACACGGGGCATGTGAGGAACAGCCAGGCTGTGCATGTGTACAGGGGAAGATGGAGGCCAGGAGCACGGGGAACTGGTCAGGGAGCTCTGGCTGCTCCAGAGTGGGGTGACTGAAGTGTACAGGTTAATATGGACATAAATAAAAAGTTAAAATAAAAAAAACTGATTTGAAGTTGACCCTTCCTATCTTCAGATCATTAGAAATATCCCACAGGAACCTGCTCCTTGGGTTTCTTTTCTTGTTTATCATTCACGTATGAAATTTTAATAACTTTAAAGTACAAGGAAATTCAAAGACAAAAATCCACATTCTACTGAAGTTAAGGCTGGGTATATAGCAATAACTTATGTAACTACATTCCAGAATGTTGCACCTATCTCCAAACCAAGAATTACTAACCCAGGAAGCTGAGAGTCAAGGTTGAATGTAAAAGCAACCCAAACATGTTTAGAAATGGATCTATTTCATTTTTAACCCCTCATGGCCTTCCTACAAGGCAGAAGTAAGGTTGCTTGGGCGCCTTAACTGGGCGTTTCCATTTCTTAGTGCATGTGGATTACTTTTACATTCAACTAGAAGTCTGAAGTCCTAGAAGTTCCTGTTAGCAGCATTTGGGTGGGGATAATCACTGATGCGTACTAAGCACCTTCACTATCCTACAGGAAAGGCAGAGCTTCCTCTAACCAGCGCCAACCCCACTAGGCAGCCACTAGGGTCCCTCCTCTGCAGATGGAACATACCCAGGAATCAGCGATGGACAGCACAGAAATCCCTACCACAGGCAGAAGTGGTGGGAGAGGAGACACCAGGCTGAATCTCTCCCCTACGATCATTTATTAATGGCATGTAATAAACATTCCCCCCACACCCCCCCCACACACACACCCTGCACACCCAGTGACCAGTTGAAGTGCCAGCTTCCCCTCCCAAAACAAGGGGTCTGTGAAGCCCTGGGAGCCAATGGCAGGCTGGGAAAAGAGGGCTGGGGAGCTCTCTGAGAGGAAGTGCTTTGAAGTGGCTCATGAAGGGCCAGCTGCTGGCACAGCATGAGAGAGAGCAGCCCACTCCGGAGGCAGCGTGTGGAGACTCCCTGATGCGCTGGCCCTTTCGGGCAGCCTTGGCACTCACAGAGAGATGGCGTGTGAGTAGCCAGACAGCAACAGGGAAAGCAAAGCAAAGAAACCAAACAACAGAACTCAGGGAAATCTCTGGAAGGAAAGAGAATTCTTGTCAAACCTCCAAGCTGTGCCGCACTGCGCCAGGCCCTGGACACCAAGAGGAATGCACAGAGAAGAGAACAGGAGGACACGGGACCCCAGGACATGACAACCCCTCCCAGGGCAAGGACTCAATAGCCCAAAGGCCCAGCCACACGAAGGGCTCCAGAGCCTGGGCAGGCCACACAACTCCTTGAGAGCCACTGGGTTGGACCCTGCCATGTGTGCGTGTGTGTGGGCAGAGTGGCAGTCCATCCCCATGGGGGCTTCTCCTCTCCCCACATGTAGCCTTTCAGAAGAGCTTGGCTGCCCCTTTGGGGGAGAAGTGGGACCCTTGTGCTGGATAGGCAAGTTCTGGCCCTTGCCTCACCACCCCAGTGCACTGCACACAGATGCATGCAACAGGACCGAGGAGGTACTCAAGGCCACTGGGGCAGAGCTGGGTCTGTGCTGCTGGTGTGCATAGAAAGCTGCTTTCTGGGGAAAACCCAAGTATGATTCTAGAGCACATTTCCCGTCTTCTCCCACAATCCTGTCTGTCTCCAGCAGCTGCTCTCCTCCCCGCACACCGGGGTCTGTGACAGTGATGCAGAATCATGCTTTCTCAGGCAAGCCCGTTCCCAGAGAGGACTGTGATGTCACAGATTTTGGTATCAGGTGGGGACTGCATACACGACTCCAAAGAAAAGATCCTGCTTTGTCCCTGCCTCAGGGCTGGAGACTCCAAGGCGGGGCTGTGGAACATAGGCTAGAAGCAGAATGGTTTCTGAACTGGAGCTGAGTCACAGCTTTCCAGGAGGCAGCCATGTGTGCAGGGATTCCTGGGGCAGTAAAGAACTGCTTATGAAAGGGGCTACGGAGCAGGTTTCCATGTGTGCCAGATAACCCAGGAGTAGGGTCTTCAGGGGCCAGCATGAAGGGAAAGGAGAGGCGTGTGTGTGTGCGAGTGCAGAGGTGGCATGCCTGACTGAGGGAGCAACATGGGGCTGGAGGAACAATTCTACAGCAAGCAGAATTTACATATTTGTATAGGGAGACATAGGAAATTAATGCAGCTGGAGGGCGGAGCTTTCACACACATGGTCCCAGGTCCCACAGCAATCAGAACTCTACCAGGCCTGTTCACAATGGTGCTGTGCACACCCATTTACACAAACATGCCCACGTGTGGTGTACATTTCAGTGGGACCTTTGACTGGGTTGACCCTACCTCAGGGAGACCAAATGAAAGGTGTTTCTCCTGCCTTTGCTGCCATAAGATGAATGAATGGGATGCTTTGCATGTAAATGTTAAAGAAGGTGAGAGTACTTCTTCCCCGACAGCAGCACTCCCAGGCCTTGGGAGCTGGGATCTGCTGGAGGATTTGGGTGAATGGGGTGTGCAGTCCATATTTCCCTATCACCCATACACCCGCAATGGGAGCCGGCTGCACTGGCTCCAGCATGCAAAAGCAGCTGTTCTGAAAGGCTTGGAAACGCACCTGGGTCCTGCCCTGATTCAAACCCAGAGCCGCCCACTGAGGAGCCCAGTCTGGCCCTGGAAAGGGAGCAGCATGTAGCAGGAGCATCCTGAAGGTTCCTCTGAGCAGAGGATGGATGGACGGACAGACAGACAGTATTGCAGGCTGCATGGAGGGCCCACCGTCTCAGTCACATGGCACGAGAGGAAGGCTGAAGAAATATGCCGCAGGCCCGGAGAGAATGGACAGGTGCCCCCTCACACTCTCTCTCTCTCTCTCTCTCTCTCTCTGTCCTCTCTCTGTGCCTCTCTGTCAGGTCCGGCTTGCTACATACCTCCTTTCCTACATATTTTCTTGTTGGGCTTTCGGGCGCATTCCTTGGAAATCCGTTTTACTGTAAAATGAATAAAAGACTACAAAATAACAGGAGGCTCCACCGGCTGGAGTGGGCATGCAATTACAACCACACTGCCCACCCTCCCGCCACCCCCTCTTGGGACCGCGGGACGTGGGGAGGGGAGCATCGCTGTGGGAGGAAAACTCTGGGGCCAGGTGTACTGGGATGAAAGGAAGTTATGGTGCTGTCCTCTGCAGCCTGGAACCCCCAAAGGAAGAGAAGCAGAGCTGCTGGGGCTCCAGAGCAGCTGTCTTCCCAGAAAACTGCTCAGGGCATGGCAGGTTCCCCCTCCAGTTCTCTTCCATCGTAGGCTCTTGTGTTATCGAGAGATTCTTGCAGCTGGCACAGCCCATGGGATCCCACAACTCCCCCTTGTGGTGAGGCTGCCATGGGCCTGAGGAAAGGGTGCTGCCTCCTTGGCACTGCTACTTACAATTCAGATGGAATCCCCTATAGAAGAAAAAGATTAGAGAGAGAAGAGGCACCCTGAGGCACTCAGCCTCACCACAAGGGGCTGGGTCCACAGTGCTCCAGCTCCCACCCAACTCCACGCACTCAGCCCCTGGCTGGTCCGGGGAAGCACATATGCTAGCTGCATTGTACTGTGCATGCTGACATCTCCCCTGAGCCCCAGCAGAGCATGGCACCAGGGAGAGGAGCCAGCCCCGCTCTCCTTGGTCCCTTCCCAGTCAAGAATGGCTGGTGACCCTATCCCAGCAAGAGAGAGAGTGTTCCTCCCAGCCAGCAGCAGCAACCCACGCCCCAGAACTAGCGCAAGAACCTGGGGGTGGGGAGGGTGGGGAAGGAAGACAAACCCAAACCAAACTCAAGACAGAACCTGGCACTCGGCACCTCGGGAACCCAAACCAGCTCGTCGCTCTGTGGACCTGTGGTCAGAGAGTCCCTTTCAGTTTTGGCAACACAAAAGAGGAACCCGTGACAATACCATGGAGGGGGAGGGAGGGGAGAAGAGAGCGAGAGAGAGAGCGAGAGGGAACACAGCTGGAGGGCACAGGGCAAGCAGAGTGGCCAGAAGAAGCTTTTCCACAGACAGCATGCTGCAGGTTCCACAAGCACATGCTTCAAACACAACATCCAGGTGAGACCAACCAGAGCTGAGAAGGAGCAGAATAACTCTGGGACCCCCCGCCCACCCTGCTGGCACCCTGGACGGACTCACCATCCTCGGTGGGAATGTAAATGTTGAGGTACAGACAGTCCTCATTGGGATCCTGAATGTATGTGGCAACTATATCCAGATTGGAGGTGAACCAGATGGGCAGCATGATCTCCGGGACCGCACTGTGGATGTTCTGAGGGCAGACCGGTGAGAAGTGGGTAGCATTCCTTATTCCAGACCAGGAGGAGGGTGGCTCAGGGGGCATGAACCTCTTCTCCCCAGTGGGAGGGGCTGCATAAGGCACCCCCAGGTATTGATCCACAGGACCCAGAATCTCACTAGGCAGCGGAACCCGGACCCCTCGTAACTTCCCATAGTGCGTGTTGACAGTCGGGGAGTAGACCTGGCCATCCATCTGTACAATGGCCAAGCTTAGAACCCAGAGCACGAGGCAAAGGTCCCGGCCTGCAGCTAACTCAGGCACTTGGAGAACAGGGGACAAGGACGGGTTTCTCTGAAGTATCAGCCACATTGTCTGTGATGAGCAGCACCACCATCCAAGCCTCAAGCACGTTCCTGGGGGCTCAGAGGGACTCCATCACAGCAGGCCTGCTGCTCTCTGTTACGCAGAGCCAGACACCAAGGGAGGACAGAAACTGGAACACAAACCCAGAAATGAACTGCAAACGGTGAGCTGGAGAGCTTTGGGAGTGTTCCTCTTCAGAGCCTCCAGCCTGCCTGCTGCTGTTTGCCTTCAGAGAGAGCAGCCCTGATGAGATTGATGGCTCTGTGGAGAGAGGGGGAGAGGAATTAACAGTCACGGACTCTCTCACTGGAGAGAATGGCAGCTCCACCTGACAAAGAAAATCTGCAGCACAAAGGGACGTTGGAACCCACCGGCATGTCCCCGGCCCACTGATTCCACAACCTGGCAGAGGTGGGGCAGAGATTTTAATACCTCACCAGAATGCTCCTCACCTCCAGCCTTAGAGAGAGAGAAGAGCCCCTGGATAATCTACTGCTGCCGCCTCCCAGTTACCAGTCAGCCCTATAGCTTGGTCATGGTAAGTGGTGCCAGCTGCAGAGGAGGACAGGCGATTTCTGGAGATGTGGGGGAAAAGGGGACCAGAGGCCTTGTAGAGGTGGGGCGTTCAGACTCCAGAGCAGGAGGTATGTGTGTGTCAACTGCAGAAGCATGGATCAAGCACCCAGGCTTGAGACACCCAGAGCAGACAGGTGATGCTAAGGAAAAGGGGATTCAACCACAAACTGGGGAAGCAGCTTGCACACCAACTACTAGCCTTAGGGCTGGGGCAAGTTCACAGAGAGACAGCCCATGCGAAAGGTATCCCAGGGCTGTAGGGGAAGCACACCACCAGAGAGGAAAGACAAACCATCTCTTCTCCTCTCCTCGGAGTCCAGGTCTGAGGAGCACACTAGCAAGAACATGACTGGAGCAAGAGGCTGGCAGACTTCAGGAATAGTCAACAGGCTGAGAGAGCACCTAGTGCTTTGAAATTAGGACGGGGAATCAGGACTGCTTGGTTCCATCCTCAGCTCTGTTCCCCATTCCCTGCACAACCTGGAGAAAGTGACTTGCTTTCCCTTCCCGGAGAGAACAATACAGAGCCAGGTGCCCCTGAGAGCAGGTTGAACCCTGAGATGAAGTGCATGACCATTGACCAAACTAAGCCAAAGCCCCATGGTGCTTTGCAGCCAGGCCAAAGGCGAAATAGAAAAACTGCTTGAAAAGTTTGTTACATACATTGCTGAATGTTGCAGGGCAATTACCAGATAAGGATTGGAACTTTATAGAAGTTTGTGAAGCTGACTCGTCAACAGATATATTGGGAAACCAGCTCTCTCAGACAGAATTAACCAGGAATGTAAATTGCTTTATTGCTAACTACCAGAAAACAGATGTTGTCAGCTCTCACAAGCAAAATGGTATTGATCAAAGCATGGGAAAAAAATGGTTACTCACCTTCTCGTAACTGTTGTTCTTTGAGATGTATTGTTCATGTCCATTCCAAATCAGGTGTGTGCACGTGCACAGCAGCCAGAAAAATTTTCCCCGAACAATATCTGTTGGGTTGGCCTAGGCACCCCCTGGAGTGGCGCCATGATGGCGCACAATATAGGGCCCTACCAACCCGCCACCCCCTCAGTTCCTTCTTGCTGGCTACTCTGAAAGAGGTGTAGGTGGGTGGGTATTGGAATGGACATGAACAAAACATCTTGAAGAACAACAGTTACGAGAAGGTGAGAAGCCGGTTTTTTTTCTTCAAGTGCTTGTTCGTGTCAATTCCAATCAGGTGACTCCCAAGCCTAAATTCAGGAGGCGGGGTTGGAGTTCAGGTGTCCACTGACTGGAGCACTGCTCTACCAAACATTGCATCGGCTCTGGCCTGCTGGGTAATTGCATAGCGCAGTGAAAGTATGTACTGAGGACCACGTCGCCGCTCTGCATATTTCCCGGGTCAGGACTTGCGCCAGGAACGGTGCTGAAGAAACTTGCGCCCTAGCGGAGTGCGCTGAGAGCGGAGGGGCAGGCACCTCTGCCAGGTTATAGCATTCATGGATGCAGGACATGATCCACGAGGAAATTCATTGACAGGAGACTGGAAGACCCTTCATCCTGTCTGCCACTGCCGCAAACAGTTCAATGGACTTCCTAAACCATTTCATTCTTTCAATGTAGAAGGCCAGCACTCTGTGGACATCCAGTGAGTGGAACCTCTGCTCACTGCCACTTGAGTGAGGCTTAGGATAGAACACTGGGAGGAAGATGTCCTGGTTGATGTGAAACTGGGAGACAACCTTCGAGAGGAAAGCTGGATATGGCCTGAGCTGAACCTTGTCCTTATAGAACACGGTGTAACGGGGCTCTGATGTTAGGGCCTTGAGCTCAGACACCCTCCTGGCTGAGGTTATCACTACCAGAAATGCCACCTTGTATGACAGATAGAGTAGGGAACACGTCACCAGCGGTTCAAAGGGCAGACCCATCAATTTGGAAAGGACCAGATTGAGGTCCCAGGTTGGGGCCGGTTGTCAGACGTGAGGATATAGCCTGTCAAGACCTTTCAAGAAACGGCTGACCATAAGGTTGGCAAACACCGACAGGCCCTCTGAGCCTGAATGCAAGGCAGAGATGGCGGCCAAATGAACCCTTATTGACGATATGGACAGTCCCTGCTGCTTGAGATGGAGAAGGTAATCCAGTATGAGTGGTATAGAGGCGAGCATCGGGGATGAGTGATGCTGCGCCAACCAGAATGATAATCTCTTTCACTTGGCAAGGTAGGTAGCCCTGCTGGAGGGTTTCCTACTGTCAAGGAGGACTTGTCTAACCGGGTCCAAGCAGGAGAGCTCTGTGGGGTTCAGCCATGGAGCTTCCACGCCGTGAGGTGCAACGACTCGAGGTTCGAGTGTTGGAGACAGCTGGGATCCTGAGTTAGTAAAGCCGGGAAGAGCGGCAAGGTAACTGGGGCTTCCACGGACATCTCCAGGAGGGATGTGTACCAGTGTTGGCAGGGCCAGGCTGGAGCTATCAATTTCACTGAAGCCTCTTCCCTCCATATCTTGAGGAGCACCTTGTGAACAAGACGGATGGGTGGGAATGTGTAGCGAAGAGGGCCTCCCCCTGGGAGGAGGAACATGTCTGCGATGGAGCCCAGGCTGTGGTTCAGGAAGGAGCAAAACTGTTGGCACTTCCTGTTATGTCGCGAACAGGTTCATCTGGGGAAAGCCCCACCGCTGGAAGATGGAGTTTGCGACGTCTGGGTGTAGGGAACACTTGTGGCCGTGAAAGGACCTGCTGAGATGGTCCACAAACTCGTTCTGTACTCCAGGGTGGTGTGATGTTTGCAGGTGTATTGAATGAGCTACACAAAGTCCCACAGCGTGAGGGCTTCCAGGCACAGGGGAGAGAAGCGTGCATCCCCGTTTGTTAATATAGAACATCGCCATGGCGTTATCTGTCATGACTGATACACATCTCCCTGTCAAGTGCCATGCCAGACGCACCACTCTCAGCTCTCTGAGACTGATATGGAGAGCGAATTCCACCTGAGAACAGAAGCCTTGTGTCCTGAGGTCCCCCAGATGTGCTTCCCAGCCCAGAGCTGACAAATCTATCACTAGTGAGAGGGGTGGCTGAAGATGGGTGAAGGGGATCCCTGCACACACTACCTGCGGGTCAAGCCATCACTGGAGGGAGTTTGGGACCGGGTGAATCAGAGTCACAACCCTGTCCAAACTGTCTCGAGCCAGCCAATACACCGAGGCTAGCCACGATTGCACCACACAGGTACAAGAGGCCATATGTCCTAGAAGCTTCAGGCAATTCCTTGGTGGTGGGAAACTGCCTGAGACTTTGAATGATGTCGCTCTGGGCTAGAAACCTCGCTTCTGGGAGGTATGCCCTGGCCTGTGTCGAGTCCAGTACTGCCCCTATGAACTCGGTCTGCTGAACAGGGGACAGAGTCGATTTCCCCACGATCAGGATAAGGCCCAGTTCGTCGAACGTCATTCTTAAGAAGTCGACTTGTGCCTCCACTTGAGCCCTGGAGCGGCCTTTGATCAGCCAGTCGTTGAGGTATGGGAACACCTGGCGCCTGGGTAGGAATGCGGCCACGACTGCCATGCACTTGGTATACACACGAGGGGCACTGCTGACAGGCCGAACGGGAGGACTGTGAACTGGTAGTGATTGTTGCTCACCACAAGCCTGAAGTACACTCTGTGGGATGGTGTAATTGCTATATGAAAGTACGCGTCCTTCAAGTCGAGGGCTGCATACCAGTCCCCTGAATCCAAGGAAGGGATATGGAGGCCAAAGAGACCATGAGGAACTTCAGTTTCCTCATGAACATGTTGAGCTCTCGCAGGTCTAGGATGGGCCTGAGGCCGCCTTTGGCTTTCGGTATTAGGAAATACTGGGAATAGAAGCCCTTGCCCTTCAGCTCCTGAGGAACTTCTTCCACTGCCTGAGTGAGAGAAGCGAGTGCACCTCCTGTATGAGTTGCTCGTGAGAAGGGTCCCTGAAGAGGGATGGGGAAGGGGGGGTGGACGGGCAGAGAACTGGAGGAAGTATCCTTTTTCTACCGTGCAGAGCACCCAGCGGTCTGATGTGATACGGGCCCACACAGGGTAGAGAGAGGATAGTTGGGACGAGAAGATAAGGCGGGTTGGATCCAGTCCAAGTTCTGGTGCGCTGTCCTCGTTCGCCCCTTCAAAAGTCCTGCTTCTAGCTGGATAAAGGTTTGGACGGGCCACAGCCCTGGCCTGAGGATTGGTGCAGCCTCTTCCTACCGCTCCTGTTTCTCTTTCGTGAGCCATCCTGCCGGTTCTGCAGTTGGTAGAACCGCAGAGGAGGTTGTGGCCTAAAATGCCTCCACTGCATGGCAGGGGTGTGGAGGCCCAGCAATTTGAGGGTGGCTCTTGAGTCTTTTAGGCTATGTAGCCTTTTATCCATCTGATCGGAACATAGAGACCCCTCAAAGGGGAGATCCAGAATGGTTTGCTGGACCTCGTATGGCAGACCTGATACCTGGAGCCCCTTCCCAAGGCAATCCCAGTAGACATCACCCATAAGAACGGCCATACTGGGTCAGACCAAAGGTCCATCTAGCCCAGTATCCTGTCTACCAACAGTGGCCAATGCCAGGTGCCCTAGAGGGAGTGAACAAAACAGGTAATGATCAAGTGCTCTCTCTCCTGCCATCCATCTCCACCCTCTGACAAACAGAGGCTAGGGACACCATTCCTTACCCATCCTGGCTAATAGCCATTAATGGACTTAACCTCCATGAATTTATCCAGTTCTCTTTTAAACCCTGGTATAGTCCTAGCCTTCACAACCTCCTCAGGCAAGGAGTTCCACAAGTTGACTGTGTGCTGTGTGAAGAAGGACTTCCTTTTATTTGTTTTAAACCTGCTGCCCATTAATTTAATTTGGTGGCCCCTAATTCTTATATTATGGGAACAAGTAAATAACTTTTCCTTATCCACTTTCTCCACATCACTCATAATTTTATATACCTCTATCATATCCCCCCTTAGTCTCCTCTTTTCCAAGCTGAAAAGTCCTAGCCTCTTTAATCTCTCCTCCTATGGGACCCTCTCCAAACCCCTAATCATTTTAGTTGCCCTTCTCTGAACCTTTTCTAGTGCCAGTAGATCTTTTTTGAGATGAGGCGACCACATCTGTACGCAGTATTCAAGATGTGGGCGCGCCATTGATTTATATAAGGGCAATAAAATATTCTCTGTCTTATTCTCTCTCTCCTTTTTAATGATTCCTAACATCCTGTTTGCTTTTTTGACCGCCTCTGCACACCCGAGTGGCCGCACCAGCCCCGTCCAGAGCGGCCTGCAACGAAGCTCGGGAAATGAGCTTGCCCTCCTCCACGAGGGCCGAGAATTCAGCATGGGAGTCCTGCAGCAGCAGCTCTGCAAACTTTGCCATTGCCCTGCATGTACTGTAGCAGTACCTGCTGACAATGGCCTGCTGATTAGAAATGCAGCTGCAAGCCGCCAGTGGAGTAGACCTTTCTCCCCAAAAGGTCGAGTCGTTTCCCCTCCCAATTCTTTGGGGAGGGGCCTTGGTAGTCCTGGCGCTTGTGCTGGTTAGCAGCATCCATGACCAAGGAATCTGGTGAAGGATGGGTATACAAGTGCTCATAGCCCCTGGACAGCACAAAATAGCGTCTTTCATTGTGCTTAGCTGTAGGGGACAATGAAGCCAGGGTCTGCCACAAGGTTTTTGTGGTGTCGGCAATGGTCTTTATGAGCAGTAGGGCAATACGTGCCGGTCCGGAGTGGCTGAGGATATCGACCACTGGATCTGCGTCCTCCATTACCTCCTCCGCCTGAATGCCCAGGCCCTGGGCAACCCTCCTCAGCAATTGCTGTAGGTCTCTGTTGTCTTCCAGGGCTGGGGCTACCGAAGTGCCACCAGCGCTTCATCTGGACAGGAGGAAGAGATCCCCGCAAGGAGTGGTTGCTCTCCTCCCTCCATGCCCAAGGGGTCCTGCAGTCCTTGGGGATCCTGGGCTGCAGCTGACGCAAATGGTGCCATGGCCCTCGGTGCCGGAGCTGTATACATTGGTGCTGAAGCTGGAACCGATGGTGTTGGGGCTGTCGGTGCCGAGGACGTCGGCACTGATACCACTGGGTTGGCATAGCCGACGCCGGTACCACAGGGGTTGGGATGGTGGCAACAGGGAGCGATGGAACTACTCCCGATCCTGCCGATGCTGGAGGCAGTACAAAAGTGGCTGAGGCCGCCACCGCCCTGAAATTCGACCCTTCACTCCACCCTTGGCAAAAGGCCCAGGGAATCCAAAAGGGCCACTGTGCAGGGGGCTGCCGCTGCACAGGCCACGGTGCCAGGTAAGGGTTCCGGTCTCATGATGATCTGGACTGTCTACTTCTGCTCCTATGAGATCAATAGGAGTCTGACTCTGAGGTCTCCGAAAAGGAGGACCATGGAGGAGCAGCACAAAATAGCGTCTTTCAGGGCCCAACGAGGCTGCTGACCCTGTTCTGGAGCAGGGAAACAGTGCACCGGGGATGGAGATCGCCATCATTGCAGGCTTCCCTCTTGACAGTGCTGGGGGAGCGACCAGTGCTGGCGACTTCTCCCGTCTAGGTGGGGAGAACGGTGCTGTGAGCTGGAGCAGATCCCGTGCTGCCTCAAATGCCTCCGGGGTCGACAGGAGGCAAAGTTGTCAGCTCAGCCTCGGCGAGCGAGAAGGGTCCAGACTCGACCGCCCTTCAACTGGGGCAGGAGTTGACGTGACCATCTCTTGCAGGGAGGCTGAACTAGTGTGGACTGGCTCGGGTCTCACAATGGCCATCTCCTTGGGTCTAGCTGGCAGGGAATGACCCCTCTCTGGCCTCCTCTTCTTCTGCCAATAATCCTTGTCTTTACTCAGCACTCATCCCTGTGCCAACGGTGCTGGGGCACTGTGTACCAAGGAGGTAGTACTCAGCGCCGGGCCCGCCAACCCAGAATCGGGCTGGGCCGGAGTGCCGCTTCCATTAGTAGGATCTTCAGGCGCTAATCTCTCTCTTTCAGTGTACTGGGGCGAAACCCCCTGCAGATCCTACAGCGATCATTATGATGGCTCTCCCCCAAACACTTCAAACACGAAGTGTGAGGATCGCTTCTGGGCATACACTTGCTGGGGACCTCGCAGGCTTTGACGCCAGGAGACTGCACTCAAGGGGAAACCCCTCCAAAGGAAACTTAAGAACTAAGTAAAGTACCTACTAACTACTTAACACTAACTACAGAACTAATGAGAACGATATACAGACTGCCAAATGCGCTTGTCACAACAAGAGCAAGGGGAAGTGCCAGTTGTCACTGGCAGTAAGAAGGAACTGAGGGGGTGTGGTGGGTCAGTAGGGCCCTATATTGAGCGCCATGATGGTGCCACTCCAGGGGGCGCCCGGACCGACCCAACAGATACTACTAGGGGAAAAATCTTCCAGTGCACGCACACACCTGATTGGAATTGACATGAACAAGCACTCGAAGAAGAATTGTTTGCTGTTATTACTGCAAGTGTGATTGAAAAGGAGGTGTTATGTCACCAAAATAAGAAAGTAGCTAATAGTAAATAAGTAAAGTACATTATGTTTAAAATGCTTTATATTCATGCTGAATTGCATAACTCTAAAACTGTACTATAATTAGATGCTGTAACCTTTGTATAACTCTTACTCTGTATTCTATAGGAAAGTACAACAAGGTTTGCAAAATACACAAGCCCTCATGTATTCATGCTATGGCTGGCAACTACAGATCCTCTGTCTTACAAAATATGTATGGAGACAGATAAGACAAAGCTTGTAAGGTTTATGGTTTTAGCCAATATCAGATACAATATTAATACACACAATATCAATATTATGTATAACATCATGTATGTTTTGTACAACTATGATTTTTATTCATATTAAGTTCTTCCCAAAACGCTTTTCACATATGTTAAGCTGTTTAATCAAGGGTAGCTGTGTAGTGTTATAATTTCAGAGCTAGGTACAGAGCCATTCCAGAGGGACAGGACAAGACAAACTGTTTTATTGATGCTTAGCTAACATGCCCTGTGTCCCAAACTATAGCTGGTGCAGAATGCCTCTAACGTTTTGCTAACTTCTGGAATGCTATGCTCAAAACAAGATAAGAAACTAGTTGCAATCTGTGTTTACATGCAGGGTCTATTTAGGCCTAGCAAAATGTCTTCAAAAACATGTCAAAGGAGATAGATAAGAATAATATGTTAGGTTCAAAGTGCTGCACAGAAACACTCATCTGTTGCAAACAACCCCAATATATACAGAAGTAAAGTGAAGCTCAGATTTTGAGGCAGTAGACTGACCAGCTGCGCTGCTGCCTCCCAGACAGGCTGGTAACATACTGACCTTCCCTTTTGTATTATATTGTATTAATCTTTGACTAATGAAGTTGATTTAGCTTAACTACTTGACATCTCTCATTACTGAGTTAATCGAACCTGTAACATGACAGAATAGCCAACTGCCATGGAGAGCACCTGCCTGCACAAGCAGCACAAACACAAAGGAATGCCTCGCAGGGCTGGACAGAGACAGCCTCCACTGGACAACAAGAAGAAAAGCCCAATGGTCCGGGCACCAGCCTAAGATTTGGGAGACCTGGGTTCAAACCTCTGCTCCATCACAAACTCCCTGTGTAACTTTGGGCAAGTCCCTTAGTCTCTCTGGGACCCAACCCATGCACTGAGGAGTGTGTGAGGATAAATGCATTAAGGATTATGAGACATCTAGATACTACTGTGAGGGGATGCCCTCAGCCCCGCTTCCCCCACAGAACCCACCCCAGGAGTCCCTGCCCAATGACCTCTCCTCACTCCGTTTCACATAGCAGCCATGAATCACAAAAGCCTTCTGCCTTAGTGAGAGTCATTCATGTGTTGGGCGAGGGCTGCCCCCAACACTCGTGTCTCCTCCCCTCCCCTCCAGATACTGTCCATGGGGCATACAGGGAGTGGGAAATGGAAGGAGCCCCCAGGGAAGCAATGGTACCCACAGCTGTCCTCTGCTCTGTGGCAGAGCATACACATAGTCACTGTGCATCCACTCTCCCCTGCCAGGATGCCTCACTGCCAGCCCTGGGTCTCCTAGAACAGTCACCTATACCTCTCTGAGTCAGCCCGGTTGTCTTCCCCCACCTCGCTATTTGGCCCCTTCATTACTATCCCCACCCCCCAGCCACACTCCAGGCAACCCCAGACCACCCCTTCCCTCCCCACTGCTGGATGGGTCCTAGCCCAGCTCCCAGTCCCCTGGGCTGGAGGACTCTCACCAGGGTCCCCGTCCCCCCAGTGACAGCACTATGGATCAGGCATTAAAGCGGAGAAGCAGCTGAGCGGTCTCAGTGCAACCAGGTCAGTGTGACAGGCTCACACTTTTTTGTTGCCAGTCAAGCAAGGAGAAACGGCAAGGGCCCACACGCAGGGAACCCCGGCATCATGTGCCTGCCTGCCAACCCCAGCAGGGGAGAGTCCCTGCCTGGGAAGGGAAGCTGGCAGGAAGCTGCTTTAGATGGGGACCTGCGGATGTGTCAGCCAGCAGAGTTCTTGTGCCAGGAAGCCCTTGCTGGAGGCTGTTTGGATTTGCAATGCTCTGCCATTCCCCTCCCCCAGTCTGGGAGCTACTCTGCATGCTGCATTTGTTTCTTATGTAACTGGCGGTCCCTTCCCTCCCTCTCCTTCAATGCTGCTGCCTCCTGCAGGGACGTGGCAGAGGAAGGCGGTGGAGGCTGCCGACTCACTGCAAAGACCCCATCAGACAGTGCCAGGGAAGGAGAATAAAAGCAGCATGGCCTGCAGCCCAGCCCAGCTCAGCTCCCCCTCTTCCGATGGCAATTTCACAGAGGAGTCCCCTGCCCTCAGGGGATCACTGGCCTGGCAGGGCTCGCACTGGGAGCCAGGTGCAGTAGGGACCTGGCTGAGCAGTACTGCCCTTACCCAGGAACAGAGGCTGGGTAGCGGCAGGACCCTTACCTTTGTGCCTCTGTAGCACCCCGGCAAATCTTCCCAGAGAGCATGGAGGGCTGGCACAGAGGTGCCTTGGAGTTATTGGAGCATAAAATAAAAGCCTTTTGCAGGCTGGCTGGAAATGGTTCACTTGTGGACTCCACAGACCAGAGAGCACCTCTGTAGAGAAGGAAAATCCAGAGAGAAAAATACATACAGGGTATCTGAACGTTGCACTACACATGTGCAGCTAATTCACTGCTGGTCATTAAGGAATGGGCTCCCGCTGTGTCTGGCCTTTCCAAGCCAGGGTAGCACAGCATGTGCTGAGAAATCAGCTCAGAACCTCCATAAAAGGAGATGTTTGGCCTAGAAAGAAGGGGTTACTCACCTGTAACTGGGGGTTCTTCAAGATGTGTGGTCCCTATTTGTATTCCACACGTGGGTGTGCATGAGCGCCATGCGCTAGAGTCCAGAAGCTGTACCTATACTTGTGCTCCCCACCTCACTTGCTCCAAGCCCACATCCAGCACTCCTGATTCCCCACTGCACCCAATGGACCACAGAACCCTCCTCATCCACCCGCCAACAGAGCGCAATACAGATTCCCTGGCACAAGCTACATGAAGATGAAGTTAAGGCTGACTATGCATCAGAAAGGGAAGATAAAATAAATTACTAGGAAGTTGCTGTTCTTTCAAAACTAAGTTTTATAAATCTAGGAAATACGCAGTTAATTTAAAAACAATCTAAACACATGAAAGGCTGGAAATGCAGAGTTGGGGAACCCAAACAAACTTAACTCTGCCCAGTCACAGACCCTAATTTTCCCTATAGCTAAAACTCTCCAAAATCTGGTACCTGGGCTACATTTTTGTTGTTAAGGGTTAATGGTACACTTCTCCCCCGCCCCCCCCCCCAGTTATTCTTCAAAACAAAGTTTCTCCTTCAGCAAAAACCTTAACTCTGACCTGCAGGGACACTATTCAGAACAGAGGAGATGCAAAATATCTGCAGTCATTTTAACAATCAATTTAGTCTAATTTGGGACCTCAAACACTAACACATCTTAATCCGAATTGTTTTTTGTGGTGTCAGTGCAGGGCAAAATTATACACGCAAGCCAAACTTTCTATATAGTTACAAGTAGTTTAAGTCTTGTGTACAGATTGTATTTCAGTAAAACAGAGTGTAATTAAGGCAAGGTATTAATGATTATTGTATCTAGCTTTTATGATTATATAGACTACAGCAATAGTTAATACCTGGTGACTTCAGAGATAAAAGCCAACCATCACCCTTCCTCTACAGCTAATTTTCATGCAACAGTCCCATTGGTTGTAATGACTAAGTCTGCGATTTTGTCATGGAGATTGCAGAAGTCACGGAATCCGTGACTTCCAAAGACCTCTGTGACTTCAGCCCTGGTGACTGGTAGCTGCAGGGTCCTGCTGCCTCCTGCAGCGGCAGGGAGCTGTGAGGTATCCCCGCTGCCTGAGGCAGCGGGTCCCCAAGCTCCCAGCTGCTATGGGCAGTGGGGGTACCCCGCAGCTCCCAGCCGCCATGGCGGGGGGGGGGGGGTTACCTGCAGCTCCTGGCTGCTGTGCAGGACAGGGGATCACTGCAGCTCCCTGCCAGCTTCCCGGCCACCGCCTGCAGCAGGGGCAGGGGGACCCCAACAGCCCCACACTGCCACCACTGCAGGGGGAGCAGGGGGACCCCAATAGCCCCCTGCCACCACGGGGGGAAGGAGGATCCCAACAGCTTCCCACTGCCATGGCAGGGGGATCCCTGCATCTCCCCTGCTGCCGTGTGGGGGGGCCCCATGGGGTCTGGGGGACCCTGGAGCTCCAAGCCCCTATGGGTGGTGAGGGCCCAGAGCTCTCAACCACCCCACAGCTGCTCAGTCCCTTCCCATTTTATCATGGATATTTTTAGTAAAAGTCAGGGACAGGTCATGGGGCTTCTGTGAATTCTTTATTGCCCATGACCTGTCTGTGACTTTTACTACAAATATCCATGACAAAATCTTAACCTTAGTGACAACTCAATGGCATGAGAGAGACTCAACCCATGTCAAGAGTTCTCACTGTGGATTACTGGGTCCAAATGTCATTTCTCTTTAAAGGTTTCTTGGCCACATGCTGGCTTGAGAATCACTGCTCCAAAGGCTATTCCCAGCACCACAGCCTCAGCTCCACTACACAGCACTGCCAGGGGAACCGTTAAGCACAGAGAAATTTTACATGAGGACTGGGCTCCCCACACACCCCTCATGTAGTCTCACTAACACAGTCCTCTAAACCAATGGCCCAATTTCAAGTTAATAGCCACATCTACCAGTGCACTTTGCATCATCAGAGCAGCACAGATAAGTGAAACCCTGTAAATGCAGCCTAACTCTCCAGGGCATTCTGGCTGCTGCTGGCTGCTGAGGTACCAAGGAATCTGCCCTTAGAAGTTAAAATTTAAAGCAAAGCCAAAGTAAGTTTGCTACTACATATCTTTCATATGATTTCATTAGTAATATCATATTGCAGCATTCCATTTGGGTTTCTTGTTTCGCACTCATGTACGACGTTAACTGAATCTTAACATGACATTAGCTTCGTCTTAACATGGTTCTTTTGTCTTGGAATTTCCTTGGTTTTTTAAAATTGTTAAAGTTGAGAGCACATAATCAGTAATTTAAGGGTTAAAAAAACCAACAAAAACAACATTACAGGGACATTGTAATTTTCCCAAAAACCAATCACTACAAAACCCAGGAAATTCAGAGTTAGAGTTAAGCTTAAAAGACACCCAAGCATATTCAGGTATGGAAATGCACATTCAAGGCATCCAGACCACCCTAATGCTGTCTTGTAGGGACACCATGCAATAACAAAGCAATTATTATAAAGGCATTTTGGGGTTTGTGTTCCCAGCTTATATTAAACTGATTTTTAAAGACATATTCGTGTCTCTTACAGGGTAGAGTTGAGGTTGCTTGAGCGCCTAAACTGTGCTTTCCCAAACCTCAATGTGTTTGGATTGCTTTTAAATGTAACCCTCACTCTGGATTGCCTGGGCTTGTAACGTTTGGTTGGGGACCACTAAACTCAGGTACAGACTTTAAGGCCAAAAGGGACAATCATGATCATGTAGTCTGACCTCCTGCACATTGCAGGCCACAGAATCTCACCCACTCTCCTCTGTCATAGACCCCTAACCTCCGGCTGAGTTACTGACATCCTCAAATAATTATTTAAAGATTTCAAGTTACAGAGAATCCAGCATTTACTCTAATTTAAATCTGCAAACCTCTAATTTAATTAGAAGGCAGCCTAATCCCCCAGGGTCTCTGCCAATCTGACCTGAGGGAAAATTCGTTCCAGACCCCAAATACAGCGAAGAGTTGGACCCTGAGCATGTAGGCAAGACCCAACAGCCAGACATCTGGGAAAGAATTCTCTGTAGTAACTCAGAGGCATCTGTGACACTGTGCCCCAAAGCAACACCCTGGTACCCCCATCTTTACCATGGTGATATAATTATGATGTGTTTTGTACAAAGTATGCATTGTAAGGTATCGTTTTAAAAGTCTTGATCTGTTGAATATTAATATCCTGTTGGATTGTATGTGCTATCACTGTATGGGACGTTATGAAGTTTTGCTGTGTGTGTTACTGAAATATGTTGTAAAGTTGGAAACACCCACAACAAGCCTTTCAGGTACAAAATGGAGACACCAGACAGTGTTGATGGCCCACTAAAGGGAATACACACTCACAAGGATTACCCCAGGAACTGTATACAATGGAAACCTCTCAGAGATAGCACATACACAGTGGAGCATGGTGGATAAAAATCAATGATTTTTTTTTATTTAAATCGGATTTTTTTGATAAAATGCTTTTTGAGGAAAAAACCTACCTAAAGATAGTTTTAATTAAGATACATGATAGCTCAAAGATATATCATCATGGAACAGGGATTATAAATACTAATTCTATAGTATGAGACAATATATTCATGTCATGTTTAAGAAAAGTTTTGTAAATGAGTTCCAATAGTTCATGGATTAGGGTTCCACAGGCTGCTGTATGAATTATTTAGGTTAATCTTTCTATCTATCCACTGGGACTCAGTGCTCAGTCTAGAAGATAGCATCAGAGATGCTTAGTTTTGCAGTTCTCAAACTGTGTATTTGTGTCTCCAGCGGTAACGTGACTGTTAACAGCAAAAATATTTTTAAATAAATAAATAAATAAATATATAGAGGTGAGAAATAACAGACCTCAACTCTATTGTCCCTCTGCAAATTTGTGTACACAGAGTCAATCCCTTACCTCTCTCTAAAAGTGTAAAGTTTCAAAAAGTTCAATAAATAGGAGATTGTTGGGGGGCGGAATAGATCTGGACAAGGAGAAGAAGTCTGGAGATAAATGTGAGACGCGAGGAACATATGCTTGTTTTGTTAAAGTAATATAAGTTTGCTGTTGAAGAAAAATATCCAGAATACTTAACACTGTTGTTTTATTAAATAAAACAATTTAAATGTCGGTCTGGTGATGTTCTCCTCCTAATACAGCATGGCAAGAAAATCCTCCAAATATTAATGATTAATCTGTTGAAATGGAGATAGTTCACCTGCCAATGACTTCATAAATATCTGCTTCAATTACCTGAAATAACCAATCATTCATTTTCTGATATAGCTGTAAAACTAATCTGAAAAGTTTTCAAAATAAATCACTGTTTAAAAATATATAGTGATAACAACCAACAAGAATGCACTTTTATGTAAAAAACCATGATTAAATTGAGTCTTCCTGACTAGTGATTTAAATCAAATCCACCCTGCAATGGATACTGTTTGGCTCACAGCAAAAGATCTTTCCAGCAAGCTGGAAAAAAGCTATGAAAGGGGGAAGTGATATCATCACTTGGCCTCACTCTCCCTACAACTCAACATCTGGAAACACATCTAAAGGAAAAACACTGAACTGGGGTGGTGGTCCCATGCTGGAAAGGAGAATCCCAGCCTGTATATGAAGGAGCATCCCAGCCTGTGTATGAAGGAGCAATACCATCAGGATCAGATACTGCTTGATTCAAATCCTGTCTAGTTTATAGAACTCAGATTGTGATTTTACTTTTTATTTCTTAGGTAACCAACTTTGATCTCCATGTTTACTACTTATAATCACTTAAAATCTATCCTTCTGTAGTTAATAAATTTGTTTATAATTTACCTAAAACAGTGTGTTTTGCTTTAAGTGCTTGGGGAAATCTGCTCAGGAACAGAGCTGGTGCATGTCCTCTCCACACTGAGGGAGGGGTGGACTGTGTATAAATTCAGGGCTTCTCTACACTGGCAAGTTTCTGCACAGGAAAGCAGCTTTTTGCGCTCAAACTGCAGACGTGTACACACTGCCAAGCCACTTGGTGCGCAGAAAATCCTCAGTTGCAGCACTGCAAAAAAACCACCTTGACGAGAGTCATGAGGCTATTTGCACAGAGGCTCCAGCACTCTATTGCCAGTGTATACAAGAGAGGGGCAAACTACGGCCCAGGGGCCGCATCTGGCCCCCTAGACATTTTAATCCGGCCATTGAGTTCCTGCCAGGGAGCGGGATCCAGGGCTTGCCCCACTCTGGTGCTCCAGTCGGGAAGCAGGGTCAGGGGCTTGCCTCACTCCACGCGGCTCCCGGAAGCAGCAGCATGTCCCCCCTCTGGCTCCTACGTGTAGGGGCAGACAGGGGGCTCCGCACACTGACCCCACCCCAAGCGCTGCCCCTGTAGCTCCCATTGGCTGCGCAGGCAGTGTGTAGAGCAGCCTGGCCACACCTCCATGTAGGAGCCGGAGGAGAGACATGCCACTGCTTCTGGGAGCTGCTTGAGGTAAGCGCTGCCCGGAACCTGCACCCCGACCCCCTCCCGCGCCCCAATCTCCTGCCGTAGCCCTGATCCCGCTCCCGCCCTTGCCCTGATCCTTCTCCTGCCCTCCAAACCCTTCGGTCCCAGCCTGGAGCTCCCTCCTGCACCCCCAACCTCACATCCCCAGTCCCACCCCAGAGCCCGTACCCCCAGCTGCAGCCCTCCCCTCCACACCCTAACCCCCAATTTTGTGAGCATTCTCAGTCTGCCATACAATTTCCATACCCAGCTGTGGCCCTTGGGCCAAAAAGTTTACCCACCTCTGGTGTAGACACTTGAATGCTTTCTGGGCTGTAATTGGCCTCTGGAGCTATCCCATAATGCCTCAAGTGACCACTCTGATCTTATTTTGAAGTCGGCTGCCATAGAAACATGCGACCCTCCCCTTTCAAAGCACTATTTCAGTGCTCCTGCTGTTGAACACAGAGAGAGAGGGTGGGTGTATGTGAGCATGAGAGAGAGAGAGAGCAAAAGCGCATGCAGGTGCCCAAGGAAGGAGGCAGGGGCTGATGTCAGGGTTTTCCCCACCCCCAGGACTGGTAGCTTCCTGCCACTGTCTGAACTTAAAGCCAACATGCTGACACACATTCTGTCCCCCCAAACACACTGTCTCTCTCCCCACCCATTCACACACACTCCCCACACCCTTCAGTTGAAAAGCAGCTGGCAATGTAGTAGGATGCCCATGGAAGGATGGGATTGGGAAACCAGCATCATGTGATGCTGTGCCTGCCCCACAAGGCATTGCAAACCCTTCCCAAAGCACCCTGCAGCCAGTTGCACAGTGGGATAGCTCCCACAATGCACTGCTCTCTTTGCCATTGCAAGAGCTGCTAATGTGCTCCAGCCCAGTGTGGACACGCAACAGTGGTTTAATTCCAGCATGTTTTAAAAAGTGGTATAACTTGTGGCGCAGAAACTTGCTAGTGTAGACATACCCTTATCCTGGTCAGAAGCCTGACCAGGGCAAGATGGTACAGCTCTGGGGTCCTAGGCTGAGGAGCTATGGGGAACTGGCTGGAGCTTCTCTATTGCTGGTTTATGAGTGGCTGGCAAAAGCATTCTTGTAATGCAGCTGGGTATGTCCCTGCCGGTGGATGTCTGTGTTAAGTGCAGTAGCTGGAGAGGTTTGTAGCTTGTCACAGTATCACAGTGTGAGAAGGAGCCCAGGTTGGCAAGACAGAGGGCTCAGTGGCACCCCAGTTCCAGGTTGCACCCTCAGGAACCTGTCTCAACCTCCCCATCTAGTGTTCCATCAACGGTCGTTGGAGATATCTGCTACTGGCAGTTGCAGATCAGCTACATGCCACCGTAGGCCGTCTCATCATACCATCCTCTCCATAAACTTATGCCACTATTTTTTGCCCCCACTGCTTCCCTTGGAGGGCTATTCCAGAATTTCACTCCTCTGATGCTTAGAAACCTTTGTCTAATTACAAGCCTAAACTTGATGGCCGGTTTATATCAATTTGTTCTTGCGTCAACATTGGCCCTTAACTTAAATAACCCCTCTCCCTCCCCTCCCTATATTTATCCCTCTGATGTATTTATAGAGAGCAATCATGTCTCTCCTTAGCCTTTGTTGGGTTAGGCTACACAACCCAAGCTCTTTGAGTCTCCTATCATTAGGTAGGATTTCCATTCCTCTGATCATCTTTGTTACCCAGGCTCTCTGCACTGGTGTACGAACATCTTTGGGGGGGAGGGATAGCTGAGTGGTTTGAGCATTGGCCTGCTAAACCCAGGGTTGTGAGTTCAATCCTTGAGGAGGCCACTTAGGGATCTGGGGCAAAAATTGGTCCTGCTAGTGAAGGCAGGGGGCTGGACTAGATGACCTTTCAAGGTCCCTTCCAGTTCTAGGAGATTGGTATATCTCCAATTATTACCTTTATTTATTACCTTTATCTTAGTTGTTTCTGTTTGGCTTGGCCCAGATTCCTCAGCCAATTAGCAACAGTCATTCTACTGCCAGTATCACCTACCTGTTAGCTTCATTGGCACTGACACCATCTTTTCTCTTAATGTCCATTCTCCTATCCACTGCTGTTCCTTTCTCCACTGCAGGATTCTCTCTTCCTTGATTTTCCTCTCACTCAATATTAGTATCAAGTGTGGGAATTACATGAGCATCTCCCAAGTGTCTCCCCTGAATTCCTAGTTTAAAGTTCTTTTGATCAGTTGTGCTAACTCCATACCAGAAGTCTATTTCCCTCCCTGCTCAGGTGGAGTCCGGCCTTTAGCAAGAGGGAACTTTGCCTCTGGTAGCTGTAAATCAGGGAGGGCCCTGACACCACCAGCTTTCCGGCCACTCTAGCACTCTTGTCTGAGTATGCCAGCCCTGTCTGTCCCCGAGTCCCTGTGAATCATTCCTGTGACATCCTCTGCCCCCAAAGGAGCAGTACCCCAGTTTACCTTCACTCCCCCATCCATATAACACACAGCACTTATAGTAAAACAAGAGGTTTATTTAAGAACGAACAGATTCAACTAAAAACAAGAATGAGTGCTAGAAACAAATGGTTACATTAGAAAACAAAATCATAACACACAAACTAGGGCCTACACTTACTAATAGTTATCTTTCCTATCTAATAACTATTCAAAGAGAGTTATCAATGGTTCACTGCCAAACTGGGAGGACATATCTAGAGTGGTCCTGCAGGGGTCAGTCCTGGGTCTGGCACTATTCAATATTTTTAATAATGACTTGGTTAATGGAGTGAAGAATATGCTTTGGAGGACAGCATCAATGCTCAAAATGACTGACAAATTAGAGAACTGGTCTGAATTCAACAAGATGAAATTCAATAAAGAAAAGTACAAAGTACTACACTTAGGGAGAAAAAAATCAAATGTGCAAATGCACAAGGGGGTCTAACACTGGGTAGGTGGTAGTACTACTGAAAAGGAGCCAGGGGTCATAGTTGATCACAAACTGAATGTAGGTCTACAATATTAAGCAGTTGCGAAAAAGGCTAATATTACTCTGGGGCGTGTTAACAGGAGTGTTGTACTAAGTCTCGGGAGGTAATTGTCCTGCTCTCCTCAGCACTGGTGAGGCCTCAGCTGGAGAACTTGTCCAATTCTGGGTGCCACATTTTAAGAAACATGTGGATAAAGTGGAAAGTGTCCAGAGGAAAGGAACAACAAGATACAAATTTAGAAAACCTGACTCACGAGGAAAGGTTAATCAAACTGGGCATGTTTAGTCTTGAGAAAAGATGACTGAGTGGGGACCTGATAATGGTCTTCAAACATGTTAAGGGCTGTCAAAGAAAAGGGTGATCAATTGTTCGCCATGTTCATTGAAGGCAGGACAAGAAGTTATAGGCTTAACCTTTAGCAAGGGAGACTAAGGTTAGATATAAGGAAAATCTTTCTAACTCTCAGAGTAGTTAAGCTCTGGAACAGGCTTCCAATGGAGGCTGTGGAATCCCTGTCACTGGAGGTTTTTAAGGACAGGTTAGACCAGGGGTCTCAAACACGAGGTTATTTTCTGCGGTCCGTGAGCTCCTCGCAGCCCCCCCCGCCCCCCCCCCACCGTTTACCTAAAGCGGCTCCGGCCCGTCGCGCCCCGGGGGCAGGGCAGGCTCCCTGCCTGCCTGCCCTGCCCCCGCGCCACTCCAGGAAGCGGACAGAACCTGGGAGAGGAGGGCGCAGGGGTGTGTGTTGATGTTGCTTCAAGCACCGCCTCCAGCAGCTCCCATTGGCCGCGGTTCCCCGTTCCCGGCCAATGGGAGATGCTGGGGGCGGTGCCTGAAGCAACAGCAACACCCCCCCCCCCCCCCGTGCCCCTGCTCCCCTATGTTCCAGCCACTTCCCGGAGCGGCGCAGGGGCAAGGCAGGCAGGCAGGGCGGGCGGGCAGGCAGGGAGCCTGCCCTGCCCCCGGTGCGCACCGGGCCAGATCCCACCCCCCGAAACCTTCCCGCAGCCAAACCCCCTGCCCTGAGCCCCTTGACGCACCCCTCCTGCACCCCAACCCACTGTCCTGACCCCCTGACGTACCCTGTACCCTGACCCCGCACCCCTCCTGCACCCACTTCCCTGAGCCAGCTGCCGTACCCCACCTGCAACCTGATCCCCTGCCGCACCCCTCAGCCCTTCTGCACCCCACAACGCAACCCACTGCCCTGAGCCCCCTGCCACATCTCGACCCCCTGCCCTGGCCCCCTGCCGCACCCCACACCCCAACTCCCTGGCCTGAGCCCCTGCTGCACCCCACACTCCTCCTGCAACCCCTGGGGCCAGGGAAGGGCGGAGTTGGAGTGGGGATTTCGGGGAAGGGGTTGGAATGGGGGCGGGGAAGGGGTGGAAGAGGCGGGGCAGGAGTGGGGCCTCGTGGAAGGGATGGAGTGGGGGCGGGGCTGAGGGCAGCGGGGGCGGGGGGGAGGTGTCAGTAATGCGGCCCTCAGGCCAATGTACTAGTCCTCATGTGGCCCTCGCGGTCATTTGAGTTTGAGACCCCTGGGTTAGACAAACAGCGGTCAGGCGTGCTCTGGGTTACATGGCCTTGAGTCAGAGGACTTTTCAAGGTCCTTTTTAGCCCTACATTTCTATAATTCTGTGATAAAACAGTTTCCTCCCCAAGTTTGGTCTGTTGCAGACGTGGCTAGCTTCACAGGAACCAGGACCCAAACTTCCACACCCAAAACATCCCTCACTCCACAAGATGTTTCTTCAGTGAATGCACACAGAACACCTCTCCCCACTCTGTGTTATACTGAAACAGTCTTTTGTCTCTATTCTTGAGATAGGGCAAAGCTCTGCTGTCATGTTTCTTTTTCACCTCCAAGTTGTTTTGATTCCTTGTGGTTATCTCTGATGGTTTTCCACTGATAGTCTTGGGACAGAGAAAGGCTAAGCAAGTAAGCTACACACTGCATAAATGGCTAGCCAGGGTGGGGTGGTAATTCCTCCCTGCTTGAATGGGCCATCACTGAGGCATAGGCTATGTCTACAGTGCACTTTTTTCGTTAAAATTTTTGTTGGTTACGGGTGTGAAAAAAACCCCACACGCCTGACAGACAAAAGTTTTACAGTCAAAAAGCCCCAATGTGGATGGCTCTTTGTCGGTGGGACAAAGCTCCCACCCCTCATTGGGGATGGTTTTAGTTTGTCAGCAGGAAAGTGCTCTCTTGCTGACAAGAGCGTACCTAACAGTGGCACTGCTGTAGCGGCACACCTGTGCCAATAGAAGGTGTGCAGTGTAGACAGAGCCATGTTGTCTTCTGGTGACTAACTTCTACTCCAAGTCCATAAAGCACACTTCCAATGTAAATACGCTATTCCTTAAGTATTACCCCTGCATACAACTCCCAATGATAATGACAAGTTAGGATCTTACTGTAGATATTCTACATTACTCTTTATGGATAAATATCCTGTAAGATATGTCTTTGGTGTAGTGAGTATATGAGGTCTGAGGGGAGGGATGTTTGCAAAGAACAGGGGACCCTTTGCCAAGGAGTCTGTGTCAGACTGCATCCTACTCGCCCATCAGTTCACTTCAAAGCAAGCTGGGCCTATGCCCCTTAGTCTGGGTTACAGCACAGATGAACCATTCCTCACAGCAAATCTTGCAACACTTCCTGACAGCATCTAGAACTGTCCTCCTCTCCAGGCTGAGAAACGAGCATTTGATGCTGGCACATACCTAACATCTGCCACTGCATCACAGCGAGAGGTGGTGCCAAGAGCAAACCCCACCCCCACCCCCAGGACGGCAGCAGCTACACTGCAGGGAAGTCTGTCTCCAGGCTGGGATTCGGAATGTCTGACAGGCAGTTACTTCGAAATAGACCATTTAATGCCATATTCTGAATTATCTCACACTCTGCAGCTTCCTGCCTCCCCCGACTTCTTCGTGAAGAGGCAGCAGCCCCTCCCTCACCTCACTGCCTGTTTGAGTTTGATTTGTAAATGACTCTCAGCAGGGGCAGAGGCTAATGAAAATCACCATCTAAACTGCAAGTGAATCCCTGGAGATGAACAGCCGCTATGCATGGACATTCATCCATCAGCCCCCAGTCCAGCCAATCAGCTCTGCTGGCGGGAGGCAGTTCCTGAGGCAGAGCACCCAGACCCGGCTGTTAAATACAAAGTACTGCTTGTTTGATCCCAAAACATCTTGGGGTGGGCACTAAAAATATTTGAGGATAAGGAGACCTCACCTAACCTCCTTGCCACAGGAGCTGTGCTCACAGCTCCATGCCACTCATGCTGCCTGGTAGTCCAGGCTCCTCACCAGCTGTAGCTGGAAGAAAGTCTGATGTGTTTGCTCCTGAATGAAATGGTCCTGGCTCACTGCACACTCAGACCCTGGGGCTGATACCTCAGAGTGCTTCTCATTCTGCCCTGTGTCTGCAAAACCCCTGACAGACCAACCAGCACAGCCAAGAAGCAAACTTTCCCCCCACAACTGAGCCAGCACCCCCAGCCCCTCGCTACTCCTGTGCACAGGAAGAACAGTCTCTCCTCCACCAGCCACCTGGTGCAGGAGACTTGATTAACCCAATCACAGCACGTACCTGAAAATATGAATGGACATGAAATGAACCAGCCCCTTTTAACTCAGCTGCAGCACTTGATTCAAGGGCACCCAGCAGCCAGGAGTTCCATGGGTTAGGTACATGACACGGATAGGGGCTTCTGGCTGTTTGAAATTACTTAGAGACTGAACAGCTTTCCCCAGACCCTTCCTCATGCAACTCCCTGGGAAGCGTGTCCCTAACCAGGAGAGTCCAAGCTGCAGGACACCAATCTCCCCCTCTCCTGCCAGTCAGTCCATACAGGTTGGAGTTTGTTAGCCCGTTTATCCTTCCCCAGAGTCCCAAACCAGTGCAGGGCTAACCACTTCTGAGTGAGTGAACTGGCTCTCTCACAGCCGCTGGTATCTGCACAGCAAACAGGACGCATCAGCTCAGGTGGGAGCTGTCCCTTCAGCACCAGCCAGGCTTGTCCAGTGAGCACGGAGCAGCCCACTTGTTTGTCTCTATACACCTCCCAGCACAGTAAGAGCAGAGGGAGAGGCATGCTCTGGAGCAAACTGTCAGGTATCTGGGAGCAAGGGAGCGATGTGGGAGAAGCTGTTGCTCTTAGCAGAGAGATCCAGGCCTCCCGGTGCAAGGAAGCCACCCAGGCAAACAAGTATTTGGTAGTCAGGTAGAGGCAGTCAGCCGGCCCCCTTGATATCAGAGCAGCCATCTTCTCCCTCTAAAGAGCATTCATGGTCTGCAAAGCGACTGAAGCTGCCTGGTGGGGGAGGTGCGAGGGCTGGAGACCTCCCACGAGTGAGGCAAACACTTGGACACATGGGATGGATGTGCTGAGCACAAAGGTCACTTTTCTGACCATTACTGCATTTTACAGGTGACTAACAATAAATCATGTCACAGTCATGTGCACATATAGGCCAAGAGGCCCTCCAGTGAGCTGGAAGCATCAACCCCCATCTCACAGATGGGGAAGCCAAGGCACTAATCTTACCTGCCCTGTTTAAGTCAGAGGGAGCAGTGAAACATCTGGGAACAGAACCCTGCCTCCTGGAGCCCTGCTCTAACCCCTAGACATGCTGCCTTGCTAATGCACTGAAAACCCAGGCAGCCAGAGGAGCTTTCGGCACAGACTTGACAATTCACCCTTTTTAGATTAGCCCCCCCAAATCATATATCAACAGCTCCGCCAAGCTGACAGCACATTCTATTCCTCACCAGAGAGGTACTTACCTTGCCATGTCACCAGTGTCCAAGAGCCTTCCAGTAACGTATTAGGATGCAGAGATTTTTTTTAAAAGGCCAGCAGGGACCCCCTAGCTGAGCTCCTGCATATCACAGACCAGAGAATTTCAGCCAGTCCCTCCTGCACTGAGCCAATAACTTGTGTTTGGCTAAAGCATAACTTCCAAAAAGGTCTGATCTGAAACACCAAGATATGCAGAATCAATCATTTCCCTTGGGAGTTTGTTCCAGTGGATAATCACCCTCACAGATTAACATTTGGGTCCTATTTCTAAATTGAATTTGTCTGGCTTCAGTGTCCGGCTATCAGTTCTTGCTATGTCTTTCTCTGCTTGTTTAAAGAGCCTTCTAGTACCTGGTATTTTGTCCCTGAGAAGGTCCTTGATCACAGCATATAAGTCACCACGATCTTTGTTTTGATTGACCTCTTTAAGTCTCTCAAAGTCAGACATTTTCTGCAGCCTTCAAATCATTGTTGTGGCTCTTCAAAGTGACATGACTAACTCTTGTCACATGCGATTCTCTCTCTCTCACCCAGTTGGTGTGCAGTAGTGTTTTCTTTGGGGTTTGTTGCTCTGCGTATGTAACACAGGCAAGTTGGAAAAGTGTTCCAGGCACTTGAAACAGGAGGCAGAGTGGTTTGGAATGGTCCACAGTTCTTGGAGAAGTTCATTTCACTATCCCCAGAGAAGTTCTGTCTACCACAGACGAGCTTTACCCTCACTAGAGCATTCCACTGGGCCAGAGGAGCAGAGTTCTCAACAACACCCCTCATCCTAGAACTTTTGGCTCTCTTAGACAGCCTAGGCCCAGGCCATAGGGCACTTTGAAGACAAGGGCCGAGGCCTTCAACTCAGCTCTATTTATGGGAAGCTAGTGTAGAGAGCAGAGGACAGGTGTGATGTGCTCACGTAGCCCATGTTGCTAAGGAGTCATGCTGTGAGGTTCTGCTTGACCTATATTGTACTGCTGCAGTCCAGAGAAGGTGACCAAGGTGTGTCTAACAGAGGCTAGGTCATTGTCCACCAGGATGGGACAGAGTCTCCTAGCCATCTGGACATGGTAGAAAGCATTAATTGCAGATACTGCTGTGAGAGAGCTTGGCGACATCAAGGAATTCAAGAGGTTCATAATCTACTTCTGAAGTGACTACTTGTGGAGATGAATCTTCAATGGAAGTAGATGCCACCGTGGCTGCAAACTCCTCAAAATACTCTCCTTTGCCCACCAGCACCACTTCTGTCTTGCTCAGGATCAGTTTAATCCAGCTGTTCTCCAGCCAAGCTCTGGGCCATCTTGGTGAAATAGTCTGATCATATAGGTGAAAGACAGGTAGAACTGAGTATCATCTCATGTTGCTGACGCTTGAGTCCAAGTGTTCTGACCAGTTCACCTAATGGCTCCATGTAGATGTTGAATAAGACCAGAGAGAGAACTGAGCCCCATGGGATTCCACAGGGGAGTGGTCCAATGGTGGAAATGCAGTTTCCCATCACTTCTTGCTGGGGAAGGAGTGATCATAGAATCATAGAATATCAGGGTTGGAAGGGACCTCAGGAGGTCATCTAGTCCAACCCCCTGCTCAAAGCAGGACCAATCCCCAGACAGATTTTTTGTCCCAGTTCCCCAAATGGCCTCCTCAAGGATTGAACTCACAACCCTGGGTTTAGCAGGCCAATGCTCAAACCTGGGCTAGATCGACCATTGGTCTGACCCAGTGTGGCTGTTATGTTTTTGTGTGTATCCCTCCAGGACGGATTCAAACAATTTTAGTGAATTGTGGAACCCTGCCACCTCTCTCAAGTGAGACAGAAGAACCTCACTGTCAACAGTGTTGAACACTGTGGAGAAGTCCAGGAGGATGAGACTGAATGTCTGCCCTGTATCCAGTGGCAGGAGATCATCCATTAGTGCCACTACAGCACTTTCAGTTCCAAATCCTGATAGTATCCTAGACAGGGCACTGGCTTCAATTAGATGAGCATATACTTGGCCTTTGGTTAGTGTCAAAATGAGCTTGCTCAGGAACTGGAGATACGTCACCGAGAGGTAGCTGGCGACGACGGAAGTATCCAGGGTGGGTTTCTTTAGGATTGGTCAGACTGTTCCGTGTTTGAGGAAGGAAGGAAGAGTTCTTCTCTGAATGAGGCACTGGTTGTTCTGATCAGGAATGGCCAGGAAGAGCGGGGCTGGATTCATAGGTCTTGGCTTGAGACTCCTTTAGGGTGCCCAGAACTACTCGGAGAGTGATTTACTAACCTGTTGGAACATGGGCAGGCTGTCGGTTGGCTGCTATAATGGGAGTTGATCTGTGCTGTGTCCACTAGTGCATGTAGCCCATTGGATGAGAGTGGGAGCGAGCTGACCGAGTATCTTTTCCCCCTATATTTAGTGTACTTGCTCTACAACATCTGGAGTGTGAAACACAAGGCTCTGTAAACCCCAGAGTTATTCAAACACACAGTGTGAAAGTCAGTTAAAGTTGCTAAGGGACAAGAATGGGACACTCAAAGCCACAGACCTAGCACGTGCTATAGACATACTCAGCACAGACTCACCCAAACACACTGTGGAAAACCAATCCTCCCCATGCAATCACCAAGCTCAAACGCAGACAACCTCAATTCTGCCCACCGCAAAGCCAACCGAAGCACCACACGCTGGATCAAAACAATGCAAACCCATGCCTAATTGTCAGGGTGGTTAAGCACTGGAATAAATTGCCTAGGGAGGTTGTGGAATCTCCATCATTTGAGATTTTTAAGAGCAGTTAGACAAACACCTGTCAGGGATGATCTAGATACTTAGTCCTGCCATGAATGCAGGGGACTCTCAAGGTCCCTTCCAGTCCTATAATTCTATGATTCTATACACACCAAAGATCAGTGTGGCCCCCCCATCACCCTCACCGCTAGTGACAGCCTCTGCCACAGCCAATACACATGCCTCCCATGCCACTGCTGACCAGCACCATCCCCCACATAGCTAGTAATAGGGTGACCTTATTTCCCAAAGGGAAAACAGCACAGTGCCCAGGGCTGGCCCAAGACCCTCCCTCCAACCTCCTCTCCCCCCACCCCCCTGGAGGACTGGCCCCAGCCACTCGCCTGAACCCTGCTGGCTCCCCACTCGAGGGTGTCGCTGGTTGCTCAAACCATGCCGCCGCTCCCAGTCCACATCATTCCTCGATACTGCACCCCGTCTTTTTAACAAAAGTGGGCATTTGCCCAGTTGGCAAGAGCAAATGGGACAAATGCCCTCTTCTGCCAAAAAAGTCGGGATGGTCAGGACAGGGCTTAAGCCAAAACAGAACATATGCTCATCCTAGCTAGTAACCCACCCACCCCCAGCCAATGAGCGTGGACTCCCCCACCCCACAATGTACGCATGCACTCCCCCACACTCCTGCACTGCCAGTGACCGACTGCCCCCCGCAGGGCCAACCGCATCCCCCCACTGACAGACCTACCTGCATGCAAAGGTGCCCCAATCAGAGGCGTGTACCACTGTTCCTGCAAGGTAGATGGAGGTCACAGAGGGGAGTATACACTACGTATCGTCACTTACAAACAACACCACAGAGCACAAACCTGACCATTTGGGCAGTTAGTTACATGAATGCAGAACTCATCAAAAAAGCCAAAACAAACTCTTCACACCAATAACATGACACTTGCACAGCATTTCTCCATGTCATTCTGCAAGGCATAGAGTTAAGATTGTAACTTGATCTGTCATCACTTTACAAGGTTAATCAGTTTTTTCAGGTATATTAAACTTCTTCTGTTGCCATGTGTCTAGACGAGACGCAATATATCGATCCCTGATAAATCGATCGCTACCCGCCGATACTGGTGGGTACTCGGGACGTGCCCTAAGCCTCCCCTAGCCCAGGCTATGGCTCCGCCTAGGCTCTGCCCAAGACCTCATCTCCCTCCCCATCTCCCCTGAAGCCAGTGGAGACTCAGCTTCAGCCACAGCCAGTGGCAGCTCGGGGCAGGTGGGCCAGGGCTCCACTGGCCATGGGGGGCACTCCTCCTGCCATGGGAGGTGGGGCTAACCCGCTACCCATGCTGAGAACAAGGGATTTGCACTTGGGGGGTTCCTCATTGCAGGGGCATGTTCTAGCCTCTGGTTTTTGGACTATTCTGGTGTAGGGCTCTCAATCTCTCCTGTTGAAACTCCTCCATTTTGTATAAAATAATTAATCAAAGGAACAGTAACTTGAACTTGATCTTGCACATCACAGCTGAGTGGCCTGCCCGCCTGGCCACAGAGTCAGTCACTCTGTCCTTGACCCCATGAGCATTTGTTACCACAGTGGCATCATTCATTGGGCCAGCCTCTGGATCACACAAGGCCTTTTCTGTCTACTATCCAAAATCTCCTCCCTACATAGGTATTACAGTCCAAGTTTAAGGCCAGTGGGGCCACCAGCACTACTTCCACACTAAACCCACAGCCATGGGGTGGACCAAGATCAAATAACCCCTTAACCTACTCTGGGGTAAACTAAAATAGATTGAGCTTCCCTAGTCTCTTGCTATAAGGAAGGTTTTCCAGACCCAGGCACAATAGCTAGCAGTGATCTCACTAATACTGTATACAGAGGGAATTTCACATTCCTACTCCTGCTTAAAGTTCTTCTCTTATTCATCCCAGGATGGTGTTCACCCTCTACACCCTGGCAGGAGCTCATGTTTCACTGGTTATCTACCACAACCTTTATCCTTTGCAGAGCTGCTGCATTCCAAGATACAGACCACATCCCAAAAGCATGACCTACATTCTTTGCTCCTAGTTGTACAGCCTTTCGTTTGGCTGCATTAAAACACATTTCCCAATACTCAAATCGAGGAGAGACAGAGCCAGACCATCAGCTCCTGCCCAGAGAGCACCAAATTGCTGCCAAGGGAGCCATAAGAGCTGTCCTAGCCCAGGTCTCTCCCCAGCCTTCCTCCTGCACTCACACAGGCACCTGTTAACAACAGAGGCTGCTCAATGCCCTGATGGACTCCACCTGAGCTCAGACAGGCAACTGCTCTCTTTGGGATGTGTCAAACTGAAGCTGCTGTACTCATCTATGAGCCTCTCTTGCCATTGGGAGGTGTCAGCCTCAGCAGCAGCGGAACAAGACACCAGGGCATTAGAGAAGGTACCTCCTGCCTGCCCCACAATGCCATCACCCCCAAACAGTGGGTTCCTGATGCAGGCAAAGCCCACTCCATGCATTGTGGGGAGGCAGAAGCAGAAATGCTGCAACCTGGAGCTGGGGTCTGTGGGAGAACTCCGACCAGGGACATCTTCCACTCCCAACCCCCCAGAGCACCAGGGTGTGAGCACTCAACCCGCTCTGCCCAGCTGGGGTCTGGGGAAAGGGGGACACCATGCCACAAAAGCCCCCAGCAGGAGCATGAACCTGCCCTCCACCTGGGGAGTCCTCACCTTTCAGACACCACCCAAGTCTCATCCAGCTGACAACCTGCCCTGAAATGCACAGGGATGGGAGAGGAACAGAATCCGCCCAGTGAAAGGAAGAGAGACCGGCTGCCCACCCAGCTTCCCTACAGGTCCTTGGCGCGCACAGTGCAGGCTTCACGCCCAGCACTCCTCACATCTCAGCACAAGCTGGGCACAATCTCGGCCCTCTTACCACGATCTCGGCCCTGAGCCCACCAGGCCGTGGGAAGGAGACACGATGGAGCATCTACCAGGTGCTTTCAGTAGGCGCCAGTGTAGCATGAGCTCAGCTCCTGGGGAAGGGAGCTCCCGGATGGAGACAGAAGGCTCCACACCAGGGGAGAACCTGACAAGACTTCAAGCAGACATGTCCTGCAGCAGCCACTGCTTTGCTGGGGTGACGTCAGCCTCCCTGGGAGCTGGCAGGCAGGACACACTGTGCATACAGGCTGCAGTGCTCCCAGACTGCCAGGCTCCAGCAGACACAGCGGCCCATGTTCCTCACCAGCCACAGCTTGCGTCTACAAATTGAATTTCACACTCATGTGCCCTTGAACAAGACACAGGTGACTGAAGAACTCTCTGTCACTCGCTCCCCCGCTGCAGCTGTCTCCTCTTCTCCCCAGCCCGCACCTCTCCTTCTGCACTGGGTGCGGGGAGGGGAAGTGGGGCTCACAGCCACCTGCCCCAGTCTCTTGCAGGACACACAGCAAAGGCTGCATTTGGACAGTGCTTGCTCTCTGCTGAGCTGTGACCCCAAGACCCAGACCTGAGCAGCTCCCCTGAAATGGAGAGGAGAGCAGCCCAGAGGGCTGATCCCAAGGACTGAGCACTTCATTGCCAGTTCACAGCCCCATGGCACAGCATTATTCTTGTAAATATCTTCAATAAATAACAGCCATTTCTGCAGTTGGATAAAAATGAAAGGCACTTTCTGGAGGTCTCCAAAACTCCAAGAAACAACCCCAATTCTCAGCAAAAGCCTCCCTGGGATCAGATAGCATTTCACCCCAAGCCCGCTTGTGTCCCGTCATGGAGACCAAGAGAGAGGGAGGAAGAGGGAGACAAAAGGGTCCTGGCCCCCTCGCTATCCTCACATATAGGCACAGAAAACCCAGGGGTAGCTGCACCATTGACGTGCACGGATGCTGTCTGCATTTGCCTGGCCCTAGGAAGAGGGAGCCAAGCTGCTGGCAGTGGCATTCCCTCCCCATAAAAAAAAAAAAAGGGTCTGGGACTCTATCTTCTACTTTTCCACACCTGTGAACAAGGCTGGTTATCCAAACAGTTCTAAAACACGAGCACAGGAATTGTCAGACCAGACCAGCACAAGAATCCAGCCCCCAGCATCAGCTGCAAGAACCCCCAGAAGAGAATATCCTTCTACCTAACCCCCATCAACTGGCATTTGCCCCATGCCCGAGAGCTCACATCCCTCTCATTGGTGTCAAATATCAGAGGGGTAGCCGTGTTAGTCTGGATCTGTAAAAGCGGCAAAGAGTCCTGTGGCACCTTATAGACTAATAGACGTACTGGAGCATGAGCTTTCGTGGGTGAATACCCACTTCGTCGGATGCATGCTCTGGGTATTCACCCACAAAAGCTCGTGCTCCAATACGCTTATCCCTCTCATTCTGACCTAATGGTACTCTGGCTGTCACTGACTGCAGCTTGGCAGGCGGTTAGACTACATGGCCCTTGCAGTCTCTTCTAATCCTACGATTCTATGTCCCCATCTAATTGTCTCATTGCTACGTGCGTGGCCTCAATGACACCTTGTGGCAGTGAGTTCCACAGGTCAATTGTGGGGTGTGAAAAAGTATTTCCTTCTCAAGTGTGCTGCCTTTCAGTGTCCCTGCACTGGCCCTTGGTCTTGTGCAGTGAGCAACGGAGAATGGCCGCACCTGATCTCCCTTCTCTGGATAATTCATCACTGTGGATTCCTCTACCTCACCCTCTTATTTGTCCCCTCTTTAGACAGCCCCAATGGTTTCTCTCTCCATGTGGTCTCTCCCAACCCTTAATTCTTCTCATTGCCTGCTCCATAACGCCTCCAAGCCCTGCCCCACCCCGGAGATGGGCTGGCCCAGGGGAGCTGTGTCCGGGGAGGGTGCTCATTGATTTGGACAATGGCACTAGAATATTCTCCTGTTACTTTCTTGCAGCCCAATAGCTCAGTGGATTCCCTGACAGTGGCTGCACACTGAGCTCAGATTTCATTGGCCTATCGCTCACCAGGATGCTCAGGTCTTTTCCTGATTTAACATAGAACCACTGACAAGTCTGAGGCGTTCGTTCTTTCCATAACACGTAAGTAAAAGGATATGGGTGAGGACGACAGACAAGGGCAGATCAAACTGAGATCAAGACCCTGTTCTTATGCTGAAAGGTCCCACAATGCCTGTCACACAGGGGTAACCCCCAGAGACAAGGCACATAGATCATCTGATCCTGCTGCCAGCACACTCTGCAGAAGCTCCAGTGCCTGAGGAAGCCATGGAAAGGCAGTGCTAAGAGGCAGATGCCAGGGGACACCAATGCTTCCATGGCACTAAAGCAGCTTCAAGTAATTTGTCCTTACCAAAACACACTTAAATCAGCAGCAGGTTTGGAGACAACTGAATACAGGCCTACGAGAGATATGATCAATTGCCTCCATGTAACTAGGAACCCAGGTGAGAGAGGCAAGCGGTGACAAGAAGGGGGAAGACACCTGTGAACCTGCCAAGCCAGGAAAAATGCAGCCCCAGGATGGAGAGGGGAGGGCCTGGTGCACAGGGAGGGGCTCACCCTACACCTCCACAGCACCACCTGCAGACGAGGCAGAAGCTCCTGTGCTCCAGGGCAGGAGGGATGGCTTGCTTGTGAGCCCTGCAGCCCAAGCAAGGAGTTTCTTGGGCCTGGGAGGGCGCAGGGAATGGTTTCTCTTGCTGCAGTCCCAAGGGGAGAGAGCTGCCTAAACCACGGGTGTGAGCAATCATGGGGTCAGTGGAGGCCAAGGCCAGAACCTGCAAAGGGGCTGACCCACCTACCCATAGTCCCCAGCAACTCTCTACCATTCACCATGTCCCTGCTCAGATCCATGAGTTGGGTCTGCCCTTCCCCCGACCCAGTCAGACCCTGGGTTCGGACTGTGCAGCTCTAGATATGCCCCCCACCCCCAGTCTGTGCAGAGGAGACCAGCAACCCCTACTCATCGCTCTGCATGGGGAGGCCTCCTCCAGGAGAACAAATCCAATTTGTGGGACTGGGAGCAGCGGGTGATCCCACCTAGCAATGCTTGCACTGCCCCAGTCATTCCACACTGCAAGCCAGGGACTGACTGAATGCAAAGCAGAGGCAGGGAATGTGGAGGGGGCAGGACTGCTCATAGAATCATAGAATATCAGGGTTGGAAGGGATCTCAGGAGCTCATCTAGTCCCACCCCCTGCTCAAAGCAGGACCAACCCCAACTAAATCATCCCAGCCAGGGCTTCGTCAAGCCTGACCTTAAATCCTGATCCCTCTCCACAGCGCTCCCTGCTGGCATGTGTGTCACCAGCTGGCGTAGCTTCCCGGAACTCCCAATTCCACCCCAATCTCTGCACCACTTTGAATGCACCTGCCTCTTGCTGGAGACTCTTCTGGGGCACGACAGCAAATTCATGTGAGGGCAAGGACTAGGGGAACTGGCAGGTCAGAGGAAGATGAGCAAAGGCTAAGGCTGCTCTCTGCTTCTCCCCACGGAGCATGGCTGTAACACACCCTCCACCCAGCTGGTCGCACTGCTTGGCACAGAATGGCTGGATGGCCTAATTTCTGAGGCAAGAGCATGAAATGCGCAGAAGGAAGATGATGCACAGAATTACCCCCCGCCATGCTCCCCCAGGGAGAAAAGCAGCTCTGAGCCAAAACATGGATGCACCCATATCCTCAGATGCCAGCTTCCCTGGCACATACAGAACCCCCTTTTCTTTTGGCTGCCCTAACAAAACTTGCCCACTGCACTAGCATTGTGGCAGGGTTTGGCTGCTAAAGCAGTTAAGTGGTACCAGCCTGCCACCAGTACACAAACAAAGGGACTTCTCTCTGATCAGTCAGCCTGCATTTGGGAAAGATGCTTCCACTGTTCTGTCAGCATACCAGACCAGCCTCTTCAAATATTATCTTGTGTCCACAAATTCCATTCCCTGAGTGCAGAATGCCATCCATGCTGATCACCCGTGAAACAACCTGAACTCTAGGGTCTGCCAAGGCCATACCACACCCTACGCACAGTCTCCAGCCCAAGGTACTGCCCCAAACTCTCTGCCACATGTCTTGCCGCTTAGACTGACAGATCTGCATGTGAAGCAAAGTGTCTCCTGTGCGCAACTGGGCTGTAAGGTGGCTGGAGGGGACACCCTTACCCAGGATGCGGCTGGGATTGCAGACTTTACATTGTAATTTAGGGCAGAGAAACATTCATACACACATTGAATTTACATCAGCAGCGTCTGATACCACCTGGAACAAGGCCTCTTCACACTGGGGGAGACAGGAGAGAAAACGCACAGAACTCTGAGTAAAATCGGCCTCTCCTTATGCCAGAGAACAGTCAACTGCCTTGAGGGCTGCGTCCTCTAGTCTGTCCACATTACAGACTGCCTGGGACAAGCACTGCAGGTTACACCCCCATCTCCAGTTTTATCAGTGAGTTACCCAGACAGCCCTGGGCCATGCAGTGAACAGAGCCCATCCATCCAAGGCCCAGTAAGCAGTGGCTCTTCAGCTAAAGGCTGGACAAGTGCTCTGTAGCCCACCTAAGTGCTCTGTAGCCCAGGAGTAATTTACAGTGGAGGCCTGAACAGAGGCAGGGCCTGTTGTGCAAGTTCTATGACATCTCTGTAGGACCCCGACAATCCCAGCCCAGTAACCCCCTCCAGACAAATATCACACACCTCTTGTTGCTGTGGATTCCCCCAGAGTTCCAGACAGTGTTAACAGGAGCCATTACTCCCCATTCCATAGCTGTTGCTTCACTGCAGTTTCTCCCAAGTAAGGCAGAGATTGCCCCAACTGGCTTGGATACACAGTTTCAGCTGTGGTGAGAAATACAGGCACGTTTATTTATGCATTCACATTACATACACACGGCAGCATCCTTCTGAGGAGGAGGGAGGAGGGCACTATGCAGATGGCAATGGAGCTGAACAGACAATCTGCTCCCAGTTAACAATTCTGGCTCTCATCAAGTGTAGAACCAGTCAGACCAGTTAGTGCAATGTCATTTTGCCCTCTCCCCACACACAGCTCTGCAGGTGCCCCTCAGTACCAATCCACAGCCCTCCCACTGTTCCATCTGAGCTCTCCACACACTCTGCCACTGCTCCTCAGTCCTGCCCTGCAGCCCCACAGGCTATTCCAGCCTGAGCAGAGACTTTTAAGCAGACACAGCCTGTGCCAAATACCATGGCTTTGTGATGTCAAGGCAGATCTGACCTAAGGCAGAGCTGAACCCAGGATTCAGAACAAAGAAAGGCCTCAGAGGTGCAGGCTTGTTCCAAATGCCATCAGCAACAGGGCCTGCTCCAGACCCCAGTGCGCCAGGCGCGCGCTTGGGGCGGCGTCCCACGGGAGGGCGGCAGGCGGCTCCAGTGGACCTCCCGCAGGCATGCCTGCGGAGGGTCCGCTGGAGCATCCGCAGGCATGCCTGCGGGAGGTCCACCGGAGCCGTGGGACCAGCGGACCCTCCGCAGGCACGTCTGCAGGAGGTCCACGAGAGCCATGGGACTGGCGACCGCCAGAGCGCCCCCCGCAGCGTGCCGCCCTGCTTGGGGCGGCGCAAATCCTAGAGCCGCCCCTGATCAGCGACGAGCTGATCTTAAGCACAGGTAGGAGCCACATCTACCATAGCAACAGTCTCTTTCAATTCCCACCCCTGCCATGCAGCATTCCCATTAAAGTGAATTTCCAGCCTTTCTTGTTGGCAGAAGCCTGATTCTAAGGCATTTATCTGGCCTCCACTGTCATAGTATCCAGGGGCCTCTCTCCATCTAAGGTATTTACCCTCACATGCCCCTAAGCAGCCTGGCAAGGCTGTTCTCCCAGTTCTACAGATTGGGATGGAGGTCCAAGGAAGCTAAGGGACTTGCCCAAGGTCACACAGAGCATCTTCTGTTGTCTTCTGAGCCCCAGGGAGCTCCAAAACCCCTTGGCTATCCTTCCTCTCTGACTACAGATGGACACACATACCAATTAGATGAATAATGCACACCTATGTGCATGTGCACTGACCATGGCTATTTGACACAAATTGGATAACTACACACACTATTTGCTAATTATGGTAATTTAAACTCAATTTCCCAACGGGACCACCTAAAGTATTTAAAAATAAGAGCCAACAGCACTGAGATACAAAGCACCCATGCGCCTCAATGGTGTTAACTCTGAAACCCAGTGCTGGATGTCCAGAACTGCAAACATGCAGGCATCCAGCTAATCTCAGCATCCTAACTGCACATGTCATCGTGGTAACAGTACATGCACATGGCCAACTGTATAACTGTGCTAACTGCAAATGCAAATTAAGAAAATACATGCACAATGCTAAAAATGTGACCTCTAAATGTCAGCACTTAACTATTTCCCTGCAGATCATTTTAGAAGTATCCAGCTAACAAGCGGATTTTACACAGTTGTTGGATTCAGTAGCTGATATCAGGGAGCTGAAGAAAGGTGGGGTGGCTGCATGGGACAAGGTAGGCTAAACTGGGGAACTAAGAGTTCAAATCTCTCTCCTCCAAAAATGTTATCACCTCTGCTCCTGCCTAGAATGGGGACAAGCTTTTATCACAGACTGGACGCCTTCCTAGTCTGGGCACAATCCTTTCCCCTGGTACAGCCCTTGTTCCAGCTCAGGTAGTAACTAGGGGATTTCTTATGATTGCAGCCCCCTTTGTTCTGTTCCACCCCCTTTTACAGCTTTGGCACAAGATGAGAATCTTTTGTCTCTCTGGGTCCCCATCCCTCCTTCTAAATGGAAAAGCACCAGGTTTAAGATGGATTCCAGTACCAGGTGACATGGTAACATGTCCTGTGAGACCCCAAGCCTTCATTCCTCCCAGCCTGACTCACAGGAAGGCCTCCCTGCAAACAGAGCCATCCACAGGCAATTGTCTTCACTGATGGGAGCCATCAAGTATCCAAACCACCATTAATGGCCCACACTTTGCATAATTACAATAGGCCCTCAGAGTTATATTTCATATTTCTAGTTTCAGATACAAGAATGATACATACATACAAATAGGATGACCACACTCAGTATATTATAAGCTTTGTATTGATACCTTACAAGATACCTTTTGCTTGAAGCATATTCCAGTTACATTATATTCACAATCAGCATATTTTCATAAAATCATATAGAGTGCAAGGTCACAGTTACCACCTCTGCTCCTGCCTAGAATAGGGATGTATATGTTCCCCAGTGCCAAAAGTACCCCCATCTGGGTGACAGGAACCCAAGGCATTTCCCATCCCTTCCTGGGAACCCACCTGCCCCTTACACAGTGGGCAAAAACCTCTAGCTCCCCACCAGCTGCCTCCGACACCGCAGTTACAGGGACAACAGAAACTAGAGCAGCACACGGAACATAGAGAACCATGCCAACACTATTAGGGTCAACAACAGGGAACTGAGCCCAGGCTCCATCAAAGAGAGCACATGGGGCTGCCGCAAGGAGCACATGGCCCCGGCTCTCTGGCAGCTTTTCATAACAGAACTAAGGGCCTGGGAAGGGCTCCCAAGCCCTGAAGGCCTTTAAACATCTAGAGAGAAGAAAGAAGCAAGAACTTTATCTGAAGAGTGCTGCAGCTCAGGAGGGAAAGCTACCCCAAACTGATCTCACGCTGGTTGCAGGTCCCAACAGGGACATGCCAGGGTCTGGGCTATGCCAATGGGAGGAGGGGGCTGGGCTACAGAGCAGGCACTGTTCTGGAACCTGGGGGACTGCAAGCTGGAAGAAGACTGAGGTTCTTTGATCATCAGGTTCTCTGCACCTCTTCTGTTTCTAACACCTTCCACTTCTCAGCAGAAAAAGGCTACCTCATCTTTCCAGTAACATTCTACACATCTTTCTCCTTTAGGGGTCTGCACTGACCACAGCCTGGAAACTGCTCTTCTCCTTCCTGCTGCTGATGGCTCCTTCTAGCTCCAGATGCTGGTTAACCTCAGTGCAGCCTTCTGTACTAAGGACTGCACATCTGTGGGGCTTCAGAGCACCCGAGCCCGACTCTCAGTCTGAGGTGACCAACAGTGAGATAATCTGCAAATATTGCAAGTGCACATTCAGATCTGGTAAATCACACTTCCTGCCAATAACCAGCCGGGCCGGGGAAACCGATGATCCAACCAGCAGACCAAATTCGGTGATGGATCCTGGTCACATGCCACCTGAGGCATGTTTTGCATATGCTAAGAAAAAGAAGTGCTTGTGCAAATCTTTGTGCCCAACTACCCAACTCACAACCTGAATAAGTGTGCATGCAAGTTGGATGTAATATTGCCCAGTTGTTTTGCACACCCAAACATTCTACATTCTGGCCCACAGAACCACACAAGTTGAGGTGGAAATCCCCCTTAGCTCACGGTGCCCAGGCCCCAATGCCTAAGCACTTTTCATACTATCCAACTCTGTTTTAAAGCAACTTGGCTCCCCCTCCTCCAGCCTGGCCCATCAGGAAGAGGTTCCTAGTGCTACCCCTAATATCTCACTGAAGCCTTTTCCATCAGGTGTGTTAGCACCCTGCAAACATCTTGGACCAGCCCCTTACTCACTTACTAGAAGAGCTACATCATTCCCTCCCCCAAACATGGTCCAAACATGACCACCACCTTTAAGCCAACCCCTCCTCAGAGCCAGACATCTCACCTTGCAAATTACTGTCTAGTTTTCTGCCCCTTCTCCCCCATCTTCCCCTCTTCTTGGTTACTTCCCAGCGAAATCCCATTCTATTATTTCCTACCAAGGTTTCCAGCTTCTCTGGCCCCTTTAGATCATGCTTTTGGCCTACCTAGTCAAAGACACCCCTCCTTGCTTGCTCTAGATCAGTGGTTCTTAACCTTTACTTCAGCCTGCAACCCTTTGGTTCTCAAAATATGGTTTTGCACCCCTTATCAAAAATCAAAATACGTTCTCGCACCGTTTAAACCTAAAAAATATGTTCTTGCACCCCTTAAATCTAGATATATTTTGTAGTTGTATTTACGTACCTGTGCTTAATTTGTGTTTTCGATGATTTACCTTCTAAAAAAATCTGGCATGTCTTGCACCCCCAGGAAGGGCATCTTGCACCCCCAGGGGGTGCGTGCACCCCAGGTTAAGAACCACTGCTCTAGATGATCTAATGGACTCTGTCTCTTCCTCCCATCTAGTCCCTCCTCTCATCTGGCTTCAGTCTCTTTCCTGTCACTTCAGACAGACATTGCCATCCCACTGTTGGTACAAGAGCCTTCTCCTCAGCAGCTCTGTCTATACCTCTCCCCAGTGGCCACACAACTGGGCTAGAATTAATGCTTACATAACAGCTAGTGTACCAGTAGTTTAGAAGACTCATTACAGAGCTTTGATCAGTAACATTCTCTGCCCTGAAGAGCTACCAATCTAACAAGACAAGAGATCTGTGCAGAGAGGGAGAGGATGCCCAGCAGGGAGCGACAGACCTGTTCAAGATGTAGGGGTCAGCACAGCAGCAGGCACAGAGCTGGATACAAGAAAAGGAGATGCCAGTGAAAGGACTGAGAAGTGGTAAAGAAGGAGACACAACAAAGGCATAAGAAACAGCTGGAGCAGTGGGGAACAGAGAGCACAGCAACAGGCACATTAGAAATACAAAAGGAGCAATGGCATTTTGGACATATTGGTGTGAAAACAGGAGAGGGGCAGACGGGAGATCACTAGGGCTTAGACTAAAAGTGTAGCAGTGTAAACAGGGAGCAAAGGTGGAAAGGAGGCATCAACAGGGCGATGTGGAGTACGGCTCTGCTGAACACCCAAGGCTACAGAGGATGGGGTGGAGGAAAGCATCAGCACAGAGGTGGGAGCTGAAGCCCTGGGAGCAGCCAGGTGGGTCAAGTAAGAAGATATGACAGAACCCTGCGTGAAAAATCACTATGCTCTCTAATGAGCTCACACAGGAAAACGATAAAAGACAAAAACAAAACAAGACAAACACTTTTAACAAAGTGATCACTCTTTATCTGACCTACCAGTCTTCGACCTCAAAGGACACCTGCACAGCACTTTGAAAAGTGGGAGCTTAAACTCATAACTTTGTTAGACACTAAAAATCATGGTCTTAAATACAGACATTGGATTTATAGCTTATTACAACAATCTGTAACCCACTAACCCCCCTTTTTGTCCTATGACTACACGGGTGTTAATGGGCGACTTCACCTCGAATGGTCCCTTACAGAATTAAAATTTGTATTAAAGCTAATGTTAAAAAATTATGTAATACACATGTTAAGAAAAGGGTGTCTGTACTACTACTTGTACTAAGCTATCTGTTTGATCTTGTGTTTAACTGTGACAGAGTACCAGACCTGAAGAGCTCTGTGTAGCTCAAAAGCTTGTCCCTCTCACTAACAGAAGTTGGTCCCATAAAAGATATTACCTCATCCACCTTGTCTGGTTTACACTGGCAGGAGTCAAGACTACCTCAAACCCAGACTTACACCACCATTCCCAGCACTACACAATCCTGCCCAGACACCGAGACCTGGGCAGAGAAAGAGTTTATCATTATAATTATTTGAACAAAGCATTTTTCATAAGCACCAAGCTGCTTTACAGATCCACTGACATGCAGCCATCCCTAGGCAGAGGCCTGGTAACCACACAGAAGTGCACAGCAAGGATACCCGCATTTTAGGACAGGAAGTGAAGAAGAATCCCCCACCCCCCCCGTTATAGGAGGAATTGAGAGAGACCAAATGCAATTGCTGGGGGCTGCCTCCCTGCTTCAGCCTGCCAACGCAGAGGAACCATGCCTGCAAGGGGCTGCAGCAGGGACCCCCCAGGGAGATTACATGGGTTTGGCGGGGTCGGAACAGTTTGGCATATTTTATCCTCAAGATGTGTTATCTGATTAACCCACAATATTATCCCTCCCCGCCCTGCTCCTCTGCCGGCCTACTCGACTCCCCTATGCACCTTCTCCAGCAAAGCCAGAAGCCAGGGGCGGGGCACGTTCGCGGGCCCAGGCAAAGCTCGGAAAGGCGAGCCCAGCCCCTCCGCCTGCTGGGAGAAGGTGTCCGGGTGGAGCCGAGCGAGGGGTACCCCGCACCAGGCCGATGAATGAGGGCGGGGCGACTCGTTCCAGGTTCGGGCCACGGCCAGGCCGACCGGGGCCGCCAGCTGAGCGCAGCACAATCCCCCATTCATACCGTCACCATGGCAACACCGGCTGCACGGAGCGCCGCTTCCCGCCCCCCGCCCCCGGCCACCCAGCCCAGCCCCCCTCCCCTCACAGCCCCCCCAACCCTCCCCAGCCCCCCGGGCCAGCCCCCCTCCCCTCACAGCCCCCCCAGCCACCCCGCCCAGCCCCCCCAACCCTCCCCAGCCACCCCGCCCAGCCCCCCTCCCCTCACAGCTCCCCCCCACAACCCTCCCCAGCGGCCCAGCCCCCCTCCCCTCACAGCCCAGCCCCCAACCCTCCCCAGCCACCCAGCCCAGCCCCCCTCCCCTCACAGCCCACCCCACAACCCTCCCCAGCCACCCAGCCCAGCCCCCCTCCCCTCACAGCCCCCCCGCCCAGCCCCCTCCCCTCACAGCCCCCCCAACCCTCCCCAGCCCCCCCGCCCAGCCCCCCTCCCCTCCCAGCCCCCCCAACCCTCCCCAGCCACCCAGCCCAGCCCCCTCACAGACCCCCCTCAACCCTCCCCAGCCACCCGGCCCAGCCCCCCCACAACCCTCCCCAGCCACCCGGCCCAGCCCCCCTCCCCTCACAGCCCCCCCAGCCCCCAACCCTCCCCAGCGGCCCAGCCCCCCTCCCCTCACAGCCCCCCCAGCGGCCCAGCCCCCCTCCCCTCACAGCCCCCCCAGCCCCCAACCCTCCCCAGCGGCCCAGCCCCCCTCCCCTCACAGCCCAGCCCCCAACCCTCCCCATCGGCCCAGCCCCCCTCCCCTCACAGCCCAGCCCGCAAGCCTCCCCAGCCTCCCCGACCAACCCCCTCCCCTCCCAGCCCCCTCCACAACCCTCCGCAGCCACCCAGCCCAGCCCCACAACCCTCCTCTCCCAACCCGCCCCAAACCCTCCCCAGCCACCCCGCCCAACCCCCTCCCCTCACAGCCCAACCCCACAACCCTCCCTGGCCACCCCGCCCAGCCCCTTCCCCTCCTCTCCCAACCCCCCCCCCAAACCCCTCCCAGCCCCAGCCCCAGCCCCAGCCGAGTCCTCCCCCCCCCCCGCCGGCCGGGGCTGTCAGCAGCGGGCTCAGGGCGCAGCGGGGCCTCACTCACCCGGGGGGGGCGGCCGCGTGGCTCCGCCATGTCGGGTCCCGGCGGCTGCAGGTGGCCGGTTCCGGACGCTGCTCCGCTCAGCCCAGCCCGACCTGCGCCGGAGAGCGCGCAGCGCGTGCACGGCGGGGAGGGAGCGCGCAGCGCGTGCACGGCGGGGAGGGAGCGCGCTCAGTAACCCCTTCGCCTCCGCGCCGCGCCGCGTCCGGCCGGCCCCCCGCAGTCATCGGCCCGGCTCCCGCGCACGGCACGTGCCTGCGCCTCCCCATAACCCCCCCACCCACTAGCCTGTGCCCCCCCTGCAGCCCTCCCCCCCGCCAACCCCCCCACAGCCCTCATCCCCCCACCAGCCAGCCCCCACACACCAACCCCCTTACTGCCCGCCCCCACAGCCCTCACCCCCTCACCAGCCATCCCACCAGCCTGCCCCCCCCACCAGCCCTCACCCCCACACCAGTCTGCCCCCCCACCAGCCAGCCTCCCAACACCAACCCCCCCACCAGCCCTCAACCATCGCCCCCCTGCACCATCCAGCCCCCCCACAGCCCTCACCCACAGATCCCCTCAGACCACCCCTCTATACTACCCATCCTCCGTACTGCCTCCCCTGCACCAGCCAGCCTGCCCTCTATACAGCCCTCACCAACTCCCCTGCACCGACCAGCCTCCCCCCAACGCAGCTGCCCATCGATCCCCGCACCAGCCAGACCCCTACGCAGCCACCAAGCTGCCCGCACCAGCCAGCACCCCCTGCACCATGTCCCCTCTGCCCTTGGCTGCAGCGCTGGGAAGCAGGGCCCAGAGAGGTCACCTGCCCAAGGCAGGTGGGTGCAGCACCCATTTTAACTTCCCTTGGGCAGGGCTTGGCCTACCTTTGGCCTTGCAGGCTAGGATCTCTGTCTCCCCACTCCTCCTCCCCACAGCCTTGCAGCCCCTTATCTGCATCCTCAGGCCACATGAGGTTAGAGCAGAGATAAGGGAGAGATAAGACGGAAGGGGGGCGCGGGAATCAAATCGGTATCTGACATGTCTGTGTACTAATGCGAGAAGTATGGGGAATAAGCAGGAAGAACTCGAAATGCTAGTTAATAAACACAACTATGACATAGTTGGCATCACAGAGACTTGGTGGGATAATATGCATGATTGGAATATTTGGTATAGACGGGTACAGCTTACTCAGGAAGGACAGGCAGGGAAAAAAGGGAGGAGGTGTTAAAAATGTACACACTTGGACTGAGGTTGAGATAGAAACAAGAGACAGACTTGTTGAAAGTCTCCAGGTAAGGATAAAAGGGGTAAAAAATTAGGGTGACATTCTGGTAGGGGTTTACTGCAGACCATCAAACCAGGAAGAAGAGGTGGATGAGGCTTTTTTTTAAACAACTAACACAATCATCCAAAGCTCAGGACTTGGTGGTGATGGAAAAGAACACAGCGGGGCACAGATTATCCAACAAGTTCTTGGAATGTATTGAAGACCATTTTTTTATTTCAGAAGGTGGAGAAAGCTACTGGGGGGGAGGCTGTTCTAGATTTGATTTTGACAAATAGGAAGGAACTGGTTGAGAATTTGAAGGTGGAAGGCAGCTTGGGTGAAAGTGATCATGAAATGGTGGAGTTCATGATTCTAAGGAACAGTAGGAGGGAGAACAGCACAATAAAGACAATGGATTTCAAGAAGGCGACTTTAGCAAACGCAGGGAGTTGGTAGGTAAGATCCCAGGGAAGCAAGTCTATGAAGAGAGTTGGCAGTTTTTCAGAGACATTATTAAGGGCACAAGAGCAAACTATCCCAACTGCATAGGAAAGACAGGCAGTATGGCAAGAGATCACCCTGGCTTAACCAGCAGATCTTCAATGATCTAAAACTCAAAAAAGAGTCCTACAGAAAGTGGAAACTAGGTCAAATTACAAAGGATGAATATAAACAAATAACACAAGTCTGTGGGGACAAAATTGGAAAAGCCAAGGCACAAAACGAGATCAAACTATCTAGAGACATAAAAGGAAACAAAACATTCTACAAATATATTAGAAGCAAGAGGAAGACCAAGTGGAGCTTAATGACTTCTTTGTTTCGGTTTTCACCAAGAAGTTTGGTGGCAACTGGACATCTAATGTAGTGATTGCCAGTGAAAATGAGGTAGGCTCAGAGTCTAAATAGGGAAAGAAAAAGTAAAAAATTACTTAGACAAGTTAGATGTCTTCGAATCACCAGGGCCTGATGAAATGCGTCCGAGAATACTTAAGGAGCTGACTGAGGAGATATCTGAGCCATTAGCAATGATCTTTGAAAAGTTATGGAAGACGGGAGACATTCCAGAAGACTGGAAAAGGACAAATCTAGTGCCCAGCTATAAAAAGGGAAATAAGGACAACATGGGGAATTACTGACCAGTCAGCTTAACTTCTGTACCCGGAAGGATAATGGAGCAAATAATTAAGCAATCAATTTGCAAACATGTAGAAGATAGTAAGGTGATAAATAACAGTCAGCATAGTCAGCATGAATTTGTCAAGTACAAATCCTGTCAAACCAACCTGATAGCTTTCTTGACAGGGTATCTATTGGGTTTCCAGGCTTTCTTGACAGGGTAACAAGCCTTGTAGATGGGGAGAAGCAGTAGATGTGGTAAATCCAGGGGTGAAAGTGAGCCGGTACTCTGTGCCGGTAAGAACCTGCACCAGCCCACATGAAAGCACTGCCCCTTCCCCCCACCCCCCTTGTCGGTGGCCCTGCTGGTAGGGTCCGTACCAGCAGAGCCACCGACAGGGGAAGCAAAAGGGGCAGGGACATTAAAGGCTGCTGCAGCAGCACTTTAAGGATGGTCCTTTGCCACGGCAGTGCTTTAACGTTGCTGCGCCCGCCCCCTCCCCCCCGTCAGTGGGGCCGCCGATGGGGGGGACGCAGCAACGTTGAAGCGCTGCTGTGGCAAAGGACCCTGCAGCGCTTTAATGTCCCTGCCCCTTTTGCCCCCCAGGCCGCTGACGGGCAGGGGGACACACAAAGGGAGCAGCTGCCCTGGAGCTCCAGGCCCTTTAAATCAACACGGGAGCCCCAGGCAGCATGGGCCAGAGCCACCCCACCCCACCCCATACCGATAAGTGTCCTCAGTTACTTTCACCCCTGGGTATAGCTTGACTTTAGTAAGGCTTTTGATATGTCTCGCATGACCTTCTCATAAACAAACTAGGGAAATACAACCTAGATGGAGCAGCAAAGAGTCCTGTGGCACCTTATAGACTAACAGACGTTTTGGAGCATGAGCTTTCACGGGTGAATACCCACTTCGTCAGATGCATGTGGTCTGACTAAGTGGGCATTCACCCACGAAAGCTCATGCTCCAATACGTCTGTTAGTCTATAAGGTGCCACAGGACTCTTTGCTGCTTTTACAGATCCAGACTAACGCGGCTACCCCTCTGATACTTGACAACCTAGATGGAGCTACTAGAAGGTGGGTGCATAACTGGTTGGAAAACCATTCCCAGAGAGTAGTTATTAGTGGTTCACAGTCATGCTGGAAGGACATAATGAGTGGAGTCCCACAGGGATCGGTTCTGGGTCCAGTTCAGTTCAATATCTTCACCAATGACTTAGATAATGGCATAGATAGTGCACTTATAAAGTTTGCGGACGATACCAAGCTGAGAGGGGTTGCAAGCACTTAGGAGGATAGGATTAAAATTCAAAATGATCTGGACAAACTGGAGAAATGGTCTGAAGTAAATAGGATGAAATTCAATAAGGACAAATGCAAAGTGCTCCACATAGGAAGGAACAGTCAGTTGCACACGTACAAACTGGGCAATGACTGCCTAGGAAGGAGCACTGTGGAAAGGGGGGGTCAGAGTGGACCACAAGCTGAATATGAGTCAACAGTGTAAAGCTGCTGCAAAAAAAAGCAAACATCATTCTGGGCTGTATTAGCAGGAGTGTTGTAAGCAAGACACAAGAAGTAATACCGGTACTTCCGTTCTACTCCGCGCTGATTAGGCCTCAACTGGAGTATTGTGTCCAGCTCTGGGTATCACATTTCAGGAAAGATGTGGACTCGCTTGGGCCACTCTGTGCCTCAGTTTCCCCATCTATAAAGTGGGGATAGTAATTCTGAGCCTGCTTTGTGAGTTGCTGAGCTCCAGGGTAAGCAGCACCCAAGATATTTTTCTGATCAATCTGCAGATGCCACTGAGAGTCTCTCAGGGAAAATGTATATGAAGCTTAAAGAAATAAAATGTTTGTCCTAATTTCCAAGCTGAATTTGCTCCCTTGAGTGATGATTCTCTGCAGCCCCCGGGCTACAGCCCCTCACCCTGGGCACAGAATGCCTGTGGCTCATCCTTTCTGTGCCCTAGCTCTCACTTGGCTCCCTTGGGCCTGGCATACACTGGCCAGCAGCGGCCACCAATAGGGGCAACCTGTCCAGGCTTGGCACCTATTTGGGGAAATAAAAATGATGGATTTCAGAGTAGCAGCCGTGTTAGTCTGTATCCGCAAAAAGAACAGGAGTACTTGTGGCACCTTGGAGACTAACAAATTTATTTCAGCATGAGCTTTCGTGAGCTACAGCTCATTTCTTCGGATGCATAGAATGGAACACACAGACAGAAGATATTTATACATACAGAGAACATGAAAAAGGTGGAAGTATGCATACCAACAGGAAGAGTCTAATCAATTGAGATGAGCTATCATCAGCAGGAGAAAAAAACCTTTTGAAGTGATAATTAAGATGTCCCATAGAAGGTGTGAGGAGAACTTAACATAGGGAAATAGATTCAATTAGTGTAATGACCCAACCATTCCCAGTCTCTGTTTAAGCCTGAGTTAATTGTATCTAATTTGCATATTATTTCAAGTTCAGCAGTCTCTCTTTGGAGTCTGTTTTTGAAGTTTTTTTGGTGCAAAATTGCCATCTTCAAGTCTGTCACTGAGTGGTTAGAGAGGTTGAAGTGTTCTCCCACTGGTTTTTGAATGTTATGATTCCTGATGTCAGATTTGTGTCCATTTATTCTTTTGCGTAGAGACTGTCCGGTCTGGCCAATGTACATGGCAGAGGGGCATTGCTGGCACATGATGGCATATATCACGTTGGTAGATGTGCAGGTGAACGAGCCCCTGATGGCGTGGCTGATGTGATTAGGTCCTATGATGGTGTCACTTGAATAGATATGTGGACAGAGCTGGCATGGGGCTTTGTTGCAAGGATAGGTTCCTGGGTTAGTGTTTATGTTGTATGGTATGTGGTTGCTGGTGAGTATTTGCTTCAGGTTGGGAGGCTGTCTATAAGCGAGGACTGGCCTGTCTCCCAAGATCTGTGAGAGTGAGGGATCATCTTTAAGGATAGGTTGTAGATCTTTGATGATGCGCTGGAGAGGTTTTAGCTGGGGGCTGTAGGTGATGGCTAGTGGTGTTCTGTTATTTTCTTTGTTGGGCCTGTCCTGTAGTAGGTGGCTTCTGGGTACTCTTCTGGCTCTGTCAATCTGTTTTTTCACTTCAGCAGGTGGGTATTGTAGTTTTTAGAATGCTTGATAGAGATCTTGTAGGTGTTTATCTCTGTCTGAGGGATTGGAGCAGATACAGTTGTATCTTAGAGCTTGGCTGTAGACAATGGATCGTGTGGTGTGTCCTGGATGGAAGCTGGAGGCATGTAGGTAAGTATAGCGGTCAGTGGGTTTCCGGTATAGGGTGGTGTTTATGTGACCATCGCTTATTAGCACTGTAGTGTCTAGGAAATGGACCGCTTGTGTGGATTGGTCTAAGCTGAGGTTGATGGTGGGATGGAAATTGTTAAAATCACGGTGGAATTCCTCGAGGGCTTCTTTTCCATGAGTCCAGATGATGAAGATGTCATCAATGTAGCGCAAGTAGAGTAGGGGCGTTAGGGAACGAGAGCTAAGGAAGCGTTGTTCTAAGTCAGCCATAAAGATGTTGGCATACTGTGGGGCCATGTGGATACCCATAGCAGTGCCACTGACTTGAAGGTATATATTGTTCCCAAATGTGAAATAGTTATGGGTGAGGACAAAGTCACAAAGTTCAGCCACCAGGTTAGCCGTGATATTATCGGGGATACTATTCCTGATGGCTTGTAGTCCATCTTTGTGTGGAATGTTGGTGTAGAGGGCTTCCACATCCATTGTGGCCAGGATGGTGTTTTCTGGAAGATCACCGATGGATTGTAGTTTCCTCAGGAAGTCAGTGGTGTCTCGAAGATAGCTGGGAGTGCTGGTAGCGTAGGGCCTGAGGAGAGAGTCCACATAGCCAGACAATCCTGCTGTTAAGGTGCCAATGCTTGAGATGATGGGGCATCCAGGATTTCCAGGTTTATGGATCTTGGGTAGCAAATAGAATACACCTGGTTGGGGTTCTAGGCATGTGTCTGTATAGATCTGTTCCTGTGCTTTCTCAGGGAGTTTCTTGAGCAGATGGTGTAGTTTCTTTTGGTAATCATCAGTGGGATCAGAGGGTAATGGCCTGTAGAATGTGGAGTTATAGAGCTACCTAGCAGCCTCTTGTTCATATTCCGACCTATTCATGATGACAACAGCACCTCCTTTGTCAGCCTGTTTGATTATGATGTCAGAGTTGTTCTTGAGGCATGCCACAAGGAGCCACAACAGTAGCTCCCTTAACCCACCCAACAATATTGTTAACCTTTCCAGCTATTCTCTTAGCCCAGCAGAAGAATCTGTCCTATCTCGGGGCCTCTCCTTTTGTCCTTCCAGACCCACGAACATGATACAGTTCTGCGGTGACCTAGAATCCTACTTTCGCCGTCTCCGACTCAAAGAATACTTCCAACACACCTCTGAACAACATACTAACCCACAGAATCCTTCCTACCAACTCTATAATAAAAAGGATTCTGCATGGACTCCTCCTGAGGGTCGAAACAACAGACTGGACTTCTACATAGATTGCTTCCGTCAACGTGCACGGGCTGAAATTGTGGAAAAGCAGCATCACTTGCCCCATAACCTAAGCCGTGCTGAACACAATGCCGACTCACTAGCTGTTGTGCAAATGTTACACAAAATGACAAGATTGCATATAAACTTTAGTTTTAAATACACAGTGTGTGGATTTAGTTGTGTCTAGGAAATGTCCAAACGAGCAACACAATGCACTACATGAACTCATCCTGTTTTTTTCATCATTCATGTCCTTCTGATCCATGCACAGCAAAACTCTGTACCAATTACCCTCTGTGGGGGTGAGGCACATTTGGCTAATGGATCACACATCTATATACTGGGTATTAGGGCCTGGGTTCGGGTCACGATCTCGGAGGAGTGCTGTCTAGGTGTTAGTCCAGTAATTACAGACAGACTAGCTCTGTTCACGGAATGGGCAACCTTTTAGAAAGGTAGCACGGCTGAAGCTGGGCTCTCGATATCCAAGACCTAGGTTCTATTCCCACTGCAGCCAAAAGAGTATCTGTAAAATGGGGGATGCCACTTTTCCGACTCTCAGGGAGACAGGAAGCCTTGCCTAATAATAAGGGTTATGAAATATAGAAATATTAACAACCAGCTTGGTGCCCCTTCCCCTAGGCCAGAGGGTGTTTAGTAGGTTTGTTTCCCCGCTCCGCAGACTGCTGAAATAGCAGGACTTGGACTCCTCCAGACAGTCCCCTGAATGTAGGGGCATTTCTTTTCCCTGTACAGAGCAAGGGTATACGCTAGTGCAGGGGTCAGCAACCTTTCAGAAGTGCTGTGACAAGTCTTCATTTAGTCACTCTAATTTAAGGCTTCGAGTGCCAGTCATACATTTTAATGTTTTTAGAAGGTCTCTTTCTACAGGTCTATAATATATAACTAAACTATTGTTGTATGTAAAGTAAATAAGGTTTTTAAAATGCTTAAGAAGCTTCATTTAAAATTAAATTAAAATGCAGAGCCCCCCGGGCCGGTGGCCGGGACTCAGGCAGTGAGAGTGCCATTGAAAATCAGCTCGTGTGCCGCCTTCGGCACCCATGCCATAGGTTGCCTACCCCTGCGCTAGTGCCACCTGTCTCCTCACTATGCTAGCACCAGTCACCAACTCACGATACTCAGATCTCATGATCTTTTGCAACTATGTTGTGAATTTTTGACTGTATTCACAATGGCTGCCATTGCCCCATCACCTCTGGTGGACCTAGCGCCAGAGCCTTCCCTCAGTCAATATGGCCACTTTTTCCTGCAGTTTTTGCAGGCAGAAGGGAGGCTGGCTGCCCTTAATAAAACTGGCCAACTTCCATTGTTTTCACTGAGGCTGAAGTAACATTACTCTTGGAGAAGATGGCCTCTCCCCACTGCTCTATGATTAGAAACTGGATGAGAAAGCGTTAGGGGACTGGGGAATATGTGGAGTGGGGGAACACACACAGAGACTAGGAGAGCACTTAAATCAGCTTCCACTTGAACATGCCGCCACTGATGAGAGTCACAGGTACTTGCTTTTCTTTGGTCACACTCAGCCCATTGTTCAAAAAATGGGTGCGGGGCAGGAGTTGAGATTACACTGCGTTAATGCTGCTTCTTACTAGATTCTTTCATCTTCCCTCTAGTTAATTAATGCTATTTATTAATGTTATTCGAGAGTGGCTGCAAACAGCAGGTGTCTCTGCAACGCAGCACTGTGCACGAAAAGGAGGGAGCTGGCCAGGAACCATCCTCGCTGAAGGCGGTTGTCTCCTGGCCAGGTGTGAGGGCAGAGGCAGCACTCACAGGGAAGGCAGTGGGATTTTCTGGCAGGCGTTTGCATTTTCAGCTTCCCCAGGGATGTGCTATAATGACATGAGGTGATGAGTGCTGGGGGCAGGACAGTGTCACCCCAGGGTGCTGCAGGGAGATAGCCCAGCCCCAAGCAAAGGGATGGGGACAGGAGCCAGACGCTAAAATGAAATCACTGTGCTGTAATTTACCATTTGCTGCAGCCTCCTCCCTCTCAATTCCCTTCTCTGCCCTGCCCCCTGCATTATCTCCGCTGCCTCCCCCAGCTCTGCAAAGTGCCTGTCCTCCCCCTACCCCAACACTGTCTTCTCCCACCTCCAAGTCACCCCTCACAGCAGCAGCATCTGGGTTTCACACTGGCCCCGGCCTGCGAACCTCGCTCCATGGATGCTGCTGCTAGCTCCTCTCCTGCCCACTGCCCCAGGCCTAGTGCTCCCTGGCACACCTCCCTGGGATGCCTCTGTTGCTATACTGGCATCCATCGAGGAAGATCCTTCTTTGGGCCAAGAATCCTGCTGTTCTAAGTCCTTCAGGAGCCCCCAGGTTCCACTGTATCTGAGCTGTGCCTATGGCAAGCGGGCGGCAGCAGCCACATGAACCGCAACCATGGCTGCCCTCTGCAGCCATGCTCACCTAGGCCTCCCGCTCATCTCTATTGCAGCTTTCTGGTCTCTTTAAGCCCAAATAATCAGGCTTTGACACGGACTGCTCCCCTGTACAAAACAGTACAACCGCATCTCCACAGCTGCACCCACCTCCCCAGGCACCTACAGTTCCTGCTCTGATTTGTAAACCCTCCCTGGCCAGGCTGCAACCAGCCTTGTGCATCTGCTCTCTCCACCCCTCGCAGCCTGTCTGCGAGTGGCGGAAGAGCCGTCTCCTCTGCAGCTTCTGCAGGCTGGAAAATCTCCCCAGGATCTCACTGTTTCACTGACTTGATTTACTGTCAATTCTCAGCTGAATCCCTCTCTCCCCCTCCATCTCATCACGTCTGTCTGTCAGGATGGACGTCTCCCCTGTGCACAGGCCAGCCAAGGTACCCGCACCCCTTGTTCTCCTAGCTGCTGGTATTTGAATTGCTACGTAATTATTCCATTTGCATGGACAGGCTCTCCCAGCACAGCGACAGCATGAGAGGAGAGGGACTGAGGACGCAGAGATCCGGGCAGCTCATCACACATGGCAACACAGGAGGGGAAGTGACACAGACAGAGACACTGCAGGGAGAGTGTCGCTGCGTGGCTCAGTGTGGAGCCTTTCACCTCAAGGGAACCAGTTCAGCCCGGGCTCCAGGCAGCAGTGAGGGGAATATCAGTGGCCATAAGAAATGATGGTGGGTCTGAGACCAGCTCCCATCGGGCAGACAGGGGTCCGCACAGCAGAGAGCCACAGCACAGCTGGCCTGCATGGGCCCTGTCTGAGGAGTCCCAGCAGGGTGAACAGGTTATGGGAACAGGTTCCCTCTCCCCCCAGAGGAGGGCCCCTCCAGGGCAGGGCAGGGGCAATGACGTGGGGAGAAGCTTGCCCAGCCAGCACTGGCACCAGCACAAGAGTCACTGCAAAGGCTGTACCGTGCCTGGAACACAGCGGGAGCCGGGGAAGACCGTCAGCACAGGGGCCAGGTGTCTCACCGCTTGCATACACTCCTGCCTGCCCATCCTGCCTCCCATCTGCTTGTCTCACTCTCACTTTGTCCAACAAGTTAGAGTTCAAGCTGCACTTCTCCTTTGCCAGGTCCAGCCACCTGAATGGGCAGAAATCGATTTTCTTGCAGTAAAACCGAATTCTTACGTCTCCTGACAAGTCTCCTTTGCCCAGAGCAGCATCTGCGAGGACTGACCTGGGTGGAACTGGCAGCCCAGCCAGCGAATGGAAGATGTTCAGCTGGGGGACACTGGCTTGACGTGGTCACTTCCTGGGGGTTGCCCAGGCCTGGCTCAGTGAGGAGATTGTGCCATTGCTTCCTACCTAGTTTGCCTCTTTGCCTATGTTGGCTCCTCTCCCTGCAGGTGTTTCCCAGTGCAGCCCCAGCCCTGCCCTGGGATGGCACCCTGGCTCTCTCAGTGCCCCGTCCATGGCACAGACTGGCTCTCTAGAATAGTTAACATCACCTGCATGGGACACGCTGGAGCCCGTCTCCCCCCCCATACAACTTACAAATGCTTCTATGCACAAACCGGATCCATCCCTCCGCCATTGCATAGTACCCGTCAGCCCCTCCCCACATCCCCCCAAAGGGCCTGGTGGACACACAGCCATTGGGCATTGCAAAAACCCCTAATGCAGGGCCCAGTGGTCACAGATCCATTGGGCAGCACCACCTCCAACCTCCCAATGCAGGGCCAGGTGTTCACACAGCCATTGGGCAGGCACCCTCCCCCACCCCCAACATAGGGCCAGGTGATCACACAGACTCTGAAGAGTGCACACACACCCCTGCACACCCCCACCCAGTGCAGGGCTGCTGGCCAACTAGCCAGATGCTGGGATCAATGGAGACAGCAAGGTTGTGGGGGTGGGTCAAAGGGCATGTGTAATACAATCCCCAGGTCCCCTCTGGCTTTGACATAAGCAGCATTTAAGTGTGACTTGGAGCAGTCTGGAGGAAAGAGAGGCAAGACTGGAAACTGCAGCTGTTCAGTGCTCCTGAGTAACACACAGCCTGGCGTGTACAGCTGAGAGCTGAGTGCTGTGTCTGTGTCAGGGCAGAGGGCAATGTCAGACCCGTCAGTCACCCCTCTGCGCATAGCAGTCAGTGGGGCACTGAGGTTGGGTGGGCCTTTAGGCTAATCACAACACTACTAGAAAGCCCATTCACTCTAACAAGATCCCCTCTGCTCCCTGGCCTCAGCAGCCCCACATATGCAGGCCTCACAGTCCATCCCTCTGCAGCTCTGCACTGCTCCCTGGCTGGCATCACAGCCCTTAGCTGCATGTCTGGGTACCACTGCTGTAGGGGGCCGGTCTTTTAAAAGACTGTAAGAAGGGGATCTAACATAAGAGCATAGGAATGGCCAGACTAGGTCAGATCAATGGTCTATCGAGCTCAGTATCCTGTCTTCTGCCAGTGGCCAGATGCTTCAGAAGGGATGAACAGAATGAGGGAGTCATGAAGTGATCCATCCCATCATCCATCCGTCTGGACCTCATCAGCATTTGGGGAGAGGAGGCTGTCCAGTCCCAGCTGCGCTCCAGCTGTAGGAATTATACCTATGGACAGATTTCACGATGCATGACAGAAAGGGGCCATGATCCGGACACATTGCAATGTAGGGTCAAAGTGAAGGAGCTGCGGAACACCTACCACAAGGTGCGGGAGGCAAACTGCCACTCCGGTGCTGCCCCCACGAGCTGCTGGTTTTACAAAGAGCTGGACGCGATACTCGGTGGCGACCCCACCTGCACTGCGAAGGCCACTGTGGATACTTCGGTGGCTCGTGTGCCAGGCAAGAGTGGACCGAGCCAGGAGGAGGAAATCTTGGATGAGGATGTGGAGGGGGGGGGACCCAGAGGCAGAGGATGACTCGGAGGCCAGAGATGCAGGCAGCCAGGAGCTCTTCTCTACCCCGGAGGAGCCTAGCCAGTCACAGCTGTCAGACCTTGGCGAAGCACAAACAGGAGAGGAGGCCCCTGGTAAGGGCTTTGATTTTGGGAATCGCTGAAGCAAGTTGTTGGGGGCAGGAGGGTTGCAGAAAGCAGGCTTGTGTCTGTACGAAGCACCTAGTCTGAGCGGCGGAACAGGGTGTTGATTGACTCCCTCCCTTCACAGGAATCTGCCTCAGATTTCCACAAAACTCTCTGAGATACTGGGCAATCCGCTGCCCCAGGTTCTTTGGCAGAGCTGCTTTGTTTCTTGCCCCATTAAGGGTAACTTTCCCACGCCACTGTGTTGTCACGGGGGGGGGGAGAGGGGGACCATTGCTGCCCACAGGTGAGCCACACAGGGGCCAGGGCGGAAGCCGCAGTCTTGGAGAAAACCCTCCCTTGATTCCCTGCTCACCCTCAGCAGCGAGATAGCTTCCGTAATGGTCACATCCTGTGGAAAGTGTGGGGACAGGAATGATTACCAGGCCCCCCCTACAGTGCTGGCTCTCCCCAGGAGCCACGTGCCCAGTGTACAGTATGGTCCAGGAACACTGATCTCACCTGCCCCTGCAGCTACTCACCATTTTGGGGATCTTGTGGCTCACATGTGCTTGCCTGGGGTCAGCCAGTTAATGACAGGTATGCAAATAGTGGCTGTGTTTTAAATCACTGAATCAGCGGTCTGTGTGTTGCAAACAATCCTGCTTCTGTAAAATGCTGCATTTTGGCTTCACAGAGATGACCTTGGGAGCCCAGCCTCCCTCTTTGTTATCGCCGGCTGAACAGAATTAGAAAGTGGCCACGAAGAACTAAAGAGGACTTTCTGCGTGAGGTTATGATGCACTCCACCGCCGAGAAACAGGAATTGAAGGAGTGGTGGGACAGCAAGAGGATGGACTGAAGGAACGCAGTGCGCCAGAACGAAGCCACGGAGCAACTCAAACGTTATGGAGCGCCAAGCGGACATGCTCCAGGCGCTACTAGCACTGCAAACTGAGCGGCTCTGCACCCACCCTCTCCTGCAGCTGCAAAACTCTTTCCCATGCACCCCACAGACACTGCCAACACACTCTTATCAACCTCCTGGCTCCAGTCTATACCCGTGGCATTCCACTCCTCCCCCCTCACAGTCCAGCACTGCGGATTCCCAGTACCCCCTGCACTCAACACCTGTCCCTCTGCAGTTTGGCCCTGCTGAAGTACAGTACCTGCTGCACTGTACTCCAAAGGAGAAGGTTGGATATGATACTTGGACATACACAAATCTTTAACCATCCTGGGACCCCACCGCCTCCTGGGACCCTCCCTTTCTCCACCCCCTGCAGTGCTGATGTGTTTTTTTTGTTTGTCTGTCTCCTCCGGTTGTTGTTTTTTAATAAAATAATTGTTTTGGTTTGAAAGCAATCTTTATTCTATTAATTGAAAGCAAACAGAGCCCTGCAAAGCAACAGGCAATTTTCTTAAATCTTATTAGTACATCGTCTGCACCAATCACAATCACCTCCTAGCATTACAAGCACTGCACTCCCGAGCATAGCAACAAATATCAGTGGCTTTCAGACTCAAATTGCTGCTTCAAGGCATCCCTGATCCTCATGGTCCCGTGCTGCGCCCCTCTAATAGCCCTGGTCTCTGGCTGTTCAAATTCAGCCTCCAGACACTGAGCCTCAGCCGTCCAGCCCTGAGTAAAGCTTTCACCCTTCCCTTCACAAATATTATGGAGCATACAGCATGCGGCTATAAGCATAGGAATACTGTCATCGGCCAGATCCAGCCTCCCATATAGGCAGCACCAGCGGGCCTTTAAACGGCCAAAAGCACACTCAACAGGCATTCTGCACTTGCTCAGCATGTTGTTGAACTGCTCCTTGCTGCGGTCAAGTTGCCTCGTGCATCGCTTCATGAGCCACGGCATTAAGGGGTAGGCGGGATCTCCCAGGATCACAATGGGCATTTTGACTTCCCCTATGGTGATCTTCTGGTCCGGGAAGAAAGTCTCTGCTTGCAGCTTCCTGAACAGGCGAGTGTTCCAAAAGATGCGTGCGTCATGCACCTTTCCAGACCAGCCTGGGCTAATATCTGTGAAACATCCATGGTGATCCACAAGCACCTGGAGAACCATAGAGAAATACCCCTTCCGATTAATGTACTCGGTGGCTAAGCTGTCTGGTGTCAGAATTGGAATATGTGTGCGCCATCTATTACACCTCCGCAGTTAGGGAAAGCAATCCACAATGTCACGCACGTTGCCCAGAATCACGGTCTTTTGGAGCAGGATGCGATTAATGGCCCTGCACACTTCTGTCAACAAGAGTCCAATGGTTGACTTTCCCACTCCCAACTGGTTAGCAACCAATCAGTAGCAGTCTGGAGTAGCCAGCTTCCACAGTGCAATCACCACGTGCTTCTCCAACGGCAGGCCAGTTCTCATTCTTGTGTCCTTGCGCCGCAGGGCTGGGGCGAGCTCATCACACAGTCCCATGAATGTGGCTTTCCTCATCCGAAAGTTCTGCAGCCGCTGCTTGTCATCCCAGACGTGCATGACATTGTGATCCCACCACTCAGTGCTTGTTTCCCAAGTCCAACAGCGGCGTTCCACTGTGGTCAGCACCTCCATGAATGCCACAAGCAATCTCGTGTTGTAGCTACTACGTGTGGTGAGATCAATGTCACACTCCTCTTGCCTTTGTAGTTTAAGGAACAACTCCACTGCCACTCATGATGTGTTAGTGACAGTGAGCAGCATACTGGTCAACAGCTCGGGATCCATTCCTGCGTCCTGAAGAGGCAGGATGTGCAGTACACAAACCATTGAAAGATGGCACCAAATGCAGATGGAAGTACAGGGATTGCTGGGATGCAAAGCAATGCATCATGGGGCACTGGGACAGGACCCAGGATGCCCTGTGACCCCCTCTGCCTTCCCACAACTCTTAGCGGCAGAAGAGGAAGAGATGCTCTGTGGGATAGCTGCCCAGAATGAACCACTCCGAATACCGCTGCAAGTGTGAACATGCTATTGTGCGGGCAGCTGACAGTGTGAACACACAACAGCGGTTTCCCTTCAGTGCTCTCTGAGCAGTGCTGTACCTGCCGGCGCTGTAACTCTGCCAGTGTAGACATGCCTTAAGGGCTCGGGGAAAGCCGACAGATGTGGAGAAGCACACAGTTAGGACAGAGACATCCATTAGGACAGGTTTTATTAAGGGGGATACTCTAAATTCTAGTAAAGAGGAAAGGATAAAAGTTGATAAAGTAGAGGTAGTAACTGAAGAGAAAAAGTCAAACGAAAAAAGTCCCATTCAATTATATCATGTGAAGGCAGAAAACTAAATACTGACAAATTGTATAGGTGCTTGTATACAAATACTAGAAGTCTAAATACAAGCCACCCAAATACCCTAAGAAAATCTACTTCAAGCCAGAAAAACCAACCTCTTTGACCTCACATCCTTAGTTGTCACCTGTCACCCCACACTGAAACTTATATGGGGAATCATTAAACAATGACTACCCATATGGATGGGGGCCACATCCTGAAAGAAATCGTTCCTAAGCCCCCTCTTCTGGCCTTCAAACAACCCCCCCAACCTTGCCAAGATCAGCAGCAGTGGCAAGCTCCACATAGACCAAGACCCAGAAACTCAAAGCAGCATCAGACCCAGCCACAACAGATGCAAAACCTGCAGACGCATCTCCCCCACTACACTGATCAACACCCCCCACAACACAGCTTTGAATGTTCATGGATCCTACACATGCCGATCACAACATGTGGTGTATCTCATCCAGTGCACTCAGTGTCACAATAAAAACTATGAAACTCGACAATCACTACACTCTTGAATGAACTAACACGGAAAAATAATTTAAGACAAAAACACTATCACCCAAAATGATCACTTCATATCTGATCTCTCAGTCATCATTGAAGGAAACCTGCACATCTTCAAAAGATGAGCATGGCAGCTTAAAATCATAACTTTGTTAGGCATTAAAAGCATGATCTTAATAAAGATACTGGTATTATGGCTTATTACAACAATCTGTAACCTACTAACTCCCTGACACTCCCCCTCTTTTTTTGGGTCCTATCACTGGAGAGGTGTTAATGGGTCTCTTCACCTTGCATGGTCTCTAAGAGCATGTCTACACTTACCTCCGGAGCGATCGATCCAGCAGAGGTCGATTTATCACATCTAATGAAGACGCGATAAATCGACCACCAAGTGCTCTCCTGTCGACTCCCGTACTCCACCGGAGCGAGAAGCGTACGTGGAGTCGAGGGGAGAGCGTCAGCAGTCGACCTACCGCAGTCAGGGCCGGCTCCAGGGGTTTTGCCGCCCCAAGCAGCCAAAAAAAAAAAGCCGCGATCGCGATCTGCGGCAATTCAGCGGGAGGTCCTTCGCTCCGAGCAGGAGTGAGAGACCCTCCGCCGAATTGCCACCGAATACCTGAAAGTGCCGCCCAGCTCTGGAGTTGCCGCCCCAAGCACCTGCTTGATAAGCTGGTGCCTGGAGCCGGCCCTGACCGCAGTGAAGACACCACAGTAAGTAGCTCTAAGTATGTCAACTTCAGCTACGCTGTTTTCGTAGCTGAAGTTGCGTAACTTAGACCGACTTAGCTCGCACCCCTCCACCTCCCCCCAGTGTAGACCAGGCCTTAGAATATGTGTTAACTACATATGCTAAACAATCTGTTCCGTCTTGTATTTAGCTGTGTCCCTCTGAGTACCTTTCCCAGACCTGAAGAAGAGCTACCTTTGGCTCTAACGCTTGTCTCTCTCACCCACAGAAGTTGGTCCGATAATAGACATTACCTCATCCACCTTGTCTCTACACAAGTCTAAATATTAAGATGGGTGAATTTAAATTCCTGGTATTAAATTATATTGATATAAAAGGCACCACAGAAACTTGATGAAACTATGATAATCAATGGGACATGGTAATACCAGGGTACAAAATACCATGACCACTAGCTCCTCTCCAGTACTGCATATACATTAATCTAGATGTCTCAAGAGATCCGCTACCTTTGCACCCAGCAAGCAATTCACCATGCGGTTCTCCCAGACATCACAAACCCAACATACTATATTTCTAATAACTGAATCCCCCATTACTATTGCCTGTCTCTTTGCAATAAATGGGTTTCCTCCCCCGGAGAGGTATCCTCAGTGCAAGAGGATACCATGACATCATCTGGAAGGAGGGTCCCAACTACGAGGATCTCTAGTTCACCATTCCCAGGTAACAAGAATGAGAGGTGCTCCTGGGAATGTTATACTTAGCGGGGCACTAGGATGCTTTTATAAAGAAAACAACCAACTAGATGGGGTACTGTCATGAATGTGGGGGTAGGGATGCTCTTTCATAATTGTTACCAGTGCCTCTGTGGCTGTACTAGCATGGTGTGTTTGTACCTCAGAATGGGGGGATATTTCACCCTGGGGTTCTGACAGGGTAGCAGAGCCTGCCCAGCTATGGAAAGGGGAGGGAGGACCTGATTGCTTGCAGTGACATTGAAAGGTCAGCGCCAGAACAAGTTGCCTTCATGGCTCTCGCCCACTCTCCTGGGAGAGCACCCAAACCTGTCTGAACAGGGTGGGTCAGACAGACAGGCAGATGCAGAATCCCACAGACATGGGAGGATCTGGGCTTGCTAGGAGAATGTAAGCTGGGTTGGTTCAGTTATGTTCCTGTAACTGCATAGGAAAAAATGGTTACTAGCCTGTTCCGTAACTGTTGTTCTTTGAGATGTGATGCACGTGTCCATTCCAATCCAGGTGCATGTGTGCCCAGTGCACCAGAGTCAGACATTTTCCCCTTAGCAGTAACTGTCGGGGCAGCACATGTGCCCTCTGCTACCTTGTGCTACTGTATGAAGGTATAAAGGGCAGAGATGCCCCTGATTCCCTTCCATTCCTTCTTACCGGACAGACTCTGATACAGAGGGAAAGGAGGGTGGGTCATAGAACATCTTTTCTTCAGACCATTTCTCCAGTTTTTCCAGATCATTTTGAATTTTAATCCTGTCCTCCAAAGCACTTGCAGCCCCTCCCAGCTTGGTATCATCCGCAAACTTTATAAGTGTGCTCTCCATGCCATTCTCTAAATAGTTGATGAAGATAACGAATAGAACTGGACCCAGAACCGATCCCTGTGGGACCCCACTCGTTATGTCCTTCCAGCATGACTGTGAACCACTGATAACTACTCTCTGGGAATGGGTTTTCCAACCAGTTTTGCACTCACCTTATAGAAGCTGCACCTAGGTTGCATTTCCCTAGTTTGTTTATGAGAAGGTCATGGGAGACAGTATCAAAAGCCTTACTAAAGTCAAGATGTACACATCTGCCACTTCCCCTCTATCCACAAGGCTTGTTACCTTGTCAATGAAAGCTACCAGGTTGGTTTGACATGATTTGTTCTTGAGAAAGCCATGCTGACTGTTATTTATCAACTTATTATCTTCTAGGTGTTCGCTGATTGTTTAATTATTTGTTCCATTAGCTTTCCAGGTAGTGAAGTTAAGCTGACATACATCAGTTCAGCTTTCCAGGAAAAGAGGAAGGCACCTGTGCAAGATCCCTTACTGTGACCTGGTGTTGAACAGAAGAATTGCCACTTTCTGTTGTGGTGAGTAGCAAACAAATTTATGTGAGGTCCCCTCCCCCCCACCCCAGCTCTCCTCCCTCCAGACTGAAATAGGAGCCTTACTATATCTGGCCCAAGAGACCATTGGTGAGCTCTGCTTAAAGATCTGCTCAGGTGATCTGCCAAACTGTTCTGGATCCCCAGCACACAGGGCCGGCTCCAGGCTTTTTGCCACCCCAAGCAAAACAAAAAAACAAAACAAAAAAAGGGGGGGGGTGGATGGCCGCCCCTTGAAAAGGGCCACCCTAAGCACATAGAGCCGGCCCTGCCAGCATGTGGGATGCTTTGAGGTCAATCAAACTGTTGATACAAAACTCCCAAAGCTGCATCACCTCTTGACCGAGACAGTTCAACCTGGCCCCTCCCTATCTGTTCATGCAGAACACAATTGCTGTGTTGTCTGGAAGGACACGTGCAGTCTTTCTTCTGATATGGTGGAGGAAAGCCTGGCAGGCTAGATGAATGGCCCTGAACTCCTGCACATTTACGCAGAGAGTTAAATCTGGAGGAGACCACAGACCTTGAGTCCGCGGATTCCCTAGATAAGATCCCCAACCTGGAGAAGAAGCATCCATAACCAGAGTCAATGTGGGTAGGGGAAGGGTGAAGGGAACTCCCATACGCAGGTTGGTTGGATCCATACATCAGTCCAAGAAGGCCAACACTCCTGCAGGCACATGAACCAGCACGTCCAATGCATGAAGAGCTGGGAAGTTTACTGAACTTGCCCCGCTCTGCAACTTCCTGATAGGAAGTCTGACATGCCGACCACATACATGCAGGAGGTCTTGTGCCCAGGAGTCTGAGGCAATTCCTTACCTTCAGGTTGGATGGACTTTTAGGGCTGTGGAAAAGGCCAACGTTGACTGAAATCTGTCTTGAGGAAGGAAATCCCTGGCTACTGTAGTGTCCAGGACTGTTCCTATAAACCCCATCCTCTGCACTGGGAAGACAATTTACTAGTCCTCACTGTTCTGCAGGCCCAGCACTCTGAAGAGGAGATGAATCTTGGCCTCACTGAATTTTACCTTGCTCTTGGACTGACCCTTCACCAGCCAGTCGTCCAGGTGCAGAAGTACTTGTACCCTTTTTCCTTAGGTATGAGGCTACCACCATCATATATTTTGTAAATACTAACAAGGCCACGGATAGTCCAAAGGACAGGACTGTAACCTGATAATGGGTGATGACTAAAATTTTAGGAATTTGAAATTTCCTGTGTCTTTAATGGATTGCCACATGGAAATATGCATCCCTCAAGTTGGGGGCAGTGTCCCAGTTTCTGGGATCCAAGGAGAGATTAATGGAGGCTAGCGTGACCATGCAGAACCTTCTTTTCTTTATATATTTGTTTAGCTCTCACAGGTCCTGCATGGGTCTTAGAGTTTCCTTTGGAATCAGGAAGTAGTGTGAATAAAATCCTTTCCCTCAGTGGAAGGGAGGAATCTCCTCTACAGCCCCCACATGGAGAACAGACTGGACCTCGGGGAGAGGATTGCCTCACAAGAGTGGTCCCTGAAGAGGGGTGGGAAGAGGGATGGAAGGGAGGGATTGAAATAAACTGAAAGGTGTATCCCAGTTCCACAGTGCTTAGAACCCACTGATCTGGGGTAATATGGGCCCAAGCACACAGGAATCTTTTGGAAAACAGGGGTAAGAGAAACTGACAAGATGCACACTGATAAACTGCCCTCCATCAGGCAGTCAAACCACCTGCTTGACATGTTCAGGCTGCCTAGAAACACTAGCAGAAGAAGAAAAGTTAGAAGATGGAGGTCTCTTCCTATGGTTCTTGCCCTTCTTCTTAGGCTGGTCCATATGCCCAGGGGCAAAAGGCTGGTTTCACTGCCTGTCTGAGGGCAGAATAGTTTCTTTTTAGGGAGAGGCGTATAAATCCCTGTACCCCTTGAGTCTTTAACACTGTCAAACTTCTCATCAGTCTGCTGAGAAAAGATCAGACCCTCAAAAGGGAGATCCTGGATAGTCTGCTGGACCTCATGCGGAAGACTCAGTGATTGAAGCCACAAACATCTATGCATCATTATTGCAGGTGCCCTGGCTCTGGCTACTGAATCCACCGCATCCCGTGCAGCCCGGGGAGAGGTCCTAGCATGAGCTTGCCCTCCTCCGATACAGTCTTAAATTCCTGCCGGCTTCCTTTAGCAATCTGTCCATGAACTTCAGGACACTGTCCCACAGGGAGAAATCGTATCGGGACAGTGGGGCTTGCTGGTTCGAGATATGAAACTGCAGGCCAGCTGTAGAATAAATCTTTCTACCAAAAAGTTTGAGTCTTTTTGCCTCTTTTGTCTTTGGGGTAGACAAAGGTTGTCCCTGCCATTCCCTCTTGTTCACTGTGGAGACAGCCAAGGAGCCCAGGAAGGGATGGGTATAGAAATGTTCATGCCTATGAGAAGGAATGCGGTACCTCCATTCAGTCCTCTTGGCTGTCAGTGGCACAGAGATGAAGGTGTCTGCCACAATACCTTTATGGGCTTCAATACGGCCTTGTTTACAGGCAGAGCTACATGGGAATGACCTGCCGAACTTAGTATGTCCACCAGCCTATGGGAGCTCTCTTGCACTACCTCAGTCTGAATGTCCAGACGGGAACAATCCTCTTTAGCAGGTTCTAGAGGTGCTGTGGTTGTCTGGGGTGCCGGCCCCTCTCCAAGACATCACCGCCTCATTCAGTGATGAGGAGCACAAAGGGGGCAGAGATGAGGTCTCTCATACCTCCTGCACAGGAGGCTGTGGCAGGCAAGGTTGGTTCCGAGCTCAGCACCAGGGGTAACCTCTTGATTTTTTTCATGAGAGTTATCCCAACATCTGCTCAGAGCTCTGGGGGCGGGAGGATCTGGTGGCAGGAGAAAACTCCACTGAGTTCCAATACAGCCATTGGTAGGGTATGGAACCCCAACCTCTACCAGCCCACAGATCTGGGTCTCTGGACCACTGTGGGACCTCTGCTGGGTACCAGAAACGTGGTCTTCTTGTTGAAGGTGATGCCTTCCATCCCAGAAGCAAGGGGAACAGAAGGCTACTTCCAACTCCAATGAGCAGTCTGAGTTGCCCCACCAGGCTGGCGTGGTACCACTCTGTGCTGAGGATTGGTGGTGTGTCTCTGGAGACACAGGTATCAGAGACAGCGTGCTGGGCTTGCCACTAGGATGGTACCAGGTGAGGAGGTGCTGGATGGTCTGAAGTCAGCTACAGTACCAGGGGTGGCTCTAGGCATTTTGCCACCCCAAGCATGGCAGGCTGGCTGCCTTCGGCCGGCTTGCCTGTGGAGGGTCCGCTGGTCCCACGGCTTCGCTGGTCCGCCGAAGCCGCGGGACCAGTGGACCCTCCGCAGGCGAGCCGCCGAAGGCAGCCTGCCTGCCGCCCTCGTAGCGACCAGCAGAGCGCCCCCAGTGGCTTGCCACCCCAAGCACGCGCTTGGCGTGCTGATGCCTGGAGCCGCCCCTGTACCATACCAGGAGTTGGATGCTACTCATATGTAAGCCCAACGAAGACTGGGGATCAATTGGTATCAGACACGTTGTTTCCTGAACAGCTGGAGAATCCAGTACCAAGAGACATAGGAGCTCCTGTGCCAGAGTATATGCCTCCAGCATCTTTGGTACCAAGATCTTCTTCTGATGCTGCTGTTGCATCGAAGGGGTTGGTACCGCAGAGATGGTCGGGTCCAACAGCACAGGCACCAGTGCCAGAGTCAATGATCATGTACGTGACAAAGGCAGTACCAGGGAGCATCTCTTCCCTGAGGACACTCTACCTGGCCTTTCAGCCTACCCTCCCTTCGAAGAGGTTGGCTCCTTTGAAGCATGGTGTCTATACTTCCTCAGTACTGGGGAAGGGGAGCAGTGCCGAGTCTTCACAATGTCCAGAAGGACACTTCTGACTCAGGTAGAAGCACTCGGCGCCCCTCCTGAGCAGGAAGCTGTGACAGGGACACAAGGCTTTTTCCATGAGGAGATGATGCAGTCTCACCTCTCTGTCCTTCTTAGTCTGGGGCTTGAAGTCTCTATAGTTTTGACACCTGTCCCAGATATGGCCCTCAGATGCCTGGAGTGATGGTCAATCACCGGCATCAACTTCTTCCAGCCAAAGGCGTTGAGCTTAGAGACCAAGGCATGCCCTAATACCAGGAGCTGGTATCCCAAACACCTGGGAAGCCAACGCTACAAGGAACACTACCTACATAATCAAGTATACGTACTGTAAAGCTCTACTAACTATGCCAAGTACATCAACTATACACAAAAGACCAGAAAGGGGGAACATTTGCAAAGGAAGTCAATGGCTCTGAATCCCAATCGTGAGCAGTAAGAAGGAACTGAGGGAGGTCAGGGGTGGCGCCATCCTTTCGATCATTGTGGAATAGCACATGGTAGCAGAGGGCACATATACACAGCCCTGACAGGTACCACTAAGGGGAAAATGTCTGACTCTGGTGTACTGGGCGCATCCACAGCTGAAGTGGAGTGGCTGTGCGCAACCATGCGAAGAGATAGCTAATCTCACTCAGTCTTGCTGAAGTGTGAGATTACATAGGATCAAATATAAGTGAACATAAGAGAGGCTGTACCAGGTCAGACCAAAGGTCCATCAAGCCCAGTACCTGTCTACCAACCGTGGCCAATGCTAGGTGCCCCAGAGGGAGTGAATCTAACAGGCAATGATCAAGTGCTCTCTCTCCTGCCATCCATCTCCCTCCTCTGACAAACAGAGGCTAGGGACACCATTCCTTACCCATCCTGGCTAATAGCCATTTATGGACTTAACCACCATGAATTTATACAGTTCTCTTTTAAATGCTGTTATAGTCCTAGCCTTCATATCCTCCTCAGGTAAGGAGTTCCACAAGTTGACTGTGCGCTGTGTGAAGCAGAACTTCCTTTTATTTGTTTTAAACCTGCTGCCTATTAATTTCATTTGGTGGCCCCTAGTTCTTGTATTATGGGAATAAGTAAATAACTTTTCCTTATCCACTTTCTCCACATCACTCATGCTATTATATACCTCTATCATATCCCCCCTTAGTCTCCTCTTTTCGAAGCTGAAGAGTCCTAGCCTCTTTAATCTCTCCTCATATGGGACCCGCTCCAAACCTCTAATCATTTTAGTTGCCCTTCTCTGAACCTTTTCTAGTGCCAGTATATCTTTTTTGAGATGAGACCACATCTGTTCGCAGTATTCGAGATGTGGGCGTACCATGAATTTATATAAGGGCAATAATATATTCTCAGTCTTATTCTCTATCCCCTTTTTAATTATTCCTAACATCCTGTTTGCTTTTTTGACCGCCTCTGCACACTGCGTGGACATCTTCAGAGAACTATCCACGATGACTCTAAGATCTTTTTCCTGAATTGTTGTAGATAAATTAGCCCCCATCATGTTGTATGTATAGTTGGGGTTATTTTTTCCCAATGTGCACTTCTTTACATTTATCCACATTAAATTTCATTTGCCATTTTGTTGCCCAATCACTTAGTTTTGTGAGATCTTTTTGAAGTTCGTCACAGTCTGCTTTGGTCTTAACTATCTTGAGCAGTTTAGTATCATCTGCAAACTTTGCCACCTCCCTGTCTACCCCTTTCTCCAGATCATTTATGAATGAGTTGAATAGGATTGGTCCTAGGACTGACCTTTGGAGAACACCACTAGTTACCCCTCTCCATTCTGAGAATTTACCATTAATTCCTACCCTTTGTTCCCTGTCTTTTAACCAGTTCTCAGTCCATGAAAGGACCTTCCCTTTTATCCTATGACAGCTTAATTTCCGTAACAGCCTTTGGTGAGGGACCTTGTCAAAGGCTTTCTGGAAATCTAAGTACACTATGTCTACTGGATCCCCCTTGTCCACGTTTGTTGACCCCTTCAAAGAACTCTAATAGATTAGTAAGACACGATTTCCCTTTACAGAAACCATGTTGACTATTGCTCAACAGTTTCTGTTTTTCTCTGTGTCTGACAATTTTATTCTTAATTATTGTTTCGACTAATTTGCCCGGTACTGATGTTAGACTTACTGGTCTGTAATTGCCGGGATCACCTCTAGAGCCCTTTTTAAATATTGGCGTTACATTAGCTAACTTCCAGTCGTTGGGTACAGAAGCTGATTTAAAGGACAGGTTACAAACCTTAGTTAATAGTTCCGCAACTTCTCATTTGAGTTCTCTCAGAACTCTTGGGTGAATGCCATCTGGTCCTGGTGACTTGTTAATGTTGAGTTTATCAGTTAATTCCAAAACCTCCTCTAGTGACACTTCAATCTGTGACAGTTCCTCAGATTTGTCACCTACAAAAGCCGGCTCAGGTTTGGGAATCTCCCTAACATCCTCAGCATGAAGATTGAAGCAAAGAATCTATTTAGTTTCTCCGCAATGACTTTATCGTCTTTAAGTGCTCCTTTTGTATCTCGATCATCAAGGGGCCCCACTGGTTGTTTAGCAGGCTTCCTGCTTCTGATGTACTTAAAAAACATTTTGTTATTACCTTTGGAGTTTTTGGCTAGCCGTTCTTCAAACTCCTCTTTGGCTTTTCTTATTACATTCTTGCACTTAATTTGGCAGTATTTATGCTCCTTTCTATTTGCCTCACTAGGATTTGACTTCTACTTTTTAAAGGAAGTATTTTTATCTCTCACTGCTTCTTTTACATGGTTAAGCCACGGTGGCTCTTTTTTAGATCTTGTACTGTGTTTCTTAATTTGGGGTATACATTGAAGTTGGGCCTCTATTATGATGTCTTTTAAAAAGCGCCCATGCAGCTTGCAAGGATTTCACTTTAGCCACTGTATTTTTTAACTTCTGTTTAACTAACCCCCTCATTTTTGTATAGTTCCCCCTTTTGAAATTAAATGCCACAGTGTTGGGCTGTTGAGATGTTCTTCCCACCACAGGGATGTTGAATGCTATTGTATTATGGTCACTATTTCCAAGCGGTCCTGCTATAGTTACCTCTTGGACCAGCTCCTACGCTCCACTCAGGACTAAATCAAGAGTTGCCTCTCCCCTTGTGGGTTCCCGTATCAGCTACTCCATGAAGCAGTCATTTAAAGTATCGAGAAATTTTATCTCTGCAATTCGTCCTGAAGTAAAATGTTCCCAGTCAATATGGGGATAATTGAAATCCCCCACTATTATTGAGTTCTTAATTTTGATAGCCTCTCTAATTTCCCTTAGCATTTCATCATCACTATCACTGTCCTGGTCAGGTGGTCGATAATAGATCCCTAATGTTATATTCTTATTAGAGCATGAAATTTCTATCCATAGACATTCTATGGAACATGTGGATTCACTTAAGATTTTTACTTCATTTGATTCTACATTTTCTTTCACATATAGTGCCACTCCCCCCTGCAGCATGACCTGTTCTGTCCTTCCGATATATTTTGTACCCTGGAATGATTGTGTCCCATTGATTGCTCTCAGTCCACCAGGTTTCTGTGATGCCTATTATATCAATATCCTCCTTTATCACAAGGCACTCTAGTTCACCCATCTTATTATTTAGACTTCTAGCATTTGTGTACAAGCACTTTAAAAACTTGTCACTGTTCATTTGTCTGTCCTTTCCTGATGTGTCAGAATCTTTTTTATGTGACTGTTTATCATCTGATCTGGCCCTTACATTATCCTCTTCCGTCCTCTGCTCCTGACTATAACCTGGAGATTCTCTATCATTAGATTCTCCCCTAAGAGAAGTCTGTGTCCGATCCACATGCTCCTCTGCAACAGTCGGCTTTCCCCCATCTCCTAGTTTAAAAACTGCTCTACAACCTTTTTAATGTTTAGTGCCAGCAGTCTGGTTCCACTTTGGTTTAGGTGGAGCACATCTCTCCTGTATAGGCTCCCCCCATCCCAAAAGTTTCCCCAGTTCCTAATGAATGTAAACCCCTCCTCTCTACACCATCGTCTCATCCACACATTGAGACTCTGGAGCTCTTCCTGTCTATCTGGCCCTGCGCGTGGAACTGGGAGCATTTCTGAGAATGCCACCATAGAGGTCCTGGATTTCAGTCTCTTCCCTAGCAGCCTAAATTTGGCTTCCAGGACATCTCTACTACCCTTCCCTATGTCATTGATATCTACATATACCACGACCACCGGCTCCTCCCCAGCACTACACATAAGTCTGTCTAGATGCCTCGAGAGATCCGCAACCTTCGCACCAGGCAGGCAAGTCACCATACGGTTCTCTTGGTCATCACAGACCCAGCTATCTACGTTTCTAATAATCGAATCTCCCATTACTAACACCTGCCTTTTCCTAGCAACTGGAGTTCCCTCCCCCGGAGAGGTAACCTCAGTGTGAGAAGCAACCCCAGCACCATCTGGAAGGAGGGTCCCAACTACGGGAAGGTTTCCCTCTGCTCCCATTGACTGCTCTGCTTCCCTGGGCCTTTCATCCTCCTCAACAGCGCAGGGGCTGTCTGACCGGAGGTGGGACAATTCTACAGTGTCCCGGAAAGCCTCATCAACATACCTCTCTGCCTCTCTTAGCTCCTCCAGTTCCACCACCCTGGCCTCCAAAGTCCGTACATGGTCTCTGAGTGCCAGGAGCTCCTTGCACCGACTGCACACATACGCCACGCGCCCACAGGGCAGGTAATCATACATGCTGCACTCAGCACAATAAACTGGATAGTCCCCACTCTGCTGCTGGGCTTCTGCCTGAATGGTCTCCTAGTTAAGGACAGGGTTATTTACAGCAAGAAGTTTTTGAATGTAGTTTGGTTTATAGGTTTTAAGGGGACTAAAGGGAAACAGACAGAACCGTCAAGGAACCTCCGCTCCCTTCCCACTCCCCTTCCAAACTCCCTTGTGAAACTCCCTGTTAGTAGCCCCTGGTCACAAAGCCGGTGTGGTGTTTTAAATCCGTTTCTCTCCGCTGCTTTGTACCAACCGCTGCTTACGCTTGCTATGTTCAGGAGACTCTTGGTGGCTATACAGCTAGATGGTGTTAGTATCAGATCACTGGTCACAGGGTCCTGAAGGGAGGAAACGCAAGTGCACAAAACCCAGTCAGGCCTGCAGGGTGATGAGCAACTGGGATACACGGGTGCTGGTCACACAGGTCCCAGTGACAATCCCCTTCCCCCCTACAGGTGAGGGCAAATGGCTGAGCACCTGTAGGGGCTCTCAGAGATCAGGAAAGGGGCAGAAGAACTAGTCTTGACATTGTGACAGGTGCTGAGAGCTGTGGGGAGAGGGGGGGAAGGGAAGAGAGACATGAGGTTGGGTGAGGGGGAAGAGAAGGAATCCAGCTGTGGGGGAGGAGAGATGAGGAACATGGGCAAACAGCCAGATGAGCTCAGCTCCACCCTGTGCAGTTCTATGTGTAAGGAGACCAGCAGGAGCCCAGCTCCTCAAAGGGAGGCAGACATGGGGCAGAAATGGCAGTACATGAGCCAGGCGGTCGCTGCAGGCCATGGTGACAACAAGGCCAGCACAGCTTCGGGCTGCAGAGACAGAGTCAGGGCCGGAAGTGGACAGCCCCTTTCCACAGGACTCAGGAAGATGGTGGGCAGTTCCGGGAGCCCCAGCACCCAGCAGACACTGACAGATGGGAGGAAGCCCCCTGCAAAGCCAGGCAGCATGGGGAGCAGAGGCTAAGTCAGAGGATGGATCTGCAGCTAGTGAGGTGGCCAGGGGACAGGTAGCAGATGCCTGCAGGGTGTTAGCCCCATGGGCATGACCGGGAGTCCCTGAAGCAAGAGGTAGGCCGCTGTGCAGCCCTGAGCTTAACCTGCCGGGCTGGTGCTCAGCCAAAAAGCAGCAGAGGCAGGGCCTCCCCAAAGGGCGCATGGACAGAGTGCTTAGCTCTGCCCTGTAGATAGTGGAGCCAGACCCCTCCCCTGGGAAGGCCCAGCATGGGGGCCATGTGGGGGACAGACCCAGGACAGATTCATGCACTGTGGGCCTTGCCTTCTGGGTGAGCACTCCGGGGAACTCTGCTTCCCACCCCTGCAGACAGTGCTCTGCGGAGTGAGGGCCAAGGAGCACTGGGGGGCTGAGGAAGGACATGGGGGAGGGCACCTGGGGAAATCCCTAGGCTCCTTTAACTTTCTCCCCTCTAATGTTAAAAGCAGAAAACAGAAGCTTGATCTCTGTTACTGCTATGTCCATGCCCGCTGCAGCCTCCCCTGGACCCCACCCTGAATCACACTGCAATCTCCCCCTCTCTGGACCAGGGCTGCCCGGGGGGGCGGAATTTTCCCCAGGCCCCGCAGGGGCCCCCACGAGAGTTTTTCGGGGCCCCTGGAGCGGGGTCCTTCACTCGCTCCTGGGCCCCCGGAGCTTCTTCCACCCCGGGTCTTCGGCGGCGGGGGGTCCTTCTGCTCTGGGACCTGCCGCCAAAGTGCCGGGTCTTTGGCGGCAATTCGGCAGCGGGGGCTGCCCGCCACCGAAGACCCCAGGCCCCCTGAATCCTCTGGGCGGCCCTGCTCTGGATTGCACCCCCACCAGCCTCCGCGCACACTGCACCCTGCTGCAACCCCACCCCACCCCCCGAGTACACCCCACTTCGGTATCCATCTGCATCATCCCGCCCCCACAGTGCCAGTTCCCATCCCCCTTCATCTGTGGGAGATGGACTGACTACTGCAACTGGCCTCCCCAGGCACTCCCGTCACCCCCCGCCCCACCCCTGGGGGACGCACAGAGGAGAGCGGGGGCTGGGGAGGGAGGCAGCTGGCTCTCAGCAATCCTTGCTGGCTAATTATCTTTCCCTCATGGAGAAGAGCAAACCCTGGAGCTTTGCCTCTCTCAAGGCAGGGAGACCCTCAGGCCTGGCTGCTATAGCACAGTGCCGAGGCCTGCACCGGGGCAGGGTGGCCAATGCCAGCAGCCCTTTCCGCACTCCCTGGGCTACCATTCCTCCCCCACCCAAAGACTGGAGCAAAGTCCCCAGACAGGCAGGGCAGGGTGCCTGGTCTCTGGGAGAGCAAGGACCCTGCAGTGCTGTAGGGGAGCTGCAGATGGACAGAGATGGGTATCAGCTCAAACTCCGCTCACTGCCTGGGGGCGGGGTGGTGGGGGGTTACCCAGTCACCCCTTCTGAGCAGAGCAGCCTGAGACCTGGCCCCAGGGTGCCCTCGGAGGGCTTTGCCAGCCACGCAGTAGGGGGGCATCAGGACAGGAAGAGATTTGTCCACTTGCCCTTCTTTCCAGAATCCCAGCACCCAACCTCCGCTCATGCTGCCTTGACACCCACTTCTCCAGCTCTCTGACCCCTCTCATCTTATCCCCCCCAACCTCCTCACTCTCAGCTGAGTGCTGCCCTTTGGCTGCTGGGCTCCACCTGCCCTGCTCATCCCCCCCATCCCTGTCTGACAGCATCCCTCAGAGTCCTGCCGTGACCCCTCTTCTCCATCTGGGCCTACATCTTCTGATCCTACTCCTGAGCCAACGTTTCCCCCTCGCCATCCTCTCGGGAACCCGTCCCAGCTCACACGGAGGCACCCATCCCTCTACCCCCTCCTCCACTGACCTGTCTCCCCTGCAGAGCCGTGATCTCAGACCTGCCCAGCTCCCAGCCCTCATGTAAGGGCAGGGTCCCTATCTCTAAGGCACTATGCATGCCTGTGCGGCTAGAGTTCCTCACAGCCTGGCACCATGGGAGCCTGGCACAGCTGCACCCTGTAGCAATACACACTAACCTCTGTGGCACAAGCACATGAATGCCCAGGATGGGCGGATCAGAGACAAGGGCTTTTCCTTCGTATGACACCAAAGCCACAGCACTGACCAACACCCACCAGCCCCCACAGGGCCAGGAGCCACCCCAGGAGCAGCCAGGCAAGTCAGACACCGCAGTGCTGTCCAGGAAGACCCACCCTGCCAGCCTCACCTGCTCCCCCCATGGTCACTCTCAGCTCTTCCCCCACATTGGGGTCCCTCTGCTCCCTCAGAGGGCAGGCAGGTGATTGAAATGGCCCCAAAGGCCTCCCCAGCACAGAGTGGGCTGGCACCAAGCAGACTTAACCCTTCAGGATCCACTGCCTAGGCCCGGCCCAGCATAACCCCTGACTTCTAGCACTGGGGGGAGCTCCGAGCTGCTCTCCTTGCAAAGAGCCAATCTCGGGGCCCTACTGCCACACGCCATCTAGCTCTTCCCCAGGGCCTTTCCCTCCTTCGCCAAGGCAGCTCTACAAATAGCTCCATAACAGCACTGCTGGTCTAGCCGAGCCGTCCCCCGGGAGCTCTGACCGGAGGCTGCTGGGGATTCCCTATACGGGGAGAGGGAGAAGGGCTGTCGCAGTGTCAGGCACTGCACATGCTGACCCCTTACTCTCCTGCAAGTTCCCAAGAACAGGGGCACTACACCTGCCCTGAGACACAGCCCTCAGTGGGGTGGACACAGCCCTGCTACAGCCAGCCCACAGGCTCTCTGGGGGTCACCTACACCTATGTGGCTCAGTGGAGAATTGAGGGGAACGCAAGGGGATCCTGGCTGGTGGGAATTTGGTATGTGGCCCATCATTCATGCTGCCTTTCCTGTCTCAGAACCACCTCTTCCTCCCATAACTGGACACTGCTGGAAAAGAGGCTGGAGGGGTCTTAGGTCTAGGGATCGGTCCCAGGGAGGAGGAAAGAGATGGTTGGCTGACCAGGGCACCAGGTTAAGTGGCGGGCTGGAGACAGAGAGAGGCAGCTGCTCCCAGGCCTGGATCCTCATTGAAGCAGACAGGTAGAGCTGCACACGGGAAGCAGCCCTGCACACACACGTCTGCTCTCATTAACAGAGGAGTTTGTCTCCATCAGCTCTGAGTGGGCTCAGAGGCCTGGCCAAAACTGCCTTCCACCTGCTGTGCCAAAGCAATTCCCCAGGAGCCAGCGCTGGTGAGGAGAGGAGGACACGGGCACGGTGGGAGGGGCGGGCAGGCCAGGCTGGGGCGGGCATGCTGACAGGGCAGGCGGAGCTACCCGCTGCCTTGGAACAGCAGCACCACACAGGCACTCACAGCCCCTTCCTACGCTCCTGTGCCTGGGGAGGAGGAGCTGTTCACATCCTCCAAGCACCCCTTGCCTGCCCTGGGACGCTAGAGTGCACAGACTCAGGCCAGGCCCCGGCCCCTGCTTTGGCAGCACAAACAGCCCTGAGAATGCCCCTGCCTCGGCACAACAGCAGCTCCCCTGACACTCTGTGCCTATCCCGCAGCAATTCCACCTGTCAGAATGGCCCTGGCTGACCCATTCCCTCACTGGCCTCGAGCGCCTCCACTCTCATACTGTACCCAGCCTGCCTGCCCTGCACGGCTGGGAATGTGGGTAAAGCCAGGGAGCCTGCAGGCCTAGTGCCTGGGCCCAAGCTGCCCAGAATCCCAGCTCTGTGCTGCTCAGAGGATGGACAGACGGGTGGGGCGGTGCCAGGCAGGTCATTTCGTAAGAGGGCCCCCTTTCTGTCTGCCCCTGGAGCCGCCATAGAACAAATTCATTCGAGTCTAAGTCTCCCTGCTAACTCAGAGGCCTCAGCAAGAGCGCAAACCCCCAGGGTGCCCTCTGCTGGCTTTCAGGCCTAGTCCGTGACCTCCCTCCCTCCTTCAGCCCAAGAAAGGAAAGGGGGGCAGCCTGATTAAGGGGGTGCTGTAGGGGCCAACAGCACAGAGAAGCAGCCCAGGCAGCATCCGCAGTGACTCCTGGCCCCAGTCTGCCTGGTCCATGAGATTCAGCCCCTCCATATCAGGTGCTGAGGTCTGGGTCTGTTCACCTCCAGATCAGAGCCCACGCTCTGGAAAGTCTCTAAAGGGGACTGATCTGAAGCAGGTGGCGACAGAGGAAAGGTCTTGCCAGGCCCCCTCGTATGGTAGAGAGAGGCCCAGGAGGGAGGCCTAAGGCCTCAGTGAGACACAGGGGAGCAGGGAGAGGGTGAAGGTTCCTGAGGGCTGTCTGAGGCAGTGGCCTGGGCACCAAGGGCACAGGCCCAGAGAACTGTCAGTTAGAAGGGAAGTCAGAGAGAGGTACCCCAGAAGAAAAAGGGGCCTGGGGGTACTGCTTGATGTCAGCTTCCTTCTGCGCTCACCTGACCCATCTGAGTTGGGCTGAGGCCAAGCGAGAGGCAGGGGGACAGCTGATGCATGTGTGCTGGGGCAGCAAGCTGGGCACTTTCTCTTTTCACATTCACAGAAATGTAGGGCTGGATCTGTTCTTAAAAACCTCCATTGATGGCGATGTCACAACCTCCCTTAGAAGCCTGTTCCAGAGCTCAACTGCCCTGAGAGTTAGAAAGATTTTCCTAATAGCTAACCTAACTATTCCTAGCTGCAGCTGAAGTCCATTCCTTCTTGTCCTGCTGCCAGTGGACATGGAGAACAACTGATCGCTGTCCTCTTTATAGCAGCCCTTAACATATTGAAAGACTGGTATTGGGTTCCCCCTCAGTTGTCTTTTCTCAAGAACAAACAGGCCCAGTTTTTTAACCTCTCCTCATAGGTCAGGTTTTCCAAACTTTTGATCATTTTTGTTCGTCTCCTCTGGAGTCTCTTCAATTTGTCCCCATCTTTCCTAACGTGCGGTGCCCACAGCTGGACAAAGCGCTCCAGCTGAGGCTACCAACAGTGCCAAACAGGACAGTGACCTCCTCTTCCTTACGTACAACACTCCAGAGTGATATTAGCCTTTTTCGCAACTGCAGCATATTGACTAATATTCAGTTTGTAGTCCACTATATCCCCCAGATACTTTTCAGCAATACTACTAACTAGCACGTTATTCGCCATTTTGTAGTCGTGCATTTGATTTTTCCTTCCTAAGTGAAGTACTTTGCATTTGTTGATTTCAGAACAATTCTTCAATTTGTCAAAGCTGTTTTGAATTCTAATCCTGTCCTACAAAGTGCTTGCAACCCCTCCCAGCTTGATGTCATCAGCACATTTTATAAGCATTTTCTTCACTTCAAGTCATTAATGAAAATATTAATGACCTAGTACTGGACCTAGTACTGACCCTTGCAGGAGCCCACTTGACACACCCTCCCAGTCCGACGACAAACCATGGATAACTACCCTTTGAGTGTGGGCTTTCAACCAGCTGTGCACTCGCCTTTCGGTAACTTCACCCAAACCACATTTCCCCAGTTTGCTTATGAGAATGTCATGTGGGACTGTGTCAAAAGCCTTACTAAAAATCAAGGTATATATCACGTCTACTGCTTCCCTCCCATTCACTAGACCAGGAACCCTGTCAAAGAAGGAAATTAGGCTGGTTTGGCATGGTTTGTTCTTCCTTCTAGTTTATCAACGTCCCTGTGAGCCCAACAGTGCAGTCAGTGGGGGAGGGGCCGGGGGAGGTATCTCTGCAAGGGGCCAAGGCACCTTTGTGCACAGCCCCAAAATCACATGGATGGTGACTAACCACACTGCAAACCTGTGCCCATGACCCCTTCCCAGGTCTCTGCTCCCTTTGGGTTTGTGGCCTTGGAAAAGGAAGGCTCCCATAGGGGCTTTTCTCCTTTGAGCACCCGCTTCTGACTTGCCCAATTGGGAGGGGGGCGGGGAGTTACCTGAATTACGATCCCTTTTCTTCCTGGTAGGGAGCTACTGCCATCTCCACATTCCATGGCACCCTGGGCTGCTCTCTGTAGGGCAGCATTTCGTGCCTGTGCCCAGTCTCCTGCTCTCCCTCTAGGGGATGTGGCTGCTTGCTGCATTTCTTCATCACCGAGCACAACAGGCCTGCCAGGTAGTGGGGCCTGTGAACAAAAGAGGCGCTGGGTCCCTCCCTGATGTTCAGAAGAGGCTCCAGGAGGGGAACAGAAACATAATCAGAGGGAGTAAGACAGACAGCAGGAGCGAAGGAGGCCTAACTAGCCACAAACAAGAGTCACCCCAAGGGGCAGAAGAAACCAACAAGGGAAGCACAGAGGGCAGTGTGTGACCTGAGCTTGCTGCACTGTGAGCAAGTAGAAGAAACTGGGGGGCCCCTTGGACTCCTATAGCAGGGGAGAGAATGGAGGGTAAGTGGTCTCCATCAGACCTGGTCTCTAGGGTTTGTCCTGGCTAGGTGTGTTGGGGAGACGTGGTAGCTAACACGGGTTGATACACAGGTGAGGTGGTAGAGCTGAAGCCTACACTCCAGGCTTCCTGGCCCAGCTAGTCGCAAACAGAGTCAGCTAAGAGGGGAGTTTTGGAGGGAGTGTGAGTGGCTTTCCCTCCAGGTTCAGCATTACATGAGATGCCACGATGGCCAGTGACAGAACCTTGGTGATGACTTGCAATGGAAGTGCCATGTTCTCTTTCCTACCAGAAGATAGAAGGGATTTCCTGTGCATGAATGCAAGTTGGTGGCTGAGCTGCAGAAAAAGATTCTTGGATTGGAGGAGCAAGTTGAGATGCTACTAAGAATCAAAAAGGCTGCAAAGTTCCTAGACTGCCAGGTTTGGGAAACATCAGTACCTCAGGTTCAAGGGAGAAAAGAGCTGGCCACAAAGGAATCGGTGAGAGAGGGAGTAAGAGAGGGTGTCTGGCAGTTGTAACCACCAGAGGAGAGGTGTCATGACAGTATTTTACACTGTTAGAGACAGATGAAGATCAGCCAACTGTGGCCACCAGAGAGAAAAGAAGCAGGAGGAATTTCACACAGTTAGAAGTTTCATATTGACTGCCAGAGGCTGGCACTGGATGATGGCGGTGGATCATGCAATAATAGCCCTGTTCTGTTCATTCCCTTGAAGCACCTGGTATTGGCCACTTTTGAAAGAGAGGATACTGGGCTAGAAACCCACTGGTCTGACTCAGTATGGCTGTTCGTATATTCTTATACCAAGTTCTCAATGTGGAAACTATGGAAGATCTCTCTTAAGATCCAGCAGTCCCAAAGGAATGGAAAGATGTACAGGACACACCTGGGTATGGCAACTTGGCCCAACCTGCAAAACATGAAGCTTACCTGCAAAGAGTTTTCCAACCATCCAAAGAAGATGGACTATCCTTGTTGGAGATTCAATACCCAGAAGAATCAGAAAAACATTCTGTAAAGGACAGGTGGACAAACTGGACAGCGTGCTCCCTTTCCAGGGCCAAGACATGAGACTTCATTCTAAGACTGGATAGTCTTCTGAAGTCTGTGTGGAAGGATCCACTGGTGATGATTCATAGTGGCACTAACAACACTCCATCCCGGGATATCTCACACACCGTAGATGACTTCAGGGAACTTGGAAGCAAGCTGAAGAAATGTCCAAGCGATCTTCTCTGAGAGCCTTCCTGTTCCACAAACAAAGGAAGACAGAAAATTCTGGAAGTGAATCACTGGCTAGGTAAGTGGTGGAGGGCTTTAGTTTTGTGGAACACTGGTCCACTTCTATGGAAAAATGGGGATGTATAATTTGGATGGTCTCCACCTCAGTAGAAGGGGAACCAATCTCCTTGGAAACAGGCTGGCTAAAGTTTTTGGGGTGTGTGTGTTAAACTAATAGCAAAAGGGAAGGGTAAAAAGAGGGAAGATATGAGCACTCAGCAGAAAATGAGAGGTTGAGAATAAATTAATCAAGGAACTAAAGGACATGAAGAGAAGAAAATATTAAATTACCTATACACCAATGCTAAGAGCCTGAGTAACACACAAAAGGAACTGGAATTACTAGTTTATACGCATAAATTCGATGTTGTTGGTATTACTGAAAACTGATGGGATGATTCACACAATTGGAATGTTACAATCAAGGTTATAACCTATTTAGGAAAGATGGAGTGGGCAAAAGGGGAAGGGGAATGGCACTCTATGTCAGAAATGGCATTACCTGCTTCCGAGTCACTGATAAGCATTCAAGATCACTTTCTTTATGTCCTAACAGCTATAGCACAAGATGGGGTATTAGTTGGTGTCTGCTACAGACCATCATATGACCAACAGAATGACCACCGCCTTATGCATCTATCTATATGTGCAGGGGGAAAAAAACGTGTGTGATCATGGGGGACTTCAATGTGAGTGACGTACGCTGGAGGTCTCATGACATCAGGACTAAAAAGATCCTTGGAATATCTAAACATTATCAATGACAATTTCCTAATTAAAAAACTTTTGCAGCCAACAGGGGGGAATTCTGTATTAGACCTTGTCCTAACAGATAAAGATCACAGAACTAAAAGTTAATGGTAGCATAGGTACAAGTGATCATATTTTGATCACATCTATACTGTGCAAGCAGAATGAAGTCCAGACCAATTATTTGGCCTTGGGGATGAGGAAATAGCAGGGGTAGAACCCCTTGCCCCTGAACTCCTGCGGAACCTCCTCTATTGCCCCTAGAGTGAGGAGCGATTGCACCTCCTGCAAGAGGAGTTGCTCGTGAGAAGGGTCCCAGAAGAGGGATGGGGAAGAGGGGTGAGAGGGTGGGAGGGAACAGAACTGGATTCACAAAGAGGGGTAAGGATCTGAGACTGAAACTGATGCTCCGTCCTTGGGCGCGTCTTCAAAAGTTTGGCTTTGGGCCCAGGGGCTGTTTGGCCGAACCCTGGCCTTGGCCTGAGGACTGACGGGTGCCTCCTATTATTTCTGCCCCGTCTCCTTGACGAGTCTCACCTAGGAGCCCAGAATAGAAGTGGGATGGGTCCTGAGGCTTAAAAGGCTCTCTTTGAGGTGCAGGGGTGTAGATCATAGAATCATATCATAGAATCATAGAATCTCAGGGTTGGAAGGGACCTCAGGAGGTATCTAGTCCAACCCCCTGCTCAAAGCAGGATCAAACCCAACTAAATCATCCCAGCCAGGGCTTTGTCAAGCCTGACCTTAAAAACCTCTAAGGAAGGAGATTCCACCACCTCCCTAGGTAACCCATTCCAGTGCTTCACCACCCTCCTAGTGAAAAAGTTTTTCCTAATGTCCAACCTCCGTCCTCAAAGACTTCAAAGTCGCCCGCGAGTCCTTAAGGATGTGCAGGTGAGAGTCCATATTTTGGCCAAACAGGCCCACACAGTCAAAGGGGAGATCCTGTATTGTGTTCTGGACCTCAGGTGATATCCTCAAGACCCAGAGCCACGCACTGCGCCTCATTGTAATAGCGGTGGCCATGGTCCGCATCGCCGAGTCCACCACGTCTAACACGGCCTGGAGGGAGGTTCTGGAGACCACCCTGCCCTCCTCAAAGAGGCGCTAAGGTCCTTGCACGAGTCAGCCGAGAGTAACTCCTGGAATTTTGCCAACGAGCTCCAAGAGCTGAAAGCATAGTGACTGAGTACCGCTTACTGGCTGGCCACTCAAAGCTGGAGCCTCCCAGTTGAGTAGACCTTCCGGCTGAAAAGGCCGCTCTTTGTTGTTTGCAGCATCGACCATCAGAGTCCCCGGTTGGAGGTGGGTGAAAAGGTGTTCGTACCCTTTCTGCGGCACAAAATATCGGCTTTCCACCCCTTTAATGGAGGGTGGTATCGAGACCAGGGTCTGCCAGAGCACCTTAGTGGTGTTTTGGATCATTCTTATGAGGGGCAAGGCCACCCCAGAAGGACCCTCAGGGGCAAGGATATCGGCCATTGAGTCACACTCCTCCGCCTGGAGATTGAGATTAAGGGTCATCCTCCTAAGAAGGTCCTGGTGTCCCCTGGTGTCCATTGCCGGTAGGGTGGTGGTGGTGCCTGCCACTACCTCATCTGGCAAGGAGGAGAAGGCCCCTAGGACAGTGTCTTCCTGCCCTTCTGGCTCTCTGGAGGCCGGGTCAGGTACCTCTGAGCCTCCCATGACTGGAGGTGGCTCTAGTGTCACAGATGGTGCTGGTTCGGGTGCTGTGCCTGAGCATGACAGCCCAGAGTCCCTGTCTTGTGCGGGATCCTCAGGAGCCCTGGGGGTGTGGTGAGCCAGCAATGTTGCTGGGGGGGGGGCACGGGGTGCAGATGCCACCGATACCAGCCTGGAGCCCTGAGTCTGGTGGTAGGCCCAGGGAATCGAAAAGGGCCATTAGACTGGGCCCTGCCACTGGGGTAGCCAGGCAACCGCTGATGCCGACGATTCCACTGGTCTGCAGTGCCAGAAGCGGTAGTGGCTGCATTGAGAGACCGAAGACTCAGCTTCTGACTCGGACGAGTAGTCTGTGCCCAAGCAGAGCCGGACGGTGCTGGGGAGATGGTGAGCGGCGCCGTAACATCATAGGCTTGCCACGATGATGAACCAGAGGCGGTGCTGCCATTTGTGCCGCAAAGGGTGCCAGAGCCACAGGCAGTGCCAGGCTAGACGTTGAAGCCGGTGCTGCTGACAGTGCCTGGCTTGTGGTGCCGGGGCCCGCACCTGCGTGGCAGGGGACTGCGCTGTCATGGCAATGAGGTCTCACACTGCCTTGTAGGTGTCCAGCATGGAGAGAAGGTCGAGCTCTTCCTCCAGATCCTCCCGAGTTGGGGAGTCTATCAGCACTGGACTTGACGGGCCTCCCGTTGGGGCTGGAATCAACGGTGCTGGGTCTTGAGGCCCAGACCATGGGTGTCCCGCCGGGGGACGCACCTCGCTGGAGTCCCCTCGCGGCTTCTTGATGGGGGAACGACCCCGTTCACCTTCTTTTTCTTAAGCGACACCAGGGACTGTGAGTGGTGCCTCCTGGTAGCACTGGCCTTATGAGCTGGGAGCGGCACCGGAGGTCCTTGGAGGAGTCTTTCCTCGGTGCTGGGACATCCCACACTGAGGCCAGGGTGCTGCACACCGATGATGCTGGTGCCGTTTCCACTGCTGGCTGTGGGCAGAGGGCCAACTCCATCAGGAGGAGCTTCAAACAATAGTCCCGCTCTCTCTTAATCCTGGGTCTGAAGCTCCTGCAAATTGGGCATTTATCTGTCTCATGGCCCTCTCCTAAGCACTTGAGACAGGCAGTGTGCGGATCACTTGTGGGCATAGGTTTCACACACCTCTCGCACGCCTTAAACCCCTGCAACCGAGGCATGCCCCAGTGCCTGGGGAAACTAGGGCGGAGGGAAAGCCCCCAAAGTAAGCCCAACTAATCTAGAAACTAATATATAACGAACTAACAGGTATGTACAACTAGAAAATGGGAACCACCAGGTAGGCACTTGCGAATGCAAGAGACTGAGCTGCTCCAAAGACCGTCACTGGTGGCAAGAAGGAACTGAGCAGCCGGAGGGTTGGCAGGGACCTATATACACTGCCATAAAGGTGCCACTCCAGGGGTCTCCACAGCCGACCCGACAGGTACCACTAAGGAAAAACCTTCTGACTGTGCACGCGGCACACACACGCCTATTGGAATGGACATGCGCAATCACTCGAAGAAGAAACAGGGAAGCTCAAGTAGGAGTAGAGAGGTTATCTTATCTCTGTATTTGGCACTGCTGCAACCACTACTGGAATATCGTGTCCACGTCTGGTGCTCACAATTCAAGAGGATGTTGATAAATTGGAGTGGGCTCAGAGATGAGTCATGAGAATGATTAAAGGATTAGAAAACATGCCTTATAGTGACATCACACATCCCAATATTAAGTGGTACCAGAACATCCCGATGTCAAGGATGGTTCAAAAACATTCCCCAAGAGCAACAGGAACACACTGACCCCTCCTAAAAGATAAGGTCAGAATGACAGTACGTAATAGAGATGTTTTGATTGAACCAACATGTACAAGATGGTAATTAGCCACGTCAGAAGGCAGTGACTAACTATGTCAGAGGCAGTATGTAACTTGTTTGTATCAAGGTATACAAAGATAATCAAGAGAGTATCTTTGTTAGCTGAGGGGGGAATGAAAAGTCTCACCATTCACTGAACCATGTCCATTGTCACGGGCATACCTGTCTTAGTATCCTTGTAGTCTGCCAGGTGCTATTACTGTACTTTGTCGACAATAAACCTGGCCTGGTGCCTTCTTACCTTAACAGATCTTGTGGTCGTTGGGTGGTTCACTCAAGGTCTGCTATGCTGTCTGTCTGCGCAGAGCTGGGACAGAACACAGGAAGAACACACACACACACAGCCAAACATCTGACCACAGTTCTTTCTGTCCTTAGATTCTATCTTGAAAGTCTACATGAGGTCTAGAATGTGTTAGCTGCCACACCTCACCTCCTTCCTCGATACCTTTTATCCTCACCAGGACAAACCCTAGCAGGTTCGGGACCCTGGATGTGCAGGCATCTTGATCCCACCAGTGGAAGTGTGCAGGGACCATTTGTTCTCTGTGTATCGGTAACAAGGCACTGCTGCTTAAAGGGCAGCTCTGAATCACTATCCAAACCCTCCTCCCAACTAGTGAACACAGGGAGAGAACAACCTGGGAAAAACAGGCAAGCAAGAGATGAGATACCTATTTCCCACACCAACCTGATGAGGCTGAACAATGTACTTATTTAGGAGCAGGAAAGGTGCAGACAATAGTTCTTGAGATCTGATGTGTATAGTTCACCTGGCCCTGTATGGGAGTAGTTCAGGGCAAGATCTGTGGGAATGCAGGGGAATCGGGAGTGGGAGCATGCTAGGGTCATGGGGCTCAGACTCTGAATACGCACATCTGCGTGCGCGCACACACACACACACCCCTTTCGCAAAGTAAGCTCTCTGTATTTGTCTGAGGACGTCTGCCATACAGGGTTTCATCTGGTATAAATAAAGTACAAAATCTTACAATGTCTTAATCATTATTTTAACAAAAATACTAAAAACTTAGTAAAAACTGAAACCAAAGGGGGAGGGGAGACTACCAATCACACGGGATCTCCATAAACCTTTGTAGAAACCGGAGTAAAAACATTTTCTCTGTATGATAAAAATCACTCCCTCCCCTCCAAGAAGGGCAGCTGCAGAACACGGCGTCTGTGCAGGTGTCCCAGGGACAGAGGGGTTGGGAACAGCCCCCACTGGGGGAGGCTGTATCCAGTCCACAGTGATGTCTCCCTCTGGATTGGGCCCAAGTGCCATGGCTCAGTAGCGTCCAAATGGGTTGCTGTTCTGCTGTGGCTGTGTATCTGTTCAGATCAAACACAAAGTTAGACAATCACAGGATTCTGGTCCAGTTAGGAGATGCCTATCAGCTCTGCAATTCAGAGTCTGATTGTGAAGCGGAGGGGCTAGGTAGGCAAGAGAAGGGGGCTACCCAGGTCTTAGTCTGGGACACTACACTTGTGTATCACTTGTGGCACTTGATGCTCTGCTCAAATGCCAGACACTCTGGTGCCAGCTCCTGGGGCTTAGGATAGCAGTACTATCAAAATTCCACATGCTTCTGGAAAGGTGGGGATAAAGTCTGCCAAACCCAGATCTCTACGCCTCTTCTGCTCAGCTCCACACCGCTCCTTGGTGTGAAATAGGTGTGGACCAATATGGCACTGAAAGGGAGTGGGTAGCTGCCTAGGTGATGAGGTTGGAAGCTGAATTATCCTCTGGGCTTTTCTCTTTTAAACAGAACACCCGTAACCCCTAGTTCTGTGCAGCACCCCTGCCACACAGAAACCCAAACACTGCTACCGGCACCAGGTGGGTGCACAGCATGAGCTGCGCTGGGCCAGCTAACTACCCTGGAGTTCCCATCAATCATATAACCTGAAGAAAACTTAGGAACATCAGCTAGTGCAGAATTCAGAGACTCACATCAACCAGGAGCATGTCATCAGTGCTCACAGACCACACTGGTTCCCACTTACTATCCAGGTACAAATCCAGGTGCTGGTTTCAAGATCTATCTGGCTTGAGAGCAGGCTACCTTAGAGATCTGCCTCTCCTTAAACTCCAGCCCAACTCGGATACCCTTGCTGATCATCTTTAGATGCAGAGCCAGACTTCTATGACTTGTTGGTTTAATGTTACCTGGTGAGTGGGAGCATTCAGAGTCCGTCATTCCATTACAAAATGCAGCCATACAGCATGCTCCCGGACAGGCCCTCAGCAGGGCAAACCCAGCCCCAACCCCACACTGGGAAAGCCTGCTGGTCACAGGGGCGTTGGAGAGATGTTTTTTCCCCCCCTCTACAAGGGTTTTAGTCAAATTCACTGCTCATGAATGACCAAGGCTCATGAGACTTGGAGGAAGGAGGTGGAATGGGGGCGGGAAGGGGCATGGACTTTGGGGAAAGGTTGGAATGGGGGCGGGGTGAGGGCAGGGGCAGGGTCGAGCACCCACCAGAAACAGTGGAAGTCGGTGCCTATGCTGATGGATAGCATTAATGTTGGCTGTTATTTAGCGTGGACTCTTCTAGAGGCTGATTGTAAATGCACTTTTTACATAGGAAAGATAAAACATGACTTCTGCAGTGGCATAAGTGTTCCTGGTGCTTTTCAGACAAAGAAAGTCACAGGCCCTGTCCTGTGAAGTGCACATTCTAGGGATCTATGTAAAGAAATCCAATCAACCAAGTCCACACAAGACTACCACGTGGCTGGTACTGAGCACTGCCAGATTTCAACCTGGAACCTAGAAGTGAAAGGCTCCATAACTCAATCAGGCAACCAGTTATGTCATGATACAGGGTGGAAATGGTGGCCTAGACGGGAAAAGGACCATTTACCCCAGTCACCAACCACCCTGCGCCTCCGAATTCTTTTTCTTGACTGTCACTATGGCTCTCAACACCTTGGAGAAACTCTGCAATCTCACTTGCATCTCACTGGCTCGGTGTAGAATGCAGCCCCAGTGAAGCATATACAAGCACCGGAAGGAATATGTAATAGCCCATAAAGGAATATCTAATAGTCCCTGCAGTCTCAGCCTCATAAGGAAAAGAACGCTGGGATGCAAAGGAAGAATTTAGTAGGAGCCGGAATCCAATTTTAAATTGTATTTAGAAAACTGCAAAGTGATGGCATCACTGTGTTGGATGGTTTTGCTGCACTGAGATGTGGTCATTGGGGCAGGGTTCAATGCACCTAGGCACAGCCATGGCTGGGCTGCATCCTGGGAAGTAAGGCAGCATATGTTTGCATACAGCATTCCTTTGGGGAGGGCTCTGGCTTGGGTGTTTAACAGTTTAATTGCCAGTTTTATAATATAAAATTACTGACGTGATCCCTACAACAGCAGGGTGGCCTGGAGGGATACACTGCCCTGCTAGGGCTCAGGCAGCATCCCACATGGCAGTGCTCAATAAAAAAAGTCTCTCACTGACCATGTCCTGAATAAAGCATCTCCCTGGCTGCCCCATCAGGCACGAGGTCCAGAATTTATACTCCCGTTGAGATCGTTGGGAGCCAGCAACGACGGAGGCAGTGGCACTGACACAGTGGTACATCCAGAAAAGCAGACCTGACACGTTTGGGAGAGCTGCCCGACAGCCTCCTTAGACACTGCTGCCCTGACCCCTCTGTCTGCAGCAGGTCTAGAAGGCTGCTCACTTGGTTGGTAGTACTGTATGCTCCTCTCTCTGCCTGCTATGGTCATATGAACATAGGACTGGCTATACTGGGTCAGACCAATGGTCCATCTAGCCAAGTATCCTGTCTTCTGAAAGTGGCCAGTGCCAGATGCTTCAGAGGGAATGAACAGAACAGGGCAGTTAATGCATGATCCAAACTCAGCTTCTGTCAGTCAGAGGCTTAGGGACACCCAGACATGGGGTTGCATCTCTGACCATCTTGGCTAATAGCCATTGATGGACCTGTCCGCCATTAACTTACCTAATTCTTTTTTGAACTCTGTTATAGTTTTGGCCTTCACAACATCCCCTGGCAATGAGTTCCACAGGGTGGCTGTGCTTTGAGTGAAGAAGTACTTCCTTATGTTTGTTTTAAACCTGCAGCCTATTAATTTTATTGGGTGACCCCTGGTTCTTATGTTATGTGAAGGGATAAATAATACTTCCTTAATCACTTTCTCCACACCATTCATGATTTTATAGTCCTCTATCATATCCCCACCCTTAATCGTCTCTTTTCCAAGCTGAACAGTCCTAGTCTTTTTAATCTCTCCTCATGTGGAAGCTATTCCATACCCATAATGGTTTCTATTGCCTCTCTATCCTTTTTCCATTTCTAATACATCTTTTTTGAGATGGGGCAACCAGATCTGCAGACAGTATTTAAGGTGTGGGAGTACCATGGATCTATATAGTGGCATTATGATATTTACTGTTTTACTAGCTATCCCTTTCTTAATGGTTCCATTCTGTTTGCTTTTCTGACCACCAGTGCACTTTGAGCAGATGTTTTCAGAGCACTATCCACAATGACTCCAGGATCTCTTTCTTGAGTGGTAACAGCTAATTTAGACTCCATCATTTGGTATGAATAGTTGGGATTATGTTTTTCAATGTGCATTACTTTGCATTTATCAACAATAAATTTCATCTGCCATTTTCTTGCCCAGTCATCAGTTTTATGAGATTCCCTTTGTAACTCTTTGCAGTCTGCCTGGGACTTAAATCATCTGAAAACGTGGCCACCTCACTGTTTACCCCTTTTTCCAGATTATTTATGACTATGTTGAATGGGACTGGTCCCAGTAAAGATCCCTGGAGGACACCATTATTTACCCCTTTCCATTCTGAAAACTGACCATTTATCTCTACACTTTATTTAGTGTCTTTTAACCAGTTACTGACCCATGAGAGAACCTTCCCTCTTATCCCATGGCAGCTTACTTTGCTTAAGAGCTTTTGGTGAGGGACCTTGTCAAAGGCTTTCCAAAAGTCTAAGTACACTCTGTCCACTGGATCACCCTTGTCCACGTTTGTTGATCCCCTCAAAGAATTCTAATAGATTGGTGAGGCATGATTTCCCTTTACAAAGTCATGTTGGCTCTTCCCCAACAGTCTGTGTTCACAGAGAGATGATGTGTAAAGAGGCAGAGAAGCCTGGGCTTGCCCTCCCCTTGCTATCGCTTTACACCAGGGCCTGTTCTATGGAGAAAGACACTTTGGATGGGGCAGGGAGAAGAGGTAAGAAAAACGAAGAGTGCTAATTTCTTACTAGAGAGTTGCTGCTGAAGCTGTCGGACCAGGGCAGCTGTTTGCTGCTGCTGCTGTGTCTGCTGGAGACCCTGGCGCTGGAACTAGAGAGAGAGAAACATGATTAACAAGTGCCACTAGGCTGGTGGGGACTCAGCGGTCACACAAGCAGCCAGCAAATGCTCCCTGTGTTAGGCAGCAGCTAGCGGGGTGGAGAAGGAGAGTGCTGCAGGGAGCAGGTAGGAGGATCTATGAATGGTTGGGCTGTGATGAATGACTCTTCCCCTCTAGCTCTGTGACACACTTACAATGGGCTGTTGAGGAGGAAGAGTCTGCATCCCCAGGCCAGGAGGCTGGCCCTGGGCTTGTGGCTGAGGGACTGTGGACACCTGTGGCTGTTGCTGTGGTGGTGCCTGTTGCTGCTGTTGCTGTTGCTGCTGCTGCTGTTGCTGCTGTTGTTGCTGCTGCTGTTGTTGCTGCTGCTGAAAAAGAAGCAGCAGAAGAGACCATTAGGGATGTGTCATGGGGAGGGCTATACAATAAGACAGGCAGCCTAGGGAATATTACAGGGAAAAATCTGTGATTCAATAAACAAACAGTGACCTTCCCTGGCTGCCCCTCAACCTAACCATTTGATGTGGTTTTCTTATAGGTGCCATGGCAGAAGTGACTTCCCTCAAGTCACAGAGAATCTGTGGCAGGGCTCAGAACAGAGCCTAGATCATCCAAATCCCTGTGTCCTGCGCCTTAACCATAAGGCCAGCTGTCCTCTCTACAAGGCTTGTGGTGGCACCTGACATGGTCCAGCACAGGAAGTTAGTTGTGTCTATGCTGTCTGTGACGTCACAATCAAAGAGTCACGCTCGAATGGACTTTATTGATGGTGATGTTTGGGAAAAGTCTGGACCCGCTTTTTTTCTTTAATTGAAAAAGCAAAGAACAAAATAAAAGGGTAAACATGCATGCTATGTTGTGTGCATGAAGAAATGACTCACCTTGTGCAGTAACGATGGTTCTTCGAGATGTGTGTCCCTACGGTGATCCACTGTAGGTGTGTCTGCGTCCCTGCGCTGCTGATCGGAGAGCAGTGTCCATTCAGCCTGCGCATGCACTGCCTCACCCCCTCATGCCCTGCCACGAGGCTAACCAGTGTTGCTCAGGTGAACCCCTCCTCAGTTCCTTCTCTACTGCAAAGTGAATGATGAAAACTCCGAAGTAGAAGGGAGGAGAGTGGGTCGTGGAGCACCCATAGGGACACACATCTGCACAAGGTGAGTAACTTCTTCTAGTAGTGTTCCTATGGTTGCTCCATTGTAGGTGACTCCCGAGCAGTATCCCCTACTGGAGGCTGTGGCTTTGGAGTCGAGTCTCTGATGGATGACAGTACCATGGTGCCAAATCTGGCGTCTGCAGCAGAGTCCCCAAGGATGGCATAATGTTCAGCAAATGTATGTGCAGATGCCAAGGTAACTGCTCTGTAGATTTCTGATACTAGGGATACCCTTGGAGAAGGCAACTGAAGAGGAAACCGATCTCACAGAATGTGAGAGATTGTAGATGGGGTGCCAAACTGCACATCTGATAACAGAGTTTGATAGTTTGAGACCCATTTAGAGAATTTTTGAGCTGAAATTGCTATGCCCTCTAGCCCTGTCCATGACGGAGAGGAAGAGTCTTGGAGATTTTCTAAAAACTCTTGTCCTGTCCAAATAATAGACCACGGCTCTCCTTACATCGAGTGTATGGAGGATGAACTGGCCTATTATGCTGGTGAGGCTTGGGTTAAAAGGTTGGAAGGTGAATGAGTTGGTTCACGTGAAATGTGGAAGTCACCTTGGGAGTGAACTTCGGATGTGGTCTAAGCAAGACTTTGTCAGGGAAGAACACTGTGAAGGGGAAATGCGCCATAAAGGTTGCTATCTCCCCTATCCTTCTTGCCAAGGTAATGGTGATAAAGAATGCCGTCTGTGACACTGCACCCCATATTCTTCATAGTGATATTATTATGATATGGTTATAGCATAATTATGATGCATTTTATGCAAGATAAGTCATGTGAGGTGTCATTGGAAAAGGTATGATTTGCTTAATATGACTGTTCTATTTGTATGCGTGTATCATTTTTGTATCTGAAGTTATTAATGTGGACTATGTATCTACATTTCAAATGTAGTTACACCTGGGTAACACCCACTAGACAAGATGCTTTCAGTCTAGAAAGCTGGTTGGAAAGGGCCTATTCAGGTGAATGTGCCATTAAGGAGAGCAATAGGCATTAAGAGAAGCTTATCTCCCACCTGGTGAGCCTTACTGAGAACACAGACAGCCTGTGAGTGATGGCTGCTATGACTATACAAGGACATGTGACCAGGCCCCATGATGCTGGTCTCCATCTTGGGATGTCAGTATTTTTCCACGGACTGGTCTGGGAACCAAGCTTTGGAAGAAAGGGTTCCCACCATATGCAAAAGCTATATGGGGCAGGAAGTGACATCATCTGGAGTTCTTCACTCCCCACACAGGAAGATTCCTGGAAATATCTGAGGAACAAAGACTGAACTGGAGGAAGTACTGGACCGAGACTAAAGGGATTTCTAGCCTTTGTATGAAACACCTGGGGATTCCAAGCTGTAAAGCAAGTGCAACTTGCCCCTTAAGACCCTGCAACCTGCTTGTATCATCTCTTAGGGTGAGAATCTGCTAATTCATATCCAATCTATTTAGTATATTAAGCTTAATTTGTGTTTTTTGTTTATTGCTAGGTAATCTGCTTTGATCTATATCTTTGACCATATCGGTGCACATAACAAAATTCATTCTGTACATGTGTGGGAAAAATTAGAAGGAACACTGTTTAGGACTACAGGTAGAGTGGCTGCATCCAGGGTAACTCTTTTGAACTGGCACCAGATCTCGAATCTAGTCCACTTCTATAGGTAAGTACGATGGGTAGCCACTTTCCTAGTGAGCAATAACACTTCCTGTACCTCTTCAGAGCATGATGTTTCTATGCGTTGGAACCATGAAGGAGCCAGGCTTTAAGCCGTAGTATCCATAAATTGGGATGGAGAGTGTTTCTCTCATTCTGCAAGAGGAGGTAAGGAGTTGTTGGAAGAGTCATCGGTGGACACAGCACCAGTTGTGACAGGTAAGGGTACCATGTTTGTTTGGGTCAGATGGGAGCAATCAGTATGATGTTTGCTTTTTCTCTTTTTATTTTCAACAGGAATTTCAGCAACAGAGGAAAAGGGAGAAAGGTGGAAAGAAAGCTCTTGTCTCACGAGAGGAGGCAAGCATCCCCCATAGAGTGCTGGCCAATGGCCACTCTGGAGCAGTACCATGGACATTTCTTGTTCTGGTAAGTAGGGAACAAGTCTATTATCAGTGTCCCCCATTGTCGGAATATGTCAGAGTACCACTGAATCTATCTCCCACTTGTGGCTGTGTGGGAATTTGCGGCTGAGACTGTCCGCTATCGTGTTGTGTATTCTTGGTAGTTAAGCTGCTGATATTGTAACATTGTAGGAAATAAACCAGTTCCATAGCTTTAGTGCTTCCACTGGTGCTTCCTTGATGGTTTATGTAATATATGCATGCTACATTGTCCGTCATGACCTTTGTGCACGTGCCTCTGATCAGCAGAAGGAAACGAGCACACACGTTCCTGACCGCTCTGAGTTTGAGTAGATTGATGTGAAGGCACGTCTCGGAGGGAGACCATTTGTCCTGCACTGTGAGATCGTTGAGATGTGCGCCCCATCCTATCAGAGATGCGTCAGTGGTGAGAAATAGTGATGGGGAAGGCTGAGTGAACGGGATTCCCATCCAGGCATTTGCTGGTCTTTCCATGGATTCAAGGATTGTTTGATTTTGGTGGGCATCAATAGGAGTTTATCTATGTTGTCGTTGTTTGGTCTGTAAACCGAACGGAACCATAATTGGAGGCATCTCATGTGAAGTCTGGCCTGAGCTATCATCTATATGCCTGTGGCCATGTGCCCCAGAAGCTGAAGCCAATATTTGAGGGCTGGAGTGCACTGTCTCTATAAGTGTGGACAGACTGAGGAACCTGTATTGTGGGAGAAGCGCTCTTGCTCATAATCGACATTGACTCCTATGAATTCTAGTCTCTGTACCAGTATTAATGCTGATTTTTTGCATTGATTTGTAGGTCCAGATTCTTGAACAGATCCAGAGCGATACTGGTAACTCACTGGGTTTTGATGAAGGAATGCGCCCTGAAGAGACAATCGTCCAGGTAAGGGTAGATCATAATGCCCTGGGAATGTAGGTGAGCTGCCACCACAAACAAGATCTTGAAGACTACTGTGGGGGCCAATGAGAGAGCAAAAGGGAGTACTCTATACTGTTAGTGATCCTGGTCTAGTGTCAATCTGAGATATCTTCTGCGACACGGTATGATTGAAATGTGGAAGTACGCATCTTGGAGGTCAAGGGCCATGAACCAGTCACCTTTTTCTAATGCTCGAATAATAAAGTGACCATCTTGAACTTCTGAGCCGTGACAAATTTGTTGAGCACCCTGAGGTCTAGTATGGGTCTCCAACTTTGCTTTTTCTTGGGTATCAGATAATAGCGAGAGTAAAAGTCTTTGCGTCTTAGATGTACTGGTTTTATGGATCCTACACTGAGGAGATGATCTATCTTTTGTCGTAATACGTTCTTATGAGAAGGGTCACTGAAGAGGGATGCGGAAGGGTGTTTGGGGGGGAGGGGAAATAGATGGAGTACCAATCTCGAATAAATCTCCAGTACTCATTTGTCAGAGGTTATCCGTTCCCAGGTCAAGATGCCGGCATCCATAGGGATGAGAGGGGTTTTCAAACATTGGATGATATTGAAGAGATTGGTCTGATGGCACCTCAACCAACCCAACAAAACTGTCGTTTTGAGATGGATAGCTACGAAGAAGTAGGTTGAGGGCCTGAAGATTTCCATTTGGAGAACCTGGACTTCTTTATTGGGGGTTCATACAAGCATTGGGATGAATATTGTGACAAGTGGGCGAAACAAAGGTGTGTAGATTCTGAGCAATCAAAGAGTAGCCCTGGAATCTTTTAAAGTGTGAAGGGAAGTGTCCGTCTTTTCCATAAAGAGCTTTGTATCTTCAAAGAGAAGGTCCTCTACGGTTGTTTGCACTTCTTTGGGGAAACCGAATAACTGGAGACAAGAAACTCATTTCATCACGACAGCAGTGGAGATGGAACGTGCTGTCGTGTCAGCTGCATATAGTGCAGATTGGAGTGACATCTTTGCCACTTGCTGGCCTTCATTAATTATGGCTTTGAATTGGTCCTTGTGAGAATCTGGGAGCTGCTCAATAAAGGACCTGAATTTTGAATAGTTGATGTAATCATATTTTGCCATTAAGGGTTGATAGTTTGCAATACAGAACTGTAAAGTGCTGATGAGTATATTTTTCTCCCCAAAAGATAGAGGCGCTTCCAGTCCCAGTCATAGGGGCCAGATTTCAGATGATGCTGATGGCCTCTTGAGCTCAGCACGTCCACAATGATTGAATTGGGGGGTGGGTGGGCGAAGAGAAATTCTGTGTCTTTTGCCGGTATGTAACACTTTTTATCAGCCCACTGGCATGTTGGTGGGACCGATGCCAGGGTCTGCCATATGAGTTTGACAGGGTCTAAGTAAAATGTCCAATAGTTTATGGTGTGACTCGGTCACCTCTTGTAATGATAGTTGTAATGCATCTGCCACCCTATGAGCTAGCTCCTGGAAAAGCTTGAAATCATCTGCCACGATGGAGAAGGGGGCATCACTGTCTCATCTGGTGATGAAGATGAGAAGTTGGTCGGGGAGGGGGTAATCTCCACAGCATTGCCAACCGAAGGGGTTGGCAATGCTGTACCCACAGACTCAGACTAAGCTCATTACAGGTGGGAATTACAGTCACCGTAGTCATTTCCATTCTAGCTACATGACCCTATAACGTCTCCTATATGGAAAAGTCCTGCCCTCGCCTCAGGTTGGGAGGGGATCTCCAGTTAAAGAGGTTCCCTGAGAAGCCTGGACACATCTGGCTCACAAAGAAAGTCTGGACCAACTTCAAGTGGTGAGTGACACAAGCTTTTGAGCCACATGCTGTGTGTGGCTCAAAAGCTTCTCTCGCTCACCAACAGAAGTGAGTGCAATAAAAGATATGACCTCACCTACCTTATCTCTGTAATACCCTGGCACTGGCATGGCTACAACTCATTGCATGAAGCAGCATTAGGCAGTGACGTAGCAGTAAAGCTCAGTGCTTAGCACCACTGCAACGCTAACTGTTTTGTGAGCCAAACTTCTGCCAGTATTTCAAAGGCTCAGCTGGAGCCAAGAGCAGTGGGGAGCAGATCAATGGGGGATAGACCCAACAGATTTTCCTAGTTCCTGATTTTTCTACTATGTATGTCAGATGACTTGAAAGTGACAGCAAAGCAATGCCCCCAGGTCTCTACACCAGGAGCACACAATTCCTAGGAAGGGAGAACATCTTCTCAGGAGAGAGATTAGCAAAGAAGCAGCCGAACAGGCATCTTAGTCGCCTATCATACAAGAGTGACAGAGAGCACTCCTGCTGTCATCAGCTCCCCCTGCTGGCAATGACGGAGTACTGCACAGATTTGAGGACACATCTGAGCTAGTGGTGCTTGACAGGCCCCCCCACCCCTCAACTCCGGCTCTTCAGATGATGTGAGAGAAGGTGAAAAAAAGAAGCAGGCCTTGACTTACCCTCAGCATCTGCTGCTGCTGCTGCTGCTGCTGCTGCTGCCTCAGGTACTGCTGCTGCTGCTGCTGCTGCTGCTGCTGCTCAGGTAATATCTGACTGGGTCGGATTCCTGATGGAACCCCTTGTGCACTCATATGATTCATCCCGCTCATCATAGGCGCTTGCTGTATCGACTGATGAGGAAACCTTACACAACAAGGAGAAGGATCAGTGGCTCTTGTGGATCCAGACAAAGCCTGGAGATAGAGGAGCCTCCCTAAACCCAGCCTGAGCTTCTCAGGTCTCCACTAGCGGGGGGGTCGACCAGCCCAGGTCTACACTAGCAGGGCGGTTGACCTAAGATACGCAACTTCAGCTACGCAAATAGCCTAGCCGAAGTTGGCGTATCTTAGGTCGACTTACCTGGCCATGAGGACGGTGGCGAGTCGACCGCTGCCGCTCCCCCGTCGATTCCGCTTCCACCTCTCGCGAGCTGGAGTTCTGGAGTCGACGGGGAGGGCGACTGGGGATCGATTTTATTGCATCTACGCTAGATGCAATAAATCGACCCCTGATAAATCAATCACTACCCACCAATCCGGCAGGTAGTGAAGACCTGCCCTAAGAAAACCAAATGCATCAGAGCAAGCATGGCCAGAACCAGAACCTCCCACATCACCAATTCAGAGAGCCCAGAACACTCACTGGGACCCATGCACCCTCTCAACTAGTCTTGTATGCAGGACTCTCCCTGTACTTTTTCAAAGGTTTGTCCAGTCTAGGTTAAAAAGTCTCAAGCAACAGGACTCCGAGCCCTGTTCCTGGGGACAATTTCCTGGCTGTATCCATCTCCCTGGTGGAGAACGATGGTGCATCCAATGCTTTCCCCCTGGGGGGATGGACAATCTCCCAGCCAGATCCATCCCCTGCTCGGAGTGACAGAGCACCCAGCTCTTCCCCTGGGGCGATGATTCCCTGGCCAGAGCCACCTGTTTGAGAGTGACTGGGGTCCCAGCCCTTCTCCCCTGGGGTCAGGTCCAAATCTGTGGTTAATGATTTCTCTATCCTTCAGCCTATATTCCCTCTTTCTTAATTCGATCCCTCCCTACTGGTCACAGCCTCTTAACCCCTCTCCCTGCTTAGGGTTTATACACATCTCTCCCCATGCTATTCACTGAATTCCCTCCTGGCTGTAATATCTTTCTGGGTCTGACAAGGAACTGGACAAGACCATCAGCTCAGGAGGCACAAAGGATTCCAAGATGCTGAATGCTACAGCACCAGAGCCATAGCCCTGGGGCCACAAGGCTTTTCACAGGCCCCTATCTACTAGTCCTGTCTAAGCAGTTACATTGGAGAAGTTCCCTGTGCAATACCAATAGCTGCTCAGCATCTGCAGGTTGGGAGGTACCTCTGTGTGTTGCCCAGGGCGTGGCCATAGCCGGGGGCCTGCTGATGCACATAGCCACTTGGTCTCTGCTGCATCTGTCTGACAGGATCCACGAGAGCTGGGTTTGAGCTGGGATGGGAATTCTGGTAGGGCTGGCTGGAATAGTTGGGAGGTACCATTGTACTGGACTGAGGGGGATGCTGCTGCAGGCCTATATGGGAGACGTAAGGTGTGTAACCCTGAGGGGAAGAAAAAGCCTTGGTTAAATGTGCTGGGATACAGAGGGAGTGCTGGGGAGAGAATTTCCCACTGAGACACAGAGATGGCAGCATTAGAAACCCAGGGCCTCATGGTTCACTTCGCTCTCTTCCCAGAGACTGGAATTTTCATGACAGTTGGCAAGTGGGGACACCAGGTGGTTCCAGGGCCCTGCAGCAGGAGTTCACACAGTGCTGGCTGCGCCTGAACCCACTGGCCCTTCATCCCCCTCCTCCCTGCCAGAGAAAGCCCCACTCACCTGGGAAGGCTGCAGGGCTCCATAGGAAGGGGTAGGGGTCATGTGGCGCACTGGAGGCTGCCCCAGCATTCCCTGGCCCTGCTGGAAAGGAGCACGAGACAGTCACCCTCAGGAACACGGAGACCTAGGACCATCCAGCTCCCTCTTTGCCATCCTCTGGGCATACGTGAGCTCCTCCCAGCAGTGCTCTGGCAGCACTCCCCAGGCCAGACACAACAGCCCGTCCTCTCCACAACTCAGTCTGGCAGGAATGTCATGGCCACATGGGACCCAGTCGTGAGCAACTGGGCTCGCAGGGACCCCACCTTCCAATCAGGACAAGGCCTTGGAGATTATGTTTGCCCCACAGTCACAGTGATACTAACCCCTACCTTCCCCCGTGCTGGCCCCACAGATGCAGTGACACTAACCCCTGCCCTCCCCAGACTTGGGCCTGGCGCCCCCTGCTGGCCCTGCAGCCACAATGACACTAGCTCATTCTCAGTGTCAGTCTCCCCATCACGGCTGATTCAATCAATGATGTGGGCACACAAAGAAGGAAAGGAACCAAGGACCCAGATGATGCCAAATGCTATAGAAACACCAGCCACCTGAGGCAGACGGAAATGCAGGGTTAGGAAAAGCGTTGGGGAGTTTGTTTTCCAGCATGAATAAGAAAATGAAAACCAGTGAGCACAACCCAGGACCCACTGTGCTCTGGGACGACTGCGCAGCAATTCATACCAGCTTAGCCTGAAGTTGCTGGCGGAGCAGCTGCCCTTGGGAAACTGGAGGCTGCTGTCTGTAGACTGCTGGCTTGTAGGAAGCGTCAATTCCCATCATGCCACTCATCCCCGAAGGCAGCACCCCACTGTAGGAGGGTCGACTCTGCACCAGCTTTCCCAGAGGCATGCGTACTGGTCTGTATGAGGTATCCAGCCGAGGGCCACCTGCAATAGGAGGAGAAAGAGAAAGGGCCAGAGTCACACACATCCAATCCACCACTGTCCCACCACACTAGGGCAGGAGCAGCTGCTAAGGGGCATTCTCTGCTGGTTATTCGTCTCTAGCCAGGCCAAGCCCAGGCAGCTGTGTCTGGTCCTTACATTCGCTCACCTGTCAGATGGAATAGGCTACAGAAAAGGAAGCTCATGATGTAAAAGGGACTCCCTTAAAGTTGCTACCTGCAGGGTAGTAAGATTCTCCTCTCCCACACACCTACCTGCTGGCAGAGGCTGATTCTGGGCATAGAGACCCACTGGCGACTGCCCATATACCAGTCTAGACATGGAATTCCCAGCCTGATGATGCATGAGGTCTGCAGGCATGCCAACTCCATAGGAGACTCCTCGGCTAGGGACCAACACAAAATCCTGCAGGAGGAAGGAGGAGTGAGAGGGAGCAGCACACCTGGAGCCTCCAGGAACTCACAGCTGGGACAACTGGGTCACAAAGCTAAAAGGGACAAGATCCTGTGTGCTAGTCAGGACGACGAGCAGCCTCTCCTCTCCCTAGCAAGGATGCCAAGGGCACACTCACTGCCTCTTCCTCAAGAAGCCCGGAGAGGCTCCTCTCCTGGGGAATGCTGGGAAGAGGTCCAGCGTTTCACTGATGCCTCTCGGAAAGGAAAGCACTAACCACCTGCTCCTCACAGGCAGAGCAGAAAGGACAGAGCTGTGGCTGGGGGTGCGACACAGCCCTGTGTCAGGTCCATGGCTGGCGGGAAAGGTCATGTTACCTCGCTTTTGTTGGCAGGCTGGTTGCGTTTCTTGCTCTTGCTCGGTTTCTTCTTGCGCTCCTCAGTGGAGGTGGCAGGATTGGAGCTGGTTTTATCAGCCTTGGCTGGCTCTACAACCTTCTTCTCTGGCTCTAGGGCCACAGGTGTGGGGGGCTCCTCCTCCTCAGGAGGCAGTGGCAGTGGCTCCAGGTAGTAGCTGCGGGGCTTGGGTTTCAGGTGTGTATGATACAGCAGGAGCCTCTGCTGCTCCTCGAACCTGGACACCTTACGATCCACCCGCACAGTCCCAAACCAGCCCCAAGAGAGGGGTGCTGAGTGCTTCAGGCCCTCAAACAGATCCCAGGGGGAAATCTTCTGCTTCGTGGAGACTTGCAAACCCTTGAAAGAAAGACGAGGAAGTCAGTGAGCAAACCCCAAGCCACTAGCAGCCCTTGGGCAAGGGCACAGGGAGCCACTGAGCCCATACCACCAGCTCCACTCCATCGAGCAGGGACCAGTGTCTTGTCTCTTCTGAAACAATGTTCACCACATTGTCTCCTATTGCTCCTCAATTCATCCCCCCACCCCTTCTCGTCCCCCCTTTGCCAGTCTCCTGCTGGCACATAGGCTGTAAGCTGCTGTGGCATGGGTCGTGGGTCTCCGTGGGCACAGAGCCAACATTTAAATCATCATCAGCAGTACTCGTGATGTCTTGGAAGACACTGCCTGCAACTATTAATGGGTTAAAACACCTTAACTCTTCCCTTCTCTGATGTGGCTACACCACGCTGAGTGTGAGGGTCCTGGCTCTCTTTGGACAGCTGCACAAAACACAGTACTTGGCAAGAGGGTTAACAAACCAGATGCTTCCAGACACCAGCACAGGCTTCAGGCAAGAGCAGCACGAGGCTGTCTGTGCACTGGCAGCCATGACTCAGAGGCCCAGGAACAGGACTACTTGCCTCCTTCTTGAAAATAGAGTCAAAGCCAGCAATCTTGTTGCCTTTGGTGTCAATGAGGGATCCCTGAGGTTCGCAGGTAATGACGTCCCGAGTCTGCTTGGGAAGAGGAAGTAGCTGTCGCACTTTCTCCAGGCTGTCAGATTGTCGGTCGCCCAACTCCTTCTGCACTAGGCAGGAGGTGGAGACAAAGGTGTCAGGAGCCATTCAAACAATGGCATCCAATGCAACCAACCCTACCATCACTGTCGCCCCCACAATGCTCTGCCCCACAACCACCACTGCCCTATCGCCCCATGCCCCACAAACCACTTTTCAATACCCTCTTATATTGCTGCCTCCTGCCCTCTGTGCCCAACACCACACCATATTCCCCAGCTCTCCAGACTGGCCAGGGCCTCCTCACCCTGAGTTTCTTGACCAGGTTCATGTATGCTCGCTTGTTCTCCTCCATGCTGCCCTGAGAAATGCTGGACATGTCCGCAGCCAGGGTGCCATTGATGAGCACACTCAGCATGTCCAGCACTGTGGTGAAGAGCTCGCTGAGGGGAAGAGCAGAAAGGCTGAGGTCAGGAGAGGGGAAGACCCTGCAGTTCCACAACCCAGCACCACCCAGAAATGCAGGGTTGCATGAACACCTCTGCCATCACAGAGAACAATGCCCACCTGGAGCATGCCCTCAGGGGATGGGCAGGATTGGACCCACCAGCACAGCACATCTTATAGCACCCTGTCCAGACTTCAATCCCCATCTCCTCCTCTGGAAAACTGTTCCAGGGCCTCCCGACCCCTCACCATCCCATTAAGCCTTGTAACCCCCCTGGCCTCAAGACAGCTTGATGTGCCCCCCACGTGCACACTCACTCAGCCTCTCCTCACTGCTCAGTCCCTCAGCTCCTCACAGCTTGTCTGCATCTTTCCAGTAATAACGATGCCTGGGTGAGCTCAGTGCGCCAGCTGTAGGGAGGGGGCTGTCCCCTCCCTGCTCTGCATGTGCCCATGGAGTGTGAGGGCCCTTTGGCTGCCATTTGAGCCTACACACTGGGAACTAGTTGCCCACTACTTCTCCTAAGTCTCTTTCAGCCATCCCTGGTCTCTGGTTCCTGCAACCCTCTCGCAGGAGAGGTCTGTATGTGCTTGCGGGCTGGCTCTCCCACATGGGACTGAAGTATGTGGGTGGGACAGCTTGCCCTCACCAGGACAGGAGCTGGACTAACTCTAGACTCCCCGTGGGAGGGGCCCTGCTCCCAGACTTGAAGGAGACAGTTACTTGTTTGACTGCATGTCGACAGTCCCACTGCTGATGATGTCCAGGAGAAGCACCGCCCACTCTGTTGTCTGCTGTGTGCTGCGCTGAACTGTGTCAAACATCCCCCCCACCTGGCAGGGAACAAAAGTCAGTCAGAGCCCAGGCAATGTCCTGCCACACAGGGAACCCCAGAACCCAAAAGGGAGAGTGAAGGCTAAGCCAGGATACCTCTTCTGGGCAGGTGAGGCGGGGACAAGCTCCAGGCAGCCCAGATAAAGGGGTGCCCTGCTGTAGGCCCTGGACCAGCTTAGACCCTGGACTGGCTCCCCCTGCCAGCTTGGCAGCAAGTTGAAAAGGGAAGCAATGCTGTGACCAATCTGCACTGAGCGTTTCTGAAAGAGTTCAAGGTGTGTGTCCTGGCACAGGGATGTCTCCTGTCTGGACAGGACAGCCAGGTCTCTCCATCCATTCCGTCCCTCGCATGGCTCCATACCCAGAAGAGCCAGGGAAATCTTCATCAGGCCCTGCCCACCCTTAGAAGGGAGGACTCCCTGTTTATCCCCCCTTTCTCCTGCTGCTCACCAGATTCAGTCGCAGTTTCAAGGCCTCATGCATCAGCTGTTTGGCTTTGCAGTCATCCTGGTACTGATCTTCCCGCCAGTTTGTAACAATCTACGAGATTTAGAAGAGAGGTGAGGACCTCACATGCTGAACCCTGCACTGCAGAGGGAGCAGTGAGAACTCCCCACTCCTTACAGTCTGGGCTAGGAGGAAAGCAGAGAAGATGCCCTGCCAAAGCACCCACAGTCCCCGATATGGAGGGAGTGAGGGAGATGCCTTCCCCATGGAGGGTGCCACCCTGTGAGAGTATATCCATTTGGATGGTCTGTTGTTCCCAAGCTCTTGTGGGGGCTGGGAAGGGGTCTACCTGCTGGACCTGGCTGTAGAGTGAGGTAAGAAGGCCTTCTCGCTGCTCATCCTGTCCTTTTAAACACGTCAGCACCAGCGACAGGAAGGGCTGCTGGCTCAGGAGGGACATGCTGGGAAGAAGAAGAGGAAGTGAGCTAGACAATGCCAAATGCTAGGTGTGGCTGCCCAGGGCTTCCTGACCTCTCCCCAGAGCTCACCTCTTCTGCTTCTGGCGATCTCGCTCCTTGCGGGACGATGACCCCAGGTGCTGTCCTTTCTCTAGCTCTTCTCCAGCAGCTTTAAGTACATGGCCCTGCACCGATGTGGGCAGCTTGGCGATAAGTGGGGCCACCAGCCACACTCCCGACCTCTCCAAGGAACTGTGACACAGGGCAGACAAAAAGCTGAGTGAGCCAACCCATTGTTCAAAGTCCCTCTGCAAAGGATCCCACTGTCCCAGGGAGAGAGGAGCTGGAGCAGTACCTACCTGAGGATGGGTTTGGCTTTGTTGCTGGCAGATGCAGTGCTCACAGGCGCAGTGCTGAGGCTGTTGACTCCAGTTCCAGTGGAGTTAGCAGAGCTGGTCTCTGCTGACTGCTGGAACACCTCAATGGTGGCCTTGGCAATGTTTTCTAACAAGGAATTCATCTCCTGGAGAGAGTGGAAGTGTTGAGTGGAGTGCAGGCCCCGCCCCCCGCAACACCGCTCCTCTTTCTAGAGCACTTGAGGCACTGGCTGACCACAGCAACAGGGCCTGTTCGCCTGAGCACAGCTCAGCGCAATCCTAGCAAGTGAAACTCCCTCATGCCTGTTGGCCTTGGGCGGCTCACCCATTCTCGGTGAGCCATTCCCCAAGCATCCTCCCCCACTTATGTTCCCCATGTTCTCACTCCCTGTCAGGAGTCCATTCCCCAACTTGGAAACACACAGAGATCCCCATCCAACATGCAGGGCAGCTCTCTGAGCTCACCACACAACTCACATTGTTTGCTGTCTGCTTAATCATGAGCTGCAGCTCCAACGAGGATTGCCTCATTGTCCATTGGTCCAAGTTCTGTAACACACAGACACACTGCAAATTAGCCTCACCCCACAACCACTTCCTCAGCCCACACAGCCCCTCCCCCAGTGATGAACCTTCCCCCTGGCCTCAAGAAGGTGAACGTCTTTTAGAGACTGACGTTCTGAACACTCATGTCCAGCAATGGAGGTTAATGGGAATAATGTGTCAGGCTCTCTCCTCCCCACTCATCCCACCAAGAAGCCAAGCAGGACAGGCCATGGAGCCAAACAGGACCCATCCCCCCAACACCTGTAGGATGCGTTTAATCCTCTGTCGCTGCGGATTCTCTCCCTCCTCATTGTCCAGCAATCGATGTGGGTAACAGATCAGCTGCATCAGCCTCTGGGCCTGGGTGCTGCTCAGAACGGGATCCTGCAAATCATTGCTGTCTTCACAGAGGGACTTCAGGCATCGTTCACCCACCCACTCCTGCAAGGTGAGCACAGGATGAGCAGGGACAGTGCATGGCCTGCACTGTGTTTAGGTGAGCAGGCCAAGACAGCACCCACTGCTTGCTTCTCAAATTTGAGGGGAGGATCTGGGAGCAAATTCAATCCACATGGACCTCCCTAGCAACTTGTAGGGCCCAAAGTCCCTTCTCCTCACTAATTATGCTGACACTGCCCCTTTCCTTGTCCGATGCAGTGACTGTAGAAGGGGAAACTGGTCCTGGCAGGTCAGCAGCAGAGGAACATAGCTGCAGCTGTTTGTTTTTTGACCTATTGGCCAGACTTAACTCCAGATAGTCACCGCCATGGCCTAAGGCCATAAGACATTCCAAATGTTCCATTAGTAATTCATACATTTTAAGGCCCGAAAGAACCATTGTGATCATCCAGCCTGAGCTCCTGCACAACATGGGCCACAGGGCTTCCCTGAATTAACTTCTGCCTTCAAGCCCAATGTCTGGGGTTGACCTAAATCGTATCTTAGAAAAACTTCCCATCTTGATTTTAAAATGGTCACTGATGGAAAATCCGCCATGACACTTGGTAAACTGCTCCAGTGGTCAGTTACCCTCACGGTTAAAAATTTGCATCTTGTTTCTAGTCTGAATTTGTCTAGCTTCAATTTCCACCATTGGATCTTGTTAGATCATGGCCTATTAGATTGAAAAGCCTTCTTATTAAATTGTTGTTCCCCACATAGGCACTTACAGACTGTGATCAAGTCACCTCTTAACCTTCCTTTTGATAAGCTAAAGTAGATTGAAAGACTCCAGGAGTCTTTACCATTGTCTGGAGTTCCTCTCCTCAAATTCTATCCAAAACTCTCTCCAATCTGGCTTCTGCCCCTTTCATTTCTTTGACACTGCTCTCACCCAAGTCCCTAATGACCTCTTCCCTGGCTTCCATGACTATGCCCTTTTGGTTCTCTAATCACTCCTTCCCACCTTGGTCCCTCTCCACTCTCCCGCTGCACCTTATGTCTTGGCAATTTCATCTAGAAACACAAATTCAACTATAGTCTCTGTGCTGACGACTCACAGACTTATCTCCTGCTCTCCAAACTACAATCACTGCCTATCTCTGACATCCCCTCGTGGATGTCCTGTCATCAGCTCCAACTCAATATGGCTAAAATTGAGCACTTAATCTTCCCTCCAAACCCTCCCCACTACCTCTTTTCTCCATCAGTCTGGACATCACCCTCCTGTCTGTCATTCAGGCCTGTAACCTGGACATGCTCTTTGACTCCGGCTTCTCTCTTGGTCCTCATATGCAGGCTGTGTTTGAAGCTTACTGATTCATTCCACAAAACATCTCTAAAATATGGCTTTTTCCTTTCCACCACCGAGCGAAAACTCTCATCGTGTCACACCTGGATCACTGCAACATTCTTCCCTCTGGCTTTGACAAACACCACGCTGCCTTGCTCAAATCCATTCAGCATGCAGCTGCAAAGATCATTTTCCTAACCTTTCGCTTTGACCGTGTCACCCCTTTCTCTACATCTCTCCATAGGCTTCCCCTTCTCTAAAGCATCAAACATAAGCTACTTCACTTTCAAGGATCTGCGAGGCCCACCCCACTTTACCTATCATCTCTCATTCATTATCAGGATGTTGACTCCCACCTCCAATCAGCTCATGATGCCACACTCCACTGTCCACTTGTTACATTTTCAAACAAGCACCTTCATGCTTTCTCCCATGCTTAGGTGGTCATCTGCAAAGCTCTCTCATGATCCTCCTTCCTTCAAAACCCTCCCTAAGACTCTCCTCCTCCTAACCTGATAGCCGTTAGGCCGCTGTGTGTTGAGACCACTGTCTATCACACTGACCAATCCTGTCTCATTATTTCCTCCCCAGTCTGTCTGTACCCAACTATCGTCTTATACTCCTAGGTCACTTAGGAACTTTTGAAAATTTTCTCTTATCCTTCTCATTGATCTCAGTTGGAACTGGACTGGGGCCCCCTTGTTAGGCAAAATTAAAGTGGTTCTAGGTTTTATATCATGCTAGCAGCAAATGCCTCCTGCCACCAAGGGTAAGCTCTTCGGGACAAGGATTAACTTTTTGTTCTGTGTTTGTACAGGGCCTAGCACAATGGGGTCCTGAGCCAGGACTAGGGCTTCTCGGTCCCACATTGATACAAATAATGAATACAGTATATTTCCAATGATCCAAACAGCATGGGGGAACACAGACTTTATTTGGATAATTGGGAATTTGGATAATTGAGAAGGAAGGTGCCATTCAGTAGTAGAGTGGCCTTTCCACCAGCCAGGGGTACCTCCTCACAGTCTAGGCCAGGGGTCTCTGCTCTATGCTCTGAAGCTCTGCATTATCCAAATCCCTTCTTTGTCCCGTAGCATGAGATACATGGGGGACAAGGCACGGATTTGAACAACATGGAGGTTCGGATAATAGGGTTTTGGATAAATAGGAGTTACGGTAATGAAAAGCAAATAATAAATAAGGCATGTTTTCCAATCTTGTAATTACTCTTGTGGCTCTTCTCTGAATCCTTTCCAAATTTTCACATCCTTCTTGAATTGGGGAGACTGGAATGGAACAATATTCCAGCACCGGTCACACAAGGGCCACATATACAGCAATATAACCTCTCTACTATTTGATATTATCCTGTTTATCCATCCAAGGATCGCATTAGCCCTTTTGATCACTGCATTGCACTGGGAGCTCATGTTCATGCAAACTCACATTTAACCAATTATACACTATGACCACCAGTCTTTTTCAGAATCACTCCCTCACATGATAGAATTGCCCATTCAAGTGTGGCCTCCTTCTCTGATCCTAGGTGTACAACTTCATATTTGCCATACTGATATGGATGCTTGCTTGATCCCAGCTTAGCAAGCGATACAGATCACCCTGTACAAGTGACCTGTCCTCTTCATTATTTACCACTCTCCCAATCTTAATCTCATCTGCCAACTTTATCATTGATGATTTTATGTTTTTTTCCAGGTCATTGATAAAAAGTGTTAAGTAGCATAGAGCCAAAAAATTATTCCTACAGGTCCCACTAGAAACAGACTTGCTTGATGATGATTCCCTATTTACAGTTACATATTTAGAGCGGTCAGTTAGCCAGTTTTTAATCCATTTAACATATGCCATGTTGGTTTTGTATCAGTCTAGTTTCTTAATCAAAATGATGTCAATGTCGTCAATGCCTTACAGAAGTCTAAGTATATTATAGCAACACTATTATCTTTATCAACCAAGCTTGTCTCATAAAAACAGATATCAAGTCAGTCTGACAGGATCTATTTTCCATAAACCCAAGTTGTTTGGCATTAGTTATATTCCCCTGTTTTAATTCTTTACTAATCGAGTCCTGCACAAATCATTCAGTTATTTTGCCCAGGACTGACATCAGCTGACAGTCCTATAATTACCTGGGTTGTCACATTTATCCTTTTTAAATACTGCCACATTAGCTTTCTTCCAATCCTTTGGAACTTCCCCAGTGTTCCATGATTTACTGAAAATCCAACATTAATGGTCCAGAGAGCTCCTCAGCCAGCTCTTTTTAAATTCTTGGATTAAAGTTATCTGGACCTGCTGATATAAAAACATCTAACCTTAGTAACGGCTGTTTAACATCATCCTTAGTTACCGTTGGAATTGAAAGTATTTCACCTTCAACACTATGATATGGCATCATCATCATCACCTGGACTTTTTCCAAATACGGAACAGAAATATTTATTGAACACTTCTGGCTCTTTTGCATTATTATTGATAATTCCACCATTTCCATCTAGTAATGGGCCAATACTATCCATCCGGATTCCTTCTGTTCCTGATATACTTGAAAACAGACCAGTTACTTACCCTTCAACACATGTGTTGTCCATGCAGATTCCACTCATGGTGCCCAGGTGACCCAGCCACACAAGATCCGACTCTTTTTGAACAGCAATGTCGTTCACACTCCCAAGTGCAGGTGGTGCACACTAGTGGTCGGAGCAGAATCAGGAGGCTACCAACAGACTGAGCCAGAAGCCAGAACAGGCCCAAAGGCAGAGCTAGAGTCATGGTCAGGAGACAAGCCAGTGGTCAGAGCCAGGAGACAGGAATCAGCAGGGACTAGGGCTGGAGTAAGGGCTGCCCAGGAAGTAGGTCTGGCGCAGCTGTGGGCAGAGAATGCATTGAGCGGCCACTGAGTTCCTGTTGCTACAGGGTTTACATGGTGATCTGTTGGCTCTTCTGACCAATCAGGGAGCACAGTCACTAACTGAGGATTTATTAGGTGCAGCCAAGCTTATGGGGTTGCTAGGCAACCGAGCCTGAGGCAGCAGAGTTCCTGACAGCATCCACTATGGCAGCACCCCTGCTTCATGTATCCTCACAACCACAGACGTTGGGGTCTTAAAGGATGGGGCAGCCTCAACTGCCACCCCATTCCTTCGCCAATAAGAATTCCAAGAGAACAGGTGGAGGGCCAGATCATGGAGCCTGTGTGGACAACATATCTCAAAGAACCACCCTTACTGTAGGATAAGCAACTGTTCTTCGAGTGATTGTGCACACACATTCCACTCTGGGTGATTAACAAGCAGTGATCTTTAACCTGAAGGTGGGAAGAGGAGTCCTACTTAAAAAGGTATGGCAAGCCAGCCCTACCAAAGCTGGCATCTGATCTGGAAGCCTGAACCAGGACAAAATGGAAGGTGAAAGTGTGAACGAAGCTCCAGGAAGCTGCTCTATTTCAAATAATGGGATGTTACCTAAAGACACTGTGGAGGCAGTGTGAGCCCTCATGGAATAGGCTCTAACATGACCCTGAGGATCTTGTCAGCTATCTGATACCAAAACCTTAACACAGTCCAAAACCCAGCTGGATAATCTGAGTGGAAACCCTTTTTGGGAAAGCCACAAACAGACGGGGGAGGATAGGAATGCTTTGCCCTAACTCTATAGAAGGATAAGGCTCTCACCACATATAAGGTGTACACTTTTATTTTGTCTGAGCTGGAGTAAGTTTTAGGAAGAAAACAGGACTAGTTCAGGTGAAAGTCTGAAACTTAGGAGAAGCCTAAGGATGACACTGTCCTTAAGGAACATAGAGGGCCTACCATGAAGGCCTGTATTCATTGACTAATCTGGCTGAGCTAACGGACACCAAAAACACCATCTTTGTCTATAAGTAATAGAGGGGGCGAGTTACCATGGGTTCTAAAGGAGGAAACGGTTTTCTAGCCTGTTGAGGAGTATGCAGGCCCAAGGAGCAGAGGGTGGCCTGGAGCCTTGCATCAGTTAGCTCTGAGAATAGCTCTGTTCCCTCAAAAGGGAGCTTCTGGAAGGTGGATTGCATCTCCTGGGACAGCCCGGAGGTCTGTAACCAGGAGCTACACCTCATGGCTATTGCAGAGGTGACACCAAGTCTGTGGCATCTCAGGCCATCTGGGGGACACCTCTGGCTTCTGCCTTGCCCTCTTCCACCAGAGTGGCGAATTCCTGTGCCCGGTCCTGTGGGAGGCTCTCTTTGAACTTGCCGATGGAGTCCCACAGGTTGAAATTGTATCTGCCAAGTAGGGCCTGATGGTTAGAGACCCTGAATTGGAGGCTCGCTGTTGAATAAATATTTCTCCCTGTAACAGGGTCCTCTGCCCGCCCCTCTTCCTGGGGCTCTCTGCGGCCCCGATAAAGCACAGGGAGGCTTCTCTTGCTGCAGCACCCCGGCTTTATTTACACAAGTTCTCCCACCACCAGTGAGACTATTTACAGAGCTTGCAGGCCTGACAATCTCCTCTCCTACACGGAGTCTGCCCTCAGCCTGGAGACTGACCTTCCCCTGGCCATTCCCCCCTTCTTCTGGCTGCCAGCCTTTATAGCCCTTGAAGCCTCAGGCTCACAGGTGCAGCCAGTTCTAAAGGCCAGGCACCAGACTTCTCCCCAGCCCCAATCTATTTCCCTTGATTGGGGCTTGCTGAGCAGGGGCTAATTAGATGCCTTGCACCAGCACCCTACTACACTCCCAAATAAGTCCAGCCTCTTGGCATCCTTATTTTGGGGGTGCCACTCGCCTGGCCCTGCCTGGCCCTTTCGTTGACAGCAGACACAACCAGGGACCCCATAGAAGGGTGCGTGTATAGATAGTCAAACGCCTTTGTGGGGACATAGTACTTCTTTTCCGCCTTCTTGATGTGGACAGAATGGAAGATGGGGTCTGCCACACTGACTTGGCGATCTTTAGGACTCCGGGGTGAACGGGCAATGCGACCTGGGCTGGGGCAGAGGAGGGAATGACATTCAAGAGGTCAACGGGCTCCTCAGCTAGCTCCTCAACCTCCAAGTTCAGGTTGGCTGCCACTCTTAAGTAGGGCTTGCTGCTCCCTGAAGTCATCAGGTGGGGGGGGGGGTCTACCAGTTTGCGAGTTTCCCCTGCCACTGACTCATCCGGGGATGACTGCACCACCAGAGGGTGGGGAGCGTCCCCTTGCTGCGTCAGGGACCACTCTGCGGTCGCCGGGGCCTCCAGTGGAGTCACTGCTTCGGATTCAGCCCCTTGGTCCAAAACCGGTGCCAGCTGCGCTGGGGGTAGCTTGTCTGATGCAGCCTGGGAGGAGCAGTGGGAGTATGGTGCCGGCATTACAGGCACCCACCACAGGTTCCAGTATTGCCACTGGGCGGGCCATTGCCCTTGACCCCATGCTGGTGCCGCAGGCGCCTTGATGGGTTCCTGGCTGGGAGACGATTCGCCCTGTACAGGGGAAGAGCTGAACTGTCCCTCCGACCCAGACCACTGCCCTTCTGGTGACCAGGGTGGGGCTGTCGACTGACTCGTCGGCGACCGTTACAGGGAAGCAGAGGGGCTGGTGCCTGCCCAAAGAATGGTACCGGAGCCTCGGTGATCAGTGCCATGACCAGGAATGGTCTCATGCTGGAAAGGACTGATGCCTGGAATACCTGCGAGGCGATGACGATAGGCACATTGGTGATCTCTGGTGGGAAGACTGTCAGTACAGAGAATACGGGGATCAGCTTCGTGATTCCGGAATTCCATGCCTTGTAAGCACAGACCATGGCATCAGAGATCTGGGCCTCCTCGCTGGAGACCGAGGTTGCAGTACCAGGGTCCTTGGCCATGGCGAAGGGGAATGACACCTGTGGTCCGGGGGCTGTCTGATCACCAGATTGGTTGTCTAAGCCAGTGTCTTGGCAGGATCCACTATGCGGCCAGGTGTCTGTGGTGCTGGTTGGCCTAACTGTTCTTTGGCCACCAGGGACGCAGATGGCCCTGAGATGGGCTGGGATCCCTTACTGTTCCCCGGAGTCAGAGGCAGGTCCACAGCAGTACCCCCGAGAGCCTCCATTGCGGGCACAAGCCCTAACTCAGGTCCTTTGCCCGAAGTTCCCTTGCACGGTGCCTGCAGACCAGTCAGCTTAGACTGCTTCTTCGTTACTGGTGAGGGGGAACGGTGCTGGGCAGATCCCAGTGCCGGTGGTGCACTGCATGCTGACGCCAAAGCACCAGGTGTGGAGTCCGAGTGCGAGGGCTCCGAAGCTGGGCACAGAGCATGAGGAGGGCCCTCAATCAAATATCCCGCCGGGACTCTAACTACTACTGAAACACTTAACAGCTAACTAATCACTGACTAAATAACAAAGGAGAACAACCTGAACAGTGAAGAACCGCTAATTCTCTTGCTAAGCAAGACCAGGTCCCAGCCAACCGTCATGGGCGGTAAGAAGGAACTGAGAGGGCATAGGGCCGACAGTACCTGATATACTGCGGCATGAGGGCGGCACTCCAGGGGGTGCCACAGCCTGCCCTATGGATACTACTAAGGCAAAAATCTCCAACGACTGTGCACGTGGGTGCACACACACCTAGATGGAATCGACATGTGCAAGCACTTGAAGAAAGCAGAATTTCCCACCAATAATAAAATCAGTCAAATAGTTTATAAATTCATGCATATTAAAAATGTGCTGCTCATCTACTTGACTTGGGGTGAGCCTCCCCTGCTACACCCACCTATCAAGGCCCCTGCTACCCAGAGTATCTCCTAACATACTCACTTCTTGTGGATCTTAGAAAGTGGTGAGAGCAGTGGAGAAGGGAAGGGTTCAAGAGACTGTCAGAAAGGCAGGGGAAAGAAGGGCAGCACAGGACTTGGGCACTGCTTGGATGGTGCCCAGGACCCTATTAGACTTGAGAGCCAGGACAACCCTGAAAAGGGCACATAAAAAGTAAGTGGCTCTCCCTGAAACTCAACAAAAACACAGGCTGCAGGTGAGCAAGCCCAGCTATAGAACTGGCCGAGCTGCCAGGAATGCCTCAATCTGACATGCAAGAGCCACCTTATATCACTTCAAGTACCCCTCCATCTCATGCTCTCTCCTCTCTGCCCCCAGCACACGTGTAGAGGGCTACTGACTTCCATCTCACCCTGCGGGAGGGGCACAGTGGTGGCACCAGAGCCCTACAGACGACACAGCATCTGAGCTCTCCAAAACCAGAGTACCAGTCAGCTCTGTTCAGCAACTTTTCATTCTTAGCACCACCACGTGGCAAAACTGTGCCCAGCTTCTTTGAAACAGCAGAAGAGAACATCCACCAAATCCGAATAGGCAGAGGGACAGCCCTGTCAGCAGCCGGGATCAGGGACAGGGTGGGGCACAAGACCCAGATTTACCTGCTGACAGATACTCCTCAGGACATACTTGGCATAAATATCCAGGCTGGCCGTCTCTATGGACACTGTCCGGCCAGCAGACTTCTTGGCACCCAGCTCATCTTCCATAAGGTCATCCACCCCTCCAGGGTGGGAAAAGCCAGAGCCTTTCAGCTCTGCATCTCCTGTAACCAAGAGGCAAAGAGTCACCTAATGCAACAGTAGCAAAAACCAGAGCCATCCACACAATGGACGCTGAACTTGAATACAATTTCCTCCTGGCCCCAGAGCTCAGCGTAGGCCGTCCCCATGCCTGGCTACTGCCCCACGGCCCCAGAGCTCAGCGCAGGCCGTCCCCATGCCCCACGGCCCCAGAGCTCAGCGTAGGCCGTCCCCATGCCCGGCTACTGCCCCACGGCCCCAGAGCTCAGCGCAGGCCGTCCCCATGCCCCACGGCCCCAGAGCTCAGCGCAGGCCGTCCCCATGCCCCACGGCCCCAGAGCTCAGCACAGGCCGTCCCCATGCCTGGCTACTGCCCCACGGCCCCAGAGCTCAGCGCAGGCCGTCCCCATGCCCCACGGCCCCAGAGCTCAGCGCAGGCCGTCCCCATGCCCCACGGCCCCAGAGCTCAGCGCAGGCCGTCCCCATGCCCCACGGCCCCAGAGCTCAGCGCAGGCCGTCCCCATGCCCCACGGCCCCAGAGCTCAGCGCAGGCCGTCCCCATGCCCAGCTACTGCCCCACGGCCCCAGAGCTCAGCGCAGGCCGTCCCCATGCCCGGCTACTGCCCCACGGCCCCAGAGCTCAGCGCAGGCCGTCCCCATGCCCCGCTACTGCCCCACAGCCCCAGAGCTCAGCGCAGGCCGTCCCCATGCCCCACGGCCTCAGAGCTCAGCACAGGCCGTCCCCATGCCCCACGGCCCCAGAGCTCAGCGCAGGCCGTCCCCATGCCCCACGGCCCCAGAGCTCAGTGCAGATCCATGCAGCCCACATATTCCCCAGGGAGAGAGCTTAGCACAGGCCAGACATTTCTCTATCAAACAGATCTCATCTACCCCTCCTATTTCTCCCAACAGAATTCTGCGCCCCTACCGGGGCAAAGAGTTCATATGGCCCACATTTTACTGTGCTCCCCATACAGAAAAATGCAAAAAAAAATCTGCTGGGGGACACGCACCTCTTCCCCAGCAGCACATCTGTTCCAGCATGCCTGGAGCAGCTTCAAGATTGGGAAGGGGGGCTGGGTGTGCGTGCCTGATCAGCGGGGGGGGGGAGTGGGGGGGGGGACACTGTCCCTCTCGCTTGCTACTGCAGCTCCTTGGCGTGGAAGGGTAGGACTTTTTATTATGCAGGAGGCACGCTAAAGGCAGAAATGTAGCAGCCTGCCTACATAGTAACATTGTTAATGTTCCTATTGTTAGTTAACTGTTCCCATTCTCAGTCAATTCCTCCAGGAGCATAAGACCTGTGGAAGTTTTAAGGCCCCTACATTGCTAGAGTGATGTAAAGCCTTATAAACGACAGTAAGGGAATCAGTTAGGAAGATCTATGTGCGCTCTCATTTTTTTCCTGTGCCAAAGTGGCACAATGAGGTTAGATTACAGTTCAGGATTTATTTTACTTACCCATTAAAAAAAAAAAAAAGACTTTGAGGGCAAAAAAAACCCCCAAAAAACATTTACCAAGCAGTCAATAAAATGTCAGGACAATCAGAACCAAGCACTTCCCAAAGTACCCAGCCAGGTCCAGGACAATGATTAGCAAAACTGTACGACTTTCATGTGTGGAAGTCTGAGCACTTTAAAATAACATTCTACTTTTTTTTCCCCATGCTGTTTGGTGTTCAGTAATGTAATTTAAATGAAAATCCAAGATTATAACTGGAATGCAGGATATTGTTACCCAGTGTTTGTAACTTCACTGTCATGTGTTTAGAAAATGCTGAATAGTGATTGGGACTTTTTTCTGTATTGTAGTTTAAATAAATTACCAAAACAATTGAAACTGGTGTGATTCTATTGCATTTTTTGACAAATAAAATATGCAGAATTTTGCAGAATTTTTAATTTCTTGGCGCAGAATCCCCCCAGGACTACTCCTATGTAGTCATCATATATCTCTCGCAGTCCAACACTCTGTAGCACAAACTTCCTGCACTCTGCCTGCTCCCCCAACACTCCTTGTCTCCCTCTCACAGGTCCAGTCTAGGATAAGATACGTACCCAGCACAAAGACAGCCTTCAGCACTGCAAAGACTGCTCCATCCACAATTCGGTTCTGGGAAGCAGCCAGCAAGTGACGGTCACAGGAGGAACGAATTCCCACTGTGGGCTTATCTGCAGAAAGGACAAAGGAGAAGTGTAAATCCCAGCACGTGAGGAAAACCCAGCCTCCAGAGCCACCCAAATCACGCACTGTCCAGTACGGCGGACGGAGGGCCAGCAGTTCTGGCTCTGCTACTAGCTCACTGGGCCAGCCTGGCACTATTCATTTCCCCATTTGTAACATGGAGCCAATTACATTTGTCCACACCCAGGAGTGGGGGTGTCTCTGAACAACTTGGCTGACAAACTACACAAAGGCAAAGCGTTGTGCAGCACTGGACCACCCCAGTGTAACACAGCCATAAAATTCATTGAGATGACCAGGAAGCAATGTCTGTGCAACCAAGTCCAGGCTTCAGCACAACTCTAACCTGGGGCATCAGCCACATTTGGAGGAGTGAGGGGACAATGTACAGATGATGAGCCATGGATGGCGCTCTGCAGGACTGGTTCCACCCCAAAGAGAAAGGGCAGTCAAACTAGACAAGTCTGAGACATTACAGAGGTGTGCATGGCAGCCCTAGGGCAGGAGAGGAGCCAGCAACAGATCAATGAAGAGAGGGTCATACGCTGGGGCCAGAGTGAAACCCAGATGCTGCTGCTGTGAGGACAGCTCCCAGCCCCTCTGCTCAGACTCGGAGCCGGAGGGTTAGCGTGCCTGGGCCACGTGGGGGTGTTTAAAGGGAAGGACAGGCAGATTGCAGAGTTTGGGGAAGCAGAGGAGAGGGGTTTGTCAATGGGATAATACAGGGGGCAGCGCAGAGACGGGAGTCGAGGGGAAAGAAGCTGCTCTCTGCAGGCACTGCATGGTGTCAGGAAGGAGCAGGAGGAGTAGGGGTTGCTGCCATTATGGCTTGGAAGATTCATAAATTATAAGGCCAGAAGGGACCGCTGTGATCATCTAGTCTGACCGCCTGTGTAACGCAGGCCAGAGACCTGCCCTGAATGAATTTCTATTTGAACTAAAGGTCTTTTAGAAAAACATCCAAACTCGATTTTAAAACATCTAGTGGTGGAGAATCCACGACAACCCTTGGTGCATTGTTTCAATAGTTAATTACCCTCACTGTTAAATGTACACCTTACTTCCAGTCTGAATGAAAGTCTAACTTCAACTTCCAGCCATTGGATCTTGTTATACTTTTGTCTGGTACATCGAAGAACGTCTTTATCATCAAATTTCTGTTCCCCATGTAGGTCCTTACAGACTGTCGGCAAGTCACCCCTCACCTTCTCTTTGATAATCTAAAACTGAGCTCCTTAATCTATCACTATCAGGCATGTTTTCCAATCCTTCAGTTATTCTCATGGCTCTTCTCTGAACCCTCTCCCATTTACATCATCTTTCTTCAATCACGGACACCAGAACTGGACGCGGGATTCCAGCAGCTGTTGCCCCAGTGCCAAATACAGAGGTTATAGAGCTTCTTTAATCTGAATCCCCTGGAGAGAAGGAAACGGCAGGTTCCAATGAAGCCAGTTGGCTACAGGCACAGGACGTGAGAAGAACTGCAGAGAGCAATACAAGAAGCTGGGTAGGCTGAAGAATCCGGTGCTAGAAGCAGGGAGTGGCATGTCCAAATCCAGCTAGGGAGTGGCATGTGTAGGTGAGGACAGAGTAGACTCTGGCACTGATGTCAGGTGGCACAAGACCCTGGCTGACAAACTCTTCAGCTCTTAGCATAATGTCTGGGACAGAGCAAGGTACATCAACCCACAGCACACCAAGGTTGGTGTCCTGCCTGCAGTGGGGCCCAGTGGCTGATGCTGCAGAGGGAGGAGACTCCTTCTGCACATGCTTGGCTAACCACACAGTGACATACAGGGGGAAGCTGTACAAATGCATTCCCCATTCACTCCCTTTCCCAGGGCATGGGACTACTCAGCAGAAGGCTAGTCTTGCCTTGCCCAGGGTAAGACAAGGCTTTCTAGGACAGCACCAGGAGCTCCTCCACTTGGATCCAGTGAGCATAGGCGGCCCACAGGCTCACAGTGTTTGCTATGGAGGAAGGCTTCTGTACCCAGCTCACTTACTGCCATCCTGCTGGCATGGGTTCAGCTGTGGTGTCTTAAACAGGTGTAGCAAAATCCGACAGGTCAGACGGGCCCCCGGTTCCGAATCCTGTTCACTGCAGGCTACAGAAAGCAAAGGAATCAATGGAGATTTCACAGGACCAGAGCTCACCTCTACTGTCCAGCCGCTGGCCCTAATTTCTGCAGTAGAGTGGCCTGCACTCTGCCTGAAGGGGGGAGGAGGGCATATTGAAATTAATATGCAAATGAGCAATCCAATCAGCACAGACTCCCCAGGCCCTAATTGCTACATGAAATTCAATGTATTCTAAGCTTCTCCTACCTACTCAGCTTTACCGTGCTGCAGCCGGGGGGCTGAAATCAGCAAGGCAAAGCTGGCGGGTCAGACAGCTGGGGCAAGGGCAGGGGGTTTGGGAGCTAGGGAGCCCCAGGAGGAGGGAGGGGATGAGCATATTAGTAGGACATTCCTGCAAAATGATCAGCAATGAGAGTGAACTATGTTGAGAATGAAAAGCACATTGTTAGGTTTCAGAATTAAACACCCAGAGTGAGGCATATGGGGCAGTTCATACCTCTCTGAGCTCTTATTTGGGACTGTCTGCAGACTCCAGCACACAGCGTGGCATTGGTAGAGTCCTGCGTGGATACAAAATTTGTATCCACATCCAAACCGCAATCCACAAATATTATCCAGGGATATAAAATGGATATCCATGGATTTGCAGGGTTCTACTAACAGCTCCACAGGTCACCATGCACCACTGACACAAGGCTGTGCCCAGCCCCGAACCACCCTCTCTCTTCTCCACAAAGACCTGCTGCCTCATTGCCCGCTCCGCCCCTGCCATACCTCCTACCCTACTCTAGGTAGGTAGGCTATAATCCTGGGTGCTCATGTGCACTGTCGCTCCCACCCAGGGGGAGCTCGGACACCCCTACACAGACGGAGCGACTCTGATGCACACAGACCCAGCCGGGACTGGCAGTGGTGACAACTACTTGGCTCACTGCACAGGAGCACATGGTCACACTCCCTTCTGGGAGTTGTAGTGTACTTCCTCTGTTCGAACAAGCTGTGGACTACAACTCCCAGAATGCCCAGCAGGCTATTGCATGATTCAGAGAGCCGAGCTAGAGGTTCAGGGCTGGGTGACAGCCCTTCTGTTCAGGTGAGTGTGTGCTGCACAGCCCTGTGCGGATACAAAATTTGTATCTGCATCTGAGCCAGGATCTGCAAAAATAGTTTGTGGATATCAGCAGATTTGCAGGGCTCTAGATATTAGGTAAGAGCATAAGAATGGCCACAGTGGGTCAGGGCTGCCGGGGGAAGGGGGGGCAAGAGGGGCAATTTGCCCCAGGCCCCGCAGGAGCCCCCACAAGAGTTTTTTGGGGCCCTGGAGGGGGTCCTTCACTCGCTCCGGGGGGCCCGGAAAACTCTTGCAGGGCCCAGGCTCCCGGAGCTTCTTCCACTCCGAGCAGAAGGACCCCCCCACCGGCGAATTACCGCCGAAGCGGGACCTGCCGCCGAAGTGCAGCCGGGTCTTCAGCGGCAGGGGGGGCCCTTCCGTTCCGGGACCCGCCATGGGTCTTCGGGGCACTTCTGCAGCGGGGGCCCCTCGCCACCGAATTACCGCCGAAGTCCCGGCTGCACTTTGGCGGCAGGTTCCACTTCGGCAGCAATTCGGCGGCGGGGGACCCCGCTGCGGGTCTTTGGGGCACTTCCACGGCGGGTCCCAGAACGGAAGGGCCCCCCGCCGCCGAAGACTCCAGACCCCCAGAATCCTCTGGGTAGCCCTGCAGTGGGTCAAACCAAAGGTCCAGGTAGCCAGTATCTTGTCATCTGACAATCACCAATTGTAGCACTCTGTACCTCAGAGCAGTACCCTGGAACCCCCATATTCACCTGGGTCAGATAATTATGATATATTTCATACAAAACGTGCCATGTAAGATAGCATATGAAAAGCCATGATCTGCTGAAACCCACTGTTCTGTCCAAATATGTATATAGTTAGTGTGTATGAAGTTATGAGATTTCGCTGTAAGGTTGCTAGTTACAACAAAGGCGGTGATCCACACCCAGGAAGGTGTTACACGCCCACTAATCAGCAGGGGAGCTTTAAACAAGGGATTTACAATGCTGTAAGAGGGCTGCACAAGCATCAGACAGTGGGGGATTGCTCAACTGACTGGCAAAGCCCACCAGGACATGTCTGGGCTAGTGTTTCCCAGGCACATGGACTGAGGATATAAAAGAGGGGACAGTACCATCATGCTTTTGCCTTTCTCTTCCTCCACCTATGCTGGAAGCAACAAGAGAACGCTGGGAAGACACACACTTGAACTGAGGAGACTGATCCCAAGCTTAAAGAGGAAGCCTGTGTATTAAGAACTGTAACATCTAGTGAGGTGAGAAAACTGCTTGATCAAAATACTAACTAGTGTAATAAAGTCTAAGATTTAGACTCTGCACTTACTTTTTATTTTCTTTGGTAACTCTCTCTGACCTTTTGTGCCTACCACTTATAATCAAAATCTTTCTGTAGTTAATAAATCTGTTTTATTTTTTACCTAAAACAGTGGGTTTTGCTTGAAGTGCTTGGGAAATCTAGCCTTTGTAAACTGAGCTGAGTATATGTCCTCTCCACATCAATGGAGGGGCAGACTGGGTAATGAACTTACACTGGTCAGGCTTCTGACCAGGGAAGATGGTATATTCCGGAGTGCAAGGCTGGGGGCTTGGGAGATCTGCTGGTGGCTTTCTCTGTGTGATTCATGTGTGGCTCAGGGAGCTTTCATGCAGTCTAGCTGAGTGTGGGGTAGAGTGATAACAGCACCTGGAGAGGTTTGCTGCTTGGCACTAACAAAGCATTGTGAGAGACAGCCCAGGCTGGAGAGTTAAGGGGGCAGAGCAGTACCCCAGTTCCAGATTGTACTCCAGAGATCCTGTCACACCCACGCCAGATCCTTCAGACAGAATGAATAGAACAGGGCAGTTATTGCATGATCCATGCCCTGTCATCCACCAACCACAGCTTCTGGCAGTCAGAGGCTTAGGGACACCCAGACCATGTGGTTGTTTCCCTGATCATCTTGGCTAATAGCCATTGATGGCCCTGTCCTCTAATTCTTTTGTGAACAGTTTTACCTCTAGGCTTCACAACATCCCCTAGCAATGAGTTACACAGGTTGACTGTGTGTGGTGTAAAGCAATTCCTTGTGTTTGTTTTAAACTTGCTGCCTATTAATTGTATTGGGTGACATCTAGTTCTTGTGTTATGTGAAGGGGTAAATAACACTTTCTTATTCACTTTCTCCACACCAGTCATGATTGTATAGACCTCTATCTTATCCCGCCTTGTCTCTTTTCCATGCTGAACAGTCCCAGTCTTTTGAATTTTCTCCTCATATAGAAGCTGTTCCATACCTCTAATCATGTTTGTTGCCCTTCTGTGCACCCTTTCCATTTCTAATATAGCTTTTTTAAGATGGGGTGACCAAAACTGCACACAGTGTTCAAGGTGTGGGCATATCATGGATCTATATAATGACATTATGATATTTACTCTATTATTAGCTATCCCTTTCCTAATGGTTCCTAACATTCTGTTAGCATTTTTGACCACCACTACACATTGAGTGGATGTTTTCATGGAACTAACCAAATTGTCTCCAGGATCTCTTTCTTGAGTGATAACAACTAATTTAGATCACATCATTTTGTATGTATAGTTGGGATTATGTTTTCCTATGTGCATTACTTTGCATTTATCAGCAATGAATTTCATCTGCCATTTTCTTGCCCAATCACCCTGTTCTGTGAGATCATCTTTGTAACTTGTTGCAATCTGCATTGGACTTAACTATCTTGAGTAATTTTGTATCATCTGCAAACTTTGCCACTTCATTGTTTACCCCTTCATCAGATCATTTATGAATATGTTGAACAGCACTGGTTCCAGTACAGATCCCTGCAGGGCACCATTACTTACCTCTCTCCATTCTGAAAACTGACCATTTATTCCTACCCTTCATTTCTGGTCTTTTAACCAATTGAGAGGACTTTCTCTCTTACCCCATGACTGCTTACTTTGCTTCAGAGCCTTTGGTGAGGGACCCTGTCAAAGGCTTTCTGAAAATCCAAGTACACTATGCACTGCATCACCCTCGTCCACATGTATGCTGACCCCCTCAAAGAATTCTAACAGAGTGGTGAGGCACAATTTCCCTTCACAAAAACCATGTTGACTTGCTCCCAATAAATCGAGTTCATCTGTGTCTCTGATCAGTCTCTTCTTCAGTACAGTTTCAACCAATTTGCTTGGGACTGAAGTTACGCTTACCAGCTCTTAATGCCAGGATCACCTCTGGAGCCTTTTTAAAAAACTGATGTCACATTAGCTATCCTCTTTCAGTCATCTGGTACTACAGAAGCTGATTTAAGCTCTAGGTTACGTACCACAGTTACTAGTTCTGCAATTTCATATTTGAGTTTCTTCAGAACTCTTGGGTGAACACCATCTGGTTCTGGTGAATTATCACTGTTTAATTTATCAATTTGTTCTAAAACCTCCTCTATTGTCACCTGAATCTGAGACAAGTTCCTCAGACCTGTCACCTAAAAAGAATGGCTCATGTGTGGGAATCTCCCTCACATCCTCTGCAGTGAAGACCAATGCCAAGAATTCATTTAGCTTCTCCACAATGGCCTTGTCTTCCTTGAGTGCTTCTTTAAGACTTTCATCATCCAGTGGCCCCACTGATCGTTTGGCAGGCTTCCTGCTTCTAATATTTTTTTTTTAAATTTTTTGCAGTTAGTTTGTGTGTCTTGTACTAGTTGCTTTTCAAATTGTTTTTTGGCCTGCCTAATTACACTTCTACATTTGACTTGCCAGAGTTTATGCTCTTTCCTATTTCCCTCAGTAGAATCTGACTTTCAATTTTTAAAGGATGCCTTTTTGCCTCTAACCACCTCTTTTACTCTCTTATTTAGCCATGGTGTTTTTAAATAGTTTCCATGCAGCTTGCAGGTATTTCTCTCTAGTGATTGTTCTTTTTAATTTCCACATAACTTGCTTCCTCATTTTTTAGTAGTTCCCCTTTTTGAAGTTAAATGCTACTATGGTGGGTTTCTTTGCTATTTTTCCCCCTCCCAAGGTTGTTAAATTTAATTACATTATGGTGGCTAGTACTGAACGATTCAGCTATATTCACCTATTGGACCAGATCCTGTGCTTCACTCATATTGAAAACTGCCTCTCTCCTTGTAGGTTCCAAGACTAGCTTCTCCAAGAAGAACTCATTGATAGTGTCCAGACGTTTTATCTCCGCATCCCATCCTGAGGTGACATGTACCCAGTCAATATGGGGATAGTTGAAATCTCCCATTATTATTGAGTTCTCTACTTTTATCACCTCTCTAATCGACCTGAGCATTTCACAATCACCATCCTGGTCAGCTGGTCAGTAATATATTCCTACTGTTACAATCGTATTATTCAAGCGGGGAATTTCTATCCATACAGAGTCTACAGTACAGTTTGATTAAGATTTTTAGTATACTTGGCTCTATGCTCTCTTTCACATGTAGTGCCCCTCCTCCACCGGCACGACCTAATCTGTCATTCCTACATATTTTGTACCCTTGTATTACCATGTCCTACTGATTATCATCATTCCAACAAGTTTCTGTGATGCCCATCATTTTAATATTCTCATCTAACACCAGGCACACGAGTTCACCCATCTTATTTATACTCCAGCAATATAGAGTTGTCTGCCTTCACGTGATGTAACTGAAAGGATCTCTCTTTAATTGACTGTTTCTCTTCAGTTCCTACGTGTACTTTATCAACTTCTATCCTCTCCTCTTTACTAAGATATAGAGAATCCCTGTTAACAGATCCTCCCCTAAAGGCTGTTTCTGTCCCAACCGTGTGCTTCTCCACCCCTGACAGCTTTCCCTCAGCCCTTAGTCTAAAAACTCCTCTAAGACCTTTTGAATTTTACCTGCCAGCAGTCTGGTTCTGTTTTGGTTTAGGTGGAGCCTACCCTTCCCATCCTCCTTTACCAAAAGGTTCCTCAGTTAGATTTAATAAATCTAAAACCAGCCTCCATACACGATCATCGCATCCACGCATTGAGACTCTGCAGTTCTGCCTAACTGACCCTGCATGTGGAACTGGAAGCATTTCAGAGACTACTACTATAGAGGTCCTGGACTTTAATCTCTTACCTAGCAGCCTAAATTGGCCTCCAGGACCTTTCTCCTACCTTTCCCTATGTCACGGATACCTACATGTACTGCAACCACAGGCTCCTCCCCAGCATTGCACATTAGTCTCAAGAGATCTGCAAGCTTCACATCCAGTAGGCAATTCATCATGCTGTTCTCCTGGTATTCATAAACCCAGCTTACTCCTGGGGGAATTCTGCGCCACTGTGCATGTGCAGAATTCATGTCCAGTGCAGCCCCTCTCTGTTTCTCCCATGTAGCTCTGCAGCCGCTCCCCCCAGTGCCAGGTTAGGAGGCACAGGATATGGCGGGGGCAGACAGAGTGGGGCACATGTAGCTGCTGGGGGGTCAGACTGGGGTACAGAAGGACTAGTGGGGGGACAGACTGTGGTGCAAGCTCAGGAACTAGTGGCATGACAACACTGAACCAGGGCCACATGGGGACGGGGCAGAGGAGGCTACAGGGCCACATGTGGATGGGGGCAGATGTCCCTGACTAAATGCACGAGGCTAGGGGTCAAACAGAGTCTGCATGGCAGAGGCTCCCCAACTCCATAACTATGCCCTCCCCGCATCCCACCCTGTTGCATACTTCTCCCACCCACACCCAACAACCGTCCATGTTCACTCCCTGGCTCCTTCCCTCTCTCTCAGCTCCTCCATTACCCCCGACTCCCCCAAGCCTTTGCACTGCTTGTGAGGGGTGCGGGAAATGTTTCTGCACTGTATTTTAAATTAATTACTCAAAGTTCTGTATTAATATGCCTAGTAAGGAATCTATTTGTCAAAAAAACTTTTCTTGAACTTTTTTTTTTGGTCTGTATTATTACAGACACTTGCTGACAGGTATTTTGAAATAAATTACCAAAATAATTGAAACTGGCATTATTATATTGTGTTTTCTTTTGACAAATAAAATATGCAGAATTTGGCAGAATTTTAATATTGCGCACATAATTTGTTATTTTTTGGCACAGAATTCCCACAGGAGTACCAACTATCTATGTTTCTAATAATTGAATCCCCCATTACTATTAGCTGCCTCTTCCTAATAACCGGGGTTCCTTCCCCAAGAGAGGTATCCTCAGTGCAGGAGGCTACCATGACATCATCTGGAAGGAGGGTTACACTCAGATCACCTGGTCAGGGTTTCCTTCACAAACATAGGAGCCAGTTATTTTCTGTAAATCAAAGGTCCGAGTCTTAAAAGGTGGGTTCTGAGCATATTCCATGGCTGGGGATTATGTGCAACATTACTGTGCGCAGGGGCTTCAGGGCCCGAGTCCCACTGCTGGGTACTTGGCCCTTTGAGCCAGGCACTGCATTGCAGGAAGCCCCCTGGAGGGCACCGTGAGCAGCAGAGTGTCTCTGGAAGGGACTCACTCACCAGCATTGAGGAGTGAGGGGATGGCTGCACAGCGAATCAGGTCCTCCAACAGCAAGCACTGGCGGGCAATGAGAATGGCAACAAAGGTGGCCAAGGAGTCATGGAAGGATAAGTCGCTCACCTGGGAGACAGAAGAGCAGCCAGTGACCATGTCCGTCTCTGCTTCACCCCCTCCAGTTAGCACCATATGGGCCTGACTGGGAGCAGGCGGAAGGGCAAACTCAACAACCCCATGGCCAACCCAGCAAAATCCTCCATAAGGGCAGCTCCAACACCAAAAGACAGTTCCCCATTTCCCGCCCATGACATCCCGCTCCCTCTGCCATTCCCATCTCCAGCCCCTTGGGACACTCTCCCTCCCATGTCCGGTTCCATCTCCGCCCTGCCCCCTCCAAAGCACCCCCCTCTCCTCAGCCCTGTTGTTTAAGCTTTTGCACTTACATCAACATTGCAGAGGAGGTCGTTGAAGCCACAAGTCCCATTGTTGGAGGAGCAGCACAAAGCCTTGAGCACGCCCAGCCACTCGGCACTCAGGGACTTGCAGTAACCAGTCAGCTCAGCACACAGGATAGCTATATCATTGACTCTGTAGAGAGGAGCCATGTGGTCACACACAGAACTCAATAGCCTAGCCCTTCCTCTCATTCCTCTCATTCCTAAAGCAGAGCCAGGCTTTGGAGAAGGTGGGGAATTGCTGTAGCATTATTTTCTTTTTAAAACTTTTTATTAAGGCAAAATTACAATAAAATGTTAACATACTACATTGTACATTACTTATTCTGGCTAAAGATCCTGCCTTGATGTTTGAGGAGCCTTTCTCCTCTGAGTACGCTCCAAAGGATGACCAAATTTCAAAATACCTATAGTCTTTTGGGTGCTTCTCTTGTGTACATATGTGGTAAAAAAGTCTGTGTTTTACTATCCCATAACTCCATAGGAGAAGGGGTCACATTTCTCTAGTAATGTGCAATACAAAGTCTAGCTGCTGACAATGAAAAATAACTTAATTTGCTGGTCTATTTAAAATGTAGATCCTTTGGTGGAGCATTAAACAAGCAGGTCAGGAGAACTCTTAAAAGGTTGCATTTTATTTCTGTATTATCAGGAAAAATGTGTGACTCAGTTTAGCCATTCACTTTGTATTGTGACCTAATAGGACTGAAGGAGTTAATTTCTCCTCCGGGACAGGGGAATAAGAGATAAGTGCTAGTCATGCAGATAAGACTGGGTTGGTGTGTGTGACAGATATGACGGTTTGGAAACATGGAATATTCAGACTCTTCTACTGAGATGTGACAGATTCTACGGACACCTAGAATACTGAATCACTATTGCATCAACTTTATTAATGGTGTATATATCTTTATGGGCCGTTTAGTTCTTGAATTCCTGACTCACGCAGAGAATCACAGAAATGTGGGACTGGACTGGATGACCTGTCAAGTTCCCTTCCAGTCCTACATTTCTAGGACAGGTCATCTAGTCCAGCCCCAGCACTAAGGCAGGATCGTGTATTGTTTAGACCATTCCTGGCAGGTGTTTGTTTAACCTGCTCTTAAAAACCTCTATTAATGGAGATTCCACAACCTCCCTAGGTCACTTGTTCCAGTGCTTAACCACATCTACAGTTAGGAAAGTTTTTCCTAATGGCTAACCTAAATCTCCCTTGCCTCAATTTAAGCCCATTATATCTTGCCCTGTCCTCAGTGGTTGAGAACAATTTACCACCCTCCTCTTTATAATCACCTTTGACATACTTGAAGACTTGTGTCCCCGCCTTCTCAGTCTTCTCTTCCCTAAACTAAACAAATCCAATTGTTTTCAATCTTTCCTCAGAGGCCATTTCATAAACATACAGCTATGGGTAGCATAAAATCCCTTTTATCTGTAAGGAGTTAAGAAGCTCAAATAACCTGGTTAGCAACTGACCAAAAGGACCAATAAGGGAAGAAGATACTTTCAAATATGTGGAGGGAGGTTTTGTTTGTGCTCTCTTTGTTGTTCTCTCCAGGAAAGAGAGGGACCAGGGCAGGAAAAACTCTCCCCTAAAACCCTACCGAAAATAAGCATCCCAGATTACAAAAATTGTAAGTAATAGCAAGGAAATGCATTAGTTTATCTTTTGTTTTAGCTTGTGAATTTTCCCTATGCTCAGAGGGAGGTTTATTTCTGTTTTTTGTAACTTTGATGTTTTTTGTAACTTTGCCTAGAGGGGAATCCTCTGTGTTTTAAATCTTATTACCCTGTAAAATTACCTTCCATCCTGATTTTACAAAAGGTGCTTCTTTTATTTATTTATTTATTTATTTTTATAATAAAGTTCTGCTTTTAAGAACCTGATTGGTGTTTAGTGTCCTAAAAACCTAAGGGTCTGGTCTGTGCTCACCTTAGTTACCTATTTGGTTGGTATATTATTCTCAAGCCTCCCCAGGAAAGGGGGGTGAAAGGGCTTGGAGGGATATTTTAGGAACACAGGAACTCCAAGTGGTCTTTTTCCTGAATCTTTGTCTAACTCACTTAGTGGTGGCAGTAGTACCCATCCAAGGACAAGGAAGGATTTGTGCCTTGGGGAAGTTTTTAACCTAAGCTGGTAGAAATAAGTTTAGGGGGTCTTTCATGTGGGTCCCCACATCTGTACCCCAGAGTTCAGAGTGGGGGAGGGAACCCTGACAGGCCGTTTTCCAGACTTTTAACCATCTTGGTTGCTCTCCTCTGGACTTTCTCCAATTTGTCCACATCTTTCCCCAAGTGTGGTGCCCATAACTGGATACAACACTCCAGTGGAGGCCTTATCAGTGCTGAGTAGAGTGGAAGAATTACTTCTCATGTCTGGCTTACAACATGCCTGCTAATGCAACAAAACCAAACATCATTTTGGGATGTAACACTATTACACTGTAGACTCATATTTAGTTTGAGATCCACAAGTGTAGTCCTTTGCACTTGTCCTTATTGAATTTAATCCTATCTATTTCTAACCATTTCTCCAATTTGCCAAGCTCATTTTGAATTCGAATCCTGTCCTTTAAAGCGCTTGGAACCCATCCCCACCCCCCAGCTTGGTATCATCCACAAACTTTATAAGTGTGCTCTCTACACCATTATCCAAATAATTTATGAAGATATTGAACAGAGCCAGAACCATAACAGATCCTTGTGGGGCCTCACTCAATGTGCTCTTCCAGCTTGACTGTGAAGCACTGATAATTACTCTCTGGGAATAGTTTTCCAACCAGTTGTGCATCCACCTTTAGGTTCATCTAGACTATATTTCCCTAGTTTGTTTGTGAGAAGATCATATGAGACGGTATCAAAAGCCTCACTAAAATCACTTGGTAGAGAGGGCAGTTATTAACACAAATCCTTACTGCAGGTAAAAAGTTTGTGGAAGTTTCACCCCTGGAAAATAACAAGGACTGATCTGACCTGGTTCAAGGGGCCTAGCAGACAAAGAAATTATCTGTATAAAGTGACTGCCATGACCTGGAGAGAGAGATCACTTATGCTTGATATGAGACCTGACACAAAACTGTGACCAAGAGAGATAGGCCCTCCAGAGGGCCTGAAGTATTTTAATCCTGTCAGGGTCTCCAGGTGGCAAACGGGTGACAGCTGGTGAGCCAGATGTGAGTATAGGCTGTTTGTTGGTTTTAAAGATAAATAGTACTTTGCTTTATGAAAGCTGCCTGGTTACTGGTTAAACCTGTCACTGCCCCTGAGAGAACAAGGCTGCAGGTACTGAACTCAAGTCAGATCTGCTGAGATAATCACAGTGAATTGCAGGAGCTTGCAGTCTAAGTCCACAGTCTGGACGAAGTGGATCACAGGTTCCCGTCCAAGAAAAGTGATGGCTAGAGGCCCGAGACCTAACAGGGTGTGCCCTCAGAGTCAAAAACAACAAGGAGTCCGGTGGCACCTTAAAGACTAACAGATTTATTTGGGCATAACCGAACTCCTTGTCGTTTTTGTTGGCTACCCCCTGATACTCAAAGAGTCAGAGGTGCAGTTAATTCCAGAACTCTTGTGACAGTCTGAATGAACTCTGAAGGACCATTAACATACAAATGGAGTTGCATCAGACAGGCACAATGGAAGACCAACAACTGGATATTAACTTTTAAGAACTAGCAGCCAAGGGAAGCAGAACGTATGGAACATGCATAGCAGCAATTTGAAACAAAGAACGGAGGTATCAGCATACAGTGCTAAGACCTCTGCTGCGCAGTGCAGAGGAGAGACTGGAATCCTAGACACTTCCGGGCCAGAGAGGCAGGTAATGCTACCAGCATGGACAAGCATACAAGTTGGCTTTTCCACTTTAACCAAAGGATCCTAAAATACCATATTCCAGCTGACTAATATTTGCTAGCTTATTCTGTGTTTCTGCAAAACATCTGCTGGCTGTGTGGCTCCTGAGAGCAGCATATCTCCAACAAGGGTCTAAACTAATTTGGACCCAATAGAGGAGCCCTGACGAGAAACGTGTGCTGAAGCCAGTAACCCAGGCTCAGGGTAGCAGGGCTCACCCTTGTAAATAGGGGAGGTCTAGGACTAAAGGGGTAACCTCCCAAAGAGGCTGTATGAATGTCAGAGTTATAGTATGCCCTGTGGACACGTGACAAGTGGCTACTGGCTCTCTCATCCTCGGATTGTATCCTGCTGCCCCCTCAAGGAGCACAGACAGTCCTTCTCCCTACACAAGTGGAGCCACCTGAGAGGGGGTCTCAACAGCCCCAGCCCTGCGCCTCACCGGTCTGGGTCATGGTGTCCTACGCACACGTGCATGAGTGCATTGCACACAAAGCTGTAGCGGTTGGCCGGGTTGTCATTGAGGCTCTTGCCCAAGTTGGTGTAGGTGAAGTTGTGCGCAGATGGATTCTCGATGGTGTCGATCATGAACTCGGGCTCCCATAGCATGTTAGAATCAGAGGGCTCCACATTGCAGTAGATTGTGTTCTTCACCTTGGAGCAGAAGTCACTGGCAGGGACAGGAAGGGGAGGTTAGGTACTTCTGCAAACATGCTTCCCACTGCCTTTCACAAGCAATGCTGAGGCTCAGGGTGAGAGCCTTCTGCTCCCTCCCCTAGACCTCCCCTGGGTCCTCTGCAGTGCAGAGAGCTCCAGCTTTTACATGAAGGCTTAAGGGGCTCATTCAAAAAAGTTCCTCCATGAAGAGCCATGCCTGTTCCTTGTTGGGGAAGCCCCTGGAAAATACCAGAGGGGGTTCAGTGACCTAGCCTGGGGCCGCCACTTCCTCTTGCTATCAGTGCAGCTCCTGGAAAATGAAAGTCATCAGTGCTCACCAGTCAGCAGCTTAGCCTGCAGGCACCGCAGTAACAGAGATGGGCCCAGGCAATTACCATTATCCCTGCATGCCCAGCTAGACTTGAGGCAGGGAACCCCCACCATATGTCCATGGGGAAAGAACACTGGCTGGTGCGGAACAGCGTGTGTAAGATCACAAGCAAAGCTGAGGCCATGGGCCTTCTGAGGGCAGTGCCCATTGCCTCCAACCTGCCTTAAACTCACCTAAAGAGCTCCCCAAATTTACTCTTGAGGTGACTGCAGGAGGTGTATAGGTCGTAGAGGTAGGCCAGGATACAGCGCTCTGCTGAGGAGCCATCGGAGCGGTTCATGCCATGTTTCACCACCCCACACAGACTGTAAAGAGACAAGAAATGCTGCAGCAGCATGAAAGGAAAGCCTGAAGGAGCATGGCATCAGACAGAGGCAGCACCCACCCTTGAGAGTAGAGCTCCAGACATGGAGACAATGCCCTCGGAGAACAGATCCCTCCCCACACCCACCCCTCCATGGGACAAAGCTCCAGGCATAGAGACAACACCTCCTAGGAGAACCGACCCTCCCTTGGGGGAGGGATAGCTCAGTGGTTTGAGCATTGGCCTGCTAAACCCAGGGTTGTGAGTTCAATCCTTGAGGGGGCCACTTAGGGATCTGGGGCAAAATCAGTATTTGGTCCTGCTAGTGAAGGCAGGGGGCTGGACTCGATGACCTTTCAGGATCCCTTCCAGCTCTATGAGACAGGTATATCTTCACCCCTGTCCCTCCAACCCACATGGGACAAAGTCCAGAGATGAGGCTTCCCCTGCCCAAGAGGGGGCACAAGGCTCCCTTACCCTTCGAAGACCTGGGCCATCTGGTCTTGGTTCAGGATAAGGCAGGAGTGGTAGTGCCGCAGCACAGCCACGATGCACAGGCACAGGCTGGTGGTGTAGCTGCCAACTAGGTCGGAAGATTTCAACAGCAGCTCTGCCTCCACCACACTCAGCTCGTTCAGCAACTGCGCCCAATGACATAAAAACCCTTCAACAATCCAGACAACTCCACCGCTACAAACTCTGTCATTGGGGCACCAGTCAGAGGGAGCCTGCTGGCTAGGCACCAATGCATTCAGCAGCCTGAAAGCTGGGCGAAGCCTGCCCTCCAGGCACCAGTCAGTTCAGGGGGTCTACCAGCATTGGGGTGCCAACCAGAAGCCTGCCGGTTGGACACAAGTGTGGGCAGACTGGCTTCCTACATATGGCTCTGATCTTTCACTATCAGGACCTGTTCAAAATCCCACTTATACTCCAGTTAGTGGATGAGCTAACAGTTTCAGTTACAGCTCCAACTGTAGCAAATTTCATAAAATATCATCTTGCCTAGTAACACAGCTTGCATTGCAGGGTGGCAGGACCTTCTGAGGTAGGAAACCACCCTTGTTGTTGGAAGGGCTGCCATGAACAGAAAAAAAACCTCTCGCTCAAGAAAGACATCACCGCAGCTCAGAGACAAGAACAGTAGCAAGGTCCATTCCAAACAATCCTGAAACCTTTAGAAAAATGACCCTCAAAACCAGAGCCCCAGAGGAGGACTAGAGCTTTGTGCCACACACAAGCATACCTCATGCCCACTCCTCCATGGAACACCAGAGAGTCTAAGGCCAGGCCAGAAGGCACCATTATGATCATCTGGCAAGACACAGGCCAGAGACCCTCACTCAGAGATTCCTAGATCCAACCCAATAACCTGTGGTTGAGCAAGAGCAGATCCTTCAGAAAGTCTGGATTTAACGAGGATGATCCCCCACTCTAGTGAAGCACCTCAGATCCCAGGGCTCACCTGGATAGCGAAGTCAATGAGACCACTGATGTTGAGTGAATACTCCATCAGGTCAAAGATGAACTGCACGTGCTGCACCAGAGGCAGATGGTATGACATCCCTAAGGCAAAGCTGGTGATCTGTTCCAAGACATTGCGAGATACCTGCAGGCAGAGAGAGAGGCACAAGGGGGGGAAGGGGGGGGAGATCAGCCCCTTGCAAAGCTCCACTTGTCAGATCCAAATTACTCTCCCACTGTCTCCTCTGGAGGCTGCTTTCCGAGCTGCAGTGGGACAGATACAGCCAGGGCCCAGACTGGAGACTTCTCTCTCCAGAACCCCATACCTGAGAGGTGACCTGGTGCTGATCAAAGTGAGAAAGGTGTTGGAATTTAGCAAAGATATCCTCAGCTGTTGGGAATGCCTCTGGCTTGCTCCTCTTCCTCTTCTGGCCTTCCTCTCCACCTGCCAAAGGCAAGAAATACAGGGAGCCATTACCAGACTACCTTCTTTGGGGCACAGAGCCACCCTACAGACAGCCACATGCATCTTCCAATTCCTCAGCAGGGAGCACAGGTCCACCCAACTGCAGGCAGAGTAACCACTGGAACAATTTACCAAGGGTCATCGTGGATTCTCCATCATGGGTAATTTTTAAATCAAGATCGCATGTTTTTCTAAAAGCTCTGCTCTAGGAATTCTTTTGGGGCAGTTTCATGGCCTGTTACACAGGAAGTCAGATTACATGATCACAGTGGTTCATTCCGGCCTTGGAATCTATGACTATGAACCAGGGAGACTCATGTTCCCCCCCCCAACTAGGACAAAGGGTCTTGGGCCAACTCATAAGCTGTCAGGCCTACTCTAGAAGACATCAAATCCAACTCCCAGAGATGGGAATCCCTAGTTAAGAGTGATGGTCAGGAATGGTGAAGTATCTAATCCATCCCAAATGAGTTAGCTATTCTCTCCAGGGCTCTGACCAGTCGCAGTTTAACTGCCCCAATGTAGGGGCTTCCCTTGGGAGACTAGCCACTCTCACCAGGTCTCAGCCTCAAAATCCCTTGGCTCAGTTTCAAGAGCATCTCATCTCTCCTTTAAAGGAGCATCCTCAACTTAAAAACACTGGTGTCTGCTGTTGTTACAAGGCACCTCTAAGAAGCCCTGGACTGACAGAGATTATAGAAAAGTGGAACAGACCAAATCTCCACCTGGTATAAATCAATGTAGCTCCATTGGCTTCAGGGCAGCTGTGCTAATTAACGTTTTTCAGCAGGTTTCCTGTGTGACAGCACACTGTGTCTAGTCAGTATCACTGCTTCCCTTGCACACTCAGTGTCCCCTGTGTGCAGGTCCCCCAAGGGACCCAACCAGCCGGAAAGGAACACCTTCCTGGGGCAGGGCGGGCCCAGGCTGCACTAACCTGTCTCCGCTGTGCTCTTCCTGTTTAACACCTTCAGAATGTCTTTGGTTATCTTCTTGATGGTATGTCGGGCATCATCTCGCTGTTTCCCAACCCCAAACAGAACCACCAGCCGCTGGTTACATTCGTGACTGCATGATTCCTCCTGGGAGCCAAAGGGAGACAACTGCATTAGCTGCTTTCAGGCTAGATGCCAATTGTCTCATCACACATGGGTCTCTAAGAGGAGAGGGAAGGTGCAGCTGGGAGATGACCCTGGGGAATGGGGAAGCAAAGAGCCACCCCAGGCGCCCACTCAAAGACAACTGCCCCCAGCATTCAAGGCATGCATGGCCATGCTCCTTTCTCTTTCAGTGCTCAGGCTGCAAAGCGTCAGGAGTCCCATGCTTGGGTGGAGCAGCAGCAAGGAAATGTGCAGGTCTCACGATGGGAGGGTGGCGTGAGCCCAGGTCTGATACCTGAGTGAGAGGGGTGGGGGAAAGTAGGCACAGTTCTCATACCTGAGGGATAGGAAAGTGTGTGGCATACTGGATGTGTCGGGGCTGGTCGTACAGGGATGCTAGTGTTCCTTCTGCAGCCTTTTCCTTTAGCAGAGGCTTTGCTTCCTTCTCAGGGTCTGGTTTCTCAGGGGAAGGGCTGGCCTTAGACTCACAGTGCATTGGAGGAGAGAACATCTAGGGAGAGAAGACAAGATTGCTGTGGTACGTGGCCACACACCAATGGCACTGAAAGCAGCCCATAAGGCTATTCCAGCCCACAGCTGATAAGGAGGGCAAAGCATGGGGACAGCACCCACCCCTCAGGACAGGGACGGCTTTAGGAAGAGCGGGGCCCAATTCAAATACCCGGCGGCAGTCCGGGTCTTCAGCGGCGGGTCCTTCACTCGCTCCGGGTCTTCTGCGGCACTGAAGGCCCTGCCGCCAAAGTGCCACCAAAGACCCAGAGTGAGTGAAGGACCCGCTGCTGAAGTGCCGCCGAAGACCCAGAGTGAGTGAAGGACCCGCTGCTGAAGTGCCGCCGAAGACCCAGACCGCCACTGGTGAGTAAAAGTTAAAAAGGCACCTAAGTTAGGTGCTCTTCTTTAGGGCGTGGAGCCCCCTTAGGCGTGAGGCCTGATTTGGGGGAATCGGCCTAAAGCCGGCCCTGGCTCAGGACACTGCTCCCAGCCCAGGTACCAGATCCTCCTCCCCAATCTGCACATGAGTACAGCTTCCTGGTACACCTTGGACTGAGAACAAGCAACAGAAGGTTAGGAATTAGAGGCTATGATTCTGATGCCAACACTCCACAAGAGCCAAGATTAAGGCAAAAGGCCTCCTGGGGGGCAGTGCAGCCGCAGACACCACAGGTGTCCAGTACACACCTTGAAAGATAGCAATGGCTGGAAAAAAGAAATTTCCCGGAGGTTTCAACAGCAATCATTCTTAGCTCTTACTGCGCAGCTTCACTCAAAGTGCTCTGCGAACATGAACGAGCGACTCCCCACAACAAGCTAAGAAACACACAAACTAAGGCAGAGAGGTGAAGTGACTTGCCCAAGGCTGCAGAGCCACTGGACCACATCTCTTATCCCAGGTAAGCAAGTGTCTCAATGTCACCATCCTTTCACCACTTTCACCCTCCATACCCTACACTGCCTCTCAGGAATGTCACTCTCACCTCCTGCTCCCTCACCATTCCAAGTGACAAGCAACTGGCCTCACTCCCTAGCTCCTGGGGTGGTGTCAACCCTACCAAGGAGGAAATTCATGGAATGGCACACCTGGTTACACAGCTGGATCCTAGCCTGCTTACATGCTCTGTACCACTCTACTCAAGAGCATTCACAGGCAAGTTGTGTCTACCATACAGCCCCAACCATCCGCAAGACACAAGCCCTTTTGGCCAGGCTCTTCAACTCCATAGAGGACGGAATGCACCCAGCAGCAAGTTGATGCACCTCCACATTGGCAAGGTGCCCAACAAAGCATACCTGAGGTACTCACCGAGCACCAGGTAGGAGAGGAAAACAGAAACTTACCGAGAAATCAGTCTTCTCCATGTCATCAAACAGTACGCTGGAGCTATGATCAATATCCATGGACTCCGAGAGGCCGGTGTCCTGGGGCCATAAACAAGGGGAGCCATTAATTCTCCACGCTGCACTAGGAAACGTGTGCACCTCAGAGTTTCCCCACGGCATTGTCCAGCCTACAGCCCAGGCAGAATGAGCCCCCCTCTGGCAGTGCCTGTGCCAGCCACACGGTTAATACCCCTTTGGTTTTCAAACCCTGAGTAGCTTATTACATGCTGTCTTATTAGAGCTGGGCTGCATGGCATGAGCGATAGAATCATGGCTCCAGAGCCTTCTCCATGCCACAGGCCCTTTTCAGCGGCTTAGAATTTAACCCTTCACCTTCGGGCTGAAGTTTTATAGGATTAGCCTTGGGGGAGGGAGGCAGGTGGCAAGTGCAGGTACTTTGCAGGGGACAAGTCCAGGACGTAAGGACACTCAGGAAGGAGCACTTGGGAAGGGGCCATGAGAGCCGGTGCTCCTTACCTCCAGCTTGATGCCACTGTTGCCCATCCCCTCCTTTCTGTCATGCTCCTCGGCGGGGTCATCAAAGGGCGAGGGAGGGCGGGGCCCATGCGAGTCCATGGCCAGGTCACCCCGGGAGATGAGTGTGCACATATAGATGTTGTGAGAGAAGACGTCATGTCGAATCAGCTCACAGAACAGCAGCACCAGGTTGAAGAACTCCACCTTCTCACTTTCATTCCCTGGGTCCACTGGAGGCACAGCAACAGCACATGAAGGAGCAGGTAGCGCTACCAGAGTCCTCCCTCCAGCATTGCTCTGAGCAACACTGGCCACCTGCCCAATATCTAACCCAGGGATGTCCTTTTGCAGGGCTAGAGGTAGAGTTTTCTAGAGGCCTCGCAACCACCCGGCAGGATTCAAGGCAGGGCTAGGAAACCACAGTGGGGATCAAGGCCAGAGCACACAGCTGGCAGAGGCAGCAACTAAATGCTTGAGCTCCTCTCCAGTTAGTCTCAGCAGCAGTTACATTTCCTCATCCCTTCCTAATGTCTTGCCCTCCGGGCTGCATCCCCTCCTCTCCAGAGTCCAAGTGAGACTCTTGGGTATGTCCAGGGCTCAAGGGAGAGGGAAGGCTGGACATTAGCGAGTTCTTGTTACGTACTTAGCACAGGAGCCTGAGTGTCGAGGAACTGCATGAGGACGTCCTGGAAGACAGGCGTGCTGGCTGCTGAGAGGGAACCTGAGGAGATGGAGCCTTTCTCATCCACAACTTCAGAGTCCCCACATCTCTGGAGAGAGAGACATGAATACAGGCTGCTGCCAGGAGGAGAAACTCAGTGTCCCCCACTCCCAAAGACAGACATTGTCTTTTTAGAGAGAACCTCCCCCCATAGGAGAAAGCCAGTCCCACGGAACCGTCCCATAACCCACTATGCACAGCCTCTGAGGAGACCTAGTGCTTCTGTATCTGTGCTCCAGAGAACCCGAGAGACACACAGAGCAGTCCCATACAGTGGGGTGGTCTCTGGCCTACTATTGGTCAAAGTAAATGTTCATGCCAAAGGCACTAGCACCAAGGGGCCTTTGGCCTCCAGTATTCAGCTAGCAGGCTTCCGCCTATCAGTTCTGGAAACAAAACCTCACTACATAGTTATGGGAGAGCTCTTCTTTGGAGAAGGTCACGCTTGCTTTAACCCCAGCGACCAACCCAGCAACTACTGTTCTTGTTCCAACTATTAGCTGCTTTTCAAAGACTTCCAGGGTCCAGCAGGGACAAGGACTCACCTCGGCCTCTATCTCCGCTTGCCGCTTTTCCAGCAGTTTAGCCACAACCATAGCCCTGTGGCGGCCAGAGCGCTTACAGCTCACAGCCCACTCACACAGCAAGGCCACCACTGCGTCATCATCTGGGGAGATCTGTCAGAACACAGGCATGATGGTAAAGCACTGAACCACAGGTAAGAGTTCAACCGCTCCTGTGGGCACAGGCGGTCAGGACACAAAGGAAGGTGATCAGCAGGAAGCCAACCAGCCTGGAATCTGCTCTACTCCTCTCTTCCCAGTACACACAGAACACACACCAAGCCAGAGTCTGAAGCGGGGTTTCCACGCTTCATGCAGACCACACAGAGGGGGAACTGCACCACACACCCCTGGGAAATCCCAAAGCAGGGCTTTCTTCATGGAATTCCTCCTTTTTGGGGTCAGGCTGGGTCCAAGCTCAACAAGCACATTACCCCAGCCCTTCAGAGACTGCCCTGGATCCCAGTTTGCTTATGGGTGCTGATACTGACTGACTGACCTCCAAACCTCTAGTCATTTGGGTCCCAGCTATCCAAGACATGCTACTTTCCATGCTCAGTTGTGGTAAAAGAGCATGACCTAGCAGCTCCTGGATCCCAAAGAGCAGCCTGTGGCCCTGAATCCAGCAGGACCAAAGTCATGTCCTTGGAAGCTCCCTGCACAGCCTCCCCCCAGTATTAGCATGGGTTGTCATTTCCTGGATGGGTTGTTTAACATTTGGTTTTCGTGTATTTATACAGCATGTTTTTACAGATCAAAGACACCACCCCCTTGTCAAAGGCAATTCCCATTTCACAGAGGGCTGGGGCTGTGCCTCTGCTCAGGACAGTCATTGTCAGCTGTACGGAATGCTACTCAGCAGCACCAGACACCACCTCCCCCATGCCTGCACAGGCTTCCCCTCCCTCAGAAATACAGGCAGCCCTTACCATAGGCTCTCACAATGCACACCTCACTTTCTCCCTAACCCAGGGCTGCATAGACACCCCCTTCAATAGAGTTCCAATGTCTTGTCTGCAATGGGCCATTTTTCATGCGCCACCCAAGTAGCTAGTTCCCTCATGGTGCCAGCTGGAAACCTGAAAGAGAACAACCCCCCCAAACTAGCACCTGCACCAGCACAGGGCATCACCAGTGTGGCCCATCACCCACCTCATGACTGTCTTTGCTTGGTCCCAGCCCAAATATCCTGTTGTACAGGGAATCCAAAGAGTTGCTGAAGTCAGATCTCTCAAAGCTGTGACTGTCCAGAACTTCCAAAGTGTGCAGAACCCGGCCGATAGTGAACCCTGGAGCAGGACAGGGAAGGAAAGGGCAGTGTGCATGAGCAAGCATTTGGGCAACTGGTATCACAGACCTCAGAACACAGGAGGCAAAGCCCCAAATCTCTGCGAGCTCAGAGCACGGGAGACAGGAGACACAACCTGTGGTTGGGGGTGGGGTGTGGGCCTGATCCCCACAGGGCTCTGAGCCTGGGAAAGAGCAAGATCCATCTGCATTCTCCTCACTGTGGTCAAACGAGCAGAAATGTGGCCAAGAGACAAGCCAAAGAGAGGATGACTGGACATGGAGCTCCTTAGGGCACTGGTTCAGACTAACACATCTGATGCTAGGGACAGGGAGAAGAGACTGCAGATCCTGCAGTAAGTTACCTGCAGTGGTTTCCTGGCACTTGTCAAATGACCAGCGGACCTCAACAGCCTGGCCACGCTCCTTTATCTGCTGCTCAATCTCACGGAGCTTCGCCCGAACCTAAAGGCAAAGGAATTCCATAAACACATGCAAGGGTGGCCAGAATAAACTTGCAGCACAGAGAGCTGCCAGCAGAACCCAGGGAATGCCAGCTGCCCTGCCTGAGGCACAAGGCGAGAGAGACGCCGCCCATCCCCAAGTGGGGCACTGGCTGCCTCAGGCACAAGAGAAGAGATTCTACCCATTCCCCAGGTCCATGGGTGCCCTGCTTGCAGCACAAAGGAGGGAGAGGCCTCCTGCATCTCTCAGTGCCTCAGCCGCTCAGGCTCAGCAGTGGCAGGAGCATAGCCAGAGGTGCTGTTGCTTAATATGGAGAGATAAGCCTGAATGGACTGGGGTACGGCTAACATCCTGGGCCCCCAACACTCCCTCCTTTGAAAGCTGCTCACCTGCTGGGTGAAGGCCGAGTTCCCCCCAGGCATGGGCAGGTTGGAGGGGGCAATAGGCAGATGGTCCAGTGGAGAGCCAGTCTTTATCCTGCTGTCAGTCAAGGAGTAATGCCAGACCAGAGCACTTGGGCAGCACAGGATGATACTCTGCAGCAGACAGCCAAAGCAAAAGCACTAAGCATATCCAAGCCTGACTCCTGGGTCCAAGTGCACTCTGCAGGGCTGTTCCCAGATTGTACAGATACTCCCCAGCCTCAGCCTCACCACACCTATGAATAGGCTCCCATCTGAAAGAGCTTTGAGGCTGGAGAGTGTGCTCGGGTACAGAGGTGCCCTCTCTCCACGCAGGAAGCTACCAAGCATTTACTGCATTGGCTTACTTAGACTAGACACGTTTAAGTAGCCAAGGCCAAAACTCCAAATTGCCTTAGGCTAGTAAGAAGTTGGTGCATGCAGCTCATAAAGACCCACAATAACACCACGTGAATTTCCCTGGTTAGCCCGGCCATGCAAGTTACATTAATGACACAGAAAGGACTCACTAGCAAATAAATCAGAAGCGTGATGGGGGATACATGTAGCCCAAATCCTGGAGCCCCAGGGTTTCTTATCCGTTGCTACACAGATTCCATAGTCAGACACCCCACATAATACAGGACAGAGTATTTCACCAAGGGATTTCCGCACCAAGCCCAGGACTTCTGATTCAGTTGGTCTTTTAGAAAGACAACAAGCCTTGATATAAGGACTCCAAGTGATGGACAATCTACCACATCCCTAGCTAACGTGTTCCAATGGTTAATTTATGCCAGACTTGCAGTTTGAATTTATCAAGATGCAACTTCCAGTCATTGCATCTTGTTCTGCCTTTGTCTGCTAGATGAAAGAGCCATCTGCTATCAGAAATCTTCCCCACATGCAAGTAGATACTGATAGACCATGATCAAGACACCTTTCTTTTAACATACTTTTCAGTAAGCTAAAAAGTCTGACCTCCTTCAGTCACTCACTCCAAGGCAGGCTTTCCACTCTTCTAATCACTATGGCTTGTCTCTAAACCGCTTCCAGTTTTTCAACAACCTTTTTAAAGTGTGGGCACCAGAAGAGGATAAAGCATCCCAGAAATGGACTTACCAATGCTATATAGAGAGGTAACACCACCTCCCTAGGCCTATATTAAGTCCTATCTTTAAGTCCTTTTCCAAGTCCTGCTTTCCAGAACAAAGTCCCTCATCCTTCAACTGTGACCTACATTCTGCAATCCCAGATGCAAGACCTTGTATTTTGCCATATTAAACTGCATATTGCGCCCAGGGACCCATCATCATTATTTACCATCTCAACTAATCTGTATCATCTACAAAGTTTACCAGGAATGATCACTGATAAAAATATTAGATAGTGTTGGGCCAACAATGGATGTCTGTGGGATCCAACTAGAAACACACTCTTTTGGTGATGATTCTCCGTTCTATCAGCCAGATAGTTTCTAGTATGTACTATGCTGATTTTGCATCATACTAATATTTTAACCAGAATGTCTTCTGTTGACCCATCAGAGCTCCAGCCTCCTTCACCACTGATATTAACCCAGCAAAACCCTACCTGTAGAATACAGCTGAGCCCAAATACCACCGGGCGGTGTTGGGGACAGAGCAGCAAGTCACTGAAGGGACTAGGGGGAGGATTTCCTGCAGCCGGTTGAGGGGCGGGTGTTGAAGGGAGGGCAGCTCCCGTCTGTGCGGATAGGATGTGGGGCAGGTGCCCACCCGTGCCGTCCAGCTGCATGGCAAGCCTGCGGGTACAGAAGTAGGCCAAGCGCCTGGACAGGTATGCCGACTGCACGAACTCTCCAGAGTACTGTGAGGAAGAAAGAAAAACCATCCCAGTTCCAAGCAACACTAGAGAAGTCCCCAGAGCACAATGCTGTGCAGTCATGCCTCACGGATAGGGCCACAGCCTCGCCCAAAGCAAAGGGAACCCTTGGGAAAAATGTCATCACAATGTTGCTTAAGCACCAGTGAGATTCACAGAGCACCATGGGCAACATCTCCATTGATCTCAATGCACCCAGTCCCTGCCTTCTCAGGAGCTTGGGGGTCTAGCTGGAACCAGCCATGAGAGCAGAAGAGAAAAGCCACATCTATTCAGTTCCATCCAATGAACACACTACTACCATCAAGAGTCCAGCTGTTACAGGTAAGGCAGGGACAAGGAGCTGGAACAAAACCCCCTGCAGTAGCAGAAAGTAGTGGGATAAGCAGCATTCCCTTCTGATAGCTGGTGGCTAATGTAGGGGGGATGGCACTCAGCTGGGGAAACATCCCAGGCTAGTGCAAGGTGGCTTGCGTTCCCCATAGCCGTGTTGGAGGAAGTAATTCTCTCCTGAAGCTCACCCGCAGCAGCAGAGGTAAGAGCAATTTCAACAATTCATCTTCTCCTGGCCGTATCTTCTCAAAGCATTCAAGCACCCAGGTAAGGAATTCGTGTCTGTCCAGCATCCCGTCCTGGAGACAGACAGACAGAGTGAGAGGACCAAAGGAAGAGCATCCTGGAGCTATTCTACCCCTATTCCTCCTGCTGGGCCACCCAGGGACTCAGGGATGGAATACATTCTGCAAAAACAAATTACTTCTGAGCCTTGAGTATCCCTTGCAAACCCCACCCCAGCCAGCAGCTCCCTTCAACACCTCACCTGGAACATGAACATAGCCAGTTTCTCATTGTAGTCCCATTGTTTCAAAGCGTGCTCCACTTCCTGCGGCATGGGCCCAGATGGTGAACCACAACCCTGCCCAGAGAGCTGCCTATAGAACTCAGAAATCTTCTGCAGCTGCTCTGACAGGTATTTGGTGATGATCTGTGTCCACTCTGGAACGAAGAAGACAGTCGTCAGTGAGTAGGTAAGCAGGGAGAGGAATGGGAGAGGGCTGATCCAGGCAGGGAGAGGGAAGTCAAAGAGTTCCTGTGATGGAAGAAAAATCACAAGGAAAGAGATACACCTGTGGGTTCCAGGGAACGGTGGAGAACAAGGGACAAATTCTGAACTGCATTTTAAAGCAGGTCTTTAAGACACAAAATACAGGACGGCAGTTCGCTAGGAAGGAAGATTCCTTAAACGCCTTTGTTGAAGATCTGGCAAGAGCAATGGGATGGAGGGAAACAGGAGGGGACAGGGTCAGGACAGCCTGATGTAGCATCCCCATTAGTGATCTGAGAGATGGGGTCAGCAACATGTTCAAGGCCTTGGTCTTAATCTTCAAAGCAATTAATAAAGAATGTCCCAGCTACATTAAGCCCAAATTTCATTCCATGAACTGTCAAGATATTTTGGCTCCTCTGGGATGATTCAGATCACAAAGCCCAGGACAAGACAGGTGAGAGCTGGGAATAAAGCATGCTTGAAGGGGTTGAGCTGTGGAAAAAACTTCCAGAGGAGATCAGGAGAATAAAACAAAACAAAACTATGTAAATAAACATATTAATCAACCAACCCAATAAAATAAAAAAACCTAGAGTGTAGTCTTTGTCCCAGAAAGAGAGAGGAGCAGAGACTTCATGAAGTCCCTCTTGCTATTTCTTTAAAGTGGAAAGTGCTCAGATACTATTGTGATGGGCAGCAGTATAAACCATAACAGACAGGCTTTCCCATATGCTGCTAATTGGAAGGATCCTGGAACTCCACAGAGGCCAGAGCCATGATACAAAGAGGCCCAGCGAGGCTGGAAACATGCAGGAAATAACAGAATGAGATTCTGCGGGGGAAATGCAGCTAATACATTTTGGGAGAAATCTGCCTAGCTTGGCTAAGACACACCTAAGGGCAGATATAAGAGTCCACAAATATGTTAAAGGTGTAAACACCAAGGAGGGAATGGGGTTGTTCAGGGGAGGAACACACAGGGTGTAAGGAGAAGTCATGAGAGTGAACTGTGAAAGACTATCAGAAAATATTCGTTCTCAGGAAGATGTATTTGTCTGTTGTCCAAGGGAACAGGTTGAAGCCCCATTGCCTGGGATGTAACTAGAAGGATGAAAACAGCAGTCATGATCCAGTAGAAGGAAGCCTGTGCTGCCCCCTCCTGGCTAGAAAGATAAGGTGGGTGAGGTAATATATTTTATTGGGACAACTTTTGTTGGTGAGAGAGACAAGCTTTTGAGCCAAAGAGAGCTCTTCTTCAGGTCACCTCACCCACCTTGTCTCTCTAACATCCTGGGACACATCCTGGCTGCATACACTGCATATAGCCTCCCGGCTAGGGCAGATGTGGCCAAATAGATCTTTTTCATCCTTAACGACTACTATTCTATCGAGGAGGTGCCTGGTAGTGAAAAGGCCAAAACTCCACTCAAGGCACTTACCAATAAAGGGATCAATGACGTGCCGTTTTTTCACCTTAGTTTCTGTGATGGCAGCATAGTAGGCGCAAGTCATTTTGATCAGCCAGGCTGCTCTCATCACTGGAACAGTGTATTTTGCCAAGTAACCAAAGACCTCTTCCTTCTTACTAAAGATGGGTACCTAGAACAGAACAGAAAAAGGGAAAAGCTAGCTTCTGAGGATCCAGAAAGGAATCACCCCAGAGTAACACCCACTACCACCCTTGTGCCTGGACAACCGTGCACAAACTAAGTATCGCACCTTGTGCCATTCCATCAGGGCAGTTACAACATAAAGAACATTTTCCTGGGTCAGCAGGCAACAGTACCAGAGCTGCAGTGCAACACATGAGAAATGAAGCAGGAAACTGAGGAAAGGCACTGCAAAGAGGCAGGTCTGTCATAAACACAGTTCTTAAGGGAAAAGTGGATAACAAGTCAAGAAGTGTGTAAGTACAAAAGACACACTAACAGCCTGTGAAAACTGACTTTTACTCACAGGGGCCCTGAACTCCAGGACCTGGCAAACTCTAGCCCAGAGGTAGTCAATAGTCAGACCATGGGCCAAATTCAGACCACCAGATGCTTTTGAATGAACCCCGAAATCTTTTTATTTATTTATTATCATCATTGTTGTTGTTTTATTATTTTCTCTGGAGTTTGGACCTTGATTATACCTGGACTAAGAAATTTGGACCTTGACAAAAAATAAATTGACTACCTCTGCTCTAGCCTCTACATTATACACTCTGTTGCTACAATAGGAACTAAGCTTTCCCACAACCACTGCCAGGCTCACAAGCACCCTGTTTATAGCCCCACCTCTACAGAAGACGGAGCTTTCTTTCCTCATCCAGCCCTGAGAGAATTCATCATTCCAGCTCCACTATGGTAGCATCAAGGCCTAGCTCCTGGAGCACAGAAATGTAAATGCTCTTCTTAACCAGCTCTCCACCAGGCCAATACAGAGCCCTTCCCTGTAAGAAGGCTGCCACAGACACAGGAGTGTGGGAAGTCATTCAGCTAGTTATCGCTAGACAATCCCACTACAATCTTTGAGAACTTGAAAACACCATAGCAGCATGAACTACCCTCATCTAAGCATGAGGCCAATAAAGTTAGGCAGAAGCAGTTCCCTTAAAAGCAATCAAAATTCAAATGAAACATTCAAGCTCTACATACCATGAGACAAAGTTTAGCCTCATCTCTGAATAACTGAGACCCTTAGCTCTACAGCTGTGGAGGACACAGGTAGCCCAACATGAGTCCTGGACACACATTCTGAGAACTATAACCAATCTGATGTGGAGAGAGAACAAACCTCTTCTAACCGCAAAACCTCCATTGCAGTCCTCAAAAACAGACAATACCCACAAAACCAGGTGAGGGAAGAGCTCAGGCAGGACATGTTCTACCTTTCTTGGCAGCCTCACCTGCAACATACCTTTTTAGCCAGGTGAGTGAGGGGCTTAGTTCCAGACAGATCTGTGAACCAGTTGTTTATGGCACTCTGAGAGCGTGCCGTCACCAGCCAGAAGTTATCCTTCTGGTTCACCTGAGGTTTCCGTCTTCCCGTGTCAGGCAGCGTGTTGCAGCGCAGCTTCTCTGCAATAATGCTGCTAAAATTTGAACTAATCTGAAAAAGAGAAGAGGGTAAGAAGCCTCTCACAGAACTGGGTTCTGTGAGCTACACACTAACCCCTTGTCAGTCTCTGGGAGAGGCTTGGCTTTATTAATTAGTTACATACATTTGCTATTATCCCCAAAGTCTCATTAGCATGAACTTCCAAAACAGCAAATGGCTCCCTTTGCTTCAATCAACAAGAAGACCATCTGCAGCAGGACTGAGAATACCTCAATAAGGGAACTTCTGAATTGCAGCGCTAAAATAGCCTGGCTTTAGCACTGCTGGAATGAATGTCTCTAGTTCTTTGGCAGAAGTACCCAACACTTGGCACTTCCTGATGGCCTTCCATCCGAGGATATCAGTGGGAGGGAGGCCTGGTGAGCACTAACATATTGTACAGGAGGCCAAACTGAGGCACAGGCATCTCATGACTCCCAGCTTTGTGTTTGCACCAACAGAGAAGTCTGTCTTCCAAACATACAACTTCTTATTCACCACAGCAATGTCCCTGCATCAAGCCAATACCGATGTTCTAACCTCCTACTTAATTTGCAGCTCATGTGCGAGCCAGTGATCTGTCAGGATGGGGCACCTAGGTACTAGTTATCAACAGCTGTGGATAAAGCTCTGCCACCACATCACTGACACTGTGGGTCAGGAGCTGAGCAGCCTACTCTCCCACCAAGGCTGGGAACACAGCAGCCCACCACCACAAAGGAGAATAGACACCTAGAGCGTAGCCTTGGGAAAGTGATAGGCCAGATCAATACAAGAGTGTAAACCTGTCCACCCTAGAACTCCTATCCCAAAGACCTTGGCTGTGGCCAGGATCTAGAACCACCACACTAATCATCACCAGTCTGGGTGAAGAAATTGTTAAGAACAAGGCCTACCCCTGGGAACCCTAGGAAGAGGGACTCGGCCCCCAAAGCCCTGCAGGGATCTTACCTTAGCTGGATTAAAGTTGACATTTTTGGCAGTACCATGTTCATCTCCAGAGACTGCTGGCTGATTATTGAAACCCTGCTTCACATTTAAAGCGGTGAGCTCATCCTGTGCAAGAGAAGGAGTAAGGGAATGCTGGCTGCATGCCAGTGCATCTGTACACAAGCCATGCAGCTCCCCCGGTAGCCCAGCCTGGAGACACGGGACTAGACAGCGAGAGAAAGGAGGTTATCCTCCCCTACTGGTCCCTGCCACAGCCCTCATTGAGGGAGGGCAACTTCCCAGCCTCATCCGCTGATCTCCACAGGGACAGGATCCCCTCAGCAATAGGGCTCATCCTGACACCTCCCTGTGGGCAGACACCCCTCTGGGGGCAGGACCTCTCAGCAACGGGGCTCATCCCCCACAACTCCTGGGGACAGAACCGCTCAGAGACAGGGCCCATCCCCCATCCCCCCACACCGCACCCCTGGGGCAGGACCCCTCAGTGATGGAGCCCATCCCTCCACACACCCCCGGGGCAGGACCCCTCAGCGACGGGGCCCATCCCCCCGCACTGCACCCCTGGGGCAGGACCCCTCAGCGACGGGACCCATCCCCCCGCACCGCACCCCTGGGGCAGGACCCCTCAGCGACGGGGCCCATCCCCCCACACCCCGCAGGGGCAGGACCCCTCAGCGACGGGGCCCATCCCCCCACACCCCGCAGGGGCAGGACCCCTCAGCGACGGGGCCCATCCCCCCACACCGCACCCCTGGGGCAGGACCCCTCAGCGACGGGGCCCATCCCCCCACACCCCGCAGGGGCAGGACCCCTCAGCGACGGGGCCCATCCCCCCACACCCCGCAGGGGCAGGACCCCTCAGCGACGGGGCCCATCCCCCCACACCGCACCCCTGGGGCAGGACCCCTCAGCGACGGGGCCCATCCCCCCACACCCCGCAGGGGCAGGACCCCTCAGCGACGGGGCCCATCCCCCCACACCCCGCAGGGGCAGGACCCCTCAGCGACGGGGCCCATCCCCCCACACCCCGTAGGGCAGGACCCCTCAGCGACGGGGCCCATCCCCCCACACCCCGCAGGGGCAGGACCCCTCAGAGACGGGGCCCATCCCCCCACACCCCGCAGGGGCAGGACCCCTCAGCGACGGGGCCCATCCCCCCACACCCCGCAGGGGCAGGACCCCTCAGAGACGGGGCCCATCCCCCCACACCCCGCAGGGGCAGGACCCCTCAGAGACGGGGCCCATCCCCCCACATCCCGCAGGGGCAGGACCCCTCAGCGACGGGGCCCATCCCCCCACACCCCGCAGGGGCAGGACCCCTCAGCGACGGGGCCCATCCCCCCACACCCCGCAGGGGCAGGACCCCTCAGCGACGGGGCCCATCCCCCCACACCCCGCAGGGGCAGGACCCCTCAGAGACGGGGCCCATCCCCCCACACCCCGCAGGGGCAGGACCCCTCAGCGACGGGGCCCATCCCCCCCACACCCCGCAGGGGCAGGACCCCTCAGCGACGGGGCCCATCCCCCCCACACCCCGCAGGGGCAGGACCCCTCAGCGACGGGGCCCATCCCCCCCACACCCCGCAGGGGCAGGACCCCTCAGCGACGGGGCCCATCCCCCCACACCCCGCAGGGGCAGGACCCCTCAGCGACGGGGCCCATCCCCCCACACCCCGCAGGGGCAGGACCCCTCAGCGACGGGGCCCATCCCCCCACACCCCGCAGGGGCAGGACCCCTCAGCGACGGGGCCCATCCCCCCACACCCCGCAGGGGCAGGACCCCTCAGCGACGGGGCCCATCCCCCCGCACCCCGCAGGGGCGGGACCCCTCAGCGACGGGGCCCATCCCCCCACACCCCGCAGGGGCGGGACCCCTCAGCGACGGGGCCCATCCCCCCACACTCCGCAGGGGCAGGACCCCTGAGCGACGGGGCCCATCCCCCCCACAAGCCCCGGGGCAGGACCCCTCAGCGACGGGGCCCATCCCCCCACACCTCCGGGGCAGGACCCCTCAGCGACGGGGCCCATCCCCCCACACCCCGCAGGGACAGGACCCCTGAGCGACGGGGCCCATCCCCCACACCCCCCGCAGGGGCAGGACCCCTCCGCGACGGGGCCCATCCCCCCACAGGGCAGGACCCCTCAGCGACGGGGCCCATCCCCCCACACCCCGCAGGGGCAGGACCCCTCAGCGACGGGGCCCATCCCCCCACACCCCGCAGGGGCAGGACCCCTCAGCGACGGGGCCCATCCCCCCACACCCCGCAGGGCAGGACCCCTCAGCGACGGGGCCCATCCCCCCACACCCCGCAGGGGCAGGACCCCTCAGCGACGGGGCCCATCCCCCCACACCCCGCAGGGGCAGGACCCCTCAGTGACGGGGCCCATCCCCCCACACCCCGCAGGGGCAGGACCCCTCAGCGACGGGGCCCATCCCCCACACCGCACCCCCGGGTCCCCCAGGCCCGGTCACGCCCCCGGCCCAGCCCGGCTCCCTCTAGCGGGGCCCCGACCCGCACCTCCTTCTGCTTGGGGTCCTGCGGGTAGACGTCGGGCGGCCCCAGGCGCGGCCGCTTCAGGGGCCGGTGCTCGTAGCTCAGGATCCCGAAGGCCGCCATCGCCGGGGGGGTGGCGGGGCCGGCGAGGCTGGGGGAGAGACACGGCCGGGCCACAACAAGGAACGGCGGAACCAGCCGAGTGGGCCCGAACCGTCACCCGGCACTCACGGAAACTGCCGAGCGGGGTCGGAGCTTCCCGAGCTGGCACCCGGCACTTACGCAAATGTCCGAGCGGGGCCGGAGCTTCCCGAGCCGGCAACAGACACTCACGGAAACTGCCGAGCGAGGTCGGAACTTCCCGAGCCGGCACCAGACACTCACGGAAACTGCCGAGCGAGGTCGGAACTTCCCGAGCCAGCACCCGGCACTCACGGAAACTGACGAGAGTGGTCGGAACTTCCCGAGCCGGCACCCGGCACTCACGGAAACTGCCGAGCGGGGTCGGAGCTTCCCGAGCCGGCACCCAGCACTCACGGAAACTGACGAGAGTGGTCGGAACTTCCCGAGCCGGCACCCGGCACTCACGGAAACTGACGAGAGTGGTCGGAACTTCCCGAGCCGGCACCCAGCACTCACGGAAATTGCCGAGCGGGGTCGGAGCTTCCCGAGCCGGCACCCAGCACTCACGGAAATTGCCGAGCGGACCAGCGCTCGTTTCCCCGCCTAGGCAGCCTCGTGCCGGGCCCGCCCCGCCTCGCCCCACGTGACCCGTCTCTCCCCGCGTCCGACCGGGCGTTGCCCGGAGCTCGGTGTTGACCGGGCGGTTCACAGGCCGGTCGGCGGAGCAGGGACCTGCCAGGCCCCACGCAGCTCCCAGGGACCTGGGCTAGGGGTGGCCCCAGGGCCCGCGCCCCGCCCACCCCAGCACCGGCTCCGCAGCTCCCATTGGCCAGGCGCCGCGGGGCAGGGGCAGCGACTCTCTGGCCCCCACCAGGAGCCAGAGGGAGGCTCCAGCAGCTTCCTGGGAGCCGCACCCAGAGCCCACACCTGGGGCCGGCTCCAGGCACCAGCCCAGCAAGCAGCTGCTTGGGGCGGCACGTCCGGGTCCCTCTCGCCCTCTCGCAGCAAAGGAGCAGCCGCCAAATTGCTGCCGAATACTGGGGGCCCTGGGGTGGCCCCCTCCTGCACCCCAAACCCCTCATGTCTGGCCCCACACCCCCTCGCGGGGCCCCCTCCTGCCCCCCAAACCCCTCACGTCTGGCCCCACACCCCCTCGCGGGGCCCCCTCCTGCACCCCAAACCCCTCACGTCTGGCCCCACACCCCCTCGCGGGGCCCCCTCCTGCCCCCCAAACCCCTCACGTCTGGCCCCACACCCCCTCGCGGGGCCCCCTCCTGCACCCCAAACCCCCTCGCGGGGCCCCCTCCTGCACCCCAAACCCCTCATGTCTGGCTCCACCCCAGAGCCTGCACCCCCAGCCAGAGCCCTCGCACCTTCTCACACCCCAACCCCCTGCCCCAGCCTGGTGAAAATGAGCAAGGGTGGGGGAGAGTGAGCGATGGAGGGAGAGGGATGAAGTGAGCAGGGGCGGGGCCTCAGGGAAGTGGGTGGGACAAGGGTGTTTGGTTTTCTGCAAATGGAAAGTTGGCAACCCTAGGGGCAGCCCGTGGTCCCGCTCTGGGGCAGTCCATGCTCCAGCCCGTGATCCCACCCTGGGGCAGACTGTGGTCCTGTCCTGGGACGGCCCATGCTCCAGCTCTGGGGCAGCCCATGGTCCTGTCCTGGGGCGGCCCGTGCTCCAGCCCATGGTCCTGTCCTGGGGCCGCCCGTGCTCCAGCCCGTGGTCCTGTCCTGGGGCGGCCCGTGCTCCAGCCCGTGGTCCTGTCCTGGGGCGGCCCGTGCTCCAGCCCGTGGTCCTGTCCTGGGGCGGCCCATGCTCCAGCTCTGGGCAGTCCATGGTCCTGTCCTGGGGCGGCCCGTGCTCCAGCCCGTGGTCCTGTCCTGGGGCGGCCCGTGCTCCAGCCCGTGGTCCTGTCCTGGGGCGGCCCGTGCTCCAGCCCGTGGTCCTGTCCTGGGGCGGCCCATGCTCCAGCTCTGGGCAGTCCATGGTCCTGTCCTGGAGCGTCCCGTGCTCCAGCCCGTGGTCCTGTCCTGGGGCGTCCCGTGCTCCAGCCCGTGGTCCTGTCCTGGGGCGGCCCGTGCTCCAGCCCGTGGTCCTGTCCTGGGGCGGCCCGTGCTCCAGCCCGTGGTCCTGTCCTGGGGCGGCCCGTGCTCCAGCCCGTGGTCCTGTCCTGGGGCGGCCCGTGCTCCAGCCCGTGGTCCTGTCCTGGGGCGGCCCGTGCTCCAGCCCGTGGTCCTGTCCTGGGGCGGCCCGTGCTCCAGCCCGTGGTCCAGCCCGTGCTCCAGCGCTGGGGCAGCCCATGGTCCCACCCTGGGGCGGCCCGTGCTCCAGTTTTGGGGCAGGCCCAGCCCAACATGCTGCTGCTGGTGCCTTTCCAGTCCGGCTGCCAGATCAGGCTGCACTTCAGCTGCCTACACTGCCCCCCGACATGAACTCCCCTGCCATGATGGGGCCTGGCAAGCTCTGCATAGATACTCTCCGCAGGCTGGGCTGCAGCTCACAGGGAGTATCCCTTGACTGTAGAGTGAAGCACGCACTGTGCCTGTCCCCCAGGGCTGCCAAGACCTAGCACTGCCCTGTCAGCAAGCACTCGGGGACGAGGTTTTGTACAGGAAGCAGCAATACGTGCGGAAGCTGAGTGAGCTGCGTGGTATCCTCCTTCAGCAGTGAGCGCTCAGTGACACAGCCAGCTCTGCCGCCTGGCCCAGGTGCCCAGAGAACGCGTGGCAGTACAGGGCCATGGATTCCCCTCTCTCACCCTCCTCTGCCAGGAAGGAAGCTGGGATGTTCCTGACTCTAATCCTCCTGCTCTCTGGTCGCAGCCAGCGAGCCATGGCCGCCCAGAGGCAACAAGGTAATGCTCATGCTCACTCTGCTCTGTGTCCCAGCTGCCAACCACGTTCCTGAATCTGCTTCCTGCCTTTGTTCTACAGGCCATGTTTGGAGCTTGGGGAATGCGCCTCACTGACAGGCCACCAGAGGCAAGACAGGAGTTCAGCAGCATGAGGCTTTACGGTGGGTGGGGGGAGTGAATATCTAGCAAGGGGGAGGCCATGCTGGCTCTGGAGATTGTGCGTTGTCCGTAAAGCCTTTGTCTGTGGGTTCAGAGCCATCCCAGCTTAGGCAGGTGTTGACTCATCACCACCTGATGGCAGTTTGGGGGCCTTTGTGAAGCATTTGGTAAAACTCAGGTCGCTAACTTGCGCGGTGTCTTGTCAGCATCACAAGTCACCACCATCGGCACAAACTGGCCCCTTCGCTGTTTCAAGGGTAAGGCCTGAATGGTCCATGGAGGCTGAATTCACTTCTCCCCCTTATTGCCAGGGTGGGGGAAAGAGGCTTGCATTGCTGCATCATGAGCTGTAACTCCTCTGTTGCTAGAGGCCACCACTGTGTCACTTGGGCACTTCATTGTGCTAGATATGCTGAAAAATATATCGGCACAAGTAAAATAGCAATGATGAGTGAAGACATTGCTCAAGGGATGACATCTGTCCACAGGGCAGTATATGGCGTCAGTCAGGGACCAGGGTGTCTGTCTGCAGGAGCATGATGTATCCATCAGGGGGATGGCTCTGTGGGGGTGTTGTCTGGCTGCAGGGGCAGTACATGGCGCCCGTCAGGGTGACGGCTGGGGGCGGTGATGGCTGGCCGCAGGGCAGTACATGGCATCCATCAGGGTGACGGCTGGGGGGTTATGTCTGGCCTCAGGGCAGTACCTGGCATCTGTCAGGATGATGGCTCAGGTGGGTGACGGCTGGCCACAGGGCAGTAAGTAGCTTCTGTTAGGGTGACGGCTGGGGACAGTGACAGCTCGCCGCAGGGCAGTACATAGCATCTGTCCGGGTGACAGCTGGGGTGTGACGTCTGGCTGCAGAACAGTACGTGGCATCTGTCTGGGATGGTGAGGTCTGGCCACAGGGTAGTGCTTACTGCCTGACAGAGTGACGTCTGAGGGGTGACGTCTGGCCGCAGGGCAGTACGTGATGCCTGTCAGAGTGGCGTCTGGGGGGTTATGTCTGGTCTCAGGGCAGTACCTGGCATCTGTCAGGATGATGGCTCAGGTGGGTGACAGCTGGCCACAGGGCAGTGTGTAGCTTCTGTTAGGGTGATGGCTGGCCACAGGGCAGTACATAGTGCCCGTCAGGATGACGGCTGGGGGCGGTGACAGCACGCCACAGGGCAGTACATGGCATCTGTCAGGGTGACGGCTGGGGGGTGATGTCTGGCCTCAGGGCAGTACCTGGCATCTGTTAGAGTGACGGCTTGGGGGGTGACGGCTTGCCACAGGGCAGTACATAGCGACCGTCAGGGTGACGGCTGGGGGCGGTGACAGCACGCCACAGGGCAGTACATGCCATCTGTCAGGGTGACGGCTGGGGGTGATGTCTGGCCTCAGGGCAGTACCTGGCATCTGTTAGGGTGACGGCTGGCCACAGGGCAGTACATAGTGCCCCTCAGGGTGATGGCTGGGGGCGGTGACAGCACGTCGCAGGGCAGTACATGGCATCTGTCAGGGTGACAGCTGGGGGGTGATGTCTGGCCTCAGGGCAGTACCTGGCATCTGTTAGGGTGACGGCTGGCCACAGGGCAGTACATGATGCCTGTCAGGGTGGCGATGCCTGGCTGCTGGTCAGTACGTAGCGCCTGTCAGGGTGACAGCTCAGGGTGGTGACGTCTGGCTGCAGGGCAGAACATGGCATCTCATCTCTTTTACCTTCTCAGAGCAGCCTATCAGCACCACTCGTGCATGGCTGCAGGAATTGGGGAAGTCCAGGGGGAGCTCCTGAGCTCTCTGCTCCCCCCACTGAGGCAGCAAGCAAGAGGCCATGGGGAGACTTGAGGCCAGATCCCGCACTGGAAGTACTAAGTTGCAAAGCTGCCAAGCTCCCGCCCTCATCTCCATGGGGAAAGAGGCTCTAATCTCATCAGCCTCCAGCTTGAACCCTCAGAGCACTGGCCTCAGGTTCCAGGAGTGGGGCAGGAGGCGGGTGCTGCTCAAATCCATTCTCTTTGGAGAGGCAAGTGGAAGGGTCAGCTGTGAACCACAGGCCGGTAGCAAAGATTCTGAGAATAAGTCAGTTTCTTGTAATGCTGAATAAGGAACTTTATTAAAATAAAGAACACAATATTTTCCTGCAAGTCCTGCCAGGCCCATGGGCCTCCAATGCAATTACCAGAGGTGCTCAAACTCTCAGCCATGGAGAGTCCCTCTCTCTCTGCATGGAGTTTAGCAGCAGGATGTGAGGCCCTGATAAGTATCTGCACTGTGGGTATAGTTTTTAGATGTGTATCATCTCTAGTCTCTGTTTTAGTCTGTTCTGATGTCAGTGGGGAGGCTGGCAGGCCCTTGTGTGTTACTCTCATTCCAAGAACCTCATGAATAAACTGGGATCCTGGCTGAACAGGCAGCCAGTGCTCCGGGCTTGCCTCCCGCACACGAGAGCTATCTCGACCAGTGTTGCTGTTCATGAACAGTAGCACATCAGTAGTGGGAGTGATAGAGACCCTGCAGATACCACTAATCTCTCAAGCGCCCTGTTGTTCAAACATTCTCTATGTGGGTGCACTTGCTCTCAATGTCTGGAAAACCTGCTGCAGGCTTCCCATCATCTCGACCGAAGAGGCGCATCCCAGCAGAACCACAGCTGCCAGCATCTGTTACTCCTGAGGGCATTCTGCACCAAAAATTTTAAAATTCTGCAAGTTTTATTGATCAATAAGTGAATGCAGAGGCTCCAGCATGGCAGTGGGAGCACAGGCCATGAAGGTGAGAGATCACCCTGTAGTCCCCGACCCCTGGGACACAGACTCAGATCCTTTCCCTTGCAGCTCAGAGGATCTCCTCGACCCCCTCAGACATTAATCCGTGTTATGCTGTTTGTGACAAAACAGGACCTTTGAGTGCACATGCTATATAAATGTGCTCCAAGCCTTTAACTGAACTGTAGAACTGCAGCGGCTCCAAAACATGTTTAGGTGGTGGCATTTCAGGCACTTTGACTTCTGGCTCTGTCTTCATCCCTTCTCTTAATCATAGAAATATTGGGCTGGAAGGAACCACTAGTGGTCATCTAGTCCCAGCCTTTCCTGCACCTCCCAGGACATCACAGGTTGGCAGATGGATTCCTCCACCCCCCTCAGAAGGGAGTCCCTGACCTCTGGCACCCTGCGCATCCTCCTCTCAGGTGCTGTGGCTGTGATCCTCCAGCTTTCATAGAATTCAAGATCAGAAGGGACCATTATGATCATCTAGTCTGACCTCCTGCAAGATGCAGGCCACATAAGCCGATCCACCCACTCCTTAAGCAAGCGACCCCTGCCCCATGCTTCGGAGGAAGGCGAAAAACCTCCAGGGCCACTGCCAATCTACCCTGGAGGAAAATTCCTTCCCGACCCCAAATATGGTGGTCAGCTGAACCCTGAGCATGCGGGCAAGACTCTCCAGCCATACCCTCTGGAAAAAGGTTAAGAATATCCTATCATTTACCCATTGTACTATTTACCAGTGTGGCACTTAATTGACCTATTGACTAAGCCCGTTATCCTATCATACCATCTCCTCCATAAACTTATCTAGCTTAATCTTAGTCATGGAGGTCCTTCGCCCCCACTGTTTCCTTCGGTAGGCTGTTCCAGAATTGCACTCCCCTGATGGTTAGAAACCTTCGTCTAATTTCAAGCCTACATTTCCTGACTGACAATTTATATCCGTTTGTCCTTTGGAGGCAGGTGGCTCCTCCTCAGCCACTGGGGCCTGCCCCTCACCTCCAGTTGTCAATACAGCTACCAGGTTTTTCACCTCAATGGACAGGGACTTGGGGTGGGGTGGAGGGGGAAGAGCACAAGTGACTGCCTGAGGTGGCCAGCAGCCAGTCTCCTCCCCGTAGAGCAGCTGGTTCTCGGTCTGCAGTCAGCCAGAATCCTTCACCCGGATGTATCCATGTGCATCCTGTCAATTAAGTCCTCCTGCTCCCCAACAAGCCACCTCCTCCTGCAGCTCTCTGACCTGCTTCCTGAGGGACTTCCCCAGCAGACACCCCTCACACTGAGCAATTCCCCTGGCCTGGCTTTCCTCACAGGTCACGTTCCCAGCAAGCCAAGACCAGGGCTGGCAGGGCCTGCCCGGTGCAAGCAGAGGAAGAGCTACCAGTGGTGCTGGCGATGCGCCGTTTGCCTCCCGTTGTGGGTTCTTCCTTGTAGAGCACCTGGAAGGGAAGGGAAGGGGGGGAAGAGACATAACCACTGTAGCTGGGGTTGTCGGCACTTTTCTTTATCTAATTTTACTCCTGCCGCCTCAGTTGCCTTCAGCGTTTTACCTGTCTTTCCGTTCTGCCTGATGTCTCCATACCCAGCCGGTCATCTATCTGAATGTCTGTTCCCTCCAGGCCTGGCAGAATCCTGCTCCTTTGCCTTGCACCAATTTCTGGGGCAGTTGTGATGCTGATCAGGCAACAGCAGAAGCAGTGCTTTCAGGCCGATGGTACCACTGCTGTCAGCTTAGCCCAGTGGGGAGTGGCTGGCTCATGCCTGGGCTCAGGACAAGCCACACTGGGTCCTTGTCAGGCTTAAGGAAATAAAAAGGTTTGTAATTTAGCTGCTGCCCCTTCAGGCAGAGCACCGCCTGCAGCTGCGGAGGGGCCAGTCTGCTAAATCATAGAATCATTGATTATTAGGGTTGGAAGGGACCTCAAGAGCTCATCTAGTCCAACCCGCTGCTCAAAGCAGAGCTAATCCCCAAATGGGCCTCTCAAGGATTGACTCACAATCTGGGTTTAGCAGGCCAATGCTCAAACCACTGAGCTATCCCTCCCCTCAACCCTTTGTGTTCCTATCTCTAGGTGGAGTGGAAACAACCAGAACCCACTGGCTGCAGAGGGCCCAATTCAAAGCCCTGTCAAGTCAGTGGGAGTCTCTGTTCCTGCTGCTTCCAGGAGCCTCTTTATTGCTGCACAGACAATACAGAGCCCACCTGGAGTCAGTAATGAGCTCCGTTACCTGTTTTCTCCAGCCTGCCCATTCTTCCTTCCCTTGGGGAAGCCTCAGGCTTGGGCAGAACAGCCCCTCTTGCAGCAGGCTCTGTGCTGGCTGTCCTTTAAGCAGGCCACCACCTGCATATGTTTTAGCAGGCCCATCTCAGGCCCTGGGCTTCACTCTTGGAGCCACTCGGGTGCACTGAGAACCTTCATTCTGACATTCTTGACGTCAGAGCGCTTCCCCGAACCTTCTGTTCTCCTAGGTTTGGGGTAATTATTCATGTAGTGCCTAAGCGAGCTCTGCACTCCCCAGAGCAATGCAAGACAGGTCCCAGCTCTCCTCTCTGCTGGAGACCCTGGAACTCCTTGAGTGAGCCCAGCAGCTCCCGTGGGTTCAGCGCCTTTCTCACTTGTGCCTCAGCTCAGGCACAGCAAGGCCAAGCACAAGCTCATCTTCTGTCCCCAAGCCCTCTCGCTGCTGAGCACGACAGAGCATGGAAGCCAACTGCATCTAGCTGCCAGCACTCAGCTTCGGCTCCTCCTCGGAGCTGGACCCATCACTCAGCCGCGCCTGGAGCACCTCCTACCACCTCCTGGGGTCTCTGACACGGAGCTCACCTCCCTCCCCATCCAGCCAAGATCATCTCTGGTGCCCAGTGCCCCACTTTACTGCCTTCCTGGTGGAGCTGGGATGTGCTACTGAAGGGCAGTTTGGAGAGCTCTGCAGAATTGGGGGTTCATTTCCTGTGCAGATAAATCTGTCCCATTGTAATAGATACCACTTTCCCCCTCCTCCTTCCCAGCTGGCAGTGCCTGAAGTGGGAAACTGTCAGCTAAATTCAGTTACCCTGGCTGACCCCTTAGCTCAGGGCCAGCAGCACTTAACATGTGAGCACATGGTTTGGGTCACCCACCCCCCCCATTGAGAGGGACACTCCCATCACACAGACTGTTACGCTGTAAGGCCTTGGGGGCAGGAACCGTAGCTAGCGGTGTTTGTGCAGCACCCAGCACATCAGGTCAGCCCAAGGGGGGGCAGGGGCAGATCTGACACTAGCCATACAGGATCCTGATCAGCCAGCTGCTACTCTAACATCAGCACCACCAGCAGCAGCCTGCACGTGTCTTGCACTGACAGCTGGGTTCTGTCCCCCTGAGCCAGCCTTAGCATTTTGGGGGGGGGGTCGCCCTAGACAGCTGCTTGTCTCTCCCCACGCTGCCTACATGGCGGACATTCAGCTTTGCCCAGCTGTGCCAGAGGCACCAGCTGGCACTTGGTTGGGAGTTGAAAGCGATGCCACATTTACACAACCATTGCCAACATCTCCACTTCACTACAGCCCAAGCCCAGGGAGATGACCGGTCCCAGCATGCACTGCCCCTGGTGGGGCTAGGCAACAGGGACAGGTGTAGATTGGGAGAGCCCCAAGCCATGCTGCTGCCTTGGGCCAGTGCGCAAAGTCTGGGCCCATCAATCCATGCAGCAGCTCTGCTCTTCTCAGGCTGGCTCCTAAGGGTGTGTCGGCCCCGCAGCTGGGAACGAGGCTCAGCCCAAGCAGCCAGACCACACCAGCTCTGTGTGAGCGAGCATGTGAAAACCAGCAGTATGCACACGGCAGCATGAGCTGGGACCCGGAGTCAGGCAGCTGGCTGGCCTGAGCCACTGCCCACACCACCACAGCCAGAGCGATTTTTAGTTTTAGCTAAAACTAAACATCGCAGACCTAACCTCAGATGTTTCCCTCTGTCCCTGGGTAATCATCTAGGCCCCCCCTGGGAGGCTCACTCACACCCCCAGCTCGGTTTCAGCCCACAAGTCTTCGCACCATGGGCAGCCTGGGGGTCTGCTCTCTTTCTCCACCTTTGCGTCTGCTGGTTGATCGAGGGCTGTTCCCCCATCCCTCTGCTTGTTCATGCTCTTGGGTCCTCCCTAACCTCCAACCCACCCCTGGTCTTCATCTCCCTGCAAACTTTGTGGGGGGTCCCCATAGTCCCTTGGCCCCTCTTAAATAAATAAAATTGATGGAGATATCCTATCTCCTAGAGCTGGAAGGGACCTTAAAAGGTCATCGAGTCCAGCCCCCTGCCTCCACTAGCAGGACCCAGTACTGATTTTTGCCCCAGATCCCTAAGTGGCCCCCTCAAGGATTGAACTCACAAGCCTGGGTTTAGCAGGCCTATGCTCAAACCACTGAGCTATCCCTCCCCCCACTCTTAAGGGCTTGGGTTGTCTGTCTTCTCTTTCATTGTGAGATAGGCTCTGTTGCCTAGAGGGTTCCCTTCCTTCCTCCTCTGGTTTATTCTTTTCTCTCCCTTCAGGTTTAATTTTTCCCTCCTTGGGATTCCTCTTTCCCACTCTGAGGACCCCTACACCAGCTTGTTTGCTGATGGAGAAGGGGCTCCAGTCGGTACCCAACACGGCAGGGCAGCCCTTCCATTACTCCCACCTGTTACCTCTGAAGGTCTGGGGGAGGTTATATTGGAACCACTGCTAGAGGCAACTTTTCTTATCTCCATCGGCACATGCTGGGTTTACACTTGCTCCTGGAATCATCCAGTCAGGTTTCAGCAGCTCCCACCAAACCAGACCGCAAGCTGAGGCCGTGTCTACATTCGTGAAATGGAGAACAGTATCTATCCCTTTTTCTTCCCTCCAGTCCTGGCCCAAATACGAGACTTGGGAAAACTGCATTCCACGTACTGGCAATCTTTTTTTATGAGTCTCAGGCACCGCACTGGTAACATGTAATGGACAAGCCCCAGCTAGAGCTCCTCTGGGTTCTCCTTTTCTATCTCCTTTCCAGCTGGAGGTTCTCTGGTCTTCCTCCCAAACACCCACCCTGTCAGGTCAGTCTGCTCCTGGGGAGATCTGCCCTCGCAAGTTCCTCCTCAGTTTCATGTTTGGAGCCACAGAACCTGGTTGATGCCCGCTGACCCACACCCATATGTTCTTGGGGAAGCCGTAGGGGAATTGTTCAGTCTGTCCATGATCTTCCTCACTGTTTGGGTGTCTTGGCTTCAGCCTGCAGGTGGGCCAGTCTATCAACTTTTGGGCCAAGGCTTGGGGCCGCAAACCCCCCTCCACCTTGTGGATCAGAACTTTTGGTGGTACTATTCAGTGGACAGACCCGCCTGAACCACCTCATAATTCCTGGCCTGCTCCTCATTCAGAGCCACCCATAGCTGCCCTCTCCAAGGTGCCCAGGAATTCATTGGATCATCCGCAGGGCCCATCCTACACCGTCCTAAGCTGTATGTCTGGTGGCCATCTCCCACCGCAGGACTCAGCACCAGCTGTGGAAGCTGCTGCTGTGCCTTGGCTGGGTCTCTCAGAAAGTCCTGCAGGCTCTTTTGCTGCTTGCCAGCCAGGCAAGCAAGGGCTGCCAGTCCAGGGGGTGGGATTGCTGGAGACTTGGCAGAGCCTTCTACAGCTCCCCTTGCTGTTTCACCAGCCACTGCAGGGTCCCCTCCACGGTCCAGGCTGCCAAACTCCCCCACTGGCTACAGATCCCAGCCAAGCCTTCAAGAGGGATGGGGGGGGGTGTCCCACTCTTGTCACTGCTCAGAGACCTTCTTCTGGCCAAGCACCTCACGGTTTATTTCACTGTGTTCTCCTCCCCACCTGCACAAAGTCCTGCTGCTCTGTATTTACAATATCGTACAATCATTAGCTCACTCCACCAAGGATGGGGGAAGATCTCACCTGGTTCTAGCTCTGAAAAGCCTGCTTCTCTCTGTCCCCCTGGGCACATCTTCCTATGCCTTTTCTACCTCTTGGTTAATGGGCTAATTAGCCTTTGGGGCTCTCCTCAGCCCATCCCAATCCACTAATTAGCACAGCCCTTTTTAACCAGGGCTACTCCAGAACAATGACCAGTGTGCTGCATCAGTCGTATAGCTCCTCTCATCCTAGCAGCTATTGGTGCGTAAAATAATGCAAGAAATGGCTACACCTAGCCCCCTGCTTCACCCATGTAGGGCATGTCTCTCTCTCCCAGGGCTATGGGAGAGAGCAGGGGGTGGGACTAGATGACCTCCTGAGGTCCCTTCCAACCCTGATATTCTGTGATTCTATGGCCCTGACCTAAGGGGAGATGGCATGCAGGACAGCTACCCCCCCTGCTCTTAAGGGAGTGGCTCTCCACCTTCCCAGACTGCTGTGCCCCTTTCAGGAGTCGGATCTGTCTTGCGTACCCCAAGTTACACCTCACTTACAAACTACCTGCTTACAAAATCAGACAAATTACCAAGTGTCACAGCACAGTATTACTGAAAGATTGCTACTTTCTCACTTTTACCATATAGTTATAAAATACATCAGTTGGGCTATAAAGCTTGTACTTACATTTCAGTGTCTAGTCTATAGAGCAGTACAAACAAGTCATTGTGTGAAACGTTAGTTCGTATTGACTTCACTATTCTTTGTATGTAGCCTGTTGTAAAAGTAGGCAGTGATGGAGCTGCGTTGCTGTCCCCCCAGCAGAGCTCTGCGTACCCTGGTGGAGACCCCCCGCCGTAAGGGAGGGGCTGTGTCCTGTACCCCTGGAGGAGCCTCTGAAGCATTGAGCACTAGCCCCACAGAGCCCAGCCCTGAGGCAGGGCTGGCTTTAGGCCAATTCAACCGATTCCCCTGAATTGGGCCCCGCGCCCAAGCTCAGCCGGTGCACTTTACTGGGGTGGCCCAGCTTCCCCAGGGGGCAATTTAAAGAGCCTGGGGCTCCCAGCAGGGACTGGAGCCTCAGGCCCTTTAAATTGCCACCAGAGCCCCACTGCTGGAGCCCTGGGTAGGGCTGCAGGGCTCCGGGGGGCTATTTAAAAAGTCCTGGGCTCCCGTTGCTTCTACCGCCCCGGTCCTTTAAATAGCCCCTGGAGCCCCACCGCTTCCCCAGGGCTCCCACGTCTCTTTACAGGGCTGGGGCGGTGGAAGCAGGGAAGCCACGGGCCCTTTAAACAGCCCCCGAGCCCCAGGCTGCTGCTGCTACCCCAGTGGGGGAGGGAGGAGGAGAGGGCACTTACCCTACAGGGTGGGCTGTACCCCCTGTACCCGCACCTCCTGCCCGCAGCCAGCCCCTGCTGTACCCCCTGCCCTGCCTGCACCGACCCCTCACCCCCTGCCCTGCCTGCAGCCAGCCCCTGCCTGCAGCCAGCCTCGCACCCCCTGCCTTCAGCCAGCCCATCTCCAGCCAGCCCCACACCTCCTGCCCTGCCTCCAGCCCTGCACCCCCTGCCCTGCCTGCACCAGCCCGTCTCCAGCCAGCCCCGCACCCCCTGCCCTGCCTGCAGCCAGCCTCGCACCCCCTGCCTTCAGCCAGCCCATCTCCAGCCAGCCCCACACCTCCTGCCCTGCCTCCAGCCCTGCACCCCCTGCCCTGCCTGCACCAGCCCGTCTCCAGCCAGCCCCGCACCCCCTGCCCTGTCTCCAGCCAACCCCTGCCGCACCCCCCCATGCCTGAAGCCAGCCAGTCCCGCACTTCTCTGTCTCTAGCCCTGCCAACCCATGCCGCACCCCCTGCGGCCCTGCCTGAAGCCAGACAGCCCACCCCACCCCACATCCCCGTCTCCAGCCAGCCCAGCACCCCCTGCCCTGCCTCCAGCCAGCCCCATGTCCTCTGGTGCCCTGCAGTTCCCAGGGCAGTAACCCTGCACACCTGCTTCAATGAGGGGGGCAGGGAGCAGCTGGGACCCACACATGTGCACACCCTAGAGTGACCAGACAGCAAGTGTGAAAAATTGGAACAGGGGGTGGAGGGTAATAGGATCCTATATAAGAAAAAGACCCAGAAATCAGGACTGTATAAAATTGGGACATCTGGTCACCCTAGCACACCCCCAGGGAGTGGTGGGGACCCACACGTGAAACGGAGCTCATTTCTAGTTCAGGCCCATCTTTTAACACAAGAACTTTAGGTGGGGTTAACATACATCTGTATTTTCCTGGACGTGTCCAACTTTTTGGTTCTTAAATCGCCATTCAGGAGGAATTTTTAAAAATATGGACGTATGGTAACCCTATTGGTACAAAAAATACATACTGTGGCACATCCCTTAAATCAGAACTTTTTATAAGGAACCAGTTGCTAAGAAATGAAAGGCTTTTTTTTACACTTTTTTTTTTTTTAGTCATCCTTGCCGGGGCCCCGCACTTCCTAAAGCCGGCCCTGCCCTGAGGCACACCCAGGAGTCTGCCCGCAGAGGCTGGAACGCAGCCGTCGTGCCCCCTGTAGGCCCAGCCCCAGGGGGCTGGGGGGCTCTGACAGGGTTAGGCCCAGAAGCCCCAGCTCAGGGGCATGGCCTACTTTGCTGCCCTGGTTTCTCTTTGCTGACTGACCACAGCCACCCAGAGCCAGGGCAGGGCTCTCCTGAGCCTGCGTCCTGTGGCTATTTACAAAGTGCTGCTCACCACAGCCCTGCCTGCAGGCTCAGCAGGGACTTTCCAGGCCCCAGCTCCCCGAGGGCCGAGTGTCATACACAGACCCAGGGTTCAGCCAGAGCCTGGCAGGAAAGGGCCGTGCAGGCTGCTGGGCGCTCGGCCTGGGGAGGTGGCGCTGCCTCAGCCATTGGGTTTGCAAAGGAGAAGGAACCAGTGGAAAGTTTCAGTGAGGGGCAAAGCGGGGAGGAGAAGCAGCAGCAGGGTGAGGGATTTAACAGCTGTATTTAGCTGTCACAGGAGAACTGGCTCTTCCCAGGCTGGGCACAGCACCCTCTGCTGATGAGACCCAGCATCCATGTGGCCCTATGACAGTGGGAGGGGGCCAGCATGGGGCTTTCAGGCCACAAGACCTGTTAGTAAACAGCAACATTCTGAGCCTTGGTCACATGGATGGAAGTCACCGGGGTGTGTGCTGTGCAGGGCTGTGCAGCAGGTCCGGGGGGGGAGGGGGATGTTACTGGCCCCACAGGCAATTCCATCTACTAACGAGCTCTCACGGCACAGGTAGTAACCAGCACCCAGCAGTGGCAAAGCTCCAGCTGTGGGGCAGCTCCTAAAAGGGAGGCCATGTCACAGTGAAACAGCATAATGCCCCGGGGAATTCTCCAGCACAGCCTCTCTCCCGGATCCCTGACCACCCATACCGCCTCCTCATGGGCTCGGGAGCCATGGCATGGCAAGGCAAGGCAGAGCCTTAGGCACATGCCACAAGGAGCCCAGTAGCCCCTGCCCAAGCCTCGGAATGGCAGCAGGTTTTGGAATTCACCCGTCTTGGGGCTATCGGTTCAGGCTCTTTGCAGACTCAGGCATGAGTCAGTTATACTCAGGTTACATGTTCAAGTTTTTCTTGACATCCAGGGGGGCTAACAACAAATTTTTTTTTATTTTTTTTTAAATGAAAACAGATTCTGGCCTCAACAAATGACACCAGGAGCTGGGCCCGTGACTTGGGCTTATAATGCCTCTGCCTTAGTCTGTTCCTGCCTGAGGCAAGCCAAGCTGCTGGGCTGAGGAGACTCATCAGTCTTTCCTCTCTCCTTGACGTATTGCAGAGAGCTCAGTAAAACCTGGCCTGTTCCATCAGGATTCAGAATCACCCTTCTCCATCCTTGGCCGGGGAGTTGCTGTGCAGCTGCTGGCAGCCAGTACACAACCCACCAACTTGGGCATGATTGCTCTGGGAGAGCAAGAGAAGCAGCAGGCCCTCCACATATGTGCGCCCTGGGCCAGTGACTCCCCAGAGCAGCAGGCTAACCCCGCCTTACTGAGGGCAGGCAGACACGGGACCAGGCCAGGGGGCTGAGAAGGAGAGCAGCCAGTGGACCAGAGCTTTCATTCCAAAGCGAACAAGCCGTGCACGGTGCAGGCAGAGGGGAGGTTGCTGCTTACAATCTGGTGCGTTTCTGCTGTGCCATGTCCTGTTTTTAGGAGTCTCTAATTGTCTAATCTCAGACTCACTTGCCCTTCCCCCCAGGGCCTGTGTGCACAGGGTAAAATGAAACTAGACATATTTCTTCTTGTGACACCATTGTTCTCCTGGTCTGGGGAGGTTGGAACTAGCTCAGAGCTGGCTGTGCTCTTACGTGTCCCACAGCCAGTGCCCCAGCCACCAGAGAAGCCATTTCTGAGAATCTCTTGTTACAACCAAATCATTTCTCGTTTCCTTTTCTCCTACACTCAAGATGTGCTGCAGAGCTTTGGCTCAAACTTGCCCCAAGAGTTTCCCAAGGTTGGGATCTCAGGGCTATTGACCTGCTTTTGTAATCTGACTCACCGGCACAGTGCCTCATGCTGGTCATCTGGGAACTAGCTCTTTCCAGCCTCAGAGCGCCTCCTGCTGTCCGATGTCTCATCTGCCACAGGTCTGTGTCCGTCCCAGACCCCAGTGCCCCTTACCCTGGGGGTTCTGCCCCACAGCAGTCCCCACACTCTGGGTCTCCCCTCCCAGGGAACCCCCCCAACCCTCTAGGCCCACCTTGCCTCAGTGGCTACTGCCAGTCGTCATCTAGCCCCCCCTCTCACTGGGGCAGACTGCAGTCTGTAAACCACTCATCACTGGCAAGGGGGTTGGACCAGCTGCCTCTGCAGCCCCAGTGCCTCCTTAGGCCCTTATCAAGGCCTCAGCCTGGGGATTGCCTGGCTGGAGCTCCCCAGCCCTGCTCAGCTCCCAGGCAGCCAGACCCTTCTCATTCCAGGAGTGGAGTGAGACTGTCTTACTGTCAGACCCCCGCAGCTCTTTTATAGGGCCCAGCCTGGCCCTGATTGGCTGCCTCCCAGCCTTTTCCTATTGGCTCTCAGCCCTCTCCCACAGCTGGCCTTTAACCCCTTCAGGGCTGGAGTGGAGTGACTTCCCCGCTACACTGTCCAATTGTCTGAAAGCAGAACCACAACCCCGGTCATCTCAAATCCAGGGGTGTCAGTACACACCACACCCTCTGCCATCTCCATCTCTCAAATGCCAGATCATCTCAAACTCCCCCATCACTCAGACACTTGGGCACGAAGTCCTCAGCCCCCAGAAAACTCCAACCAGTGCCAAATGCTGCAGTGCGTCTCAGCAACACAGGCTATCAGGAGCACGTCACACCTGTCCTCCTCTCCTTGTGTTGCTTCCCATAGAACACAGAGTTGAGTTCAAGATCTTGGTCCAGATCTTCACTGCGCTCAAGGGCCTGGGTGCAGGATATCTAAAGTTCCAGGAGCCAAACGTTCTGGGCCGTGGACTGGTTGACAGCTCTGCTCTTCTGATGCAGGAGAACAGTTCACCACCAGGATAAAGTCCCTGCCTGTGGCATGAACTCCCCCAGGAGCTAAAAACCAGCACTGACCTCAACACGTTCTGTTCTGAGTGCCTGGCACACTTCTCCAGCCTGCCTTTGTTAGAACAGACCCAGGGTACCGCGCATGTGTCAACTAATGCTTTTTATTTTTTTATTTTTTTTTCAAATCCCTACGCAATTTCCTGCTAAGAGTGAAAGGGAAAAAGAACATGGCCCATGCGGCAGATGTCAGTTAAATCACTTCATGCACCAGAAGGCAGAGGAGAAGGGCAGGATAAGAACGTGAACAGAACAGAAAGCTTTGCAGCTCTGATTTGGGTACCTCATATGGCAAACCAAGAAAGCCCAAACTGAGCTGGGGTCCCCAATCTTCTTCACCGTTCCAGCATCTCAGACTGATCCCAGATAGCAAAATGCTAAGTGCAGGTGTGAACTGGCTCACGATAACTGCTCATCATCTTGAAACGCCTTACACAATGTTCTTCCACTTAAACTTATTCCTCCAAATGCACCAACACCTACAAACCCAGCCAAGTTTGGCATTTCTATCTTCAGTCAGTGGCGTTATCCAAGCACAGCATATGGAAAGAGGGCATTCTGGATGCACACATAACCCCAAAGCAGTGAACCAACTTAGCTGAAATATTTACATAAATCCTCTTCTGTGGGTTAGAAAGGCAGGGACTTGAGCCTCCTCTGTACCACATGCTCCCCACATGCCTAGCCCACAGAATGTCTGTACATGCTGCAGTCTGAACCCCCACCCCGCTTCAGGAATCCTCCTCCCTGGTGGGTCGGCCATTCGCGTGCTTCCCTCTGACACAGCGCTGGCTTGGCGATACACTTCCTTTAAAGTGTGGGCTAGTGGGCAGAGCAGGGCTTGGGCGTCAGGGCTTCTGGGGTTAGTCCTGATTCTGCAGCTGAATTGAGCAGGTCACTCAGCCACAAAATGTGCTTCCCCTTGCAGGTGTGGAGTGCATCGTCTTCAACGACGAGTACCTGACCTGTATGTGGGGCAGCAAAGAGATGCCGACAGCCAATTATTCGCTCTATTACTGGTACATTCCCCCAAGGTAGGCAACTCTTCTTTGGGGCTGGGCTACTCTTACCTTGTCCTGTGGGTTGTATTCCCCGTTAGCATGACCCAAGCAGAGCAGTGCCAGGCCAGTAGCCATCCTCCAGGAAGTGTGATGGGTCCCCGGGGTGCTCAAATGGGGCATTCTGTGAGCTCAGGCTTAGTGCAGAGCTGGAAGCAGGGGGAAAGTTTCCCTCTCCTGCCACCAGTGAGGCTGGAGGTGTGGGGAGTGGCTCTGCCTGGCAGCCCTGTGGTGCTGGAACGCAAGAGGGAGTGGCTGAGATGGGCCTGTAGGCGAGCAGGCGCGCTCGGGGTGGGGCCTGCGCGCTGACGGGCGGGGAGAGCAGAGCTGTCCTGCTCTTGGCACTCCTGGCAGAGTCCCTGATCCCCGCAAGGCACGTCTTGGGCGCTTTACAGGGAGGTCCCCAAGAGGAGCCAGACTCTGAGGCTCTGGTCTGAACCCTGGCAGGGAGCCAGGGCACTCCCACAGCAGAACCCCCCAGGGGCCAGCCTGGCAGCTTCGGGAACCCTGGAGAGTCGGCTCTTTTCGTGCCATCCCAGGACCGAGCCCTCCCTGCCAGACACGCGGGCCGTGCTGCTGGTGGCACCCAATGGGGAACGGGCTTCTCTGTCTTCAGTGGGGAGCAGCCTGTGACACCACCCTTGGAGCCCCTAGTCCCTGGAAAGGCTGGGGTCTGCACCTCAGCTCAGCCTCCAGTCTAAACCGAGCCAGCGACTGCCCCATTGGGTGACTCCAAATCACACCAGCACTTGTCTAACGGTGCCAGACCTGCTCCTCAGCCCCAGAACCAAGCCCAGAGCAGAAGGTGCATTCAGAGCTCTCCCCAGGCATGCCCCAGAAGTCCTGAGAGAGGAGGTGCACTGCACCCAGCACAAGGGCCAGGGGCTGGAGTGCACAGCAGAGATCATTCAAAGAGCAGAGCTGAGGGCAGCATCCATAAGGAGCAAGGACCCCGGGCTTTGCAGTTTTCTGCTGTCCTTGATTTCTGAGCTCTCCCCATAACCAGCTCTGTGCCTTAGGACTGAAAACCACATGCCAGTGGAATGCAAGCACTACCTCCAGGAGGAGGGCATCAACACGGGCTGCTGGTTCAACCACAGCGAGATCATCCAGTTCCGCACCTTCTACATCCACATCAATGCCACCCATGAGGGCAGGAGCCTCGTCATCCCCACCAAAGCCATGAAGCTGCAGGACCTAGGTATGGAAGAGCACAGCTCATGCTTCACCTGCCCAGCTCAGGCTGCACCAGCGAGCTGACACCCATGGTCCATGCTGGTGCAGAAGCTGCATCCAGGACTGGCTGCACTCCCACTCCCTCCCGCACTCTATCGTCCCAGCCCAGAGGCTGCTGCACATCAGGAAGGGGTGAAGGGAAGCTGTCACTGTTGGTCACACACGCCTTGGGGGCCAGTGGGATGAAGAGGAGGAGAGAAATAACAGCTTTGCGTTATTCCAAAAATTCTTGCTTCCCAATGGCCTCTCCTGGTTCAAATCATGTGTGACTGTTACGGAGCAGCAGCTCTTTCTCAGCCAAGGAGAAGGGTTCACATTATAAACTCAGGTTCCACTCCCTTGCCCAGCTTCCCAACCAAGATGCTAATGCCCTGAGGTTTCACACGCCCCCCTCTCAACCCAGGGTGCCAGGGACCCTGGTGGGGTGAGATACACAGGAACTGGCCAACCCCCTCCCCGTTCTGAGGCCTGAGGACTTTACAAAGATTAGGGTACGGAAAGTGAGCCCTTGCTGATGAGTGTCAGCGCCGTTCACTGAAATGCCCTGGTGCCCTGAAAGGGTCAACGTCAGCTGGAAATTTGGGAAATTGCCTAGTTAGAGACAGCGGTTTTCAGGTCGAGCCCCTCTGAATCCCATCACCCGGCACTTCTAAATGTTCCCTGGAAAAGAACCAGTAAGGGCCTGCAGTGGGGCTTCTGCTCTCTGCTGGGGCGCCCCCTTGTGGCTGCACCTGGAGCTTAGCTCTGCCCCATCTGATGCCCCCTTCCTTTGTCGCTCACACCACAGCCCCTCTTGCTCTCCGGAGCGGCAGTGCTTGGGCCTCCGGCCAGCTCACTACAGTTCGCCCCTTCCAGGGTAACGAAGACGCACTGGGCCAGTCCAGGCAATCTTCCCACTTCCAGATTGTGCCACTTCCCTAGGTAGGGGACCTACAATGAGTAGCCAGAGTCTGACCATCTCTACCCACGCTGCCCTCCACAGGCTTCCTTCTCCACCAGCCCTCGCGGTAACCCTGTCCCTCAGGGCAGGTTCCCAGGCTTCTGCTCCTCTCCTCACTAGGCCCAGAGAGCAGCTGCAGCCCCTTGGGCTCTCACGTCCGAGCTTTATAGCAGCCCCCCCCCCACCAGATGGGATCCACCGACAGGACTCGGCTGCCTCGCCCCACGTGCAGCGTTAATTAGCCCCTTCTGAGCCACCGTGGCCCTGCAGGGCTGGTGTGGGGTGAACCAAGGGCACCGGAGCTCTCCCCCCAGCCCCTTCCCCTGAGGCCCCGCCCCCAGGGTGGGCCAAAAGCAGCCCCTGTCCGCCTGCTGGGCCCCCCGCTCAGGGCAGGTGGAGGGACCCGGTCGGGGGCTCGGAGCTGCAGCCTGGCCATGGTAAAAGCCGTGTGGTCAGCTGAGAGACCCTCCACCTCCACCTGCTCTGGGCGGGGGAGCCGGGGGGCGGGGACCCGGGCCGGGGGCTGCTCTCAGCCCCCCTGGTCCCTGGGCAGGTGGCTCCCCACAGCTGCCTGGGCTCCATGCTGGCCTGGCCAGGGGTGTGGCCTTGGGGGAAAGAGGAGGGGACGGGGGTAGGGGCTGCCCGGGTGAAAAGGGGCTGGGCCAGACCTCTCAGTTTCAAAAAGTGGGAGGGCCCTGGCCCCCCCCAGTTCTGGCACCACTGGGGTGAACATCCCACCATAGGGCCTTTCTGCTGCCCCATGTGGAAGGGTCTGCCGGGGTCCTGAGGGCAGCCCCACCCACCACACACGTGCCAGCCACCTCTCCTCTCTGTCACACAGGCCAGCTGCCTGGGCTGGCCATGCCGCCAGGGCCGGCTCCAGACCCCAGCGTGCCAAGCGCGTGCTTGGGGCGGCACGCCGCGGGGGGCGCTCTGCCTGTCGCCGGGAGGGCGGCAGGCGGCTCCGGTGGACCTCCCGCAGGCGTCCCTGCGGATGCTCCACCGGAGCCACGGGCCCGGCGACCGCCAGAGCACCCCCCGCGGCGTGCCGCCCTGCTTGGGGCGGCAAAATTCCTAGAGCCACCCCTGCAGCGCCTGGGTGCAAACACAGTCAGCAAACGGCAGAGCCAGGCCGGTGTCTCCCTGCGCAGGCCCCATCTCGAGAGGTGGCGGGGGTGACGAGCACCAGTTGATTATCCCGCCCTGTACACGGCCGTCCCCAGGCATATGCAGCACACACATCTGCGTAGGGCACCATGAAATGTGGGCACCAAATTGCCCCAAATCCCATGGTGCCCTAGGCATACGCAGCAGCACCAGCCCTGGCCACCAGCCCTATCCCTTGGCCGGTCCCCCCTGCAAGGGGCAGGGCCGTCCCTAGGGGGTGTGGGGCCCGGACAGCTCCCTCTGCCCTGCCTCTTACCCTTCCCCTGCTCTGCCCCCAGCCCGCCCCCCATTCCACCTCTTCCCCCAGCGACCCCGCACTCACCGCCAGCTCCCAGCCGCGCCACTCCGCTTCCCGCCGCCGATGAGTGCGGGGTCGCTGGGGGAACCCAGCCTGCTCCGTTTCCCTTGGCCCAGCCCAAGCATGTCACTCAGGTTGGGGAACGGGCGCCCCCCGTACTCACCGGCGGTGGGACGCGGAGCGCTGCGGCTGGGAGCTGGCGGAATGGAGCGGGCTGGGGCCAGGCTGCTCCACTTCCCGCCGCTGCCGGTGGGGGGGAGGAGGGGAGATCCCTGCCCTTCCCTTCCCTTCCCCCAAGCGACACGGCTGGGGCCGGGGCGAGGGAAGTGGAGTGGGCTGCTCCTGGCCCCCCGCTAATCCCCCGGGCCGCTCTGGGACTGTGGGGCCCCCACAAGTGGCCCCTCACAGCTCCTGCCTCCCAGACCCCGGGGGGGGAGGGGGAGGCCTGGGGCCCCACACAGCCCCCCTGGGGGGGCTGCATAGGGCACCCAAATGGCTAGGGATGGCCCTTCACCTGTACAAGTGAAGTGGCTCCCTGTCCAGGGCATGGGGCATCCTAGTTGCCCCCTCCATCCCCTTCACGGGCTCTGGGGCTCTGGGGCGGGACTGGCCGGCGCTGCAGCAGCACCTGGCCCAGCTCCACGCCCCCGAGGCAGACTGTCTGTCTGTCTGTTGTAGTGAAACCCGCTCCACCAGTGAACCTGACCATCCAGAACATAAGCAATAACCAGCTGCAGCTGACCTGGGACTCCATGTACAACAAGCCCCGCTGCTTGGAATATGCTGTCAGATACAAAAGCAACAAGGACACCAGATGGACGGTAACAGCAACCAGCAGCCTGGCCCTCCTGCGGCCACCCAAGGCAGGGGCAGCTCAGAGGGGGCCCCCAGGGCCACAGCCTGTCAGCCGCTGCCACCTTTACCCCAGGGCTCACATTCACTGGTCCCCTGCCCTTCCCAAACCCTCATGAGCTTAGGGTCACGCCAGCCTGGGGCTAAGTTAATGCTGCTGCTTCACTGCACCTCAGGATTCTTCTGGCTTTCATCACCCTTCACGTGACCCAAATGCCCCATCTCAGGCTGCAGGCCCCAACCCATTCTCCTCTGCCCCCACCACTAACACGTTCTCTCTGGGAACCCCTCAGGCACCTGGAAGCACAGCGCTGCCCAAGGGCCAGCTGAGAGCCCCCTATGCCACACACCCCCTGGGGAGCAGCACGGTCCCTGCAAGCAGAACGAGGTTCCTTGTGCCCTTGCTGTGCCTATAGCTGGCTGAACCCAGGCGTAGCAGGGAACAGGCGTGAGCCCAAGCCAAGCAGGGGGTGGGCTGAGCCTGTAGTTTGTGAAGAGGGAAAGGGGAGGGAGTCTGTAGCAGGGCTGAGCTCCGTTCTCCACTCATGCATGGCCAGCCCAGCCTTGAGGAAGCCAGGCCATGTTTCACAGCAGGCACTCAGAGCAGCTCCTTGTGCGCCGAGCCACCCACCTTGTCTCACATGCATGGGAACTTCTGTCTCTGCCCCAGGAGCACTTGGCCAGTGGCAAGATCTTCTCCTTCCCTAGCGTGGACTACGAGAAGTATTACACCTTCTATGTGAAAAGCAAGATCAATCAGTACTGCGGCACCACGCAGCTCTGGAGCGAGTGGAGCGTCCCCGTGTTCTGGGGCAACAATGCAACAGACAAGGGTAGGTGACGCCCCTCAAGGCCAGGGTTTCCCAGCTGGCCCCCGGCCCTGGGTTGTTGATAAGGGGCGTCCTGGGCCCAACAAGCGAGATGTTAATTATTATTATTATTATTTGTAGTTGCATAGTGCATAAGCACCGACTCCGGGGGCCCAGAGCTGTCCATTGGGTGGGGTGAATCGGGGTGACAGCCCCCGAGCCCTGCACTTTGGGGGGCCCTGCGCGTCAATAAAATCGGGACTGTCCCAATATTTATCCTTTGTCCCGTGTCCCGACCAAGGTACGGTCGGGACGCCATTTGTCCCGATATTCAGGTGAGGAGGCTGGTGGGGAGGTGGGAGAGGGCTGAGGGGGCAGGCGGTGAGGAGGCCAGTGGGCAGGCAAATGGGGGGGGCGCTGGAGGGACAGCAAGGAGACTAGCGGGGAGGCGAGTGAGAGAGTGATTTGTCCTGAGCCCGGCACCCCCTAGGGCTCTGGTTCTCAAACTGGGGGGGGGTCGCAAGGTTATTACATGGGGGTCGTGAGCTGTCAGCCTCCACCCCAAACCCCGCTTTGCCTCCAGCATTTATAATGGTGTTAAATAGATTGAAAAGTGTTTTTAGTTTGTAAGGGGGGTCGCACTCAGAGGCCTGCTGTGCGAAAGGGGGCACCAGTACAACAGTCTAAGAGCCATTGCCCTAGGGACACCCTGCTAGTGCCGACAGGAGAACCCCTCCCGTCAGCGTAGGCACTGGGGCAGCAGCAGCGTTTCACGCAGAGCCAAGCACCAAGACAGCCTTGGGCAGCACGGCAGGCGCTGGCCTCGCCACACCACCAGCCAACCTTGCCGAGGTTTCTGTAGGCATCCCGGGAAAGGGAGCTGTAAGGGGAGCAGGTGCTAACACTGGAGCTTTGCAGGTGTTTCTGGGGAGGCCCTGCCAAGCGAGAGGGGCCGCCTGGGGGACGCGCCAAAGGGCTTGGTTGTAAATGTGACACGTGGACAATGGAGGCTGGCCTCACAGGTCGGTGGCACCAGCATCGGCAGTGTGAGAGCGAATGAGACGACAGTAGGGTTGCCAACTTTCTAATCGCACGAAAAACCTAACACCCCTTCCCCACCCCCACACCGAGGCCCCCCCTCTGTCCTGCCCCTGCCTGCCACCCCCGGGCGATTTAAAAGGGCCCAGGGGCTCCCAGCCGCCGGCACACAGTGGGGCTAAGATGGCTTCCTGCCCACCCTCATTCCACACCGCTCCGGGAAACAGCCAGCATGTCCCTGTGGCTCTGGGCGGGGGGGGCGTGTCTCCGCGCGCTGCCCCTGCCCCGAGCGCCGACTCCATAGCTCCCATTGGCCAGGAACTGCAGCCAATGGGAGCTGCAGGGGCGGTGCTTGTGAGCAGCAGTGTGCGGAGACCACCCCCGGCCTCTCCGCCTAGGAGCCACTGCCAGAGGGATGTGCGGGTCGCTCTCGGGAGCCGCCCAAGGTAAGCGCTGCCCCCCTCACCCTCTCCTGCAACCCAACCCCCTGCCCCAGCCCAGAGCCCACAACCCACACCCAAACTCCCTCCCAGAGCCTGCCCCCCAGACCCCCTCCTACACCCCAACCCCCTGCCCCAGCCCAGAGCCCGCAACCCACACCCAAACTCCCTCCCAGAGCCTGCCCCCCAGACCCCCTCCTACACCCCAACCCCCTGCCCCAGCCCAGAGCCCGCAACCCACACCCAAACTCCCTCCCAGAGCCTGCCCCCCAGACCCCCACCGACACCCCAACCCCCTGCCCCAGCCCAGAGCCCGCAACCCACACCCAAACTCCCTCCCAGAGCCTGCCCCCCAGACCCCCTCCTACACCTCAACCCCCTGTCCCAGCCCAGAGCCTGCACCCAAACTCAAGAGCCCACCCCCCTCCCACACCCAAACTCCCTCCCAGAGCCTTAGCAGGTGGGGGGGGACTTGGACCCGTTCTGGGCACCACCAAAATGTATACAAACCTGCCTCCCCTGTGGGGTGGGCTCTGGATGGGGTCAGAAATGAGGGGTTTGGGGTGCAGGAGGAGGTTCTGGGCTGGGGCAGGAGGTTAGGGTGCGGGGGAGTGAGGGCTCCAGCTGGGGGTGTGGGCTCTGGGGTGAAACCAAGGATGAGGGGGTTGGGGAGAAGGGGGCTGGGTTAGGGTTGGGGTTAGGGTTGGGGTGAGGGGTGAGGGCTCTGGAGTGAGCCTGGGGATGAGGGGTTGGGGTGAAGGGGCTGGGTTAGGGTTGGGGTGGGGGGTGAGGGCTCTGGAGTGAGCCAGGGGATGAGGGGTTGGGGTGAGGCCAGGGATGAGGGGTTGGGGTTAAGGGGGCTGTGGCAGGGGGTTGGGGTGTTGCGGGGTGCAGGAGAGGGTTCGGGGTGCGGAGTCCAGGTGACGCTTACTGTGGCTCCCAGGAAGCAGCCGCCAGGTCCCTGCGGCCCCTAAGGACATGGGCAGCCAGGGAAGCTCTGGGCGCTGCCCTCACACCCACAGGCACCGCCCCCACAGCTCCCACTGGTTGCGGTTCCCAGCCATTGGGAGCTGCAGAGCAGCCCCTTGGGGTGGGGGCAGTGCGGGGAGCCTCCCCGCGCCTAGGGGCTGCCGGGACCTAGCGGCTGTTTCCGGGAGCCACACGGAGCCAGGGCAGGTAGGGAGCTTCCCTTAGCCCTGGGCGCCCGCTGTGCTGCCAACTGGACTTTTAACGGCCCAGTTGGCAGTGCCGACCGGAGCCGCCAGGGTCCCGTTTCAAGCAGGTGTTCCGGTCGAAACCCGGACGCCTGGCAAGCCTAGACGACAGGCAGGCAGGCAGAGAGGGACTCTGCAAAGGCTTGAGACAGAGGAGACAGGCAGTGATTTGCTGCACTAGAGAAGGGGGAGCCCGAGGTGAGCTGTAGAGAAAGGGGTGACGTGGCCACAGCAAGAGGGGAGGAAATGCTCTGCAGCTGCATTCTGAAGGGAGCTGAGCGAGGCAGGACTGTGTTTGTGGAAGCCAGAGGGAGGGAAGCTGCAGTGATCAGGGCGTGAGGCCATGGGGGCCTGGATGGGAGGGGTGGCAGGGGCTGATAAGATGGCTGTCTCCTGGAGACCTTACACAGAAAGGATCAGTAAGATTCAGACACAGCCTGATGTTTAGACAAGTGCTCATGTCTGCCGCCTTCCCAGCTGTGTGGGGCTCCTGCCTGCTCCCCAGGAACAGGAACAGCCCCATGGCCTCTCTGCCCCTCCCCTCTCCAGTCAGACCACACCACTGGTGTGTCCACATCACCCACTGTGCATCACCCCCGCAGGCGTGGCAGAGAAGCAGGCACCATGGTTCTGGATTCACGTGGTTCTCCCCACTGCCTCTTTGATGCTCATCCTGGTCCTTGTCATTTTGTTGATTCGAATGGAAAGGTGAGTCTTCCACTGCTTCCCAAGAGCCCCCAACCCCTGTGCACAGGTATGGCCCTGTAAGGCAGAGAAGCCTTGTCCCCGGCGTGGGTCCTCCTGGCCCAGCCCTGCTCCCACCCCGTGTCCCTCCCACAGAGCTGACCCGGTGCTGGGGCTCAGAGCAGAGCAGTGACCCAGCCCTGGGGGAGCCCCAGCGCCGGGTCAGCTCTGTGGGCAGGACACAGGGTGGGAGCAGGGCTGGGGCAGGAGGACCCACCCGGGGAACAGGGCAGAAGGGCTGGGTCAGAGGACACTGACCGGTGCCTGGCTGAGGAGGGCCCCTGGTAGGTGTCTGCAGCCAGGTTCCAGGGGCTGCCCTTCCTCGCTAAACAAGTCCTTTCCCATTCTGCAGAGTCTGGGTCATTTTCATGCCCAGAATCCCCAACCCCAGCAAGAACTTCGATGAGCTCTTCAACACCCACCAGGGCAACTTCCCGGTAAGAGTGCTGGGCCGGGGCCGGAGGGGCCGAGGGGCCGGGCTGGGGACAGAGAGGCCAAGGGGCTGGGCTGGGCTGCTCTGGGGATGGAGGGACCGCCGGGGTGGGGCTGGGCCGGGGCCGGAGGGGCTGGTCTGGGCCGGGGCCGGAGGGGCTGGTCTGGGCCGGGGCCGGAGGGGCCGACAGGGCTGGGCCGGGGCCGGAGGGGCTGGTCTGAGCTGGGGATGGAGGGGCCAAGGGGCTGGGCACTGAGAGGCCGGGCTGGGCTGGGGATGGAGGGGCCGAGCGGGGCTGGGGATGGAGGGACAGCCAGGCTGGGCTGGGGCTGATGGGCCAGGCTGGGCCGGGAGAGGCTGACGGGCCGGGCTGGAGGGGCCGATGGGGCGGGGGCGGGGACGGGGACGGAGAGGCCGGCCTGGGCTGGGGATGGAGGGGCTGATGGGCCGGGCTGGGGCTGACGGGCCAGGCTGGGCCGGGAGGGGCTGACGGGCTGGGCTGGGACGGAGGGGTCGATGGGACGGGGACGGAGAGGCCGGCCTGGGCTGGGGATGGAGGGACAGCCAGGCTGGGCTGGGGCTGACAGGCCAGGCTGGGCTGGGCTGGGCCTGACGGGCCAGGCTGGGCCGGGGACCTGCTCCTTGGGATGGACAGACAGATAGGGCTGAGCCAGGCACCCACAGATAGGGGCACCTGCTCCCTGGAGAGTTGGGACAGACAGGCTGTGTCCCTCTAGCGATGGTTCAGCTCCCCTGGGGGCACGCACCCGTGTCTGCCCCATGCTGCTCCCTGCAGTGTTAACCGAGAGCAGGTCCGAGAGCACGTGACACACGGACAGTCCCTGTGCTGGGTCCTGGCCATTCAGCTGGCCCAGGGGAGTCAGCCTGGACATATGCACAGCCAGAGCTGCCCCAACCTCAGGCCTGAATTTTGGCCCAGAGACTCAGGGTACATCTACACTGCAAACAAAGAACCACGACTGCCAGGCTCAGAGGCGGGGGCACCTGACAGCTCGTGGGGCTCCCACTCTGGAGCTAACACCAGCCATGTAGCTGCTCCTGCTCGGGCTCCTGCTCGGGCTCCGTAACCCAGCCAGGCCGAGCAGGAACGGCTGCACTGCTGGTGTTAGCCCCTGAGCTGGAGCCCTGCATGTCCAGGCCAGTCCACCTGGCCTCAGACTCACCATCGCAGGGGGAGCACTAAGGTGCTGCACCCGCCAGCCTGGTCCCAGCTCCCTGCTGGTGCCTCCAGGAGCACGTTGGGTGCTGGACAGGCACACTGTGACCCTCGGCGCCAGCAGCCAGCTGCCTCTGCCCTAGTGGGGGGAGAGGGGCCCCTTGGCTGGGCCGTGGGGCAGCCCTGGAGTGGGAGCAGGGGAGTGTCTGCTACAGGGGGCCGCCTTTAACCTGCCTTTGGTTCTCTTGGAGGAATGGGCCGGAGTCTCCAAGGACGTTGTGGAGAGCTTTAAACCCAACTACAACGAGAGCTTCTGCCACGTCAGTGAGCTGCCGCCCAAGGAGGGAAGCTCGCCCCTCTGGGGGGGCCGTGACAAGCCGAGAGCCCCCCCGGGGCGCTCCTCAGCCCCAGCCTCCAGCAGCAGCCCTGGGCTGATCCTCTCCAAAAAAAGCTACGTGGGAGTGTGATGTTACCAGCAGGAGCTGGGACTGTCTGCTTCTATCGCCTCTCCTCACACTGCACCCCCACCCTCCGTGCCCCTGCCCCAATGCCTCCCCCATCCTCCCCAGAACCCCTCCCCCATCCACCCCAGCACCTCTCGCCCCATCCTCACACATGTATCCCTCCCCCATCCACCCCAGCACCCCCTGCCCAGCGCCACCCCCATCTGCAAGCATACACCCCTTTCCACATACATGATGCTCCCCTCAGCATTCTTTCAGTGCCCCCCCCCCGTGCACTTTGCCTCCCCACCCGTCGCCAGGCAGCTCACCAGCGTAAGGCACCTGGCCATGCGGCTGCCGTGCCCTGAACGTTTGCCCGGCTGGGCCTTGCTGCCCCTAGTGCTCCCCACGTTCTGCCCGGGCCGACCAGGGCCCTGCCAGAGCAGCTCTCTGGCTGCTGATTGTGCAGCAGCTTTACAGATCAATAAAAACAGTCTCACCCAAGCATGTTTGTTCCTCTGGGCATTCTGTACCTGGAACCCCCTCATCCCCCCCCCCGACCCAGCCACTCCGCAGCCTCTCCCACGTCCCCTGCCTCTGCCCCAGTGCCCCTCGCTCCCACCGAGGCTCCTTGTGGAGCTGGGATGCGGGGGTCCCAGGAGTCACTCACCTGGAGTGGGGGCTCCGCATTCATTCACACGCCTGCTGGAATCCATTGTGCATCCCTCCGGCTGGGCCTGTTCCCCTGCGTCTGACCTGTGTCCCGCTCTCCTCCTGGGCTGCGTGCAGAGCCTGGCTCCTCTGCTCACTGCTTTGCCATTGGCCCATTGGGAGTGTCACCCAACCACGTATACCATGGTGAGCGGCCGAGGCCCAGCAGGCTCTCACGTCACTGCCTACCCTGGGCTGCCAGGAACCGAAGAGCTTCCTGTTCTGGTCACGGCCCACACAGTCAAGTGAGATAAAACCATAAACACACTCTTGTTGGAAGGGCACAATGACACCTGACTTTACTGTGCAGCTCGCAGAACACTCCCCCAGCAGCTCCTGAAAACAGAGAGAGAGACGAAGCAGGCTGCTCTGTAGGCAGAGGCACAACGCCACCCACCTGGTTCTAGGCTGGCTCGCTGCAAACTGACACACAGCATGCAGGCTTCCTTGCAGAGCCCCAGTCTGCCAACAGGCCCAGGAACACCCGGCCCAAGCTCTCAGAGCGCTCGCGATTCTAACCCCATCCTCAGTACACCACACTGCCAAGATGATGGCCCACAGCTGTGCTCAAAGCCCTCACCGTCTCCTCTTGCCAGAGGCCCACCTGTCAGCATCCCCAGCCCAGGCCATCAAGCTGTCTCCCCCCGTCCCCGCCCCGGTAGCCAGGCCTTTCTGTCTGCGGCTGACTTCACAATAGCCCTGCTGCAGGTCATGTGAGGGGGGGCACCCTGCAGCCCACCACTGGCCTCATGCAGCTGGGCCTAGGCACTACGATGTTCATCTGTGTCAAACACGGAGGTGAGGGCGCTGGCTGGGAGAAGGTGCTGGATGTGCTGCAGCCTTCACTGGGAGGGTGGGTGGGGGTGGGGGTGGGGGTGGGGGTGAGGGGCCAGGACTCGGGTTAGCTCTGCAGTGGGGTAGGCCCAAGTTCTCCGCTGGGGTTCTCTCTTGGGCTTCCATAGCCCCAAAGGATCCACCCCAGCCTTGCAAGCCTGGGCGGCAGGAACACCGCAGGGCACTGCTTGCCCTGGGCGAAGAGACAGTTCCCAGGTGCCAGCTCACCAAGAGGGCAGATACAGAGCCGCTGGCTGGGCTGGCGCGGCCACACCATGGGCACTGGGGCATTCCCCACGCTCGCTCTGAGCCCATGGGGGGTTTGGCTGGTGAGCCCTGCACTGGCTAGTGCTGCTGGGCACTGGGAGTCATGCTCTCGCCCCAGCACGTGGACGGGCCTAGCGAGGCGGGGGCAGCAGCCTGCAGATAGCTCCCACCTGCAGCATCCTTTCCCCCAGGGCATAGCCCTGAGGCCGTGCCCAGCCCTGGGTCAGGCACTGCCTCGTCCCTTCCAGAGAACCAGCAGTTTCTGGCTAACACCTGCTGCTCTGTCCTCCTGCTGCTGCACTACCTGAGGAGCAAGGTGGGGCTCCGGAGAACAGGTGAGAACCCCGACCTGCCAGGCCTGCGCCGGGACCCCGCCAGAAACAGAGAGTGGGCTGGCAGCACGGGCAGACCCGCAGACCCAGCCTAGTGAGCCAGAGCGCACGGCTCTGGGCCCATGGCACATGCTGGGGAGGTGCAAGCTGGCGCTGGGTAATGGCAGCGCATACGAGCAGCAGGTGGCCCAGGAGGGAGCCCCACAGGAGCCACCAGGAGGGAGCCCTGTGCAAGGCCCGGGGGACAGGGCACTGCCCACACGTGTGATGGTGAGCATAGTCATGCCAGATGCCAAGGGGTGGGCGCCATGCTGGGCAGGACACATGCAGTGGAGTGTGGGGGAGTCATGCAGCAGAGGCACTCAGACCCTGTGGGGAGGAGGAGAGGGATACCCTGTCGACAACAGCAGAGTCTAATGGGTCCAGAGGGCTGTGGGTGAGGGGGTCAGGCAGCAGCCCACGCGATGCCCTCCCAAGGTGGCACCATCCCCACATCTGACCGGCCAAGCAGGAGGGGGCTGGGTTCCAAGCCGGGGTGGCACAGAGCTAGAGCCAGGGGCATGAAGCACAAAGCCACTGAGGCGGCGGTTTTGATGAGGGGCTCACAGGTGCCATGGGCACTGTGCAGAGGCTGGCTCAGCAGGGGCAGGCCTGGCGGGGCAAAGGCGACAGGACTGACTGTGGGGGTGGGCTAGCAGCAGCTGCAGGTGAGGCAGGCAGGCTGGGGCGAGGGGGAGAGCAGCATGGCTGGACAGCAGCTGGGCGTGGGAGGCAGGGGAGCATTCTGCAGCATGCGGGGGAAGGGGCGTCTGGCCAGTGAAGTGCCCCCGTGGGCTGCAGGGCAGCCGGGATTCCCAGCCCAGGAACCCAGCTCTGCAGCGCGGTGGGCGCGGGAGCAGGCCTAGCAGAGGGTTTGGCACTGCCCAGCCTCACAGGACTGTATTTGGAAAGTGAATGCCCCAGCGAGCTCGGCGGCAGGCAGGTCCCGGTGTCAGCTGTGCCGTGGGGAGGATGGGGGGAGCACAGGGGGGAGCACAATTCATTCCCAGGACTTGCGGTGTCTTCCAGAAGCCATCGACCTGTGCGACGAACAGGGCACCCTCAAGCTGCTCTTCCTGGTCAAGCTCCCCAGCGACAGCGCCAGCAAGTTCCTCTCGCCCCGAGGAACCTATTACGTGTGCCGGGTGGAGCGTGGAGCCCCAGGTGCCTTCCCAGGGGCGCCCTGCAGCCCCCAGCAGCACAGCCCCTCCCCACTGAAGCCCTAGCACCTCAGCTGGCCCGGGAGGGGGTGGGCAGAGGCTGGGGGGGAGACAATTGTCCCCCTCTATGCAAAGCGAGGCCCAGTCTCTGCCGGGGGGGCTCCTCATGCCATCTGCCCCACCCCCAAGGGCCCAGAGCAGGAATCTGATGCCCACAGCCAGAGGTACTAACGCTGAGGAGGCTTCACGCCAACATCCTCCCCAGCCTCACCCCACCCCCATCGGCCCAGGACTCCCTGCCCTGCCCTGCCAGCCCAGCGCCTGGGCAGAGCACAGACGGCCTCTGCTGCTGCCCTGAGGGGCGAGGGGAGCAGGCAACACCAGCCCATGGCACCTTCTCCACCCGTGACCTGATGCTGAGGATTCCGTCTTGCAGGGACCAAACAGGAAAACGCCTATCGCGCCTTCACCCCAATCCTCACGGACCCTGAGCCAGAGCTGCTGGGTAGGTGCCGGCTGCTCCCTGCCCCATGCTCAGGGTGGCCCACAGAGGCCAAGGCAGGGGAGCTGCGGAAAGGACTTGGCTGCACGTCACCCCGGCAGTCGTGAGGTGTGGCAAGATGCAGCCTGGGAGGGGCAGAGCAGGGACGGAGGGAGGTGCAGCACTGGGGCATTATTGGGGAGGATGGCGCCTCTTCCTCAGATGTGCTCACGGGGTGGCCGCTGCTGGAACAGGGTTATCAAAGCCCAGATCTCAGGGAAGGAGCCGCAGCTGCTCCAGGATCTGGCAGCGCGCAGGGCTCCCCACAGCAGGCAGCTACCGAGGTGTTACTGATGTCACAGCAATGGGGCCCTGTGCCTGGCCCCTGGTGCCCATTCAGGGCTTTGTCCAGCCCAGGTATAAATGGCCCCTGGCCGGGGCTCCCCCTTTGCCTTGACAGATGCCCCTGCAGCAGCACCGGTCTCCACGAGGAAGCATCTCCTGATTTCAAGCCTCTACTTTCCTTGACAGCATCATGCCATTGCTGGGCTGCTCCCCGAGACCGGCTGGGCCAGGCTGGCATTGCTAAGTCAGCTCCTGGACGGGTCTGCCAGGAACTAATGTCATGATGGGCTGTGACTCCAGGGGGCTGGCCCCAGCCACGCTCCCCACCACAGACCAGCTCACATGGGGCAGGGTCGTTAATGTTCAGCCAAGAAGGAACAAGCCACACAGAGCGCAGCTCACCTGGCCCAGGCCCCGGCCCCGCTGCAGCTCCCGGGGGCAGGCCCTTGGCACAGGCTCCGTGGCCTGGTTCTGACAGACTCATCCCACAAGCTGCATTAGCTGAGCCCATGACCAGGGGGTCCGAGCCAGCTGGATTCACTGCCAAGGTCAAAAGAGTCATCAAGCAAACCCACCACGAGCAGGCCTGCACCCACCCTGCCACGTGCCCAGGGCTCCCAGCCCCCTGCCAGGTCTCCCTCAGCCATGCCCGCTCCCTGCCCGCCTGACTGGGAGGTGGGAACACTTCCAGAGCCCACACACAGCGCCATCCTAGGGGGGCGTGGGGAGCACGGCTTGGCCCCCGGCTCTGCAGCACCTGCGGGGGAGGCCTTGCCCTCATTCCTGTCTGCCCACTGCATCCCACTGGAGGGGGCTAGGATCTGAACGAAACCCCCGGGGAACCGCAACGAGCAACAGTGCGGGCTCCAGGAACCCACCTGTGCACCCGCCTCCCACGGGCACATCAGAGGATTGCCAGCCCACAGCAGCCAGCTCCAGCCACCTACCGGCTGGGCTCCTCAAATGTCCTAGCGAGGGGGCTGGTGGTGGAGCTGCCCTGGCACAAGCTGCATGTCGGCAAGGCCAGAGCAGCCAGTGCTGCTGTGCCCGAGGGTGGTGCCAGGCCCGGCAGCAGAGGAACCAGCATTCTTAGCCCACTGATTTTTGCCAGGCCTGTTATGACAAAGGTTTCCAGACTGGGCCTGCCCCTTCTCCCACCATGAAGCTAAAGCACCTTCTGGGCTTCAAGCCCCTTTATTCCCCCAAACACTGGGATCTGCACACATGCTCAAGCGGGGTCCTGGCCTCCAGCTGCATGCACCAAGCAAAGACTTTGGGGTACAAGACGTGAGCTCCCAGAACTGCCCACCCCAAACACCTGCGGTTTGGGGCCTGCTGCTAATTTACAGGCTGCATTTGAGAATCTGCCTCCACCTCACCTGGGCAACCTGCCCTAGCCCCAGTCCCGCTAGCCAGTGCCAGCGCTGCAGGGGCCCGGGGAGGAAGGGGGCTCGCCTGGTCAGAGAGGCTAGGTCCCCTGCGGCCAGAGAGATGCCATTCCTTTGAGCCCCGCCCGCCGTCCCCTCTCCGCAGATGCCTTGCGCACTCAGTGCGAGTTTCTGGAAAAGAGCCGTCTCAAGCTGCTGAAGGCCCAGGACGGGAAGAAGATGCAGACCATGGAGTCGCTGATTTCCATTGTGCCCTCCCAGATCTCAGTGAGCTCCATGCCCCTGGCCTGCTCTGCTGGCTGCCCCCCCCCCCCGGCTCTGGTCTCTGGGGAAGTGTCTGTGCGGGGGGGGGCTCATGGAGCGCCAGAAAGGAGGGAGGGTCCAGAAGCTCAGAGACTCCCAGAGTCAGGGTGGGGAACAAAAGCCAGGGACACTAGCTTCCCTTTCCCCTCCCATGCTCCCCCCAGAACGCCCCTAGCCCACAAGCAGCGCCTCAAGCCTGCCCGGGGGCAGGACCCTGCTGGCTCATGCTTTCTTTGAATCCCAGGCTACTGGAAGGGGGCAGTGCAGAGCATTCCCTACCCAGCTGCTTCTCGGGGAGGTGGGTCAGATGAGGGCTCATGTTTGGGGTCCACAGCTCAGTCAGGTGCAGTTCACTCACCCCAGAAACCCTGCAAGCCACACTGGAGAGGTCAGTCACAGGGAGGTTGGACCAGTGTCCTCTTCTGCTGCAGATCCCCCCTCCCCCCACGTGCTCCAGGCTCCCATCTAGCATCTCTCCCATTCTCCAGGCTGCAGAACATCCTGCGTCTTGCACAGCAGTCAGGGCCTGCAGCCCTCAGGGGCGGGGGCAGCCCCAGCACTGCAGACAACACTACTTCCAAATTCTCTCCCCATAACCCCACCTGCCTTCTCTGTCCAGGGAAAGCTCATGGGGAGGCCTGGTCCGGGGGCAGCTGGAGCTGCCGACGAAGAGGGTGCCCCACGAAAAGCAGGACCATCCCCCAAAATCAAACCAGAGGCCAGCAAGAAGGAGAAACATCGCTGAGGCTGAAATAAAAGCGTGGTGGCACTTTCCTTGCAGAGGCTCTGGGATTCACTGAGATTCAGAGGGGCCTGGGGAATCCGGCTCAGTCCTGCCTGCCGGCCTGCCCCAGGCCCTGGGAATCCAGCCTGGCCCATCAGGCTGCACCCTCCAAGCGCATGCAGGGAGGCCTTCAGGCAGCTCCACGCTGTGCCCTGGGTCCCAGGAGAGCCGAGGCTGGGCACCCATGGCTGAAGGGAGAGGAGCAGCATTTCGCCACTATTTTCTGTCTGGCCCATTTCACATTTTGAGACAATTCCTTATTTTTAAGGCTGATGTCACCAGGGAGCCTCCTGATTGGTGGTTCTGTGCAGATCAGAGGGAGCAGCTCAGAACCTCCAAAGGAAGCAGCCAGCCTGGGGAGGGGTCACTGGGCCGGAAGGCCAGGTCCATATCAGCTCTCGGACTTTCGGGCCAGAAGGGACCAGCGTGATCTGCCCATCGCAGGCCACAGACCTCCCCCACCCACTCCCGTAACAGACCCATAACCTCTGGCTGAGTTACTGACGTCAGAGTTAAAAGTTACAGACTCTGCCACTTACACCAGTTCAAACCAGCAAGTGGCCCGTGCCCCAAACTGGAGTGGAAAGTGCAACCCCCCTTCCTCCCTTGAGTCTCTGGGGGGAAATGGTGATCAGCTCAACCCTGGGCATGTGGGTGAGGCCCAGCAGCCAGGAACCTGGGAACGAATTCTCGGTCATAACTCAGAGCCCTCCCCATCTAGTGTCTTCTGGCCATTAGAAATACTTGATAGCAATCACCGCTGGCCCTGCACATCCAGGGCTGGTGCAACCATTTAGGTGACCTAGGCAGTTGCCTAGGGCGCTGGCATTTGGGGGGCGCCATTTCAGCAGCGACCACAGCGGCCTCCAGCATTTAGGCGGAGGGAGCTGGGGCAGGGGAGTGCAGGGAGGGCAGCCTGCAGCAAGTAAGCGGGGGGGGCAGCATGCAGGGGAACTCCCCGCCCCAGCTCAGCCCTGCCCTGCCTCCTCTCCGAGCACGCCGTGGCTGCTTCACTTCTCCTGCCTCCCAAGCTTGCGGCACCTAAGCTGATTGGTGCCGCAAGCCTGGGAGGCAGGAGAAGTGAAGCAGCCGTGTCATGGTCGGGATGGAGGCGGGGCAGGAGTGAGCTGCTTCATTTCTCCCACCTCCCAGGCTTGCAGTGCCAATCAGCATAGGCGCCACAAGCCTGGGAGGCGGGAGAAGTGAAGCAGCCACGGCGTGCTCGGGGTGCTCGTGCTCATGTGCGGAGCAAGGGTGAGCTGGAGTGGGGGGGAGGGTGCCTCAGGGTGGGAGGTGGGGAGCTGCCATGGGGGGGCGTCTCAGGATGGAGGGGGAGAGCTGCTGGGGGGGCACCTCAGGGTGGGGGCACGGGGACGGGGAGGGCGCAAGGTGGAAGTTTTGCCTAGGGCGCAAAACATCCTTGCACCGGCCCTGTGCACATCTCCTTCACTGCTCTAGTGCTTCTGCACACAAGACCCCACAGAGCTCTGCAAAGGGGCTTCCTCACCCTCACTGACGGACAGCAGGGAACAGTGGCATAGCAGGGCAGAGATATCGCCCCACAGCCAGCTGAAAATGCAGGGACTGTCTCCAATCATCACCATCAAATCATTGCATACGAGAGGCTGACAGTCTGGCACCGTGTCTGCCTGATGAAGCATTGAGAGGGGCTGTTCCTTGCCAGCCAGGAGCAGCCAGTACACAGAATGGAGCACCTGATGCTAGTGGCTGACTAGCTGGGACTCCTACCTTCTGCCAGGAGCCTGGCACTCGACCCAGGCACTCCAGGGGTTTCTTGCAATACCTCGGCAGGGTTTCCCTGAAGTGGCTAACATGGGGAAGCTGGGACTTGCAGGCAGGAAACAGGAATCTCGGATGAGCTCCGCTCCCTTCTCCCATCCCAAAACTAGGCAGGCAGGCAGGCATCCAAATGCTCCCCAGCAGGGAGGTCCAGCCCCCGACCACTGCCCTTTCTGTCCAGCGCTGAATGCCAGGCCATCTCCCGGCCAGGCTGCTGGAAGGCAAGCCTAGGGTTGCCTATCACCCAACAGGCAGGCACATCTGCTGAAGGCACCACCGCTCAGTTTACTGCAGGGAGTCCTCAGCATTGACAGAGCTGCAGGGCCCATATCAATCAGGGGGCGCTGAGGAAAGGGAAGGTGCAAAGATGAGCCATAGTCAATGCCAGAGGTGCATCAGGCAGTGGGATTCCCCCCAAGACCTGCCACAGCCCGGAGGGTGCCCCTAGCCTCCCCCCTCCCCAAGCCTTCAGGTCCCCCAGCCCAGGAAACATGAACAAGGGAAGGCAGTAAGTGCATGGAGGGGTCTGCAAGCAGAGTTCTGCTCCCACTGCCCAGAGATGGAACCAGAGCCCAGGGCCACCAGAACCCTGCTTGTAAAGGTCACTGTCTCTCTGCTCCCCACCTTCCCCCATTCCTACCCTGTGGCTTCTCACACTTCCCCCAGAACCCCCACCTCCCACCCCAGGCTACAGTACCTGGCCCGGGCAGCACAGATGGATGAGTGTCTTCAATGGGCACTGAAAGATTAGCAGTGGCCACTGCCACAGCAGGGAGGAACCAGGAGCAGGCTAGAGCCAGGGGATCAGCAAGTTAGACATGAGCCTGCCATGGGACTGCTGCAAAACACACAGCCCTTCTCCATCACACAGGGAGGGGACACTGCTCAGCAGCTGGTGCAACCACGTGTGGTGCAATGGATCTGCAAAGAGGGGGCCACAAGTCCCATCTACCCTTCCCCACTGCCCAGCCCCTCCCCATGCCAGGTAAGGGGAAAGAGCCTTACCCAGGAGGTGCCAGGCTGTTTGGGAGTGGGAACTGCAGGGCAGCAGGGAGCTGGAGAGAAGCTGCACGTTGAACAGGATGAGATTGCCAGGAGCAGCTTTGTGTGGGTCTGATGGGAGAGCAGGGAGCCAGTGCAGAGAGGCCCCAATGAGAGATGCTAATGGAGCCTGACTTGGCAGCTGACATGAAAATTTGCTTGAATAGAGGCTGGACTGGCCCTGAAGAGCACGGGACTGCCCCAGGGACCCTCACTAAGCCCCTGTGCCTAGGGGATCTGCAGCCTTCCCTTTCCTGCCAGCCCTAGTAAAAACCTGTCCCTTAGCCACATGTCTGATGGTTACTGGAACCCACCAGGCACCGACACTGCTTGCCTCTGAGAATAGTACCCAGGCATCTACTGGCTAGGCAGGCCACACGTCCAGCATTAAACGGGACCATCCTCTTTGAGAGCTTTGTCCCCCGTCCAGTACTGGGACAAACTGAACGTGGGTTTGTCTGGTATTGGACAGGGGACTCTCAACCCTCCCCCTCCCCCCAGTGCAGTGTGACCTCGCACACAGTGGCAGGGGTGGGCCCACGCTGTTCCTAGAAGTACCAGAATGTGTGAGTGGCCACCATACTACTGGCACGCTGGGGCCTGGGGTATCCCCAATAGGCACACTAGAATAGGAGGGCACTTGTGGGCACCTCCTTCCCAGAAAGATAGTGACACGCTGGTGAGAGCTTAGACAAAAGCCACAGACACGTTTAGGAGCCTGGAAGGAGCAATTTATGGGGCAAGAATTAAATCTGTCAAGTTCAGCTAAGCAACAGCCCAAGGGGCAGGAGAACAGTCTGCAAACACTGGAGAGGGCAGGTTTGTCCGGGCATCCCAAGGGGCTGCAGCTAGCCGGCCGGGGAAAGCAGACTGCATGACAGAGCCAACTTTCCAACAGCCAGATGCACCAGGCTGGGAAATCGTCTCCCAGTACTAGAGTGGACAAACCACAGCAAACAGCACTGCCCATGCGTTGGCCTGGGGGTGGCGAGGGTGAGCTCCAATGGCCTCCCCAGCTCCAGCTCACCCACAGGTGCCCCTGGCAAGGAGGCGGGCTTTGGGGCCCATTTCACTTTCACAGCCCCCAGGGAAGAATGAGGATGTCAAGTGCCTCCATTTCCACAGAAACATGGGCCAAGGCGCTCCAGATTCTCGGCTATTCCACAGCAAGAAGCCTGAGCAGCCACTGGCCCAGGCCTGGCTCAGGCAGAAGTCCAGCCTCACTGTCTGCATTGCTGCCAAGCGAAAGCCTAGCGAACACTAGACCTTTTTCCTTAAGATCCCTCACTGTGGCTTGCCCCAGCACGAGCAATGGTGAGAGCCTCACGCAGAGCAGGTGCCAGCAGTCCCTGGGGCTCAAAGCAGGGTTAGATGGCCTGGCGGTTAAGGCGCCAGCAGCCTGGGGGTGAGGGCGCTACTCCGGGTGCGACGGGCCGGGGGGTCAGGGCGCTACTCCGGGCGTGACGGGCCGGGGGGTCAGGGCGCTACTCCGGGCGTGACGGGCCGGGGGGTCAGGGCGCTACTCCGGGGGTGACGGGCCGGGGGGTCAGGGCGCTACTCCGGGCACGACGGGCCAGGGGGTGAGTGCGTGACAGGCCGGGGGGCCAGGGTGCTACTCCGGGCGCGACGTGAGGGCGCTACTCCAGCCACGACGGGCCAGGGGGTGAGGGCGCTACTCCGGGTGCGACGGGCCGGGGGGTGAGGGCGCTACTCCGGCCGCGACGGGCCCTCAGGAAGCTAGGGCAGCTTCCCTATGGACAGGACTTTAGAAGAGGGGCTGGCCTGAGAAGGGAGGGAGAGTATGTCAGTGTAGGGCTTTGATTGGCTGTTGCTATTCACTGGTCATAAGGTGCATTTATCTGAGACCAGTCAGGTGCTTCCTGGGAGCCCCCTTCCTGCTGCAGAAAAGAGCCCAGCAGCAGGAGGCAGGTACCCTGGTTACATCACCCTGGCTTCTGTACCCAGTGACTGGAAGATAGCTAATGTAAGGCCAATATTTAAAAAGGGCTCTAGAGGTGATCCCAGCATTGGGCAAATTAGTTGAAACAATAGTAAAGAATAAAATTGTCGGACACATAGAAGAACATAAATTGTTGGGCAAAAGTCAACATGGTTTCTGTAAAGGGAAATCGTGTCTTACTAATCTATTAGAGTTCTTTAAAGGGGTCAACAAACATGCGGACAAGGGGGATCCAGTGGGCATAGTATACTTAGATTTTCAGAAAGCCTTTGACAAGGTCCCTCACCAAAGGCTCTTATGTAAATTAAGTTGTCATGGGATAAGAAGGAAGATCCTTTCATGGACTGAGAACTGGTTAAAAGACAGGGAACAAAGGGTAGGAATTAATGGTAAATTCTCAGAATGGAGAGGGGTAACTAGTGGTGTTCCCCAAGGGTCTGTCCTAGGACCAATCCTATTCAACTCATTCATAAATGATCTGGAGAAAGGGGTAAAAAGTGAGGTGGCAAAGTTTGCAGATGATACTAAACTTCTCAAGATAGTTAGACTAAAACAGACTGTGAAGAACTTCAAAAAGATCTCACAAAAACTAAGTGATTGGGCAACAAAATGGCAAATGAAATTTAATGTGGATAAATGTAAAGTAATGCACATTGGGAAAAACAACCCCAACTATACATACAATATGATGGAAGCTAATTTAGCTACAACGAGTCAGGAAAAAGATCTTGGAGTCATCGTGGATAGTTCTCTGAAGATGTCCACGCAGTGTGCAGAGGCGGTCAAAAAAGCAAACAGGATGTTAGGAATCATTAAAAAGGTGATAGAGAATAAGACGAAGAATATCTTATTGCCCTTATATAAATCCATGGTACGCCCACATCTTGAATACCGCGTACAGATGTGGTATCCTCATCTCAAAAAAGATATACTGGCATTAGAAAAGGTTCAGAGAAGGGCAACTAAAATGATTAGGGGTTTGGAATGGGTCCCATACAAGGAAAGATTAAAGAGGCTAGGACTCTTCAGCTTGGAAAAGAGGAGACTAAGGGGGGATATGATAGAGGTATATAAAATTATGAGTGATATGGAGAAAATAGATAAGGAAAAGTTATTTACTTATTCCAATAATACAAGAACTAGAGGTCACCAAATGAAATTAATAGGCAGCAGGTTTAAAACAAATAAAAGGAAGTTCTTCTTCACACAGCGCACAGTCAACTTGTGGAACTCCTTGCCTGAGGAGGTTGTGAAGGCTAGGACTATAACAGCGTTTAAAAGAGAACTAGATAAATTCATGGTGGCTAAGTCCATAAATGGCTATTAGCCAGGATGGGTAAGAATGGTGTCCCTAGCCTCTGTTTGTTCGTCAGAGGATGGAGATGGATGGCAGGAGAGAGATCACTTGATCATTGCCTGTTAGGTTCACTCCCTCTGGGGCACCTGGCATTGGTCACTGTCGGTAGACAGGATACTGGGCTGGATGGACCTTTGGTCTGACCCAGTACGGCCGCTCTTATGTTCTTATCAACTCAAGCCAGCAAAGCTCTTCCTGGGTGGGATCCAGTTGTACTTGGACCACCCCACTCAGCCTCCTGCTGAGACATCTTCATTGTTTCCATAGAGCAATTTCCTTCCTGACACCACGGCTCAGAGCCATTACATGCTGCTCCAGCAGCAGGGCCCTACAAGGGTGGGAACAGAGTCATGTGTCAGGCCGGTCAGCACTTTGCGCTCTAAGTCACCATCCCTCAAAGTCAGCTCCAGGTGAGCCACTGACTCTCCCCAGCCACGGGCTCTGAGAGCCAGAGTGCTCGGGTCCAGTCCCATAAAACCCCAACCAGGCAAGCCTCTCTCTCAACCAACCGGCCACCTGCACGTCTTCCCTGGCTCCAAGAACCGGGCACGTCCCCCCACTGCTCAGTTCTAGGGAGACGTCTCACTCTGCCCCCCAAGGTACCACCCCACCACAGGCCTGGGCCTTGAGGGATGGAAAATAATCTTCCAAAGGCCTGTCAGGGTTATTGGGGAATCTACCCATGCTGTGAACATCAGAGACAGAGGCCAAGACCAGTAAGAGGAACTGTGTCATTGAGCCAGAACACCCCGCCCCGCATACAGCCTGAACTCCCCCCACCCACTCCATATGGCCTGAACACCGCCCAGCTACAGATATCTTACTGGTACAGCATACCCGACTGTACCCTGCACACGGGGCATATCTGCACTGCAGCTAGACACCTGCGGCTGGCCCATGCCAGCTGGCTCGGCTTGCAGGGCTGTTTCATTGCTGTGCAGACCGCTGGGCTTGGGCTGGAGCCCGGGCTCTAGGGTCCTGGGAGGTGGGAGGCTCCCAGAGGTCAGGTTCCAGCCCAAGCCCAGAAGTCTACACAGCAATGAAACAGCCCTGCAGGCCAAGCCCAGTTCAGCACCTGCTGGGGGGGTTTCTTTGCTATGCAGAATGACAGGGTGGTTCATCCACCACCAGGATAGCACCTCCTCCTGGTCACTCTGGGCAATAGCTTGTGGGGGCAACACCCCTTCCACAGTTGCAAACTGTCCTCCACCTCTCTCTCCGGGTCTGCAGCAGGGCCGCCCAGAGGGGGGGGCAAAGGGGGCAATTTGCCCCGGGCCCCGGGCTCCGCAGGGGCCCCCAAGAGAAGAGCGGAGGCTCCCGCCTCCGCCCCTCTCCTGGAGCCTCAGTGCATCAAGCGCCGAGTCTCCGGCCGAGCCCCTGAGCCCCGCCCCGATCCGAGCTGCGTGGTGAGGGGGCGGGGCTGGGAGCTCCAACGGGGCCTGAGCCCCGCCCCGCTCCGAGCGGCGTGGGGAGGGGGCGGGGCAGCTGCCTCCGCTCGGCGTGGAGCTCACAGCCCCCCCTCGCCCCCTTCACCACGCGGCTCTGAGCGGGACGGAGCTCAGGGGCTCGGCCGGAGACGCGCTCGGGTAAGAGGCTGAGGCTGGGGCTGGGGCCGGGGCCGGGGCGGGGGAAGAGGGACTCGCCGCCGCCGCCGCAGGACAGCCCGGGGTCTTCGGCGGCGGGGGGCCCCTTCTGTTCCGGGACCCGCCGCCGAAGTGCCCCGAAGGCCCGCGGCGGGGACCCCCCCCCGCCACCGAATTACCGCCGAAGACCGGGCTGCACTTCAGCGGCAGGTCCCGCTTCGGCGGTAATTCGGCGGCGGGGGGCTCCCGCCGCGGGTCTTCGGGGCACTTTGGCGGCGGGTCCCGGAACGGAAGGGCCCCCCCGCCGCCGAAGACCCCGGGCCCCCGGAATCCTCTGGGCGGCCCTGGTCTGCAGCCCCTTTCTTGCTCCACGAGCTGCTGCTGCCTCTTTGTGAGCTGACCCTCCAGCTGGGTCACTCTATGCATTTCCCCTTCTGGGTATCAAAAAGTCTTTCCTCCCCAGCAGTCCTAGGCAGCCTTACCAATCAGTGCCTCGTAGTGCCACTCCCACAGTGGCTGGCAGGGGCGCCCAGGCCCCCCTCCACTCCAGTTTCTGCTCAGGGACCCTCTGGCCAGCATCCAAGGTCTGTTCCCTTCTACACCTCACTGCCTTCCAAAGCCCTGCCCTACCTTCCTGGCTCCCACCCCTGCTCTTGATTTGCCAGCTCAGATGCACCTCCCTTCTCCCAGGGTGGGACTACAGACATTCCCAGCAGCCCCTTCTGCTAGCAGCTTCCGGTCTTTATAAATCCAGCCCAGCTGTTCCGAACCCAGCAGGGCTCCCTCCCTCAGGCAGGGGAGTGTTCACCTGCCTGCCTCTCAGCCATGGCCTGTTTGGTTAATTGGCCCCCTCCGGGCAAGGGTGGGGTGAACACCCAAGGTGTCCAGGAGAGCACAGAGACCGGAGTCCAGAACAGCAGCCAAGTCTGGCAAGGACTCTGCTCTGTCTGAGGCCGCTCAACACCAGGAGGCAAGAGAGGTGCTGTCTGTGTTAGCACCGTGGCTCCTTTAGGTAAGTGCAAGAATGTGCAGGAGGTCAGACTAGAGCAGTGGTTCTCACCGAGGGGTACACGTACCCCTGGGGGTCTGCAGAGCTCTGCCAGGGGGACATCAACTCACCTAGAGATTTGCCTACTTGTACAACAGGTGACACAAAAAGCACTAGAGAAGTCAGTACAACCTAACATTTCATACAATGACTTGTTTATACTGCTCTGCGCTATACACTGAAATGTACCTATAAGCTTTATAGCCCAATGTATTTTAGAATTATATAGTAAAAGTGAGAAAGTAGCTGTGCTGTGACACCTTTGTATTCTTAGGTCTGATTTTGTAAGCAGGTAGTTTGTAAGTGAGGTGTAACTTGGGGTACGCAAGACAGATCCGACTCCTGAAAGGGGCAGAGCAGTCTGGGAAGGTTGAGAGCCACTGGACTAGATGATCACAATGGTCCTGTCTGACCTTACAGTCTGAGTCTAAAGACACTGCTTCAGTCACTATAGGTGCCCTGTCCTAGCCCAACTCCTCCGGATACCATGTGCAGTAACTGGGGCCTAGCCAGTGAGGGGAGTTAGTCCCCAAAGGTGCCACCCAGCACGTCTCACCTTTTCGCAAGAGTGTGGAACAAGGGAAAGCACCCATGGACATGTCAGAGTTACACGACTCACTTCTCCTCCTGTCCTCCCCATCAGGCCTTCCACCATGTTCTGGGGGCGCAGGGATGTCCAAGTGTCAAGAAAACCACAGCTTCTTTTGGCTGATAGGAGAATAAAATAAAAACCAAGCATCAATTGCAGCTGATCTGCTGACCCAGCTTCCTGTTGTCAGCCCAACAGCTGCCGGGAGCCAATGCTAGAGACAGGAGGAAGTCAGCTGTTACTCACCCCAGCAGGAGCCATGTCTGCAAAACCACTAGCAGCAGTGCTGCACTTTCACTGCTAGCCCGAGTTTCAGACTGACTGGCCATGGAGGCGCCGCGCAGCAGTGGAGTCTCAGGACTGGAGGCTCCCTGGCGCGCCGTTAAGGTGATAATGCACGTCCTGAGTGACAGCCCGGTAGGGAATGGAGCAGGGGTACAGAGCAGCTCATGGATGCCTTAGTGTCAGCCTCATCTCCCAGGAGACAAGGTAAGGAATGAAGCAGGAGCACAGGGAGCAGGAGAACACAGCTATTCTAGTGGAGTCCAGCGGAGGGCAACAAAAAATGATTAGACCTCAGCTGCTAGAAGAGGGCCTCATCCTCCCCGACTGAACTAACCTCGTTATCTCTAGCCTGCTTCTTGCTTGCATATATATACCTGCCCCTGGAGATTTCCACTACATGCATCCGACGAAGTGGGTATTCACCCACGAAAGCTCATGCTCCAAAACGTCTGTTAGTCTATAAGGTGCCACAGGACTCTTTGCTGCTTTTACAGATCCAGACTAACATGGCTACCCCTCTGAAAAATGATTAGGGGGCTGGAGCACATGACTTATGAGGAGAGGCTGAGGGAATTGGGATTGTTTAGTCTGCAGAAGAGAAGAATGAGGGGGGATTTGATAGCTGCTTCAACTACCTGAAGGGGGGTTCCAAAGAGCATGGATCTAGACTGTTCTCAGTGGTACCAGATAACAGAACAAGGAGCAATGGTCTCAAGTTGCAGTGGGGGAGGTTTAGGTTGGATATTAGGAAACACTATTTCACTAGGAGGGTGGTGAAGCACTGGAATGGGTTCCCTAGGGAGGTGGTGGAATCTCCTTCCTTAGAGGTTTTTAAGGCCCGGCTTGACAAAGCCCTGGCTGGGATGATTTAGTAGGGGACTGGCCCTGCTTTGAGCAGGGGGTGGGACTAGATACCTCCTGAGGTCCCTTCCAACCCTGATCTTCTGTGATTCTAGACCTGGCCCAGGGCCGTAAGGCTGGTATTGAAACTGAGAGTGTGCCACGCTCGCTTTGCATTCAGGTACGTGGCCCAGAAAGGGGATGCGCTGAGGAGAATCAGGCCCGCTGCAAGGGAACAGTAGCTCTGCCCACTGGTGAGCTCCCGGCTGCTCCAGTCAACAGATCACGGTCTCTTCTTCTAACAGGCTGGGAGGAGAATCGGCTCTTGTTAACTGGACAAGAACCAGCTGATCAGTAGCCAAGGTGCAGCTCAGGTGACTAGTTCACCCCCAGCCTCAGCCAGCGGGAGGAGAGTGAGCGGGAAGCACTTGGGATGTGGCTGCAGGCTGACGGCCACGCAGCCTGGTAGCACAACAGCTGTCCAGGAATGTCACGCTGCACCCACAGAATAAGGGCCCAGGAGCAAGTCCCAGGGACTGCCCTGGCCCCACAATGCTAGGGCCAGATCTGACCCTGAATAGCGCTGCCAGGCAGCACAGTATTAGCCACTGCTACGAGCTGTAAGGGATATCCCAGGTCCTAGCGCGACTATGGGACAAACAGGGCTAAATGGTCCAGTTGCACTACAAGCAGAAAGAGAGCTGTAGTGATGGACGGTCCAGCCCAGAGCGCGACTGCTCTCAAACCTGGTGTGGGCAGGATTCACGTGTGTCTGTCCCAGGCTATTCAGGTGAACTAGCTTGGATGGCATGGCAATGAGTGAAACACCCCCAGAACGCATGTCACTGATAGAGCCGGACGCCCAAAGGCAGCTATAGCCTCCTGCCAGAGTCCCCATCCTGCCCCCTGCCTGCACAGCGAGCCATGTGCTCTGTGAATGGCACCCTGGCCACCAGCTGCCTGGGAATGAGTTCCTGCTGCTGCTGCTGTGAAGGGACAAATTCCAGCACAGGGGGCAAAACACGGACATTGACATAGGGTCACTTCACATCAAGGAGGACAGAAAACCCACAGAGGGAGCCAGGCAAGGTGGAGCTTGGGGGGCTCTTGGCTTCTCAAGTTGCTAGTCCTGAGGTGCAAGGAGCCGTGAGCCCTGGCATGCTGCATTCAGCCCTTCCTGCCCTGGCCTCACAAAGAGCCCAGGATCTGGTTTTCATTTCTTCACGGCTGACTCTTTTTATGCCTGGCCCCTCCCCTTTCCACCCCAGGGAATGGTTCCACCAGCCTTAGGTCCCCTGAGAGGACACAGTCTCCCCACCCTGGGGGCACAAGTGTAGGGGATGCTCAGACAACACTGACTAACTCTACACTCCCCTGCACCTTGGCTTTCCTCTGTGCTGAAGCTCAGGCCAGAGTTCTGCCTGTTCAGAAAGCAGCACACACAGGTAAGCCTCAGGGCTGTTGTATGCAAAGCCCAGAGAAATGGATGGTAACAATCCTGTGTCCATAGGCTCTCTGAGTAAAACAAACACTTAATGCACACCGAGCACGGGCAACTAGTATAAAATACTGCACACAGTGTTTGAATAGTATGAAGAACGTTTACACAAAGGCTATTCCACAGTAAATCTACTGCTGTTCCTCCTGCAGGCGTCTCCCCTTTCGTTTCTGTCATAAGCATTCAAATATAAGGGTTCCACACTCCCTTTTCTGTACTTTAGCACACTCCTCTAGCACATTCCCCTTGAAACTTTCCCAGAGACCATGCTGCCTCCCTTGATTTGGGCCTTCCTCACACACTGTGTCCTGCATTTGGCCCTTGGCAAATTGAGAGGTATTGCTGTGACTGCTACACAGCTGTCTCCTTCCACCACAGCTAACTGCATTTCAGTGCTTGGGGAAGATACCCCTGGAGATTATATATATATATATATATAAATAAAACTCATTAGTTAATGTTGTCAAGGATTCTGAAAATTTAAGCCCTATACAGAAGAGAGATTTATTGTTGATTTTTTATATATATCTATAAAAAAATCAACAATAAATCTCTCTTAGATCTCACAGTACAAGATCTAAAAAAGAGACACCATGGCTTAACAACCATGTAAAAGAAGCAGTGAGAGATAAAAAGGCATCTTTTAAAAAGTGGAAGTCAAATCCTAGTGAGGTAAATTGAAAGGAGCATAAACACTGCCAAATTAAGTGTAAAAATGTAATAAGAAAAGCCAAAGAGGAGTTTGAAGAATGGCTAGCCACAAATTCCAAAGGTAATAACAAAATGTTTTTTAAATACATCAGAAGCAGGAAGCCTGCAAAACAACCAGTGGGGCCCCTTGATGATCAAAATTCAAAAGGAGCACTTAAAGACGATAAAGTCATTGCGGAGAAGCTAAACGAATTCTTTGCTTCAGTCTTCACAGCTGAGGATGTTAGGGAGATTCCAAAACCTGAGCTGGCTTCTGTAGGTGACAAATCTGAGGAACTGTCACAGATTGAAGTGTCACTAGAGGAGGTTTTGGAATTAATTGATAAACTTAACATTAACAAGTCACCAGGACCGGAGGGCATTCACCCAAGAGTTCTGAAAGAACTCAAATGTGAAGTTGTGGAACTATTAACTAGGGTTTGTAACCTGTCCTTTAAATCGGCTTCTGTACCCAATGACTGGAAGTTAGCTAATGTAACGCCAATATTTAAAAAGGGCTCTAGAGGTGATCCCGGCAATTACAGACCAGTAAATCTAACGTCAGTGCCGGGCAAATTAGTTGAAACAATAGTAAAGAATAAAATTGTCAGACACATAAAAGAACATAAATTGTTGGGCAAAAGTCAACATGGTTTCTGTAAAGGGAAATCGTGTCTTAGTAATCTATTAGAGTTCTTTAAAGGGGTCTACAAACATGCGGACAAGGGGGATCCAGTAGACATAGTATACCTAGATTTTCAGAAAGCCTTTGACAAGGTCCCTCACCAAAGGCTCTTACGTAAATTAAGTTGTCATGGGATAAAAGGGAAGGTCCTTTCATGGATTGAGAACTGGTTAAAAGACAGGGAACAAAGGGTGGAAATAAATGGTAAATTCTCAGAATGGAGAGGGGTAACTAGTGGTGTTCCCCAAGGGTCTGTCCTAGGACCAATCCTATTCAACTCATTCATAAATGATCTGGAGAAAGGGGTAAAAAGTGAGGTGGCAAAGTTTGCAGATGATACTAAACTGCTCAAGATAGAATCATAGATTATTAGGGTTGGAAGGGACCTCAGGAGATCATCTAGTCCAACTGCCTGCTCAAAGCAGGACCAATCCCCAAATGGCCCCCTCAGGGGCTGAACTCACAACCCTGGGTTTAGCAGGCCAATGCTCAAACCATTGAGCTATCCCTCCCCCCTTAAAGATGGCTAAAGACCAAAGCAGACTGACGAACTTCAAAAAGATCTCACAAAACTAAGTGATTGGGCAACAAAATGGCAAATGAAATTTAATGTGGATAAATGTAAAGTAATGCACATTGGAAAAAATAACCCCAACTATACATACAATATGATGGGGGCTAATTTAGCTACAATAAATCAGGAAAAATCTCTTGAAGTCATCGTGGATAGTTCTCTGAAGACGTCCACACAGTGTGCAGAGGCGGTCAAAAAAGCAAACAGGATGTTAGGAATAATTAAAAAGGGGATAGAGAATAAGACGGAGAATATATTATTGCCCTTATATAAATAGATGGTACACCCACATCTCGAATACTGCGTACAGATGTGGTCTCCTCACCTCAAAAAAGATATACTGGCACTAGAAAAGGTTCAGAGAAGGGCAACTAAAATGATTAGGGGTTTGGAATGGGTCCCATATGAGGAGAGATTAATACGACTGGGACTTTTCAGCTTGGAAAAGAGGAGACTAGGGGGGATATGAAAGAGGTGTAAAAATTCATGAGTGATGTGGAGAAAGTAGATAAGGAAAAGTTATTTACTTATTCCCATAATACAAGAACTAGGTGCCACCAAATGAAATGAATGGGCAGCAGGTTTAAAACAAATAAAAGGAAGTTCTTCTTCATGCAGCGCACAGTCAACCTGTGGAACTCCTTGCCTGAGGAGGTTGTGAAGGCTAGGACTATAACAGCGATTAAAAGAGAACTGGGTAAATTCATGGAGGTTAAGTCCACTAATGGCTATTAGCCAAGATGGGTAAGGAATGGTGTTTGTCAGAGGGTGGCGATGGATGGCAGGAGAGAGATCACTTGATCATTACCTGTTGGGTTCACTCCCTCTGGGGCACCTGGCATTGGCCACTGTCGGTAGACAGGATACTGGTCTAGATGGACCATTGGTCTGACCCAGTACAGCAGTTCTTATGTTCTACTGACTAGTGTAAGGTCTTGAGAAGACACCTGCCATACGAAGGAATGAACCTACTAGCCAGAGGCAGAAACAGAAAGAGGAGGCTAGGGCCTCCACTGGTGAGGGCTGGGGCAAGGTCCAGCTGAGAAGCCTAGCTCCTTGCCACAAGCTGCTGGGGGAAGGGCAGAAGCTACTGGTCTTTCTACCCCAGTGCTTGGAGGCTCCGTCTTTTAGATCAGCCTCTGCTCGTACAATGTTTCTCATCGTGGGGGCTGGGCCGATAGTTCATGGGGGCACAGAGCAGAGAAGATCCATACTAACGGGATAGCTATGCCAGTCCAGCTACACCCTCCCTCCTACATTGCAAACCTGCTGCCACATCTATAAGTAACTCCAAGGAAGTCACTCACCTTCCCCGAGTACAGCCACTAATGCAGCAGGCTGTAACCACAGCGCACATGGAGTGGCTGCCAACCCCAACCCAGCCAGCAGCCTGCCTGCTGAGGTTCTCTCCGTTGCTCCCGCAGCTCTTAACTCAGCCTTCGCGGTGTGGGAGCAGGGGGAGGGAATGAGAAGTTAAATGTCCAACAGAATAATCAAGATGGGGGTGAGGAGAGTCTGCAAGAAAGACAAACAAGGAGAATAAAACTGACTGCCTGAAGGGAGAGAAACCAGAGAGAAATGGGAGGAAGGAGCCAAGCCAGGAGAGGCCATGTCAGCTGTTCCTGCATGGCACCAGGAGCTGGGAGCAGCACCCAGCCCTTCCCTGGGGCACCACCAAGGCCAATCTGGAAGTTGCTGGGATGGCAAGTGGCCTTTCGATGCACAGCTCCTGCCCGTCTGGCTGCTGTGGGGAACGAGAGGGGCCTTCCCAGCCCCAGGGGCACCAGGCTGCAGCCCCCACCCGCACTCACGTCCCTCGGAGCCCCCAGGCTGCTGGAGGGGGTGGGAGCAGGGGGGCTCCCGGCTGCTCCAGCTTCTCCCCCCACCCAGCTCCAGGGCCCACCTCCCTTTGCAAAGTGGCAGGAGACCTGGCCCCGAGCCCAGCCGGCCCCGAGCCCAGCCGGCCACAAGCAGCAGCCACCAGAGCACAGCCTGCGGGCTCAGGCCACCGCCTCCTTTGCGGGGCGGGACCTGCAGAACAGCCCACAGCGCGAGGCCCCGCCCCTTTCCCCGGGGAGTGGGCGGGACTACATCCCTTGACAGGCAGGTAACTTTCCATCCTCGTCCTCGTGGTCCTGCAAGCCACCGCCCCCTCCCGGCCGGACTCCAGCCCCTTGGCTCTGATTGGCTGAAGGTTCATAGCGTCCTCGCCCATCTCCACAGCGATTGGTCGCTGTTGTACACCGGGCACGCCCCCTTCGGGCTCCAGCTCCTTGCTCTAACCCGGCTTGCAGATTCCCTGGGCAGACGGCTGGAGCGGGCTGGTACCGTCAGGCTGCTAACCATGATCCTGTGTCCCCCGAGCACGGAGCACCCCCGCGGAAACCAGTGCCAGCGGCTGCAGGGCCAGGTGAGCTCCAGTGCCCCCAGTTCTCCCCCCCCCCCCCGCGGAAACCAGTGCCAGCGGCTGCAGGGCCAGGTGAGCTCCAGTGCCCCCAGTTCCCCCCCCCCCGCGGAAACCAGTGCCAGCGGCTGCAGGGCCAGGCGAGCTCCAGTGCCCCCAGTTCTCCCCCCCCCCCCGCGGAAACCAGTGCCAGCGGCTGCAGGGCCAGGCGAGCTCCAGTTCCCCCAGTTCCCCCCCCCCGCGGAAACCAGTGCCAGCGGCTGCAGGGCCAGGTGAGCTCCAGTGCTCCCAGTTCTCCCCCCCCCCCGCGGAAACCAGTGCCAGCGGCTCCAGGGCCCGGCGAGCTCCAGTGCCCCCAGTTCCCCCCCCCCGCGGAAACCAGTGCCAGCGGCTGCAGGGCCAGGCGAGCTCCAGTGCCCCCAGTTCCCCCCCCCCCCCGCCCGCGGAAACCAGTGCCAGCGGCTGCAGGGCCAGGTGAGCTCCAGTGCCCCCAGTTCTCCCCCCCCCGCGGAAACCAGGGCCAGCGGCTGCAGGGCCAGGCGAGCTCCAGTGCCCCCAGTCCCCCCTCCCCGCGGAAACCAGTGCCAGCGGCTGCAGGGCCAGGCGAGCTCCAGTGTCCCCAGTGCCCCCTCCCCGCGGAAACCAGTGCCAGCGGCTGCAGGGCCAGGTGAGCTCCAGTGCCCCCAGTCCCCCCTCCCCGCGGAAACCAGTGCCAGCGGCTGCAGGGCCAGGTGAGCTCCACTGCCCCCAGTCCCCCCTCCCCGCGGAAACCAGTGCCAGCGGCTGCAGGGCCAGGCGAGCTCCAGTGCCCCCAGTGCCCCCTCCCCGCGGAAACCAGTGCCAGCGGCTGCAGGGCCCGGCTTGCTCCCAGTGCCCCCCCCCCTCCCCGCGGAAACCAGTGCCAGCGGCTGCAGGGCCAGGTGAGCTCCAGTGCCCCCAGTGCCCCCCCCGCGGAAGCCAGTGCCAGCGGCTGCAGGGCCAGGTGGGGACGCGGGTGACCGTCCGTCCCAGTTCGGGGTCCCCTCATGGCGCTGCACTCAGAGCCGTGTAGACCTTCCGGTCTCCGGTGGCCCCCGCCCCCTTCTCTCGCGCTAATCGGCCCCTGTCCCCCTGGGAAAGTTGGGGCCGGAGCCTGGACGCTGCCCGGGCGCCTGGCCCCGCACTCCCAAGGCACCTTTCCTCGCCCCGGGGACCGTGTCCTCTCCTCGCCCGCCCGCCCGGCTACACTCCGCAGCGAGCCCGCTCCGAGCGCACGAGCCGCCGGTCCCGCCGGCAGGTGCCGGGGCAGGAGCATCCCCCGAGCCAGTGCAGGGTCTTTGTCCTGGGATGCTGATGCCGCGTCCTCCCCATCACTGCCAATCAAAGTTGTTTTTCTCCTGTTCTCCCGCGCTGCCCCCGCTGCCCGCCGGGGGCGCTGCGCCGGCGCTGCGGCTGGAGAGACAATGGAGCCGGCCGGGCGCTCTTGCAGGGGCCGAGGCCGGGGACGTGCTCGCTTCCCTCCGCTGCTCCAGGGGAGTCCCGGGACTGGCCCTAAGGCAGGGCCGCCGTGCTGGAGCGCTCCCAGTGCCTGGCTCCCTGGAGTTCCCGCCAGCCGTCAGGTTCAAGTGCGCCCGTCCCCTCGCAGTCTCCAGTGCCTCGTGCCGGGCTTGCCATGATCCACGGAGCCTGCCCCGTTCCCTAGCCCTGACAGCAGCCCACGTGTGTGCTGCTCTGTCCGGCTTGGTACCTGTATTGGTACCAAGCCGGCCCTGCAGTGCAATAGTCTAGAGCCAGACTCTGGTGCTTCAGGCACAGTGAGTTTGGGTCCTGTGTCTTCCGCCTCCCTGCCTGCTTACTTGTCAGTCAGCCTTCTCCCCAGTACCTTGGGCATCTGGGGGGGGGGTGTCTCTTCTAGAGTTACTCCCTGACACTAGAAAGGCTCTACAGAGAGCCTGCAGCTACTGGTAGACTGAAATTGCTGTGCATTGTTAATGGATCTGGGAATTTGGGATACCAAATAGCCAGGGAGAGAGGGGGGGAGGAGAAATACAGGTGGCTCTGGAGGCTGGCATGGGGTTTCTGGAGTCCTGGGCAGTGGAACTCTCTCTCACTGGAGCCATGGGTGCAGAACACGCTCCGCCCCAACATGCATTGTTGGGTGGTTCAGTGTCTCCTCTCAGGAAGTGCTCTCTGCAGACAGTTATTTACCGCTCATCACCCCTGTGCTGGGTCCCCTGCTGAAGTGGGGTGTGACGTGTCGTGCACTCCCAAGAGGCCCGCAGTACCTGAACAGCTTACAGGCTTTTACGCAGCCAGGGCGCGCCCCACTCCTGGCAGTGTACCTGATGTGGGGAGAAGAGAACAAATCCCTTTTGCCCTTGCTTCCTATGCCTGCTCTTGGAAATGACACCCTGGGAAGATGGACATGAGTTGATTTAGGTTTCATTAATGTACAGTAACCAGGCTTCTTCAAATGGGAACTTGTGGGGAGTGTCTGAATAGCTCTGGGTGACTTCCAAACCTACAAGGGCGGGCTGGGCACTTTGAGTCCAGTGGGGGTCAGGAGCCGAGCCCAGAGGAGCAGAAAGCACAGACCCATAGAAAGCAAGCGAGAGCTGTTTGTGCAGCATGTGCTGCTCTGCATGCTGCTTCTCCTGCTGACAGAATGACATCACTCGGCTTTAGGCTGAGCCAGAACTCAGATCTGGTTTTGGGAGCTCAGCCCTGGAGCTAGTGGGAAGGGACTAAAGGCAGCAATACAGGGGACAAGCTGCAAGTGCAGTGCTTGGGATTATGGCCTCTGAGCCTGGGAAGTGGGGCCATAGCATTGTCACCAGCCTAAAAATGCACCAAAGCCGACTCTTTTGTGCCACTGCCAGAGCTAACAAACGCTCTTAAGAAAGGGGAAGTTGGGAGGCGGAGAGGGAAAGGCCCACCTTGCGGTGTGGAGCTGGGTAATTTTGCACTGCTGCTCCTCGCTGTACAGAGAGCTGCTGGGCAGTAAAGGGGAACAGGAGCGTCTCAAAGAACTGCAGGAAAAGCCATTTAAGATTTTAAATAGTGAATTGAATCAGGAGAGCCTTGGCATGTACGCCTTACCCCAGAACACCCGCACATCCTCCCCAGGGCTGGGGAAACTCTTCAAGCTGCTGCTGCTGCTGTCATCAAACCCTGCTGCATCCTCCTGGCACCTTCAGGGTGGCACCGGCACTGCCAAGGGACCCTGACTCCTGTAAGATTGAAAAGCCTCTAGGTCATTGTTTAAATGTATCTAATGTTACTGTATTGATGGCTGAGGAATTCAAGGGTGTCTGCACTGGGCATTGTTGCTATCCTATGGGAATCCCATGGCTCATGAGCCTCTCTTCTATCTGTGTGGTAGATGTTCTGAAAAGTCTCTTTTCTGCCTCTCTGTTTTGGAGCTGTGAGCTGGGAATGCGGCTGGCTTGACTCTTCCTTGCATGCATCCTGTTCATAGAGGATTGGTCAGTGCTGCTTGGCTCAGCTGTTGATTGGCCAACCTCCCCTAGCATGGAACAGGAAAGCTTGGCTGCTTTGTGCATTTCCATGTTGGTCAGCACCTGCCTTGGCAGGACTCTGGCCCCAGGAAGTTTAAACCATTGGAACAGAGGGCAGAGATGTGGTGAATTCAAATGAAGTGGAATCTGGGAACTGGACAAAACTCAGCCACTGTCCTGAGGAGCTTACAGTCTATAAAACTGGAAACCGGCTGGCATTCAGAGCTGCGTGCTCTAGCTGGGAGGAGAATGTCAATTAGCATTCAGCCTTTGAACCAATGTGAATACCCCAGTGAGACCCCCAGGCTCTTGGATCAGGCACTGTCAGCCTATCAAAGGGGAGTACAATTTTTGGACTGTCCTCTGTTCTGGCTTTGGCAAAAGATTTCTTCTGGGAATGTCAGGGCAGGTGCCCTTGGGCAGGGTTGCAAGGTTCCAACTTTTATTTTTCCTATGTCCCAGGTGTGCTTGCTTGCAACCTAGCCTGAGGAGCTAACATTACATTTATTCAGAGCACAGCTGGAGGTAACCAACCCAGAGAGTTCACACAGCCACCATTATGTGCACATCTTGGTGGCTCCACCTTGGATTCTGCATTTTACAAGAATGTAATGGGTAAAGTTGGCTAATAAATGAGTTCTGAGGAGGGTGGCCATGGGATTGGGAAGATGTTTCCCATGTAGGGCGCAGCATGAGAAAAGGCAGAGTTTGACCTTAGTGCCTGAATCGGGAAGGTGGCAGCCACGGCAAAGAGGAAGGTGGGGTGGAGTTGTGCAGGTCCCTGAAGGTGGGAATGCGGAGTTGAAATGTGACACAGATGGTGAAGAGAATCCAAGGTAGGGGTCTGGGGAGAGAACTCCAGCTGGGCTGCCGGTGTGAGACTCAGGGAAAGCTGCAGTAGCTGGATGGGACAGGGTTTGGGAGCGAGGGTAGAGAGGAAAGAGATGGATTTTGGAGCTGATGGGGAGAATCCACTGAAAGCATGAGTGAGAGTCAGGGACATGCTGACAGTGCTGTTGCGGGGGGAGGGTATAAGGAGCTCTTGTTTCTATGTGGAGTATGAGCTGGTGCTGTGAGAAGGCCATTTGCAGAGACCATCTCAAGTCCAGACTTGCATAGAGGGGCTGGACTGGATTAGAGAGTGAAACAGAAGCCGGAGAATGAATGAGGTATCCTGGAAGAGGGGATGAGGAAGGCCCCATTGGAGAGGGTTGGGACACTGGAGTATCCTGGGAAAGATGCGCAGCAAGGCATCTAACTTGTCTCTGTGTGCGGGTATGGGTATTAGGATCCCAGGTTGAAAGCAATTTCCTTCTGCACCCAGTAGAAGCAGAGGGAGTAGAGAAGGGAGAAGTGCCCCTCCGTCACATCTGCCCATGTGCTTGGGAGTGTTTTAGTCTGCAAAGCCCCAAAATGACCCAATGAGAGAGACTGCTGGATCCTGTGGCTGGGGCTGTGTTTGTACTTTGAGGGGTTGCCATTGTATGCTGCAAAATCCTCTGCCCCGAAAGGGAGGGAATGCAAAGGCAGAACAGTAAAAGATTTTAATGGCAACCACTTTCTGATTGTGTCAGACTGGCTTCATTTACAAGCCCCAGGGCTACTTCCTAAAACACCACCCAGGCCAGCTTCACAGACAATCCAGGCAGCTTCTCCTGCCTCTTCCAGGATCACAACTAACCGGTCTCGGAACTGAGCCAAGGGCACTGATGGATAACACAGAATAGAATCTGGCTTGCCCTCCTGCAGCCCCACTGACTTCTGCATTTCTAAAAGAAGCAAAAACGTGTTTACTGACAGGTTGGGGTTTTTTTTGGGAGTGTGGGAGGACCTGGAGATGTGCCAGGAGAAGGCATGTTGAGCAAGCTGGGGGTATTTCTGCTTACTCACTTTTCTGATCATTACTGTCTTCGAATAGCCTCTCAGAAGTCCCACTGTTCAAAGCGAAGCCTGTTTTGTGGCTCTAGGCCCGGGCAAACTGAATTGAAGCTCCAGCAGTGACTAGATTTCTTCCAATGCACAGGCAAAAGCGGGCTCCAAAGCTGCACATGCACTGCAGTGTCCCCCAGAGTGAAATAATTTGCTGGGCTTGTGTTGTTGCCATTGTTCCCAGATCTAAGGGGCACAGAGATGCTGAGGGGGCTGCCGCACCCCCTGGTGTACAGTGGTTTCCATCATATGCAGGGTTTACAGTTTGGGTCAATGGCCCTCAGCACCCCACTGTACACATTGTTCCAGCGCCCCTGAAGGGGCACTGTGGACTTTTACAAGAGCAGTGATTAAAATTTGATGCACCTCATTCCTCTGCCCCGAGCCTGGCCGCCACTGCAGTGGCTTGTGGGAATCCCTGCTACAGGGGACCCCAGACTCACTGAGGCAGGGTTACAGAGCAGGAGAGAGCCACTTCAAGAGCTCTTGGGAGTCACTGTGGAGAGTTTCCCAGCGGCTAGAAAGAAGTAAACGGTGAGCAAAGAGCCCCCTTCCTGCTTGCTTATTCTTCCATATCTAGGCTGATGAGCCTCATCACCCCTGGGCTAGCTGCTGTGGAGAGCCACTGAGGTAGCAGCAAGGCCTGGCAGCCTGCAGCAGCAGCTGGAACAAGAGGATAACTCACAGCGATAGCTAGGGTCAACAGCCCAATACTTTCCTAGGCCTTTGTGTGTGACAGGAAATTCCTGGTCCTCTATTTGGATATCTTCCCAGGGGGATACAGCCATAGCTTGTCTCAGGTAGCTGCAGAGTTTCATAGGACTCTGAAAGAGTCAACGTATATTATTTGATCCCATAATTGCTTGGCAAAGCTGGCCTTCCTCCTCTAAGGAGGCAGAATTCCCCTTGTCTGGGGAGTGCGCGCACCCAGAAGACTCAGCACAGATTTCTGGCTTGTTCTCCCCTGCTGCACACTGACAAGATGAGCCAGGCACCTCTTTTATTTATATCCATTGAGGGCACAACCCTGCTGCAGGCAATGGAGCAAAACTGGGCTCAGACGTTCTTGCAAATACCTTTGCAACTGGGTAGTGCTCCCTCTGCCCTCGGAGATTGAGTTTGTCGTCTTGTGTCCCCAAAAGGGCAGGACTGTGGCAAGATTATGGGCTTCACTGGGAGAAGGAGCTACAGCAAAGCCACAAATGAATTTTCAGATAAGCTTTTGTCGCTATTGAGTCTTGCAATATTAACGTACAGATAAATGAGCTAATGGAAAGAGAGTTCAGTTGGGTGACTGGTTGCTGATGCAGTCTGGCTTTTCCATCCCTCAATATTGTTGTCACTCTAACAGTTAAATAATAACCTTCTAGATCACTTAGGAGCTACATTCCAAGCTTCTGGACAAGCACAGGTTTGTAGATCTGCTGGCTGAAACAGTGGCTGCTGAAACTGTGTGGGAGTTAAGGGCGGGAAGGGAAAGCAAGGTGGAAGCTGGAATGACAGAATTTTTAAGGTCTTTAATCTCATTAGCCTCAGGGCTAAAAACACACAGGCTAGCTAGAAAATGGTCAGTATTCAGTGGCATGCTGGGTTCACTTCTAGCTCAGTGGTCCCTTGGCTAACTTCAGGCACTCACTGCAGTATCGCTCTAAGAGCTCTGGCCTACCAACCCCAAACGGGGCTGACATATTGATCCCCTTTCCGTGGGGCCTGCAGCTGGGAATACCACTGACTGGGCAGAAAAGCGCTTGCTGCCGGTACCTGCCCAGCAGTGCCAGTTTGCGACCGGAGAGCAGCTGCTGTCCCGTGAGGTTCTAGCTGGCGTGGTGGGGGCAGTAAGAGAGTAGAATAAACTGCTTCGGGAAGATGCTAATGTAGCACCAGGAGTGGGAGAGAACTAACTTATTGCGGTGCCTCTGTACTGGATGATACAGATAGGCCTGTCTTCTCCAGGCTAGTATCTACCTGGGATAGGTAACAAACTTGTACTCTTGGTTTGCTGCAGCTGAGAGGGTGCTGCCTGGATTCCTGTATAGGACCCAGTCCTCCCACCTACAGGAGCCCTGACGCTCGGCACAAGCTGGAAACGTGACTCTGACCAACAGGTTAGACCCACTGCTTGGGCCTCTCTGCATTGCTGCTCCCTTGGCTGGCCTGGGACTGGCTCTGTAAGCAGAGGGGAACAAACCAGTCCTCAGGTGGTCTTCATGCCAAACGACCTGTGAAGACCAGAGGGAGCTGGGGGTTGGGGCAAGGGCCTGCTTTCTTTGTCTAGCATGTACGTCCTCTGTTGCGTTCTGCTGTTCTGATCACACACCATCCTTGTAAGGACCAGGAGCGTGTATTGGCCTTCCTGAGGCTTCAGCTCTTGGCCAGAGAGAATAACTCCACGGCCTGCAGTGGCCTTGGTGGGGCAGGGGCTGTCTGGAGCTGACTAGCACCATGGGCTGAGTGAGTGTGAGCTCACAGTTTTGCGGGAGAGGGCTGGGGAGAGAAGCATCTCAGTGTTGACCTCTTCACTGCATTAACTGTGGGTGTTGGTCTTGCCAAAAGAGCCAGCTCTCAGGCAGGGTCTGGTTGAGGATTGGCTTCCTCTTTAAACTCCCTAATGGGTCCTGTTGCTGCATGTAGCCAAGGGGGCTTGCAGAAGGGGGTGACTGGGGAAGGAGTGCTTCATTGCTAACTAAATAAGGCGAGAGGTTATGCCTGTCTTCAGACACCCACAGTTGTGCCTCTCGCTTGTTGGGTTGAGTGACCATGGCGCCCAGATGCTATGGTAACAGGTATATAAGAAAGAAACCCTTAGCCAGAAGCACTTGCTATAAGAGGATAATGGGGGTTCATGTACATTGCCCTGTAGTCCCTGACCTTCACCCGTACAATTGGACTTGTCACTGGAATGATACAACGGGGCACTGGCTTCTCTGCAAACTGCCTGTGGCCACGTTCCCCTGCAGGGAAGGGAAATCCTAGGACACCACTGTTTGTACTCTCAACTCGCTGCTCTGAGGAGGTGTGGGCCCTCCCACCAGGGCTGGCTACTGGATATTCCCTGCTTCCAGCATTCTTCTCAAAGGGATGCAAAAGGAGCTGAGTCACTGCTTTTGAATGGGACTGTTGGCTGTTCTCCTGACACAGGCTGGAGGCCCAGAGGCACTAGCCAGACCGGCACAGGAGTGGAGAGCGCTTTCTGAGTAGGGATGAAGGCCTTGCGCACTGAAATGGAAAACCCCTATTGAATTCCTCTTGTTCCAGCCCCATGGGGCAGAGGCAAGATTACTCCTATTCTCCAGAGCTTCAGCCACTATTCGAGCCCCAAGCAGTGGTGCTTCCAGCGGGGAGACTGCTCCACACACTAACTGGATACGACCCAGGCAGCTTCCAGTTTAACAAGAGGGTAAAGTCATGCCTCTTACAAACAAGCTCCCCCCATTGCAGCCAGTATCGGCCTCCTGTTTCAGCCTTGCTTGGATCCCCAAACCCGGCATGGCAGTCTCCAACCAGAGAAATGGCTGTTGTCCAAACTTCTGGCCTTCCCTTTAGTGGGCTTGGGTCGAGGGCCATATAGGAAGAATCTGCCCTGAAACAAGGGAACCTCAGCGTCCCCTTTGTGACATTTTCTGCTTCTCTCTCTTAGCCCTGGGGGTGCTTACGAGGGCCAATTGCTGCGATGCTGGGACTAGCACCATTTCAGCCCCTCTCAGCTCTCCAGTGGACTCCAAGCCCCCAGGTGAAAGCCAGCTCCTGCTGGAGTGGGCCCCCTCTAACACTGCGGCTCTGTCTCCCTCAGGTAGTGAAGATGACTAGTAGCGACCAAGAGCGACCACAGTTCCTGTTTGTGAAAGCGCTGGCCAGCCGGGGGCGCCTGGAGGCAGTGACACAACAGATGGGCTACCACCCGCAGTACCTGGACAGCTTCCTCAAGATGCAGCACTACCTGCTTCACATGGACGGCCCACTGCCATTTGCCTGCAGACACTACATCGCCATCATGGTACGTGCCAACCCTCACTTCTTGGAAAGCAGCTGAAGTAAAGGCCTCCTTCCTGGCCCTACGGCAACAGCCTCCAGGGCATAACGGTAGCCTGCCAGAGCACTCAGTCCTTAGCTTGGCTGGTGCCCAGTGTCTAGTGGCTGCCACGTCTCCATAGAAGGCTCAGTGATGGAGGAGGCAAGGGTGAGCTCTCCTCTCGGTCGCCATTATTCTGTGCTGCCAGAGTCTGGGGTCACCTCTCCCTGCAGAAGGCCCCAGTTAAGTTCTGTGTCTTGCGTCCCTCTGCGGGAGCTCTGATATCCTTTGTGGCTTGGCCCTAGGCAGGCTGCAAAGCTTCTCTTTGGGTGGGTGGCCTTGGACTTCATGCTCAGCTGGAGTCTTCAGACAGTTGCCTGTGCTGGTTATCTGGGTGGTGTCCCTGGCCCCGTGGATACTGCATTGTCCTCTGGAGAAGCTGCTAAGGCTGTGCTTCATGCACTCAGGGTCTGAGTTGATCTTGCAGGCAGCTGCTCGGCACCAGTGCTGGTATCTGGTGAATCTGCACATGCTGCAGTTCCTGCGAGTGGGGGGAGATCCCCAGTGGCTGCGAGGCCTGGACTTCATCCCTCCCAAACTCCGCAATCTTAATGAGATCAACAAGATCCTGGCTCATCGGCCTTGGCTCATCAGCAAGGAACACATTGAGGTAACTGCACATGGGACGTGGATTTGAAGAGTCTGGATGTGAGCTGATGGGTGGAATGAGAAGGGAACATAGGGCTTAGAGCTGCCCGCTCCTTCCATCATGCACGGTCCCCTTGCAGATTCCTTCGAAAGGGGGCCTGTCATGAAGAGGGAGGAGACCTTGGGTGAGTCACTTGATGGACGGGGCAGCCAGTAACCCAGTCTACAGATGCAGGCATTATATTCGAGGGGAGGGATAGCTCAGTGGTTTGAGCACTGGCCTGCTAAACCCAGGGTTGTGAGTTCAATCCTTGAGGGGGCCATTTAGGGATCAGGGCAAAAATCTGTCTGGGGATTGGTCCTGCTTTGAGCAGGGGGTTGGACTAGATACCTCCTGAGGTCCCTTCCAACCCTGATATTCTATGATAATGATACATGAAGAGAAGGGAGTTACCTCACAAGTGGAGAACCAGTGTTGACAGAGCCAATTTGATCAGGGTGGATGAGGAGGTGTCAATTCCAGGAGAGGCCTGCATCTGTAACTTTCACTCTATGCATCTGTACAAGTGGCTTTTTTACCCACGAAAGCTTATACCCAAATAAATCTGTTAGTCTTTAAGGTGCCACTGGACTCCTTGTTGTTTTTGTGGATACAGACTAACCCGGCTACCCCCTGATACTAATAACCCAGTCTGTTTTCTTGCTGTGCTATCAGTCTCTGTCTGACCTACCCCACAGAAGCTGCTGAAGATCAGTGAGCAGAGCTGGTCTCTGGCAGAGCTGGTCCATGCTGTTGTCCTCGTGGCACATTACCATGCTCTCGCCAGCTTTGTCTTTGGTTGTGGCTGTGAGCAGGAGTGGCTGGATGGCAGGAGCATACTGAAGTCAACGTTGCCAGGAAACCAGTGTTTCTGTGAGTCTGCCAGTGGGAACAGCTGTAATCTGGAATTGCTGCGCATCAACCGCAAACGGGTGAGCCACCAAGGATTTAACTCTCCCAGTGGCCAGGGGGCCAATGGAACGAGGACTGCTGGCTGATTAACAGTTGTGTATTGTCTTCTCGCACAGTCTCTGGACTCCTGTGTGGAACTTGAATCACTCCGGGAACGTATCCAAAGGATCCACCTGGAGACTGAGGGCCGAGAGGAAACGAGGCCACCACCCCAAGACAGAGAGGAAGGTAATCCAACGGGGCAGGCTGGAGATCTGGCACCCCAGAGGTCTCTGCTGGGAGAAGGGCAAGCCCCCAGTTTAGGCCTGTCCCTGTAGAGGCTGCAGGTGCCACCCAGGACTCTCCTCTCTTTGTAGGACTAGAAAGATGTGCCACAAAGAATTACCTACAAGCTCCTTGAACTGTAGAGTATCTAGTGGGGGGCCACAGGAATGTGGAATTGGGGGTTAGTGTCCTTAACACTGGTTAATCCACACCCTTCCAGATAATTGGAGAAGACTGATGTTTTCCACGACTGTAGAGAGCAGGAAAAGCTGAGGAAATGACAAATGTGGCTATAGGGAACCTGAGAAATGATGCTGAAGAGACCTCTTTCCCCAAGGGAGGGAAGGGAAGTGCCATTGATTTGTCTATTTCAAAAGTGAAGAAAGCCCCAGGGAGTGTTGTAAGAATCAGTTTTGCCCTGGGAGAATGGTTTAGATGGGGTGTAACACTCATGAAATGTGTACCAGAGTGCTTAGCTGGGATTGACTCTTTGCTGGCTCTGCAAGCTCAGAGAGGCAGTAATGCTGTGGGAGTTGGGATTTCATGCCCCAGGAGATTTCTCTGGAGGGAGACCATGCCCCTTGCTGCTGGATGCTGCAGAGAAGCAACATAAACTTGTGGCAGATCTGTTCTAATCTCCCCTATGGGTGGCGGTGGGCTCTTTTTTCCTCAGATTTTGATGGGGAAATTGTCAGAGCCACAGATCTCTCCTGCTATGTGCAGGACCCTGACTTTGGATACCAGGACTTTGCCAGGCGAGATGAAGAGCAGACCCAGATATTTAGAGTCCAGGTGAGTGTTTTGCGCTCTCTTTTTTATGGGGTGACCTTGGAAGGCAGGAGCAGAGTCTGGGCCCAGGATCTTTGTTCCATGTCAACAGTAGGGTGAGAGAGTGCCATGCGGCTGCTCTAGGCTCACATGCCTGAGACTAAAACAGCAGCATCCCAGGGGGCTACACCAGCCACTGTCGTGGCGCGGCGTCACTCTGAAAAGTGATGGTCAAGATGCCCCATCTTACAAGAAGCAGGTTGTGGAGGGAGATGAGTCAGAGCTACTGACCTTGGAGACAAATAAGTGTTCTGCTGTTGCAGATCCAGCACAGTTCTGTGGGAGGGAGCCAGATTCTGTTCAGCAACAGCTTTGCTGCCAAAGTTCCAGAAGCAGGATCAGGTGTTCTCTTGCACCTGGACAACCCCACTAGAGGCAGGTGTAACTGAGGGCAGGGTTTGGCTGCTGGCAGAGCAAGAAAACCTCTTGCTGTTCTGATTCCAGCAAGAGCTTGTCCTATCTGAGACACACTGGACACAACACTGCTTTCAGCCTCAGTGGCTTTTCCACTGGCTCATTTCATGAGGTTGCTGAGTTTCCCCCTCTGGCACTGAAGGAATCTTGCTCTGTTTGGCAGGATTACTCCTGGGAAGACCATGGATTCTCGCTGGTAAACAGACTCTACTCTGACGTTGGCCACCTCCTGGATGAGAAGTTCCGTACAGTTGACGGTCTCCAGAGCAATGCCATGGCCAAGCGGCAAGGCTGTGAATCTTCCGTCTTCAAACGGGGCATCTGGAACTATATCCACTGCATGTTCGGAATTAGGTATCCCAGCCCTACAGGGCAAGGGGTCTCAGTGCAAGGCTTACATGGGGTTGTCACTGAAGAAAATCTAACTCTTAGCATAGGTGTGATTTGTCCGGGAGAGGAGCTTGGCCTGAGAAATGGGGACATTACAGCTGTCTCTGTGCCCCAACCTTGTAGACTGGTTTAGAGAATCCAGGAGGAATTAAGCAGGGATAGGTTGACATGAGCCTTCAAACCTGGCTGAGCTTTTGGATGACAAGGTTGCCCATGGTGCTCCCCCAGCCCCTTCTCGGGATGTCTTGTGGGAGTGGCTCAGGTATGGCTTACGTAGCAGCAGAATTGTTTTGCTATGCCCTCCCACTTCTTACTGGCTGTAAGAGTGAGCAACGGGGGAAGGGGAGAGGAGCAAGTGGGGAGAAGGAGTGACATGGGGGTGGGGCCATGTTTTGGGCAGCAGTGGCCCCCCCACTTTTAGGGAGCTTCCATTGCCCCTGAGCCAAGGTGTGTGTGTCAGCTGCTGCTCTCCTGTATGTAAGCCTAGTGCCTCCAGATCAGTGAGCAGCAGGGGCCTGATACAAGTGGTCATTCCAGCTCCTCTGGCTGCTATCTTGCTCCTGGAGAAGGTTGTGGCAGGTGGGCACGTGGAAGCTGGTTCTCACATGTGCCCTGGAACTCTTCCCACAGGTACGACGACTATGATTACGCAGAAGTGAATCACTTTCTGGAGCGTATGCTCAAAGTTTACATTAAAACTGTGACTTGTTACCCAGAGAAGACTAACCCAGAAATGTTCAGCCGGTTCTGGAAGCAGTTCAAGCACAGTGAAAAGGTACAGGGGCTCAGAGGAGAACATGGCGCATCTAATATCTCCATGTAGTCTATTTGGCCAGTTTTTAGAGCCAGCAGTGCTTCAAGGGAAGCTTGTGCAGCTGTTGGGTTGAGCCCAAAGGTGGGAGGGGACCTGAGCCTGGCACATAAGGTCCTTCCTTCCAACCAAAGAGGTGTCAGGGCGGATCCAGAGAACACGAGACACGGGTGCTCCTGTGGGGCTGGAACTGGGCATCAGGGAGTGAGGCGCTTGGAGGCCTCATCACTGAAGGAGCTGCAAGCAATCTTGGGGCACCAGTGCTCCGCTGCACTGTGACCTGTGCTGAGCTGCGCAATGTTGAACAGCTGCAGTAACCCGGGAGAAGCAATGCCTCTGCATATGGTCCATGTCTACCCTGCAGGGCAGAACTGTCCTCAGCACCAGTCTTGTTTGCAAGGCGCATGTGAGGAGGAGTAGTTCTCCTACTGGAGTGAGTCTCTATGGGAGTCTCTGGCAGACAGGGCCCGCTGACTACCACATCCTCAGGAGCTGCTCCTGCAGAGATGACAGCAGGCTTGGGGAGTCAGGGAATTTGTGGTCAAATAAAACCCCCAGGAACAGTTGAATCCACAGGGCTATGAAGTCCATACAGGGCTTGGTCTGGATCTACTTGAATGTCCCTCCCTCTCACAGCTTCTCCAGTGCAGGCAGCTCATAACCCTGCAGAATTAGCAGTTCTCTCGTGTTGCCAGTCCATCCTCTCCACACAGGCTGACGGACTCCCTGCCCAGGCCAGAAGGAATCCATTAGCATTTAAACACTGGGCATGAAGGGCTCAGTGCCCTGGGGCTGCCCCCTCTAGCCCTGCCCTGACAGTGGTGCCTGTAGATCACTGCACTACGCAAACTGCACCAAGCCTAAGCCCCTCTTTTGCTCCCTCAGGTCCACGTGAACCTTCTCATCCTGGAAGCCAGAATGCAAGCTGAGCTCCTGTATGCACTGCAAGCAATTACCCAGTATATGATCTCCTAGAGAGCAGGGATGGCTGGGTTATGGCAGGGGCGGCGCAGGCATCCTTGCCTCTCCATGGACTCCATACTTGAACCATCGGGCTGGAACTGGCTGCGATGGGTTTCTCTAATGTACTTGACTGTTCTGTTTCTATGGGGCACGATGAGTGACCTTGTTATGTGCAATTACCAAGCTGTGAGGCAACTCCATGCTGCTGTGATGTCGGTGTGAAGCTGGAGACTCAAATGTGTCCATGGCAGACTCCCAAAGACATGGGACAGGGAGGAAAGGATGGGCAGGGAGAGGGCATCTCTCTCTTTAAAGAGATGGGCTCTAACCATCCACAGTGGAAGCCCCTTCACCCAGGTGGCACAGGGAGCCTGTCCATAGGGGCAACCCAGTGCTGGATCCTGTGTGCGTTCCAGCCCTGGGGCAGAGCTGCAAGCTTGCTTCCTTTCCAGCACTGCAGCAGCATCACACTGGGCATGGCTGGCCGTTCAGACGCAGCGGCTGTAGGGTGATGTAGCTTGCTGTGGAGCATCACAATCAGTAGGGTGGCTTGTGGGTGTGTTCTGAAACTCCTTTAGTCAGAGGAGCAGAAGGGAGGAGCACTGGTTATGACCCAGGTTCTCCCGCTCCCCAGCACAGTACTGGAGGGAAACCAGCCTCCTGCGTACGCTCCTGGCCATGCCTGCCAACCTCCTGGCGGCACCATGCTGAGTACATGTCAAGCTGTGGCACTCCAGAGGAGGTGCAGTGATCAACATGCTGTATTCTCCCAGTGCCAGGAACAGGCTCTTTTCCTCCAGCTCCTGGAGGTGGCTGCTTGGAATGTTTCACTTCTGTAGAGCTGGGTTCTCGGACCTGCATCTCACCCTCAGGGTCTCCTATTGAGCCCCCTTTCTACAGAAAGCACAGGGGGGCCATTGTACCCAAACATGAGCTGGGTCCTAGCCAAGGCTGCATAGCCTTGGGACGGGTCACTTGCTGCTCAGTATTGCCATGTGGGCCATGGGCCTGTTCACTGACAGGCCAGGTCAACTGAATCTGCCTCCATCACCTCCTGTTATGGGGATGGCAGCCCCAGGACTGGAGCAGCTCCCAACTGACCAGCCTCCACCCACCAGCTATGACCCATGCGCAGGCCTGCACCTCATTCTCTTTGCCATGGGCAGGATCCACATGCTGCAATGCTCTGCGTGACCCCGGGAGGGACTTGCCCTACCCCTGTTCCCGCTCTGGCTGGAGGAGCACACGCTGTGCTCAGTGGCTGGCCCAGCTTCGGAGGGAGATTCAGGTAAGGGCTGTGTACAGAGGCCCCTTCTCCAAAGAGCTTTTTGGGGCATGAGGACACAGCTGGGACCTTCCTCGTAACTGGAGTGTGGAGGGTGAGTGTGAGGCACACTGCTTTGACCAGCCTGGTTACTTGTGTGGAGAGAACCTTTGTGGAAGCTACAGAAAAAGCCTATTTTTGCTATAAATATAATTATGTTTGACACAATCTGCACCTGGCTCATCTCTCTTCAGGGGAAGGGGAGTTTCGCGTGCCCCGGCTGGAGAGCCAACCCTTGTACAAGTGTGCTGTAGTCCATCTGCTCTGCCTGCGGAGCTGGTGGCAGGCAGGGCCGAGCTGCACTGCCATAGCTTGTGCAGGCTTTCTACAGCAGGTCTGGTCATCTGTGTGCTGTGGTGCCTGTGTTCCTGAAGTCTCCTGGCTTTGCCTGAGCCCATGGAGATGCAGCAGTGCTGTATGGGCTCCCTGGCTGGTCAGACCTGGGGTAAACCTTTCTCCCCTCTGGTGCCCTTTGGCGCCATTGCCATAGGAGCCGATGAACTGTCCCTCCTCGTAAAGGAGACTGCTAGCCCTGCTGCTTTGGCCAAGCTCCATCTTCTCTCGCCCACAGCAGCACTTTTTCTCTTGCTGTCCAAAACAGCTCTGGGATCTTGCAGCACTCTGCTCAACAGCGCCCAGGGAGCGTGACTGGATGGGAAAAGGGTTAACTGAACCTACAGGACTTCACTGCAAGAAGGGAGCAATACTACTACAGCTGTGGGGGTGGGGCAGGAAGGGGTTGGGTAGCCTTAACCTCCCCTCCCACCACAGGTTGTAGAACAGGAGTGAATTTAAGGCTTCACTCCTGCCAGGGCAGCCTGCCTTCAAAGAAGGTGGGTGGGCAAGTGAGTTGTTCTGGATCCCTGGAACAGCACGAGCCTGGCAAATGTTTCAACAGGAAGCTTTCTGGCCAAAGCCATGCAGGGGCTGATGACAATGTGGAAGCAGCTGCTCCTTTCCTATGCTGATTATCAACACTTCGGGTCAAACAAACTGTAAGATGTAAACTAAGTAGATCCCACTGGATTTTATCACTTCTGAATGGAACTGGGAGAGGGGGTTTGCTTTTTTTGGCAGTGTATTTGCTGAAAAAGGGAAGTTTTGGTCAACCTTAAACTATTTGCAAGTACGTCTAATTTGCCTAATAGTTTTGACTGAAGTGGAAAAACTCAATGTTTCTGGAAATTTCAGCTCTCTGCACAGTAGCTACCCAAAAGGCTAACAGTGTTAGGGCCTATTCGGAAAGGGATAGAAATCCATGGTGCACCCACACCTTGAATAATCTGTCCAGTTCTGGTCGCCCCATCTCTGAAAAGGTACAGAGAAGGGCAACAAAGATGATCAAGGGTATGGAAAGGCTTCCATGTGAGGGGAGACTAAAATGACTAGGTCAGTTCATCTTAGAAAAGAGATTAAGGGGTGTATATAATACAGATGTGTAATACAAATGACTGGAGAAGTTTTATTTACCCTCTCCCACAATACAAAAACTAGGGGTCACCCAATTTAATAGCCAGCAGCCTTAATGCAACCATGAGGCAGTACATTTAGACACCACGCACACTTAACCTGTGGAACCCATTGCCAGGGGATGTTGTGATGGCCAAAAGTATTAACTGGGATTAAAAAAAAAAAAAGTTCATGGAAGATAAATCCAGCAATGGCTGTGGACCAATACAGTCAGAGATGTGACCCTAAACCTCTGACTGCCAGGAGCTGGGAGGAGAAAACTGGTGGCTCATTCCTATTGCCCTCTTCAGTACGCTCCCGCTGAAGGCCTGGTACTGGCTCCTGTCAGACAGAACCCCCCATGGACCATTGGTCTAACCCAGCATGGCCATTCTCATGTTGGTGTTTCAGTAACATCTACTTCAATTTGCCCTAAAACCTAAAATGCAGGCATTTCTCAGAGAAACAATGCTGGAGCTCTTATCACCTTTAACTCAGAGGTGGGGGTTCATTCTGGCAATTCATAATAGTCATTAGGCAGAGGAGTGCGTGATGTAGCCTGGAGGGTAGGGCACTCATCTAGGAGCTGGGAGATTCAAGTTCAAAGTAGCATTACACTGTTTCATCAGGCTAGACTGAGAAATACCCCAGGGGGGTGGTGCTAAGCCACTCGCACAATGTGGGAGCCCCAAGTTAAATGCCTTGTGTACATTAGCCAGAAGGTAAAATTGACCCTGGGACTTCTGCAGCCTAGGACCATAGAAGAACCTTGGTTGTAAGAGAGGTCCTCTTCTCTCCCTCCCGCCCCATATCATGGTTTTGTGAATCTAGTCCTTTGCTGATAATACATTAAATCAACATGAAAAGTTTCAGGTTGAAACAAATGTTTCATGTTTCATTTAGGAGTAGGTTAGATAAATGTCTATCAGGGATGGTCTAGACAGTATTTGGTCCTGCCATGAGGGCAGGGGACTGGACTCGATGACCTCTCGAGGTCCCTTCCAGTCCTAGAATCTATGTTGACCCACCTCTAAATTTTGACATTTTATTTTCTGCAAGTTTCTGAAAAATTGCTATTTTAGTTTGAGATGAATTTTTTTTCTCATTACTAGTGGAGGGGGAAAAATACACATCTCTACTTCTGGCTCTGGAGTTACAATTAACAAACCAAACTTCTGTAGGACTCAACTGGTTACTAAAGCTGTGCCTACACTGCCACTTCCAGCGCTAAAACTTTAGTTGTTCAGGGGTGTGAAAAAACACCCCTCTGAGTCACAAAAGGTTTAGTGCTGAAAAGCACCAGTATAGAGAGCACTTGCGCTCCCGGCAATAAAGCTACTGCTGCTTGTGCAGGGTGGTATTTTTTTTTTTTTTTAAATCGCCGGGAGAGCTCTCCCCCAGCGATAAAGTGTGTCTACACTGCCCACGTCACAGCACGGCCTCAGCAGCGCTGCAACATGGGGAGCGTAGACGTACCCTAAGTGGCTCCGGCAGTATTTTAAATGCCCAAGCACTCAGCTTAGCCTGGTTTTTCATTCGCCATGCGGTGTTCAGAGGCTTGAAGATATTAGCATAGTTACCATCACAGCAAGGGATGTGCAATGTCTCTACTTACACCCCACGAACAGTGGCCCTCCTGTTAGAGGGAAGGCGAAGTTCCACCGTGTTTCTATTGCACTACAGGATTACAAGAGGCTGGGGCAACCTTCCCTGCTCCCAAGGGCCTGACAATCCCTCTCCTAACCTTGGATTCAGATTCTCTCAGCTGAAGGGGAAAAAGTTGAAGATAACTGGCTTGTACCTTCCTTGAACCAGCAATTGTGGATTTAATCTGAGCTGCACCAGGAAGCTTTCTAAGCTACATGTTGACCACTGATTAAACAGCAAGTGCTTGAGTCCCACTTCTGACCCCTCCTCTAGCAGGTGTGAAGAACAGCAGCTCCTCTTAACTAACAGGGCAGGGGTAGTTAAAATAGTCACTTCAAATTCCTGGCTCCTGCTGCTTTGTGTAGTCACTAACCTCAGTGCAAAGTAGGTAGTGAACACTCCCCTTCTGGTGGGGCCATGTTCCTGCTTGCTTTGCACTAGCGTAAGGGACCACAGAAACAGACCCCAAGCCATGGCCGTGGCATTCACAGCTCTGCTAGACTTAGCCTTTCCCCAGTAGGGGCATCCCCTCTTACACAGCTGGGAGCTGTAGACCCTGTTCAGCAGCTAGTGTGTTCTGCATGCGTGAGCACTTGCCCAGGGCGGGAGGCATTCCTGAGAAGTCAGTCGGGGAACTTTTGGAATCACTAAGGAGCTCACAGAAGTTGTCAGAAAGCTGCGTGAGTGTGGCTGCCCATTCACCAGCAGGTGGCACCCTAGCCCCACAACTGTCCTCTTACACAGGCTGCATAGCTCAGGCATGTGCCCTCTGGCTGGTTCCCTACAGAGCCCCTGGCAGGGAGGGAGACGGAGAGCCTGGCACCTGACTGATTAAACCCGACACTCCTCCCCTCAGCCAGCTGAGCTGAGCAGAGGAATGTTCTCTCCAGGTCTGTTTTCAGAAACACCTTCAGTTCTGCTGCAGAGGGAGGTGGTTCTCAGCCTGTGGTACATGTATCGCTGGGGATACACACAGGTCTCTCTCGGGGGAGTGCGGGACATCAACTGACCTGGCTATTTGCCTAGTTTTACAACAGGCTACACAAAGAGCACTAGTGAAGTTAGTACAAGCTTAAAATTGCAGAGAGTCAATGACTTGTTTGCACTGCTCTATGCTATACACTGAAATGTAAACAATATTTATACCCCAATTGATTACTGATGAGATGGTGAAAGTCTCATGTTGCACCCCCACCCCTGAATTCCATAAGCAAGCAGGTCCATGCTGGAGATTATTGCTCTAGTACTATTTTTGCTGCCAAAAGTGGGACAGCAGAACCCCTGTCCCACAGCTGTGAGCTCAGCTGCCACTCACTCTCTCTTCTAAAGCCTAAAGCAAAAGTATCATCTCTCTCTCTCTCATTTGGATTCAGGCCATCAGGGCACATGAGCCAGGGGGCAGGGCACAGAGCAGTTGCCAGCCTAGCATGATTCCTTCTCACTGCCTCACACACAAGGCCGTGTTGGCAGGGGCAGGCGGGAGCTGCTTTGTAAGAGTGGAGTGTTCCCAAGTTTTCTGCTGGGAGGAATGGTATGCACTAGTCCCTGGAGAGCAACGACCAGTGCTGGGATAGTTAGTGTCCACAGCTTGTCCATTGCCCCATCACAGGACAGGTTTGGGTACAGCTCTTGCAATAGCAGGAGTAATAAAGATGTAATGGAAATGTGGACACCCATCAAGCAGTGACCTGCCCTAGGTTCAATTTCCTCCCCTTCTCCCAGCACACTGACCTGCACTTGGCCTCTCACCAGTTGCTGGGGCCAGGAAGCAGAATAAAGCAGGTGGGATGCTCCCTCCTGGCACTTTTCACAGGTTGCATGTTCTCCACCCCAACAATTTCTAGTCCCACTTTCCCCTGGAGGCAGCAAGGGAGGGCCAGGGTGAAAGTAACTTAACAGACTTACCGGTATGCAGGGTGGCTGGGGTGAGGGGGCAGCTCTGGGTCCCTGGAAGGGGCGGGGCTGGGGCCAGACTCCCGTAGCCAGCCCTTCAGCACTGCCCAGCCCACACTGCCTGGGGCTCTGGCAGCAATTTAAAGGGCCAGGCCCTGGGGCAACTGCACCTTTTGCATGCCCCCTTCCCCCCATCAGTGGCCCTGCTGGTACAGGCACCTGTGCACTGGCTTTCTTACTGGTATGCCATACTGGACCGGACCGGCTTACTTTCACCTCTGCGCAGGGCAGGACATTTGTTCAACCTCATACTGCAGTGTTTAAAACAATCTCTAATTAGGGATTAGGATGGGCCCTCAGGGGTGGGTGTTATCCCACATCTGCTAATTGGGGTTCTTACACCTTACTCTGAAGCATCTGGTGCTGCTCACAGTCAGAGGGGTCACTGGGCTAGATGGACCTTGGCTTTGATCTAGTCTAGAAATTCATATGTGCCTAAAATAAGACTAGGCCCAGGTGAGAGCTGCCTCCCACCACGGAGCTGCTCAGCTCTGGACTGGACGGTGGGAGCCTCATGAACAATGTCAGTCTGAGCATTGTTATAAACAGACAAGACTAGCTCAGAGTATAAAGCACGGGCAAGCTAGGGTGACAAAGCATCTAAAATACCCATTTTCATTTCAACCATCTGCCTTGTATTCCTTCCATGTGACCTGCTGTGTTCTGTCCCAGTTTAATGTAGCACCTGGCAGCAGATTAGCCTTCCCAATTAAAGTCTTAAATGGAGCTTTTCCTTTAGCACAACACATCTGACAGTGCAAGGGTTTGGCCATGCAGGGGGAATGCCCCAGTAGAAGCCCCTCAGAGCAGAAATAGCTAAAGCTCATTTAAAACTCAGCAGCCTGGGTGCAGCAGTTGGGAGACACCCAGTCCTATTAACGTCAGTGACACTGTTATCCTTGGGTTTGAGTCAAAATTGTAGGAGAAACGCACCCCTATGATGCTCAGCAGCTTGAATGGAGCAACCAGCCCCTGCCCGCAGTGAGCAGCTGCAGCACAAAGGTCCCCTTCCATAATTCTATTTGCATTAATTATTGTAACTCTTGATATTCTTGTTATCCATATAAATGTCCAGTCATACTCAGTTTAAATTGTTTGGTTCAGCAACATTCTGTAGCAGTGAGTTCCACTAATTGTTACATGAAAAAGTATTTCCATTTATTGGTTTTGAATTTCACACCATTTCATTAAATGTCTCCTGCCTCCTGTATCATGTCACAAGCCAAAAAGTCCCTCCATGTTCTCTTGAAGATTTATTATTTCATATACTTTTATCATCTTTCTTTTTACTCTCTCCTTTCTAAGGCACCAGTCCCAATCTTTCAGGTCTCTTTGGATGCAAGTTTTCCTCTGACCTGCCCCATTCCCCTTGAATTCTGCACTCACCTTTTTGCAATAGGGTGACCAGTACTATGCACAGTACCGGCTGAGGGCGTACTATTTTAAGGCCAGCAGGGACCATCCAGACTGACTTCCTGCATAACTCAGGCCAGAGAATTTCCACCAGCACTTCCTCCAGCAAACCCAGAACTTCTCGCTGAGCTGCAGCAGATCTTTGTATCTTTCTAAATCATCATGTGAAGTCTCCAAGTGATGGAGAGGCCACCACGTCCATCAGCAAGTTGTTCCAACAGGTAATTTCCAACACCTAAATTGCACCTTGTTCCTAGTATGAACTGATCAAGCTTCCACTAGAGCTTGTTCTGCCTTTGTCTGCTGGATTAAAGAACCCACTGAAATGAGAAATCTTCTCCCTACATAGGTACTTCTGGACTGTCATCAACTCACTGCTTAAACTTCTATTTGATGAAGCTCAATCTATTGAACATCTTTAGTCTCACTATCAGACAGGTTTTCCAGACCTTGTGATTCTTATTGCTCTTTCTTGACCTTCCAATTTGTCAATATTTTTAAGTTGACACCATAACTTGACACAATATCCCAGTAAAAGCCTCAGTAGTGCTGTATACAGAAGTAGTAACATCTCATCACTAACTCTTTATGGACCTGCATATACATCTTAACATCAGTGGCTAAAAGCAAACGTGCATGGAGCTCATATCCCCTTGGTTTCCACCATGACCGTAAATCCCTTTGAGTCACTGCTACCCAGGATGCAGTTCCCATACTGTGTGGCCTACATTCTTTGTTCCTAGAAGTAAGATCTTGCACATGGCTCTGTGTCATAGGTATGGTGGTGAGATAGCTCCAAGCTCACAGGAACTGACATCAGCAGGTGGTGCCTGGCTGGAGCCCAAACAATGGAATAGCCATTCTCTTTTTGATGACTGTGCTGGTAGCACCTGCTGCAGAGATGAGCTTGCTCCTGAAGTGCTTGGCTACCCTAAGCAAGCCTCAGCAGCTGCTGGGGGAATAGGTGATGAGAAGGCAGAGAGACTAAGAACCTTTTCATTTGTACACTTAGGGTTAGAAGCTCCAGGAATTGCTGACACTGGTGGAAGCTGCCTGATCGGAGTCTTGAATACAGCTAGGGTGGGGAGCAAGAATAAGGTGGGCTATTTCCATAATCTGATCAGGAAGGGACCTTTGGGATGGTTTCCACACTAGATGAGCTCTTCAATTATTGCATCCCTTCAAGAGGGTCTCGGAGCCAGCAGCACCATTTGCCCTTACACCCAGCCCGTGGGAGCAGTGAGGGGGAGCTCCTCACACAGCATCCTGGGAGTCTCAGGGCAGTGCCCATGCACTGCCTCTTCCACCTCAGGCTGGCACAGGGACATTCAGATCGGAGTGCCTGGCCCCAGCAGCCAGCTGAAATCAGAACACGTCTGGGTCTCACCAGCAAAATGGACACCAGAAACTGCACCAGACACAGAGCAAAGGATTACAGATCTTTATTTGTCAAACTTTCCCCCTAGTCTAGCACATTCTACACAGTCTCATTAGCACAGATGGTAACAGAGCCTGTAATAGTTCAGAAATCACACTGCTAAGGAGAGCAAACAAAAAGCAGAGATTTTAAAAGTAAAAAACGTCATGAGAAATGAGTGAGCGAGAGTGCAGCTGGGGCAGGTGTGGGAACCTATGCCAGCCGGTGCTGCTACGCTGTGGGGACAGGGGCCTGTGCCAGCAACAGAGAAACCCTGCTTGTGAGCAATAGGCTGACACTCTTAGCATGTTGGTGCAGGCATCCCACCACGAGAGCAAGAGGCTGGGCCATAGTCTAGAGGGAGTGGAGAGTGACTCTACAATACTGTCCTGGAAAGAGCAGATCATGGGATGATTTCCTATCTCTGCAGCCTAATGAAAGTCTCCTTCCAGGAGAACTGATGCATCCTCCAAGCATCCAACTCCCCCTCTTGGCACTTCACCATACAGCACTCAGATGATTGCAAACATCCCCTTCAAGCTACAAACCATGAAACATGCTGTCAACAGCCTTCACAAGACCACCATGAACACAGCTCTGCAAGGAGCTGCTTCACCGTCTTGGCCACTTATACACCTGGGCTCCCTCCTTTCACCTCAGCACCAAGGGGTGGAACAGTCAGTCACTGACACCACCCATTTTTGTCAACACAATGACTAAATCAGACTGTCCCATGCAGAGCTTCTTCCCTCAGGATGTACCCTGGCACAGGGACTGAATTGCTTGGTGCTTTGAGAGGGATCCCTTTTCCCACAGAACGAGTTACTGCAGGGGGAGAGCAGTGGCGGCAGTGGGTTCCATGCACTGACCGATTATCACAAGGACAGACCTCTCCAGGAAATCCATCTTTTAGGCTCCGTCTGCAATTACAGCAGTGTGCAGAGTACAGGCATTACACATGTAGCTACATGGCACATGAAAAGCTTTGGCAATGGGGAGCTCCTGGAACTTTCCCAGCAGCCTCTTCCCCGCAAGAGCCTTTCCCTGCAGTGGTGAGGCAGCGGGACACTACGCTGCTAAAAACAGCAATGTAGACATGGGAGGCGCCGCTTAGGTGTGCAGAGACGTGTAGGGTACTCTAGTCGCCTAAACTCACCATTCACACTGCTATTTATATCCATGCCAGCTGGGCGTGCAGTGTCTGTACTCTACAGGCCATGGCAAGCACAGACGTAACCTTACACAGCAGAGCAAGGATTTAATTTTCATCATCAAGTTTTTTAATGTAATCACAACCAATCCATTTTCTTACCTCAGATGGAGTTTGGGTAGGGGGAAGACCTGAACCCCAAACTATCCTCCCTCATGCTCATGTCCCACAACTTTAAATGATGGATCCAAACTCTCACTTTACTTTGATCAGAAATAAACCAACAAGGCTCACGACAGTCCTCTGCCATGCAGAGCAGGGCCCATTCAGAGCAACTGCATCACACTGGTATGAGTGCCTCTGCCTTCTGAGGCCCGCCCAGGCTTACACGGTGACGCACAGGGGCTTCTGAGGGCAATACCGCCCTGGAGCCTGACTATAAATAAGCAACTAAATTTAAAAAAAAAATGATGGCCTAAATAAAATCTTTCTAGGCATTTCCTTTGGAAAAGCTGATTAGTGCTGTGTGCTTCTAGTATGCACATCATTGATAAGATACACATGGTTTCTGGAACCCTCCCTCTGTTTTAGTTTCTCGTCAGGTTTGTTTGCAGATTTAAACACACAGTGTAGCAGGAAGGGACAACCTGACAAAGGGGAGAGTGAAGGGTTCCAATAAGCTTTGGCTATTCAAAGTTGTTAGTGACAGTAAGACTAGGGCCACTTGAAGGTATCACAGACCCGCAGAGTGCCTCAAGGAGGCTGCTGAACGCAGATGTACACAGAGGCAATGGCTTTGCCTCATGCTGGCTCCACAGGCAGATAGTGCACAGAATCCTTCGTGGCCCTGGGCAGCTCAATGCTATGAACAATTGTAGTTGAATCCAGGAATGGAATAACGAAGTGTGGCCTGAGCTCAACTAGTGTATAAGGCTGAGAGGACACCACGCAGCACCATACTGTATCGGGCCTTGTGCTTACAGCCCTGCACCCCTCCCCACTAACTCTCTCAGGCATGCGTCCAGAAGGACAGCCACCTCAGAACACAGCTGTCCCCCACCCACACTACGTAAAGTGATTCTACATGTGGAATCCTCCACCAGGCCTCCATCCGAATGAGGACTGGACGCTTCACTACAGGTTACCCACTAGCACTTGGGGAAATGCTAGAGGAGCACAATATTTATGGACAGAGCTAGTCAGAAGTTTGGGAAGGGGCATAACAGGCGCAACTGCCAAATTCTTCCTCCTCTTGCCCTCATCCATTCCCTAGACCCACCACACACTGCCCTGTAGAGGAGAAGGGCTGATTTGCCACCTTGACAGTAGACTGAGCCCTGTTGCTTTTGGCTCCATTCCTCACAGCACTGGGAAGTCTCCCATACTGTCTTTCTTAACACCTATGAGCAACTGAGTGTTAACCTCAAACATTGTAGTTTGCTGCTGCAGGCCAGAGCCAGCAGCAGGACACCAGCACCACCACCTGTTCTTCCCCTGGCAGATAAGGCTGCCAAAATGCTTAGAGATAAACCACTTGTGCCCTATGCTTGATGCAACTGTATAAGGATGTGCTGTAGCATTACTGCTCACTTCCTGCTGTGGCCATCTCCTAGGTGGAGCAATGGAAAGTCTGGCTGAAGTTAAGTTTCCAGATACCAGGAAGAGGTGGCAGCAGCAGTGAGTCCTAGAGTCTGCTTCTGAGTTGTCATTTAACTCCCTAAGGAAAAGGTCTCAGTCCATCCTAAGTGCAATAAGTGCTCTGTGAGAGTATCCCAGTGAGAGATGGTGCAGCAAGGGTCCAGCAGGGAGAGGGAGCAGCTACAACAAATTCCATCTCTTGAAGCCAGTGAGGCAGCAATTCCAGCGACTCTCACTAGGCCTGACTGCAGCTCCTAGAGCTACAATGGGTCAAGGGAAGTGCACAGTTGTGAGAAAAGCCACCTAACTGCCTAGCTCCCAGGAGTGCGATATCAATGCACAGACCCATGGCCCACAGGCTGTAACAGGCACTGAGTGTGTTAGTCACTAACATGCTGCTGCTTACAACGCACAGATATGCTCACTGACGGCTCTGGCTTGCACTGGGTTTGCAGGTCTGAGGTACTGGTAACTAACATTACAGTCCTGCGCCTTTAGGCTCTGTCTTCGCTGTTGGCTAACCACAGCGTAAGCCATCATGGGTCAGTCAACACAAAACACGATAGCCTAACCAACACTGTCAATGTCAGCACGCTGTGTCACACAGTGGTGTCACTGGTGCCCTATGTGGTCGTGTGAAGGAATACAGCCAACGTGGGCACTATCCTGAGATTCATAGTGCCACAGCTCACTGCACTGCTCTATGCTCACATTCGCAGGGTATCTACCCACACTGGGGATTGTAGGAGGAAGTGATCTAGGCCTGGAAAACTCACTTGTGGCATTAACCATGCTGGTATGCTGTCACGTGCCAAAGGAAAGGATCCAGCTTGCCCTAATAATCGGACCATCAGCCGCTGCTCTTTATGGAGGCAATGTGCACAATTGGTGCCCGGGGCTTGTGGGAAGGGATTGGAGGACTATCATCTCTCAATTGCACTGACTGACTCTGGCTAAATGTTTTCACTGGTGGTACCCCAGTTTAGCAAAGCATGGGATAAGCGATGTTCAGGTCTCCAGTAGTTCTAGTGAAACCCTGAAACAACATGCAGAGAAAGCAGCAAGCAATACAAACTCCCATAGGGTGGTGACCAGATGAGATGAAGAAAATACCGGGACACATTGGGGGGCGGGGGGAGGGATCTGCCGGCAGAGAAAAAAGAAAAAGCCGAGTGCTGCCAGCGGAGCAAAAAATTGCATTCCGACCAAAGATCGGTCGGGATGCGGGACAACCACCCAAATATTGGGATGGTCCCAATTTTATCGGGATGTCTGGTCACCTTAAACTCCCAGCACCTCACCACATAAACCTTCCACAAGAAGACTCATCTGCCATCTGCAGAAAGAATGCTGGAGACTTTCTGCATTAACAAATCCCATAGAACACTGCAAAGAATCATCCCCTCCCCAAAATCCTACCACCACAAACACCCGAAGGCTGAAAGAAAACTGCCAGCTGACCCTCATAGCCCCTTCAGGTCCTGGTTGGGGACAAAACCTGTTCACAGGTCAGAACCCCAATCAGACTCCTACAGCACTGCCTACAGGACTAGAATTAGCAAGTAGTAGCAGAAAAACTTCAGTAACAAAAGGAAAAACTATAGAAACCAGGACAACCAGGTTGTCAGCTACTAAAGCTGACTGAACTCCTGGCTTCAAAATAGTGGGGGACGAAGGCAGCACAGAACGTCAGCAGGCCTGGTTCAGCCTCCCTCATTAAGTAAGAGGTTAGGGAACCTAAGCCTCTGAAGCATCAGCTACTCTAGGGCTTAACATACCCAGCTTATCCCCTGTTAATGATTAGCCAAGAGCACAAGGTTAGGGGATACTTAGTGGGAGTGTCCAATCACATGGCCAGAGACTGATCTGCTGCAGTCTGATTTCTGTAAACACCTCTCCCATTTGATTTGAAGAGTGTGGCTATTCCCCAAGCACTCCGAAGTGTCTCCCCCACCCCTTCCCAACTGTATTCATACCCCATAACCCCAGGCTTGTTCCCAGCCTCACTGTAGTGTTCATGTGGTATCAACAGGATAAAGTTGCAGAAAACAAGTGTGTGTTTTAATCCAATAATCTTGTTTCTCAATTTAAAAAATATATATATATTTTAAAAGGTTTAGAAAAAGCTTCTAATTAATTTGCAGCTAGTTTTACATATAGATTACAAGAAATGTACAACCCCCTTCCCACATGGTTTCAAACTGTGGGGGCCTGCCAGTTCTTCCCCCAATCAGACACATAATTGAATGTCAAGTGTATTTATTCTCAGCACAGCTTTGAAAGGCAAATCTGCCATTGGTACCACCTTCTTAGAGGGAGAGATACCCAGTACGCCAATGGAGACATGTGGTTACACTGGCTTTCAATATAGAAAGCCCTTAGATTAGTAAAAAAATATTTCATCTATAGAAAATGCCCTTCTGAAAAGCAACCAGGGCTCTGTTAAGGCCACACCCAGGTTTCCCATTTCTCTGCTGTAGCAAGACAGCCCAGAAACAAACCCTCCCAAGATGTTTTGGAGTCCCAGCAACAGCAATCAGCACCTGTGACTATTTTCCAGCAGCCTGCTGTATCAGGAAAGTGCTTAGAACAGCACAGGACTTCTCTAGAACATGCTACTCATTCAATGGGGCCCAGTTGGCACAGTGAAATTAAACTGTAGGTCCTCCTCCTCTGCCTAGGTGAGCAAAGGGAAGCCTCTCTGGCTGCCACTCCCTCATCCCTTCAGATGGGTGCAGAACGGTGGGGTACTTTGAAATCAAACCCCAATCCATCCAACACCCTATTCCTACCAGGCTTCTGCCAAGAGGCTCCTTCTAATTCTTCTAGAAGTCTGGAGTACCGAGCACAAGGCTGGTGGCTGAAGGAAGGGCCCAGCTACTCCATCCCAGAGGGCAAGGTGGGGACAGAATAGGCCCCTTTTGACAGCCAGAGGCACTGGGCGAACTGCTGCTATGGCAGAGATAAGGCAGCCTCCAACACACCCAACCCTTTCCATTGGATAACGCTGTTGTCTGGCATAACAGCCTTTGGCCAAGCTTGGGGATTTTCACCAGAGCTCCTCTTCGAATGTGCATAGCCCAGGGGCTTCTGCAGAAGATCCGGGGCACGTCAGGGTGTGTAGGAAGAGACGCAGCACACAACTGGATTTTTTCTTCCTATTGCAACCAGGCCCAGATTTGCCACCTTCCTCCCAGGTGAGCAGTTCTGTCTGCCCCCGGCATGGTGTGCAGAGAAGCTGCGTCCAGTGCGCTCTGTGTTTTCAGACTCTGCCAGGGGTGGGAAGTGAAGTCAGGACCCAACATTCAGAAACCTGAAGGACACTAGGAAGAAGAAAAACAAAGCAGGTGATTAGATCTCAGCCTCAAAAGGAGCCCTGGACAGAAACAGATTTGGGGGTAATTATCATTAAGCAGAGGCATCCAATTCCAGTTGGGGATGCACACACTGAGAAACCTCAATAGGGGAAGAGACTTCACACCAATGCAGAGTGAAGTATACAGCAAGACCCTATCCACACTCAGAGCAGGATCGCGAGGAGGGGAGAGCAAAGGGAACAACACAGGGTCTCAAGAGTGAGTGCTCCCCAGAGGAGCTAGAGCAAGACTGCTTAGCCTGAAGAGCTTTCCTTAAGGGAGGGCCCTGATAACACTAGAGCTAGGAGAAGCAGCAAGACGAGAAAGTCACTCTTCCCTTTTGAGCAGCCACCAGAGTTAACTGCAAGAGAAACAGACTGGGGCTGAGCATGGGTCTCCTGGGCCCCGTACACCAGGAAGAGCCTTTCGCCTGCACGGCCACTTTAAGAAGCTCTGTTTGAACATATCAAAAATAGCAAATGAACATTTTGGATCACACTCAAGAAACCAATCTTACCAGAAAACCTTCCCCAGGCACAGTTCCTCACCATAGCCACAGCATCAGCCTACAAGCAGCCAAAGGAGGAAGAATAGCTCCTTCCAATAACCCTTTGGAATAATTAACCAACGGCTAAGAGAGAAATTAGGATGGGAACCTCCACTTGTGAGCTTGTGACCTGCTTCAGAAGGCAGTGTCAAAACACCAGTGGAGCACATGGAGGACACACACTTGTAGCTTGGATGGCTTTACACCAGCGTGGCAGCATCTAGCAACGGCACTGTGGAGACAATTGTGGGGGGTGGGGGCGATGTTACTCATTTCTGTATAGGGAATGAAGCTACGAGAGTGAACAGCCCCGGGAAAAGCACAAAAGCAATTGAGGACATTCACCATGACAGCAGACTCTTCTTTGAAATACTTGGGGCCGGTGGGGGGGGGGGGGGAAAGAGTGAGTGAGGAAGCCTGGCGAGGAAGAGAGACTGAGACAGAACCAAGAGTGGGCTGTGGTCAAGGGACGTAGGAGGTTCTGTGGGCAGTGAGGAATCTGTACAGTCTTACTTCACCATTTTGAATCATTCAACTAGCATGAAAAACTCCACCAGGAATCGATGGAGAAGGTTTTGGATTTCCCATTTGCCTAGGGATAGAAAGTAAATATACAGAAAATGGGCAGCTCATTTCCCATGAACGGCTCATAACGATATCAGCAGGAATCAAGTATGCATGGAGAAAAAGTAATCGGAAATCTGGAAACAAGGAGCCAAACAAGACTTTGCGCTGTTCAAATGGTACCCAGTGCCAGCCCCATGTGTCCAGCTCAGGATTACAGGTCCTCTAAAATGCTTAGACTAAGCACTGAGAGAGGAGGATTGATCTTCCATGTCTGTAGCGAACAGAACGACAGGCTCTTGCTCCAAGGAGCTGACAACACAGCCAGAGGGACAGGGTTCACATTCTCAGGGAAGGACAAGTATTCCCACCACGTGTGCCAAAGGGAGCTGAAGGGGGGGTTGAATATAAGCTTGTGGCACTTATTTTTGTTGTCAGACTGTGATTCAGCTTGGATGCAGAGAAGGCAGTGTTTTCTGAGCTCAGAATGCAGAAAGGGAGTTAATTTGAAGCCAGGAGTTCTATGAGACTGGGGCACATCACTTAACCTCTGCTCAGATTTCCCCATTTGTAAAGATGGGCTGATAATCCTGACCTACCTCCTAGGGTTCGTAGGAGGGTTTGCTAAGCACTCTGAAGTGCTTGTGTCAGTTTGGGGGCCTCTCTTTGGAGATGGGGCCTTGCTGCCCTTTGAGAGCTTGTGTTTAATTTCTGGGCACTATTTGGAAGTAGTAAATTCGACTACTATTTGACTCCCTTTACCTCCTGGAGGGAAATGCTTCCCAACATCCAGATTCATCTAGGCTCTGTACAAGCCACACAGCATGATGACAGTGGTATTTGCTGAGTGCCAGTATACTCAGTGCTTCACAAGCTGGGTCCCTAGACTGAGATGCTTACAGTCCAATCAGACAGAGCCCCCAGAAGTCCATTGGCAGGATGGTGCCAGCTTAGAGTGGTTGTTCATATTAGTGGTGCAGGCGGGTTTCACTGACAGAGGTTGATATTCATGGGCTTCTGGGAAGGAACGTGTTTGCAGGAGGGATTTGAACAGAGAGGGTCAACACCTAGCATGCTACAGCAATAGTTATTTGGTAGCCAGGCATTTCCAAAGAGATGCTGACCCCACAAACCTGTGGGCTGAGGGACACTGACCCAAGACCACATCATAGTTGAATGCAAGCCAGGGAACCATGGCATTTCCATCCTAAAGGATTCATAACTTTTGCCAGGGAAGGGAGGCTACAAATACAGGGTCCTAGCCTGCTCCCACTGACTTCAGAAACAGGTAGGGCCCACAAATGGCTTCAATGAATAAAAGGGAAGTTGTGTTTTTAAGACTAAAATCTTCAGCCTTCTCACTGATACACTGAGTTATAGATTTTGGTGTTTTCACCTTCATATTTAAATACAGAGAAATACACAGTATTTTTTTTTACCTTTACTAGTGTTCTCCATGTTCTTTTCTAGAAAGCTTTCTGCTATTTCTTGCCATCCTCCCTGCTCCCATTCCACTCCCATTACTAGAACCTCTACTCCCTTCGGCCATACTTCTCATGGTCCATTATCCCAACTGCACTGTTGCTCCCTTCTTGGGATCTCTCTCCCTCCACCCTCCTGTGCTGATCACTAGCCTCAGGCTATGGCTGAGATTGGAAAGTTTTACCAGGCGCAGCAGATAAAAGCAAATGTAGTGTGCATACCTCTGGGTTGCTGGACATTTGGAGCATCTTCTACAGTTCTTGACCAGACTCTCTCTGCCCGGCGCTGGTTGGCTTTTGCTCCAATACCCTCCAAACCTGCCTCTCTTACCTTTTTCCTCACCTGCCCCATCCTCAGCACAAACTTTCACTTCCCTTTTATTTCCATGGAGTTGCTCCACACCACCTACGTAAACCCACCCCCAAAAGCCTGTGGGCCTCGCATGCCGTTTGTTTCCATCCCATTGGCCACTCTGCTTGTGGGCTCTACCCCAGCTCCCACCCTGTGGGTGTCCAGTCTATTCAGACTGCGAACTTCAGGACAGGGACTGTCTGCTCCTTTTCGGATATTGCTCAGCACCTTAGGACCCCATTCTTGGTTGGCCCTTAGAAACTATTATTGCCTAAGGATTGAAAGCAAATAACCAAGAGACACAGGAGGGGGAAGTACACATGCCCTTTGCTTCCCTCACCTGAACGTGAAATTGCTGTTTTATTCCTAGGGGAATTCTGCAAACAATATTTTAAAATATTGCAAAATTCTGCATATTTTATTTGTCAAAACACCACAATATAATCATGCCAGTTTCAATTATTTTGGAAATTTATTTCAAAATACCTGTCAGCAAGTATGTCTGTATTATTACAGACAAAAATAGATATATATAAAAAAATCAGGAACTGCTTTTTGACAAATAGATTCCTTATTAGACAAATTAATATAGAACTCTGAGTAATTCATTTAAAATACAATGCAGAACTGTATGTCCCGCACCCCTCAGAAGCAATGCAAAGGCTTGGGGGAGTCAGGGCTAACAGAGGTTGGAGGAGCTGAGGGAGAGGGAAGGAGCCTGGGAGTTATTGGGTGTGGGTGGGAGATGTATGGAACAGGTGTTTTCTTGGGAGGGGGAGGATTGTTAGGGAGTTTGGGAGCCTCCCCCATGCAGACCCTGACTGCCTACTAGCCTCTCCCATTCAGTCTGGTTAATCTGTGCCTGTCCCCATGTGTTCCTGCAGCACCGCTTTCCTCTCCCCATGTATCCCTGTTTCTCAGTACAATAAACGTAATATTGCTGTCAAACTGAATGCTCCTTAGTTTTTCAATGCAGACAGTATGCAGGGATCATAGATGGGCCACAGAACCCCGAACATGTGCCTCAGGAAAGGGAGTTAATTCTACTGAAGTACCCGCAGCTGGCATTACATCAGTGTGTTCATGGGTCTAACGTGTCACAGGCCCAGACGACAACTATCCAAGTCTCTCCAGATCACCGTGAAGTCTGGCATGGTTTGCTGCCCAATTGTTTCGCAGATTTTATTATTGTTGAATGCACAACTTACTCTAGATCCTTCAGAAAGCTCATATGATCCTACTGCTGACCTCAGAGGTTTCCCACTTGGTAACACTACTGTTTGCCAGACTAAATCCAATCCATGCTCAAGTATTTTTATTTAATTGAGATTTTTTTTATTTCTTGTGCAATTATGTCTCACTGAAATCCAAGTCTACAATATGCATAGCAATCCCATGATTTTACTGCCAAGGCTGTAAATCAAAGTGCTATAAACTAAGGTTTATTCCATCCCTCTAGATCAGGGTGTAATTCTTTGGCAAGAGAAAAGACGGTTACTCACCTGTAGTAACTGGTGTTCTTCGAGATGTGTTGCTCCTATCCATTCCATGTAGGTGTGCGCGCCGCGCGTGCACGGCTCTCCGGAACATTTTTACCCTAGCAACTCCGGCGGGCCGGCTGGCGCCCCCTGGAGTGGGGCGCCGTCATGGCGCCCCTTATACACCTCAGCCGGCCCGTCCGCTCCTCAGTTCCTTCTTGCCGGCTATTCCGACAGTGGGGAAGGAGGGCGGGTCTGGAATGGATAGGAGCAACACATCTCGAAGAACACCAGTTACTACAGGTGAGTAACCGTCTTTTCTTCTTCGAGTGATTGCTCCTATGCATTCCATGTAGGTGATTCCCAAGCCTTACCTAGGCGGTGGGGTCGGAATGAGACGTGGCGGAGTGTAGCACCGCAGAGCCGAAGGCTGCGTCGTCTCGGGACTGCTGCACCAACGCATAATGGGAAGCGAAGGTGTGGACGGAAGACCAGGTGGCCGCTCGACAGATGTCCTGGATGGGAACGTGGGCCAGGAAGGCGGCTGATGAGGCGTGCGCCCTTGTCGAGTGTGCGGTGAGCCGGCACGGGGGGACGCGAGCAAGTTCGTAGCACGCCCGTATGCAGGATGTCACCCAGGAAGAAATCCGTTGAGATGAAACAGGCTCGCCTTTCATGCGCTCCGCAATTGCGACAAAGAGCTGGGAGGAACGCCGGAAGGACTTAGTTCGGTCAATGTAAAAGGCGAGGGCCCTACGGACGTCGAGGGTGTGGAGCTGCTGCTCACGAGGTGAGGCGTGCGGCTTTGGAAAGAAGACCGGGAGGAAGATCTCCTGATTAAGATGAAAGGCCGACACCACCTTTGGGAGGAAGGCCGGATGTGGCCGAAGCTGCACTTTGTCCGCGTGGAAGACGGTATATGGGGGACCCGCCGTCAGGGCGCGGAGTTCGGATACTCGTCTGGCGGATGTGATTGCCACGAGGAAGGCCGTCTTCCAGGTGAGATGGAGGAGGGAGCAGGAGGCCATGGGCTCGAAGGGCGGGCGCATCAGCTGGGTGAGAGTCAGGTTCAGATCCCACGTAGGAGCCGGCGGCCGCACTTGCGGGTAGAGGCGGTCCAACCCCTTGAGGAAGCGGGCAACCATGGGGTTGGAAAACACGGAGCGACCATCTACAGCAGGCCGGAAGGCCGAAAGCGCCGCCAGGTGTACCCTCAGGGACGAGATCGCGAGACCTTGGCCTTTCAGGTACCAGAGGTAGTCAAGGACCGTCTGGAGAGGGGTCGAGAAGGGGTTAAGACCTTGCTGATCGCACCAAAGGGCAAAGCGTTTCCACTTTGCCAGGTAGGTAGAGCATGTGGACGGTTTTCTGCTTTCAAGGAGAACTTGCTGCACCGCCGCAGAACAGGTCCTCTCCGCGTCGGTCAACCACTCAGGAACCAGGCTGTAAGATGCAGCGACTGCAGGTTCGGGTGACAAAGCCTGCCGAGGTCCTGAGAGATGAGATCCGGCCATAACGGTAGGGGAATGGGATCCCGGATCGATAGCTCGAGGAGCAGGGTATACCAGTGCTGCCTCGGCCAGGCCGGAGCGACGAGTATGACGCGGGCCTTGTCCCTCCGTAGCTTGAGCAGTACTCGGTGGACTAGCGGGAACGGCGGGAAGGCGTATAGAAGGGGACCCGTCCAGGACATGAGGAACGCATCGGAGATGGAGTCCGGAGCCCGACCCTGGTACGAACAGAACCTGTGGCACTTCCTGTTGGTCCTGGAGGCAAACAGGTCTATTTGGGGAAATCCCCACCTTTGGAAGATGGTGTGGGCCACGTCGGGGCGAAGGGACCACTCGTGGGCAGCGAAAGACCGGCTCAGACGGTCGGCCAGCGTGTTCTGCACCCCTGGTAGAAAGAACGCTTCGAGGCGAATCGAGTGGGTTACACACAGGTCCCATAGGAGCATCGCCTCCTTGCACAGCGGGGAGGATCGGGCCCCGCCCTGTTTGTTCAGATAGAACATGGCTGCCGTGTTGTCCGTGTATACCGCGACGCAGCGGTCCCGGAGGTGTGCAAGAAAGGCGAGACAAGCCAAGCGGATCGCTCTCAATTCCCTGACGTTGATGTGCAGGGAGAGCTCCTGGGCCGACCAGAGGCCCTGAGTGTGCAGGTCTCCCATGTGAGCCCCCCATCCAAGCGCCGAGGCGTCTGTGGTCAGGGTGACCGACGGCGAGGGGGGCGAAACGGAACCCCGGCGCAGACCACCTCCTGATGCAGCCACCAGGTGAGCGTCTGGAGAGTGGGGTCCGAGACCGTGACCACCAGATCTAGAGGGTCGCGGTGGGGCCGGTACACCGAAGTCAGCCACATCTGGAACGGACGGAGCCTCAGCCTCGCGTTCGCGGTCACAAAGGTGCACGCAGCCATGTGGCCCAGCAGGCGAAGGCAGGACCGGGCCGTCGTGGAAGGGAAGGCTTGTAAGCTGCGAATGAGCGAGACCATTGTCTCGTGTCGAGAACGAGGGAGGCAGGCCCTGGCGAGGGTGGAGTCGAGGACTGCTCCTATGAACTCCAATCGCTGTGTCGGCAGTAATTGGGACTTCTCGGCATTGACGAGGAGGCCGAGAGACCGGAACAGGTGCAGTATCTCTGACACCTGGGCTGTCACCAGTTCTTGAGATCGCCCACGGATCAGCCAGTCGTCGAGATAGGGGTATACGTGGATTCTGCGACGACGGAGAGTTGCGGCCACGACCGCCATGCACTTGGTGAACACCCTCGGGGCAGTGGAGAGGCCAAAGGGTAACACCGCAAACTGGTAGTGGGTCGCGTTGACCATGAAGCGCAGGAAGCGTCTGTGGGGGGGTAAATCGCCACATGAAAGTAAGCGTCTTTCATGTCGAGGGCGGCAAACCAGTCTCCCGGATCCAAGGAAGGGATAATGGACCCCAAGGTTACCATCCGAAACTTGAGCTTGCAGAGGTATCTGTTCAGCTCCCGGAGGTCCAAGATGGGACGAAGACCTCCTTTCGCCTTGGGGATGAGGAAATATCTGGAGTAGAATCCCCTGCCCCGCCTGCAGGGAGGCACCTCCTCGATAGCACCCACGCTCAACAGAGCCTGCACCTCCTGTATGAGGACTTGCTCGTGAGAGGGGTCCCTGAAGAGGGACGGGGAAGGTGGGTGGGAGGGGGGGGGCGAAAGAAACTGTAGGCGGTAGCCGTGCTGGATGGTGCTGAGGACCCAGCTGTCCGATGTTATAGCAGACCACGCCGGAAGGAAGCGGGCAAGGCGATTGGAAAACAAAAGGGGTGGATCCTGGGGGGAGAGTGATGGGCCGTCCTCGGGCGTCCCGTCAAAAGGCCGGCTTTTGGCCCTGCGGAGCCTTGGACGAGTTCTGCGCCTGGTTGCGCCGCCCCCCTGACGGTCTACGGCGGAAGGGGGCCGTTCGGCGGTTGTTAAACGGCCGAGACCTGGCCTGGTTGAAGGGACGGTAGGGCTGTTGGCGGAACGAACGCCTCTGCGTGGCCGGCGTGTGCATACCCAGAGTTCGTATCGCAACCCTCCCATCCTTTAGGGACTGGATTCTGGCATCCGTTTTCTCAGAAAACAGCCCCTTCGTGTCAAACGGGAGGTCCTGGAGGGTGTACTGGACCTCAGGTGGGAGGGTGGAAGATTGTAGCCACGCAATGCGGCGCATCGTCACCCCGGATGCTACCGTTCGAGCCCCTGAGTCTGCTGCGTCTACGGCCGCTTTGATCAGTGTTCTGGAGGCTAACTTGCCCTCCTCCAGCAGCGCTGAGAATTCAGGGCGGGATTCCTGAGGGGTTAGCTCCGTGAACTTCGCAAGGCACCCCAAGATATTAAAAGTGTATCTGGATAAGAGGGCCATCTGGTTGGCGACACGGAGTTGGAGGCCTCCCGCCGAATAGATTTTACGCCCTAATAAGTCCATGCGCCGGGCGTCCTTCGCCTTCGGCGCAGCGGCAGGTTGACCGTGTCGTTCGCGGTCATTGACCGATTGGACCACCAGCGAGTCCGGGGTGGGGTGGACGTACAAGTATTCGTAGCCCTGGGGCGGGACGGAATACTTCCTTTCGACGCCTCGCGCCGTGGGGGCAACGGAGGAGGGCGACTGCCAGATAGTGGCACTGTTCTTCTGAATGGTGCGAATGAACGGGAGCGCCACTCTGACAGGGGCGTCATCTCCCACAACGTCCGTAATCGGGTCCTCGACTTCTTGCACCTCCTCTATGGGCAAGTTAATGGCCTTTGCCACCCTTCGGAGAAGGTCCTGGTGTGCCCTGAGGTCAATGGGCGGGGTCCCGATGGCGAGGCCCCCGCTACCGCCTCATCTGGAGAGGACGACGAGGAGTGGCCCGGGAGCACCTCCTCCTGTTGGTGCTCGCCCACCTGGTGATCTGGCCGCAGCGAGTCCTGGCCCAAAGAAGGGTCGTGGGCGGCGGCTTGCGTCGGTGGGGACGGGGGGGCTCGACTAACGGTGGCCACCGGTACCGATGGTGCCGAGCCCGGCTGCCTGGGTGGCAGGGGAGGCCCCTGTTCATATTGCGCCCAGGGCACCCAATGTCCCCAATACTGGGGTCCATGATCCGGGGGAACGGAACCGGCTCTGAAATCCACCGCACTGCCTTGGGGTGAGGCTACAGAGGGTTCCCTGGAGGGCCAGGGTGGAGCCGTGGCGATGCCTGGGCGGGCGTCCAGCGCCGGCGTGAGACGATCCTCCGGTGCCGAGGGTCGGTGCCGGGCGTCTCGGGGGTCCAGTGGCGAGCGGGACCTGTGCTGCGCACGGTGCCGGGAGCCGGATCTCCGGTGCCGGGAGCCAGATCTACGGCGTCGGGAGCTGGATCTCCGGTGCCAAGAAGGGGAGCGGCGGCGGCGGGAGCTCGACCGGCGACGTCGGGAGCTCGACCGGCGGTGCCGGGAACCGGACCTCAAGCGGGATCTGCGGCGCCTCGAACGGCTGCGCGAGTCCCGATGTCCGCGGTGCCTGGACGCGGACCTGCTGCGGTGCCGGTGACTTCGTGACCGGGACCTGGAGCGCCGCCGGGAGTACGACCGGCCCCGCGATGGAGAGCGGTGCCGGGACTGCGACCGGTGCCGGGACGCTGAGCGGCGTCGCGATGGCGATTTACGGCGGGATGGGGAGCGGTGCCTCGGTGACCTTCGCCGGGAGATAGACCGGGATCGAGACCGGATTCTGGAGCCACGGTCGCCACGGTCGCCCGGAGATGAGGGGCGCACCATCGCTGGCTTGCCGAGGGACTTGAATGTCCGCACCAGTGGTGCCGGCGGCTGATATGACGGGGCCGTCGCCTCGATCAGCTCTCTTGCCGTCGCGAACGCCTCCGGCGTCGACGGGATCCTCAGCTCCTCCTCGGTGGGCACCGGGGAGCTGGGCGGAACCGGACTCGACGGGCCAGGCGGCGCCGGAGTCAACGGTGCGGTGCACTTAGCGTGCACTGCCTCAGCCTGCACCGTTTTCGTCGGAGGCGGCTGGGCTGACGGCTTTCGCTGCTGATTTGCGGCAGCCGTCTTCGGCGCCTTGTGCTTCCTCCCCGGGGAGAGGGAGCGGTGCCGGGTCTTTGGTGCCGGCTCGGTGCCGGAGCGGCTCGGTGCAGTCGGAGCGCTGCTTGTCGAGGCGGTTTTCGGTGCCGCTGGAGCTGGCGCCGGAGGTTGGAGCGCAGACTCCATCAGTAAGTGCTTCAGCCTAGAGTCTCTCTCTTTCCTCGTACGAGGTTTAAAGGCTATGCAGATAGAGCACTTATCTGGCCGATGCGACTCTCCGAGGCAGCGGAGGCAAGAGTCGTGCGGGTCGCTAACCGGCATAGGCCGCTGGCAATCCGCACAGGGCTTGAAACCCGGTGCTCCGGGCATAAGCCCGCACCGGGGCGGAAGAAGAGGGGCAAACCCTCTAATTCCGTAACTATTGACACTATTAACACTAAATATATATATATAACTACAACAAGAACTGAACTAACTACTAAAACTATCTACACTAGAACTATGGAGAAACACTAGGGTTGTGGAGGTAAGGGAGCACTCCACTGTTCCAACTGGCCGTCACGGGCGGGAAGAAGGAACTGAGGAGCGGACGGGCCGGCTGAGGTGTATAAGGGGCGCCATGACAGCGCCACTCCAGGGGGCGCCAGCCGGCCCGCCGGAGTTGCTAGGGTAAAAATGTTCCGGAGAGCCGTGCACGCGCGGCGCGCACACCTACATGGAATGCATAGGAGCAATCACTCGAAGAAGAAGAATGCCATTTTTACCTCTGGCCCTTGCACACAGTTATAACAATATTCTCTCCTCAATCCTCAGCCAAACTGATGTCAGTGGAAGGTCTACACAAAGATCAGGGTAGAAACTCTGTAGGAAGATGTGCTCCCACTAAGGAGAGCCACTATTTGTGCTCCCAGTGTATCTACCTTCCTGCCCCACCCCACCTCACCCCCGAGTTCTCTCCCTTTAGCCTTGTGTCTACTGTTCTTTCCTTTGCATTGCTTTCCTTTCCCTGCAGCAATTACCAATTCTCTCCCCCCGCCTTCCATTCCACCAGCTGAAGGTGTTAGTAATGAAATAATAAATATTGACACCTAGTCTTAACAGACTTTACAGTTGATATGCCAGTGGGATTAAGGGAGGGGCGGGGGAGCCACTGTGTCATGCTGTCTGCAGACTCAGGCAGACAGTGTTGCACTGGTTACATTCAGGTCACATTTGGAATGGTTGCTTCCAACCACGTTTGCTAGGAACTTTGTAAAATTAAAGCAAAGATTCTACAGAATCTGAATACAAACACATCAGGCAGGCTGAGGTTGACACCACTGTTCTACATACACAAAGTATCACTTTACCCATGAGATCAGAAGAATATGCTCTGACATCACAAGTACGGCATTATGGCTACTGCATGGAGGAGAAGCTCTTATCTGCAGTGCAGTCACCTTCAGTATTGAGGAGCTCACCAGGATCAAGCCATTAACCAATGCCAACACTAATGTAGTTCACCACATGGCAAATTAAAAAATTTCTAGTTAGAAATAATTCTGCCTTAAAATGTTGCATTAGAAGAACTTGTTTTATAAATGTATTTGTCTGTGCAGCTTAGCTGCCCTTCTGAAGCATGAAGACAGAGGGTTTTAGTTTGAACTAATCCTTCAGGAAAGAATGAAACATTCATCTGCAGGTATCCAGCCAGACAAAGCCCTAGACAATTCATTCCTGAAACTAGTGTTTTTGAATCATGCTACACAAGGACATCAACTCACTTAGACTGCTGCATCCTTCACAGAACAAGCAATGGTAAGTCTCACTGGAAACCCGGGCACCAGTTTTTTGAACTGCCACTTCATTAGTGGTGTGGGAAGTAGCTCTCTCCAAATGGTTCAGAGAACAAATTAAGGGAACTAACATGAAGCCACTCAGACTTACTGCTTAAGATTGGGTAACTGACTTTTGAGAGTCCCATTAAACTCCTGCTTTTAATAACCTCCCTCCAATAGCAGGTTGGAAGATAAGAAGAAAAGCTTCAATAAGTGAAAAGCCATATGGAAACAAATGACAGATTGATACCACCCACAGCTGGCCAGAAGGTGGATGTCTTCCTCACAAAAGCCAGGAGGCCCTAGCACAGCTTACCCAACAAGATGATTTGAGGGAGCCTTTTTAGAGGCATGTGATTTAGAGACTTGATGGTAATTGAAAGGAAAGCCCCCCTCCTCTCCTTCCCTGAAAGCAAGACAAAAATGTTTCTAGGCTTTTATTCCCACCCACGAACAGGTTCTCTCACAAAGGGGATTCTGACACCACATTATAATGCCCTCTAAAGCCAGTCATTGAACCAAACTCCATTCCCCACAGCTCTCCAGTAGGAAGAGTTAATTTTACTTTTGAATGTATTTGTCGCCTTCTCCTAAACATGGAATATCACTTACAGCTCCCAGGAAACAACCAGCAGTTGTGCAGTGCTGCCCAGTGACAATACTGGAAGGAAATCCAATGGCCAGGCAAGCAGGAACTGGGGAGGTGCATTCTAAGCAGAGGGAAAATCTGAGTGGGTCTCACTCACAGACATAGTTCAGTTCCCAGCATTTATTTAGACACTTACCTTACCCATGACTCCTTCCTGTGAATAGACCCCCTTACTAGAACACAGCCACAATACACTTGGCTCCCAAAACCAAGTCAAGACTGCCCCAATGTGTTCGAAGAGCAATTTTGAATCAGTTCCTCCTAACATCAAAGCTATTCAAGGAGAAAGAGATTCTGGCAGGTTAGGAAAGCGAGATGTGTGCTCAGAGGTCAGATGTCAAAACAAGCTTCCTAATTCATTTCTGGGATTGAAGGGAAGCCCATCCTGCTCCTTAGAAGGAGCCTGCTTTTCAATCATAGGTGCGCATTGCACGAGTGAGAAAAGCCTCTGCTAACTCCGTCAGTGTTGGCAGCAGCTTCCATGGCTGCAGCAAGTCAGTAATTACACCAGAATAGAACATTAGTGCAACCTACATCTCTTACAAGGTATAGAGGGGCCATGTTTGCAAAATAAAATTGTAAATGCAGGAAAGCTTATGCAGGGAAGTCAAAGATGCAAGAATTATAAACAGGATCATCTTATCTCCAGAATAGCTGGATCGATATAGGAAGCGCAAGGGCTTAGGAGCTGCATGCAGGCACACTGTCACTGAATGGCATAGGGAGGCATTACTGTTTCTTTGTACTTTTTAAAAGCTCTAAGGGGAGAGAATATGGCATTGCATACAAACGGTTTCCAGGAAGTCCTGACACTAGAGTGGTCTCACAGATCTACTCTATAGACAGTGTTTTCCCAGTCCAAAAGTTTAATTAAACCTGCACAGAAATGCCAGAGACAGCATCCTCCAGCCCTCACTGTGAAGAGCACACAGAGCAAGCCAGTCCACTAACCAGACTCCAGCAGCTCAAGAGACAAGAAAGCAAAAGGACTTGAAAATTAAAAGTAGCTTCAATACAATCTACCTCTGAAGCTCATTTCTCCTCTAGGCTAGGCAGCTGCGTTAGCTTTCAGCAATCAAGATACTGCCACTTTTTAAACAGATGTACCTCACTAGTACAGAACTGCGCATTTGAGGACTGCAAGGGGAACATCCCAACTCAAGCCGGTAGTGTCTGTTAGAGATCTACAGAATATTTGACAAACTCACCTACCTTTTTGTATTCCTGAAGTTAACTTGGTACCCAAGTATGGTTGGAGGCCTGTGAGGTGTTGGGGTAGCTGGGAGTAGACAGAATGGGCTCAAAGTTGAAGTCCAGTCCTTCTCCATCCATGAGGTCACTGTTGATTATGTAATCCACATCACATTCAAGGTTCTCCATGTACATGTCAACGTCCAGGTCAGTGGGCAGCCTGTCCTGGTTCACTCCAAACGGGGCAGAGCTAACAGAAGAGAGAAGTGGCTGAGTGCCCAGATGGACTGCTTGGGCTGTTGGTGCTGGGACTTGGGCCTTCAAAGTGGGCATGCTGGCTGTGTTTTGAGGAGATGCCACCACAGAAAGCATAGATGGCAAAGCACTGGCCCCTATTGACTCTGACTGCTGCGCCAAAGGCTTTCCTCGTGCATTGACTGGGCTTGTTTTATTCTGGGTGACTTGTCCACCTAGAAGCAGAAAAGTCTGGCTGTTTAGCCTGCTTCCAGTCTGTGGGAGTATCGGATCCACCTGAGTCATCATCACATCACTGGGAGGTGGAGAACTGGATGTCAGGAGAGCTTCCAGGGTCTGAGGGCCAGAGAAACAGTTAACAGAACTCTGCAGCGAGATATCAACAGGGTTAAACAGAGAGGTGCCAAAAGTAGAGGCCTGACCAGCTGAATTCTGGGTCCTCAAAGAGAAGCTGGAATCTCTCTGGACTGGACCACCTGAGGCAGACTGCTGGGTGGGCAGCATAGATGAACTGGGTGACATCAGGTTTAACCCATCAATGAGTTCAAGCTCCTCAGTCACAGTCGGTGGGACATTGCTGGATGCACTGGAGTACACTAGAGAAGGAAGAAGCTTTTCATCTGGGAGGTCGTCCTGCTCAGGCATGATAGGAGAGAGCCTGGCACTAATGGTACTCGCATTGGAACTGGTTCGAGGCCGGAAACTGGTCCACACATCGGAGTCCTCATTATTCCTTGATGATGGGCTCCCAGGCCATTTGGAGAACTGGGAGCCAGGGCTGTCGGCAGTAGCTTCCGGAGCTGCTTGGAGTGAGGCCTTCTTTTTGGATGCTTTACCTCTGACTTTTGCCAGTTTGCTGCTGTTGTCCATGGAGGCAGCTCTCCTCCTTGGTGCTTTCCCACTTTTACCACCTTCAGGATTGAGCATCCACCAAGAACTCTTCCCTGTAGCTTCATTATGCACTTTAATGAACTTGCTGTGCAGGGATAAATTGTGCCTAATAGAGTTCTGAAAAAAGAGAAAAGACAGCATGTTAGCCCCATTTACATGGATTACATAAACAGAGAGGATTCCTCATAGGAAGCTTGGCATGTGCAGCATATATATTCCTGCTAGATTCCACTTTGTAGAGAGAATTGAGTTTCTAAAGGAATCTTGAGTGTTAGGAGTTTCTTCAGAGGGAACTAATACCAAACTCAAAGAATGGAACACCCTTAGCTGTGCATAGAGAGCTATGAGACCAGCATAAGGATTCAGTAGACAGCATCTTGCTGAAAAAAGCACCCAACACTGAAGAATGTTTACTGAGTATTAAAAATTTTGTAACAATGGAACAACTGAATGCAATGAGCACAGGCTAGGCAGCTTCCATAGCACAGCTGCAAATTTACTCTCAGCATCCAGCAAGACCTAGCATGTCCCTTGCAGATACAGCCATGGCATGTATATATGATGGGTCAAAACAAACTTAAGTGTGGTCCTAAGGAAGAGGGATGATGGGTGGGGAGTGGCTTCTTATAATGGAAGCACACTGTATGTGAAAAACTTGGCACAGCTGTGAGGGAGAAAGACCCTGAACTCAGCAAGACCACTACTACCCTCAAATGCAAAGACACAGAGAGAAAACGAACAGGGTAATAGGAAATAAACCTTATTTTAATGCCTTCACCTAGTAAGGGACATGAGTCACAGCCAGAGTTCTGGAGGTTCCCAGTCCCACCCCACAAAGAGGAAGACACTTTTCAGCATTTTTAGCAATCTGTGTGATCACCAGGGTGGGGGTGAGGGGGAACAATGATGATACTCAACCAGAAACACAGCATTTGGACCTCCCATTCTGTATACACCCACCCAGGCCTAATTTGATCTTTCCATCTAGCAAGAGAATACTTTTCCATTGCCTTTCTAGTGCTCCTGAAAATGACAAACTGAAACAGAGATTTCTGTCTGCCATTATCATAGGTATCAACAGCTGCAAGCCAAGAGTATCTAATGACTGACACTTCAGACCCAACAGAAGTTCACATGGTCTGAGTGGGTCCTACATAAACACAAACTTTTCTTCTCCAAGTTTCTCAGTGGTGGATTTGTTTAATGTTTACTTTGAACTAGTTAAGGAAGCCAATTTTTTTCTGCTCTAAGAGGCTGCACTGCTTCCATGACAGGGATCCCAGGGCTGCCCCTAACCGGTCGGTATAAGCTGGAGCAGACTGCAGCGGCCTCAGCTTTAACCCATATAGCCAAGACAGTTTGAATGGAGTTGACTGGGCGCTCCTGTTGCCCCCCCCCGCCTTACATCCTCTCCCACCCCAGCCAAGCCACAGCTCCTTTTCTTTCTCTCAACTGCTTATCAGCCTCTCCCCAACCCCTACCCACTGCTGCCAAAGCAGAATCCCTCAGAGCAGGCAGGGTTCCAATAACCACATCGTGGCCTCATCAGCACCTAGCTATGCTGGATTCTGTGTCAGTTTTGCCTTGTTCATCAGATCTCTTGCCCACCTACCCAAAATGAAGCAGGAGTGGGACTAGCAACACAGAGGCAGTGGAGAGTACTCCTGCAGTAGGAAAAAGCTATAGGACTTGGTCTGCCCAAGTCCCATCCTAGGCATTCCCCCAGCCAAAACCACCTCCCTGAACTAGTCAGTCCGGAAGGCATACAAATTCCTCACAACTAGTCAGCATGCTAGGGGTTACCAGGGAGTTGTGACCCTCAGAGACTACCTGTATCAGTAAATAATGTTCCATCATCGCTCATGTGGTGACACAGGTTTAGCAACATGCACAACTTAATAGCCCCCTAGTTTTGTTTTAAATAAACTGACCAGTGATCCCCAAAACCCACACAACCAATTCAGCATAGTATCCTGTCTCCTGCTGAGACTGACAACTTTGTTCTTCCAAAAAAAGACTACACATGAACATTATTGATTTAAAATAGGATTTTCTGCAGCCACCACCAGCAAGGATCACAAGAGCCTCATCTTCCCTTCCAACAGTTAAGCTGCGAACTCCTGCATTACCCCAGTTTCATCAGGAACTAGTCAGCAGCTGGTGTATACAGCCCACCATGGAAGGAATGACTGCTATTGCATAAACAGAAGGGTTTTGGCTCAGTGCACTTCTACGGGACTTTAAATCACGTGGCCTAGAACAACATGTACAGAAAGAGAAGGAAGATTGTGTCTCTGGGTATAGGCCAGAGGAGCTGAGAGACCTAGTTTATAGCCGGAACCACAATCTGCTAATTGCTACATCAACAGCAGACCCTTCAGTTACACTGAAACCTACAGGAAGAGCCACCATTCTTGCCTTAAGTGGAAATTTTAGTTTACAGTTTTCCAGCTTTCTGGCAGTATGGATGTTACAAATAAGACACCCTGAAACAAAGCCAATGCTCATGTCAACACAGTTGTCAGCAGCCCATAAACAGTTTTCCCATGTGTACACCTCAGACTCTCTGCATGTGCATCAGGAGTTCTGTGATGAAGCCACACACATTGCGATTCTGGGTACAGTAACCCTAGCAGAAAAGCTAGATCAATACTGAAAATGAACTTGAGTATCCAGATCTTCTAAAGCAGAATTAAAAAGCTGACTTGCTCCAACTCTGGAGATTTCACAGACAATGCAAGGGGCTCTGTAGTTATGGACCTTATGAAAGCAGGGAGGTGACCTACCCAAAATATAAACTGGAGAAAGTTCAGAAGTGCAAACGTTAGGTGACACTTACAAGATTCTGGGGGTGAAGGGGAGATTTTGTTTCAAGAAGGTTGCCCCCATTTTTGTCATGGGTAGGATATTATCCCACTGTGACTAAACCTGAAGAATAAGGGACAAGTTGTAAAATTAAAGAGGCATTTCCCAATAGGTTCATCATACTCAGTCAAGCAAGGTGGCCTCCCCCAGCAATTGCTCCTGCCAATGGTCCTTGGCCTGACTTTTATTAGAGGCAACAGTCCAAATGACAAAAGCGGACTGGTATTAGCTAGATTTACTCTCTCCTTCCCTAGTTATCTGGGCTCTCTTTCTTCCTTTCCAACTGCCTTACTACTCTGAAAGCACTTGTTACCACTGCCAGAATAGAATCATAGAATATCAGGGTTGGAAGGGACCTCAGGAGGTATCTAGTCCAGCCCCATTCTCAAAGCATGACCAATCCCCAGACAGATTTTTGCCCCAGATCCCTAAATGGCCCCCTCAAAGATTGAACTCACAACTCTAGGTCGAGCAAGACAATGCTCAAACCACTGAGCTATCCCTCCCAACACTAATACCACCTTGAGGATGCATCTACACTAGACCTTTTTTCACCATTTGTCTTACATTGATACAGCTCCCCTGGTTGGTTGTATCACCTATGGAAATACCAAAGTAGACCAGAAACAAGCATTTTTACCACTGTCAGGCTATAAGATGGCAACAAAACAAAATGCTTGTGTCCATTCTAGTCTTACCATCAGCACTAGTACCACAGGCAAACAGTATGGAAATCATATGCAGACAAGGCTCTAGTGTCCAATGTCAGTAATAGTGCTAGAAATCTTAGACCAGACCCTCTTCAAGACAGGAATTGTACCTATCTCTATGCCTGGAACGAGCCTAGCATGTTATGGGCACTCCCACCTCTAAAAGCTGACGTATACAAAAAAATCCAAACCCTATACATCTCTGCCAGCGTCTATCTCTCAGACATTTGTTTAGTTATTTAGTGTCAAAGGATTTAAGGAAGCAAAGTTAGCACTGAAGGGAGTCTGCAAAGCTGCAAAGGACTTGTTGAGCAGTTGCTTCTGCTGCAGGGGGCTTTCAGTTAGACTCATAGAATATCAGGGTTGGAAGGGACCTCAGGAGGTCATCTAGTCCAACCCCCTGCTCAAAGCAGGACCAAACCCAACTAAATCATCCCAGCCAGGGCTTTGTCAAGCCTGACCTTAAAAACCTCTAAGGAAGGAGATTCTACCAACTCCCTAGGTAACCCATTCTAGTGCTTCACCACCATCCTACTGAAATAGTGTTTCCTAATATCCAACCTAAACCTCCCCCACTGCAACTTGAGACCATTACTCCTTGTTTTGTCATCTGGTACCACTGAGAACAGTCTAGATCCATCCTCTTTGGAACCCCCCTTCAGGAAGTTATCTAACAGCATTTCCCACGCATGGCCTCAGGGTCCCACTCCCTTCCATGCCCTCTTCCCCCAGAAAGAACACAACAGGTTGAGCCACAAGGCTGCAGCCATCTATTAATGACAGTCCATTCAATGCATGCAGTGGGTCCCATGTCTTTTCTGTTCGCCTACAGGATGGGGGATTGGAAGAATGGGGGTTGGGAGATGAGGATCTTAAAATGCTCAGACAGAATTAAGGCTTTTCTCAGCACTAAGATATAGAATTTAAGTTTTCCATTTCCATTTGCTAGATGGTGTCTAGGTTTAATGTCAGCTATGACTCAGTGGGTGGAGACTGGAGAATTTCCCTATCCCCAACCCCCCGCCCAATGAGGCCATGAAGCTATCAATTACCAACGGTCAGAACTAAAAATATATGCAGAGCCCCTCCACTCCCCTTTCACCAACAGATGCCTCTAGAAAAAAAACAACAACCCTACTCTTCTCCAAATGGTATGAACCAGAACATCCCTTATTAGCTTGGGCTGTTGCTAGATCTTGGCATAAGCTGTGCATCTCCAGAAGGGGGCACTAGTTAACTCAGCTACTCCCAGGTCTGATTCTAGAAAGAAAAAGGGGGGGGGGGTGACGGGGCTCTTCTGGAAGCTGATGAATAAGGCTCTATCAAATCATATTCATTTTACAGTACGAGAGAACACATGGAAAAGTCTGCAGCAATCTCCAATGCGCTTCTTTTTCCTTTCTCAGTACTTCCATCTGAAGAGGGTCACCTCTGAGCACTAGGATTTGGACTGGTTTAAAGCTAGATAAGTTCATACCACCATTTTCACAAAACTTTGAGACACCAGCCAAGTGCAATGCCACAACCTTGACATGCCTGGATTTGGAGACCATTCAGTGCTACTGCACTGTAAACTAAGGTTTGGTTTCTTTGCATCTTCCCCCAACCCAAGCCCTTTACTGCTCTTCCTGCCAGTCCAGGATCTTACCGATGGGAAAAGCTGCAATTTTAGACAGATGTCCTCATTTTAGACAGCTGGAGCTCAACTCCACCATGTCAGCAGTGCAAGAGAATCTATAACTGGTTCTGTGCACGTAACTCACTAAAAGCATCCTATCCTAGAAACCTTCACTGGAACCTTTCAGCCTATGTCCTCATGCCAACAGGAGAGGCAAACAAAAGGAGTATGGAACTGATCAGAGCAGGCAAAGGGCTGTAATCTTCCAACACAGAACAATTATCCAAGCACCAGTCAATTCACTTGCATAACTCCACACATTTACAAAAACATCTTGCCTATAGAACAAGTGATGCTGACCTGGGACACATAGTGAGTGCCTAGATAAACCTCAGCAGGCAAAAGGAGATCAACTCCTCTGCTAAAGCAAAGCTTAATTTTAAATTTACATTACATTTACTGAACAGGAAGCCACCTGTGAGGTATAAGGATGAATTTACCACCACACCCCACCAGGAGTGCTCTAGAGCAGGGTTTCCTCAATGACCAGTCTGTGGACTGGCGCCAGTCCCAGAGATCTCCCTGATCAAGTTTAGGAAGGCAGCGAGCCAGTCTCTGGTATCAAAAAGGTTGAGAAACACTGCTCTAGAGCAGTGCTTCTCAAAGTGGTGGTCCGCGGACCGGTGCCGGTCCACGAGCCATCGGTTGCCATTCTGTGGCGAGTTTCCTCATTAGAGCATCGAATAGGATAATATGGTACCGGTCCCTGGCACACTGGAAAAAACCTGCCCGTCTCTCACATCAGATAGCTTGAGAAGCACTGCTCCAGAGGATGACACAAGCTTGCTTCTTTCTTTTGCACATTCAAATGGGACTTCAAATGGCCACAGGGACACAAGCCACCCTGCCCTACTGGCACAAGGCAGTACGTACACAGGACTTCCTTTATATTAGACATTTTCTATTCTGAATTTGTCCTCCAACCTTCACAGATGATCAGATACTACAAGATGAGTGCCAATATAAAAATCTAGACAGGCATGAGCAGGGTCACTGGTGCTGCATGCAGGATTACCAGCAAGTCTTCATCCCTGGTCACCTAGTTGGCCCAATAATCAATAATTTCTAACCCAGGTGGTACTCGCACAATATGCACCTGTGAGGTGTATTGAATAAACATTTTAAAGTGAGATATGTCCAAATTATTCACAAACAGCAGAACCAAGAGTCACTAAGGAGTAGAGGAGCTATCTACTCTACCTTCCAGATAGATCTTGTTTCAAACACAGAGTGCCTGGTGATTTTTATTTTGTAATTCTCGAGTGTAATATTTAAGATATTGTTAACATCCAAGTGTCTGAATCAAAGGGTATTTGGGAGGAGAGTGTTAAAGAAATTCTGAAAGTAGCTACCATTTGAATTCAACTATCCTATGACAACTGCGATACTCGAGTCAGACTTTTTTTTGTTTGTGGGGAGAGGTTTATATACTATCAGGAAGGATGATAAAGAGACTCCATATGTACCATATAAAAGGGACAGGTTTGACTTCTGTGATGGGAAAAATTGCCTCTGGTGAGGAAGGAACATAGGTTCTATCCCGACCAAGAGGTATTTTAAAAATCATTTTAGAGGGAAACAAATGAAGTGTTTTACTCAGAATTAGCACTTTGCTTGTCCCGGCATCTTGCTGACTGGTCCCACCCATATGGGAATGAGACAGCCCTACAGCAGTTTCAGGTGCATGGCATGGATTCCCTTAAGGGTGCTTATTCTTTTCTACAAAACAAAGCATAGCTTTACCCAACTGCATTAACCCCAAGAAGCAGTCTGAAAGCAGGAAAGATTTATCCCATGATCCAGAGAGCAGCTTACAAAGTGCAAAGGAGGGGATTATAAAGAAGTCCAGGGAGAGAAACACCCTGCTGGAATATTTCCACCTTTTTAATACCAGTTAGTTCTTAACTTCAAAGTTGGATGATTGCAGAGAAAAAGCAAACTGCACAGCCAGCAAATTAGCTTTCTTATTTTAAAGCACAGTGAAGGAACACTGCCTCCTCCCCCAAAAATCTCAAATTCACTGAAATTCACACTAGTTATACTCAGAGTCTGCAAAATTTATAATTTCACTCAATTGTACACTGGAGTGGAACAGCTATGAAGGGATTATGAAGTAACAATGAGAGATTATAAAGTTTCATCATGGTTAAGCAGTCTCCCCCATGGAAGTTCCTGTTCTGCCCCTGCTGAAGGCCATAAAACAAAGCCATCCTGAATCAACTGATTCACAGACTGCAGTGCTGCAAACTCAGTAGCACTGCCTAAAAGTCTGCATTAGAGAAGAGTACCAATTCCAGAGCTGTAGGAAGGCCCAGGGCCGGTGCAACCATTTAGGGCACTGGGATTTGGAAGGCACCATTTTCTTCGGCAGCGACCGCGGCTGCCGGATCTTCGGACGCCCCGATCACCACCGGCATTTAGGCGGAGGGAGCTGGGGCGGGGGAGCGCGGGGAGGGCCACCTGCAGCAAGTAAGGGGGGGGTGGCACGCAGGGGAACTCCCCGCCCCAGCTCACCCCTGCCCCACCTCCTCCCCAAGCACGCCGTGCCCGCTTCACTTCTCCTGCCTCCCAGGCTTGGGGCGCCAATCAGCTTAGGTGCCGCAAGCCTGGGAGGCAGGAGAAGTGAAGCAGCGACGGCGTGCTCGTGCACGGACCAGGGGTGAGCTGGGGCGCGGGGGGTGCCTCAGGGCGGAGGGTGTCGGGTGGGGAGCTGCTGCAAGGGGGGCACCTCAGAGCGGAGGGGTGGAGCTGCCGTGGGGGGGGCCTCAGGGCGGGGGCGCAAGGTGGAAGTTTCGCTTAGGGCGCAAAATATCCTTGCACCAGCCCTGGGAAGACCTCTGCATATTTCCATATCAGAACTATGCATTCCCGTCACTTATCACACAAGGATCTGTGTGTCTGCCTTACCACAAAAACATTCTGATTGCGCATTCCACAGACTAGTTTTCCTTTAAGGTACATACATGATATAATGGAAACAAATGTCTGAAACTGCTATTTCATACTAGACCCTCCAACCTCCCCAGTACCTTTTATTTGAAGTGGAAACATTTTTAGAACCCACTCTAAATACAGCTTTAGAGTCTGTATCCTGATGCAGCACATGCCTCACACACGACTTCTATTACTATTAATTATAATTTATATTACCAACCAGAACCCCTATTATGCTAGGCATTGCACAAACATAGAACAAATTATGTTGCATCCTAAAATGCCTCTCATCCTGTTTAATTCAGTCAACCAGCTTTGCCTATTTGACACTGAGATTTGGATGCAGTGGCCCAAAGACTTCACAACATAGGCAATTAGTCAAAGGTCAGAAAAGAACTTCACTATTGTTTTGTGGAGAACTCAAGGGGACTCCGTTCCTTCTGAAATCTTGCTTGTCATGGCCTAGAGCAGTGGTTCTCAACATATTACACACTGTGGGTCGCATATGCTGCAGTGGCAGCCTGGACCCCGGACCCCACGGGGCTGGATGGCTGGACTGGACCCCTGCCCACCCTGGTCCCCCTCTGTGTAGCACCCTGAACATCGGGGCCTGCAGGGCCAGGCAGCTACCCTGGACCCTAACCCCTGGCCCGCCCCAGGCCCTGCTGCACAGCTGCCACGGAAGCTCACATGGCCAGGCGGCTGCCCCGGACCCCAAAGCTCATGGGGCCCCAGAGGTGGCAGGGAGCCCTGGATTCCCGAACACCCAACTCCGCAGGGCCGGCCAGGAGCCCGACCCCCAAGCAGCTGGGAACCTGGGACCCCAGGTACACCCACAACCTTTAGCACACAGCTGAATTGGGCCACAGCTGTGCGCTAATTGGGCTGCCAGTTGAGAACCACTGGCCTAGAGATTAGATACAGACATTCCCCAACAGACAGCACAGAGAACACTGATCCAATGTCAGTCTCACCAACTTTTTGACAAAATAATTACACATGAATCACTGTAGCATAGAGGACAGCCCACCTCTAACATGGGGCCTGGAAGAATTCCCTTCAGGTGAGACAACCAGACCTGCTGGAAAATTGGTATTTACAGCTGTTGCAAAGTAACACGTCCTAGCAAACTGTCCCGTGACAACTGTTGACCAACTGGATTCAGCCAGTATTGAAAAAACTAATAGAGGAGCTGAAATTTAGTCAGATTACTTGCCCTCTCCAGAGATCCTCAGCCAACTACCATACAGTTAGAAAAGTGACAAACTCTTTCTGTGCTGTATCAGAGGGGTAGCCGTGTTAGTCTGGTTCTGTAAAAGCAGCAAAGAATCCTGTGGCACCTTATAGACTAACAGACGTTTTACAGCATGAGCTTTCGTGGGTGAATGCTGCAAAACGTCTGTTAGTCTATAAGGTGCCACAGGATTCTTTGCTGCTTTATTTTAAAAGTTAAACATTGTTGAACTGCTGGTCCAAATATATTTATTATTCTTACTTTAACATAGAATGAAGCCTGCAGCCCCAGAGTTCTCTGTCCCCGGCAGGTGCCGGGCCACGGCTTCTCTCCGGCTTCGACGCCGGAGAGAAGCCGCAGCCCGGCACCTGCCGGAGACAGAGAACACCAGCGCCCGCAGCCTGCAGCTCCAGAGAAGCCGGAGAGAAGCTGCAGCCCTGTGTCTGCCAGGGACAGAGAATACCAGCGCCCGCAGCCTGCAGCCCTGGAGTTCTCTGACCCCGGCAGGCGCGGGGCCGCAGCTTCTCTTCCCTGCTGGGCACTAGGCGAGCGCACATAAATGCCCCAGCGGGCGCCAGGGTGCCCGCAGGCACCATGCTGGGGACCACTGGACTAGGTGATACATGCAGCAAGTTAACATCCCAATGCAGTCGGGGGGCCCAGCACCAGAACAGCATGTGTTGAGGTAGCTTGGCAGAAAGTTTGCCAAGAGCATCCCTCAGATGTCAGTTCCTCATTCAATTCATTAGTCTAAACTAGGGGTAGGCAACCTATGGCATGCGTGCCAAAGGTGACACACAAGCAGATTTTCAGTGGCACTCACACTGCCCAGATCCTGGCCACCCGTCCAGGGGGCTCTGCATTTTAAGTTTAAATTTTAAATGAAGCTTCTTAAACATTTTTAAAACCTTATTTACTTTACATACAATAATAGTTTAGTTATATATTATAGACTTATAGAAAGAGACCTTCTAAAAACATCAAATTTTATTAGTGGCACATGAAACCTTAAATTAGAGTGAATAAATGAAGACTTGGCACACCACTTCTTAAAGGTTGCCGACCCCTGGTCTAAACATACTAGCGTGGAAGACCAGGCTGATAACGGCAGAGAATGGAAACTAAGGTCAATGCTCTTCATGTTAGTATCTATATTTTCTATTTCCAGAGCAACATGGTTTAGTATCTTTAAACAATGTATTCTACAGTCTATTTTTACTTTTCACTAGCTCACAGAGCTCCCTCAGTCGCGGTAGGGCAGACATACCCACACCCTCTGCCCATAGGACAGAGCACCCTTTTTAAAGGGAGATTCTTGAAAGCCAGGAATACGAGTTATGAAGGAGTTATTTATACTGAGTTTCAGAGAAGCTGGGAGACAAAGAACTGCAGCCTTGTATTTAAAAACAGTTCAAATTATGCTTTATCTTATACCGTAGCTTAGCACAAGAATCGTTTAACAAATCAGCTCCTTTCCTGGAAAACTTTCAGAACACAAAGAGAGCAAGGAACAGGCTTTCCTGCAAATGCAGAAATCAGCTGGACCAGAGAGTGGCACAAAGGGCAATCCTCATCTGCTTCACAAAGCCATAGGTTGTGGTGAGTCCAAGAACAACCTGATGCATTCAGTGGAGACACATACAAACTGCCCCATCTTCACAAAGCCCATCACAACCTTCTCCATCCACTAGGTTATTTGTATTACAGAAGCACTCGGTGGCCCCAATCAGAATGGCGGTCCATTACACTAAGCTCTATATAAACATCAGACAATCCCTACCCCAAAAGGTTTACAATCTAAATACTGACATGTAGCAACAGGTTGGTCTAAAACAAAGAGGAGGATGACAAGGCTGATGGTAAAAGGAACACAAGGAGACACAGCTAGGTGCCTGATTTGCAGACTTATAATAAATAATAAGAATTATACTAAGCTCTTATATAGCACTTCTTGTCTGCAGAGCAAGACACTTAACAAAAGTTAGTATCCCTATTCCAATTTTACAGATGGGGAAACTGAGACATGGGGAGGTAAGTGACTTATCCAAGGTCACCCAGCAGTCTAGTAAAGCCTTGCGCGGATACCAAATTTATATCCGAGGATATAAAATGGATATCCAAGGAACTGCAGAGCTCTACCAAGAGCAGCAGCAGCAAAAACAGCTGCATGTCCGACCACTGCTCACAGAAGCCAGCACCCTGCCTGAGCAGCTCCGCATGGCTGTACTGCCCCTAGTTTCCCTGACTGGGGTGGGCACCAGGCTCAGTGGCAGCTGTCCCTGGTCGCACTAGTCCAGGAGCATGCAAAGCCACTGAGCCTGGTGCCTGCCTCAGTGGAGGAGACTGGGGGCAGTACAGCCACGCCGGAGGAGCTGCCCACACAGCGCACTGGCTTCTGTGAGTGGCGGCCAGACATGCGGCTGCTTTCACTGCTGTTATTCCCGGTAGAGCCCTGCAACTCCTTGGATATCCACTGATATCACATCCACAGATACAAATTTGGTATCCACTTAGGGCTCTACAGAGTAGTGGCTAAGTGAGGAAAAGAATCTAGGTCTCCTGAGTTCCAGTCCAGTGCTCTAGCCAGTAGGTTTACTACCTCAAGCTTGGGGGATTTTTTTAATATAGGTGAACTGAAAGAATGTAATAGATATTCCATTTTATAGAGGCTCTCCTCATAGTATCCAAGTATTTTCCAGCAGTTCAGTAAGCAACTAAATCTGCAACGTTTGCTCTCTCATCCTCTCTGCAGAGGGAGAAGTGCATGTCCTATTTTGGATTTTTTTCCCCAGTGTTTGTGTGTATATATACACATACACTGAGCTACATGTTTATGACAGAAAACGCAACTGCAAAGTGGAAGGTGGGGGGGTTGTGAGGATCCTTAACTCTCCTGGGGGAGTTCATTGCACATGCTGGGACGCACTGCTTAAGAGACGAGCTTTATGCCCTTACGGCAGAAAATGCCATTGGGCAAGAAAAACAAAGCTGTCAACCACACTCTCGCTTTACCTTGCCTCTCAAGTGGACACGTCGGCATTGGTTCGGCAGAAAGCAGAGACTGGGCAGCAAGGGGAGACGGGCTGCTCCGGTAGCGAGTGACAGGAGCGCACATCGCCCACCAGCCATTCGCTGGGTCAGGGGGATCCGCTGGGTTCCCCCTTTCAGCCACTGCCCAGCTGCTGCTACCAACCCAGGCGCCCGCCCTGCTGACTGAGGCGTTCCCCAGCACCGCCCGCAGAGCCCGGGCAGGGGCTGCGTTCCCGGTGCGCCAGCTGCGCTGCGCCCAGGGGCCGAGCCGGCGCTGCCTTGCGCGGCCGCGGCACCGACACTCGGCCGGGGCTGCGCCGCCCAGCGCGCAGGGAGGCCCCGGATGCCCCCGTCGCGCCCGCGGCCCGGGCTGCCCCGCACCTTCCAGCCGGCCGAGCTGTTGCTGTCGCCCTTGTCCTTGAAGTAGGGCACGAAGCGAACCATCCACTCGTAGATCTGCGCCAGCGTCAGCCGCTTCTCCGGGGCGCTCTCGATGGCCTGGCTGATCAGCTCCGCGTAGGACTGGTTCCCCCAGGCGTTGCGCCGGGAGCCGCCCTTCCGCGCCGCCGCCGCGCCGGGCCCCCGCGCCCCCTCGGCCCGCCCGGGCCCCGCCGCCGCCGCGGCCCCACCGGCCCCCTCCTCCTCCGCCGCCGCCGGGCCCCCCGCCTCCTGCTGCGCCGCCGAGAGCTCGGGCCTGGGCAGGGGCCAGGTACAGGAGCGGGGCCGGCTCTGCGGCTCGAAGTCCGGGTCGATCTCCACGCTGCCCCCGGGGCCGCCGCCCGCCTCGGGGCCCGGCTCGGGAGCCTCCATGGGCCCGCTGGCTCAGCGCCGCGCCGGGGCCCGCATGCCCGGCCGCTCGCCCGCGCCTCAGCGGCAGCCGCCGCGCGCCCCGCGAAGGCCGCCGGCCTCCGCCATTCCCCGGCCGCGCCTCTCCCCGCGCGCTGCTGGCGCCCGGGCTCCCCCGCGTCGCCCCTTTGTCGCGGCCCGGAGCCGCAGCAGCCTCACGGCTCTGTTTACCACAGCCTGTGGCGGGAGCTGCGCCTGCGCGCGCGAGGCATGCTGGACGGTGTAGTCCTGCAGCCTTCCAGGAACGGAGCGCCCGCCGGGCGAGTCCGGCCCAAGGACTCCGTTTCCCGGCACCCCGCGCATGCGCTGAGGCGAGGCCGGGACCAGAACGGCAGCGTGGCAGACAGGACGCCTAGGGAACTACAACTCCCGAAATGCCCCGCGACAGCCTCCTTATGGGCTCCCCTTACATAACAAACCGAGCTTTCCCACACGCGAGCGCACTCCTCGCTCCATCCCCAGCCGCCATACTAGTGAACCCCCCCCCCCCGCTGTGCCAGCGGACTCCTGCTGTCCCCCCCGCTGTTCCCCTGCCCGCTTCCCCCCCAACCCCCTCACCAGCCAGCAGCCCCCAGCTGTACCCCTGCTTGCTGTGCCAGCCAGCGACCCCTCTGCTATTCCCCCATCTGCCAGGCCCATGTGCCCCCCCCTCCACTGTGCCAGCCAGCGGACTCCTGCTGTCCCCCCTCCAACCCTCTCACCAGCCAGCCATCAGCCCCCAGCTGTACCCCTGCTTGCTGTGCCAGCCAGCGACCCCTCTGCTATTCCCCCATCTGCCAGGCCCATGTGCCCCCCCCCCTCCACTGTGCCAGCCAGCGGACTCCTGCTGTCCCCACTCCAACCCTCTCACCAGCCATCCAGCCAGCAGCCCTCAGCTGTACCCCTGCCTGCTGTGCCAGCCAGCGACCCCTCTGCTATTCCCCCATCTGCCAGGCCCATGTGCCCCCCCCCTCCACTGTGCCAGCCAGCGGACTCCTGCTCTCCCCCCCTCACCAGCCAGCAGCCCTCAGCTGTACCCCTGCCTGCTGTGCCAGCCAGTGACCCCCTGATGTTCCCCCATTTGCCCCCTCCCCACCAGCTGTGCTAGCTAGCAACCCACCACTGTGCCAGGCCCTCATGTTCCCTCCTCTGCCTGCTATGCCAGCCAGCAACCCCTCCCCCCACCCGCCATGTCAGGCCTATATGCCCCCACCCCACTGCTCCCCCCACACCGCCACCTTGGCTGTCCCCCACCTGACTGTGCCAAACAATCTTAGCAGCATCCCCTTGGCCCAGCTCTGCCAGCCAATGTGCAGGGGTCAGCCCAAGTCTCCTTTGGGTCTGGAGTGCTCCAACCTCCCCTGGTTGTCTTTCCCACCTGGGTCTTGGCTTGTTTCACCCCCCTGATTCTGCCAATGCTGCCTTACGAGGCCGGGCTTCTGCAAACTTTGCTTTCCACCGTCTCTTCACTCTGGTGCAGGGCCCAGGCTGCTCCCATCCTCCAGCCCACCATCTCCCTGCCCCTTCTATAATAATAATAATTGGAGATATACCTATCTCCTAGAACTGGAAGGGACCTCAAAAGGTCATCGAGTCCAGCCCTCTGTCTTCACTAGCAGGACCAAGTACTGATTTTTACCCCAGATCCTTAAGTTCTCTGCAAACATCACTAATGCTGTACTCTTGGGGGTGTATGGTAACATCTGTCACTGGCATCCGGAGGCTTGGGCAGTGAGCACATACATGCTATGGTTATGCTGAGAAGTACTAATGATGGCATGGGTCACAAACCTTTCTGATATTGGGTGTAAATGCAACCTTCAAGTAACATAATGATCAGGATGAGTTAATCAGAAGCCCCTGCACTTAGGACAAAGGGGGCTGTGAACACACTCCAGAGTTTGAAGTGAGTGGACTCAAGGGTTTTGCTGATTTGCGTGGGGAGTGGGGGAGAGACAAAGCACACAAAGTGAGAACACACAGAACAGAAGGAGAGACAGAGGCAAAAAACAAGAAAGCCAAGCAGTAGCTTGTGAGCCTAGCGTGACCCTGGGAGAAGCTAGAGAGCTTTTGGAACTACTGGCAAAAAGGCTTGGGGCTGTAAGCTAAGAAACTGTTCCTTTTGTTCTTGGTTCCTTCTGCATTTGGAGAAGCAGGACTCTACATTTCTTGTAAGTAAACAAGATTGCATCAAGGAAAATATCAAATTCCTTCAATTTCTGCTTCCAACTGGAACATTTCCAAGGCCCAGACATTTGAGTAGTGGCTCAGGTCGAAAAGGAGCAAGATTTAGTATTTTCACATATGTTGCCCTCTGCTGCACAGCATCTAGTATTACAGTCCCTTGGCTATCATCTGAACTAGGTTTATAACTTCTATCTTGTCTTGGTCCATGAAAAGCGTGTGTGCAAGAAGCAGGGCCATTCATGACAGAAAGGTGCAAGAAGAGCTATAAACCTAAGACTGGCATGGGAAAGAACATCCAGAGGAGACCATCCAATATACTGTCCCAAAAAATCAATGATCCAATGCTTCATCCTGGACAACTTCTAACCCACAAAATAATATTGCTGGGAGCAGATGGGTTACCTCCATGTGCCAATAGCACTCTCTACCCCACCCTGACTACATACCTTGTGATTCAATCACCAGGACCTTGACATGGGCTAATATCTCTACTAATTGTCTCAACTTTTCAAAACTGTCGCACAGATTATTCCATGTTGTTCCAATATATACACACAGTTGTTCCATTCTACACGCACACGTTTATGCAAGTGAGCACATACAAACACACATGCCTCTCTTTCCCTGTACCATTTCATTCCAAATCAGGTCTAATACTATTCATCTTAATGTCTTACATCATTCTCTACGAGAGCTTTGCCACTTAGCTCTCACTGGGACCTAAGAAGCTGCCAACATTTCACTGGTTCTAGTTTTCCTTTTTAAGTTGTGCCAAGGATAGCTGTAGGTCTCCTGCACTTCCTAAATTCCCCTACATCTCGCTTCTGGGTGACATGTCCCAGTTAGGTGAACCCAGGATCACTATTACGCATGGGACACCAAATTGAAGGGATGCAGGACTGAAGGGACAGGTGAAGTGGATAGCTGTTGAAACACCCATCAGGTGGCAATTAGCAAGCTGGCCAGATCTGAACCAATGACAAGAGTTCTTGCATTGGTGAAAGATTTTGAATACCATCATTAGCAATAACCACAAGCTCTCGGTCTCATTCCTATGGCACACTGACACGTGCTGTTGTATTAATTGAGTTGGAATAAAGGGGACGAAGTGTTAACATAACCCAGTCACTGCCCAACTTTAAATGGTGTTAAACAAGAGCCAGAGTGTGGTAAACAGAGACCTCAGCCTGCTTAGTACCATGGCAAACACATCATTACAAATCTTTTTAACATATTAAAGATACAGATAAGGAAAAACAATAAAAAGTTTGAATGTAAAGTATTAAATAAGGCTTTAATTTTAACATCTCTTCATAGGTGCTGGAACTGGGGGTGCTGCTGTGCCCCCTGGCTTGCCGTGGATTCCTTGGCACCTTGGCACCATGTTACTACACTTACCCAGACTGTCCAACTGGGTTTGGTACCCGCAGTTCCCCCTGCCCCTCAGGAGTCTGTGACCAGTGGCATAGGGTGACCAGACGGGTCTTCATGTAGAATATTACTTATCCTAACAGAAGGAACAAAGCAATTAAGGAAAGGAATTTATAACAACATGGTCCACACATGTCTATCTTACCTAAAGTCTTGCCATCCCCTGATGATAGCCTGGGTAGCCCCAGCTTCTTCAGCCAGTGTTTGTGTCAGTCTGGTTTCCCTAATCAGATCCCCAATGTCTAGAAAGAGCAGCATCTTCTTATCCAGACAGAGTCCCTTTGTTCTTGTCAATTCTGGGCTTTGGTGATGCTTGTCCAAACCAGTTTGGTAACCTCTGCCTGAGGTTGAGCCAGATTCCTAGAGCCAATGGTTCTGCCATTGTTCCATAACAACCCTCAAGTGTTTGCTGAGTGTATCTTGAGCTATTCTTCCTTCCTGCTTGTTTTCCTTGGAGACCACTGTTAAACTAGCCCAGTATAGTCATACAAAAACATCCCAGTACCCAGGTCACATATGATATTCATCAGGTATTACACAGCAGCTCCACATCCATCACAATTGCAATAAGTCATTACAATCACTAAACTAATACATATTGTTTTGTGTTCTCTGCTTGTCTGATGTGAACTGCTGGTTGTTTGGGGCAAGGTCTGGGTATTTTAATATTTGTAAAATGCCATGTATAGCTCCAGAGCTGTCTAAATAAATAAAACAAGATAAAGCAATAATAATAATAATAATGGTGGGTTTCCTTTGGCCTTATCATTTCCATATGTAACAAATGTGGAAGTCTCTATGGGGTGTCTCAGTCCAATATAGGCCATAGTAGGTGGGGATCTTGGTCCCATTGGGGTCTATGCATCACTGCTGGAATTAGGGGTGTGGGGGTATCAGGCCAGCACAGGTGTTTGGGGGGCTCAGGCCCAGGCAGGCTCGGGGGGGGGTGCGGCTCGGGCCCAGGCGGGCTTGAGGGGGGGTTCGGGCCCAGGCGGGGTGTGGGGGCGGGGGGGGACTCGGGCCCAGGCGAGGTGTGGGGGGGGCTCAGGCCCAGGCGGGCTCGGGGGGGGGCGGCTCGGACCCAGGCGAAGTGTGTGAGGGGCTCGGGCCCAGGCGAGGTATGGGGGCGGGGGGGACGGGACTCGGGCACAAGCGGGCTCGGGGGGTGGGGACTGGACTCGGGCCCAGGCGGGGTGTGGGGGGGGGGGCTCGGGCCCAGGCGAGCTCGGGGGGAGGGACGGGACTCGGGCCCAGGCGGGGTGTGGGGGAGCTCGGGGGGGGGGGGGCGGGACTCGGGCCCAGGCGGGTCACGCGGGAGGAGGTTCCCCCCCCCCGGGCACTTCGCCACTCAGGTTCCGGGGTTGGCGCGGCGCGTGAGCGCTGCCGCCGCGCGAGGCCGGGGTTGGGCGCCCCGCGTTCGGGGGAGGGGCCCGGCCGGCTCGCGGGGCCGCGCGGCGCTGGGACTTGCCCGTGCGGGTTCCGGGGCTGGACGCGGCGCCCCGGACCCTGGATAGGCCCCGGCTTATGCCGGCGGCGGGCGGGGCGGGGCGGGGCGGGGCGTGCGCGTTCGGGGCCCCGCTACGTATCGCGGCGCGGCGCGGCGCGGCGCGGCAGGCCGGGGCTGGGCTCGCTGCTCCATCATGGCGGACGCGGCGGTGGCCGATACCCGGCGCCTCAACTCCAAGCCGCAGGACCTGACGGACGCGTACGGGCCGCCCAGCAACTTCCTGGAGATCGACATCTTCAACCCGCAGACCGTGGGCGTGGGCCGGGCGCGCTACACCAGCTACGAGCTCCGCATGCGGGTGAGGGGCCGGGCCGGGCGTTACACCAGCTACGAGCTCCGCATGCGGGTGAGGGGCCGGGCCGGGCGTTACACCAGCTACGAGCTCCGCATGCGGGTGAGGGGCCGGGCCGGGCGTTACACCAGCTGCGAGCTCCGCGTGCGGGTGAGGGGCCGGGCCGGGCGTTACACCAGCTACGAGCTCCGCATGCGGGTGAGGGGCCGGGCCGGGCGTTACAGCAGCTGCGAGCTCCGCGTGCGGGTGAGGGGCCGGGCCGGGCGTTACAGCAGCGGCGAGCTCCGCATGCGGGTGAGGGGCCGGGCCGGGCGTTACAGCAGCTGCGAGCTCCGCGTGCGGGTGAGGGGCCGGGCCGGGCGTTACAGCAGCGGCGAGCTCCGCGTGCGGGTGAGGGGCCGGGCGTTACATCAGCTACGAGCTCCGCGTGCGGGTGAGGGGCCGGGCGTTACATCAGCTACGAGCTCCGCGTGCGGGTGAGGGGCCGGGCGTTACATCAGCTACGAGCTCCGCGTGCGGGTGAGGGGCCGGGCGTTACAGCAGCTACGAGCTCCGCATGCGGGTGAGGGGCCGGGCCGGGCCGGGCGTTACAGCAACTGCGAGCTCCGCATGCGGGTGAGGGGCCGGGCCGGGCGTTACATCAGCTACGAGCTCCGCGTGCGGGTGAGGGGCCGGGCCGGGCGTTACAGCAGCGGCGAGCTCTGCGTGCGGGTGAGGGGCCGGGCGTTACAACAGCTGCGAGCTCCGCATGTGGGTGAGGGCATGCGGGTGGGGGGCCGGGCCGGGCGTGCTACAGCAGCTGCGAGCTCCGCATTCGGGTGAGGGGCCGGGATGGGCGTTACAGCAGCGGCGAGCCCCGCGTGCGGGTGAGGGGCCGGGATGGGCGTTACAGCAGCGGCGAGCCCCATGTGCGGGTGAGGGGCCGGGATGGGCGTTACAGCAGCGGCGAGCCCGGCATGCGGGTGAGGGGCCGGGATGGGCGTTACAGCAGCGGCGAGCCCCGCGTGCGGGTGAGGGGCCGGGATGGGCGTTACAGCAGCGGCGAGCCCCGCGTGCGGGTGAGGGGCCGGGATGGGCGTTACAGCAGCGGCGAGCCCCATGTGCGGGTGAGGGGCCGGGATGGGCGTTACAGCAGCGGCGAGCCCGGCGTGCGGGTGAGGGGCCGGGATGGGCGTTACAGCAGCGGCGAGCCCGGCGTGCGGGTGAGGGGCCGGGATGGGCGTTACAGCAGCGGCGAGCCCCGCGTGCGGGTGAGGGGCCGAGCCGGGCGTTACAGCAGCGGCGAGCCCCGCGTGCGGGTGAGGGGCCGGGATGGGCGTTACAGCAGCGGCGAGCCCCGCGTGCGGGTGAGGGGCCGGGATGGGCGTTACAGCAGCGGCGAGCCCCGCGTGCGGGTGAGGGGCCGGGATGGGCGTTACAGCAGCGGCGAGCCCGGCGTGCGGGTGAGGGGCCGGGATGGGCGTTACAGCAGCGGCGAGCAGGTTTCAGGTGGCCCTTGAAGCAGGGCCAGCATTAGACTCACGGAGGCCCAGGGCAGAAAGCCAAAGCCCCAGGGCCCTGAGCTCCGCTACCTGGGGCTGAAGCCAAAGCCTGAGCAACTTAATTTTGTGGAGGGGCTGTGGCATGGGGCCCCGGGCAATTGCCCTGCTTGCTACCCCCTAATGCCGGCCCTGGCTTTTATATGCAGAAAACCAGTTGTTGTGGCACAGGTGGGCCATGGAGTTTTTATATCATGTTGGGGGCAGGGGGTTCATACCAGGATCCCCCAAAGGGTCCCTTGACCTCCTTTCATCCGCCTTTGGGATGACCAAGGTAGCCTCTCATTCTCCAGCTGCAGACTATAAAGGGAATGCTGTTTGGAGTTGGGACTACAAGGGTTTCTGCTTCCTTTCTAAAATAGTCCGCTGCAGAAGCTTCTAGTGAGTGAGGCCCTTGAATAACACTGGTCTGTGAATTCCCTGTACTTCACACAGAATCCACAGGGGGATGTCTGCACTGGGAGGCTGGCTTCCAGCTGCTGGCTGGGTAGACAGGCTCAGACCTGTCAGGCTTAAGCTGGCATGCTAAAAATAGCAGTGTGGACATTCCAGCTCAGGCAGCAACTCAGGCTCTCAAGCCCACCTGGCCCCCTGGCTCGGAGGGTGGTCGGTGCGGATTCGGAACCCCGCATTGTCCACACCCCTGTTCTTTACATGTTCACTCAAGCCCTGCTTGCCTGAGTCTGTCTACCTGGGCAGCATGCTTGCTCCCAGCAGCAGTGTAGACAGACCCACAGAGGCCTCAGCCATTTCACTCTGTTTTGTTGGGTCGCATGGACCTCTGTCTCTCAAGCACATCTGGCTGCATGTTGAACTATGGGAAAAGGACTCAAGGTCAGAGAACATCTACAGCCAAGTCCTGTCCAGGGAAACAGGCTTTATCATCTTGTTGGCATGGCTGTTTTCTGACTTGAGCGTAGTGATAGAGTATAGGATCTCACCGCATCCTTGCCTCAGAAGTCTGCAACCTTGTAGAAACCCCAGTCTGATCTCAGAAGGGTTGACCGAGGCCCCTGGAATTACCAAACTCTGAGAGGGATACACTTACCATATCTAACAGAGAATTCCTGTCCAGTGCTGCAGAGAAGATGGTAAATCCCAACATGTCCGCTGGGTCTCAAGAGGAAAACTTCTTGTCTCCTCACTACTGCACCCTACGAACCTGGTGCAGTCTCATTCTGTATATGTGAACAAGAAGGTGGTGGTCAAACATCAGGTCCTGCTTAGATCCAAAGTCAGTGGTTTTATGCACTTCTCAGTCCCTCTTAGGTGTATTCTGCTGGCACCAGTGAGTCCAAGTGCAGCCACTTTGTGCCCCTCCTTAGTGCTGGAATGCCTCTTTCTGTAAGTAGAGTTCCACTTGCCTCTTGTGCACTGCTCCGAAACCAAGACAGGTGCTTTGTTGTGTTTCCAGGGGCATTCGCTCCAACTGGGGCAGAGAGAAGAGAACTGTATTTAAGGGAGGGGGACTTTTGTTGAGTCTTGGCTAGCTGCTAGTTAACAGCCTTCCTAGGGAACTGGGTGCTGAATGGCTTTTGTGTTTTGGTTGCCAATCTAATTACCTACCAATTGTAGACAAACTCTAGTCCTAAACATGGATATGCTTATACAAACAAGTAGTGCAGCCATGGAGGTTGTGCAGTACAGCCCGCATAATCAGTATGGCTGAGCGCTCCTTGTAGACTCAACATCCCTTTGCACGGTCTTGCCTTAGGCCGTGAGCTCTTTGGGGCAGGGTGTCCTTGTAAGGTGCCATGCATCGCTGTGATGCCAGGAGTAATTAGACTGAGAAATTAGTCCTCTCTCCTGTGGGGTTATGTATGTTGTGCTTGCGCTCTGTGTGGTGGGTGCTTTCCAAACCATGGAAGATGCAGTCTCTGCCCCTTAGAGGATGCAGTTTGTCCTCATTAGCTAATTTTACTGTTCTCCTCACACCCCAGATTGATTTTTCCATCTGAGGATTGGATGTTGATACTCCCCACTCCCACAAAAACCTGTCATTGTTGGTTCTTCAGTCAGCCAGACGTGGCTGCTAGAGAACAGTAGGAAACTATCTGGAGTTTCTCTGCAGTTCTAGTCCCTGCTGGCACCATACAGATGTACTGCCTAAAAGCTGATCAGTGGCTTTAGTAAGAACTGTTTAAATGTAGCAGCAATAGGTTTAACATGAGGGTGTATCTGGTCACTAAAAAGCTCATCCAAGAGCTTTTGTTACCTCCCCTTCTCCCCCACCCTTCCCATAAAGTTCTGTAATTTCTTGGGGTCAGCATTGGGAAGGTGGAGTTAACATAATCACCAGGTGAGAGATCAGGCTTCAGAGTTAATGCAGTTTTGGGAAAATTCCTACAAGCTCCTGGCTAGATCCAAGCTACATAGCTAGACATGCAAAAGCCTTTCCTGGCAATGGGGAGGGTTGCTACTGTTGTTTGGAGATCTTAAAGCAGAGGGAGGGATAGCTCAGTGGTTTGAGCATTGGCCTGCTAAACCCAGGGTTGTGAGTTCAATCCTTGAGGGGGGCCACTTAGGGATCTGGGGCAAAAATCTGTTTGGGGATTGGTCCTGCTTTGAGCAGGGGGTTGGACTAGATGACCTCCTGAGGACCCTTCCAACCCTGACATTCTATGATTCCAGTCTCTTCAGCCTGTTGCTTGGATGTAGTCAGGGATTAACCTCCTTCCTCAACCTATCCAAAAAGGTTCTAAGGTCTGGGGTTGAGGTCTGTTGCAGTGCATCTCCCTCTGTAATGCTGTTTGGAATTCATAAGGGTGAACATCTGAAAGGGCTGAGGCCTAGATTCTTCTTGACGTTGCAAACAGCACATGTGAAATGGAAGCATACGCACTATCAGTGCCCCCAAAAGGGAGACCATGCATCTGAAAGCGTAGCTCATGGAGTGTGAAGGACACCTTGGTGAACAGTTCACGCTTCTCTGCCCAGAAGAGTCTGGAAAATGCCTGCTTCTTTCTGAAAAACCACAGGGAGGCTTGCAAATGCTTTCCTGTATTGCAGCATTATATGCACTCTTTACTGACCTCTAATGCCTATAGTGTCTGAGGTTTCAGGCCTCTGAATGCAGCTCTGCAGACTTCAGTAGGAAGCAGTAAAGTCAGCCTGGCTTCTACAGCAATCTGCAAATTAACAACCTCTCCTTCCTTGCAGACAAACCTCCCTATCTTCAAACTGAAAGAGTCTTGTGTGAGGAGGCGATACAGTGACTTTGAATGGCTGAAGAGTGAGCTGGAGCGAGACAGTAAGGTGAGGGCCTCTGCACACAGACCTGTTCCTGTTACTGTTACGCCAATCCTGCTCCTGTACAGCCCAGTTTTAACCAGCTTGGGCTGTGAGAAGAGTCTGTGCAGGTCTGCAGGAGAGGCTGCTGTGGGTGGCCATCCCAGGAAATGAGAGGAGCTTCCAGAATTGATAGACTTACTCTCCCAGCAAGCTAGTGAACGGTGTAGGGGCACAGCCTGTGGGCCGGAGGGGATCACTGTGAAAGAGTGACCACATGAGGGGCCTGTCCATTCCTCCTACTCTGCCAGCTCATACTGGTGTGTTTTTAGATTGTAGTGCCACCACTGCCTGGAAAAGCCTTGAAACGACAGCTTCCATTTCGAGGAGATGAGGGGATCTTCGAGGAGTCTTTCATTGAGGAGAGGAGGCAGGGACTAGAACAATTTATTAACAAGTAAGCTTCATGTCCTGGGCTTGCCCTGTACTTCATATGCTGGTTAATGGCCCTAGGAACAGGGATGGGGATGAGGGCAGTCGCAATGTCAGTTCTGGAGTCTTGTTCCATTGCCGCCACCCACCCACCTAGAGTCTCACACTTCAGCCACCATCATTGTGACTGGACAGTCAAGCTCTGAAGGAAGCCCTTTGTAAAGGGAGCACTGATGTGCAACACAACGTTCCCTTCTCCTCTCGGGGCTCAGTGCAGTGCCTCTGCAGCACTGTTGTCCCGAGGGAGCGATTGTTTAGAGACTTTTCCGCACGTCAGTGTGGCACTGAAGCATGTAAAATCCTGGGCCTGTCGTCTTCCTCTTGTGCCAGTCTGGTATCCTGAGGCTGCAGAGCTGAGCATCGCTGCTGTTATCACGAGCAAGTCTGTCCTCCTAGAGCTGATTGTCTGGGAGGGGGAGATGAGTTATGCACCTGCCCCTCTGTCCTTAGCAGAGCTGATCAGGTGCATTGTCCACGTGTATAGAATCCGTGTACGTGCTGCAGCTTCTCTCTTCCTCCGCCCCTAATGAGAGCGCAATTGACCCATCACTCTACATGGCTCTGAGGCCCAGATGTTTGCCTTTGGGGCTCCAGCTGGTGCGTATGTGCTAACCTCTGCTCCTCCCTGTTCCCTTGCAGAATCGCTGGGCACCCGCTGGCACAGAACGAGCGCTGCTTACACATGTTCCTGCAAGAGGAAACTATAGATAGGAATTACGTCCCGGGGAAAGTCCGCCAGTAGGAGATCCTGATGCTCTGTCTTCCTCCATTCCACCCACCCTCCTGCAGAAATGACATTTATTTTTACACTAAATCTGTCTTTCCCGAACCAGCTTTTCCTCTCTGAACCTTCCCGTTTGTCCAGTATTTTTCTTTTTTGTATCTGGCAGCAGTGTTGTGTTCAGATGAGCTTTGATATCTGCCAAAGGGTGTGAAGATTTAAGCCATGAATCTGCTGTTGTGCACCCGGTGGCAGGAGTAAGTGTGAGGGTGGGGCACGAACTGTTTTAGGGCATTATTACAATGTGACTGGGCTGCCCCTTCCCTGTGAAAAGGAGTATAAGATGTCCTTCCAGCCTCGTCCTTCACCCCCCTGTCCATGCGGCCTCAAGCATTGTAAAGAACACCAGAGCAGAACAGTGATTGTCACATAGGTCAGTGACTGCAGCAAGTTTTAGGATTTTAGTAGGGTGTAACCAAAAACTGAGCAAGCAGGTGCCAGGTAGGATGTCCAGTCCCTTCCTTATCCCCACAATCAATCTCCTTCCACCCTGCATGAAACCTTCATCCTGTGCTGTCTGCAAGTGCTGAGACCAAGATTCCACTCTGACCCTGCTCCAGATCTCCTGCATTACAGGCCTGCTCAGCATAGCAGTGTTTATCCCTCTCCTCTCTAACATGCTGCTGGCAGCTTTGGGGATGTTTGTGCTGTCGGTGAGTTCTCTAGGTGCTCTGAGAGTGCAGCCTGATGGTGGTGTGAAGGTGGGTGGAGTTGGGCCTGGGCTGGCCAGGCAGCAGAGCAGGGACAGCTGATGAGTTCAGAAAATACCACAGCTTGCTCTTAACTGGCATGCTGCAGAGGATGTCAATAGAGTTGCACTGGCCTTGTCTCTCCAAAGACTTGGCTCCCATCCCTGTACCTGGAGGGAAAGGTCCTGCCCATCACTGAGAAGAGAGAATGGGAGCGGGGAATAGGGCATGGTCACTCCCAGACTGCATAGTGCTGAGTGGCTGCTATTTAGTTCCCATGCAGAAGCGTTCCAGTCACCTATGTCTGGAGGCAGGAGATTTGTGATCCGGAATCTGCACTGGAAGTGTGCCTTTAGAATGGCAGCACAAGTATGCGCCATCCTCAGCCCTTCCTTTCCACTCGTCCCTTGTCCCCCATGGTGGCTTTGCAGGCCAGGCATGCTTTTGTATAGGGGAGAAAAGACATGGGAACTAGTCAAGTAGCTACTCTTTAAAAGCACTTTCCTTTGGTGAGAGGGTGCAATGGGCTGTGAACTGCTGATGCACCACAAATACACCTTCCCTTGGAGTAACTGTAAAAGATGAAGTTGAGCGTTTTGCTCAGGGGTTCCCCATAAGTCAGACCCAGGATCACCATTTGCTTTGTAGTGTCACTAAGAACTTAGCACACTCTCCCCAGAGTTTACCTCTTCTGCTATGTCAAGAAGCAGTGAGTGTCTTGGCTCTAGAGGGAGGCAGCTCCTAACTTCTGAGTTGTTTCTGTGCAGTGACCTGACCTCTTTCTGTCTTCACAAAGACACGGGATGACTAGGCCCCCCACTGTATCCACAAAGATTCCTGCCAAACTTATCCACCAGGGCATCCACTATTCTTCCTGTTTGTAGATTTTTCCAGTGAGGAACTTCAGTGTCTCGGGGTGGAATGGGTAAAGCTGGAAAAACCCAAATGAACAGTAAGTCACTGAAGCAGCCCCGAGAGAGCTGCTCCTGGGAGTAACACGAGGAGTGGCTGATGTAAAATGTGCATGAAATATAATCCTGGCACTGGATTCAGAGCCAGCTTGAGAGGTGGATCTTTGACTTGTAATGCAAACAAGGCGAGGGTTCCAGAAGGTGATTGTGGCGTCTCTAGGTCTGCTCCTTTCCTTTCCGAACTCTGCAAAGAAGCACTCTGCACTGGCCAATTACTCTGCTTTTTGGATTGAAGTGGCGTATATGGTCCTGCCTTGCTAACTTTTTGTTGTTTGAAGCAGTCTGCTGCCTTTTTGATCTATATTAGTCACTTTTTAAAAACTCCCTTCATGCAGAAGTGCTGAGCGATTGAAGGTTGTTTCTGCTGTGTATATATCTTGATGTGGGGCTTTAATTCACAAACTGTCTTCATTCTGCTGTCTGATAATGTAATGTCCAAGTTCTGTTCATATTAAACCACTGTGAAGCCAATATGTCTGCATGTTGTGACCGTTGAAAAAATGAGGCTTCTTCTAAATCTGTTACGTGATACTTGTGAAAATGGAAACTCATAGCAGTAGTTGGAGCTGCAGTCGTAGTCCTGGCAGGCTGGGTGGGCTGTAGGTCCCCCAGTGGTCTAGCCAGTGCACCGTAGTCACAAGCTCCAGCAGCACCACTGTACTCCAGCTGGGTGAAGATCAGCTGTTATGCTGAACTGGACAGTACATTTTGCAGTTGCTGCTAAGGAATTGGTTGGAAACTAGAAGTCATCACATGACTCTTTTGTCCATAACAATGAATTGAGCACAAGTCTTCCGAGGTGAAAAGCTCTTGTATTAACCTGAGTCATCCTATTTACTAATCAGTTTGATACTGATGGTGTTGATTGTGCTTGTGTTGGTCAATGGCTTGTCTAGGTTGCATGCAGGCTGAGGTAGACGTAGCTGTACTTACCAGATCACAAAGAAGGAACCTAGGTTCCTATAGTTCTGCCTCAGCCTTCTGGCAGGATGACCATTTCTCCATAAGCATATGCAGAAATGTGGTGCTTCTGCGAATTGGATATATTCTGGCCTTTGCAGGCAGACAAGTGACTGGTTTTTCCTAGTGCTAGACCCAAATGTTTAAAAATCATGGTTGTTTTTTTTTAGGCTTGACTCATAAGGTTCTTTCCTTTTTGATTTTAGGGTGCCGTTGGCTCATATATTCAAGGTTTCCTCTGCAATCGTGAGGACTAGAACCCTCAATTTTTCTTTACATGAAAGCTGAGTTGGCACATTGTGCCTTGTTCCAACTGTAAGTTTGTAGGGCTATGATCAATTCAGACATGTCCTATTTTGTGTAGGAACCAGACATAAAAATGCTTCCATAACTGAACAATGAAACAGCAGTTTAGAAATCCCTGTGTCATCACTGCAACTGAAGGTGGATCTACTTGCAAGGATTTTAATTTTCAAAGATGAGAAGAAAAGCAAAAAGTAAAGCATAAATGGGGATAAACCAGTTGCATTTTGAAATTTTCTCTTCTAATCTAACCTTACACTTGAGAGGGTACATTTGATTACCCCATGAGTAAGAGTAGACCTCTGAGGACTTATCAATGTTGGAAACATGAGTGGGAGTTTAGAAAAGGGTGTATGTACTAGCTTTGACCCAGCTAGGACCTTTTCCCTAGCAGGGTGGCATTGTGATTCCCCTTGCTGTAATGGAGCAGGTGGAAGTACACACTGGGGAAGCCTAGCAAACATGTTGTCCTGTCTGAGGGAAGGGAAGGACACACAATGCACTTGCAGGGGAAAGGTGGAGGATAGGTGGGGAGGAATTGCTAGTTTTCTAGCACAGGTGAGCATAAATGGTGAAACTCTAATCTCTTAATAAACTAAATTACAACAGCTTTAAAAGTCAGCTCCCTTGGTCGCCTTTTCATCTAGAAGCACCTGTCAATAGCCTCAGACAAACAAAAGGACAGTGATTGAACTGGTAGTTAAGATTGCCCAACACTGAAGACCATTTTCAGTTACAGCTTCGCCCAACTTTTCCATTCAACCTGGAATTTTCTATGCTAGGTGTCTGCCTCAGGGCAAATTTATTTGGAAAGCTTCAGCAAAATGATTCAGTTCTGAGAATGAGATGGGGGAAATACGTTGTTTTGCCCACTTTTTTTTTAATCTAACCATTTATCTATGAAGTGCTAGTGCCTCTACGTTTTGTAGGATAGTCTTGAAATTTGGCAGAAGGGGTGCCATGGTGTGAGGGGTGTGCCTTGTGCTGTTCCTGTGGAAAAACTACCCAAATTTGACCAAGTTATCAGCGTTTGGGGGGGGAGGGGAATCTGTTTTGTGCACACAGACTTGTTATGACAACAAGGAGTCTGGTAGCACCTTAAAGACTAACAGATTTATTTGGGCATAAGCTTTTGTGGGTAAAAAACCCACTTCTTCAGAGGCATGGAGTGAAAGTTACAGATGCTGGCATTCTATAATGACACATGAAGCGAAGGGAGTAACTCACAAGTGGAGAACCAATTCGATCAGGGTGGATGTAGTCCACTCCCAATAATAGATGAGGTGTCAATTCCAGGGAGGCAAAGCTGGCTCATTACAGAAGCAGCTTTGCCTCTCCTGGAATTGACACTTCCTCATCTATTATTGGGAGTGGACTACATCCGCCCTGATTGAATTGGCCCTGACAACACTGGTTCTTCACTTGTGAGTTACTCCCTTCGCTTCATGTGTCATTATATAATGCCTGCATCTGTAACTTTCACTCCATGCCTCTGAAGAAGTGGGTTTTTACCCACGAAAGCTTATGCCCAAATAAATCTGTTAGTCTGTATCCGCAAAAACAACAAGGAGTCCGGTGGCACCTTAAAGACTAACACGGCTACCCTGAGACTTGTTATGAGTGTGTAAAGCCCTTTGTTTTTACCAAAATATTCCTGGATTTTACAAAAGCTACTCTGGTCTGTTGTTCACCCTCCTGTCCCTGGACCAGAAGGCATTCGACAGGATGGACCACAAGTAACTCCTGGGCATTCTGCAGGAGTTCAGCTTCAGACCCCAGTTTGTGGGTTCTCTCCAGGTGCTCTACGCTTCTGCAGAGTGGACAAGTTCAACTGGACCCTGACCGAGCCAGTCAGCTTTGGGTGCGGGGTGAGTCAGGGGTGTCCGCTGTTGGGCCAGCTGTATATTCTGGTGATCAAGCCCTTCCTCTGTCTCCTCTGCCGGAGGCTGATGGGGTTGGGGCTCCCTGAGCCGGAGTTGCAGCTGGTCCTGTCTGCATATGCCAACGACGTGCTCCTCGTGGTCCAGGACCCAGGCGCCGTGGTGCGGGTGGAGGCCTGCCAGGCCCTCTATTCGGCGGCCTCCTCCGCCTGGGTCATCTGGGTCAAGAGCTCTGGCCTGGTGGTCAGGGACGGGTGGAAGGTGAGCTCCCTCCCACCCGCGCTTCAAGCCATTCAGTGGAGTGTGTGTCCACTGCTCTATCTCGACGTCTACCTTTCTGCCACGCATCCTTCTCTGCCGGAGAACTGGCAGCATTTGGAGGCCAGGGTGGGTGAGCGGCTGCGGAGATGGACAGGACTCCTCCAGTGCCTCTCCCTGTGAGGGAGGGCGCTGGTGCTGAACCAACTAGTCCTGTCCATGCTCTAGCACAAGCTCAACACCCTGAGCCCGGACCCAGGGATCCTGGCCCAGCTCCGGAGGTTAGTTCTGGAGTTTTTCTGGTCATGACTGCGCTGGGTCTCTGTAGGGGTTCCGAGTCTTCCCCTAGAGGAGGTAGGGCAGGGCTTGGTTTGCAGGGCCTGGTAGCGAAAGACATGGTAGAGACTTTTGTGGTGCAGGCAGTTTGGTATGGAGCACATTGGCAGACGCCTTCCTCCACCATCTCCCAGGGCTCCGATATAACCAGCAGCTCTCTTACCTCCCTCCGAGGGGTCTTCCGTGAGATCTCTTTGTCAGCACGGGCCTGTACCTGGGGTGGTTCACCCCCATCCCCAATACCTGTCCATTTTGCAGCGTGAGGGAGACCATGGTGATGCCTATCTAGAATGGGCCAGGTTGCAGCCCCTATTCTGGCTCCTCCAGAACCTCCTGTTGAGGTTCTGGATGCACTTTTCCCCACCCATTTTCATATATGCACACCCTGTCCGTGCCCGCTCCTTGTCAACCACCTCCTGGCACTGGCCAAAGTACCCATCTACAACACCACGAGGAGGATGCTGGACAAGAGGGTGCTCTGTGACTGTGGGGCCTCTCTCTGTTCTTCCCTGGTCTCATCTCAGATGCACCCAGGTGAGTTCCTCCAGGCGGCTTCCACTGGCTCCCTAGACAGCTTCGAGGAGCAGTGGGTGTTGCCCAGGGTTCTCTGCTCACTGTCCCCCTGGTTTTGAACCTGTGACCTCCACTCCTGGCCCTATTATTCCTTAGTTGTCCCCCATTTTCAGTTGAGTCCTGGGTCCAGTGGTTCCTCCCTCAAGGCTGGGGGAGGGGCCTATAGATGGGGGCAGGTGATTTCAATAGGCTAAGTACTCACAGCTGCAATGGAAGTCAAGGGGATGTGAGCTCTGAACATACCAAGTGCCATTTAAATACTCCAAACCGGGCCCTCATCTGAGGCTAGGCAAGGAAAAGCAGCAGATGCTTTCGACCGGAATCTCTCTGCCTCAGTCCCCGCTGCACCCACCCTGTGGGGCGCTGTGACTTTGGTCATGTTTGCTCAGCTCCCAGCTACAGATGGGTGCACATGGGCCCTGCACACGCTGCTCTGGCCCCGAGCGCCCCGGACACCAGCTACCCATGCATGGCTGGGCCTGGCAGGTAGAATTGCCATTTCAGATTTTGGCGGGGTGGGCAACTTAGGCACCTGAAAACTCTAGGGCTTTTTGCAGATAACTTAGAAATTAGCTGACTGGGGCACTGTCTCTAATTCCTATATTAGAAAAGAGAATTAAATAAATGTTAGACCCACTCAGCTCTAATACTAATGTTCTCACATCTTGTGTCAAGTCACTTAAGGAATACATGTTAGATTTAAAATTTTAATATACTTACTAAATCTTGAATACAACAATTGAAATACTCTGAGAAAAATCTAGATGACTTTCTATCACTTTTTTTGCAGTTTACCAAGCCTGTAATAGATCATTTAGCTTTGGAAACATCCTACTAGGGCAAGGCCCCGTGAGTTTATACTGCACCTGCCTGGGGCTCTAGAGGTGTTACCTCACTACAAATAAACTAGAAACTGACCTTACACAGGAGTGAAAGCAACACTTTCAAGTCACTTTCACAGTATTGCCAATCCCAAATGTTCAAAAATCATGAATCAGGCTCACCAAAAATCATGACATTGGCTTTAAACTCATGAGATTATGTAAAATGTAAAAATAATAGATTTGGTGTCCTGCTTTTTGAGCCTTTAGGATGCACTGGGGTCACATTCTGAAGCTTTCTCCACAGCCATGAGTGCTAGGAACTTCATTTTTCTTTAAGAATAAAAGCTGAAATCATCCCAGATCCACCTGACTCCAGGAGCTGGGGCTTTAAGAAAACCAATAATTATCATGAGTCATAACAAAAGCATGAGAGTTGCTAACACTCCTTTCACTTCTATTTAAAAGCTAGTTACTTTCCAGAAGACTGTTAAACACAGCACTACAGTGATTGAGCTGCAGTTCTCACAGGAGAATATTTTAAAGCAAACACCAAGAAAATTCCACGTTTAAAGTTGAGGAAAAAAATGAGGTATATCAGGGCAACTGCAGGCATAAAAGGAAAATAAACAGGCACAGGAGCTCTGGGCAGCGCTTCCTCTTAAAAGAAAGTTGGAGGGTCAAATCTTCTAGTCCTTAATCCAGTAAAATTTCTATTCCCTCCACTCATAGATATTAACATGTGTTTTGTAAGTATACACTTCATACTTAAATATCTAAGCCATCTTATCCAGGGCTACACATCTTATACACACTGACTCTCAGGGACTGTATTGTCTGGCATATTCTGAACAGTGCTGAGCACACAGATGGTGCCCAGTGAACAATACACACAATGACAATAATCATCGACTTTATGGACTCTGGATGCAGTTTCTTTTCTTTGTTCTGGAATTGGCCTGGATACAGCTGAAACTCTAAGAATTTGAGGCATAAACATATCTGATACTTATGACACTTTCTGGTTCCTTCCTTTTCTCGAACTCAGAATTAAAATGATGATAAAATGGTCTTCAATTAAAATGTAAAATTGCACAGCAGCCATTGCTCTACAATCCAGCCTGGGGCAGAACCTGCCACCCCTTGGGAGTTAAGTGATCTCCTCTCATCTGACTCTCATTCTCCAGCCTTCCTGACCTCTGTGCTGCTTTTCATATTGTCAGACATCCCAGCCTCCTGGGACCGTTTGCTGGAATCTCAGAGAACTGGCCACCTTTGTTTTGCTCCCGTCTGAGTCCTCCTTTTTTGAACTATGCAGCAGAGAGAAAGAGGCTGGTCCAGCGGAGAGGGAGCTAGCCCTGAGAGACCTACTCCCCTCCCCACCCCGACTTCCCGTCTGAGCTCAGGCCAGTGCCTTACGGCATAGGCGCCGACTTCCCCTCTGCCCAGTGGGTACTCAACACCCTCCCCCCACACCATGCCTGGCCCCACTCCCACTCCACCCAAAGTCCCCAACCCGCCTTTTCCCACCCCAGCCCCGCCACCTTCTGCTCTCTTCCCCCAAGTCCCCACTCCTGCCCTGCCTCCTCTCCCATAGGCGGCAGGTTCGTATAATTTTTGGTGGGGCCCAAAATGGTGGTGTCCCATCCTCTGCCCTGCTCCCGCCCTGTAAGCTGATATAAAATTAAGCTACAATGCGTCAGCACCACAAGATTACAAGGGTCAATTAAAAGTGGAAAGTCAGAAGCAGCACTTGCCTGCTTCAATATACGGTATTAAATTTTGTTGCACCTGTTGTGACAAAGTGGGAAAGTTCTTAATGTTTTCTCTGAATAATGTGTGGATGCCTCAGTTTCCCCTGCAAAGTGCCAACTGACGGTGTTGGGGACAAAGAGATCAGGTGGCCTCCTTGTCCGGAAGAGACACAAAGGCCAGATGAGGGAGTGTCAGTTTGGAGCTGGCTGGGGAAATCGGGAGAGGCCCAGAACATGGGTCTGGGCTCCCCACCCCCAAGATGGACCTGACTGAGGGGTCCTGTTTTCTGTACCTACAAGCTCTGTTTTAGACTGTGATCCTGTTGTCTAATAAACCTTCTGTTTTACTGTCTGGCTGAGAGTCACATCTGACTGCGGAGTTGGGGTGCAGGGACCTCTGGTTGCCCCAGGACCTGCCTGGGCAGACTCGCTGCAGAAAGTGCATGGTGTGGAAGGGCATGCTGAATGCTCTGAAGTCAGACCCAGGAATGTGTGAGCTTCTTGCTCTGGAGACAGTATGCTCAGAGAGGAGGCTCCCCCAGAGTCCTGACTGGCTTTGTATGGAGTTGTTCCAAAGCATCCCCTTCCACACCATGCGCTTCCTGGAAGTCTGCACAGGCACTGACTCTCCCTCCTCTGGCCTTTGTCTCTTTTCCAGGCATTAGGAGGCCACCTGATCTCTTTGTTCTCCAACACCTTCAGTTGGCACCTTGCAGGGGGGTGGCCCAGGCCATCAGTTGCCTGGAGGCAGGGTTGCAGCCATTCTCTGTGCAGACAGCATCACACTGGCCCTCTAGGGCTTTACAACAATCACACCCCCTTATCCCACCATCTAGAGCCTTAAGAAATGCATTGGGGAAACTGAGGCACACAGACAGTATTCAGAGAAAACACCTGTATATGACCAATTACATACTTTGAAGGGTGTAAAATAATCAAATATTGTGCTAAATACAATGATACTCCAAACTGACCACCAAATTTAAGTTGCATGTTTTTCCCCTCAGGTGAAGGTTCTGGGGTGGGGCTGGGGATGAGGGGTTCATAGTGCAGGAGCGTGCTCGGTGCTGGGGGTGCAGGCTTTGGGATGAGGCAGGGCTGAGGATGAGGGACTTGGGGTGCAGACAGGCTGCCCCAGGGCTAGGGCCAGAGAGGACTCCCCATCCCCATCACCACCACTGGCAGCAGCAAGCTCCAGGGGAGGGACCCCTCCTCTGTCCCCCTACCCCCCACAGCACACTCACTCTGCACCACAATCACTGCACATGCTCCTAGGGCCCCTCAGGTCCAGAAAGCTCACTCCCCAAGAGCCCATATAAGTTGGCGCCCATGTCCTCTCCACCTTCTCCCCGAACGTGCCACCTCCCTGCTCCTCCCCCTCTCCGAGAAAGCCCAAAGCGCCGCCAAACAGCTGTTAGGCGGTGGAGGGGTGGGACCTGCTGCTCAGATACTACCATGATGAGGCCACATAAGTACCACAAGTAGAGTGGGAACTTCTCTGTACCACTGCTATCCCTTCCCTGGGTTTTGCCCCTTCTTTTCACCTACACCCCCAAATCTCCCTCTTTTCTGAATGTAACGTTGGCTCAAAGGGCTTGGCTGTATTTTTTCTGAGTCCCCTGCGTTCACTGTAAAACAATTCCCTCCCCCTCACCCCGGATTCCTGTTTTAGAGGCACTGCTAGAGATTATAAAGTATCGGACTTGCTGCCCCCAACCTGAGAGCGAGAACTGTGTTTTTCTCTGACAATTGCTAGACTTTCAGATCATTAATTTAATCGCCAGCTCTTTCTTACCTTCCTCACCTCGCCCGTTTGTAAAGAAAATACTGACTCCCTGCCCCAGGGTGACCAGATGTCCCGATTTTGGGTCTTTTTCTTATACAGGCGCCTATTACCCCCACCCCTGTCCTGATTTTTCACACTTGCTGTCTGGTCACTGCCCGGGGCACCTGGCTCTCCCCGCAGAGCCCAGCCTGGGCCGTAGTTACAGCCCCCAGCACGCCTGGGCGCCCACGCGTGACTGCGGCCCAGCGCGGGGAGACCCCGCCCACTCCCATTGGACAAGGCAGATCCCCATTCCTATTGGTGAGCTATTGGCACGTGCGCAGGAGCGCTGCGCGGTGACTGGCTGAGGGAATAGAGCGCGCTGATTGGTGGCGAGGCGCCCAATAGCCTTGAGCCGCGGCGTACGAAAGCGGGGCGGCGGAGGGTTCCACATCGCGGGGCGGGTTCGCTGGCGCCTGCGCGCGTGGCGGCATGAAGGACCCGCAGCCCCCGCCCGAGGCCGCGCACGCGTGGGGCGGCCCGGGGAGCCCCGCGCGTGGCGCTGCCCACGGGCCCGGCTCCAGCCCCCGGCGTGACGGCGCGGGCGAGGAGCAGGAGGCGGCGGCGGGGCCCTCGCCGGCCGCTGTCCCCGCGTGGGACCCCGAAGCGCTGCCGGCCCGGGCCCGGACCCAGCGCTACCTGAGCCCGGTGTGGGAAGAGGAGCCGGAGCCCGCGGGAGCCGCCCGCGGGAGGAAGCCGGAGGCCCCGTCCCCCGACCTGCTGCAGCAGGCGCGGCTCCGGCCGGGCTGCGGCTCGCCCGGGACCCCGCTCTTCCGGAGCTTCTTCGCCGAGGAGTGTCTGGCCATCGCGCGGCAGCTGCAGCGGCCCGGCCCGGAGCCCGCCGGCATCGAGGCGGAGCCCCTGCCCCTGCCCCTGGAAAGCACCTGGGCTGAGGCGCCGCCGCGCTCCGGCCGGCCGGGCAGCGGGCCGGCTGAGCCCGGCCTGGAGCAGCCCGTTCCCCGGCAGGCGGAGGAGGGGCTGCGGGGCTGGGGGAGCCCAGGGGCCGGGCCAGGCGCGGGCGCGGCGGACAGCGAGCCGGGGGCCCGGCTGGGGCTGGCTCTGGATGCTCTGAACCTCACGGTGGAGCTCCAGGGTTCTGGTCACAGCGGCGCCTCCCTCAGGCAGACCACGTTCGAGGTGTCCGCCGCTAGCCAGCTCGGGGCCACGGTGACCCTGCCTGCGGAGAGGGAGCCGCTGGCTGACCAGTCCCAGGCGGATGAGCTGGAGCGGAGCAGGTCTGCTTATAGAACCCACGAGCTGGACACCGTATCCAATGAAAGCGCCGTTTCTCTAGGCTCCAGCTCCTTTGCAACCTCCACCCCGCTGATGGGGCCAGCCAAGTTTCACTTTGTGACAGGCAGTCCCCTAGGAGATGACTTGGAACAGAGGGACCCAAACGCCTCTAGACGTTCAGTGCCAAGAGAGCTAACCTGCCCAAGTCAGGCTGGCTCCAAATCTGCGGCACCCAAGGTAGCCCAGAGCGCCAGGCCCCAGTGCGGGAACCTACCCGAAGGAGAGTCCCGTGACAAGGCCACTCTCAAACCACCTCAGAAGAGTACTGCCTTGCCTGTCTCTTCCAGAAGCTACACCAGTACTGAAGGCCAAGCTGCTATCAAATCACTGCCCCTGGCCATTACCACCCCAAGAGCAAGTAGGAGTCTGGCCCTCGCTTCCTTTGAGTCTCGGAGAGCTTCTCGGGAGCTGCGGAGAGCAGGCCTGCCTCCAAGGAGCAGAGGCATCGCCTCGGAGGGGAAAGCAACAAGACTGTCTCTGGGTAACTGCCGACCCAGCATGCAGAAAGCAGCTGCCACTGGAAAAACAAGCCAGGGATCCAACGTGGAGATCCAGCCTGCTGCCCAAGTAAGTGGTGGTGGTGGGGTGTGTGCTACAGCTTCCTGCCGACTAGTAATGCTAAGTGCCTCTTCTAACTGCCCCTGACTTCAGGATCCCATTGGAGCAGCGTGATGGAGGGACCAAGGTGCCAGTTCAGTTTTGTTTTGTGGGGGCAAATTTAATCCTGATTCCAAGGGCTACTTAGGCACCTGGGAACTCTAGGGTTTGTGGGTTTTTTTGTTTGTTTTGCAGGTAACAGAAATTAGCTGATAGGAGCACTGTATCTAATCCCCATGTTTAAAAAAATGATTAATAAATATTAGACCCACTCAGCCCTAATACTAACGTTCTCACATCTTGTGTCAAGTCATTTAAGGGACACTGGTTAGGTTTAAAATTGTAATCTATATTCTGTGATAGACCCAGGCCAGTTGGGTATAGCAGAAGGCAGATATACTGGCCACTGGATTAACAGTTGTCTGTTCCCTGACTGACCAGAGCAGGGGCTGCTCCAGGCTAATGAGAAACACCTGACTCTAATTAACCTGTAAAGAGTCAGGTGAGGCCATTCAGTTAATGTGACCACCTGACTCTAATTAAGGCCCTGCTGATACTATAAAAAGGGCTCACTCCAGTCAGGCAGAGGAGAGCCAGGGAGCCAGAGGAGAGGAAGTGCGGCTGATGGGCTGGTTACTGAAGACACCCTCAAACCATCGTTAAAGAAGCCCTAAGGTCAGGGTGAAGAAGGGAGAAGCAGGAGAGCTGTGGGGAAGTGGCCCAGGGAAATGTAGCAACTCTGGCAGTGAAAGGTTGGCTGCCAACATCTGCTACCATTAGGGTCCCTGGGCTGGAACCCGGAGTAGAGGGCGGGCCCGGGTTCCCCCCAACTCACCACTACAGGAACATCTCCTGGAAGGGGAAGTCAGGTCCCTGTCAGGACAGGAGGCTGAACAGAGACTGTGGGAGTTCTCTCACCAACCTCCTTGCAGCCTATGATGAAAAGGGCTCGGTAGACTGTAACCCTGGCCCTAGAGCGAGGAGGGCTACGTGGAGGGTCATAGTGAGCCACCGAGGCTAAGCATAAACCGCCTAGAAGCGCGGGACCCACAGGAGCAAGGTCAGAGCTCTGCCACAATTCTTTGTTACTAATTCTTAAATACAACAATTGTAGAAAGATCTAGATGGCTTTCTATCACTTTTTTGCAGTTTGTCAAACTTGGAATAGATCATTTAACTTTGGAAACCTACTAGGGCAAGGCCCTGTGAGTTTATACTGCAGATGCCTGAGGTTGTTGGGATGTTACCTCACTACAAATAATAGACTAGAAACTGATCTTAAACAGGAGTGAAAGTGACACTTTCAAGTCATTTTCACAATATTGCCAATCTCAAATGGTCAAAATCATGAATCAGGCTCACCAAAATCATGAGGTTGGCTCTAAACTCATGAGATTATGTAAAAATAACCGATCTGGGGTTCTTTTTATTTGCCTTCTGCTTTTTTGAGCCCTTACGGTGCACTAGGGTCACATTTTGAAGCTTTCTCCACAGCCACGATGGCTAGAAACGTCATTTTTCTTTAAGAATGAAGGCTGAAATCATCACGTATCCCCTTGACTCCAGGAGCTGGGGCTTTAAGGAAAACAATTATCATGAGACTCACAACAAAAATCTTGGTAACACTTTTACTTCTGTTTAAAGGCTAGTTACTTTCCAGAGGGCTCTTAAGCACATCACTACAGTGATTGAGTTGCAGTTCTCACAGCAGAATATTTTAAATCAAACACCAAGAAAATTCCCCATTTAAAGTTGAGGAAAAAAATTGAGACCTCTGAGGTATATCAGGGCAACTGCAGGAGGAAAGGAAAATAAACAGGCACAGGAGCTCTGGGCAGCTCTTCCTTTAGAAAGAAGGATCAAGGGTCAAATCTTCTAGTCCTTAATCCAGTAAAACTTCTGTTGCCATCAGTGCCTCTACTCATACATCTAAACATCAGTGAACATGTGATAACATGTGTGGTCAATTACTATACACTTCATGCTTAAATATCTGAGCCATCTTATCCAGAGCTACACAGCTTTGATGCATTGGCTCAGGGACTGGATTTTCTGGCATATTGTGAACACTGCTGAGCACACGGATGGTGTCCAGTGAATAATGCAAATCATGACAATAATTGTTGGCTTTATGGTGTGGAAGTAGAGACTCTGTGGATGCAGTTTCTGTTTTGTTCTGGAATTGGCCTGGATACAGCTGAAACTCTCGCCATAAACACATCTGATACTCGTATGACACTCTGTTTGTTCTGAGTTTGAGAAAAGGTAAGAATCAATGACTGAACAAAGTGGTTTTCAGTTAAAATGTAAAATTGCACAGCAGCCATTGCTCTACAACCCAGCCTGGGGCAGAACCTGCCACTCCTTGGGGGTTACGTGATCTCTTCTCATCTGACTCTCATTCTCCAGCCTTCCTGACGTCTGTGCTGGTTTTCATACTGTCAGACATGACCTCCATCCTGGATCAGTTTGCTTGACTCTGAGAGCTGGCTGCGTTGGGTTAGCTCTCATCTATCGGGGACGCACACGCACACAGAGAGCTGCTGGATAGGGAATTAGCCCTGAAAGACCTGGGTTCTACTCCCCCCATCGACTTCCTGTCTGACCCCAGGCCAGTGCTTTAAGGACATTTCCAAGGTTTTTAGGCACCCAGAGATGCTGCTAGGTATCTAGTGGGGTTTACAAAGCACCAAACTTTCTAAGTGCATTTGAAAATCTCACTAGGTGCCTAAAAAAACAAGGAGTCCGGTGGCACCTTAAAGACTAACAACATTTATTTGGGCATAAGCTTTTGTGGGTAAAAACCCCACTTCTTCAGCTGCACTTAAATACCTTTGAAAATCTGGCCTTTAGTCTGTGTGTGCCTCAGTGCCCCCTCTGGACAATGGGGATAACAGCCCTGCTCTACCTCCCGGAGAGGCTGGGAGGAGAAATAGATTAGACCTTGTGAGGCTTAGGCTCAGATACTACGGTGATGAGGCTACATAAGTACCACAGGTAGCGTGGGCACTTCTCTATACACTGCTAGCCCTTCCCTGGGTCCGACCCCTTCTTTTCACCAGCACCCCCACATCTCCCCCTTTTCTGAATGTAACGTAGGCTCAGTGCTTTGCTGCATTTTTTTCTGAATCCCCTGATCTCTCTGACACAATCCTTCCTACCCCCCAGGGAAGGACTCCTCTTTTACACCTAAACTTCCATACCCTTCATTTAATCACCAGCCTTTCTTATCTTAATCACCCTGCCTCTGTTTGTAAACAAAATACTGACTCCCTGCCAGAGGGGCACCTCTCTGCAGAACACATTTCACACCAAGCCTGTATCTACGCTGCCACTTTCAGCGCTAAAACTTAAGTCATTCAGGGACAAAAGTTTTAGCGCTGAAAAGCGCCAGTATAGGCCACGCTTTTGCTGCTCTCAGCGATAAAGCTCCCAGCCCTCATTCGAGGTGGTTATTTTGTATGGCCGGGGGGAGAGCTCTTCCCGCCCCTGGGCGATAAAGCGTGATTACATTGCCCCCATCACAGCACTGCAGCGGCAGCCTGGCCGTGCTGTAAGTGGGCAGTGTAGACATGCCCTAATCCTGTGCTGTAGTTAAGAGCTCTACCTGGGAGCTTGCAGACCTCCTGTATGAAACTCAGAGTGGGGCTCCCATCCTTCCCTGCACCCCCGAATTGGCACCCTTGGGAGGAACGTGCCCACGTTTCTGGGAGAATAACTGAACTGAGGGAAGAGAGTTAAATCGGGAGGTGGGGAGAAGACACTGAGTCAGGGAGGCTGCGCCTCTCTTGCTCCACCCACCAGCTGGATCCACTGAGGATAGGGAGAATGCGGGTTACCCAATCAGTCCATAGAGGAGCTGGAAGACTCCTTCCCAAGGGATGTCTACCATAGTGCTTAAGGGCATGTCTGCCTGGGGTGGATAAGGAGCTACTCCATAATTCCTCCTAAGGGACTCTGCCACTTTCTGAAGCACGTGGTACAGGATACTGTCAGATGGGATGCTGGACCTTGGTCTGTCTACGCAGCAGAAGCTGTGCATGGCAGGCATACCTGAGCTGGATTGAATCGAGGTAGCCTGGGTAATGACAGGGTGACATGGGTACCAGACCTACTACTGTTGTGGGGGAGACCTGAAGGCGAAGCAGCCCTGCCCTGGTGGCTTGGGAAGGGTGACTGTGAAGTTAGAGGCGGGGGACGTTGGCTCACGTTGACCCTTAGAACAGCCTGGTTTGGATCTGTGAACTGGAGGCCCTTGTGGTGGAGCTAGGAGACGCTGGTTTGAGGAAAGCTGGTACAGGTGGGTGGATACTAAGACGGGGGCTATGGGCCTCTCAAAAGCTGGCCTAGGCTTAATCCCTAGATGTGGGCAGTGACTCCACTCTGGAAGCTCCCCATGCAGGGGGAGCCTTGGCAGTCGCACAAGGAGTAGCAGGGTAGGCAGAGGGCCTGGGACTGGCCATCTGCAGGTTCCTAGTGCTTCTCTGGAGACCTGGTTTATCGCTGTTGTGATGCGATGGTGGCTCTGGAAATGCCACTTCAGAGGGGCTGCTCCTTCTGTGGTGAGGGGCGGGAGTGAGCCACAGACTTCAGGCCAGGGGTTCTTCAGGAGGCAGAGGAGTCCACCAGAGCACCCCCTGGGCTGGCTGCTGCTCTGGAGGTGGGATTGGACAGACTCAGGTTCTGAGCCTGCGTCTGAATGGTAGCAGGGGAGGGGGCAGAAGAGGCCTGGCCTGCCTCCCTGCTTGCCACCAGGGTCTAACCCATGGCTCATCTGTCTGGCTCTAGCTCCCTGCCAGCGGCACTGTGAAGCGGAGTGCTACAAAGCTACCTTGCAGTGAGAAGTGCCCCTCATCCCTCCAGCCTCCTATCAAAGTCCCAGGACTCAGCAGCAGCAGACCCTTGCTCATGGGATCCGGGGTTTCTCTGGGTCCAGGGATCCTCTGCATGAGCAAAGGGGCTGGAGCTCCTGGAACCAAACTCCCAACTCACCCAGGTGAGCAGACTCAATGGAAGGAGGCCAGTAGTGTTGGGGATGGGATGAGGTGGGAAGGAGGGTCTGACCTGATGGGGAGGCCAGCTGCTGTCTGTGGCAATGCCCTGGCTGGACTTTTCAGCTGCCCCTGGCGGCTGTGAAATCCTTGTTCTCCTTTCCTTCTCTTCCCCAGGTACCAGGCTCAGACTAATGAAGGCCAGACCCAGCAGCATGCAGCACATCAATGGGACCCTGCAGCCAACATGCACTCTTCCCACTGGGCATCCAGGAGCCAGATCCAGCCCCCAGGACAAAGAGACGGAAAGTAACTGCCTGTAATCCTGCTGTGTGCGGAGCAGGGAGCCCTGTAGTGCTGCAGGCAGGGAGCAGCGTTATGGGGGAGCACCCCCAACGCTCATCTGGAGAGCAGCATGGGCTGGGAACGGAAGGTGCCTGCTCACGTGTCTTGGGAGTGCTGTGCTGGACCTAGCTCCAGCTCCGTGGTGTTCTGTGAGCTGCCGCAGCCTTGCTGTCTGAGCTTTGCGCTTGCTGTGTGGTGGGAGTGCTGCGTTCTGGGCAGGGGAGGCTGGGGGTTCCTTAGCTAGGGGCAGAGCGTGAGGAACATGGCTAAGCTCTGAGGCTGCATACGCACATGCTCCAGTTCCTGACCATGCTATTCTGGGGCCAGCCCCTCTGCAGCTGGGCTAGGTCTCCTCCAGGCTAACGCTCCTCACCTCCTCAGCAGGTGTCGCCAAACCTGGCTGCAACAAGCTGCCTGTTCGAAGGGCTGCCACCACCGCGATTCCTGCCAGGGCTCCCCTCTCCCGACTGAGACCAACAGGGAGGACAACAGCCTCCCCCAGAAGGCTCCCTTCCCCCAAGCGAGCTCGCCTAGGTAAAGGTAGGTCTGGGAGGGGAAGGGGCTCGCAGTCCTGGTGCCTCCCTACTGCAGGCAGGGCTGGTGGACAGAGAGCTGCAGGGCCAGGTCAGATTATCCATCTCCTCCCCCGTCTTCAGAGAAGCCGGCTGATTCCTGGGGTGTAGTGTGCACGCTGGGCTTCACAAGGGGCTGCACAGTGTGAAGCAGAAGTGCTATTTTGAGCCTCCTTCCCCAGAGCCCTCCTGGGCTTTCCCAGCCTGGAGCTCCAGTCGACGGCTCCATCAAGGAGTGCCCTGGTTAGGGCAGACCCCACTGGCTTGACACTACCTGGGCAGCGACTGACACCCTTCGCCTTTGCTTTCTAGACACTAACTCAGCAGCAGCTGCACAAGCCCTGGAGCCCCGTGGAGGCGAAGGAGACACTGAGGACAAACCAGCGCTGGCTGTGGGGGAAGAGTGCACCAGTGCAGGTGAGCGAGCCGTTCAGTGGCTTTGGGATGGTGAGCGGTTCGGGGGCTGGGTTCTTGGCAAAGGGAGCAGGAACTCCTGCCTGGGTGGTTCCTTTGCCAGGCTTGCTTCTCCCGGCGCCAAGGCACACCTCCTCCTTCCACTGGGATTGGGGAGGCTCTCGGGCGGGGCTCTGACAGGATTAGACAGCACACAAGCCTGGCATCATCGTCCAACCCACCCCTTCAGTGCCGCTGCCCTGGGCCAGCCACTGGCTGCTTAAGGCTCCCATCTGCATTTGTGGCTCCTGAGATTCTCTGATTTGCTGGCCAGGGCTAAAGGGGAGTGGCAAATGGCATAGTGTGTTTGGAGCCCATCTCCACATCCTCTGTAGGCTCCTGGCGGGAGAGTCTGTGCGGAGCTCCGCTCCTGAAGGGGCGGGAAGAGACCGCAAATCTCTGCCAGTAAACAAAGGGAAACGTAGCTCCCTGACTAAGCCAGCGGACTGTTCCACGCCCTTGGGGCCAGAGCCTGTATCGCCCTTTGTGCAGCTGAGCTCCGCAGGCTTGGAGCTGCTGGCTCTCGTCTCCAGATCGCTCTGGGGCAGGAGGCAGGGCCTTCCCGACCCCAAGGGCTGCAGCTCTGGAGTGATCCCACCCTCCCCATCCAATGCCCCCTCCTCTGGGTGGCAGGGCCTTTCCCACAGCCCATCAGGATAATTCTCTGCTCTGCCAAAGAACTGCCCTGATGCTTGGGGCATTGCTATGCTGTTCCCGGCCCTGGGGAGAATTGGACTAGCCTTGGTGAAGGCATTTGGGGCACCTGAACAGTAACCAGTGTTAAGACTTGGTTGCCCCTTGGATGCCTGTGGGCAATTTGGGGGACGTTTTAAGTGGTGCAGGTGCAACTTCTTGCCAGTGGAGGGCAGCAGCATCCCAAGAAAATGCCCTGTGCCGGAACAAAGACTTGTCCTGTGCCTGTGAGTGGCAGCTGTTCAGACTGCAGCACGGGGGCAGGGAGCGCCTGGGACCCACCCCGATCCAGGTACCTGGAGCAAGGTGGTGGGGGGGGGGGGAGGGAGGAGCAGGAGACGGGATGGACCTGGATGGTTCGGCACCATGTCTGAGTCTCTCTTTGCAGGTGGAATGGCCCAGCCTCAGACGGGTGGGAATTCCCCAGCTCCTCTCAGTTTCCTCCCTGACTCTGCCCTGGAGAGTGGAGGTGCAGTGTCCTCCATGCAGGTAACAGCCAGCTGTCTCCTGGCATCGCTCAGCACAGCTCTCACAAGGCATCTGGGGTGCGGCGCAGCAGGGCCAGGGGGATGGCGGGATGAAGGAGGTGCTCTGTGGGGCTGGGATTGGCCCTGGGATACCTCAACCTTAAACCATGGGCTCTTCAGGGCAGGGGCTCTGGTGGCTTTCAGCCAGGCTGGGCATGAATGCAGAGCAGCTCCCAAAGCTGCACCCAGGCAGCAGTGAGGTGAGACTTGGAGGGGAGGAAGAGCTTCAGAGCATTCTCTTTCCTTGAACTCCCACCCTTAGTCATCCCAGTGCTGCTCTCAGCAGGGCTCCCTACTCCACAGAGCCCTGGAGCTGCACACTCGTCCTGCCTGGGAGTGGCCTGGATGTGTGAGCTGCTGCTCCCTCTGCTGCCCTGACCAGTCTCCCCAGTGGGAGATGCTGGTGGCCACGGGGGAACTGGGCACAGGCCATGGAGCTCTGCTGCAAGGAGGTGTGAGCAGCCCTGACTAAGTGCAGGCCCATTGCTTTGACTTGGCCCTGCCCAGACATGTTGCGCTGTTCGCATGCAGCAGACGGGCTACAAGCCAAGCAGATGGGAACAGTGTTCTTCTAAACGCTTGGGAGGTGCCTGACACTATATTGATGGGGCCGCGTCCGTGCTCTGCCGTCTCCCCTGTGCAATGCCATGTCCACCTCTGGTGCTCAAAGCTCCCACTTCCCAGGGAATTACTTCCATCGGGCACGTGCCAGCTACAGACTGTCTTGATGCAATGGGTTGTTCTGGTGTCCAGCCCCACCCAGGAGGGGACCAGGGTCCCCCTATGAAACTCTGCTCCAGACCCCTGCAGCATCAAAGTGCACTGGGCAGGGGGCAGCAGAACGGCTTCCCTGGTTGGTGGTGAACAGCCTTTCTCTGTCAGCTTCCAGATCAGCTGCTCTCCCAGGAGCTGCAGAGAGTAAGGAGTGAGCTGCAGAGAGTGAAGAATGAGCTTGGTATGTGGGGCAGAAACCCCTCCCCCTCCTAACGGTGCCATTCTAGCGCGTAAGCGGGAGCTGGAGCACTGCTGCTGAAGCATGGCCCCTGGGCGGGGTCGGGGGGCCCCTCCAGTTCCTGGGAGCCCCAGCGCCCGTGCTGCGGTTGGGCACTGAGTCCTTGTGTCCCTGCCCCGTGCAGTGGGAACAACCACCAGAATCTCGGGCTCCCTTCCCCTCTGCCCAGCAAGCATCCCTGCCGGGCGCTCTGCCAGCAGCTACTGGGCACACGCTGAACTCTCCCCTGTTCCTCAGCTGCAAGAGATGCCCAATGTGAAGCCTATCGAAGGACGATCTCCTCCCTGGAGGCTCAGCTGAGGGCAGGTAGGTGATCCCCTCCTCTGACAGTGGCCATGCCCCTGGAAATCCCTCCTGCCAACCTTCCCAAAGCCCCCTCCTTGCCTGAGGAAAGGTGGCACTGTGAGCCCAGCACACAGGGAGAGTGAGACCCACAGCTTCACCCCCCGCCCAGCAGCTGGAGCAGTCTGTGTGGGGTCACCCCACGAGCCCACTGTGGACCATAGCCTGTGCCCCAGGGCGGGCAGACCATGCACTTCTTTACAGCGCCCAGGGTGAGGTGCTATCCTTAGCTCAATGCCTCCCGCCCCCGCACAGAGTTGGCTCAGGAGCTGGAAGCATCTTGTCTGGTACCAGCTCCCTGGGCTGGGGGCCCTGGCCTTTCCCTCGCGGGTGGGCCAGACTGCGCTGGAGTGTCCACATCCCTCCTGCTGTGCCCTTCCCATAGGCAACGGGAGCACCATTGTGCAGACTAGGCCAGGGGTTAAGGGTTCGTGCTATCGGGCAGCTGGCCTGCTTGCCTGTGCCATGGTGCCAGCCGTTCTCCCTGCCTAGGCCCTGCTTGTGGCCGCCTCAGAGCCAGGCGTGTGCTGAAGTGACAGGAGTGAGCTGCAGTGACTCGCAGTCAGTGTCTTTTGTCCTATGATGCCTCTGTTTGTTCCCCGTCCCCCAGGCTCCTTCCCGGAGGGCTGGTGCACAAAACAGGACTGTGCCTTGGAAGGCGAGTGACAGCGAAGCATGGAGGGCCTGTGTCTGCCTGTTACAATAGCCTCTCTAGCTGGCGCCTCGCAGGGGTGTGCTGCTCTGGGGAGCCTGAAGGGAAACCCTGCAGCTCAGCACCTGGAGTGAGCGGTGGCTGTTCACATGGACACCTGCAGGGGGGAATTCTTAATTGTGGCTTTTTAAAAAAAGGTAAATAAAGTTCTCTTCCTTCCCCTGGGTGCTGTGCAGAGCCGCCCCCCTGCTCCCCTTGGCGTGTGTTACTGCGTGGGCCGGGGGGCATGCAGCCTTGCAGGGCCCAGCGCTCCTGGCAGGGCCAGCTGGAAAGAGCCCCCCAGGCTAGGCTGCAGCCAGCGCCCAGCACAGGAAGCACCACTCGGAGGGCTGGACGTGGCCCCCTTGCAAACTGGGTCCTGTCGTCTTGCCTGTGGTACATGGAGTCCCATAGTGCACCTCACCTGCCTGCCCTGGGCACAGCTCCCTTCTCACAGCTTCCCTCCGAGGCACTCGGTAGCTGAGGCTGGTGGGGCTGGTACCCATGGACTCTGGGGCTGTGGGTCCCTCTGTGGCCCGCACTCACATCACAGCATCTGGTGGGTGGGCAGGGAGCTAGGACAGACTGGCTCCAGCAGTGCCAGCTGCTTGGGCTTTAAGGAATCCACCTCTGCACTCTGCCTTGAGGGCACCTGTCTCTCCCAGCCCTGGTTCTGACCCAGCCAACAAGCACCCAGTGGGTGGGGGGAAGGAGAGGCCACAGGCCCCTTCCTTAGTGCCTAGTCCCAAATCACTCTCACTTCCTCCCCTGTGAGAGGAAATGTCCCAGGGTGGCAGCCAGCATGAGGTCATCACAGCGTCTTCCAAGCCTCCTGCAGCTGAACTGAAAGTGGGCGAAGCCTCTGCCATCAGCTGGTTCCAGCCTCGAGCTTGCGGAGGGAGAGACCGCATGGGGGAGGGAAGAAGATGTCTTCCCTGCTGGGGATTCCTGGGGAGGCCTACGTGTTCCTCTTCAAACTCACTCCTACAGAGGGGCATGCCTAGGCCTCTTGGTAGAGGGATTACTAATCCCTTCCTAAGGGCAGGCAAACAGCCAGCGTGTCTCCTGTAGCATTAGCCTTGGGGCTAGGAAGGGCTCTGCAAGTTGTGCAGCTGGGGGTTGGAACCGCCGCTCTGGTGCGAGGCGGTGCCTGGCCTGCAGCCCCAGTTACTGTTATCTTCCTTCTGAGCTTTGCTTAGACCTCCGTAGGTGCTGCCGCTGCCCCTTGTGCCCAGTTCTGGTTGTCTGGCAGAGGCTGGGCCTAGAAGGGAGCCAGCTAGTTCTGGTTAAAGCCACCGAGGGCAGTGTGATGCTGCCTGGCCAGGGCAGCGTTCCGTGGAACTGGCCAGGAAGGTGCGAGTGCTCACCCAGTGTCTCTGCGGGCTGGCTTGACTCCTCCATGCAAGAGATTTCCAGGGGCATGCCCCCACAGCCAGCTCTTCACGCTGTACGTGTGACCGCTCCAGGGGACTGTTCGCTGAAGAGCGGGGGGGGGGGCGTGGCTCTGCTGTCCCCCCAGCAAGGTGGGCTTGTTACCTGCACACATTAGGGCACCCCACCTTTTCCCAGGCCGTAGGGCTCCAGCTGTAACCTGGTTAATTTAGGCATCCCCACCTCTTCCCAAATCATAGGGCTCCAGGAGAAAAACACCTACCCTTCCCTATGCGTAGGGCTCCGGGCATCACATGGACCAGGTTAGTAAGTACCCACACCCCTTCCCTATGCGTAGAGCTCCGGGCGTACACTACGTGTGCAGGACTTTGAGCTGTGAAAGAGCCTTACATAGTAAAAGCCAGATCCTCTGTTTATTAACAATCACCGAGCAGCATACACAGTAAGCATGCAATGCCATGCTCACCAATCCTGATCACGCAGGCAGCCTTTCCCTGGTGGCCAGGCAAGGTCGGCCTCGTCTGGGTCCTAGCTGCTGCACGTCACGGTCGTGCAGAGGATTCTTAGCAGCTCTGATCTGAGGCTGAGTCTTGGGGGTGAGTTCTTTTTCCAAGTCTTTCCTCCTCTTCCCAGCTGGTCTCCTTCTTGGACCCCAGTTTATATCATGAAACTTGAATCCTGCTTATGGCCCCACAGCCGCTCTTCATGCTGTACCTGTGCCCTTTCCTGGGTGGCAGCTCCAGGGGACTGCTTGCGGGGGGTGAGCTGAAAAGCACTGGGGGGACTGTGGTTCTGCGATGGTGGCACAGCAGCACTTTGCGCTAGTCACCGTCCAGCCTGAACCTTGCTCTGGGGCTCGAATGGCTTCAGGCCTGGCTGCTTCTGACCTGCTGTCCCCACAGTGCTCATCTGCCCTGGGCATGAGGCTGGAGGAAGGCAGAGCAGCTTCTCCCTTGTGGAATTCTGTCCCGATGAGCCTGGCCAGAGTCAGGAAGATCTGTCAGATGTGCGGCCTCAGCTAGCCCTAGTCTACAGGCTGTGGCACAGCCAGTGCTGTATCCAGCCAGGCCCTGGGTTCTTGGCTCCCTAGGCTTTGGCAGTAGAGCACATCCAGATGGTGCATGGCTGGGTGTTGCAGAAACACCAGAGGCTTGGACTGGCAGCCTCAGGCCTGTTGGGTGGCCCTGCTTCCAGCCGTGTTGTCAAATCTAGCTTCTTTGCCCACCTGCAGGGTTCCTCATGCTGATGTGACTTCTCTCCAGAGCACTGCATCTGGTCAAACTCGCCCACTGCTGCACTGGCTCCAAATTCCTCACTGCACAAGCCAGGAGCTGTGCTGGCTCAGCGGGGCCATCTTCTGAGGCTGCCTCTGAGCCTCCTGCCAGGCAGCCCCGAGCCTGTGCCTTGCTCAGTCCTCTGTTCCCTGCCCTCTGCTCTAGAGCTGGGAGAATTTCTGGGGAATTTTGCAGGGCCCTGAGCTTATTTGGCAAATAGATTAGTCCAAAATAAAGCAACTTTGGAAAGATTGAAACAACCCCCAGCCCCACCCTGGGCTTTGGTTTTTCACTTCAGTGTTGTTGGAAAATCATAGTGCTAATGAAGCCTTTCCGTATTAGGCCTGAGTAAACCAAAGTTATGTTATGCTTGTCCAAACTGTGTTGGAAAGCTTACAGAACTCATTAGACTGAAGGCCGTGTATCTACCTAAGTCAGCTATTTCGCTTATCAGTTTTGTTTGGCTCCCCAAGTATATGTTGGCTCCCCAAGAGCATGCAGCTGTGTTCCCATGTACGTCTTCAAGATATTTAGTACAAAGGGTCAACAGATGTACCTTGTTTCCCCTTCAGAATGACAAATGTATCCTCAACAGCTGTATGTCTCTTGTAGCCCCCACAAAATGATGTATGTATCCTGCGTACCCAATTATCCCCTAACAGATACATGTACAGGTTCTACAGGTCAACCAAATGACGTAGACAAACGTAGGCTAAGTTGTTTGTTACTGATTATAAAAAGGCCCGTTCGGACTTGTGGGGTGTGTCTCTCTCTTTGGCACGAGCCGAGATGAGAGCACCCGCTCAGCTGACCGATCAATAAAGATAATGGTACTCGTCTCTCTGATCCTCCGTGCCTCCTTGGTGTAATTAGGTAAGCTCCGGGGGGAAAACGAGCCCTTTTGGCTAACAGTGTGTATGGAACCCACACAGGCATCTTCAGCGTGAACCAACGCCAGGTATTTTTGTTCCGTAGGGGGCTGAACCAGTCACTTATTCAATCAGCTCTTTGTTCCCTCCAGCTGCTGCGTCAGTACCCGGAACAACTCCTCCCCCCCATGCAAGAGGGAACTGAAGGCAGGGGGGTTGCCTTTGCCCTTCCTGTGGCACCCTGCAAGGGCAGCAGGCCCAGGGCTCTTGTGGGTAAAGCCCCCAGGCTCAGATCAGCTGATTTTCCACAGCAGAGATTGTCATCAGCTCCCAGGCTCTGTTCTCTGCTGTGGAAACACAAAGGAAAGGGCCGGTTGCTGCCCCAAAGAGCACAAGCAGCCAGAGGACAAGGGAATGAGCCAGTGGAGCCTGGCTGTGCCTTCAGGGTACCTGATGTTCCCACTGGCTCCTTGACCCACTTGGGAGCTAGCTGCCTTCTTGCAGGTCTCAGGAGGGCTGTGAAGGCCAGGGGTGCCTGCCAGGCTGGGCCCTGTGCAGCGAGGGTGGCCTGGAAGCAAAGGCAGAGGTGCTGGTGGGAGCAGCGCCCGGCTAGAGGAACAAGGCTGGGAGCATGGGCAGAGCAGGGAGTTCGGCCATGTGAGCAGGAGCTGCAGCCTGCCAGACGCTGGACTGACCCTTATGTTCTGAATCTAGCACCTTGGGGCTGAACTGCCGCTGGCGGTGAGCCTGCCGGGGACGTCTGCTGCTCCTGTGCCGCAAAGGCGCAGCAGGTGGGCAGGCGGGCGGGGGGGCTGGCTGGGCAGTTCTGTCACCAGAGCTAAGGGGAGGTTGGAGGGTGCTGCAGGCTGTGAATGCTCATGTGACTGCCACGTGCAGGATAAAGGAGGGGGAAGTGGGTCCTTGCCCCTCATGGGAGGTTAAAGCGGGGGAAGGGTCTGGGAATTACAGCCCGCTGTTGTTACTGGAGCAATGCCATAAGGTGCGTTCCCTTTGCTGGCAGGTAAACCTGTCCCCCTCCAGTCCATGATCCCTGCCAGAGGCACCCTGCTGAAGGACAAGGAACTTGTGCTCTGGCTCCCTGCAGGGCCCTGCCCAAGGGGCACCAGCTTGCACCGAGGGGTGGAGTGTGGTATGTTTCTCAGGCCTGGCACACGCACATTGCCCCAGATGTATTTCTGGACTGAGCAGTGCTGCCTCTTCCCACGGGCACTGCGTGAGAGAGTGCTTTTTCTTAGCTACAGCAAGAAAGGGGCCTCCCTCCCCATCAGCCTCTGAGGCCACAGGCTGCCAAGGGCTTGAACACTCCTGCCGCACCCATGCGAGAGGGCCCCCTTGCTGAGCTCCAGGCACCGAGAGGTTTCCTGGCTCTCGAGCATGTGAACACATGGGGCACTGCTGATGCTGCGGGGCAGGGCTGGCGGTAAGCTGGACTTGTGCTTTTCTTTCCCGTCCTAGGCAGGTTTCCTTCCTTCTGAGCAGCAGGGAGTGGCTCTGGGACAGCATGTGCTTGTCGCTCTGTATCGCAGCCAGCACAGGAGGAAGTGGCTGTTCTGCCCCTCCGGTCATGAGCCCAGCAGCAGCCCACCTCCCGCTGCGTGGGAAGAGGTCTGCAGTTAAGGGTGGGGCACTTTTGCTTCCCTTCCCTGTGACTCAGCTCTGCCCCAGGGCAAACCGGGGGATTCTCAGCAGGTTTTGCTGTCTCTGCTTCCTGGAGCTGGCTCCTGAGCTCGGGGAAGTGGCTGGGCCCCTGGCCAGAAGGGCACGATGGGGGGTTGGCACGGGGGCCTATGATGCGCACACATGCTCTTCAAACAGCAGTTGAGTTGGGGTAGCAGTGGTGGGAGCCCGAAAGCCTGAGTGTGTCTGCACTAGAAACACTGTAGTCTAGAGCAGGCCTGCACAACTGGCGGCCCGCGGAGGCTCACTGTGCGGCCCGCGGGGGGATTCTAAATCCTGCGCACACGGCACACACAGCTGAGATTTAAAGGGCTCATGGCTCCCCGCCAGTGGTTTCCCCAGGAATTGAAATTAGGGGGGGTGTTCGAATTTACAGGGGGGGTGTCAGGATCAATGAGATATATAAAAAAGATATGAATAAAGTAAATGTTTTGTTAGGATAATGCAAATTTAACATAAGAATAATGCAAGTTACACCAAAACACATAACAGGTCTAGATTTCTAAAAAACATATATAATTTAAAAAAAATGTATTTAATGTAAATTGACTTTTGAAAAGTAAGCCATCATGGGGTAAGAGGGAAGATCCTCTCATGGATCAGTAACTGGTTTAAAAGATGGGAAACAAAGGGTAGGAATAAATTATCAGTTTTCAGAATGGAGAGAGATAAATAGTGATATCCCTGAGGGGTCGGTACTGGGACCAGTGCTGTTCAACATATTCATAAATGATCTGGAAAAATGGGTAAACAGTGAGGTGGCAAAATTTGCAGATGATACAAAACTATTCAAGATAGGTAAGTCCCAGGCAGACTGCGAAGAATTACAAAGGGATCTCATGAAACTGGGTGACTGGGCAACAAAAATGGCAGATGAAATTTAATGTTGATAAATGCAAAGTAATGTACATTGGAAAACAATCTCAACTATACATACAAAATGAAGGAGTCTGAATTAGCTATTAACACTCAAGAAAGATCTTGCAGTCATTGTGGATAGTTCTCTGAAAACATCCACTCAGCGTGCAGCGGCAGTAAATGATTCCCAACATTCTGTTTGCTTTTTTAAAAAGAACAGGAGCACTTGTGGCACCTTAGAGACTAACAAATTTATTTGAGCATAAGCTTTCGTGGGCTACAGTCCACTTCATCGGATGTAGCCCACGAAAGCTTATGTTCTTTTTGCAGTACAGACTAATATGGCTGCTACTCTGAAACCTTTGCTTGTTAAAGAAAGTGATAGATAATAAGACAGAAAATATCATATTGCCTCTATATAAATCCATGGCACATGTACACCTTGAATACTGTGTGCAGATCTGGTTACCCCATCCCAAAAAAGACATACTGGAAATGCACAAAGTACAGAGATGGGCAACTAAAATGATTTAGGGGTATGAAATAGGAGAAGAAATTAAAATGACTGGGAATTTTCAGCTTAGAAAAGAGATGACTAAGGGGGGATATGCTAAAGGTCTATAAAATCTTGACTGATGTGAAGAAAGTGAACAAAGTAAATGTTTTGTTAGGATAATGCAAATTTAACATAAGGAAAATGCAAGTTACACCAAAACATATAACAGATCTAGATTTCTAAAAAAATATATAATTTAAAAAAAATGTATTTAATGTAAATTGACTTTTGAAAAGTAAGCCATCATGGGGTAAGAGGGAAGATCCTCTCATGGATCAGTAACTGGTTTAAAAGATGGGAAACAAAGGGTAGGAATAAATTATCAGTTTTCAGAATGGAGAGAGATAAATAGTGGTATCCTTGAGGGATCAGTACTGGGACCAGTCCTATTCAACATATTCATCTGGAAAAATGGGTAAACAGTGAGGTGGCAAAATTTGCAGATGATACAAAACTATTCAAGATAATTAAGTCCCAGGCAGACTGCGAAGAGCTACAAAGGGATCTCACACAACTGGGTGACTGGGCAACAAAATGGCAAAATAAATTCAGTGTTGATAAATGCAAAGTAATGCACATTGGAAAGCAATCTCAACTATACATACAAAATGATGGCATCTGAATTAGCTGTTAACACTCAAGGAAGAGATCTTGGAGTCATTGTGGATAGTTCTCTGAAAACATCCACTCCATGTGCAGCAACAGTCACAAAAGCAAACAATGTTGGGAATCATTAAGAAAGGGATAGATAATAAGACAGAAAATATCATATTGCCTCTATATAAATCCATGGTATGTGCACACCTTGAATAGTGTGTGTAGATCTGGTCATTCATCCTAAAAAATATATATTGGAATTGGAAAAGGTACAGAGATGTGCAACTAAAATGATGAGGGGTATGAAACAGGAGGAGAGATTAAAGTGACTGGGAATTTTCAGCTTAGAAAAGAGATGACTAATGGGGATATGATAGAGGTCTACAAAATCTTGACTGGTGCGAAGAATGTGAATAAGGAAATTTTATTTAATTCTTCATATAACACAAGAACTAGCAGTCACCCGATGAAATTAATAGGCAGCAGATTTAAAAAAAACAAAAGAAAGTATTTCTTCACACAATATAAAGTCAACCCAGGGAACTCTTTGCCAGGGGATGCTGTGAAGACCAAAACTATAACAGGATTTTAAAAATAACTAGATAAATTCCTGGAGAACAGGTCCATCTGTGGCTATTAGCCAGGATGAGAGGGATGCAACGCCATGCTCTGAGTGTCCCTAGCCTGTTTGCCAGAGGCTGGGAATGGGCAACAGGGGATGGATCACTTGATGATTCCCTGTTCTATTCATTCCCTCTGAAGCACCTGGCCTTGACCACTGTTGTAAGACAGGGTACTGGGCTAGATGGACCATGGGTCTGACCCAGTATGACCATTCTTATGTAAAAATTAATTATAATAAAAATGTTTAGTACAGAAACTCCCCAACATAATGACCTCCCAAGATAGCAACAATGTGAGATAACAACCTTGGAAAATACTGCATTTTAAAAATCTTGGCCTACTGGGAAACATATTTATATAAGTTTCCATTCCCAGTCACAAATCCAGCATTCTGGAGCAAAGTGACTAAAATATAGTCCAACAAACAAATGTTTATTTAACATGCCCCTCACTTTCCCCTCCACCACTCCACTCCCGGGTGTTGTCCTTGGTCAGTGGAGACTCAGAGTTCAGAGGTGCTTTCACGTGAGTACACCTTCCAGGTGGGCGACAAAAAGGCATAGTTTGCTCTGGCCACTGCTGCTCGTTGTGCCACCGTTCACTCCACCGCTCTGTTGCCAATGGCCCTGCACAGTCACCTTCTGCTGTCACCTACCACTGTGACCGCTGCGAGTTGGTCTCTTGAGGTTCCACCAGCTCTCAGTGATTTCAGCTGAGCTCTCAGTGCGGGAACCTCGCTGCTAGTGCAGTCTGGGCTGTCTCTTACACAAAAACACTGTACCCACAGGAACACTGTCCCCACAACAGGACTAAGCACTTAGACCTGATTGTCAGTGATTTCAGCTGCAGTGGTCACTTAACAGAACAAAAGACTATCTATAGAGCCTAATCAGCTCTGTCTTTAAACAGTGGAGAGGGACAGGTCCCCACCCTCTCTCTTGATGCCTTCAAATCATCACAGACTAAGCACAGTTCTACTGCCCTTTACTCATACAATAAGAACAACATTTCATCCCTTTTCCCCCCAAATTCAAGTGGTTTGTAATCCAACCCCAGCCAAAATCTATCACTTGGACAACACAGCTCTGTTTGCTGGATATCTAGGTAGATTAGGTGTGAATGTAAATATAATCTGGCCCTGAAGCCTTAGCCCCCAGCTCATCACTAGCTGTCAGGGAGAGCTTAGACTTTGCTTACAAATCAGCATTTGAAATTATTAGGTTGGCCAACATCACCGAAATGAATGCACTGACATCATAAAAAACAGCTGTATAAGGAAGCAAGGAAGCTAGTCTATGTTCATACTTTTCAAATCTATTATACTTTTTCAGATACACATATTTTATCATACACTATATAAGCTTTTAAAGGGTGTATTAATGTTTCAGTTTAAATTCAGATTTCCAAACAGTCACTAAATTGGTATGTAACTAGCTCACAAAACTGGGGGGGTGTTGGGAAAATTCAGGGGGGGTATAGGGAAATCACTGCTCCCCGCCACTGCAGGCAGCCTAGAGCCCTTTGAAGCCTGGCCGCGGCTGGGATTTAAAGGGCTCTGGGCTCCCCGTGGCTGCGGGCAGCCCAGAGCCCTTTGAATCTCACCCCAGCTCCGGCGGCTGGGGTGGGGCTCCCCTCAGCAGCAGGAGCTCTGGGCCCTTTAAATCCCTGGCCCAGCCCCACAAAGCTCCGGTTCCCCTGGCTGCCAGAGCCCCGGGCCCTTTAATTTGCCCCTGAGGGCTCCCAGCCACCTCTTCAGCTGGGAGCCCAGGGTTGATTTAAAATAAAGTATCACCTCCCCACCCCCAACCTTCCTTTTTAGCCCACAGCTGTTTTGGTGAGGTGGCGCTGGGGAAGAAGGGTTTGTTTCTGCAGGGCTGGGCGGTGCTGGGGCAGGGTGTTTTCGCGGGGCCGGGAGGTGCTGGGGGAGGTGTCTCCACGGGACCGGGGGGTTTCGGCCCTCACCTGTTTTCTTTGGAGTAATGTGGCCCTGGCCGTTTTCCGAGTTGTGCAGGCCTGGTCTAGACACTTACACAGCCCAGGAAGGGGTTCTTCCATCACTGCCGTGCAGTGGTTCTCAGACTTCAGTGCACTGCACCCCCCTTCTGACAACAGACATTACGACAAGCCCCCAGGAGTGGGGACCGCCTGCCTGAGCCCTGCTGCCCTGGGTGGGGGCGGCAAGGGACAAAGCCTGAGCCTGGGGGCTTCAGCCCCAAGTGAGTGGCCTGTACTGTGAGCCCTGCCCCTCAGGGCTGACACTAAAGCCCAAGGCCGGCCAGTGCCACCCAAGGCTTTGGCTTCGGCCCCAGCAAGTCTTAGGCCAGCCCCATTACAATGGGGTCATGACCCCCAGTGAATCCCTTCCCCGGAGCCAGGAATTCTGCAGCGCTGCCTAGAGCAGGGCTGAGGGCAGCTTGACTCCAGCCCAGGCCTCGCCGTAGCTAAGCCGCAGGCCGCTCCGCGTTTTGTTCCTGGAAGCTGTTCTCGGGCAGGGAAAGGGTGGCTCACTTCCTCCTGCGGCACTTCACATCTGAGCTGCCAGGGCCAGGAGATGATGACACCAGGGCACAGTTTGCATCAGTGGCAAGACACAGCATTCTGGGAAGTGTAGTTCTGAGCTGGTCTGTGTCTCAAAGCTTTCGTTTTAACAGGCAGCAGGTTTAAAACAAGCCTGGGGACGTACTTCTTCCCTCGAAGCACAGTCAGCCTCTGGAACTCAGTGCCAGAGGACGTGGTGAAGGCCAAGACTAATGGGGTTTAGAAAAGAACTAGATAAGCTCCTGGAAGACAGGTCCATCAAGGGCTCATAGCCAGGGGTCAGGGATGCAACCCCACGGTCTGGATGTTTCTAGCCTCTGACTGCCAGAAGCTGGGCTTGCACCATGTGATAACTGCCCTGTTCTGATCAGTCCTTCTGAAGTGCCTGCCACTGGCCACTGTTGGATGCCAGGACACGGGGCTAGATGGACCATGGGTCTGACCCAGTCTGGGCGTGGTGCTGTTGGTAGAGATGTGCAGCGCTAGTGCACTCGCTGCTGTCAGGGGCTCACAGGGCCAAACTGCACTGAAGGAGCAGGGGGGCCCCGGTGTGTGTGCAGGGCAGCACACACAGGACTGACAAGGCAGCACACACAGGACTGACAAGGCAGCCCTGCTGGAGTAGGGCAAAGGGGACTCCAGGCACCATTCTCTCTTCTTGCTCTGCAGAGGGAAGCGGGAGGAGAGTGAAGCAGGAATGCCACAGCCCTTCGGTCACACCCCCAGCCTCCCCCCGCACAGCTCTGCCAATGCCCCTCAGTCCCAGTGTGTAGCAGCCACGCCACTCCTGCCCTTTCAAGCCCCTAGTGCTCTCTTGAGCCTGGGGCTGGCACTGAGCTCTCAATCAGGGCTTGCAAAATGATAGTTGTCATGGCCCTGAAAAGTCACCTCTGGGCTAGCTTCACCAGAACCAGCAAGCCCTCTAATCAGAGAGGCAGTTCCTACCACAAACACTGCAGGGCTGTGCGGCTGATGCAGGCTCCAGCCCTGGGGCTGCATTACAGGACAGGACAGGACAAGTTCAGGCAAGAACTGATTAAGCATCAAGACGCTCCAAGCTGGGATGGTGCCATGTTTGGCTGGGGCTGGGTGCTTTGGATGCAGGTAATTCCCCGCTCTTACCTAGAGCTGGCTGCAGGGCGCTGAGCGTTCCCGTGCTAGGTCTCCACTCCTGTCAGTGCTTCTGGGGCCTGGAGTGAAACCCACCAACATCATCGCAGCCTAACGCAGAGAGACGCCAACGGCGCCCTCACTCCCCCATTAATCCAGGCTTTACCTGCAGCCCCCAGGAGGTTTGTGGGTGGCAAATCTCAGGGTGCAGCACATTCCAGAGAGGGCAGGAAAACCACAGACTCTGCAGGAAGTGGAGGGAGGTGTAGGCAGAGGTGCTTTTCCAGGGCGTGATGCTTTGGCAGCAGCAGAGACCCAGCCCCACCTGCTCCCATGGCACTAAATAATCACCCCTTTGAAGTGGAGATGCCAATGGCCTATGGAGATGCCAATGGCCTCCTGTGGAGGAGTCACAAAGGCCTTTACAGGTCAAATACAATTTCTCATCTGGGAGCTACCCAACCAGGTGGGTGAGAAGGGAGGATTGGCCTGCACACACCCCTTTCCCTAGTTCTGCAGGACCTGACTCCCAACTCCCTGGCTTGAGTGGGGCTAAGGGATTTCCTTACACCCCCTTCAACTGCCCCCTCCTGCCCCCCACGGTCAACTAGTTACAAGCAGTGTTGTTGTTTTAGTCATTTTCCAGCTAGATCTAGTTGCTTTAAAATTTTTCTAGTTGGAAAAAATTTAATGTAGTTATTGGCTGGAAAGTTAAATTGAAACATTAATAAACACTTCAAAAGCATATATGTGAGAAAATGCTTGTACTTGAAAAAGCATCATAGGTTTGAAAAGTATGAACGAAGACTAGCTTCCTCACACAGCTATTTGTTATGACAATGTTGGCACATTCATTTCAGTGATGTTGGCTGACCTAATGATTTCAAATTATGATTTATAAATCATCCACGTCACATGCTGATGTTTATTGGTGTTTAATATGTGGCCCAAAAGTTAGCAAAAATGTACAGCCCACCTTTGCCCTCCCGGTCTCAGCCCTGCCGTAAATTCGAACACCCCCCTCTAATTTCAGTTCTGGGGAAAACACTAGGCCCAGCTCCTGTGGCTCGCGGGGCTGGCACACAGCACCTCCACCAGTACTGCCCGGGTCTCAGCTGGTGCAGCTACAGCTTGCCATGATGCTCCTAGCATCTTTCCCGCTGCTCTCATGTTCTGGGCCAGCTCCTCAGCTGTGAAAATGCGTCCTCCTCCGTGGAGGTGCAATAAGGGTGCTGGCTGGTTCACACCAGCTGAAGGTCCATCCTTGTGTGTTTAGTTCCTAGCAGCACATCACAGCTCAGCACGTCCCTGGCTTCCGCTGAGAAAAGACATATCTCTTGGGGCTGGCCTCAGAGACCCTTTGCCACCAGCCAGACCCTGGCCGCCAGAAAGCTCAGGAAGCAGAAGCAATCACGATCTGCTTGGCAGCCAGGTCCTGAGTACAGCCAGGGAGCAGCTCTTCCCCACCACCTTATGGCCTTAGCCACCTGGCAAAGTCTGGGCTTGCAGACTCCCCAGGTGCCAGTCTGGGCATCATCTGTACAAGGCTGCCATGGCTAGGTCCTGTTCCGCCATGGAGCTGGGTGTCTGGGAAGCGCCTATCCCACGAGCAGGCGTCATGGCATTATATGCCCAGGGGCTGGGCACAGTGGGAACTCCCTGCTGCAGGCTAAGTGCATCCTGCCCTGCGCCCGTCCCTGCGCAGGGCCCCTCTCCCCAGGCCCTGCCCTGTCTGGGGCTCCTCTGCTTGCGCCCGTCCCTGCGCGGGGCCCCTCTCCCTGCGCCCGTCCCTGCGCAGGGCCCCTCTCCCCAGGCCCTGCCCTGTCTGGGGCTCCTCTGCCTGCGCCCGTCCCTGCGCGGGGCCCCTCTCCCTGCCCGCTCTCCCTGCGCTTGTCCCTGCGCAAGTCCGCGCTGCCGAGCAGCGGCGCTGGGGAGGCGGCGCGGGGCGGGGCGGGGGGAGGAGCGTGGGTCGCTGGCCCCGCCCCCTTCCGCCCAGGTAAAAAGCGGCGGCTTCCCGCGCGCCCCCCATTCATAGTTCCGGAGCTGGCACGGGCGGGACCTGCGTGGTGAGTGGGCCGGGCCGGGACACGCGTGGGGCTGCCCCGCCGCGGCTGCCCCCGCTCCCGGGCTGCCGGCGGCGATCGCGCAAGCGGGGCCCGCGGTTACATCAGCCGGGCCGGGCGGGCGGGCGCGGGGCGGCGTCGGGGGGCCCGGCCCGGCTCCGGCTCCGGCGCCGGGCGGGTCTCGGGGCCTGCGCGTGGGGGCGAGGATCCGCGTGTGACTCCTGGTCCCGCCTGCGATCGCGGGCGCCCGAGCTGCGAGTTCGGCGCCGGCTCCGCGCGGACCCGGGCACTTTGCGCGGAACTTCTCCCGCCGGGCCGCGTGGAAACTCCCGCGCGGGACCCCGCGCCGAGCCGCTGCGGCGGGGGCGCCCGGCTCCTGCCTCTGCTCGCTCGTGTCGGTGCCGCCTGCCCCGGGCGCGGTCCTTCCCCGCTGGCGGCAGCCAGGGCCGCGGCTCACACGCACCGCGGGGTGCGCCGGGGTCAGCCCCGCAGCCAGAGCCCCGGCACAGTCACTGCCCGCTGGCCCGTCTCGCTCGGGGCCCGTCTGTGCTGCTCCCTGCCCTGTACAGGGAACTGCGGGCGCGCCATCTCCAGCCCCGTGGAGGTGCCTTATAGTTGTACGGTGACATGTGGAGCAGCCATTTCTCAGGAGTAGGTGCTGTGACACCTTTGTGTGTGTGGCTGATTTCCTCCCCCGGCAGTGACTAAGTGAGGTGTAGTTTGGGGTACACAGACCGGTCCGGCTCCTGGAAGGGGCACGGCAGTCGGGGAAGGTTGAGAGCCACGTTAGTTTCTCCCTCTTCATAGAAAAAGAAAAGGCCACGCGTCAAATCCCTGCTCCGGCTGGACCCAGACTGAGGCCCGTGCGCCCTGCTGTGCCAGGATTCCCTCGCTGCCCCAGCTCACGCTCAGGCACCCGAGGGGTTGCCAGAGGGCATCACAAATTCAAAAGGAGGCAGAACTGAGTCGGGGGCATTGGACTGGGGAGCTGTGCTCGTTTATTGGGTGATTTATTGCCGTTACCAGGGAAAAACTAGACCCGTATGAAAATCCCGATAGCGACAAGCATACAAGGATAGGGGCTTGTAACAGGGGACAGAGAGGTGAAACAGCTGGGTGTGAGCGAAGCCTGGCCACCTTCCTCAGCCTCCAGTGTTGGCTGCCTGGCCTTGTCCCCTGGGGCCAATATGCCTCTGCACGGAGTAGCAGTCCTAGCCCTTGGCACTGTGCTAAGCAGCCTGCTCCAGGCTGGCCCCTCCTGCCTGTCTGTTCGTCCATGAATCGCTCTGTGGAGCATCACTCACTCCCTAACCTCAGCCTTGGGTTGAGCTCCCAGTGGTGGTTGCGTTCAGCAAGACTTCCACACAGGCAGTTCTGTCAGGCGCTATGACAAGGTGGCACCTCAGGCAGTCATGGGTGTCGAGCAAACGCTGAAAACTTCCGGGGGCCTTAGGAGTCGGTACAGCGTCTGCCATGTCAGTTTCCCTTGGCTGGCTTTCTGGCATTCCGGTACTAAACCCGTGTGGCAATGGGGACCAGGAATGCTCCTCTGGAGGAGAGCGGCTGGCGATGGTGCGTACGAGCATGGCTCTGGCTCCTGTCTGTTGCTGCCGGATCATGTGCTGGCCCGCCCCAGGCTGCCCCTTTCAGAGTGCGACCGAGGTTGTGCTGTGTAGGACTTCAGAGGAGACCGTCCGCTTCTGTTTGGTTTGGCTGTGGAACTTGAGGGCATTCAGGCAGCAGGAGGCGCTAACTGGGCCATCTCCCTTCCTCCCCCCACGGAAAGGAAATTGTTGGTTTTCTGTAGACAGGAACGAGACTTTGAAGGATCAGCTGAAATATGCTGTAGTGATAACACTGGATTTGTAGCCTTTCAAATCGGCAACAGTGCATGGGATGCTTCCAGTCTGTGCCACTGACCCCTTCGCAGGGCAAGGGAGCTGGGTGCCATGGGAATTGCACCACACCCCACAGCTGTTGTGTCAATAACAGCTTCAGAGCAGCTCCCTGCTAAGTACTCTTCACAACCAGGGGCGGCTCCAGGCACCAGCATGCCAAGTGTGTGCCTGGGGCGGCAAGCCACGGGGGGCGCTCTGCCAGCGCCGCGAGGGCGGCAGGCAGGTTGCCTTTGGCGGCATGCCTGCGGAGGGTCTGCTGGTCCCGTGGCTTTGACGGACCTCCCGCAAGCGTGCCGCTGAATCCACCGTGCTTGGGGCGGCAAAATACCTAGAGCCGCCCCTGTTCACAACCAAACGCTTTGGGGCCAGTAGCTTGAGTAAGTTAAATTCTCGGTCTCTAAAATACACTTCCATCACTGCTGAGCTTTGCCTGGGTTCTGGTTTATCTGGAGGCTCCTCACGAATGGCACAATTCACAGGAGCGCCTCTCCCCTGCTTTGATTCTCTCCCCTCCTGCTGTTTGTCTCTGGCTCTTCAGAGCGTGGAGACAGTGGCTCGCACCTGCTGTGCAGCACTTACTGCTCACTCATCAGTGCTGCCAGCGTTCACATCTTGCACTCCCATTTGGCACTGAAGCTACTGACTTGCCTCTCAAAACACACCTAGGCATACCCAGACCTCTGATGCTCTCCCAGCTGCTCTCGCCTCCAGTGCTGGCACCCTGAAGAATGGTGTGGTGCTTCTCTGCTGCCTAGCCCCCTGGGGAGAGAACTTGGGGTCCCAGTTGGCAGGCAGCTGTTTCTCATGGGGGGTTTAACAGCTCTTTAAAGCCCACCTGTCTTTATTCAGACAGATGTTGCCCAGCTTTGGCAGACTACCTAGAAACATGTGTGCCGTGGCCAACTGAGTTTTGCTAGAGAAAGGTTGTGTGTGTCCCTGGAAATGCTTCTGTTTTACTGTGTTAGGCTGGCGTTTGCCTGGTATGTTTTGCATGTGCTTATAAAGCTTCCTATTATAACACGCTAAGGCCTTCTAAGCAGCTTAGCCTTACTGTTGCAATGTTGTCATTGCTTAGTTCCTGTGCACAGCACGAGGGTGGAGAATGTTTGTTTTTCAGTGGGGTTTAATGCTACGTGACTGTCACTGTCGTGTTCCTCCCCTAAGCAGGTTCTACTTGAGTCCGGTGTAGTACCTGGCAGATCTGTGCTGTCTTGATGACTGCAGCTGGTAGGCTCCACATGGCAACAGCCAATTTGTTTCTTGGGCCGTGAATTTTGGAAGCCTGGAGCTGAGGTTTGTTCGTGTCTGACTCAGATGGCTGTTTGAGAAATGGGGATGGCAGCTCATGGATGCTGAAAATAGAGAAAGCCAGAAGTTAATGTAAAATAATACAAACCAAGTTACTGGGTATTTAAATAGGGCTAATGCTTCCTGTTTTGGTGGAGGCCAGGGCAACCAGATGTCCTGATTTTATTGGGGTAGTCCCGATATTCAGGGCTTTTCCTTATTCAGGTGACTATTACCTCCCACCCCCGTCCTGATTTTTCACACTTTCTATCCGGCCCCCCTGGTGGCGGCTAACAGCCGGTGTGCCTGGGATTGCTGTCTGAACTGAACTTTGTTGCTAGTGCCGCTGCCACCATGTTCTGTTCTGTCCCATCTCAGCTTTACGCGTTAGATACTGATCTCCGGTGTCATGCTGATTGCCTGGCTCGTTGAATGGCTAAGGCAAAGCTTTTCAATGGCCACGATGGAGTTGAGAATTCTTCCCTTGCAATGGCTCTGATTGTGGAGTCTTACTGCTATAGCTCATCTCTGCGTTCGCTACTGTACTAGGACATGAAGTGTCCAGAGTTTTATCAATGGCCTATCAGTGTTTCTTTTGCAATGAGTATAATAGCTCCTGCTTCAGGGCTTCAGCCCCTCTCTGTTAGGGATTGGGAGACTTTCACGGAGAACAGGTTATACTGCATTTCCCTACTGCAGGGTTTCTTACACCTTCCTTCCTCTGAAATACCTGGTATTGGCGACTGGAAACAGGCTACTCAAGTAGATGGACCTGATCCACTCTGGCAGTTCCTATCTTTTGCAGTTTTCAGACGTCACCGTCCAAGCTTGAGTTCCCTGAAGCACGTAACCAGCTGCGCTTGGAGGTGCAGGAGCTACCTGCCTGGCACTGCTAGCCACATGGGTTGGACAACAAGGGGTAGATATGGGCCAGGCCTGAGGTTTGAGATCAGCTGGGTTAGTTAGCCCCTGTAAGGTGGGTGGTGGTTAGAGTTTAAAATCTAGAAAAGCCTCTTCAGCTGCATGGCTCAAATTGTTGCAGTTGTTCATCACTTTCACAGCAATAGAATCACCACTGGGTAGAGGCCAAACATGGATGGTTCAGCTCCAATAGCAATTGCTGCCAGAACTGGATCATGATAAAGCAGCTGGTTATAGTGGAAATGATTTTGCAATTATAATTCCGGTGGTCACGATCAGCAGCTACTGTAATTCCTCATCAGCATTACTTAAACTAACAGTTTGGAAGTTGCTGGGGATCCTATCTGTGTGCCTGCATATTCCAGCAATACCTCCCAAGAAGGAAGTGATCCTACGCTCTGAGGGCTGCAGCGCTCAGGTGGATGAACAAGCCTGCATGCCCTGGCATCTGACTGTCCCCGAATCTTAGCAGGACAGCTCTCTTCAGACCCCTGGAGTTCTGTGGAGAGGAATTGGTATGATCTGGTTTGTGCTCCGTTAGAGAGAGCAATCTGTCATCCCATGTGACAGCTGAGTTAAAGGCAACTGTGTCTGTTCTCCAAAGCAGAATGGCTAAAGAGTCATGGGAAGTTAGGTTTAAAAAAACCAATGCAAGCTCTGAGTGTGCTGGTTCATTTAGGGATTAGGTGCAGCAACCATCTCCTGGCAGATTGTTGGTCTCTGCTGTAACTCTGGCTAACATCTACACTACAACAGTGCTACACGGAGATGTTCCAAGCCGCTCGGCGAGAGCTCTCCCGTCAGTTAAATAACACCCGCTTCCGTGAGAGACAGTGTCTATGGTGGCAGATCATACCAATTCCTCGTCACAGAGCTCCAGGGGTACGAAGAGAGCCGTCTTGCTAAGATTTGGGGAACAGCCAGATGCCCGGCCAATGGCATTAACTCCAGCATGATGTTAAAAATGCCGTAAAGACTGTGCAGAGTACTCCAAAAGTGAATTCAAAGTCCCTTTCTCAAGCTGGGTTCCATCAACGCTGTGGCTCTCCTGCCCCGTGTGACCCATCTCCATCCACAGGAGTCTCCTGGGGCTTGGGGCCGGCCACTGAGATGGGACATCAGGTGAGCAGGGACTTCAGCAGATTGTGTGGATGTGCAGAGCTCTGCTGCCCTCTGTGAGGCTGCGTGATTATGAAGCCCTTGGAGATCCTTGGATGAAGGGCATGTTCTTACTCTAGGGTTCAATATAAGGCCATGAGAAGTTTTCCAGCCCAGCAACATATACTGTAGGGCTGTTTCCTGACCCTGTCCCTATTCCCAGGCTCCATGCACCAGCTCCTCTGGTGGCTGGCATCAGCATAGTGCTTGCTGGGAATCTCTGCAGCACTGACTGTGACTTAGTACGAGAGGCTGGTGCTGGGCTGAGAGTCTGGCCAGGCACCATGGAGATGAGCTTAGTGTAAATGCCAAGAGAAAAGTTGCCTCATTCTAGTGACTCAGCCTAGTTTACCGGATTATCCGTTTAATTGGCAGAACGTTCGGTTTTGTGCCAGTCTCTGCCATTCACACCCACAGACTGTGGCATAATAAGAATATTCAAACAGTCACATTTGGGCCAGGGAGTGTCTAGGCTGCCAAGCGGAGTGGGAGTATGCCTCAGACAGCTAACCGGTCGTGAGACCTGCCTTTAGGTATTGACGGGTGTGGAGTGTTCAGTGCTTGCCTGCGGAGTCTTAGGTTTCCATAACAAACAATTGCTGGGCTTGTCCTTTGCTTGTGTCTCCTACCACTGAAAAGCAAATAAACCAGAAGTTGGTTCGGGGGAGTTGGGTTGCAGACAAGGCTGGTACACAACCCTTGGCAAGTGATGGTGGATAGGCACCAAGCAGGTTAACGGGCGATGGGTACCATGAAAGGGCTGATGCACATCGGTGTGGTGGACCAGTTAACTCCCTGTGCTAGTGGGATCAGTTGACAGGCGTTAGTGGAGCCTGGGACGTCTTCACCAGGGATGCAGCAGTGAGGTCACTGCGAAATTCCAGCTAGCCTAGCCTCAGGGTTTGCTGGAGCTCTACAGCAGGGACTGCTCTGGTTGGCTGCATGCTGCTGGTTCTTGAGATCTCTGCAGTCTTGTCTTGCTGACACTGTTGCTACCTTTAATGTTCCTTGTGGTAATGGAGTTACATTTTCTTTCAGGGGTTTTGAGTAGTCAGACACCTCCTGGGAGTGGATAAAATGTTTGAGAAAACAATGACTGGCTTTGGCAAGAAGCTGATCCGCCGCCGAATTGTGGATCTCAGCGTGGAGGACACCCGGCTGGCCCGCTGCCTCTCCACCTTGGACCTTATCGCCTTGGGGGTTGGCAGCACGCTGGGGGCAGGCGTGTACGTGCTGGCTGGGGAAGTAGCCAAGGAAAAGGCTGGCCCCTCAATTGTTGTCTGTTTCCTGGTTGCTGCACTCTCCTCTGTGCTGGCTGGGCTTTGCTATGCGGAATTTGGGGCCCGGGTTCCCAAAACCGGCTCTGCCTATCTCTACAGCTACGTCACAGTGGGAGAGATCTGGGCCTTCACAACTGGTTGGAACCTGATCCTGTCCTACGTGATAGGTACGAAATGGTGGAAAGAGGAGGAACTTGGAGTGGACTGGGGCAGGCTGCCCAGGACACTCCAGCAGGTGGAGGGCAGGGGAGAACTTCCTGAGTTTGTTGATCACGGGGAGGCATCACTGCTAGGATGAAGGGTCTGGCCAATCCCTCCCGGGTCGGGGGCTCTTGGAGGCTGTGCACGTCGTGGCTGTGCTTATTAGACATCTGGAGCACGGGGTCTAGGGGACAGAGTTCAGGGTTCACCTGCCAGGCCAGACAGTGCTGGGAGCCCCTCTCTGGTGACCCCAGCCTAGGGAGTGCTGGGTGTTGCCTAGGCCCAAAGAGCTGTGCAATGAGCCAAAGGCTTAGGGGTGGTGCAGTGAGGAATGGGGATCCCAGAGGCCACCCCACAAGTTCTTCCCTTCAGGCACAGCAAAGCCGTGGTGACGGTGCTAGAGGGCTCTCATGACAAAGGCGTGTATCCTCCCAGTGCTCGTGGCAGAGCTGGGTTCCCTGAGCTTGGGGGGGGTCTCCACAGCTCTGCCATGTACTTGGGAGGAGGTCGGTGGTGGAGGCTTCTCTGGTTAACGTGCAACTTTGCTCTTGGTTGCTAGGGACGGCGAGTGTCGCCCGAGCCTGGAGTTCTTCCTTTGACAATATCATTGGCAACCACATCTCAGTCTTCTTTAGAAGCAGCACCTCCTTGCATGTGCCGGGTGTGCTAGCCGAGTACCCGGATTTCTTCGCACTGCTCCTGATCCTGCTGCTCACAGGTGAGAGGTGCAGAACTCTGTAAAGATACGGGAGCTGTGTGGCATGGGCGGGCGAGTTTGGGAAGGCCACGGCCAGTGCTGGCCCCAGGGGAGTGTTGAGGGGAGGGTGTGGCCCAGGGGCATTGATCGTGGGGAGGGTGTGACTGGCGCTGCCCCTCCTATCCCCTCTTGTGTTCCTTCCCCAGGTTTGCTGGCATTTGGCGTGAGTGAATCTGCCTTAGTGAATAAAATCTTCACTGCCGTGAACCTGCTGGTTCTCTGCTTCGTCATCATCTCTGGCTTTGTGAAGGGAAGCGTCAAGAACTGGCAGCTGTCTGAAGAAGACTATTACAACCACTCAGCCGTGGCCACCAGCCAGGACGTTAGGTAGGGGGAACAGCCCACTCCCCAAACTCCGCCCACTAGCGGGAGGGCAGCCCAGCTTTTTGCCCACAGTTGGTACCTACCTAGGGAGCTGTGCTGCCCATGCCCGCTCTGGCTGCTGCTTGGTGTTCCCCTTGCTAGCTGGTTCCGAAGGGCTGTGCCCTGCCCTGGGTTTGTTCCTTGGCAGGGAGTGTGCCATGCAGCTTCCCCTGCAGTTGACAGTTGCAGTCTCTGGTTTGTGCCTGTCGCAGGCTGTTAAGCTGGATATTGATAGTGACTGTAGACACCTGCTCCCACGGCAGGGATGCTTTACACAGGATACAGAATCTGAAACCTGCCTGTGGCATTTGCTCAGGGGCTTTTCAGCTCTGTCTCCAGCAGGCAGAGGAGGTAGATGTTAACTGAGACTCTTCCAAAACAATGACCAATCTTTCTTCTCTCAGCATTGGCTCCCTGGGATCTGGGGGTTTCGTTCCTTTTGGATTTCAAGGGATCCTCGCTGGAGCTGCAACGTGCTTCTATGCCTTTGTGGGATTTGACTGTATCGCTACAACAGGTAAAGCAGCTGCTTGTGCATTGTCTTTCGGGAGTTTGGGATGGGGTATTTCTCGGCGTTCTCCTCTTTCATGCAGTGATCTCTGGTTGCAGAATTTCCAAATAGGTTCTGGGTGTGGGCGGGCAGTTGCTTGCCAAGCCAAGGGAGCAGCTCTCCGCGATCCCTGCATGGCCCAGGGCGCGATGTTGCGGGGCCTTTGAGTGCTGCCAAGAGCAGAGACTTCACTTCCTGATCTGGGAAATGCTCAGTTTTATGAGCCTTTCTGCAAACATGGGGACTTAACTGTGGTAATTGGCACTGTGGGTACAATGAGCTTTCACCAGCCTGCACATAGAAAACTGGTTCTTGTAAACAGACTGCAGCATTTAATAACAAAATACCCAGCAGGTAGAGGGAGTCTTTTCCCTGAAGTGTCTGCTGCTTTCTGGTGCAGAGCCTGGAGTCCGCTCTCCCCACCATGCGTGCAAGCTCCTGAGAATGCTACTAGGAGTCACATGCCCATGGAGGCGAGTGAATGAACTGTGGCAGGGATGCCGGCTGTTGACTTCCCAGCCCATAGTAACTTACTCTGTTCATTGAGAACGTGCCCTTTGCCCCGAGGGAGCCTCAGCTTCCTCCTGTCACTGCCAAGAAATGCTGTGAGCAGGCTTCGCTGCATGGCCCCAGGCCCCGAGCTGGCAGGATCTAAGTACACCCTCGCCATGTCTGCACCCAACAGAACTGAGACCGCAGCAGTGTCACAGGAGCAGAGTGTTCTCCTGCCCCAGGAGTCCCTGTCCTATTGTGCCTATTCACCCCTTTTTGAGCACTCTGCAGCGTTGTCTGGCCTGGCAGATGGAGCTTGAAAAATTTCCTGGACGCCCACTAGTCAGAGCACTAAACCTACTAGCTGGAGAGTGGAGGCTCCACAGTGACATCCCTGGGCAATCGCCTGTTGATAAGCCCTGCCCTGCCTGGTTCTGCTGTGAGAAGGAGAGAGTGCTGGCATTTCTGCTGGGATGTCATGCCTTTGGCCTGCTTGGATGCTCTCTCTTCCATGGTGGCTTGTGGCTAGTGCTGCATTTCATTTTAGGGGCCTTCCCCATGGAATAACCCCAGTGCCTTCCTCTGCTGCTGCTTCACCCAGTCACAGCAGCTCTATGAAATCAGCCTGATTATCGGCAGTTTTACTGTGGTCCCAGGTTCTGGAACTGACCAATCTTGCTGATTTCATTCTGTTTAGCCAAGCCAAGTGGTGGCACTGGAGCTGTATGTAGGCTCAGGCAGACAGCACTACACTGGGTCACATTGGGAAGGCTCTCCAGCTTCCTGGGTTTCAGAAGCAAAGCTAAACTTCTGTAGAAGCTGACTTCCTCCCCACTTCTGACAACGACGCTCTCCACTCATCTGCAGCAATGGGGTTCTTGTGGTCCCGTATCACATTCCAGATGTGTAGGGGAGGGAAGATGTTAGTGCTCCAGGTCTCATCTCTGTTCCTCTTTCAGGGGAGGAGGCCAAGAATCCTCAGCGTTCTATCCCCATTGGCATCATTGTGTCTCTCCTGATCTGCTTTGTGGCATATTTTGGTGTTTCTGCTGCCCTGACCCTCATGGTACCCTACTACCTGCTGAACAAGGACAGTCCCCTGCCCGAGGCCTTCAAAGACGTGGGCTGGGAGCCTGCCCGTTATGTTGTAGCCGTTGGATCTCTCTGTGCGCTCTCAACCAGGTAAGGAACTTGGGACTTGATCCAGCACCCTGCTCCAGTAACCGCTTCCCCCGAATCTTGTTCTGGTTCTGGAAATGATGGAGGTGGTGTCTGGCTAACGGTGATTGAGTGCGGGAGACTAGATGGCTGGGGGGAGAGGTTCATTTCCTTCCACAACATGGCAGTAATTGTCTACATCTCTACTAGATCAACTGTAGCTTTAAACCAGTAGCGGCAGATTTACTGGTATGCTAGTGTATGTGGGTGGAAAGCAAACCCTTGCCCAGCCTCAGACAGGAACGTTCCCTCCCAGCCAGTTCACCCTTGTGTGCCCAGTACCCCCCACAGTGCACCACACACCCATGCCCTCGTTGAGGGGCCTCGTGAGCCCAAATATCCCCTAACCGGTCACGAGTGACATGGGAAGACACCAGTGACAGGCACTTGATGCCGTTTGCACTGACTCCATGCAGCCAATGGCCAGAAGAATGAGAAACTCATGTGGTGGGGACTCTCAGCAACAGAATTCAAGCGATGGAAAGCAGGGGCCTTTGTCTGACCTCTGTGTACTTGCTCCGAGATATCCCAGCACCAGGCCCACCAGAAATGCATAATTTGTGCCTCTTCTTCAGCTTCAGATGCTAGCAAATGAGAATCACTGGGTGTGAGTCACTTGTTTATCTGAATAATATTGAAGCCCCCAAAACTGTTGTCTGCTACCACGGCACATGGATGTAAACCAAGCGTCCATGCAGTGCAGGCTGTTTCTTGTGGTGGGTGGTACTTGTCAGCCCATCTGCTCTTCAGGAAAAGCCCCAAGGAACTCCCTCCTGCGGCCAGTTCCTCTCACAGGCATTGTTTTAAGTTGTTGCCATGGTTCTGATGTGCTGAGAGCTGTGCTTAGAAGTTCCATTCATGGTAAGAGCTTGTTCTCATCAGTGCAACAAAATAAACTGAAACAAAAGTGCTAAGTTGTGACCCTCCTGGCCATGGCTTCTGGACTCCCCCTGCTCAGTGTCACATCTGTGTGGCTCTGGTTAACTGGCCTTGTCTACATGCACGAACTGTACTGGCTGAGCTGGGTTGGCTTAGGAACAGATTTAGTTTGATTGCGCGACCCCTTGTGGGGAAGCGCTCGCTGCGCTTTGAGTGCCGTGTGTCGATCTGGCTTCATTCAGTGCGGAATCTAGTGGGGAGTATGAGACCACAGAACCCTGCCCCACTGCCGACTGTCAAACGTGCTGGGAGTGACCCTTCCTGGGGGCGATGGCTCTGGCTGCCATTGCTGTGAGAATGTTATCACCGGTCATCAGTGGGGCATCCACTACGTTTCTCCACTGAATTGATGCCAACTCCAAGAGTCGGATCAGAATGTACCAGCCCTGATCTAAAGGGTCCAGACAAGGGATGAAGGGTCCTTCTGTGCTGATCTCACTACGCATTGCTTTTGAAAAGGCCACAGGGACTAGCTAGTGACTGGCATGGTGGCGAGAGGTCTGGATCGAGGTGGCGACTACTGAATGTGTTGGTGTAACCTTTCTCCGCTGCAGTTTGTTGGGCTCCATGTTCCCCATGCCCCGGGTGATCTATGCCATGGCAGAGGATGGGCTGCTTTTCAAGTTCCTCTCCAGAGTGCACACGCGGACAAAGACTCCCCTGGTGGCCACCATTGTGTCTGGCATCGTTGCTGGTAAGCAAACGTTTGCTCCTGCCTTGTGTTTTGCTGCTCACATGGCCTGTCTGAGAGCGAGCCCAGGGCTTGTGCTCATCCTGTGCCTGCTGTATTGCAGCCCTCATGGCGCTCGTGTTTGAGCTGAAGGACCTGGTGGACCTCATGTCGATCGGCACTCTTCTGGCGTACTCTCTGGTTTCTGTTTGTGTGCTGATTCTCAGGTGGGTGTCTGCCAACAGCCTGCCCCTTTGAACAGGGCCACTTGGTTCATGTGCTGGAGAGCGTGCGCTGCAGCCAGAGCCCCCTGCCCAGAAAAGCCATTTCTTGCCCGTTGGAGAGAAGCCGCCCTGGGGAGCCAGCAGCTATCTCCATGGGGGTGTATGGCAGTAGCTGATGCTGAGATGGGCATGGGTCTGGCCCTAGCCAGGCTGAGGAGCCTGGGCCTTGGCCTCAGAGGGAGCTTGTGTGGAAGCTGTCCTTCCTTCCCCCATTCGGACGCTCAGTGTGTGTTTGGGGCCAGAGGGGGGGTCTGGGTATTTTGTGTTCTAGAAGCTACCCAAGGAGGGGCAGGGGAACCTTGGCTGGCTGATATCACAGGCCCCTTTGCAGCCTGTGACCATAGCTCTCCTGCGCGGTCGCTCTCTGACCTTCCCTAAAGACTCCTCGCTCGGGACTCAACGGAGCGGAGCCTGAGCAGTCCCCAGGCTGCCGGGGCGCTGGAACAATGTGCGCAGTGGGGGGCTGAGAGCCATTGACCCAAACTGCAAATCCTGGATATGATGGAACCACTTCAAGCCAGGGGATGTGCAGCACCCCTAGTTCCAGCACCTGTGCCAGGCTGGCCAGGCCCCGAGCCTGGTGACAGCCACCCCAATCGGTGGTGGTGGTAAATCGCATCCAGAAGCGTTTGAACACGGGTGTGTGTAGTCCCTGCGTGGGCCCGGACATAGTGAGCCTGATGAGGGTGCCAGGCTGCACTGGGCCAGCTGGTTACTGTTGGCAGTGGACTTAGCTCCAGCCTGCACTTTGAAAGTCTTGGCCTGGATACAGCTTCGTGCTGGGTGCCTCAGAACCTAATGCCCTGGCAGGGAAGCACCTGACTCTGTGCTACTGCTCTGGAGGCCGCTTGGACAGCTGTTGAGTCACCATTGACTTGGGGTTTGGTTCAGGTATCAGCGGGATCAGCTGAGCTCTCCAAAGGGCCTGGAGATGGTGGAGCTGAATGGAAACGAGGAGGAGAAAGTCGTCATGAACCCCATAGTCAGTGACTCCCAGGCTGCACTGAAGGAGAAGCCCACCTTGGCGAGCCTCTTCAACCCCCCCAGCAAAACTCCAACCAGCTTGTCAGGGAAAATTGTTTACATCAGCACCGCGGCCGTCGGTAAGTGCGCCAGGAAGTGCCTGACCTCAGCCGGGTAGGTGCACAGGAAGTGAAACAGTCGCCCAATGACAGCGATTGCTTTAATTTGGTTTCTAACAGAGTCCAGGCCTGCGATGTGTGCAAAGGCAGGAAATGAGCAGGGTTGTTGTTAAAACCATACAGGAGCATCCTGTGTCATGCTCATGCCCTGGCTTTCCAGTGTGCCCCCAGAGCTCATCACAGGGTGAGCGCACAGCCATTGCACGTGTCTGCAGAACTCCAGGGGTGACACTGCCGTAATGTGGTGGGGTACAGTGACTGGGCCAGGTGTGTGCCCCTGCTGGGCTCGGGGGCAGCTAGCCTGGAGTGCTGATTGGAATGGTGATGTCTGGATAAAGCTCACAGGCAGAACTGCTCGACAGAGCTGTCACCGTGGAGCTGGGGTGTGTGGGTTAGTCTGGGACTGCTCGGGCATGTCCTGTGTGGAGCACATGGGGCAAGGATTGGAGAGCTGAGAACCCCTGCAGGTCTCCCTGTGACTGCCAGGAACTAACGGGAAGCACTAAAGGTTCAGTGCACCTGGGTGTGCTGCGTGGCCCCCTTAATGAGGGCATGTCACTAACTCTGTTGCTGGACTAGAGAAGCTGCCCCTCAGTGCTCCTGTCTAGGCAGGAATCTCCTGTAGGAGTAGCACAAATATCTGACTCCACATCCCCATCCAGAAAATGGGGAGAAGGGACCGTGACTGTCGCCCGGGGCGGAGGGCTAGTGTATGCAGAGTGCTATGCAAGTGCTTGTTGATGACCCCGGCGCTTCTGGGTGCATTTATTTGGAAGAGTCACGTGGAGCTGGGCAAGAGAAGAGGCCAAGCTCTTCAGCTGGTCTCTAAGGATCTGCAGGTGTCCTAGAGAATAAAGCCTGGCTGGCAGCTGTGACCACGCTGGTGCCTGCAGCTGTGGCTGGGATCAGAGGAGGGTGTGAGGCAGTAGCCGTTTTGCTTCGGCAACACAACATCGTCTCTCCTTTTTTGCAGCTCTGTGGATCACCATCCTGTGCCTGATCCTGGCCCAGAAGATGGACTCCCTGTTGGAGGGCAGTGTGGGCTGGATCGTACTCTGCATAGGCATCCTGGTGCTTATTCTGCTCTCCACCATCATTGTCTGGAGGCAGCCGCAGAGCAACGCCCGGCTGACTTTCAAAGTAAGAGTAACAGCCAGGAGCTGGGCTCCCTCCCAGGAGGTATTCCCACCACTGCCAGTTCCGTGGCAACCTCTGCTGGGGAGAGTGGGATTCACTGTTGGCAGCTCGGCCGTGGGTGCAGCCTGGGCCGTCCGGCCAGGAGACAGCCTGTCAGAGAGCTGCCCGGGGTCCCTGAGACTTTGCTGCCAGATAATTGGGCAAAAAACCGAATGTTCCTAGCGTGTCAGTCCCCAGGTTGTGACGGACTCTGGGTTGGCCCCTCCTTGGCTGGGAGCACAGGTAGGGGGAGGGCAGCCTTTGCCTGCTGTGCTCCTCTCTGCAGCAGCAATGGCTAAGTCTCTCTTGTCTCACAGGTGCCTTTCCTGCCGCTGCTTCCGCTCTTCAGCATCTTCGTTAACGTTTACCTCATGATGCAGATGAGTGCTGGGACCTGGGCCCGGTTTGCTGTCTGGATGGCCATAGGTAAGTGAACACACCACTCCGGGCATCGTGTCCTGGCCTAGAGGCAGGGACTCGCACTCTTCACCTCCCCTCCCTGGGAAAAGCCCCATAAGAGGGACCTTACAAGGGCTGGACTCCCCAGTATTCACCTGGTGATAGGCTTGGGCCTGGCAGAGGAGCTCTGGACCTGGGGCGGGTGGGGAGGCTGCTCCATCCCTGCCTGATGGGGGCCCAGTTGCCCTGTTCCACCCTGATTTTCACACCTCGCTGTGGAGACTTCGAGAAGTAGCAGGGTGCCGCAGTGTCCTGCCACTGTGTGAGAGATGCTGAGAGCTGAGCCCTCTGGAGTCAACAGCTGGCAACGGATGACGTTAATCTGCCTGCACTGTGGCCATGCTTCGTCTAGAGCCCACCAGAAATGGGGTTTGGGCCCTGCCTGCAGCTCACTAGAGCACTAGGACAGGCCTGTTCCTCCTGGGGGAGAGGGAGGCAGTGCTTGGGGGAGGAAGCTAGAGGCCCGTTAGCCTGTCTGGGCTCTGGGGAGGGTGTGCTGGGGCTGAGGTGGCAGGTTTCTGCAGCTCTTGGGCTGCTTGGGGACTGATTCCAGTGCTGAAATTCTCTTGCAGGTTTTGCCATCTACTTTGGCTATGGAATTCGGAACAGCATAGAAGGGAAGAAGGAAAAGAAATCCCATTCCACGGCAGGCAAGTCTGTGCACTTCTCCGGGATAGACCTCAGCCCTGAAGCTGCTACAGTCTGAGACTGAGGATGTTCAGAGCATTCTCATCCGCATCCTGGACTCCCTGAAGGCCCTTGTACTCCTGGCCCCTCCTCTCTGTGGAGCAGAATGGCAACTTGAACAAGACTGCGAAGCCCTAGTCAGACAGATTCCGGAAATGAGGTCATGTGGCAAAGCCCAGTTGGCTCCTCTCTGTTTACTCTGATGAACTGGATGTTAAAATCCCAAATCAACCTGAGAGTAGGGACGGGGCCAGTCGTCTGCCAACCTCCCTTCCCCTGGATGGGTGTTGTTACCTTTGACGCTGTTGTGTGTCAGGAATGCTGCTTTCTTTGGCTGATAGGAGGCCCCCATGTAAATAGTGCAGCTATATTTATTCTGTCCGGCCATGTGGCTAGGGGCTGCCTTTCTCTTCTGTCTGTCTGTGTAAATAGTCCTGTGTTCCATGGTTCCTAACACATTCTGTGTGTAGAATCGGTTTTAAATATTGGCTTTTGTACTATTAAACTCCAGGGTTTTTTAAATATTCAGCTCCTTCAGTCTGCTGGTGGCTTGTTTCGATGCTTGTTTTATTTCCCAGTTACGTGTGGTTGGGGCACATCCCAGGCGCCGGCCCCGCTGGAAAGTGGCAGCTCTGGAGCAGTGCAGTGGAATGCCTGGGGAAGGTGCACAGAACAAACGGGACAGGACTCTTCCCAGCAGCTTTCTGGGGAGGGTTTGGTGTTTGGGGGAGACAGAGGCCTGGGTAATTACTCAGACAAGCTAGAGGCTTTGTTATCAAGGCATGTGTCCCTGCGGAGCCCTGTTCCGTTATCATTTTAATTAAGTGTATCCCACAGTAGCATTTCCTCTGGCACAGTCTCAACCTCCTTTAATGGCACTTTAACTTCTGCCGGTCTGCAAATCTCGCAGGGTTTAAGTGCTGCAGCCAGTGATGTTTTCCTGGCGCTCTTAGGCCTTGTCTATACTAGAAGGGAGTTTGTCAGCTTAGCTACCAGCAACCCCTCCTAGAGGGGAGACCCGCAGTAATCCTGTCAGACCAGCAGCAGTGCTGTTGCCAGTGCCACTTAGACCAGTGTTGCAAGTGAAATAAGTGGGACCGGAACCTTTTGTCTACAACTGCATCTGCACTAGGGATTTGCCAGCAGAGCCAGACCTGTTCTGGGAGTGTGGGATTTTCACATGCCTCAGACATAGCAATGCTGGCATAACGTAAGTGGAGACCAGGGCTTTATGAAGAAGGATTTGTTACCATAGCACTGGGGAGCCCCTGTCATGGTCTAGGACCCTGTTGTGATAGGCGCCCGCAGAGGCTGGTCTGGACTGACGGATCACAGGGAGTTTCACGGAAGATCAGCCTTGGCCTTCCTTCACCTGCCCCAGAACTACACCCAGAGCTCCCGGTGTCGTGTCTGTAGCAGGCAGTGGGATGCTGGCTGGCCACAGAGGAGCTGGTGTTGGAGGTGCCCAGTAGCTTCTCAGCAGCAGCTAGAGGCACTTCTGGCAGCTGTAGCATAACGGGCCAGCCTGCCTGGAAGTGCCCACAGCTCCCACTGTAGGGCAGATGAGGTAGAGAATTCTGGGCTCCCAGAGGCGCTTGGCACCTGGACAATTATTATAACGCCAGGCAGACCTCTTGGCTCTGGCCGGCTTGTTAATCCTTAGCATGGTGTCCACTTGCCAGGCGTGTTCCACTGAGCACTTGTCACTGCAGATCTCAAAGCAGAGGGAGATGAGGGCATTGCACTGGGAGCCATGTGATCTGGACTCCTAGTCCCAGCTCTGCCACAAATGTGGGGCAAATCTCTTCCTGTGTTTGTGGCTGTTTTTCTGTCTGCAAGATGAGGCTAACTCTGTGTGCGTGAGGCTCAGACACTACAATGCTGGGGGTGCCCGAGAACCCCGAAGATACGTTGGGGAAAAGGAGCATTATTCTGACTTTACAGGTGGGGAAATTCAGAGGCCTGAAGCTAAGCCAGAGAGTCCAGCTGTGGGGAGCAAGGCATCACTTAGTCAGGTGCTTGCCTGGAGGGACCAATGCTAAACCTTTCATGTAAATGGCAAAGCCGGGAGTGGAGTCCAGGTTTCCAGGCCCTCTCTGCTGGGCCATGCTCCTTCCCAGCTGCAATGGAGGCTGGACCCTTGGTGGAGCAGGTATTAAGGAGCATGTCTCTGGGCTGTCTAGCCCACCCCATCGCGAGCTGCAGGGGCTGCTCCTTGTCAGCTTGGGACGGCAGTGATGGGAGAATCATAGAATATCAGGGTTGGAAGGGACCTCAGGAGGTATCTAGTCCAACCCCCTGCTCAAAGCAGGACCAACCCCAACTAAATCATCCCAGCCAGGGCTTTGTCAAGCCTGACCTTAAAAACCTCTAAGGAAGGAGATTCCACCACCTCCCTAGGTAACCCATTCCAGTGCTTCACCACCCTCCTAATGAAATAGTGTTTCCTAATATCCAACTAGACCTCCCCCACTGCAACTTGAGACCATTGCTCCTTGTTCTGTCATCTGCCACCACTGAGAACAGTCTAGATCCATCCTCTTTGGAACCCCCTTTCAGGTAGTTGAAAGCAGCTATCAAATCCCCCCTCGTTCTTCTCTTCTGCAGACTTAAACAATCCCAGTTCCCTCAGCCTCTCCTCATAAGTCATGTGCTCCAGCCCCCTAATCATTTTTGTTGCCCTCCACTGGACTCTTTCCAATTTTTCCACATCCTTCTTGTAGTGTGGGGCTCAAAACTGGACGCAGTACTCCAGATGAGGCCTCACCGATGTTGAATAGAGGGGAATGATCTCGTCCCTCGATCTGCTGGCAATGCCCCTACTTGTACAGAATGCCCAGGCAGGTGGCAGTGTGGGTGCAGAGGGGAGCTGGCTGCTCTGAGAGGGCTGTTGCTGGCTCCAAAGTCCTTGTCAGGGGCAGTGGAGGCTACACATTGTGTATTCAATGTCCCCCTTCCCTCCCATGGGGAGAAGCCGGCAGCCCTGACTCCTTCCTGCAGAGGGTGGGGAAATGTATTTGAGCACGGTAGGAACTTGCAGGGCCTGGGACCCCCAAGAGAGCTGTGGATCCCGAGGGGACTAGGCCTGGTCAGGCAGTGCCGTGGGGGTTCCTGCTCGCAGGCGTAAGTGTGTCTGACCGGAACCAACATGGGGCCCTGGTGCTGCCTCGGTTTTCAAACTGCCGCCATCTCTTGTGCAAGTTGTCTATTAAAACGAAGTTCAGTTGACAGCCAAAATGGCCTTTGCCCTTCTCCCCTGCTGGGCTCAGCAAGTCTGTCCCCAAAGCCTCCAGCTCCTGCTGCCTGGCATTTCCTCCTCAGCCATCTGCTCTCATGAGGTCGTGCCATCCGGCTGGCGTGGAGAGCCCCGTCCTTGGGTCCCTCTGGATCCCTGTGACAGGTTTCAAGCCTCAGCCCCTCAGAGCCCTCTGTGCCGGGGAGCCCTGCCAGGCCCACTGCAGATCTGGCTCTTCGGGACAGACCTAGCGCCTGGGCCTCTTCATCCCTGTCCCCAGCCTGCCAGTGTGGTGCTTGGGCGCCTGACTCAACTACAGGCCCAAACCCATCAGCTGGGACTGGATGACGTGGCACAGGTGAGGCTGGGCTCAAATCCTTCAAAGGGTCAGCTCCCCCCGACAGCAGGATTCCCACTTAAATCCCTGTGCGCAGAGGTTTCTTGCCCTGGCGGTGTTCTTCCTTGGAGCACCCAGTGGCCTGGCACGACAGGCACTCGGAGCCTGCCCAGCCTTTGGTGAGTGAGTCTTGGGCCTCAGTGTTGTGCGTAGTGTGAACCATCACAACTCTGCCAGCATGTCCCTGGCTGCCCCCTGGTTTGAGTAGCTTGGCTCCCTGCAGCCTTGGCAGGGGCTCACTCGCTCTTTCTGGAGGAAGAGCTCTGGTAGTTTCAGTGCAACTCACTGGATGTGTTGGGACTCTGATCTGTAATGCATTCACTACTAGCACGTGTCCTAGCCAGGCCACGTCCCCAGAGAGACCAGTGCACCTTGGGGTCTGCGTGTGTAGGCAGTAAAGGGGAAGTCCATTTGGGTCTGTAGGGGAATTGGTGTGGTTAGTATCTGCCATGGAGTGGGGGGAAGTGCTCAGCTGAAGGTGAAATTGCTGCTTTCTTAACCAAGGCTATGTCTTTAGGCAAGTGCTTGTGACCCTCAAAGCAGGTAAGGCACAATCAGACACAGGTGCTGGTCCTGTCCAACAAACCAAGCTTATCTCAGTGCAGAACAGACTTGATATCTGCCCAGCGACTCAGGACACCCAGTGGCAGGAACAGCGCTCACTTGAAGGCTACCAGCTTCTAACTCAGCTCTTGCTTGGAGGCAAGTCTTGCGTCTCTGTCCCCTTTTGGCCCCAAAAACATGGCAGGGTTCTGGCCTTGTCAGCACAGTGCATAAAATTCTGTCTTTGCAGTATTTCTGCTTCCTGTCCTGTTACAACCAGGGACTGTAAATGTGAAAGGCACTCAATAATTCTACTTCAGAGTTCTGTGCAAGGACAGGTTTGACTTAGTGCTGGGGCCTCCTTCCAATCAGCCCCTGAGGTCAGAGCAGCAAGCTGGAGACTGGATTAAAAAAAGTCTTCTCAGAGTGATTTTTGCTATCGGATGGAGAACTGATCGCTTGCCTTTACAGCTCTGGAATCAGGCGGTTGACACCTGCTGGATAGCAGATGGCACCAGTGTCAATCCAAAGACCTGGAATTGACCAGGCCGCTGCTTTACTCAGTGTGGTACAGAAGGGGCTGGAGGGAGTGGACAGGCTCCGGCTGGAATGTTCTGTTGTTGGTGCCCAGGGCTGGCTCACGGTTTTTTGCTGCCCCAAGCACAAAATAAACAGGGGAGGCAGAGTGCTGCTGCGGAACGGGTGTGGGGGAAGCCGGAGTGCTGCCCCTTGAAAAGTGCCGCCCCAAGCACATGCTTGGAATGCTGGTGCCTAGAGCTGGCCCTGTTGGTGCCTTACTTACAAGCACTCTTCTCTCTGATCATCGCTGCTGGTGCTGTGCTAGACAACACTGGGCTGGAAATGCTGGTGGCACTCAGCGACATGTCTGCATTCAAGCGCCCACTGTTGCTAAACCTATGGGAACTTTCAGGGACAGAAGCCTACATGCAGATTTCTCCTGTGTCTGGGAGTGAGGGGTGTCCCCGTTTCAGCCTTACCCAGAACTGCCTACTCCTGGGATAGTCTTGGAGCAGAGGCAGGTACAGTCCTGAGGTGCTAGCTGTTTCCTAGAGTTTGCAGGTTCACCTGGGGCAGTGTGGCAGGGATGAACATTGATCCTTGGCATACCCATCCCTCCTCATGCCAGCAACCAGCCTGTTCTCCTGACCCAACAAACTTCACCTGATTCTTCTTCTCCACGTTAAGCCAGAAGCAGCAGGGTGAGTCACAGCAGGAGCTTGGGGACTGAGAGAGCTGGGCGATCCCATCTCCCCAGGACATAGAAGCAAATGCTTTGTAACTATGGCAGATCACTAACTTCCTTACTGACAGGAGAGCAGCTGCTCTCTGTACTCTCAGGAGATAGGAGCAGACAGCAGGGCCCTGTTCAATGGGAAAGTGGCCTCCCAGTCTGCAGTTAGTGTGAATCTCTAGCCATGGGAAAGACACTGACAAAGCCATGCAGGAGCCCTACCAGACCCAGCACTGGGCTCCTGCCTGACAGTTCCCACCTGCAATGCAAGGTGATGGTCATGTAAGTAAAACGGTGGCCTGGGCCCAGGTACCTTCACAGAACTGACATCCCCACTAGGGGGGAGAGAGGGTGTTGTGATGTGCTGGATGCTCCATAGCAGCAAGACTTCGTAAGCCCTAGGATTGTCGGGCTTTTTGTTGAACAGCTAGAAACTCTGCCAAAAGACAGGCAGAAACGCAAGCAGTCAAGCCCTCCTGTGAGTGGGCTGTGAGCTGTGGAGAGTGGTGGTGACCTGCCTGCCTAGCGCAAGCTACTCGGACCCCATAGCTCAAGCAAGTGTTAAGTGTCCTTTTTCTATTACTATTAAATATCTTCAGAAATGATTTGGATAATGGCCCAGAGCAGGGGTGGGCAAACTTTTTGACCGGAGATCCACATCGGGGAATAGAAATTGTATGGCGGGCCATGAGACCCATATGAGGAGAGATTAAAAAGACTCGAATTTTTCAGCTTGGAAAAGAGATGGCTAAAGTGAGAGATGATTGAGGTCTATAAAGTTATGACTGGTGTAGAGAAAGTAGATAAGGAAGTGTTATTCCTTCTCATAACACAAGAACTAGGGGTCACCAAATGAAATTAATAGGCAGCAGGTTTAAAACAAATAAAGGAAGTATTTCTTCACACAATGCACTGTGAACTTGTGGAACTCCTTGCCAGAGGATGCTGTGAAGGCCAAGACTCTAACAGGGTTCAAAAAATAACTAGATAAATTCACGGTGGACAGGTCCATCAATGGATATTAGCCAGGGTGGGCAGGGATGGTGTCCTTAGCCTTGGTTTCCCAGAAGCTGGGAATGGGTGACAGGGGATGGGTCACTTGATTCCCTGTTCTGTTCACTCCCTCTGGGGCACCTGGCACTGGCCACTGTCGGCAGACAGGACACTGGGCTGGATGGACCTTTGGTCTGACCCAGTAGGGCCATGTTGGGGTTGGGGTGCAGGAGGAGGTGAGAGCTCTGGGGGGGGGGCTGGGGATGAGGAGTTGGGGCATAGGAGGGTGCTCTGGGCTGGGACTGAGGGGTTCCAAGGTCAGGAGGGGGATCAGGGCTGGGGCAGGGGGTGGGGCTCAGGGGCGCAAGCTCCAAGCAGCACTTACCTCAAGTGGCTCCCAGAAGCAGCATCATGTCCCTTCTCCAGCACCTATGTGGAGGTGTGGCCAGGCAGCTCTACACGCTGCCCCATCCACAGGCACCATCCCTGCAGCTCCCATTGGAGTGCGTAGGAGCCGGAGTGGGGCCATGCCGCTGCTTCCGGGAGCCACGTGGTGTGGCCCCGACCCAGCGTCTCGGCTGGAGTGCCGGAGCGGCCCCCGACCCAGTGTCTCAGCTGGAGTGCCGGAGCGGCCCCCGACCCAGCGTCTCGGCTGGAGTGCCGGAGTGGGGCAAGCCCTAGATCCTGCTGCCCGGTTGGGAGCTGGCCAGCTGGCTTAAAATGGCTCCCAGGCTGTCGTTTGCCCACCCTGGCCTAGAGAGCACCTCTATCACTTTCCCAGATGACACCAAGCTGGGAGGGGTTGTAACTGCTTTGGAGGACAGGATTAGAATTCAAAATGATTTTGACAAACTAGAGACATTTCTGAATTAAATAAGATGAGATTTAATAAGGACAAATGCAAAGTATTGCACTGAGGAAGCAATAATCAATTGCTCAAATACAAAATGGGAAATGACTATCTAGGCAGGAGTATTGCAGAAAAGGCCATGGGTGTTGTAATGGATCACAAATTAAATGAGTCAACCCTATACTGTTGCAAGAAAAGCAAACGTCATTCTGGGATGTACTAGCAGGAATGTTGCAAGCAAGAGAAGCACAAGGAAGTAATTCTTCTGGCTCTGCTGCTGACTCGCTATATATGGCCTTTTGCTACAGTAACAGTCTTTGCAGAGAGACCCCTCCAATCCCTTCCCCTTCTCTTTGTCTCCACCTGCCAGACGGGGATATAACGTTTATCCAGAGAGCACCAAGAGTGTGCCAGAGGCTTTCCAGACAAATAAGCACACAGCTCCTGCCCTGAGTATTGTAAAATACTCAGCACTGTGACTATCCTTTAAGTTACAATCAGCTTTCTCCAAAATCAAAGAAAGGTTCTGTTGGATCAATCCCTGCCTCGTTATCCAAATGGACAAGCCACCATCTAGATCCATCATCTGAGAAGCAAAATCCAAAGCAGATCGAGCTGCTAGTCCCTAACCTAAAGTTGGCAGGAAACAAAAAGGGCTTAGAGTTATAATAGCAATTCTCCCAGCACGCTCTGATGTCATGATTCCTCTTCTGCAGGCTGGGAAGCGGGGGGAGACAGAGTGGAAATTTCTTGCCTGAGGTCACCCAGTGAGTCTGTGTCAGGGAGAGGGAGGGGAATTTGACCCCACATCTAATTTTCAGTCCTGTGCTTTATCCACTAGACAATACTTCCCTTCATGCTTCCTTAGTGGTAACACCTGACAGTTAAATGTCTTTATCTTTACAGCTTTCTCCAGGTTTGAAACCTAAGAGGAAGTTCCATTGCTCTGCAGTTCACTGTGCTCTGGGAGGGATGTGAAAGGCAGCCTGAACTCTGTTCTTTCTGGTCCTCTTTTAGCTGTATTCTGGGCTTGCGGAGCTGTCAGGGGTGACACCTGCCCCTTCTCAGCCTGCCCCTAGGGCAATGTCTGTTCTTCTCAAGGGCCGTATTAACTTCACTGTGCAGCTCAAAACATCAAAAAGGGGAAATGAATAATGGAGCCATTATAAGGCGCCTTCCTCTTTCATTCTGTTGCTTGCCTGAGCCCAAGCATGTTGCAGGTCTGAGAGATGCTTTTGTTTCCTGGGTGTGCCCCTCTTATTCCTTTTTACTAGAGACTTGCCAAGCCGCCTAGGGACCTGTGCATGCATGCGTGTGTGTGTGAGCTGGGTCTCTCTGAGTTTGGAGAGAGGCCTGGCTGATGGGGGGAGGAGAAGGCCTGGGAAGATTACCCGTTGCTGGGTAAGGGGAAGTATGGGTTAGGGTTAGGGTGCTTCCCTCTTAAGTAAGATGGTGCGTGGTGGTGTCGGGAGCCTGATAGAGGAAAGTGTCCTTAATGCTGCATTTGCCCCCAACACAATGGGCAGTGTGAGAGTTTGAACAAAGCCCTTGAAGAGAAGTGTCTATGGCCATGTACCAGCCCTGGAGAGCAAGGAGCTGTGTCTCTAGCACAGTGGTCCCCAATGTGATGCCCGTGGGTGCCATGGCACCCGCCGGGACATTTATGTGTGCCCGCCTAGTGCCCAGCAGGGACCTGCCGGGGACAGAGAACTCAGGCTGGGGGCGCGGTGTTCTCTGTTCCCGGCAGGTGCGGGGCCCGCCTAGTTCCCAGCAGGGGAGAGAAGCTGTGGCCCCGCACCTGCCGGTGACCGAGAACTCTGGGGCTGCAGGCTGCGGGCACCGGTGTTTTCGGTCCCCGGCAGGTGCGGGGCTGCGGCTTAAGCCGGAGAGAAGCCGCGGCCCCGCGCCTGCCAGGGACAGAGAACTCTGGGGCTGCAGGCGCTGGTGTTCTCGGTCCCCGGCAGGTGCAGGGCCCACCTAGTGCCCAGCAGAGAAGAGAATCTGGGGCCCCGCGCCTGCTGCAGACAGAGTACTCCAGGGCTGTGGGCACCGGTGTTCTCTGTCCTCGCGGCTTTTCTCTGGCTTCTCTCTTCTCTCTGGGTTCATATATTGTGTAATATTAAATATGATGTTTTTCATATTATTTAATGTACAAATACAAAATAAGCCTTGAAAAATTGTTGGCGCCCGCCACACTCTTCTGAAAACATGAATGTGCTACTGGTCACAAAAAGGTTGGGGACCACTGGCACGTACCACTCAGAGGCCCCCTCTCCCCGAGGGCTCATCCTGTTCTGCCACCAGGTGGCTGTAACAGCTTTCAGAGAAATTGCTGAAAGGGAATCTGCTCCCTGATCTGATTAAGGTGGGTCAGCCCAGGACAGGAACAGTAAGCTCAAGGCTGAGGTGCACGGATAGAGCTGTGTGTGTGGGAAGCCCAGGGCTGGCATAGCAGTGGGGGCTGCAGGTCAGCACTGAAGCCACTGGTGGGCAGAAAGCCTGCACAGCGCCTGGTGCTCTGCCTGGCTCCGGCCAGTGCTCTTCTTCTCTAACTTTCATCAAAAATTAACTTCCACATTTTTTAACGGCAGAAAATATTCTGACAAGACCTGGCTGTGGTTACAGTGGCTTTCCTGGTGCCCCTGCTGGGGTTGGGTTTAAGCAGGTTCCTTAACACACGAGCTGTTGGCTGGGGGACACTCCTCCTGGAGGTGTCTGTGGAAGGGATTCTGTTCTCTACGTGTGTGTTTAGGGCAGGAAAGCTATGAAACGCTGTATGTATTTAGACTGCCTGTACAAGTTTGTTCTGAAGTTACAGATTCAGCTGCCTACTGGAGACAATTGTATTAATTACTGCCCCCTGCTGGTAGCCCCTAGTGGCTTATTCCTGCCCCCAGTGGTGGTTCAGTCTGCCGGGTAGAGCAGTTATATGGTTAATCCACTGAAAATAGGTGGGAGGAGTAAATTCCTTGTCCTCTGGTAAGGTGGCAGTTCTCTGTTGGAATGTGAGGAGTTGCTGTCAGCTATCCCTGGAGTGCAAATCCTGGAACGCAGACAATCATCCAACAGGTAGCTAGAGCTATTGAAGTGAAAGAGGAAACCTCATTTGCCTATGGCGTATACACATCTCTAAGGGCCTGTGCTGCAAGGCCTGATGGCAGTGGAGAACTGGGAGATCAGGCTGCTAAAGCCAAAGGCTTGGTTGGGTTGATTTGAAATTGCCCTGCAGTTAGTCACTAAGCACCAAGCAGGTTCTGACCCCTCCTGCATATTGCAGGTAGGTGGCAACAGCCTGGCTGTGAGCAACATGGTCACAATGCTCTGACATCAAGCCCTGGCAGGGGCCAGCCCTCTGGGCCCCCTGGCAGGAGTCTGATTTGGATTAATTTCCTCCTTGCCGTGCCTTTGCAGGTCCTGCACAACGATGTGCCTGCAGGTGGTTGCTGCCCTATGCCTCTTGCCAGCCCTGCTCTCATTCCCTAGCCCACACTGCTGCTGCCCAAGCCGCAGCTTTGGCCCAGCCAGTCCTGGAGCTGACAACGCACTGCGACAAGGCATGTGCCCAGCGAGAGGCCAGTCTGGGTGGGTCAGCCCAAGACAGGAACAGTAAGCTCAAGGCGATTTCCAGGAACACCTCTCCTCTGAGCCTGTGCGCCAATGGTACCCACCCGCTTACCGCAGTGGCGCTGGGCCCCTTTGTGGGCAGCAGGGAGAGAGCGAGGCAGAGGCACAGATGGGCGATTTTCTCTCAGTAGGCACCGGTTTCTGCTGGACTTGCCCTTCTCTCACGCAGTCAAAATCGCCACGGGGCGCACGGGTGTCTGAGCACCAGGTGCTCACCGCTGCCCACTGCATCCATGATGGCAAAGACAATATCAAGGGGGGCCCACAAAAATCAAGGTGGGCTTCTTAACCCTGGCCCAGAATCCTGGGAATGAAACTGATCCGGGGAAGCTGGTGATGCACACATGGGTGCCCAAGGGCTGGATCCAGGACTCCAACTCCATCAACACACGGATTATGATTATGCCCTGCTGGAGCTGTGCAGACCCCATCAGTGTCCCTACATGACACTGATAGTGGCATCAGCAATGGAGGACATGACTGGGAAGAGAATCCATTTCTCTGGGTTTGACAGCGACTGGCCTGATGAGCTGGTTTACCGATCTGTGCTGTGGAGGATGCCGGCCCACCTCATCTACTAGCACTGTGGTGCCAGGCCTGGTGCCTCTGGCTCTGGGGTCTATGGCAAGATGTGGGACCGTAAGCAACACAAGTGGGAGAGGAAGGTCATTGGGATCTTCTCAGGTCACAAGTGGCTGGGGAGCAGCATGACTATAACGTGGCTGTTTGCTTCACAGCCCTGAAGCTTGCTCAGATTTGTTACTGGATCAAAGGAGATTATACAAACTGTCAGAATGAGTGAGCTGGGGACTTACCCACCATCCTCCCCAGAGACAGGGTTTGGGGACTCCCTGACACTGATCTTGCCCTGTCCCTGGGCTCTGCACAGGGATGTGAGGTAGGGATGAACCTGTGCTGTTTCCTAGCAAGGCTGCTACACTGCCAAGTCTCCTCCTCCTTGTGTCTCGGGTCTGCAAGTCACTTGGGATCAACTGGGGAAAGGCATCCCATGGCAGGAGCAGGATCACAATCACAACTCTCCCCCTCTCCTCCAGCCCCAGGCAATGTTGGCTTAAGGGCAATTACAATAAAGCTTTCCCTTCCCATGCAGCTCTGCATTGACAAAGGTGCACTCCTTTCGCTGCGCTCCCTGAGGCTGGTGGGTGTGTGAAGCCTGTGGCAATGTGCACACAGAGGCTGGGCTCTCTCTTTGCTCCCATGCCTTTCAGTCCATGGTGCTTGGCCAGGTCCTAGGTCCACTGCATGAGCACCTCGCTCACCTGGACAGAAATGCACAGTCCCTATTTCCAAAAGGGCTGGTGAGTGGTTTGAGCCCGTGGCTGAAGTTAGTGTGATCTGTGTCCCCCAGCACCTTGGTTTTGTAAAAGCAGCCTGACCCTCTTGCATTCAGTGTGTTACTACTGAAGACTGAGGTTCCGTGTTTGCTTCTGAGCTGCATTGAATGTCTATTGGGTCCTGGTGAAAATGGCTGTTGGTGTGCTGGTGAAAGGGGCCTGAATGGCAGCCCTGGAGACTGACTCTTTTATGCACAGCGAGGAGCCCAGCTGGGGTGGGAGTGGGGCTGGTCTCCATAGCTCATCCAGTCATTGCCCTCTGATAACACTCTCTGCAAGGCCAGTTCTAATTGGTGTAGGATGGTAAATACCTGTTCACTAAGAACTGCACTGAAAGCCACCTCCCCTAACCCCCACCATTTTTTTTCCACACTAGGGCTCCTAAGTCTTTATCTACTGGTAGGGCCCTTACTGTCAATGTCATGTTTGCGAGGGATCCATTTAGACTAATATATAAATAAGTGTGAGTACAGATTTCTCCTTTGTGTCGTGCATGAAATAGGAAGGGAACTCATTTGTCTGGGCTAGGAAACTGCCAGAGGAGGTGCTATTCCTACAGAGCTGGAACTGCCAGACACAGGATAGCTATGGTGCTGCCTTGGCTTCCTGAGATCAAGCCACTGGAGGAGTTTGTCCTGGATGTTCAGGGACTCAGCTGTAAGGTGCAGGGCTGTTGTGCTGTAGCTGGAGCCCTGAGACACTCCCATTCCTGACAACAGTGGGGAAGGGGGCTTGGGTGTAGCACCCTAGATGTTTGTGGCACGTTAGAGAGACAACACAGACAGTCTCTGCTCCCAGTAGCTTATAATTGAGAAACACTGATGAGTCTCTTAATTACAAACCAATTCCAACACCTGCCCAGGCTGGTGTAGATTTCCATCTGGTCTCTCCTATCACATAGAAGAGACCTCATGGGTCATAGCCAGCTCCACCATGTGTGAGTGGCAGCGGGGTAGTGAAGGGTTACTCCCTGTTGTACATTTGATCCTGAGCAGTTCTACCCTTTGTCGTGGGAGACACTCCCACAGCTCTGAGCAAGATTTTCCCTGACACTCTGCTTCTGTTGTCCTTTAAGTGGCTGTCAGCACCTTTGTGGTTCCTTGCTCCTAAGGGCTCCTCAGATGCCAGCCCTAAGTTAAAGCAGCCTTGGGCATGCTCCTTCACGGGTCTCAAACTGGATGAGGAGCTACGGGAACTCTTCACTAGGGTGATTCTCTTGTCTCCAGCTAAACTAGCTTTTAGCACAGCAATGTGCTGGAGGACTCAAGCAAGAGCAGTAGGCTTGCAGCTCCTGCTTCTTCGTCTGGCCTCAAGTGCACTCTGGGAATTCACGATGCTTCATATACTCTACATTACAGGACCTAGCACTGACTGTGATGGTAGGAAATGGGGCAACTTCCCAGCATTCGCTGATGTGGGGAATTATGGACTAACTCCTCATCTTAGTACAAGCAGGTGAGTGTAAGTTTACCAACGGTTTCCGCCTGGTGACAAACCAGCTACTAGCACAGAGTGCAATGGGAAGACCAGTGAGACCAGCCCCACAGGGAAGACCCAGACAACAGCACGCAGACTCATCTCCCACACTGTGGTCAGATGAGAGCAGCTCTGACATGCCAAAAGGATGTGTCCCCCAGAAGCCCTGCCACATGCCCAATGACAATGACTCACAAACTGCAGCATGTACACGTACAGGACTCAACGTTTATTTAAAAAACCCAAAGACAAACAAAACCATGGTGTAATAGTGAGGCTCTACAACAGCCAGGCAGCACCACAGGTACAGCAAGGACTAAGACTCTGCAGGACTGACTGAATGAAGGGCCAGGAGTGCAGACAAGCACTTGCAAGTGACCAGTAAGATCGTGCTTTGCTTCTTTAATTTATACCAGCAAGGATGCTTTAGAGCAGCAGACAAGATCGTCAATTACATATTTTAAATCCTGCCCTTACCCCAGAGATGCACATGCAGCCAGGAGGGCTTTGATGGCAGTTGTATTTCTCAGAAATCTGTGCTCTAGAGCAACTTCAGCTGTAATGACAACTTGGAGGCAGAAGTCTGAGTGTGACATGCTGCATTTATTCTTAGTGAGAAATCCTGCAGAGTTGGCCACTCTGTTTTCTTGCTGCCCTGTATCAGGACAGAACAGCCATTCTGGCCCAGGAGAGATAAGGAATGAACAAATGTTAAACAGCCAGTCTAAGGAGGATTGCCTTTTGCTGGAACTTGGCTCCCACTCCACATCCCCATCCAAAGGGCCAGGACAGGACTACCTGCAGAGGGACACAGCTCCTCTGCATGCTAGGAGAGATTAGGCAGCTAGTAGATTATAGTCTGGTGATTGGTTTTCTGCATCTGAATGATCTTGCCAAAGCCACCTCTTCCCACATCATAGTCTGTCCGGTACTCGTCTCTCACCTGAGGCAAAGCAGTAACCGAAATTAGCATCCTGCACCTGCCTAGACAGACATTCTAAGAATCAGCATCCTCTTCCCACTCAATTGGTGGTGGGTTGAAATTCAGGTTACAAGCCCTTGCAACTCCTTGAAATATCTTGCCAAGGAACCACTATCAAGGTGACTGATTAGACCTCACATTTCTAATGGTGGGATCATCTTTAGTCATAACAAAGCAACAGGGAAGGGCCAAACACTGTTTGATTTTTGCTTTGCAGTTCACCTTTATGAATCACCAAGGCTTGAACCCAAAGCTTTTTCTCGCTGGAAATGGGGGAAGAAATGTGAGAAGGAATCTTACCTTCTCATGGGTGGGTATCATTTGATGATTAGACTAGTCTTACAACCAGGTCATCCCCATTATTATCCTGTTTCTCACTCCCCACCTTGATTCCTACCCCCCTTTGAGAACACTAGGTTGAGAAGAGAGCAATGCTTCATTTGGGCCATAGGAAGCTTGGAATCCAAACTTTCAAATGGCATTAAGCACCACACTCCAACTCTAGTGCTACTATAGAATCAGTTCTTAAAACAACTTTCAGTTAACTTCAGTTCATTATTGGGTCTGCCATGCACGCCCGTCTTTGTACTGGATCAGCCAAAGGTAGCCCCACACATCACCCAGCCCCAAGGAAGCAAGGCTCAGTGCTGATGCTAGTACTCCCTTTACCTGTCCTCCAGTCTTTCCTCTTCCAAACTGTCGTCCCTCCTTAAACCCTGCATCCCAGTCAGTCCTGATGATCCGGTCATCCAGTCGGGTGCCATTGATAAACCTCATTGCATGCTCAGCATCTGCTCTTGTGTAATATCTGGAATGCATTATAAGGAAGACTCAAAGTGTTGTTAAGCTGGTGAACCCCAACTGCTCATGGGCAAAGAAGAGGGGAATGGTATTCACAGGACTGTGGAGTCCAGCCTTCCAAGCCAATAGACACCAGTATTCTTTACAGAGCCAACTGCTATATTCACAGCCACCCGATTCTAGCTCCCTCCTTGCACAGCAACACACTAAACGGTTGTATTGTAGTGCCACTGCAGAGAAGGAAGTAGCTTGGCATCTCTCAGTTCAGAGATGAAGCAAGCAGGACAAGCCTGCCATCATGTTGCTAAATGCATTTGTTTTTTGGGACAGGATCTTCTGAATGTTTTATGAGGAGTTGAACCTGCACCAGTCCTGTTTCCAGCCTTGCTCGTATAACAGTCTTCTTAACATTCCTCTTTATGCTACAGTAGAGTCTACAGGATGTGAGTGGGAAGGGGAGAGGCCTAACCCAAGAGGCTCTGCAAGGATAGCTGTCTGTTAGACTAGGGCCAGGGCAGAAGCCTGTGCTTAAGAAGAGCACACTAAGCTATTCTACTGGCCCATTCATAAACAGAATGAATGGGCTGAGGAAGGCACAGCTAGATGGTCTTAACACCTGGTGAAATTCTCTGGCCTGTGCTATACAGGAGATCAGACTAGATGAGCACAATGATCCCTTCTGGCCTTAAAATCTATTAAATCAATTTAAGAGATGGAAATAAAGGGACCAGATGGTGTGGAATCTCTGTGACACACACAAAAATGGCATTGTTTTAGTTTTAGTTTTCATTGCAAGCCCACAGCAACATTTGTGACTGAGGCAGCATGGGAGAGAGACAGCAGACCCTGTAAAGGGAATGAAAGGGTTTGGTACTGTGATTTTGAGAGTTCACAACTTTCATGCTTGCCAAACATATCACGGTCATACCCAGCTCCTACAGAAAGGCCAGGAACACTCTGTAACATGTTCAGTAGAGCTGATGGGATGATGTGATTCAATCAAAAGAGCAGTGGGAGAAAACCATGGCAACAGTAAATGGGAAAGGATACTCCACAAAGCAGAAGCCACAAGGGGTTTTCTTGACCTTGTCTAGCCCCATGACAATCCTCTTGACATCTCCGCATTTGGAGAAGAGCTCCTGGATCTGCTCCTCGGTGGTGTAAAAGGACAGGTTGCCCACATACAGTGTGGAAGAGAACTTCAGGGCCTTCTCCTGTAGGTATCGGCTACCCTGAGAGCACAACAAAGAATAAGTGCAGCTTGAGTGACCTGCTGTTCAGTGAGTGCCTGAACCACAGAGGCCGTGCGACCACAACACGTGCCCGTCTGGGGACCTCTGCCTTTGACTCCAGCTGCTCCTACTTGGAGTTCTGGAGCACCTAGGTTACAGATGGCAAAATTGGCAACCACTGCACCGGGCCTGGGAATGCCTGGGCTGTGCCCCACGTACCGCTCCCTGTCCCAGAGACTCCTGCCTCCCTCAGGCACCCCAAATCCCTGCCCCCCCCGGGGCTCGGGCACCCCCCCGTGCTGTGTCCCCCTATCCCCCCCTCAGGCTTGGTCCCTGGGCACTCCGGCCCCCTCCACCGGGCGCTGTGTACCCTCAATCTCTGTTCCCCCGCCCCCGAGGCTCGGCCCCCCGGCTCGGTCCCTGGGCACTCCTGCCCCCCGGCGCTGAGCACCCCCAATCCCTGCCCCCCCTCCAGGCTCGGGCCCCCTCCCCAGGCTCGGTCCCTGGGCACTCCTGCCCCCCTCCGGCGCTGTGCACCCCCAATCCCTGCCCCCCCCCGAGGCTCGGGCCCCCTCCCCCGGCTCGGTCCCTGGGCACTCCTGCCCCCCCCAGCGCTGTGCACCCCCAATCCCTCCCCCCCCCGGCTCGGTCCCTGGGCACTCCTGCCCCCCCCGGCGCTGTGCACCCCCAATCCCTGCCCCCCCCGGCTCGGTCCCTGGGCACTCCTGCCCCCCCCGGGCGCTGAGCACCCCCAATCCCTGCCCCCCCCAGGCTCGGTCCCTGGGCACTCCTGCCCCCCCCCGGGCGCTGAGCACCCCCAATCCCTGCCCCCCCCAGGCTCGGGCCCCGCTCGCCTCCGGCCGGCGCACCCGGAAGTGCTGGTCCCGGTACTGGCTGATCTCGCAGTAGGAGTCGCTGTTGAGGCCGCTCAGCGTGGCGCTCAGCACCCCCGACATCCCGGCCCCCGGCGCCCCGGAACCTTCCAGAACCGGCGCGGGGCCGGCTGCCGGGAAGGGAGAGGACCGAAGAGCCCCATTGGCTTAGCGCCTGCTACTCACTGCGAGCAGGCCGGGCCTACAACCTCATTGGAGAGGGGCACGGTGGCTGCCGTCCATCACGCCCTGGAAAGCCAATCAGAGCGCTGAGTTCGGCCGGTACTGCCAATAAAATGGTGGCGGGGCCTAGAGCCCCGCCCCACCCCGGGGTATCTGGGAGCTGTAGTTCCCGCCTCGCGGGAGGTAAGTCGCCGGACACTACAGATCCCAACGTTCCAAACGGCAGCACGCGCCGCCTGGGCGGGAAGCGGCGCCTCGCTGAGGAAGCGCGAGGCGAGTGCTCTGGCCTGTGTCCGCCCGGGACAGGCGCCCTGCTCGTGGGCGGTGGGTGTCCCTGGGTGGAGCCCGAGCGCTCCCGGGGCGGGGTTCGAGAGCCGGGCGGCGCCTGGCCCGCCCTTGTAGCGCCGGGGTTGGCTTCCTGAGGCGCGAGCTTCGACGGACCCCGTGAGAGGGGCTCCCCGGGGTGGGCCTGCTGCGTAAGGGCCGCAGCGTGGGGCTCTGGGCTCCTCGCGGGACGGCTCGCGGTCAGGGAGCGCGCCCTGTAGGACCCGCCCCCGGGCTGGGGGGCAGAGTGGGGAGAAGCGCCGTGACCCCAGGCTCGGGCGGGGGGGGGAGGATAGAACGGGGGCATCTAGGAGAAGCGCTGTGCCCCCTGGGGTGGGGGGGATAGAACGGGGGCATCTAGGAGCAGGGCTGTGCCCCCAGGCGGGGGGGCGGGATAGAGTGGGGGTGTCTAGGAGCAGGGCTGTGCCCCCTGGGGTGGGGGGGATAGAACGGGGGCATCTAGGAGCAGGGCTGTGCCCCCAGGCGGGGGGGCGGGATAGAGTGGGGGTGTCTAGGAGAAGCGCTGTGTCCCCAGGCGGGGGGGGGGATAGGGCAAGGGGCGGCCAGGAGAAGTGCTGTGCCCCCAGGCGGGGGGGGCGGGATAAAGTGGGGGTGTCTAGGAGAATAGCTGTGTCCCCAGGCGGGGGGGGGGGGATAGGGCAAGGGGCGGCCAGGAGAAGTGCTGTGCCCCCTCGGGTGGGGGGGGATAGAGTGGGGGTGTCTAGGAGAAGCGCTGTGTCCCTGGGTTGGGGGGGGAGAATAGAGTGGGGGTGTCTAGGAGAATTGCTGTGACCCCAGGCTCGGGCGGGGGGGATAGAGTGGGGGTGTCTAGGAGCAGCGCTGTGCCCCCAGGCGGGGGGGGTAGAGTGGGGGTGTCTAGGAGAAGCGCTGTGCCCCCAGCTGGGGGGGGCTAGAGTGGGGGTGTCTAGGAGAAGCGCTGTGCCCCCAGGCGGGGGGGCGGGAGAGGGGGGGTGTCTAGGAGAAGCGCTGTGCCCCCAGGCGGGGGGGGGTAGAGTGGGGGTGTCTAGGAGAAGCGCTGTGCCCCCAGCCGGGGGGGGTAGAGTGGGGGTGTCTAGGAGAAGCGCTGTGCCCCCAGGTGGGGGGGGATAGAGTGGGGGTGTCTAGGAGAAGCGCTGTGCCCCCAGCCGGGGGGGTGGGTAGAGTGGGGGTGTCTAGGAGAAGCGCTGTGCCCCCAGGTGGGGGGGTGGGTAGAGTGGGGGTGTCTAGGAGAAGCGCTGTGCCCCCAGGCGGGGGGGCGGGATAGAGTGGGGGTGTCTAGGAGAAGCGCTGTGCCCCCAGCCGGGGGGGGGTAGAGTGGGGGTGTCTAGGGGAAGCGCTGTGCCCCCAGGCGGGGGGGGGGGTAGAGTGGGGATGTCTAGGAGAAGTGCTGTGCCCCCTTGGTAGGGGGGATAGGGCGAGGGTCGTCCATGAGAAGGGCTGTGCTCCTGGGCTGGGGGTGGAGTGCAGGGTGACCAGGAGAAGCACCACATATCCGGGCTGAGTGCTAGGGGAGGGGAGTGGGGTGAGGCAGGGGAACAGGAGATGCACCGTGCCCCTGGGCAGGGTGTCAAGGGACAGAACTAGGCAGGGGAGAGGCCAGGAGAAGTTCCAAGGTGTGCTCCTGGGAAGCTTTTTGTCTTCCCTTCAGGTTGTGATGTCAGACACATAGGCACCAGTTTTCCCTGGTGCCCCCTAGCTCTGACTCTACCCTTTTCCCCACCCCTACCCCCATTCCAATCCCTTCTCCGAAGTTCTTGCTCCAACTTTGCCCCCTCCCTGCTCCTATTGGACCCCTTCCCCAAATCCCTGCCCTGGCCCCGCCTCTTCCCTGAGCAGGCCGTGGTTCCCCCCCCCCGCTGCATGAAACAGCTGTTTCGCAGCACAAGCGCTGGGAGGGCAGGGGAATAAGTGGGCATGGGGAGGAGGCGGAGTGGAGTTGAGCTGGAGCAGCAGGGGGAGCTGCGGGTGGGTGCAGAACACCCATCAATTTTTCGCTGGGTGCTCCAGCCCTAGAGCACCCATGGAGTCAGGGCCTATGGTCAGACGTGCTCGTGGCAGTTGGCCAGTCTCGCTGTGTGTGCCACATACAGCGGGTCCATGGTCAGCCCAGCTGTGTGCCAGGACAGCCACCTTCCCCCCTGGGCTCAGACAAGCCCTGTAGTACAATAAATGTGCTAATGTGATGCCTACCACCCCTGTTGTTCCCTGGCTGGATGAAGAGCTGCTGGCTAGACCCTTCTCTAGATTCCCTTCAGCTCCTGTTTTAAAGAAAGAGTGCACAATGGTCCCTAAGTTACTTAAGTGTCCCTCTAAATGCAAGAACTAAGAACTACACAGAACTTTGATTACTTGTGTAATCTTTCATCTGTGGTCTGTGCATACCTGTCAACCCCGTGAGTCCCAGATATTACTCCTGGGGGGAATTCTGTGCCAAGAAATTAAAAGTTCTGCAATAGCAATGACAACAACAAAAATTCTGCACACGATATTTTCAGATTCTGCATATTTTATTTGTCAGAATAACACAATCACATCGGTTTCAATTATTTTTGGTCATTTATTTCAAAGTACCTGTCAGCAAGTATGTCTTTAACAATACAGACAAAAAAGATTCATGAAATGTTTTTTGACAAATAGATTCTTTACTAGGCATATTAATACAGAACTCTGAGTAATAAATTGTTTAAACTACAATGTAGAGCCTTATTTCCTGCACCCCTCAGAAGCAGTGCAAAGGTTTGGGGGAGTCAGGAGTTACAGGAGCTGAGAGAGAGGGAAGTAATTACTGGGAAGGAGCCTGCAGGTGAACTTGGAGGGCTGTTAGGTATGGGTGGGAAAAGTATGGAAGATTTGGTGGGGGGGCGCTGGGAGGGGTTGTTAGGGAGCTTCCTCCATGTTGACCCCTAGTCTCTCCCATTAAGTCAGGCACATCTGCCCCTGTTCCCATGTGTCCTTGCACCATCTGTCCATGTGTCCTTCCAGCCCCACTCAGACACCAACTCTCCCCCATCCCCATGTGGCCCTGCATCCCTCCCCCGCTGTGGCCCTACACCTCCACTCCCATTCAGCCCCTGCCCGAGGTTGTCCTCCCCCACTAGCCCTTATGAGCCCCTATTTATGACCACCCAGCAGGCCCATGCTGTCTGTCTTCCCATATCCCCAGTATCTTGGCCTGGCCTGACAGGCACTGTGAAGAAGGCAGGGTCTTTCTCTTCCCTGGCTGGCTGGAGCAGCTGCTCTGTTCTAGTGCCATAGCACCCTCTGGTGGGCAAAAAGTGGAACTGTAGCAACTTTCTGGCAGAAGCTTTTTTTTTGTGCAAAAAATTAAAAATATGCATGTCTCATTAATTATGCACATACAGTGGTGCAGAATTCCCCCAGGAGTAAGATATGAGATAAGAATTAAAAATGGGAGAGTCAAAAATAGCCAATCAGAAATGTGGCAGGGCATTTAACATAAATCACAATTTCTGTAACTTAGTTCCTGAATTAGAATTTTTGCAGTAAATCACTTGTGGTAATGGAAGTGAGGAAATAGCAAGTAGATGTTTGGATAATGGTAAAAATGGGTCTCTAGGAATGCTGCTGCTATTGAAGTCAATGGTAAAATATCCTTCACTTCAGTGGGAGTGAGATCAAGCTTATAGTAAGGAATAGTTGAGAGGTATAGGCCTGTGTAGTAGAAAAGTTGACTATATATATGGCTTTTAAAATAATTTTGTGTGTGTGTGTGTTAAAGGACTTGATTCAACGCTTTAGAAATGAAGGGGGAATCTCACTTGCTGGAAATTAAAGGTACAAATCAGTAATCTTTGAAAAACTAAATGTTTAGTTGATAATTGTGTAAATAATTCAGTGCTACTCATGTATATTTTGTGTGTCATGAGGGAGGCCACAGGGAATAAAAGCCTCATTCCCAGGTTTTTCTAATTATAGTCAGGAAAATCTGACTCTCCCTGATTATATGCTTTATCTTGAAGCCTGAATGTCAGGGAAGGCTTGACTAGTAAGGGCTAGACACACTGTGAGAGGACGGTGTTCTTAGGCAGCTAGGGAGAATACTATTTCTGGCCCTGAATAAATGCTTAGAGATTAGTTTAGCTTGGGCTGTAAAGGTTTTGTCTAGCCCCATGCCAAGTAAAGTGAGCACACAAGTACAAAGGAGAAATAGGGAAGGAAATATCAAGCATGCTGTCCGGTTTGCAGTCCAAAATAGCCACTTGATGACTATCTTCAGCCCAAGAAAAACAAATCACATTACATAACTTGCAAACAAAGAATGTTTGATTAGGTTTGACGTGCTAGAAGAACTATTCACAGTCAAAGACATTTTGGAGACAGGATGGATTTTTATTAGAAAAAATATAAGAAATATATATAGCTTTCTGTGAAACCCCACAAAATGGCCGTTCATGGTGCTGAAGAAACCCTTCCCTTTCAGTTAGGGCATTTCAACAAAACTTTTTTTGCTTTTTCCAGAAGTTGTTTTTGGTGATTTTATAGCTTAAATTTATGATCTGACCATTGGTATTTAGTTGAGTAAAAACAAATATCTGTTGTGAATAAAAAATGTTCCTGCCCTGGATCTGATTAAAGGTTGTTCTCAGCAAAGCAGAGACCCTAAAGGTATCTTATTTTCCTTGTACTGTGCTTAGCTAATCAGTGCTCGAAAAGCAACTGGTTAATGGATAAAATAACACTTGAATAATTACAGAACTAGAGACAAGGGAGACATTGAGGGGTTTTTGTTCCACAAACCTGTATGTGGAGAAGTTTTTACATTATGATGAACACCACATATTGAAAAGGGAGTCGGGGCCTTATGTTGATTGGAAACCCAGTAAAGTGACCTAATTCTATCTATATTCAGTGGCTGGTTTATACAGCAGTTAATTGAGTTTGTCAGTTTTCCTTTTAAACCAGGGGAGGAATTTAGAGACCCAGAATAGCAGTTTTATTTGTTTGGTTTTTTAAATCATCTCCTTATAACAAATTGTATGGGAGTTTTAGGATTCTAGGTTCAACCTGTCATCAGAATAGTGACTTTGCTTTCAGCCTTCTTAATAAAAGCACTGGCATTGACTCACTCACAGTAAAGTTACTGAACACAGGTTTCATGCAGCATTGTACTGTTAGAGAGTGCCAAAGGGTAAAAGTCATTTAGAATGGAAACAAAAGACTCTGTCAGGAAAGAGAGATTTTATTAGCAAACTAAATGTTGGGCCAAAATATGCTCTCATTGCCTGGATTCAATTCTATGTAAGTCAACAGATTTAACTGGTGAAGCTCACCAGAATTTAGTCTCATTGCGTACGTAAAAACTTCCTCTAGGTTTCAGAATAATTTCCTCAGCCTCTGCCTTCACTTTGTGTTTATTTAGTAGACAGAAGGATATGGAGAAAATGTAAACTGATTGGTTTCTCTTGTTCAGATATTCAAAAATGATGTGCTGCTCTTAATCTTTGTGTGAAGTTCACTGCATTGCTGTCTCTTGTTTGTCTTTCTTTCAGTGCTAATTCAAGAGCTGGTGAAGAAAGACACCTCATCAAATGTACCTGAGATCATTGACAAACTGTTCAGTGAGATAGAATGTGTGGATAACGAGGCTGGGAATGAGATTCAGGAGGCTCAGGTAGAGGGCCGGAAACAATTTCTGAAAACACTGGGTATTTAAAAACAATCTAATCTTGTGGCCAAGGTAAAGGTGAACAGCTAGCTCTGTGTTGGCCATGTAACACAACTTGAATGCCTATTGGCCAGTGCGGATAATGAGTAGACCTGGTTCTGACACTTGCTTAGAATATGTTCTATTCACATTTTTATAAAAGTATGGAGCAAGGGTCCCCAACGTGGTGCCCGCGGGCGCCATGGCGCCCGCTGGAGTGTCTAAATGCACCCACGTGCTGGCTGGCAGACGAGCAGCCGCCAAAATGCCACTGGCAAGCTGCGTCATCCAGAGGTGTCGCCACCGAAATGCCGCCGATTTTCGGCGGTATTTCGGCGGTGGCGCCTCTGGATGACGCTGCTTGTTGGTGGCATTTCAGCAGCGATGCCTATTGATGTTACCACTTGTCGGTGGAATTTCGGTGGATGCTCGTCTGCCTCCATGGTCCTCCATGGCTCGTCATCTGGCGCCCGCCAGATGAAAAGGGTTGGGGACCACTGGTATGGAGCATATAGTATAACATTTATTTTTTGTATCTCCTTCAGGACATTTGAAGAAAGTCGAGGTATTTCTGTCACATTAATATAAAACGTGAGGCATATTAAAGTAATAACTTCTTAAATGTTCTCTAACAAAAAATCCAGGGGCCATATTAGCAACCGGTAGGAGATGTTTATTATATAGTATGGTAGGGTTCCAGCAACTCTTCAGACCAGATTGATTTCCTTTCATTTGGAAAGAGAATGCCATATATTTAGTTCTAACATTACAGACATATAACATTTCTTCTAAATTTTCTTTATACTGAGTGGGCTGCAAACTGCACTGAGCATTATATTTTTGTTCTTTGGCAAACTTACGCTTTTTTGTGTGTATTAAATAATAGAGACAAATCCCTCACAGAACTGTGAGAGTAGACACAATGGATTGTAATTGCTTTTTAAAGAGATTAGTCTATTGTGGAAAAGAGTATTTCAAGAGTGTTTAAAGTATGGATTATGTAAATGTGTTTTAAGGACTTCAAGAATGTATTGACAGGGCCTACTACAATAGGGTATCATATAAATATGTGAGTTTGGCCTAGCCCCCCCTGCCGATTTGCCCCCCTCTGCACCAGTTAGCCCCAGTTAACAGCAGAGAGCACAAATGTGGTTCCGAGTGAGGGCAGAGTAAGGATAGCTTCAGCAGATACTACTGAGCTTGTTCAGAATCATGCATGCTCAATATATAGTACCAAGTCCATTTAAAACAAGTGACTTTTTGCTTGTTTTGGATCAGTTGGGTTGGCATTTTTATGCAGTCACAGCCTGTAGGTTTTTCTGCTTGTCTTGTGACTACTGCTTTTTTATTTTAACTATGCCCCCTGCTGCCCGTGCATGTTTTTTGACACAAACCCTGCCCAGCATCATGGCATCCTGACGCAAACCCTTCCAGCATAATGACGCAACCCCCACTGTCTGCTTGTATTTCCTGGCTTGTTTTTGGGTGGTATTCTGACAAGTGCTCTTTGGATACAGGCATGGCTGTGCCTGTGTGCAGCTTACAAGGAACATTGTTGACATGTGAATTAGACGTTATGAAAGTCCTGACCACGTAACAACTGGGGCTTGTTACAGTGGAAATCTTTTGGAGGTTCAGCACCTTAGGTCAGTAGTATATACATAAGGGGAAGCGCAAGGGTCTTGACTGTTTCCAGCCCCAGCCCCGTTCCCCTTCTGAAAATGCTACTTTTGCCTTTTCAGTTTGGACTCACTCTTATGAGAGCAACCTATTGTTGATTAAGCATTTACTTCAGAAATTTGGTGTGAAACCAAATATTTCCTTCTATTGATTTGTATTGATTCATAGATGCATAACTTTTAAGGCTAGAAGGAACCATTCTGACCATTTACTCTGACCTCCTGCACAACAAATTGCACCCTGTGATTTCTGCATCAAGACCATAACTTCTGGTTGAGCCAGAGAGTATATCTTTTAGAAAGACATCACTCTTGATTTTAAAGACATCAAGTGATGGAAAATATACCATGTCCCTTGGTATGTGGTTCCAATGGCTAATTACCCTCACTTAGAAATATGTGCCATATTTCCAGTCTGAATTTGTATAGGTTCAACTTCCAGCCGTTGGGTCTTGCTAGAATAAATAGCCCTCTACTGTCAGAAGTCTTCTCCCTGTGTCAGAATTTATTCACCATAATCAAGTCACCTCTTAACTTCCTTTTTGATCAACTAAGTAGATTGAGCTACTTAAGTCTGTCGCTATGAGAGGATTTTTAGACCTGAAGCCATTCTTATAGCTTTTTTCTGAACCTGTTCCAATTTTTCAACATCTGTTAGGAACTTTGCACGTTTTGAACATCCTTATTAGACTTTGAAAGACATTAGTAAGTCAGTTGTATCTTAATGGTAATGGATATGCTATTGCACAAGGTTTGTGTGTGTGAGATCATTTCATTCCAGATGGATGTAGTAAACTGGATCAAACGTTGACAAGTTCAGGAATGGGCTTGTTGTAAATGAGTGTAAGGACAATTGAGTAAAGTGATAGATAAAGGGGATCTGTTCAGGAAGATGCTTTACTGACACGAAACAAAGGATTTAAAATGTTTCTGAAATCTTGATTTCACATACCGAATTCCCTACTGTGCACAATTTCAAATTATGGCTGAAGACACTGATGGCCAACATGGGTATATGTTGATGGGTGCTATTGCCATCAGTCTAATTAGATCTTTTCAATTGTAAGTCATGTCGTTCTTTGATTTACACAGACATATAGATATTTACCTATATATGATTCTGTTACATCAAGAAGTTCAACTATGACCTAGATCAAGACAAAAAGGCAAATTCTTATGAAATTCTTTTCTGTCCTCTTAGATTGAAGAAAGTGCAATAAGCCTATGGAATTGGGCTGTGACTAACCGAGTAGATTCAGTCATCAATGATGAGCAAAGAGCTAAATGTATGTATGTGTTTTGTGTCCTAGATTAAAGTTCTTTTATATTGTAAAAGAAAAGCTCTTATGGTACAATTATTTTATTTAATGTTTGTATATAGTGCCATAGGATTGTGTGTATCTTTGCAGATAAAATGAAGGCAGAGAGTACTTTGCAGCTGTTTTGTGTAACTAACTAAGGAAGGATCACTCCAGCGCAAGAATGATCCTCTGGTGACAGTCAGTGTAGGAGTTGTTATATTGCTCCCCTTTCCTGCTGCCTGTAGCAGTGGAAAGGGGTATGAGCAGAGGAAAGGAGCTGTCTCTGGACTCCTCTGTGCTTCACTAATCCTTGGCTATGTTTTTGGTCCATACATTTTTGGAAATAAACTGTACTGATATAAGTGTCTGGGCTGTGGGGGGCTGCACTGATAGACGCTGATATCGACCTGAAGAGCTTTGTGCAGCTCAAATGCTTGTATCTTTCACCAACAGAATTTGGTTTAATAAAAGATACTGCCTCACCCACATTGTATCTCTAATAAACCAATTTAATTAAATTGGAACAAAACTGTGTGTAGACAAACCCTAAGGATTCTGCAGCCCCAAGGTTGATCTAACCTGGTGCAAGGCAAGTGGCCCTGCACTAGGGGAGCATCATGATTGGTGGAGTTCCAATGTGAACTTTAAAGCCACCTTTGTATTTGCACCTTGACCTGCGCTCTGTGCAGATCTGCAGGACCCCAGTATCTGGTCCATAGCTTTTGCTGCAAGGGGCTTACAGTCTAAGTTATATACATAATGCAGGGAGAGATATTAGGCAAAGGGGAGGGAAGGAGGTTTACTAGTTCTAGGGCACAATCTCATATCATAGTTAAAGGTGACCTGCAAAGGATATTTGAAAAAATTGGGGTTGTGTTATTTTTTTAACTTTTTGATGTATGAAGAACTGAAAGATTTGTTCTGTTAGCTTTTAACTTTTGAAATATAAAGAACGTCAGTCTTGTCTGTCTTGGTTTTGCCAGAGAATATTTTGGTGTACATCTTAGAGCAGCACATCGTTGATTCTTAACAAGCAATAATAAATGAATTGCATCATGGTGTTTACCATGATGTCCATTGTTATTGTTTGGTAAACATTTTGTAATGAATGAATAACAATGTGCCTAAATTACACTTCTTTTTCCAGCTAATCTCCATGCACTGAAGAGAGATTCACTCTGATGAAGGGCAGGCTGTGTTTTTGCAGCTTCCTTTCCTTGGGGTTTCTGCTTAGGACAAGCTTTAACTCCTCCTGGAACTTTTTAGAAGCTACAGAGAGAAGCTGCTGAATCAGGCCACTCCCTGGTCATTTTCTCTTCCCAGCTAGTTCCACCCTGCTTTGTGGGCTGCACTGTATTCTAATGATCCCCTGGGCATAGCTAAGGTTTTGACTTCTGTGTACCTCTATAGCCTTGTCCCTTGCAGAATTATTTGCTGCCACAGACCTCCAGGGTCTAGACAAACACTAGGTGAATCTGCTCCCAAATATGGAGAGTCTAAGTCTATTCCAATTAAGTTAATAACAAAACTCCTCTTGACTTCAGTGGGAACATGTTTAAGTCCCACATGGTAGAAACATATACTGCCCATCATACTTTGCAGTGGAGTAAGGTTTCCAGGCTGGCTGCAGTCTCCAGGGTGCTTTCTCATTGGTGTGGTGCTTGGGTATGATGTGGAGCTGGAGCTTCTTCTAGTTTGCAGTGGATCTGCTCTATGAGATTTGCAGTTATAAAAACATCAGTTGTAAGCTAATATGCTGAATTCCATTTTACTCTGGTTATATGAGACAGTCAGCACACAACAGTGTGCTGGTGGTTAGGTTTATGGGGGTTTACAGAAATTATGTTTCTGACTGCATCAGTTGGTGAAGAAGTAGCTTCTCCATAGTCTAACTTTAGAGTTAGAGTTCATAAGGGCTTGAAAGAACTGGGGAAATGTCCCATCCTTATGTATGCATGCATTGTTTTCTTGCAGTGCGCCATGTTTCTTGCAGGCTAGTGTGCCTGTGTGAAGGCAGCGATCCTCCAGAGGAGAAAGTACGAAGACAGATTTTGGTAAGTCTAGCTAAATGGTGAGAATGCAAGTGCAGTATGGTGGGTTCCAAGGGAAATCTTGGAAAGGTATTTTCAAATGATAGAGTAATTCAGGAAAGTGAGTGAAATTATATTTCTGAGGGATGTATCTGCTAAAGTTGGACCTGTGTTATCATAGTGACACCTGGTTGAGCCACTATAGTTAGGGGTTTCTCAGCCATACCATTATGAGCCTTGACTTCCATAGTAAACCAGCATAACACGCCTTAGTCCATGGTGAGAACATGAGTTGCTGAGGTCTCCCACATGGAAATTAACGGCACTAGTTCTGCCTTACCCAGCCAATACAAATATTGTGACAGAAGTAAATTACTGCTTCAGTACCTCATGGAAAAGAATACTGCCTGTTGTGATAACTGGGCCTACAAATTTACCCTAATTATGAGCTCAACTGTAAAAAGTGAGTTAAAGTTCATAAAACGCCACAGTAACCTGTAACAACAAATGTTGATGGGAAAAGTTGCAAAAGCAAGACAGACTGAATTAGTCCAAGCAAAAATGCCTACTGATATAACTCAAGGACTGTCTTAAGATCATGCTTGGTAAACAAGAAAAGTGTGGAACTGGAAATCAGTGAACCAAAATTGGTGTGTCAGACACTAGGCCTAATTGGTGGACAAAACAATGAGTGAATGGGCTGTTCGTCCCCTTTTGCGGTCCTCAAAAGAGATTTTTTTTGGAAAAGAGGGCTACCATAATGCTGGCTGACCGAAAGAAGGGGAAGGAGCAGTCTTCACAATGATGGCTGTTGCCCTCCACTATCTCTTGGGACCCAGTATCTTCTTCATCCTAATCCTGATGGATGTCCTGATCAGGCTGAGAGAGGGACCCAGATCATACTACCACTTCTACTGACTCTAGCTAACTCCCAGATACAACCTGGTATATGAGACTGTCACATACACTCCTTGTGTGACCTTTTCCTTCCCCACCTTATTTCTTCTCTCCTATTCCTCTCCTGTTTCCTTCTGTCTAATAAGAGTCTGGCTTAGCCAGCTAAGACTATATTTTGCAACACTGGTGTATGGCTGTGACCAAAAAGAAGAGGTAGTTAAATGGTGTCAAGGTTCCTTCCCCACTCTGAACTCTAGGGTACAGATGTAGGGACCTGCATGAGAACCTCTAAGCTTAATTACCAGCTTAGATCTGGTTTTATTGCCACCACCCAAATCATTTAAGAGTTATTTGGGAAACTCTGTCTACCTTCACCCCACAGTATCTCCCTCCCAGTAGCCTTGAGAGACTTCTCCACTAAGTTCCTGGTGAACACAGATCCAAACCCTTGGATCTTAAAACAAGGATAAATTAACCATCCCCCCTCCTTTCCCCCCACCAATTCCTGGTGAGTGCAGATCCAACACCCTTAGATCTTAAAACAAGGAAAAATCAATCAGGTTCTTAAAAAGAAGGCTTTTAATTAAAGAAAGAAAGGTAAAAATCATCTCTGTAAAATCAGGATGGAAAATAACTTTACAGGGTAATCAGATTCATAGAGCCCAGAGGAACCCCCTCAGCCTTAGGTTCAAAGTTACAGCAAACAGAGGTAAATCCTCTCAGCAAAAAGGATCATTTACAAGTTGAGAAAACAAAGATAAAACTAACACGCCTTGCCTGGCTATTACTTACAAGTTTGAAATATTAGAGACTGGTTCAGAAAGATTTGGAGAGCCTGGATTGATGTCTGGTCCCTCTTAGTCCCAAGAGCGAACAACCCCAAAACAAATAGCACACAAACAAAAGCCTTCCCCCCACCAAGATTTGAAAGTATCTTGTCCCCTTATTGGTCCTTTGGGTCAGAGGTCAGCCAGGTTACCTGACCTTCTTAACCCTTTACAGGTAAAAGGATTTTGGTGTCTCTGGCCAGGAGGAATTTTATAGTATTTTACACAGGCGGGCTGTTCCCTTCCCTTTATAGTTATGACAAATGGAATGCCCTAAACAGCCTGGTACTGGTGTATAAGTTTGCAAGGTCTTGGAGTGGCTGATAGGAATGATGGTATACCTGTGTTTTTCCAGCAATGAGGTTGCAAGTGAAAGTCAACAACAAAGACACAAACTGCATTTTTATCTTTGCTATTCTCCCCTTTTGTGTGTTTATCTTCTTTTATCTTGTTTAAATTTTTTTTTTAATCTTTAAGTGGTTTCAATTGTTGTTTGTTGCTCTGATGGTTTCCCATTCACAATCTTAGTACTATACAAGCCTAAACAGTTGAACCTTGCATTGGATCACTGGCCAAACAGGGAGTGGTGACAATTTCTCTTTGCCTGAATGGGCTATCACCAAGACACATTATCTCCCAGTGTTTGTACTCCAGGTCCATAAAGCAAACTTTCAAAATAAATACATTATTCCTTAAATATTACCCATACATGCATCTCACAATAATTATGAATATTGACAAGTTACGAGCATTCTGTAGATACCTTACATGTTGCTCTTTATGGATAAATATCCTGTAAGACATGTTTGGCAGAGTGAGTTTGTCAGATCTGAGATGAGATGTTTGCAAAGAATAGGGAACCCTTTTGAGACATTACCCAGGGTACAGTCTGGACTGATGGATAGCTGTGTCCCTTCAATTCTGCAACCTTTTACCCTACTTCGCTGTGAGAGCAACCAGTCCAGGTCTGCTCTCATGCAGCCTCCTGCATGTAAATCACTCCTAGTTATATTCCATGAGTACTATAGAATTACACTACCAGGCAACACAATCAAACTTCCAGTCCCGGACTTTTTTCCAGAAATGTGTGTCTTGTACTGCCCAACACCTTCCTGGATTATACGAGCTCATATAAGGTTTGTCATTTATTAATAGAAAATGATATGCACGAATCTTGTTATCCCAAACATTTCAATCTTACACTGGTTAGATAAAACAACAACAAAAAACATTAACTATAGAAAGATAGATTTTAAGTGACCAAGTAATGAGGCGTATAAGTCAGAATTCGTTACAAGGAAATAAAAGGTAAAGTGCAACTAACATCTAATTTAACAAGCTAAGTGAAAACAAAGCAAAGGTGTCTCTCACCACATGTTCCAACACTCTTACTGGCTGAACCTCTTTCAATCAGGATCTTTCCCCCAGTGCATTTCTGCTTCCTTTGTTCTTCAGAGGTTGATGATGCCGTGGATAGAGAACAAGTGAGAAATGATTTGGGTTGAATTTTCACAAAACACATGTTCCTTTTCTGCTTCAGATGACCATGAAGACTGGAAAAGGGTGGGTGGATGTTGGAAAAGCCGCCCTTGCTGATGGATTTCTTGTGATTGCCATAAATGTAAGTTTCTGGCTAGGTACAGTCTCCTGCAAACACTCTTACTAGCAAGTGCTACAATTGAGTAACAGTGTTCTGGGTGCTTTTGTTTTCTTTTCCAGAGTCTAGAAAAACTATATGCCCAATTAATGAAGAGGAGCAGTGGTGAGGCAGATATTCAGGTGCACAAAGCTGATGTAGAGAAGGACCTATTCAAAGTGCTGTCTTACCAGGCTGAATCAGTACGTGTCCTGGCCAGTTTCCCTTTATAGGTCACTGGGGCATATGGAATGTATGAATGATCATACTGGAACTTTGACTGACTTGTTAGAAGTGTGCGTTCCTGTCAGTAAACTGGAAAGATATGTTTCCCTAGATATGCTGAAAGGTCTCAGATTTGACCCCTCAGCATTGCAGTAATTTAAGCATTCTTAATATACCTATTTTTTTGACATGCATCTTCACTAATTTACCATCCTGCAAAGTTGTTTAGATCATTTCTTGAAGACTCTGAGTATGTCTACACAGCAACTAGACACCTGCTGCTGGCCTGTGCAGCTGACTCGGACTGGGGCTGTGGGACTGTTTCATTGCTGTATAGACTCCCGTCTTGGGCTAGAACCTGGGTTCTAGGACCCTGCGAGATGAGTGTCCCAGAACTCAGGCCCCAGCTCAAGTCCAGAAGTCTACACAGCACTAAAACAGCCCCCTCAGCGCAAGCCCCACTAGCCTGAGTTGGCTGGTACAGGCCAGCCATGGGTTTTTCTTTTCTGTGTAGACATACCTTCTGTCATTTAACTAGCAGGAGTGTTTATAAAATGGACAGCTATCTTTTCGAGGCCTGATTCACCTCCTGCTAAGATCTGTGTTTCACTGGCTGAAGAAACAAGATATCTGGTGTTGCTTTGGAACCAGGGTCTCCACATCCACAGCAGTGCAACATATATCTAGTGAGATATGTAAATTCAAAACCAGACATCTCTGTGCCAGTATTCTGTCACTAAAGTAATCAAATAATACTTAAGTGCAACCTTGCATTTAGATCACAAGTAGCCAAGATCTAAGAGATATTAAAAGCTGCACACATATTTGCAGTGCATAATAACAACTTTATTGAATGTGCCACTAGATGGTAATCTTTAGATATACTAACTATGCACACACACACATATAAACTATTTTTTTTATGTACAATGTTTTTTATATACAAGTAGGGAGGTCATCATTGCCAACTCATGATTTTATGATGTCTCATGATATTTGGTGATTTTTCTTAAAGCTCCAACCCCTGCAAATCATGCAAATAGGCAAGAATCTCATCTTTTTAAAAATAATTTAAAAAAAAGTAAATTTGTAGTTGTGATGGTGCTGCCCGTGGGAGCCAGCTGAGGTCACTCAATCAGGGTGAACTGCAAACAAAACGGGGCAGACAAACCCCAAATGCTGGTGGTTATTTCAATACTTAGATTTACCAACCAGCACAAAACAGCTTCTCTAGTACCTCACTGGTCACTTAGAAGTCCAAACCACGCAGTTCCCTTAAAGTACCCAGCCTTAGGCCTCCGTCCAGACACACCTGTCAGATATATGATGATGATTCCTAAGAATCTGATCTCATCATATAAAAGAAAAGGTTCTTCCAATCCCAAAGGATCAGCCACATACCTAGGTCCAATTATAACTTAGATCTTACCCAAAATACATGCTATAGCCAATTCTTATTAACTAAGCTAAAATTTATTAAAAAAGAAAAGAGAGAGTGTGTTGGTTAAAAGATCAATATACATACAGACTTGAATTCAATTCTTGAGGTTCAGATACATAGTAGAGGTGAGCTTGTAGTTGCCAAAAGTCCTTTTAGAAACAGTCCATAGGTTACAGTCCAATTTCCATATTCAGGGTGGCTCCAGTAAGTGACTGGGGATCTCAATCCTTATGGCTTAAGGTTTCCCCCTCTTGAAACCCAAAGCAGATCTGAGATGAAGCAGCATTGTGTCCCAGGGTTCTTATACATTTCCAGCAGCCTTTCTGCCTGAGAAAACAGTAGGCTTAACTCCTTCTCCCAAATCTCCTGGCAATTAGCACAGAGTAATTTATCCATTAAACTGTTCAGATACAGGTTAACACAACCTTCAAAGAGACACATAGACAATAACACTATTTCACTCAAGTATCATTATAAATGTTAATATTCCTTTTTTGATCTTTGAATTAAAACTATAGCAATAGACAAGACTTGTTTGCTTACATCACACGACCTGAGCAAACATCTCCCCTTCTACCTCTAACAATGCAGACTTGCATTTCAAAGCTCTGTTCATTTACATATCTTCCTAACCAGTCCTTAAGGTTCACCCATGGGTCAGGTCAGTCGGTGAGGTGAGTTAATTAACTCTTTCTGGCCCCATCACCTTTCAATGAGATATTATATTATACTCATAATGTCACAGTAGTCCTTTAGAAGAAAAGTTTGAAAATGACACAACTGTACTCTTCTACAGCACTAAAAAGAAAATAAAAACACCTTTCTTTTGTTTTTTCTTTCTTTCTTTAAAAAAATCTCATGATTTGTAAGCCACCCATGATCTTTGAATAGTTGGGATTGGCAAAACTAAAAAGTGGTACAGACATTGGGGTACAAATAGGGAGACAATGGAGGGGCCAATGTGGCTGGAGATCAGATTTGCTGAACTGTGTTCCCAAACTTTTTACTATGGTGATCCACCAATTGCATTTTATCATTTTTTTGTGTGTGACTCTCTCAGGGTCTATATTCATGGGGAAGGCCCAAAAATCATTGGCCAGCATCCTTCTTCTCCTCATCACCCCACTGAGGGGCATTGACTACATGCAGCAGGGCCCTCTGCCTTGGTACTGCAATCCTAATTCTGGCCTGGAATGGTGAGGAGGCCCCAGGAGAAGAGGGGTCGGAGAGTGAACCCACCCTGCATTCACTTTACAGTGGTGGCTCCAGTGGAACTGGGCTTGGCTTCCCATTCCAGATGTTTTGACCTGGTGCATGAGGTCACAGTGCCACTCAGGTTTGATCCAGCCAATGGAGGGGTGCCTGGGCCAAACCTGAGTGGCATGGCAACCATGTACACCAAGTTGTGACACCTATAGTTGGGAGGTGGGCACAGCCCTGCAGGACAGGACGGAGCCACTACTGTCTGATGGGGTGGGCTCATTCTCCAATGCCCTCTTCCCTCCACACTGGGCCCATGACCCATCTACAATCTTCCCATGACCCACTATTTGGGGAACTCTGGCTTATACCATATTTCATGTATCTTCATGGCAATTTTAACATTTGAAGGAAATGATCACATGATCCTACATGTTCACACACTATAACCTCAGAGTTTCACGATGTGTCTTGCTGTTTTTGTTATCTCTCCATTTACAGTATAGTGAGTTGCACTGTATTGTTAGCCGGCAGGGTATTTAAAGGCAAATTGCTTTTATTCTAACAATTTGTTGGCATGTTCTGTTGCTTTCTTAGGCAGTTGTTCAAGGGTATTTTCAAAAAGCAGTGACATGTTTGCAACGCTGCAAAGATATGTTGACAAGGCTGCCAAAACAGGTCAGTGAAATCAGACCTTTTGTGTCCTTCCAAAAGTTTAATATTAACAAGAAAGAAAGCAGCTTTTCAAGGAGATACTGATGTCTCAGAAAATTCTGAAAAATATTCATCAAATTCTCTGTACATCTATTCTGTGTCTTTCCTTTGCTTGTTCTTTGTACTAAGGACATTTGTTTCGTCAAAGTTCACCTACTCTTGCCTGCTTCCCGCAGCTCCCATTGGCTGGGAACGGCGAACTGCGGCCACTGGGAGCTGCGGGTGGCTGTGCGTGCGGACAGTCAATGTAAACAAACTATCTCATGGCCCACTAGCGGATTACCGTGACGGGCCCCATGCAGCCCACGGGCCACAGGTTGCCCACCACTACTCTACAGCGTAAATAATAAAATCTGAAGGGATGGATGAAGGCTGAAATCTGACTTTTGAAAGCGAAATGTGGCACTGTGCATGTTGTGGTTGAATGGGATTTAACTGGTTTCTGTGACAACCTCCGCATGTCCTTAAGAGTATCTGAGTGACTGTAACTCACTTGAGGAGTTCTGCTTTCATTCTAGTTGCATGGACAAAGCTGCAATCATTGGATGAATCATTAAAGTGACCCACTGGGGTTTTTGTATTGCTGCTTTTCGTTTCATTTTAAATGTTACATGTTTTCCAACAAAACTCTTCAATTAAATAATGTTAAACTTGATGGCTTAGAACAGTGGCTCTCAAACTTTCCTGCTAAGGTCTCTAGGTAATGTTTTAAGAGGGAGACATGGAACAGAGGGTGGGTCTTCACTGACTGATAACTGAATCTTGAATGTCACTGGATTGATCTGCTTGAGAATCTTGGGTGGGCCTAGGTATTGGTGATCTAGCTTAGCCGATGCTCAGGTTGATTTGAGATTCTAAGTTGATAACCAGACCTTGCTGGTTGATAACTGGAGCAGATAACTGATGCTAAAGTTAGGTGCAGCCTGGTGACCCCAATCAGCTTAATGCTTGTAGACCACATCTGCCTGCAGAAGTTCACGCTGTAAAGTGGGTGCTGACTTGTGGCTGGCTGGTTTTGTTAAGATAGGTGTGGGTCAAGAAGCCACCCTCTGTTCTTTGCAGCATTATGATAAGCTATTGGCAATCTTGATGCCTATCTGGATAAATGCATCCAGCCCAGTCGGGGATTCTATCTGTGCCAGCTCCTCCTTGAGTCCATCATTTACACCCAGCTGGAAGTGATAACACTGAGCGGCCTTGTTCCAGTTTGTGTCTGTTACCGGGTGCTGAAATTCTGCAGCATAGTGAGCAGCCGGCTGGCATCCTGCCTCAATACCTGGTGCGTGGCTTCTGCTGTATGTTACTATTTGGGTTGTTGAAGGTTGTTGAAGTAGCTTGAACAAATTCCTTGAACTGATGCAAGAGGGGACTAGATTTCTCAAGCAGTGGAGAATCCCAGCTCAACGGTTCCCCAGTCAACAGACTAATGACGAGTCCCACTGTGGTTTGGTTGGCAGGAAATGACTGTGAGCACAGCAGGAACAGGAACTGGTGCTGGTTTAAGAACCCACAGTATTTTCCACAGTCACTATCAAACTTGTCAGACAATTGGGATATTCGATACTCAGTGGGCCTGAGTCACTGATGGCGTGGCTTGTGCCTGCGGCACTACATTCTGTGCCGGAAGGGCATGGACCTGGCTTTAATAGATTCTTCAGGGTGCTCGCTAACTCTGCCAAAGAGGCATCAATTTCAGTGTGGTCCATTCTGCAGCTAAACTACATCTTGTCTTTTTGGGCTGCTCAAACTGTCATGGACCAGGGTGTGACCGGTCATACCTAGTTATCGTAGCAGTGGCGGTCAGACCTAGTGGTTGGATTCAGTGTCAGAGGCCAGGGGCAGCACTGAGGGTTAGAGCTGGAGCTAGGAACCAGGGGTTGGGGCCAGAGCTGGGAACTGAGCAGGGGTGGAGCAAGGCTGGGAAGAAGGCATATAGGATCACAGCTGCAGGCATAAGTATTGGAGCCTCCAGCGACTTGCTGCTGAGCTTAAATGCAGACCTGTAGTGATCTTGAAGCCAGTTGGGTGGGCTGGGCTGGGATGGCCAGTCAGGTGATTCTGCTGCAGCCTTATGGCTGAACTGGCTAGCCCCAGGTAGAGCCCTGCAAATCTGCGGATATCCACTTCATATCCATGGACCGTTTTTGCGGGTAGTAGATCGGATGCAGGGCTCTAGTCACTGGTGGCACCTGGCCCGTGGTGTCTGGCTTGGGCAGCCTGGGGGGCACAGCACGCTCGGGACTGGTGGCCAGCAGCCAGTGGCTGAGGCTGGGCAGCAGATCAGAGTTGGGGCTGTCCAGCACCCACTTGCTGTGCCACTTCCTGTCCAGCAGCTTGGGCCCCTCAGGCAGTGCCAGCGTCCCCATCATGGCCCGGCCCGGCAGCACTGGCCATGCTCCCACTCCTGGGCCTGGCCCGCTGGCTCCTGGGCAGCAGGGCCTGCCTGCAGCCATGAGGATTGGAACGGGTGGGGCCCTGGCACCCCATTCCTCCAACACACTGTGATGCAACACGCACTGATGTGCCATTGCTCACGAGCCCCCTGGGAGCAGCATGCAATGCAACGCTCCTTCCTCCCAGCAACTCCTTCTGCGCCGCCTCTTTTCCTCAAGACTCTGCCCTCATGTTGCCCCTTACCCCCAGTCCTCATCCTCATGCTGTCTCTTCCCTGCAAGACTCCGCCCCCCCCCACTAGCTCCCTTCCCCTCCTCCGCCCATTGCTAGTCCTGTGAGACGGCTTGCTGCTGTGTGTGTGAGTGCAGATGCGGATACAGGTAAAAGACAGCTAGCAGATTGGATCGCATGTTGATCCTGGTGGATGCGGATTGGCTGTACATCCACATTTTTGTATCTGTGCAGGGATCTAGCCCCAGGCTTAACTGAGGTAACTCAGGTTCCTAAAGTTTACACACAGAGGAGCTAATGAAGCAGCAGTATTCTGAAATATCTAATATTGGAAGAACCTTTTCTCCCAAACTGTACAGTGCAATAGTTCCTGCTTTTGTGATGGGTTTTTATTCACTCATGAGTGTTTAGCTCCCTAGTGTTTCCTCTCCTATTCTAATTTCCCCTTTTTTAGTTGTCCCTGTTCAATTACTCTGTCGTATTTATTGATGGAAGTGGGCTGCAACATGTACTCGATCAGTTCTACTGTTGTGTGACCTTGAGGGATTTATTTATTAATGCTGCTTTAGTTTCCCATAGAACAACAATAGAACAATTTTATTCAGATTCCTTTTCCCTCCTATAAAATCAGCTCTGATAGTGATGGGTGTAGCTTTGATATAAAAAGTATTTTAAGTGTGTCTGAGACTCAGCTGCCTTAGATTTCTGAAAGTCACTACAAGAACCTAACAGGAGAAGCACTTTTTTTAATTGCAGACCTGTTATCTGTCAATCCTCTGCTATAACTTTGGAGTGGAAACCTATGAACAGAAGGGGTATGAACAGAGCTCCTTCTGGCTCAGGTAATGTAAAAGGGAAAACAAAATGCAAAGTATTTTTTTCTGAGAAAATAGCAAATGTGGCTGAAGGAATAGGAAAAAGCAATTTTTAGTTTTTGGATTTCATTGAAAAAGTGCAAAATTTTGTAAAAAAAAAAAAAAAAATTCTTCGTGAAAATTTTTGTTTTTGAAAAAGCAGTTTCCTGATGGGGGAAAAAGTTGTTTGAAATTTTTCATCTAGCTCTAGTATTAAATGAATCAATCTGTAACCCTTCTGCCAGTCAGAGCTGGCAGAAAAAAGGGCCGGGTTCAGTATCTAGGGGTTCCTTTCCAACAATACAACACAAAACCGTCTTGAGCCTCCACCCAGTGACCTGCGACAATTACACACCACCCCCTGGGCACCTCTAAGAGGCAATAAGGAGGGAAGTAACTTAGCATTAATTTGGGAAAACACTGCAAACAGGGTTCATAAACATAAACCATGAGCAAAAGACTCACCCCCTAGTAAGTTGGGCAGTGTCCTTTCCTCTCAGGTTCTTCAGGGCAACAACCCAAAAATCCCTTTAACATGCCTGTCCCTTCTCTGCACCCCACTCACAGTTGCTGTCCTTGGTCAGTGCTGCCCCAGAGTTCAGAGGTTCATCTGCAGAGTTCACCTCCCCTCCTGGGTGGAGGGGGTGGTAAGGAGGCACCTTACATGCTCCACTGCTCGGGCACTCAGTTGCCACGCCTCTCTGCCAGCTGCCCTGCTGGCCACTTGTCATGCCTCTCCACCAGCTGCCTTGTGGGCTGCTTGCTGCACTTCTCTGCCAGCCACCCTGCTGGCCACTCACCAAGATGTCTTCAGGGCCCACCACTTAACACAGCTTTCAGTGATTTCAGCTCTCAGTGATTTCAGCTGTTAGTGGGGGAGCCTCACTGCTGGTACACACTGAGCAGTCTTTTACATCCGAGACACTGTCCCAAAGCAGGTATCAGTGATTTCAGCTCTGCAGCATGTAACAAGACTGTCAATTGAATCTAAATTAGCTCTTTTATTACATAGTGGAGAGAGGAAGGGTCAAATGGTGTCTAGGACCCTTAAGCCAGGCCCACACCACCAGATGCAAGTACCTGTCGCCACTCTCTCTCAACTCACTGGGTTTTGGAACCCATGTTCCCTGCCTACCGAGTGCCGTTTCGTTGAGGGTGAGTCCCTCTAGCAGGGTATACCAGGTACAGTTCTGCTGCCCTTGATTCACACAATCACTGCCCTTTATTACTCCTGCCCCAATAACAAGAAGACTGGGGATCCAACACCAGCCAAAAGTGATCATTTGGGCAAGCAATCCCATCATGCGAGGACTTAGGCAGAGTGAGTGTGCCCATGCAAATGAGATCAGCTCCTGAAGTTCTCTTCCACAGCTCATCACAGATGTCAGGGGAGAGCTCATTCAGACTCTGCTTACAAATCTAAAGCTCTACTTGGCTGAGCAAAGCTAGGCCTACACCCAGCTCAGTGGCTTTTCTCTGTTTACAGGCACATTCTTTCATGTCAACCTCACTGTTATCTCAATATCAGGCATCTCTTTCACATGGATTTTCATGTTCTGACAAGAGGTCCCTTCTTTGCATGTAGAAATATTCATGGCTCTCTTTAATTCTATCCATACCTCTTATTCTCCCAAGAAGGCTGTGTCTAGGGAGATTGTTCCCAGCTAGTGCCGCATTCATAATGCCATGGTGATGGTTGCACCTTAAGAGATGTGAAAAGTGTAGAAAAATAATTGTCAGCATTATATGCATTTGCTAAAAGTAGTCTTTGAATTGCTCATAAAAGAGCTACATACCAAAAGCCATAATTATGTTGATGAAAGTTTGTTTAATTTATTAGTTCTCCCTACTTTAGTGTTCTCAGCCTCATTCATTGGGCTACAAGGGCACAGGCAGCTCCGCAACTGGCCTGGTGCCTTTACTGCTCACTCACTGTTACATGTGACCTTGACAGATTTATTAGGTTTCCAATGTTGACAACTTGGAGAGAATCCACAAAATAGCAACACAAATGATTTGTCTATCTATTTGGGCTAAATGACAACATGCTAACTATCTACATATATTATAGGGTGTATATTCCAATGTGGGAAAGGAATTGTAAGGAGTGGTAAGACGGGGACCAGGAAGCAGTGCAAGACATTTGGGCTATCAGGAAAAATTATCCTGTGCCAGACTCAGAAAATCAGAATGGATTTAAAAAAAAAATATTCAGAAGAAATCAACTTGACAATGCCCTCTTTAATCTCAAACATTTAATGATCATAGATATGGAGTCAAGGAAGTCTTGAAGTAGTGTTTAGGGTTAGTTAAAACTGATATTTTGGAGAACATCTCTTTATTTTGTTCCCTGTACTTAGAAGATGGGATACTAAGTGCTCACAAACACCAATGAGAAAATCTTTGGAGTACCGAACTAACCTTTGCAAAGCACAAGCATTTGCCTGGATAGAATGTTATAGCACCATCTAGTGGGATTAATGTTATCTCATACTGAGAAAATATCAACTCTGGGAATAAATTCCCACAGACAGAGGCAGTTTAAGATTTCGTGGGGCCCTGGGCCAGAGCATGTGGGGAGCCCCCTCCCCACACCTTCTGCCTGTGGCCCTGCCCAGGGTCCCACACCATTCTGTCCCTTTCCCCCGTTCCACCCACGGTCCTTCCCCATTCCACCCGCTCACTGCAGCCCTCCTTTGCTCCTTTCTACCTCCCACCCTTGTGGCCCCAAGACTGGAGAAGCTCTTCCCCCCCCCCCCACAGGGCCCTGGGCCCGCAGGTGGGGGGTGAGAGCTCTCCCAGCCCTGAGGCCGCAGCAGGAGGCCAGAGCTCCTCCAGTTCCAGGGTGGCAGACGGGGTCTTGGTGCTGGAGCTTCCCATGCCGCTCGGGGCTTCTAATGGGGAGTGGGGCCGGGGCACTGGGGCTTCCCCCACCCAACCCCACCCCACCCCCCAGCACTGCTGCTAGGGAGCAGAGTGGGGTCAGGCGTGGGGGCTTCCCCTGCCTGCTCAGCACTGCTACCAGGGAGCAGAGCAGGGTCGGAGTGTGGGGCTTGCTCCTGCTGGGGAGAGGGGTCGGGGCATGGAGACTTCCCCTGCCCTGCCCTGCCCTAGTGTTTGTCTGCTGGGGGCAGGGCACCCATTATTCCGGGGCCCCCCAGTTGCCCACAGATGTAATTGGTTTTTGCATCTCTAAAGTTTTATTTGCATTCATGTCCCATTTGTTACCTAGCTTCAGTTTTATGGAATTCCCCACAGGCATTTACCTCGGAGGCCTTTTATACTATGAATTAGTTTTTAGAACAAGGACTGGGAACTGAGATTCCTAGGTTCTGTTTCTGGCTCTGCTACTGATTTGCCACGACCTTGAAAGCAAGTCACTTACCTTCTATGCGATTTAGGGCTTGTCTACACTTAAAACACTACAGTGGCACTGCTGCAGTGCTGCAACTACGCTGCTGTAAACTCTTCAGTATAGACACTACCTATGCTGTTGGGAGGGGTTCTCCCATCTTCACAGGCAATCCACCTCCCCAGAGGGCGGTAGCTAAGGGCTTGGCTACACTTACAAATTTGCAGCGCTGCAGCAGGGTGTGAAAACACACCCTCTCCAGCGCTGCAAATTGCAGCGCTGCAAAGCGCCAGTGTGGTCAAAGCCGCGCTCCCAGCGCTGTCCGTTATTCCCCACAGGGAGGTGGAGTACGGACAGCACTGGGAGAGCTCTCTCCCAGCGCTGGCGCTTTGACTACACTTAGCGCTTCAAAGCGCTGCCGCGGCAGCGCTACCGCGGCAGCGCTTTGAAGTGTAAGTGTAGCCAAAGCCTGAGTCAACAGAAGAATTCTTCTATTAGCCTAGAGCGCTCTACACTGGGTGTTAGGTCAGCTTAATTTAACTGCTCTGGGGTGTGGATTTTTCACACCTGTGAGTGATGTAGCTGGATTGATTTAGCTTTTTAGAGTAGACCAGGCCCAAATTTCCTCATCTGTAAAGTGGGAATGATAATTCTGTTATTCTGAGAGGTACTGGTGACTGCTTGGGTTACAAACTTCTTTGAGTTTAGGCTGTGAATGCGCCCTGTAGTTAACATGAATATCAGAACGTGTTAAACAGAAGCACTTCACCTAAGACAAAATGGGGTTGTGAACCCACCTAGGAGGAGTTTAGACTGAGTGGACAGAGGGGTTTTGATGAACATTGTGTGTGTGAGAGAGGGAAGGCAGAACACACACAAACGGAGAACAAACAGCACAGAGAGAGAGAGGCAGAGACAAAAAGCAAGAAAGCCAAGCAGTAGCCTGTGAGCACAGCATGACCTGAGAAAAGCCAGTAAGAGCTGTTCAGACTGTTGGCTAAAAAGACTTCAAGGTACAAGCTAAGAATTTGATTCTTTTGTTCTTGGTTTCTCCTGAGTTTGGAGAAGCAGGACTTTGTACATTCCTTGTAAATAAACAAGTTTGAAAAAGGGGCAGCACTACGTATCTACCTCAAAGCGGGGTTATGAAGCTTAATTAACTAACTTGAGTAAAGCAGAAAGAACTTAGTGCAATTCAGATCTGGGAGTTTAGAAGGCAAATTAAATCCTCTGTTCTTAGACAGTGGTGAATACTGTGTATGATTGTGTGCTCTGTCTTGTTGTTGTCTTGTCCCATGATAATCATATCAGGCTGTGAAGTTCAAGAATGAATTCAATTACTCTTACAGCATCCTTTGTAAGGACACCTTGAGACAAAGTGCTAAATTTGAAGAGTATCACTTTCTTTACCATATGACATTCAAAAGTGTTGGCAGGTGTTAGAGCCTGCTTCTGACACAGCTTGCACAGATGACATATCTTGGTCCTATCTCTATTGATTTTCATTCCTGTAATGTGCCCTGTTGGCAGTCTCATGGATATTATTAAAGGATATTATTTTCTGATGCTTTGATATCAATCAGAGGATCTTTTATCTTGTGACCATTTATTTTAGTTAATATTTTCCTCTGTGTGCTCTATGTGGCTCCTAACAATAAATGAAATGGAAAAGGTAAGTATGAGCTCACTGCATAGCCCAGAAAGCTGACTGAGTTCTGCTTACATCTTTTAGCCCATATAATTCTGATTTTTTCTTTTAAATTGTAGCCAGAGTTATGAGATTGGGAAAATGGATAAGAAGTATTCTCCTGGGGAAGAAATGCAGGTAAGAAATACACATATAGAAACTTTTGAATTACACACAGACTAATAGCAGGATGTCGTTAGTGCCAGTCCTGCTCTGCAGCCCCCACTGCCTCTCTGTGCCAGTCTTGAGCCTCCCCTCATAGCTCTGCCAGTGGTTATCCATCCTGATCTTTAGCACTTCCTGCTATTTTAGTCCCGCAGAATGGTAGTATAGTGTAAATAATTCTCTACTAGATACTAGGCTGAGTCTGAGACCGAGTCATTGTTGTGTGTGTCCTTAGTCATAGTTGAACCTAGATTTTCATGCAGATGTAAAGCTAGTGCATTAATACTATACTCCAGCTAGTGTATTTGGAGAAGAATTACGTTCTAACCCATAGGCTCCATCTTGACTGGGAAAAGTGGTCACGTTAGGTTAGGTTTAGTGAATGTGTGTTACTTGAGTCTGACCTAAACTTGATCTTTTTCTTAGTTTAAATGAACTTTGAACTTGACCAGCTAAATTGAGCTAAAGGTTATCCTGCATCTACAGAAGGAAAAAGGTCAAGTTTATGTCAGGCTTAGTTAGCACGTTTATTAAGCCTGACCTAAACTTAACCAGTTTACCATGTCAAGGCAAATCTTCAGAAGGGATAAGAGTACAATTGTTATATGATGGTAGTGCCTAGCAGTCCCAATCAAGGAACAACACGTGCTTGGCACTGTACCTCTAGTAACAGAGAAGACAGTCCCTGGCCCAGTGTGCTTACAGTGAATATTATTCACAGCTTATATTTCCATCTCCTTCATTTCCACTCCTTTGTGCAATATTTAAGTATTGTTTTTGGTTATTTCATTTGCGTTTAATGATTCACTTTATCTTTTCTTTTTAGGCTAAAGTGCTGCGGTTATTAGCCACTGTCTATTTGGAGTGGGATTGCGAACAGTATCAAGACAAGGCTCTCAGAGCTATAAGCCTGGCTAACGAGGTTGTAACTTACTGTGATGTCTAAGCAGGCTGGATTGATTTAAGACACCAATTTTAATAATGATTTAAATTGGCAAGCAGGAAACCTTGATTTAAATAGTCCTGTGGCACCGTATAGACTAACAGACGTATTGGAGCATAAGCTTTCGTGGGTGAATACTCACTTCATCAGACAAAATCACTGATGATGCGTTGGAGAGGTTTTAACTGAGGACTGTAGGTGATGACCAGTGGAGTTCTGTTGGTTTCTTTCTTGGGCTTGTCTTGCAGCAGGAGGCTTCTGGGTACATGTCTGGCTCTGTTGATTTGTTTCCTTATTACCTTATTATTGTTCTTTGAGATGTGTTGCACTTGTCCATTCTATGACATGCCTTCCTATGCCTCTCCATCGGAGTTATAGTAAGAAGGAAGTGAAGGAGGCTAGAGACAACTCTGCTCTTCATACCTGTATGCAGTGGTGTGCAGCAGCAGGGGGAGCCCTAGCTACCCAATGGGTACCACTGAGGGAAAAAGTTTCCAGTGACCATGTGGTGGACGTGCAGACACCAAGAGTGGAATGGACATATGCAACACATCTTGAAGAACAATTACACAACAGGTTAGTAACGTTTTTCCCAGGTGCACTTTCTGTTGATAATCAAGTGTGGGAAAGAGTTTGTGCCATGCAAACCCATAAGCATTTGAAGTATTAGTCTATTCAGGTTTTTATTTTGCTGCCATCACTGTAGTTTCTAAGCACTGAAGTGCACAATCTCCTAAATTGCCTGGAATCCTACTTGTTATTAATTCTACATTAATCCAGTTAATTCAAGCCCTTGTAGGGGAGGAATGAATTCTGCCAGAATGTAAACATTCAGAACATACTCAGCCTTTATTTGGAAATGTCTATAGATGGATCCAGCAAGATCAGGTTGCTGTATTTTGCTCTTGAGACCTACTCAGAACCTCTTGGCAACATAAAAATTAAGAAAGAAAAATGAAAATTTAGACACTGAGAGTGGAAAGATTGCCAGTTACATAGCCATTGCTTGGGATATTTAAAACTAGAATGGAGAATACTGTGGAGACTATGGGCATGTCTTCACTGGCAGCGCTTTAACATGGCTTATGTAGTCATGGCAGCACTCTAAAAAAAAACCAGCCCCGCAAGGGGAATGGCTACCAGTGTTGGGAGTGTGGCTCCCAGCGCTGCTGCACTGTCTACACTGGCACTTTACAGCACTGAAACTTGCAGTGCTCAGGGGTGTGTTTTTTCACACCCCTGAGTGAGAAAGTTGCAGCACTGTAAAGTGCCAGTGTACACAAGCCCTATGTTGTGGGGGGAAAAGCCTGTCCTGGCTAGAATTTCCTGACATTCTGTCATGTTTGTGAATGTGCTGGACTCTTGATAGGATTCAGCTGAAATTGTTCTCTGAGTTTAAAAAAATAATTTGGCTCTTCATGTAATGTCATTGTTTATCAATATGCAGGAGAATATGCATCCAGCTGGGTTTTTCTTGAAAATTAAAATCCTTCTGAAAAGTGCAGCATCTGATGAAGGCATCAGGACAGGTATATCAGCTCTGTATGTAATGTGGTTCAGAATAATGTCGTATTCCAGGCCCAAGAAGTAAGACTGAATGATGTGGGAGAGAGTTGAAATTAATCTCTCATCCATTATAGAAGAAGGCGACTTATTTGCTAAATGTCACAGCCTGGTTTTGGGATGTATGTGGTGCGGAAATCTGTCTAAAATTATTATAGCAATCCTTGGGAATACCGATGCTATTGAGGGCCTGGTGTAACTTTGAATAAAAGGAAAAAGTTACTTTTGCTGATGAGTGACAGTTGTATGCATTTGCTGGGGGAGGACTTGTTAGTACTAAGATAGTGAAAAGACAGCTGTGTAAAAATGTTGGTAGTTTTAGACTTTGGGCTGTATTCACTCAGGGTGAAATTAAATTTTGTGTAGAAGGCCAACACAGTTACTCCTCTGCCTGTGGGGGTAAGATACTACTGCACATGAGTAATGATGCAGAGTCTGGCTGAGTATAAGTAGAGTGGTCAAGATAGTGATTGGCCGTGCGTTGATAAAATAAAGTTCTCCTTCGAGTAGTGTCCCTATGGGTCCTCCATTGTAGCTGTGTCTGTGTCCCTGTGCTACTGACTGGTGAACTTCGATAGCAGTGTCTGTTGGGCTCACACATGCGGTACCTATCCTCATGCTGTGCCACGAGGCTAGTCAGGCTAACCGTCCTCAGTTCTTTCTCTACAGAAAAGAAGAAAAAAGAAAAGAGAGAGGAATTTTTTCTTCCATCGTCCCTGGTGGGGGCGGGAGACCCCCGTGGACAAGGGTGTGCCTGGCTCTTGGGGGCATCAAAAAGTGTCACACTTGCAGCAAGGCAATCCCAGTCACGGACAAGCACTCTCAATACATTTTCTGCCTTGGCGGGGGCCACGTTCAACAAAAGTGTTCCCTCTGCCAACAACTTGGACTGAGATCCCGCAAAAACCGAGAGCTTCACCAGAAGATCATCTTCATGGATGAGGATCTCCGACCACAGTCCCCAGTCAGGCGTGAGTCTTCCTCCCAGCCTTTGACTTCAAAGGATAGTGGGTCAAGAAAACGGTCTGGGAAGTCCTTTCAAATGCTAAAGAAGAGAATGGGAAGCCTCCTCAGCGAGCCCAGGGATAACTGAAACCGATCACCATCTCGCTCAGTATCCTTGGCACTGCAGGCACTGAAGTCATCTGGCACCCATACCTCACAGCAACCGTTGGCACCTGGAGCTGCTGACAGGCCCACGGAACCTTTGGGCATTGGCACCGAGTCTCTGGTACAGAAGGATAAGGGCAAATGCCCTAAACTGCTCCCAGAATGTGAACCGTCAGTGGTAATACTAGTGGCACTGACCTACCTGGCACCAGACAGATCGGTATGGGCAAGGTCTCCATCCCCTCTGGCACCGCCACCGATGCTGGGATGCTCGGTGCCAACAGAACTCCAGCAAACCGGGGACCTGTTATATTGGAAGTTCCAAACTCACCACCCCTTGGTACTCAGATGATGGCACTGAGCCATGGTCGCCCAAGAGGTATTTCCCTACAATCCTGCTACACTCCTCCATGGTCAAGCAAAGGATCTGACAGTGAGTCAGATGGGGCTTCTGAGTACTCCTGCTGGGCTCCATATGGGACCCAATACCAACAGAGTCCAGGAATGTACCACCAGATGGCACTGCTGCCATCCTGGTATGGTCACCCATGGGCACCTCCACCAGGCCTTATGTCACCACAGTGGCTCTACAGGGACCACTGGACAGCTCATCGCCAGAGTTCCTCCAGGGCACCGCGTATCATCAGAGAACCTCACAGACAGCCTCTCTCAGCTATAGCATCATGAGCCTCAGTACCCTTAGAGGTTATGGAGCAGGAGATGGATGCTGAGGAGGAGATCGCATCCAATGCCATATCCTCCTCTTCGCCAGATAAGGCAGTCATGCCATCACAGCCCTCCATAGCAGATGATTTTCTCCTGTTCCTGGAGCTGGCAAAGAGAGTGGCTGACACCCTCCATATACCATTGGAGGAGGTTAAGGATATGCACCATCAACTTATGATATCCTCCATGTCTCATCCACCTCCAAAGTCATCCTCCCAATTAATGAGGCCATCCTAGACCCTGCTAAGGCAGTGTGGGAACCCCAGGCCTCGATGGTCCCGACTTGCAAGCAAGTGGACAAAAAATACTCTGTCCCCACAAAGGAATTGCCAAGAAGATTGATGCCTCCCTCCACTCCCTGAAGGATTCCAGGGCCACTCTGAGATCACTGGGAGTTTATACACCAGTGCAAAAGAGACGATTCAGCTCACAATACCAACACAGGCAGTATTCAGCACTGTTCCCCGTGCAGCAGCACTATGAGCCCCAGAGGAAGAAGGGGAGATTCTCGAAGTGGAAGCCCTCAGGCTCCCAGTCCTTGGCCTAACCACCTGCCCCTAAGCACTACTTTTGACGGGGAGGTCGGGGTGCCATGAGACCACTCCTCACTATCACCTGTGACCACACACCTATTTGGCCACTGTTTGGCAGCATTCTGCAGTGCCCGGGAGCATGTAACATTGGACATATGAGTCCTGAGATTGCCAGATCTGGATATTTCATCCATTTCACCTCCTACCTCCTCCACAACATTCTTCCCTGTCCCTCTTCAGGGACCCTTCTCACGAGAGTCTACTATGGCAGGACATAGACCGCCTCCTGGAATTAGGAGCCATAGAACCAGGACCTCAACATCTACGAGGCTAGGGGTTCTGCTCTTCGTACTACTTAATACCCAAAAGGAAGGGAGGTTGGAGACCCATCCTGGACCACCCATAGACCTGGCATGCATCTGAAGAAGTGGGTATTCACCCACGAAAGCTCATGCTGCAAAACGTCTGTTAGTCTATAAGGTGCCACAGGATTCTTTGCTGATCCTGGACCTAAGAACTCTCAACAAGTTTGTCAAAACTCAGACATTCAAGATGGTCACACTATTGATGATCATTCTGTCACTGGAATAGGGAGACTGGTTTTCAGCCCTCAACCCACAAGATGCGTATTTTCACATCTCAATACTACTGGCTCTCAGACATTTCCTCAGGTTCACTCTGAGAAACAACCATTACCAATACAGAGTCCTTCCCTTCGGACTTTCATCGACCCTGAGAGTATTTTCCAAAGTTCTCAGTGGTGGTCACCCATTTAAGATCTCAAGGGATGATGATCTATCCTTACCTAGACGATTGTCTCCTCAGAGTCTGGTTGCTTCAGGAGGCTCGTCGAGCCACTGAAGAGACAATAACCTTGTTCAAGGACTGGGACTACTGGGGGAGGGATAGCTCAGTGGTTTGAGCATTGGCCTGCTAAACCCAGGGTTGTGAGTTCAATCCTTGAGGGGGCCACTTAGGGCTCTGGGGCAAAATCAGTACTTGGTCCTGCTAGTGAAGGCAGGGGGCTGGACTCCATGACCTTTCAAGGTCCCTTCCAGTTCTAGGAGATTGGTATATCTCCAATTATTACCTAAGTTAACCCTTATGCCAGTGCAATACCTGGAATATAGAGGGGCCGACCTAGACGCCTAGACTACAAGCCAAAGGCTTCCTACCTCAGGACAGATTTCACTCCCTGGTATAGATAGACACAACTCAATACAGCCCTCAAGTGCCAGCCAGAACCTGCCTCCAGCTTCTGGGGCATATGGCTGCTGGCATGGCGGTGATTCCTCATGCCAGACTTCACATGTGATGCCTACAGCTGTGGTTCAGCTCGGTTTACAGACTGAACAGGGACAGTCTGGCCAGACCCCGTCACTACCCACCAGGGTCAAAAACTCCCTGGACTGGTGAAAAGACCCAACCAATGCATGCAAAGGGATCCTCTCCCTACAGGGGCCACCTTTGTCATTCCTTATCATGGACACATCCCTCCTAGGGGGGAGGGATAGTTCAGTGGTTTGAGCATTGACCTGCTAAACCCAGGGTTGTGAGTTCAATCCTTGAGGGGGCCACTTAGGGATCTGGGGCAAAAATCAGTACTTGGTCCTGTTAGTGAAGGCATGGGCTAGACTTGATGACCTTTCAAGGTCCCTTCTAGTTCTAGGAGATGGGTATATCTCCAATTATTATTTTATATTTATTTAGGATGAGGCGCACATTTAAACAGTCTCACAGCACGAGGCAAATGGTCGCCGGCAGAGATCTCCCTTCATATCAATCTCCTTGAACTGAGAGCGGTCAGGAACGCCTGTACCAATTTCCTCCTGCTGATAGCAAGCTCACATATAAAGGTCCTGATGGACAACATAGCCTGCATGGATTACATAAATCTCCAAGGAGGAGCCTGATCACCTCTCTGTGCGCAGAAGCGATGAAACTGTGGAATCAGTGCATCTCTCACAATCTGGTCCATGACTTACCTCCCAGGCACACAAAACATGATAGCATACAAACTCAGTTGCACATTCTTGCATGACCACAAGTGGGAGATGCACCCATCAGTACTTCAGGGCTTGTTCACATGGCGGGGAACACTGTCCACAGATCTATTTGCCAGTTACCAGAACAAGAAGTGTCCACAATACTGTTCCAGGGTGGTGATTGCACAGCGATCTCTAGGCAATGCTCTCCTCCTTCCATGGGACAAAAACCTTCTTTATACCTTCCCTCTGTTTCCTCTTCTGCTGAAGGTCCTGCTCAAGATAAAGAGAATGGGCCTCACATGATTCTGATCACCCCTACCTGGCTGCAACAGACCTGATACCCTTACCTAATGCAGCTTGTGATGTGCCGCTGATCACCCTTCTGACCATCCCACGCCACCTCACACAGGACAAGGGGCGCACCATGCATCCCAACGTGGGGATCCTCTGACTCAAAGCATGGCTCCTAGGTGGTTCCAACTCCTAGAATGCTCATGCTCAAAGGAAGTGCAGGAGCTCCTACTACACAGTAGAAAGCCTTCCACGCAACGCGCTTAGCTGCAGAAGTAGTCCAGATTCCAGATTTGGTGCATGTCCCAGCAATTCTCTCTAGAGTTGACAGCTCTTCCACATATTCTGAAATATGCCCTGACCCTTAAAAAATCAGGACTATCCCTGAGCTCTCTCAGAGTCCACCTCACTGATTACAGTATTTCACCATTCCATAGAGGGGTACTCAGTAATTTTGCACCTAACCATAAAAAGGTTCCTGAAAGGAATAACAAACCTCTTCCCTCTGCCTAGACTTCCCTCCCCCTCTTGGGACCTAAATCTAGTATAAAAGAGTGGACTAGGCCCCTGTTTTAACCCATGGCCACCTGTTCACTAACTCATCTGTTGATGAAAATGGTCTTTCTAGTCACAGTTACCTTGGCTAGAAGAATAAGGGAGATAGCAGCTTTAATGACACATCCTCCGCACATGGTATTCTTCCCAGACAAGGTCATGCTTAGGCCACATCTGAAGTTCCTCCCTAAAGTGACCTCCTCGTTCCACATGAACCAGTCTGTTCACCTTCCCACCTTCTACCCCAAGCCTCACTGGGAAAATAGGGAGGCCATACTACATACCCTGGACATTAGGAGAGCCCTTGCATCCTACCTCGATAGGACAGAAGCCTTCAGGTAATCCCCTAGATTGTTTCTCTCTATGGCAGAAAGGTCAGCGATATCAGCCCAATAACTTTCTAAGTGGGTCTCGAATTGTGTTAGAGAGTGCTACCAGATTCGTTACATGACCCCTTTGGACTCGATCTGTACATACTCCACAAGATTGGTCTCTTCGTCTGTTGCCTCCTTAAAGCATGTGTCCCTATCTTGGAGATCTGCAGAGCGGCGACTTGCGCTTTGGTCCATACCTTCGCAGAACGTTATGCGACCACTGAGGACTCTGCCTCTGATGCCATATTTGGCTCCACTGTTCTTTCTTCTGTGACCAATCTGATTGTGAAGTCCCAGCCCTCCAGGGGAACACCCACAGGGACACTACTCAAAGAAGAAGTTACTTACCCTGTTCAGTAACGATGGTTCTTCAAGATGTTCTCCACTACCTGCCCTCCTCCCATCTACTTTGGAGTTCTCATTATGACTCTGCAGTAGAGAAGGAACTGAGGATGGTTAGCCCACATACACTGGCTAGTCTCATGGCACAGCACAACATCGCATGTGCAGGCCCAGCGGACACTGCTACCAAAGTTCTCCAATCAGCAGCTCAGGGATGCGACACACCTGCAGTGGAGCACCCATAGGGACACACATATTGATGATTCATTGTTACCACACAGGGTGAGTAACTTCTTGTGTTAATACAGGTTTGTTTGTTTCATACAGGATATGTAAAGTATTCTTACTTGCTCCTCAGACTTGTCAGCACAGTGTAAGTCAATTGGTTTCTCTGGTGGTATCACAGCAGAAGAGTGTCTTCAGGCGGGATTTGAATTCAGAGAACTTGGTGGCTCAGGAAGAGCTTTCTGTTCATGATTGGTGAGCACTTCAGGGAAGGCTCTGTGCTGTGTTCTCTGGAAAGCACTGAGTACATGGTGGGCACTTCTAGAAATAAATTTTGGTCTCCAGGTAACTTGTTTGAATTCTGTCAGATTGAAACTCACCTTCAGATGGCTATTGAGGAATTTCAGTCCAGTTTCTAGGGACAGGTGTCCAAAACCCACCATCGCGCTAACATGCTCTTTTGTTGTAGTCTTAACTGAGAGTCCACAGAGACTGAACTCCCCACAGTCATTGAAGTGGTTCCTCCAGGCCAGGATGGAGACACATTGTGAAGGGACAGCTTGAGGAGGAAGCTTGCATTGTTGTTGTCCTTTCTATTTGTGTTCTTATGAGAGACAGGACTTGAATTTCCAGAGCTGTCAATTTGGCACCTTTCATTAGCCCCAAATTCATTTTGAAAACATGAAAAGAAAAAACACGAAGAACATGTTTAACTGTTGCCTAGTTCTGGAATTATGATTTTTTTCCTAAGAAGACAAAAGACTTAAGAGTGAGTGTGAAGGAATGTACTTTATGGGACAGGCTGGGACAGCCTGGAGTGTAATCAAGGAGGTCCTGCCTTGCACTGAGACTGGGCTATTTAAACAGGAACAGGAAGTTAAGTAGAGAACAGGAGAGTAGAAGGTAGGCAGGCTGCAGTGGCTGGTGTTTTTAAATCTGAACAGGAGTACTTGTGGCACCTTAGAGACTAACAAATTTATTTGAGCATAAGCTTAATTGGCCTCTCAGAGTTGGTAAGACAACTCCCACCTTTTCATGCTCTCTGTATGTGTATATATATCTCCTCACTATATGTTCCATTCTATGCATCCAAAGAAGTGGGTTCTAGCCCACAAAAGCTTATGCTCAAATAAATTTGTTAGTCTCTAAGGTGCCACAAGTACTCCTGTTCTTTTTGCGGATACAGACTAACACGGCTGCTACTCTGAAACCTTTTTAATCTAAGAGGCTCCAGGAGACTGATTAAGCTAGACTCAGACTTTGTTTTGTGGACTTTTAAGTATGGGAGCTCTGATCTGCGGTCCTTAGATGAGGACCTTATGAACAGTTTATTGTAATTGTTGTCCTGAAACCTTATGAAAATGGGACATGCTATTTTGTTCATGTGTGCTGGCTTCTTCTTGCCCCAGGCTGTTAGAGCAAACCTAATGCTGTCCCAATTATGGGAAATTAAAGTGGAGCACACCCACCACATCATACCAGTCTGCATGGGGGAGTATAGGGACAGCCCATATCTTTACAGTGAGCAGATAAATTTCCTCAGTGGACTCAGTAATCCCCATTTTTTCTTCTCTCTAGCTGTTGCTGAACTTCTGCATCATGAGGTGTCACTAGATTTCTGTTTGAACACTGCTAAGCTGCTTCTGGAACATGAAAGGTACAGAACTTCAGCACCCTCTACTTGAGAGAGAACATACATTGCCTGGGCTTCCCAGTATTCTTACAAAGTGATACCAAACAACAGGAGAGCTAAGTTGTAGAAATAGTGTGTCGGGGCATGATACAGTGTGAGTTGTGATGGAAGAGAGAGTTGCTACACCTTATCTTACACTGGCATAGTAGGTTGTCCCTGTGTAGTCTTAATTTGTGCTTTGGCTTGGCAGCCCTGACTTGGGGAGCTGCTTTCTCCACTCTGTTCAAGCACAGCTCAGGATGAATGTTGAATCAGGGGTGCTATATATATATATATATATATATATATATATAGCTATTGCCTTTTATCTGGAGAGATGCTGTAGTTCAAGGCCTGTTTTAAGTTTCCATTACAAATTCCTGTTGTCAGGTCATCCGAGTTCAGGTAGTTTGGCAGTACTACTGTGCACTGAAGTGTGAGACATTGGTTCAGAGCAACTTGTGCCAATTGTTTCTCTGGCATGTGAGTTCAGGCACTGATGTGATGTGCTTGAGGAAGGAGACTATACTTTCTTGGGCCTCAGTTATGAAGTTGTGTTGGCGGGTATTTTGCCTATCTTTCAACAGTTAGATAAGAGAACGTCAGAAGAGGAGCAAAGGGAGTTTTCTGGCAGCGAGCAGGAAAGCTACGATGGACCAACAAAAGCTATTTTGAGGGAGTCTCCTCCAGGATTCTCCCATTTACTCCATGGACACTGTGACCACAGATACAGTTCTCTTGAGGGTGTTAAAAAGGGCTCCCTTCTGCGGTGTTTGAACATGTTATCCCATAGTGCTTCTATGACCTGCCAGCAAAGGATTGAGCATAGTGCCAAACTCTTGTCCCTTATGTGATAATACATTTCTAGACTGTCTTAATCAAGGGCTTACACCTTTGAAATACTATTCTTGGGGCCTGCAGTTCTGGAAACAAACCCATTAAAAAGGTTAGGTTATAAAGGGTCGGCAACCTTTCAGAAGTGGTGTGCCAAGTTCACTGTAATTTAAGGTTTCACGTGCCAGTAATACATTTTAACGTTTTTAGAAGGTCTCTCTCTCTGTCTATATTATATAAATAAACTATTGTTGTATTTAAAGTAAATAAGGTTTTTTAAATATTTAAGAAGCTTAATTTAAAATAAAATAAAATTAAAATGCAGATCTTATCAATTTAGTGTGATCCTTGCCTGGGATCCTTGTCTGTGGTTCCAGCCACCAGCCCCGCTCAGCCTGCTGCTGGTCTGGGGTCTAGCTGCTGGCTCTGCTCAGCCCACTGCTGTTCTGGGGTTCCATTCACTCAGCCGGCAGTAGGCTGAGCAGGTGGGCTGAGCGGGGCTGGCTGGGGGCTGAGTGGCTCAGTCCACTGCCAGTCTGGGATGCCGGCACCACTCAGCCGGCACCCCAGACTGGCAGTGGTTCTGGCTGCCGGTCCCTTGCCTGTCGGGGTCACAGCCGCCGGCCCCACTCAGCCTCCTGCTGGCCTGAGTGAGCAGAACCCTAGGCTGGTAGCGGGCTGAGGGGGGTCCGGTGGCCGGGATCCCAGATGGCAGGAGCTGGCAGACGGAACCCCAGACTGGCAGCGGGCTGAGTGGGGCCGGTGGCTGGGACCCCAGAGCGGCAGTGGGCTGAGCCTCTCAGCCCGCTGCCAGTCTGGGATTCTGTCCGCCAGCTCCTGCCAGCCGGGATCCCGGCCGTCGTCCCCCCCTCAGCCCGCTACCAGCCTAGGGTTCTGCTCACTCAGGGCGGCAGGAGGCTGAGCGGGACCGGCGGCTGGGACCCTGACTGGCAAGGGGCCGTCAGCCAGAACCCCAGACCAGTAGCAGACTGAGTGCTGCTGGCACCCTGCTGAGTGTTGCCGGCACCCCAGACTGGCAGAGGACTGAGCCACTCAGCCCGCTGCCAGCTGAGTGAATGGATCCCCAGGCTGGCAGCCACTCTGGGGTTCCGGCTGCCAGCTCCTGCCAGCCAGGGTCTCAGCCCCCGGCCTGCTCAGCCCGCTGCCAGCCTGGGGTTCCCAGGCTGGCAGCGGGTTCTGAGTGGGGCCAGTGGCCTGGACCTTGGCTGGCAACGGGCGCAGCAGCCAGAACTCCAAAGCGGCGGTGGGCTGAGCCGCTTAGCCCGCCACTGCGTGCCATCAAAAATTGGCTCGCATGCCACCTTTGGCACGCGTGCCGTAGGTTGCCGACCCCTGTTATAAGCAATATGTCTGTGAACAGGGAAATCCCATTTCCACACTGCTGTCCTCTTTCTCCCTCTGTGTTTATGCAGGATACATATCTTGGAATCACATAGGCTATTGAGGATAGAATTTTAGCCTTAATGCTGGATTTATTTCCTTTTGCAAGGGTTAACCAGACTTTGAATGTTTCTTAAATGTAGATGTTTATGGACTATGGACTGACATGCTCATTTGGCTCCAGGACAGCCCTGTAACATTTACAGGTTAGGGCACTAGTTCCCAGTCTGCTTTGTTGACCGCAAGGGATCCACAGAGCCTTTGAGAGTCAGGAATTGAGGGTGGCTCATAAAAGCGGTGGAGCATCTTTCTGCTATGAACTGGTCCTCAGAATGGAAAAGCTGGAGAATCACTGGGTTAAACCATCTAGATTCTTTTTTGTGAAAAGCAATCTAAGTGAAAGACAGATATTATGAGATGTATATATTGGGCCCCAGAATGGGAAGTCAACAGCTCCTTCTGCACAACTCCATTAAAAATGCATCTCTGTGAATAGGGAATTGGTTGGTTTTGATTTTCTGAAGTCCATCTCTGGGCGGTTTGCGTCCTCACCTGATCTCGGAAAAATCATCTTACTCCACATCGAGTTTCTGTTACGGAGGATGAAGGAGCCACTTGCCAAGCAAAAAATTGAAGATGTCATTACAGGTCAGTGTCCAACTTCTGTCGTTTGCTGGTGACAGGGCTTAATTGATTTAAGCAATTGATTTACCTCTTCTCCTTAACTCCCACTCTCCTCCTCCTTCCTTTATATCTTTTTCTTACTCTTTGTCATGTATTGTATATAGTAAGTTGCAGGGCTGCTACTAGCAGGTCATGCTCCTGTGTCAGATTTGGACTGGCCAGAGCTTCCATCTCAGAGAGATGCAGACTTGATGTGTTCACTATAAGATCCTTTAACGTTATGCCAGGTATGGCTGAGGTTAGCTTAAATCAGGGGTCGGCAACCTTTCGGAAGTGGTGTGCCGATTTTTCATGTATTCACTCTAATTTAAGGTTTTACGTGCCAGTAATACATTTTAATGTTTTTAGAAGGTCTCTTTCTATAAGTCTATAACTAAACTATTGTTGTATGTAAAGTAAATAAGGTTTTTAAAAAGTTTAAGCAGCAAAGAATCCTGTGGCACCTTATAGACTAACAGACGTTTTGCAGCATGAGCTTTCGTGGGTGAATACCCACTTCTTCGGAGTGAATACCCACTCCTTTCCTCGCAGAGGTTCCTGGGAGAGCCCTGTGGTTCGGGGCTCTCCTGGGAACTGCAACGGGGAAAGGAGCAGAACCCCCACCCCATCCCTTTTACAGAGCTCCGTCTCCGTCCTCCGTCTGTGTACTACAGCAGCAGCCCTGCCAGAGGACAGGGCTGAGGCGGGGCAGGGCGGAGGGTGGTAAATCCACCAGAGGAGCTGCCGCTGTTCTGCTCCTTTCCCCATTGGTAACTGCAGCGGGGAAAGGAGCAGAATGCCGGCAGCTCCTCTGGCAGCTGTACTACTCCCTGTCCTGTCCTCCGGCGGGGATGCTGCTGTACGGATGAAGGAGACGCAGCTGCGTGGAAGGGCAGGGCTGGGAGTGGTACAGTCGCACCAGACGAGCTGCTGGCATGGGGCCCACGGCTCCTCCTGTGTCTTTCCAGTATGCCATATCAGCTATAAATACCTTGCTGGTATGGCATACTGGAGCGTACCGCCGTACTTGTACTGCACACACACCCTCCAAGATCTACCCCACCACATCCCTGTTACCACAGAGTCTATTAACAAGTTTCTGTATGGCAGAGGGGCGGCCCACTCTTTATCCCTTCACTTCAATATGTGAGGACACCCAGGGTGCAGACACTGCTGCAATGGACATTGTAGTCCAAGAATCTGTTTGGCGTGCACTGGGCTCATGCGCACCAATAGTGGAACACAACTTGAAGAACGACAGTTACTGTACGGTAGGTAATAGTTTCTTCTTTAAGACCTTGTAATTGCTTAATTTTAATCACTTCTCAGGTCACTATACAGGAAAACAGCTGTCACCTGAAACACTGAACCGGCTGCACATCATTCTGTGGGACAGAGCTGCCAAGAGCTATGAGGTTTGGGAACAAAGGGGGTCTTTGTTCTTTGCTTTAAAAAAAAAAAAGAAGGATCACTGTTCTAGGGTGATACTTGCCATTTAAGAGAGTGCGGGGCTAGTGCACCTGTGACTCATCAGCTCACACCAACTGGGTTTTACAGGAGGGCACTTGTAGATGGAAGAGATCTGGTGAGTCAAGGGGAACCTGAGAGACAGGAAAGGGGGGTAGGTGAGAGCTGCCTGGGAGAGACAGTTATTAGAGAGCAGAATGCTCTGCAGGCGCTATCTGAGGAGGAGGAGCAACTGGGAAGGTGTGATGGGATTCCCGAATGCAACCTGGACTGTGGGACTGCTGAGCCCTCTGCTGAGCCACCAACCTGGCGTATTCCTCAGATTGTGATGCTGTTGGCAGGTACTGCACTTACACAGACATCCACAGGCACTGACACACCCAACTGAGTTATATGAATGCGTCTCTCAGCCATTCATGAACCAACAATAGAGAGGCTCTCACCAGTTCTCCCCAGCTCCCCAGCCTTGCACCCCATAATTGTACCATCTTGCGCTCATCAGAAGCCTGACCAGTGTAAGTTCATTACCCAATCAATGTGGAGAAGACATGCACTAGCCTTTGTAAACAGGGCTTAGATTTCCCAAGCACATCAACAAAAACACACTGTTTTAGGTAAAATATAAAACAGATTTATTAACTAGAGATAAATTTTAAGTGATTATAAGTAGAAACTGTAGAGATCAAAGTTGGTACATAAGAAATAAAAGTAAATTCACAATTTGAGTTCTATAAACTGTGACAAAGTTCCTCCTCTACCTTGGTGGGTCCTGCGCTTATTGGCAGATTTGCTCACCTCAGTGATCTTCCCCTCTGGTGGAACCCACAGTCTGGGTCAACTCCTCCTGTGTCTGATCAGGAGTTGGGAGGTTTGGGGGGAACCCGGGCCCACCCTCTACTCCGGGTTCCAGCCCAGGGCCCTGTGGATTGCAGCTGTCTATAGTGCCCCCTGTAACAGCTGCATGACAGCTACACCTCCCTGGGCTACTTCCCCATGGCCTCCTCCAAACACCTTCTTTATCCTCACCACAGGACCTTCCTCCTGGTGTCTGATAACGCTTGTACTCCTTAGTCCTCCAGCAGCACACCCTCTCAGTCCTTGCGCCTCTTGCTCCCAGCTTCTCACATGCCCACCACAAACTGAAGTGAGCTCCTTTTTAAACCCAGGTGCCCTGATTAGCCTGCCTTGATTGGCTGCAGGTGATCTAATCAGCCTGTCTGCCTTAACTGGTTCTAGCAGGTTCCTGATTACTCTAGTGCAGCCCCTGCTCTGGTCACTCAGGGAACAAAAAACTACTCATCCAGTGACCAGTATATTTGCCCTCTACCAGACTCCTGTACCCCACTGGCCTGGGTCTGTCACAAAACTAAACAGGATTTGAATCAAGCCATGTCTCACCCTGATACAGTAACTACTCACTTAACGTCCTCCCGCTTAATGTTGTTTTGAAGTTACGTTGCTGCTCCATTAGGGAACATGCTCATTTAAAGTTGTGCAATGCTCCCTTGCAATGCTGTTTGGCGGTACTTAGGACTTTCTGGGAAGGGAGGGAAGGAGCGGGGACGCTGCATGCTCCAGAGAGGAGGTGGAGTGGGGGTGGGAAGAGGTGGGCGTGGAGCATCCCCCGGCAAAGTTGGTGCCTGTTCTTCTGGGGGGAAACTGCCGCTGCTGCTGCGCAAGGTACTTCCTAGCGTCCTTGCCTGCAGCAGGCTGTGCCTGTGTGGGGTAAGCCAGGGGCCCCTCCCAACACAGTACAGGACAGCACTGTACAGTATATAATGCCTTTTGTCTACCCCCCAAAAAATTTCCTTGGAACCTAACCCCCCGCATTTACATTAAATCTTATGGGGAAATTGGATTAGTTTAACATCGTTTCACTTAAACTTGCATTTTTCAGGAACATAACTACAACGTTAAGTGAGGAGTTACTGTAGATGGTATAAACAGGTCACAGATCTTCAGTACACAGGCTGGAATTCTCCTCCAGCCTGGGACCACCCTCCCCAGTTCAAAGTCTTTGTCCTCTAGATATGTTTCCAGGTTTTGAGCTGCGGGGGGAGTGAGGCCAAGTGATGATATCACTTCCCCTCTTTATAGTTTCTTCCAGCCTGCTGGAAAGATCTATGCTTGTGACATGTGCAGAGGCGCTGACTTTCTAATGTGCCGGAGGGTACACCTCCCTGGTGTTAACTTTTAGTCATGATGAATATTGACCATTTATTCATACCCTCTGTTTCTCATCTCCGAAGCAGTTTTTAATCCATGACAATACTTTGCCTCTCACCCCATGACAACTAAGTTTCTTTAAGGATCCTAGCCAAAGGCTTTTTGAAGCCCTAAATAAATTGTTAATTGGTTCTCCTTTATCTACCACTTTACTGACACATTCAAAGAATTCTCACAGACAAGATATGATTTTCCTTTGCAGAAGCCATGCTGGTTAGACCCTGTTATATTTAATGAAGGGGAAGTCTGTAACAGGAGCCAATGGCTGGAAGTTGAAGCTAGACAAATCCCAACTAGAAATAAGGTGTACATTTTTAACAGGCTGATTAATTACTGGAACAGTTTACCAAGGGTCATGGTGGATTCTCTATCACTGGCAGTTTTTAAATCAAGATTGGATGTTTTTCTAAAAGATCTGCTCTAGGAATTATTTTGGGGATGTTCTGTGGTCTGTGCCATATGGGAAGTCAGACTAGATGATCACAAATGGTCCCTTCTGGCCTTGGAATCTATGAACATATTTGACTATTTCAACCTTTTGATTCTTATGAAGCCTGATTTATTTAGCTTAGTAAAATGTAGTCAATTTAAACTTCAGTGTGGCTGTGTTTAATTTATTTTTTTTAAATTTTCTAGGCAAAAAACTACTCTGAAGCCCTTCAGTGGTATAACTATTCTCTCAGCTTCTATTCATCTGGGCAGATAGATCAGAACTTGGCTAAGTTGCAGAGGAATATGGCTTCCTGCTACTTTCATCTGAAACAACTTGAAAAAGTATTTGTGTGTGTGTGTGGTGTTGCAGTGTCAATGGGACTTGATTTTAAATTGTGAAAGGGTAAAGGGGGAATGGAAGTTTGTTCTGTAGCTTTTCTGTGTTGTTACATGATTACATGATTACACTTGGGACTTTAAGGTTTAAAAATGTACCCACTTAATTATTAATATATATTTTTTTCATTAGGGTCCCCCCACTTCGAGGTGCTGTACAGACATAATAGAGGGCATGATTTCTGCCACAAACAGCGTACAATGTAAAGAAATGCTAGAGTAGAGAGAAGCGGTCCAGCAGATAAATAAAATGGCAAAAGTGGAGATTTGTCACATCTTAATAATAAAATGTTTTTGATACTAATATGTTTTAAAATGAAAATATAAAACTATCCCCATTTGCTACTTGACATGGACATTATTAATTGGGTCATTTATTAAGGGGATCGTGGTAGAAGTTTTTTCTTCAAAGTAGGCAATGGCGTTGTGCACCAGCTCAGAGAGATGAAGCAGCATGACTGCATCACTGGTGGAACACACAGATGGGGAGCAATGTAAAAAGACACAAAGGTGGAAAAGTGGGGGGAGGGGACTTGAAAGACAAGAAGTTTGAGCCTGATGTGGTAGAAAAGCTGCCGTACAGCAAGGCTGCCATGGAGTTACTGGTAAATGGACTGTCTTGTGTAAAGTTATATTCCAGCATGTCATCAGACCGCTAACTTCAACGAGCTGAGGAACAAAATGATTGCAATGAAGTATGTATTACAGAGAGGGAGCTTTAACAGCTGTAAAGACCTAGAGAGATCACATGGCACAAGTGATCTTTGTGCCTCTTAGCATAACAGCTAGTGTCACCAGAACAGACTCATAACTAGTATCATCTGTGTGTAAGTCTAAAAATCTTGCTATTCTTAAGATAGAACTTACTTAATTTTGTCTAAATTAAAAAAGCATCTTGAGCACTTGCTTTAAGTGATCACTAGATGGAGGTCTAAACTATGTTTGTACTTTACAAATGATGTACAAACTTGTCTGCTGATACTGCCTATGTGGTCTCTCATTCTGAATGGAGAGCAGAGACATGCTGTGAGGTGCAGCAAGAGCTGCTCCTGGAAGTTAGACGTACAGCAACTAGATTCATAGACTCTAGGACTGGAAGGGACCTCGAGAGGTCATCGAGTCCAGTCCCCTGCCCTCATGGCAGGACCAAATACTGTCTAGACCATCCCTGATAGAAATTTATCTAACCTACTCTTAGATATCTCCAGAGATGGAGATTCCACAACCTCCCTAGACAGTTTATTCCAGTATTTAACCACCCTGACAGTTAGGAACTTTTTCCTAATGTCCAACCTAAACCTCCCTTGCTGCAGTTTAAGCCCATTGCTTCTTGTTCTATCCTTAGAGGCTAAGGTGAACAAGTTTTCTCCCACCTCCTTATGACACCCTTTTAGATACCTGAAAACTGCTATCGTGTCCCCTCTCAGTCTTCTCTTTTCCAAACTAAACAAACCCAATTCTTTCAGCCTCCCTTCATAGGACATGTTCTCTAGACCTTTAATCATTCTTGTTGCTCTTCTCTGGACCCTCTCCAATTTCTCCACATCTTTCTTGAAATGTGGTGCCCAGACTGGACACAATACTCCAGCTGAGGCCTGACTAGCGCAGAGTAGAGCAGAAGAATCATAGAATCTCAGGGTTGGAAGGGACCTCAGGAGGTCATCTAGTCCAACCCCCTGCTCAAAGCAGGACCAAACCCAACTAAATCATCCCAGCCAGGGCTTTGTCAAGCCTGACCTTAAAAACCTCTAAGGAAGGAGATTCCACCACCTCCCTAGGGAACCCATTCCAGTGCTTCACCACCCTACTAGTGAAAAAGTTTTTGCTAATGTCCAACCTAAACCTCCTCCTCTGCAACTTGAGACCATTACTCCTTGTTCTGTCATCTTCTACCACTGAGAACAGTCTAGATCCATCCTCTTTGGAACCCCCTTTCAGATAGTTGAAAGCAGCTATCAAATCCCCCCTCATTCTTCTCTTCTGCAGGCTAAACAATCTCAGTTCCCTCAGCCTCTCCTCGTAAGTCATGTGCTCCAGCCCCCTAATCATTTTTGTTGCCCTCCGCTGGACTCTCTCCAATTTATCCACATCCTTCTTGTAGTGTGGGGCCCAAAACTGGACACAGTACTCCAAATGAGGCCTCACCAGTGCTGAATAGAGGGGAATGATCATGTCCCTCGATCTGCCGGAAATGCCCCTACTTATACAACCCAAAATGCCATTAGCCTTCTTGGCAACAAGGGCACACTGTTGACTCATATCCAGCTTTTCGTCCACTGTAACCCCTAGGTCCCTTTCTGCAGAACTGCTGCCCAGCCATTCGGTCCCTAGTCTATAGCAGTACATGGGATTCTTCCGTCCTAAATGCAGGACTCTGCACTTGTCCTTGTTGAACCTCATCATATTTCTTTTGGCCCAATCCTCTAATTTGTCTAGGTCCCTCTGTATCCTATCCCTACCCTCCAGCGTATCAACCACTCCTCCCAGTTTAGTGTCATCTGCAAACTTGCTAAGGGTGCAGTCCACACCATCCTCCAGATCGTTAATGAAGATATTGAACAAAACCGGCCCCAGCACCGACCCTTGGGGCACTCCACTTGATACCGGCTGCCAACTAGACATGGAACCATTGATCACTACCCGTTGAGCCCGACCATCTAGCCAGTTTTCTATCCACCTTACCGTCCATTCATCCAGCCCAGACTTCTTTAACTTGCTGGCAAGAATACTGTGGGAGACTGTATCAAAAGCTTTGCTAAAGTCCAGAAATAGCACATCCACTGCTTTCCCCTCATCCACAGAGCCGGTTATCTCATCATAGAAGGCAATTAGGTTAGTCAGGCATGACTTGCCCTTGGTGAATCCATGCTGACTGTTCCTGATCACTTTCTCCTCCTTTAAGTGGTTCAGAATTGATTCCTTGAGGACCTGTTCCATGATTTTTCCAGGGACTGAGGTGAGACTGACTGGCCTGTAGTTCCCTGGATCTTCCTTCTTCCCTTTTTTAAAGATGGGCACTACATTAGCTTTTTTCCAGTCATCCGGGACCTCCTCCGATCGCAATGATTTTTCAAAGATAATGGCCAATGGCTCTGCAATCTCATCGGCCAACTCCTTTAGCACCCTCGGATGCAGCGCATCCGGCCCCATGGACTTGTGCTCGTCCAGCTTTTCTGAATAGTCCCGAACTACTTCTTTCTCCACAGAGAGCTGGTCACCTCCTCCCCATACCGTGCTGCAGAGTGCAGCTGTCTGGGAGCTGACCTTGTCTGTGAAGACAGAGGCAAAAAAAGCATTGAGTACACTAGCTTTCTCCACATCCTCTGTCACTAGGTTCCCTCCCTCATTCAGCAAGGGGCCCACACTTACCTTGACTTTCTTCTTGTTGCTAACATACCTGAAGAAACCCTTCTTGTTACTCCTAACATCTCCGGCTAGCTGCAACTCCAAGTGTGATTTGGCCTTCCTAATTTCACTCCTGCATGCCTGAGCAATACTTTTATACTCCTCCCTGGTTATTTGTCCAATCTTCCACTTCTTGTAAGCTGTTTTTTTGTGTTTAAGACGAGCAAGGATTTCACTGTTAAGCCAAGCTGGTCGCCTGCCATATTTACTTTTCTTCCTACACATCGGGATGGTTTGTTCCTGCAACCTCAATAAGGATTCTTTAAAATACAGCCAGCTTTCCTCGACTCCTTTCCCCGTCATGTTATTCTCCCAGGGGACCTTACCCATCAGTTCCCTGAGGGAGTCGAAGTCTGCTTTTCTGAAGTCCAGGGTCTCTGTTCTACTGCTCTCCTTTCTTCCTTGTATCAGGATCCTGAACTCTACCATCTCATGGTCACTGCCTCCCAGGTTCCCATCCACTATTGCTTCCTCTACTATTTCTTCCCTGTTTGTGAGCAGCAGGTCAAGAAGAGCTTTTCCCCTAGTTGGTTCCTCCAGCACTTGCCTAACAATCCTTCTTCTTGGAAGACCATCCCATGGTCAAAGAATCCAAACCCTTCTCTCCGACACCATCTGCGTAGCCATTCGTTGATTTCCACGATTCGACGGTCTCTACCCTGGCCTTTTCCTGCCACAGGGAGGATAGACGAGAACACCACTTGCGCCTCAAACTCCTTTATCCTTCTTCCCAGAGCCACGTAGTCTGCAGTGATACGCTCAAGGTCATTCTTGGCAGTATCATTGGTGCCCACGTGGAGAAGCAGGAAGGGGTAGCGATCTGAGGGCTTGATGAGTCTCGGCAGTCTCTCCGTCACATCGTGAATCCTAGCCCCTGGCAAGCAGCACACCTCTCGGTTTTCCCGGTCAGGGCGGCAGATAGATGACTCAGTCCCCCTGAGGAGAGAGTCCCCGACCACCACCACCCTCCTCCTCCTCTTGGGAGTGGTGGTCATGGAACCCCCATCCCTAGGACGGTGCATCTCATGCCTTCCAATCAGTGGAGTTTCCTTCTGCTCTGTTCCCTCAGATGTATCATCCACTCCACCCTCTGCGCTAGTACCTGCAGAGAGAACATGAAAACGGTTGCTCACCTGCATCTGTGTTACTGGTACATGGACATTTCTGGTACTCTTTCCTCTTCTGGAAGTCACATGCTGCCAGTTATCCTCACTGGCCTTCTGTCCCCGCTGCGTAGCCTGCTCTGAATCTTCAGAACATTGTGCCCGCTGAAGCTGATCCTGACGTCTATCCAGGAAATCCTCATTTTCTTTTATGGAACGCAGGGTTGATATTCGTTTCTCCAGACCTTGAATCTTCTCTTCCAATATGGAGATCAGCTTGCACTTTATACAGACAAAGTCGCTCCTATCCTGTGGAAGGAAGACGAACATGGCGCATCCTGTGCAGGTCACAACAGCGGATCGCTCAGCATCCATGGTCTCTTCCTTCTAAGAGCTTCCTTACTTGTGGCAGACGCTACTCAGAGAAACCTGTGAGAGGGAGCCTCAGTAGGCTCTCTCCAGGCGAAATCCCAGGCAAACTCCTTCTGTTTGCCTCTCTGCTGTTCGCTGCTTAGCTGGTTCGCGGCTGACTGCCTTTTTATAACAGTCTGGCCCAGCTGGAACAAAGCACTCCCAGGTCACACTGGTCAAACAAGCAATCAAACAATCAAGCACACAGTCAAACTGCCAAACTGCCCCCGCAACAGACACTCAGATACTCACCAGCGCAGTCCCCCTACTGCAGCACTTAGCGTACCTCTGCTCAGAGGGATCCCAGGCAAACTCCTTCTGTTTGCCTCTCTGCTGTTCGCTGCTCAGCTGGTTCGCAGCTGACTGCCTTTTTATAACAGTCAGGCCCAGCTGGAACAAAGCACTCCCAGGTCACACTGGTCAAACAAGCAATCAAACAATCAAGCACACAGTCAAACTGCCAAACTGCCCCCGCAACAGACACTCAGATACTCACCAGCGCAGTCCTCCTACTGCAGCACTTAGCGTACCTCTGCTCAGAGGGATCCCAGGCAAACTCCTTCTGTTTGCCTGGGACTTTAGAGCAAGACTTCTCGTGTCTTGCTCTAAACACACCTGTTAATGCATCCCAGAATCATGTTTGCTTTTTTTGCAACAGCATCACACTATTGACTCATATTTAGCTTGTGGTCCACTATAACCCCTAGATCCCTTTCGGCCATACTCCTTCCTAGACAGTCTCTTCTCATTCTGTATGTGTGAAACTGATTGTTCCTTCCTAAGTGGAGCACTTTGCATTTGTCTTTATTAAACTTCATCCTGTTTACCTCAGACCATTTCTCCAATTTGTCCAGATCATTTTGAATTTTGACCCTATCCTCCAAAGCAGTTGCAATCCCTCCCAGTTTGGTATCATCTGCAAACTTAATAAGCATACTTTCTATGCCAATATCTAAGTTGTTGATGAAGATATTGAACAGAGCCGGTCCCAAAACAGACCCCTGTGGAACCCCACTCATTATACCTTTCCAGCAGGATTGGGAACCATTAATAACTACTCTCTGAGTACGGTTATACAGCCAGTTATGCACTCACCTTATAGTAGCCCCATCTAAGTTGTATTTGCCTAGTTTATCGATAAGAATATCATGCGAGACCATATCAAATGCCTTACTAAAGTCTAGGTATACCACATCCACCGCTTCTCCCTTATCCACAAGACTCGTTATCCTATCAAAGAAAGCTATCAGATTAGTTTGACATGATTTGTTCTTTACAAATCCATGCTGGCTATTCCCTATCACCGTACCACCTTCCAAGTGTTTGCAGATGATTTCCTTAACTACTTGTTCCATTATCTTCCCTGGCAAGGAAGTTAAACTAACTGGTCTGTAGTTTCCTGGGTTGTTTTTATTTCCCTTTTTGTAGATGGGCACTATGTTTGCCCTTTTCCAGTCTTCTGGAATCTCTCCTGTCTCCCATGATTTTCCAAAGATAATAGCTAGAGGCTCAGATACCTCCTCTGTTAGCTCCTTGAGTATTCTAGGATGCATTTCATCAGGCCCTGGTGACTTGCAGGCATCTAACTTTTCTAAGAGATTTTTAACTTGTTCCTTTATTTTCTCTTCTAAACCTACCCCCTTCCCATTAGCATTCACTATGTTAGGCATTCCTTCAGACTTCTCGATGAAGACCAAAACAAAGAAGTCATTAAGCATCTCTGCCATTTCCAAGTTTCCTGTTACTGTTTCTCCCTCCTCACTGAGCAGTGGGCCTACCCTGTCTTTGGTCTTCCTCTTGCTTCTAATGTATTGATAAAAAGACTTCTAGTGTGATATTCTTATGAAGTTGAGGGCATTCACTTTCCTGTGTACACACCAACCTGACACTGCAAGTTGCATGTCCTGTAGCAAAGTAAGAGTTTCTTGGAAACTCACTGTATTCTACTAATGTGTGTGACAGATGTTAGGGGAGCAGTGCTGCACCCTCATGTGTCCTAGCCCAGTAAAATTTCTGGAACTGAAGACTTTATAGAAAAGGTGAGAGTTAAAAAGGCTGGGGAAATAGTGAACAATTTACTGGAGTCTGGTCTCTGGAAGGGTGGAGTTGCTTTTTGGAGTTCTTTAGACCAGCGTTTCTCAAATGTGGCCACTGGGGCTTTTCTTGTGGCTACAGCAGGGGTGGGCAAACTTTTTGGCTGGAGGGCGACATCGGGGTGGGGAAATTGCTTGCAGGACCATGAATGTTGGGGTGTGGGAGGGGTGTAGTGTGCAGGAAGAGGCTCAGGGCAAGGGGTTGGGGCAGAGGAGAGGTGCAGGGCACAGGAGGGAGTGCACAGTGCGGGAGGGGGCTCAGGGCTGGGGGTTAGGGTGCAGGAGGGGTGCAAGGTGCAGAAGAGGGCTCAGGGCAGGGGGTCGAGGTGCAGGAGGAAGTGCAGGGTGTGGCGGGGGCTCAGGGCAGGGCTTTCGGGGTGCAGCGGGGGCTCGGGATAGGGGGTTGGGTTTGGGGGTGCAGGAGGGGTTCGGGGTGAGGCCTCCGGCCTGGTGCCGCTTACCTGGAGTGGCTCCAGGGTGGCAGTGGTGTACAGTGGGGCCAGGGCAGGCTCCCACCTGCCCCGGCCCCGGCCCCATGCTGCTCATGGAAGTGGCTGGCACCATGTCCCTGCGGCCCCTCCCCCGAAGCTCCCATGGCCAGGAACGGGAACCACGGCAAATGGGAGCTTCGGGGAGGTACCCACAGGCAAGAGCAGTGCGTAGAGCCCTCTGCCCCTCCACCCCCAGGGGCTGCAGGGACACGGTGCTGGCCACTTCCCGGAGCGAAGCGGGACCCGCAGGCCATGGGGATGGTAATCCCACAGGCTGGATCCAAAGCCCTGAGGGGCCAGATCTGGCCTGCGGGCTGTACTTTGCCCACCCCTGGGCTACAGCCTTCTGGGCTGTGATGGGGAAGGGGGGAGCAGCGGCTCCTCCCCCTCCCTGGTGCTCTTGGATGCTTTGGTGTTGGTTGCCGGGGCTTCCAGCAAGTGTTGGGCACTGCCTCCCTCTAGAGACACCTGGGGCACAGTGCTGGAGGAGCAGGCAGCTGGTGATTTCCCCACCTTCCCAGGGGAGGTGGGGCTCAGGATCTGGGCTTAAGCCCGGAGGTGGCAGGGAGGTATGTTCTGGCTGCGAGGCTTTGGGTTCCAGCCCTGGGCTCTGGCTGTATGGCTTTGGGTTCCGTCCCCTAGTTGAGGGGCTTCAGGCCTCACTGCTACCCCCAGCCAACCTCCCCCTCCCCATCGCTCTGACCCCTGCTGCCTCCCTCAATCCCCCATCCAGGGGTTAATTTGTGCTCAGACTTCCGGGGGCTGAATAAGTCTGCTGTGAAAAGTGATATTTGCATGTTTGTTAATATCACTTTTCACAGCAGACTTACTAGCTAGCAATAAATAAATTACCATGATTTGGGTGTGTATATGTGCATATTTATTATTTGTTTTTCCAAAAGCTAATTAAGTATTTTAGGGAAAAGTGTGAGCGTGGCCACCAGCAAGAGTTGGTGGCAGCACTCTGAGGCCACCAGATAATTAGTCCTGAGAATCCCTGCTCTAGACATCATGCTAATAAGCACCATATTAGAGCTGGTGCATAGTTGCAGCTATTGTTAAAAAATGCCCACGTGTTTACATTCTAACTCTCTGTTTTGAGTTCCTCATAACTTTTAAAAACTTTAATCTTTTGGGCTGAAGTTTTCCAGATCTGGTACTTGCCTGAAGGTGAAACTTGGAGAAAAAAACATTCAACTATTTGTGAGTAGAAGGAGAGAGAAAAAATATTTTTCCCCATTAGAAAGAAATTCTTTAAATTTATTTTAGAGCTTTACAAGCAAAATGGCTGAGGGTATAATGTTTAAATTTAACAGAAACAGCCCTCACTGTGGAGAAGTGCCTTTACATATTCTTGTGATAGAGGGTTTTGATTTGGCTAAATCAGAAGAATTTGAACATCACACTTTGCACATTCGTAGGACATTTCTAACAGTAGTTCTTTAAAACCATGTTTGAACAGAAACTAGGCTGTACTAATGTGTATCTTAAGGGGTCCTTTAATCTAACATGCAAAGACATATAACAAGCTCCACGGTCTGAAGTTGAAGTTAGAAAAATTCAAATTGGAAATAAGAAATCTTCACAGGCAAAAAGTTGCAATTAACCATTGAAACAGGTTACTATATGATCACGTAATTAAAGCCTATGATAGTGTGTAAACATGAGGGGACCAACTTAAAGTTGCACAGTGAACATTAATTATGTCATTGCCTAACTTGAGTGCTTGGCTCTGCAACCTTAATGTTATTTTAATGTTGTTTTGTGATGTAATTTCCTATTTAAAAAAAACAAATGAAATAATAATTATATCATTAGGAACTATACTGACCTCCAACTTGTATCATCAGCAGGGTTTGTGACCATTAGATCCCCAGCACTGACCTTTGCCACTTGAACTAACTGGTAGCAGTAGTAGGCTATTAACATCTCCATGGACCAGTCACTAGAGGGAGATGAAGACACATGTTTTAGCAGTGGGTTTCACAGCTATTTACTGGCAGCAGAGAAATGTAGAAACTCAGGACATCTGGGTTCAATTCCAGGTTCTGAAGGAGAGTTTTCTATAGTGTTATAGACCTCTCTGCCCCTGTGCTTTGAGCTGTCCCAGTCCCCTTCTTCTCATATATACCCTCTGCTCTTGTCCAACCCTCCACCCTAGCTTTGGCCCCCATCCACCTCTATTTTTACCCATTCCCCACTCCCACTCCAGCTCTTGCCTCCCTCTGTGCCTGTCCACCCTCCTCCCACCCCAACTTCTACTTCCCGCCTCCTGCATGGTTCCTGTAATGCCTCCTTCTTGTCCACCATTCTTCATCCTTCTGAATTCAAATCAGTCTCAGCTGCATCCTCTTTCACCATGCAGACTGCTTGGTAGCATCAGGAGCATTGAGAGCATAGGAGAGACAGTCTCCCTGCTCTCAGTTGCTGTGCTCAGTGCCACGGTGGCCCCCTGGCTGATAGAAGGAGCAATTTCAGCAAAAGTCCTCAGCACCTCCAGTCGAGCTGGAGCATGCTTAGTGCAGATGGAATCATCAGAAAATGTAGCTGCCAAATTCTAATAAGTCTCTACTGAGTATCTATAGACTGAGACTTTTCAAAGGCTCCTAGCTTGGCAAATTTGGGTGAAATTTTCAAGGGACAGCAGAAGGCGCATCTCTGATACTAGGAGAACTGCCCTGACAAAATTCCTGCTCCAAAGCATGAAGGCTCTAGAACTTCTTAACAAAATGGTTGTAATACTCCTTTAATTTGGGCCAAACAATGTATTTTCCCTAATCTCATTCTCAGAAATGGCTGAGCCATTTGACCTGAAACTTTCCAAAAAAACTTCAGCCAGAGGCAGACACTCAGCATGGAAAATTCTAGCTTGAAGGGACAAAGTTTGGCAACGTTGTAAGCAACTGGAAATAATATTTTGAAGTGTCAGACAGTGTTAACTATTGGTGGCACTACTAGCCTTCTTCACTTGTTATGCTGTACCCCGAGGTGGGTCCTTGGCAGTAGCATAGAACCCTGGCTCTCTGGATCTTAAAGCAGAAGCCTTGACTGCCTGAATTAAAAGGACCCACTCTGTTAGCCAGCTCATCAATCTCTATATGTTTCCCAGCCACCACTAGAGAGGGACAGAGCATCACACTAAGTGGATATGAATTACATGTTCCATCTAGATGAGAAAGCTTGCCTGAGTTTTAGAAGTCCATCCAGCTCTAATCCCCATGCATGCCCTGACAGCAGAGGTTGAACCTGGGACTTCTACATCTAAATGCAAGAGCCTAAACTGCCAGAGCTGAATGACCCACATCTGAGAATCAGGGATGCAGCAAGTTAATCAACCTTTTTCCAGCCACCACTAGACAGGGACAAAGCAAAACACTATTATCTAACCTTGGATATATGTGGCAACTTCTGTTTCCGTGTACTGCTGTTTATGCCAAGTAGAGTCCAGGAGAGTCATTTATAAACAAGATGCTCTGCAGACCCCTACCTCCATTCAAGATGAATTTCACCCCATCCAGTGGGTCAGCACAGTGAGACTGTAATAGAGCCTATGCCTTGTGCTGGCCTTCTGCATTTGGTTGAATTTCACTCTTACTTCTTAGCTCACAAGGTGAAACTTTCAAGGTTGTGGAAAAAATGGTCTGATGTTATACTGTATCTGTTGAGAAACAGTGTGTGACCCTGGAATTAACTACTATATTGTTAAGGGGTCAGAATTAAGGGTTTGTTTGCAACTGTAATTTTAGCATTTCTTGAATTTTAAATGTTTAACTGCAACATTAACATTTATTGTCCCTCTATATGTGCTCAAAAGCTTATTTTTGTGACTTTTATTTTGTTTTTCAGCTCTGGATAACTTAAGACTTTTAAGATCCTCAGGGCATGGACTTTTCTTTGTCTGTAAAACACCAAGCTTTATACAGCTGTGGAGCTGTTTAAATAACATGTATATAATCGTTAATATCTTCTCTCTCAGTTTAGCTCACCCCTGCTACAATGTGTGTTACTGACTGCTTGTCATGACTGTGATTAAAATCCTGTTAATCTTTTCTGTCAACAGGCAAAAGAGGCAGTGAAGGAAGCAGAGAGGTGTGATCCCAGCAGCATCTTCACTCAGTTCAGTGTGTATAAGGTTGCGGTCTTGGAGGGTAACACTGAAAAAGGTAGAAACAATCAGAAGGGTAATATGTTGCTGTGTACATATGAACACATGATTATTTTGCAGTTTTATTGAGTTGGTCTTTTCCCAACAAAAAAACTTCCTTGACTTAGCCTGTTTTTCCACCTATGCCCTAAATTCCTTTCTCCCCTTCACCTCGAAACTAATTGGAAATGCTGTCTGCATCACTGCTTCAGGTTTGTCTTCCCCAGCTACATCTTAGACCCTCTCCAATCTAGCTTCTGCCCTTTCCACTGAAACTACTCTCACCAAAGTCTCTAATCACCTCCTCTTGGCCAAATGTCAGTGCCTCAGTTGCATCCTTGATTTCCTGGGTCTCTGTTGCTTTTGACATTGTTGATCATCCTCTTCTTGACTTCTTATCTACCCTGGTCTTTTGTGATACAGTACTTTCCTAAGTCTCCTCTTATCTCTCTTACCATTCCGTCAGGTTTTTTGATGGGTGGTCCTCCTCTCTCCCACTTTCTGATGGGATCTCATAGGTCTCTATCTTCAACCCCCTCCTTTTCTTCCATATATTGTATTCTAGGTCAGTGGTTCTCAACTGGTGGTCCACGGACTCTTGGGGGTCCACAGACTATGTCTACTCTTATTCTCAGGCTTGACCCCTTTTTCTACCTTCCTTTCTGGAAGGTCATAATCTGAGTCTTCTTGATTACAAGTAGCTTGTTTGCTGACCAGGTATGTCCATTATCTGCAGCTCCTTTGTGCTGTCATTTATGGGCAGTTCTCTCTTTCCCCTATCAGCTAGGTAATTTGCATCAACACAGATGCTTTTTAGCTTGCTTTTGGACTCAAAGCCATCAGCAGAGCTCAGAGACTCTGTCTTAAAATGAACAGGAGTACTTGTGGCACCTTAGAGACTAACAAATTTATTTCAGCATGAGCTTTCGTGGGCTACAGCTCACTTCTTCGGATGCATAGAATGGAACACACAGACAGGAGATATTTATACATACAGAGAACATGAAAAGGTGGAAGTATGCATACCAACTGGAAGATGTTCTCTGTATGTATAAATATCTCCTGTCTGTGTGTTCCATTCTATACATCCGAAGAAGTGAGCTGTAGCCCACGAAAGCTTATGCTGAAATACATTTGTTAGTCTCTAAGGTGCCACAAGTACTCCTGTTCTTTTTGCGGATACAGACTAACACGGCTGCTACTCTGAAACCTGTCTTAAAATGAACTTCCACCTGAGTTTTGATTACTTTCCACTTTTAGCTCCTGCTTCCAAAACACACAGTGATCTGAAAAAGAAAACACAACCTATTGTGGCCCTTTTTCGGAGCCCCAATAGGATTTTAATTAAGTAGCATGTTTTGCTTGCATTTTTTTTCTTTTCACCCCTTCTGTAATATACACTGCATATGTCATAGGAAAATGCACATTTTTTCATCTTAATTTCTATAACATTATATTAACCATATCAATTTTACATAAGGTGTAACTGTTTCTTTTGTGCTCACAGTTTTCATATACCCTTATCAAAGTGACAATCTGATTACTCAGAGCCAACTTCATTGTTCCTAACATTGCTACTTTGTGCATCTCATCCCTGCTATTGCTCCAGAGGGTACTGTCTTTTTCATTTCTTACTCTTTTACTGCAGCTCTTATCTGCTACTTAGTTACAAAAAATAAAATAAAATAAAGACTTGCTCCCCATTCTCCTAGTTGTCTTTAAAAAGATACTGAACTTTATAGAGCGTTGAGGTACCTTCAGGGTTAAATGCTAAATATCAGAGCCAAACAACACTAATTACCTGTGTCTGGCAAAAAGTGTCTGTTTTGCATCTTTGAATAAAAGATTCAAATGGATTTTTAGTGGTATTATTTAAACAAAACCAAACCAATTCATCTTCAACCAACAAAACAAGAGTTTTACAAACCAGGAGTGTTGATTTAGGTCCTTAAAACATCACATATTTACACAATATATTTGCACACACACACAGATACATACATACATACATACATACATTCCCTTTTTCTTAACATCCCTTGCACTGCTCTAATAATTTTTACACAGCTGTACATAGATTACATTCCCTTTTATACATTTGGGGGCAGTTAAGTTCCAGTGGAAACCCCTTGTGTTCTTTTAGCGAATTTGACTAAATTGTCCATAGTCAAATGATTTCAATCAGATTGTCTCTTTGCCTGGATTATTTACAGACATTCCTTTGGAAAAGGGCCCATTTTTCCTTCAAATGGCTGCAAAGAAACCAAGAATTCTCTTCCTATAATGCTTTTTCTTTGTAACATTTTCACAACTTTCAACTGTTTTAATTTCCTCCAGCCTCTGCAGAGTTAACATCTCACTCTTTTTCCTTAAATCACTTGTTTATCTCCCAGAATGACACTTTCATCAACTCAGATTTCACTATTTCAAGTAATTGTCTGAGGGATCTGAATTCCCCATGCCTGTAGTTACTCCTTCCCTTATTCTTGCCACTAAGTCCCTCAGGGCTCCCAACCTGTTTTCCAGTCTCTTTATCTGCTGCCTGCCTGCTTGTCTGGGCCCGATCTTGCTTTCCTCACTGGAGCTTCTGGAATTTTGCAGAATTTTAAAATATGGTGCACATAATATTTTGGTCCATAATTTTAAATGTTTTGGTGCAGAATGCCCCTAGGAGTAACTCTTCTTGGTTTGAGCCAAGACATGGGAGAGTGGAGCCCCACCCGGCCTATGGGTTATATATTAGAGAGAGGGTTCTGCTTTCTGCGACAAGATTGGAGTGCTAGACAAGGCTTCCACTGTTTGGCAACACTGTCTGCAGTAGCCAGAAAAACCATATTAGCATTTCTCCACAGTTAAGCACTGGGCTTGCTAGAAAGGTGTTAACATATTTACCTAGTCAGAACAAGTTTTCCAGGGGGAACTTGTGAAAATTAGTTGAAGGTGTCAGCCTTTCCACAAATCAGTATGATATTTATGTTAAAATATCAGAGTACAGCTACTTTTATGTGTTTCTATGAAAAATTCTGTTAATAGCTGGTTCCTCATGTATTTCAGCTGTGGAAGCAATTGTTGCAATGGGGAAGTTAGCAGCAAAGCCAGCTCAGCATGAAGATAAGCTACTAGCAGATGGAAGTGCAGCCACCAGCCTTCTGAGTTTATCTGCCCAGATTGCTTTAGAGGTAGGTAGAGCTGATAATGTTTTCTTGGACTTCTGCTTCATTTTCAAATAAACATAGCAGCTGTAGCCTGTCCTACTTGTAGTTTTTCTTGCTATGTGCTACACTAGAGAAGACCTTGCTATGTAAACTCAAGTGTGTTGAATAAAGTGAAGCAGAGGTTTATTCCAAACCAAAGAAATAAAGTTTTAAAAGAATTCTTAAGGAAAATTCCTGAGCTATAGATATTCTTGGATGGACTTTGCATCAGATGCTTCCTTTAGGTCTCCCTTCTGTCACAAGCTACAGAATTTCTGTTGTCTTCTATGGCTTGATTGCTGAAGATGCTCAATTCAGAAGGAGAAGCTGCTTATATGTTCTTAAGGAGCTCAGATTCTGGGGTTGGGAAATCCTGAAGGACTATGAAAATTGACTTGTCCTTCTTGCTTGTCTGTGAGCAGTGACTGAATGGTGTGTGCACTGAATGAATGAATATTGGCATATATAGAGCAGCCCTTTCAGCTATCTCTTGGGGTTTGCTAATAATATCCAGGGGCGGCTCTAGGAATTTGGCCGCCCAAGCAGGGCGGCATGCCGCAGGGGGCGCGCTGCCGGTGCCGTGGCTCTGGGGGACCTCTTGCAGACGTGCCTGCGGAGGGTGCGCTGGGAGGACGGCAGGCGGCTCTGGCGGACCTTCCGCAGTCATGCCTGCGGGAGGTCCACTCGAGCCGCGGGACCAGCCCCAATATGGCTTCCCCAAGCTGTATTGATCCTGTTCTGTCTATGGACTGATTGTGCAAGGAATCACAGGATCTTTTAAGATCTTTTAAGATCTTTTAAGATTTTTTTCCTTGCATCTGGGGATGTTTCTTATGCAGAATCCTCTTGCCTTTCCCCCACGAGAAGGCCATATAAACCCAGTTGTGGGTAGGATGGCATTGTTTGACGATTGGCACAGCTTTTAGAAAATGTGTTTGTTACTTGTTTTCAGAATGAACAACAGGCTGTGGCTGTCAAAGCTTTGGAGTATTTATCTCAGCACTCACAAGATTGTCAACAAGTGTTTACAGCTTTAAAGTGAGTATTTGAGATACCGATAAAGGAAGGGAATTTGTGCTGCTTTTCTTTCTTTTAATTTATTACATCTGATAAATTTTCTTAGTTTTCATGAAGGTGAAGAACTGAGCAGGTGATGTGTATTATGCTAGCCTGCAGCTCCTATGCTGTTGAAATCCAGAGCACCCATGACGCTGAAAAACATACCTCAATCCTGAACTGCCACACCTTTAACCAGGCCTGTCATAGGCCTCGCTAGAGCAGTGGATGCCAGTTGCTCTGAGTTTAATGTTTTTGTGATGTGGACAAATGGCCAGTAGTGACTAGAATGAAATTACAATCAATGCATTTGACTTGCTATTGATGATCCTCAGAGGTGAAAATACTGGTTTGGTATCTAGCCCTAAAACTTGGGTTTGTTGATAACTTAAGTAATTTTTTAAAAAAGCATGTTAAAATGTTCTACCCTATTTTAAGAATAATAATTATAAGACAAACATATTTCTTCTATTGTTTACTCCAAGACAGTCAGGCATTAATTTAGCAAAGTAGAGGACAAAATAAAGGATGAGAATGGGGAAAATCTTATAAAGTTCTTAATCCCAATCTGATACCTTGTATCTTTCAGTAGGTATATATAATTGATGGCATGGAGAAGAGCTGGGAAAAGGTTGTCTCTTTTTGGAGCTGAAAAGGCACAAAATACTGATGGAGATGTAATTTCTAAGTCTCATTTTCTGTGTTTCTCTTACATGTAGGTGTTTGGTTCGCCTGGTGTTGTCAAAAGTCACGACAGAACCCAAAGAGAATAGGTGAGGCCATTTGCTAAATACATTTCTGTACGATGACTGTCCACCTAAAAAGATATATATGGTTTTTATTTTCTTATGTGATTATGGGACCCCAGTCCCTGTTCAAGCTAAACACCAATTGACATAACTGAATAAGAACTTCAAGGACTGGGCCCAGTGGCATCAAGTGTGACCAGCTCTTCACCTTGTATAACTTTCCTCCAAGTACCTGTACTCCATCCCCTTTCCTGTTAACTGGATGCCAGCATGATACTAAATCAGTCCTCAGTGGGGAATGTGGATCAGGCTGCCTCTCTGAGGTTGACATCTCCAGTTGACATTTGGAAGATGTACCTGTCAAGAGCTCTGAGAACAGTGTGGTCTTCCCTGCGAGAGACCAAGCATTTTTCAACTCTGTGTTGAGTGCCCAAAAGCTCAGGAAAGGAATACTGTTGATGGTAGACAATGGGTCTCCTTGGAGTGGGCTCTATCACTTTGCTATGCACCCAAGTTGGAGTTAGTACCCTACAGCTTACTTCTGATATTGCAAGGAAACAAGGCTATGTAAATGAAACTTGGAAGTTGAGTCTGTGGCTTCCCTTCTGAAAATCTCCTACAACACTCTTCCTTTGGGCCTACAAATCTACAGGCCTATAACACTCTTACTACGGGCCTGCAACGCTGCTACTCCAGGACTAACAACACTATGGATTTTGAGTCTATATGCTTTTGTCAAAAGCAGGAGTACTGTATCTGTAATTAGTGTTATCGTATTCTGTCATACCATATAAAATAATAAAGTGTTCTGTAAAACTGAATTTTTCTTCTACTCTAGGACTAAAGATATGGAAACACTCCTGACTTACTTGACCTCAGGTACGTAGTTTACATAAGACCATAAGAACGGCTGTACTGGGTCAGACCAAAGGTCCATCTAGCCCAGTATCCTGTCTACCGACAGTGGCCAATGCCAGGTGCCTGAGAGAGAGTGAACCCAACAGGCAATGATCAAGTGATCTCTCTCCTGCCATCCAACTCCACCCTCTGACAAACAGAGGCTTGGAACACCCTTCCTTACCCATCCTAGCTAATATCCATTAACAGACTTAACCTCCATGAATTTATCCAGTTCTCTTTTAAACGTTGTTATAGTCCTAGCCTTCACAACCTCCTCAGACAAAGAGTTCCACAAGTTGACTGTGCGCTGTGTGAAGAACTTCCTTTTATTTGTTTTAAACCTGCTGCCCATTAATTTTATTTGGTGGCCCCTAGTTCTTGTATTATGGAAACAAGTAAATAACTTTTCCTAATTTACTTTCTATACATCACTCATGATTTTATATACCTCTATCATATCCCCCCTTGGTCTCCTCTTTTCCAAGCTGAAAAGTCATAACCTCTTTAATCTCTCTTCATATGGGAGCCGTTCCAAACCCCTAATCATTTTAGTTGCCCTTCTCTGAACCTTTTCTAATGCCAGTATATCTTTTTTGAGATGAGGAGACCACATCTGTATGCAGTATTCAAGATGTGGGCGCACCATGGATTTATACAAGAGCAATAAGATATTCTCCGTCTTATTTTCTATCCCTTTTTTAATGATTCCTAACATCCAGTTTGCTTTTTTGATTGCCGCTGCACACTCCATGGACGTCTTCAGAGAACTATCCACGATGACTCCAAGATCTCTTTCCTGATTCGTTGTAGCTAAATTAGCCCCCATCCATTTTCTGTGGTTGTACACCTATGAACATGTTGATGGTACAGTTAATGCTGTGTGTTTCTGCTCTGAAAAGCCTGCAGACTAGAGCTGGAAGAGCTTCATTCCTAGTAGGCCTGTAACAGTGTTAGCTGCTTCCCTCAGACAAAAGGCTCCCTCTTCCTACAGTTTCCCCTTGGGAAGGGGAAACCCTACTTATTATCACAAATGCAGTCAAAACAATCAGGTACCATCCACACTAGCAGGTCTAGGGGCTTCAGTCTGGGATGGCCCGAAGTGGCAGTTCTCTACTCTGTCTGCATGGATAGGGCTCAGAACAGCATCTTTATTAGGCAGGCAGGAGCTATGACAAAAGAAAAGAGTTGTTTTGTTATGAGTTTCCAGTGCGAATTTATAAATGTGGTAGTTAAAGGCCAAGTGCTGGGCTCTTCATTGTCCTAGCTATTTACAAGAGGATTGTTTATAGTAAAGTGACTTCTGTTCTTCCTCTGAAACGTAGAAACTGCAGAAAATAATATAAAGTTGGTAAGAGAAATGGGGGGCTAATTACAATACTGACACTCACTTCAGTTTACCCCTCGCCTCCCTCCCAAAATTCCCAAAATTTCTTCTTCTTTGAGCAGTGTCCCTATGGGGTGCTCCACTGTAGTTGTGTCTGCGTCCCTGCGCTGCTGATCAGAGAACTTTGGTAGCAATGTCTGTTAGGCCCGCAAATGGTGCTGTCTCTTCTAGCGCTGCACCACGAGGCTAACCAGCGCGTGCGGGCTAACTGTTCTCAGTTAGTTCTCAACCGCCAGGACTAGAGATGGAGCCTTTAGCTGCCTGTTAGAGGATCATTAACTCTTAATCTTCAGTTTTTATAAACCCTTTAGCCTTCTTTTGACTTTTACTTGGTGGTGGCTTAAAAAAAAAAATCAACAAAAAGAAGAAAGAAAAGGCTTTATTCTTGTGGCGACCCCCCTGGATAAGGATATGCCTGGCTCTCTGGGCTTCAGGAATTGTTGCACTTCCAGAGAAGCAATCCCGGTTGTGGACAAACACTCTTCATGCATTTGCTGTCTCGGAGTGGGCACATCCAAAAAAAGTGTTTCCTCTGCAAGCAGCTCCAACCGAGATCCCACAGGGACCAAGACCTCTGCCTGAAAATCATTTTTATAGTAGAGGCTCTCCGACCCCAGCCCTCCAGTGGACGTGAGTCTTCCCTTCAACCTTGACTTTGAAGGATAGTGCGTTGAAGAAATGGCCTGGGAACTCCTCTCAAAAATTGAAAAAGAGAGTGGGAAGACCACTCAGTGAGCCCAGGGATACCTGAAAGTGATCACCACCTTGCTCGGTATCCTCAGCACCGCCAACACTGAGGTCACCTTGCACCCACATCTCACGGCGACTGTCAATGTCCGGTACCATTGATAGGCCCATGGACCGTTTGGGGACAGGCACCGAATCTTCGGTACAGAGACACAAGGGCAAATCCCCTAAGCCTCTCCTGGTATGCGAGCTGTCAGTACTGCGAGCAGCATTGGCCCATGCAGCACTGGAGATATTGGTACAGGCAAGGTCCCCATCTCCCCTGGCACCACCACTGACGTCAGGACACTTGGTACAGTTAGAATTCCATCAGGCTGGTGACCTGTCTATGTTGGAAGCTCCTTACTCTCCACCACTCAGTACCAAGATCATGAAACTGAGCCATGGCCGACCAAGGGGCATTTCCTCACAAACATGCCATGCCCCTCCGATGTCAAATGATGGATCGGACAGTGAGCCAGATGGGGTTTCTCCATAGGTGCCGACTCTGTGAGTGCTCCGGGGCTGCACACATCTTTGTTTCTGGCTTCCTTGAACATAAGAACATAAGAATGGCCGTACCAGGTCAGACCAAAGGTCCATCTAGCCCAGTATCTGTCTACCGACAGTGTCCAATGCAAGGTGCCCCAAAGGGAGTGAACCTAACAGGCAATGATCAAGTGATCTCTCTCCTGCCATCCATCTCCATCCTCTGACGAACAGAGGCTAGGGACACCGTTCTTACCCATCCTGGCTAATAGCCATTTATGGACTTAGCCACCATGAATTTATCCAGTCCCCTTTTAAACATTGTTATAGTCCTAGCCTTCACAACCTCCTCAGGTAAGGAGTTCCACAAGTTGACTGTGCGCTGCGTGAAGAAGAACTTCCTTTTATTTGTTTTAAACCTGCTGCCTATTAATTTCATTTGGTGACCCCTAGTTCTTGTGTTATGGGAATAAGTAAATAACTTTTCCTTATCCACTTTCTCAACATCACTCATGATTTTATATACCTCTATCATATCCCCCCTTAGTCTCCTCTTTTCCAAGCTGAAGAGTCCTAGCCTCTTTAATCTTTCCTCGTATGGGACCCTCTCTAAACCCTTAATCATTTTAGTTGACCTTTTCTGAACCTTTTCTAGTGCTAGAATATCTTTTTTGAGGTGAGGAGACCACATCTGTACACAGTATTCGAGATGTGGGCGTACCATGGATTTACAGTATATAAGGGCAATAATATATTCTCAGTCTTATTTTCTGTCCCCTTTTTAATGATTCCTAACATCCTGTTTGCTTTTTTGACCGCCTCTGCACACTGCGTGGACATCTTCAGAGAACTATCCACGATGACTCCAAGATCTTTTTCCTGACTCATTGTATTTAAATTAGCTCCTTGCACACACCTCCGATCTGACTGCTGCTTGTCGATCACCCACGTGTGGAATACACATAGGGACCAGCACTTGAAGACAGAATGAAGGTTACTTACTATAACTGAAAGTTCTTCGAGATGTGTGGTCTATATCTATTACACTACCTACCCTCTGTTCCTTCTACTTCAGCTCTGGATTGGATTCGTGGTAAGAAGAGGAACTGTGGGGGCATTGACCCTCACTGCCTCTTGTACCCTCGCTCAGGAGCACTAGATGATCTTTTGTGCATATGCAGGCCAATGAACAATGCTTGTTAAAATCTCTGAGCTCAGGCGCATGGTGTGCATCGTGGGCGGCACATGAACTGCTGGCTGAGGAAGGCTAGCCCCCAGCCCTGCCTCTTCCACCTGAGGCCCTGCCCCTTCCACACCCCTGGAACTGAGAGCCCCCCCACTGCAGCTGCCGGCCCCCACCCCAGGCTGGCTAGTTCCTACAGCCCCCCCCAGCTGCAGAGCCCTGGGAGGGAGAGTGTGAAGCGGCATCACTGCAGCCTCCACAGCCCCAGAGTGCTGGGAAGGGGAGAGAGAGAGCACACAGCAGCACCACTGCAGCCCCCGTAGCCCTGGCACGCTGGGAGGGAGAGCGTGTGGCAACACCACAGTCCTGGGAAGGCGAACAGCGTGCCCCAGCCCCTGGAGCTCAGCAGCACTGCCAAAGCGGGACCCTGGAGGTGGAGTGTGGGCGGGGCCACGCCTGACTGTTTGGGGAGGCACAGCCTCCCCTGCCAATTGCCCATGGAGTGCATGCATATCCTATGTGTCAATTACAGGGACCACACATCTCGAAGAATTTCTAGTTACAGGAAATAACCTCTGTTTTTACTAGATATTTTCTCTCCTCTTTTCCTGTCTTGGAAGCCCCATAGAAAATGTACATTTAGTCCTGTAGCTGCTATAGTCACCATGAGCATGTCAGGGAGAGTGAAGAGCTCATGTAATAGAATCATAGGACTGGAAGGGACCTTGAGAGGTCATCTAGTCCAGTCCTCTGCATTCCTGGTGGGGCAAAGTATTATCTAGACCATCCCTGACAGGTGTCTGTCTAACCTGCTTTTAAAAATCTCCAATGATGGACATTCCACAACCTCCCTAGACAATTTATTCCGGTGCTTAACCACCCTGACAGTTAGCAAGTTTTTCCTAATGTCCAACCTAAATTGTCCTTGCTGCAATTTAAGCCCCTTGCTTCTTGTCCTCTCCTCAGAGGCTAAGGAGAATATTTTTTCTCCTTCCTCCTTGTAAACAACCTTTTATGTACTGGAAAACTGTTATCATGTCTCCCCCTCAGTCTTCTCTTTTACAGACTAAAGAAACTCAGTTCTTTCAATCTTCTCTCACAGGTCATGTTTTCTAGACCTTTAATCATTTTTGTTACACTTCTCTGGACTTTCTCCAATTTGTCTACATCTTTCCTGAAATGTGATGCATGGAGCTGGACACAATACTCCAGTTGAGGCCTAATCAGCACGGAGTAGAGCAGAAGAATTACTTCTTGTGTCTTGCTTACAACACTCCTGCTAATACATCCCAGAATGATGTTTGCTTTTTTTGCAACAGTGTTACACTGACTCATATTTAGCTTTTGATCCACTATGACTCCCAGATTCCTTTCTGCTGTTCTCCTTTCTAGGCAGTCATATCCCATTTTGTATGTGTGCAACTGATCGTTCCTTTCTAAGTGGAATACTTTGCATTTGTCCGTGTTGAATTTCATCCTGTTTTTTTCAGACCATTTCTCCACTTTGTCCAGATCATTTTGAATTTTAATTCTATCCTCCACTGAAGAAGTTGTTTCCTCCACTGGAGTCGCGTGGGACCCTAAGAATAGTATTTCAAGGGGCTGAGGGGATTAATTTTCTTGCCCCAAACTCCTCCCATCAGATTAAGCCAAACTCCACAGACCCCCAGTTGGGCCCCAATGTCAATGAATTTCTTGGTGAAGGGGCATGACTCATTTTCTTTGTATGTCCCTTGTGACAGTCCTGCATATCTAGCTGGAAATGCTAGTTTGGGCACATTCTAATGTTTTTCTGTGAGCTCTCTCTAAATATATTAGATCAAACCTGTGAGTGGTACCCCACATGCTGAATTACTCAGATTTCTGAAGCCCTATACTGTGTGTTGTAGTTAATATTGGGCATAGGAAATGCAGTTGTTCTGCTCAGGAAACGTTTCCTATCTGTCAAATGGCATGTTTCTGCAGCACATCGGAGACTTGCTGAGTCTTTTACAGAAGGGAGTATGACACTGGATATGAGGACCCATGAGGCTCACTGGTTTAGAAAAATAGGTGAGTAGCACTGCCAGCGTGTAAACAGAGGGAGGAAAGGGCAAAGGGTTGGGAATAAAAACCCGTGTGTGAAGAACTAACACTTGGTGATCTCTGAATCTTCCTGCAGCAAAGATTTGACTCTCAGAATAAATTTCTTATGGAAACTTAGGGCTTGTCTACACTTACTAGGGAATCGACACACGGCAATCGATCCATTGGCGGTCGATTTAGTGAGTCTATTGAAGACCTGGTAAATTGACTGCAGATTACTCTCCCGTACAGTCCCGTACTGCACCTGAACAAGAAGTGCCAGGGGAGTTGATGGGAGAGCGTCTCCCATCAACATCACATAGTGTGGACCCTGCAGTAAGTAGATCTAAGTACGTCGACTTCTGCTACGTTATTCACGCAGCTGAAGTTGTGTAACTTAGATCGATCTCCCCCCATAGCGTAGACAAGGTCTAAGTTCTGATTTAGGGAAGGCATGACCCAGGGAAGAGTGTAACATGCAGGTCAGAATCTGCAAATCACTGTAGAATCTGAACACCTGATTGGGCCAATTAGATACTTAGATTCTTCAGTGATGGGAATGACACAACTATTGAGAGGGCTAAATCACTGATAAATCTTTATGGGAGTGGTATGCCTAATTCTCTTCTGAATGTACTTGTCAGGATAGAAACTATACGCAGAGCAATCTGAAATGATTGCCTTTTTATGGGTCTGGGGATGGTATTGGATACTTACAGCTAGATTCTGTGTAAATCTGGAGTAAATCCATTAAAGTTAAAGGAATTATTCTGAGTAATTATTAGAGTAATTTAGATCAGAATCTGGCTTTTCTTCATTCAACTTCGTGCGAATGGATTTAATGGCAGAATGGGTAGTTATTGAGATAACGGATTTGAAATCATGAATAATCTATATTAATAGCAACTACTGACAGTATTTCCTGCTGCTGTTAAATGAGCCCTGTGATGGTTTCGGTCACAGAGACCCCCTTGGGACTGTCACCTGATGTGCTGAAGTTACTTCTGAGCCCGTTTTGCCTGCCAGCTTGGGACTCCAGAACCCTGCCTTGTTGAGCTAGACATGCTAGCCTGCTGCAACACAGACCTACAACTGGTCCACGTCCCCAAACTTGCAGACTTTAACCAAAAACTGCTCAGCTGGTCACCTATCTCCAGCATCCAGACACCCAGTTCCCAATGGGACCCAAACCCCAAATAAATCTGTTTTACTCTGTATAAAGCCTATGCAGGGTAAACTCATAAATTGTCCACCCTCTGTAACACTGATAGATATGCACAGCTGTTTGCTCCCCCAGGTATTAATCACTTACTCTGGGTTCACTAATAAACAAAAGTGATTTTATTAAGTATAAAAAGTAGGATTTAAGTGGTTTCAAGTAATAACAGACAGAACAAAGTAAGTCACCAAGGAAAATAAAGCAAAAAGACGCAAGTCTAAGCTTAATACATTAAGACTCTGTTTACAGGTAAAATCTCACCCTTAGAGATGTTCCAATACGCTTCTTTCACAGACTAGACTCCTTCCTATTCTGGGCCCAATCTTTTCCACTTGTACAGTCCTTGTTAGTTCCAGCTCAGGTGGTAACTAGGGGATTTCTCATGACTGGCAGCCCCCTTTGTTCTGTTCCACCCCCTTTTATAGCTTTGGCTCAAGGTGGGAATCTTTTGTCTCTCTGGGTACCCACCCCTCCTTCTAAATGGAAAAGCACCAGATTTAAGATGGATTCCAGTATCATGTGACATGTTCACATGTCACTGTAAGACCTTATTCTTCATTACATACACAGGAAGGCTTGCAGGTAAATAAACCCATTCACAACCAATTGTTCTAGTCAATGGGAACCATCAAGATCCTAAACCACCATTAATGGCCCACACTTTGCATAATTACAATAATTACAATCAGAGTAATTCTTCATATTTCTAGTTTCAGATACAAGAATGATACATTCATACAAATAGGATGGATATATTCAGTAGGTTATAACCTTTGTATTGATACCTTACAAGAGACCTTTTGCATAAAGCATATTCCAGTTACATCATATTCACATTCATAAAGCATATGGAGTGCAACGTCACAAACCCCATGTTTAAAATTTAATACTGGGCCCGAAATGCCTGTCACTGAAGATTTTATGGGCACAGACTATACCAGGCTGAAGGTTTTTATTCTAGTCTCCTGTCTTATTGATTTTATAAGCTTGGAACTTGGCTGTACAGTTCGAGAACTGCCCAGGAACAATGAGGGATTTCTTTGTACTGTCGTTCAAGGTATGTACTCTGCTTAGTATTGTCTGTGATGTGATAGATGATGTCGTGCAGCTGGTTTTGTTACAAAGCTCCAAACAAATACATCAGATGTTTCCTTAGAGAGCTTCTTTTGGGTACCCTCGGAGTTAGATGCTTTGGTCACACAGAGGAAAACAAGTCACAACTTCAGATTTCGGAATTATAGTCACACTTTAAATTATGTGGTTTAAAAATTGGGATTCAAAATATTTAAATTAAAAGGACAATTTCAAACAGGTGGTCACTGAAGTTTGGCCACTGTGGCACTGATGCAAATCTATTACATAGATAACTCTTCTCCATCTCTTCTGCATGCAGAACTCCCATTAACATTATGGTTTATATACATGTTAATAGAGAGGGGCCCCAAAGTTGTTAGACTTCTGATGTTGTAAACAATCTTCTGGTTTAATTAATATGTATTATCCAGTGTACTACACCTGATTAATTACTAAGAACCTAATTGTTAAGGTTCAACCATCATCCATTCAGTAGCATATTCATATACTTATCAATTATGTACTCATTATACCTCAGTAAATACACTTTTAATAATCAGTTCTTCAAGTAGTGACCCTATGGGTGCTCCACTTCAGGTATACTCCCACCCCTTGCACCTTTAATCGGAGGTTTTTGGTGGTGGTGCCTGTTCGGCCATGCACACACCCTATGCTTTATTGTGCCCCATTCTGAGGCTATATAGGGTTGCATGGGTGAGCCACCCTCAGTTTCTTCTCGACCATCTCTGCCTGAGATGGAGCACTTGTCAGCCTGACTTTTGAAGTCTCTTAGCCTAGTTACCCTTCTTTAGCTTATTGTTCTTTTCTTTAGTTATTTCATTTACTTTTTGTTTAGGAGTTTAGGGGGACTTTCTCTTGATCCCTTCCACTTTTGGGAGGGAGACGTTTCCCTGTTACATACTGTTGTCCTGGGATATGCTAGACTCTCCAGGCATCAAGTGGGGCATTTCTTGCCAAGAGGCTATCCTTGTCAGCAACGGGCATTCCTGTTGTATCTGCTGTGTGGGAGAGTCTCAGATCCTCCAAATGTAATCCATCTGCACTGCTTTTTAGGGCAGGGCAAGAAAAAAATCAGGAGCTAAAAGTGAGACTCCTAATGATGGAGCATTCCCTCCAACCAGCCTCAGATCCAGGCCTCGAGGGCCCTCCAGACATTAGTTGCTGAATTTAAGATAGTGCCATGTTCATTTGGGTGTAAGCGAGATAAATCTATGGAGAAGACCCATAGAAAATAGTCATTCTCCACAGAAAAAGTCAAACTCAAAAAATACCTTGGTCCCCACAGAGCAAGGCTGCTGTGGAGACCTCATGCCCCACCCTGGATATGGCTGTGGCTCCAGATACTCTAGGTATGGATCTTGTGTCTGGGGTTCCAGGCTCACCAGAGAAAAAGGGCAGCAAGCATGCCTTGGTAACTAAAACCTTTGGTGCCACACAAACAGGACACCGCCTTATCAAATTATTCCACCTCTAAGATAACGGTACCCACTACTCCTTCAGTACTATCTACATCTAAGTTGATCACTGAGATACCGCGAAGACACCATGCCTCTCATATGGTCTTAGCACCCCCGGAGGCATTCTCATTGGTACTGGCCACTTTGACTGGAGTGGACTTGCCAGAGCAGCATATACCCTCGGTACCAGAGGTGAAAGTAAGCCGGTACGGGCCGGTACGGAGGACCGGTAAGAGAAGGAGACTGGTTGAGGTGGGGAGAAGCCTGCCCCCTGCATAAGAATAGTTTAAACTCAGCTGTTCCCTGAGTGGTTCAGCCCTCGGGGTTAGGAGCGGTTTCTGGCATCCTTGTTAATTTCACTCACAGTAGCTGGGGGGAGTGGGGAGGGTGTGTTTGACCATGGCAGGGGCAGTCCTTGTCTGCCCCCGGGATGAGGGGATCTCTCCAATACTAATATATACAACAAATACAAGCATTTGGCTGCACAGCTTAAATCCAGAGCTAATAAAAGCAGGTGGAAGGGGAAAACTCACTGTCACATTGGTTTCTCGTCTCCTCCCTCCCCCTCCTCCAGCCAGGCTGCAGACAAGGTTCTGCATTCCTCCCTCCCCCCAGCAGGGGTTCTCCTCTAGGCTCTAGCTTGCAGTAGGGACACTGGCTGAGATACCTGCTGCTGCTGCCTGCATAAGAACAGTTTAAACTCAGCTGTTCCCTGAGCAGTTCAGCCCCCAGGGTTAGAAGACGTTTCTGGCATCCTTGTTAATTTCACTCCCAGTTGTTGGGTGGGGGTGTGTGACCATGGCAGGGGCAGTTCTTTTCTGCCCCGGGATGAGGGGATCTCTTATACACAAAAAACACAATCAAAATCAGGAACCATTTCCAAGTTCAAATCTATCCCATTCCCTCCCCAGCAGAGGATCATAGTTGTGATGTCCAAACTGCTTGCAGATCCTCTGAAATGTTACTGAACTGAGTAGGGAACAGCTGAGTTTAAACTGTTCTCATGCAGGAGGCAGGCTTCTCCCTCCCTCAGCCAGTCTTCCTGCTCCCTGCTGCAAGCTAGAGGGAAGCCCCTGCAGCTGCTGCTCAGTGCCAGGCAGGGAGAAAGCACGGAGTCTAGTGTCCGCAGCCTGGCTGGAGGAGGAGGAAAGACACGGAGAAAAATGTGACAGTGAGTTTTCACTTTTTCAGGCTTATTCCAATAGTAAAGTTTTATTACAGACAGTACTGGTAGTAGTAATAGTAGTTTATTTTCTCTATGTCATGCAGTGGGAGGGATCCATGAAGTACGTAGGAGAGGTGGGTTGCTTGCGATTGGACCATATAGGTAAGAAATGTAAATTACTTTCACTCCTGCCCAAATCCCAAGGCTCCCAGCTGCCTCTGCAGCTGGTAGCTCTGGGGGTGATTTAAAGGGCCCAGCCCCTAGCTTCAGCTGAATCCCCGAGCCCTTTAAATCATGATTTAAAAGCCCTTGGATTTAGAGGCCCCACCTCTTCTGATAGAGGCCATTCCTCTTCCGGTTGAGGCCCCTCCCCCTCCGCAGGACTCTGGAGTACCGGCAAGTCCTTTAAGTTACTTTCACCCCTGCTCGGTACCGACAACAGAACAGGTCCTCGCACTCCAAACCCTCGGTACTTCAGGAGTTTGGATTCTTGCGGGACCTATTTGTTTTGGAGGAGCTGGTTCCCTTGTTAGTTGGTACTGAGTACTAAGAGATTATTGGTACCGAGACAAGCATAGTCACCAATGTGGGACATTTCTCTGGTATCACTTGATTCTCATTTTCAGAGTATGCTGGAACTCCCCTTCTTGAAGAGGAGGAATATTCCTCCAATTCGAATATTTTGATCCAGGATTCCTCTGACACTTCAGACAAGGGATTTCTATCCTGACACTGTTGAGAAGATAGGGGAGTTGCACCAAAGACAGGCCCATGTTCCCCCGATCTGGTTCAAGCACCAGTTGATGCCGTCACCAGTGCCCTTCGGACCTCTCCAGTGGCCATATTGGGATACTTGGGTGACATATCCTCAGGCAATTATCCCATGCCCCTGGTCTCATGGGGAATACAGAGTGACATGCTCCCCTACTCCAGCTTTGCCTCCTCCATTACCTCAGGCACAAGAATCTTTTAGCAGAAGGCTGGGATAGAGAAAAGATTACTCCCCAAACAAATATTTCCTCATCTTCCCCTGATGAAGTGGCTATGCTTCCCCCACTGACTGTGACTGATGACTTCACACATTTTCCAATAGTTAATGAAGCGTATTCAGATTCCCTCCATATTCCCTTGGAAGAGGTCATGGAGTCACAACATAAGTTCCTGGACATTCTCCAGTGGACTGACGATACTTGAGTTGCCCTGCCTATTAATGAGGCCCTGATGGATCCATCTGGCGGACCCCTGCAACGATTCTGCTGATGTGTAAATGGGCCAATAAGAAATATTATGTCCCAGCTAAAGACTCTGAATTTCTGTTCATCCATCCAACACTGAACTCCCTGGTTGTGTAGCAATGAACAAATGTGCCAGACAACATCATGCAAAGGCCACACCATATGATAAGGATAAAAAATGCCTCGATCTATTTGGCAGAAAGACATACTCATCCAGGACTCTTCAATTTAGAATCGTGAACTATTAAGTTTTTATGGCTAAATACAATCACTCAAATTATGCCAAATTCATCACCTTTATTGAGCGTTTGCTAGGTGCATGTCTCGTTGGATACATCTGCTGCCGCTGCTCAATCCATCTCTATGGCAGTAATCATGCAGAGGGCATCCTGGCTCCATATGTCTGGAATCTCAAGGGAGGTCCTGAACATTGTTGAGGACCTTCCCTTCAATAGTCTCAAACTGTTTGCTGAGTTCTCTGATGATTTGCTGCATACTCTTAAGGATTCCAGAGCCATGCTAAGATCTCTCAGGATTTACAGATCTACAAACAAATGAAGGTTTAGTAGATCCCAGATGGCTCAAAGATCCCAACGTGCTTCATTCTCAGGATCCCAGAGACTGTATGAACTGTGTAGGAAAAAATTGAGATTCCAGAGAAAGGAACCATTTGCTCCCTGTATGCCTGCTACTGAACCATCATCATCACTTAAGCACCACTTTTGATGGCCTGGTCAAGGGCCTGAAACTAACCCACAACATGGAGATGCATGTACACCATTTTACCCATCTTTCATCTTTTGGAAACCATCTCTCCACTTTCTTTCTGCATAGGAGAGAATCACATTAGATAAATGGGTGCTGGAGGTATAAGATTAGGTACACTATCCATTTTACCTCCTTCCCCTATACCCAGTCCCCTTCCCTGTCCCTCTTCCAGGAGCCCTCTCATGAGCAAGAAGTCTACTCACTTCTACAAATGGGTGTTGTAGAACCAGTTCCTGTTCAGCACAGAGGGAAGGGGTTTTATTTTAACCACTTTCTAACCACTCCTGAAAAAGAACTGAGGACAGAGACTGATTTTAGATATAAGGGCTTGTCTACACTGGCCCTTTACAGTGCTGCAACTTTCTCGCTCAGGGGTGTGAAAAAAAAACAACCCTGAGCACAGGAAGTTTCAGCGCTGTAAAGTGCCAGTCTAGACAGTGCACTAGTGGTGGTAGCTACGCCCCTCATAGAGGTGGGTTTTTTAGAGCACTGGGAGAGCTCTCTCCCAGCGCTCTGCTGTGACTACACAAGCCACGTTAAAGCGCTGCTGCGGCAGTGCTTTAGCATTGTTAGTGTAGACTAGCCCTAAGAGGCCTAAACAACTTTGTCAGGTCTCAAAACTTTGTCAGGTATCTGTCAGAGCTATAATTCTGTCATTAGAACCAGGAAAATGGTTTATGACCCTCGATCTATAGGATGCCTATTTTCATATTGCAATTCACCTGTCTCACAAACGATTCCTGTACTTTTCAGTAGGCCAGGATCACTTTTAGTATTGAATGCTCCCATTTGGCCTTTTGTCTGCCCCAAAAGCATTCTCAGTGGTGCTGGAGGTGGTCTCAGCTTACCTCTGACATCGGGAAATTATCGTTTTTCCATACCTTGACAACTGGCTACTCCAGGGCTAGTCTTACAATGAGGTCTTTGACACCATAAAGATGATCAGACCCTATTCCATGAGCTAGAGTTGCAGCTCAACATTGAGAAATCCGTTTTGAGCCCAGTAGAAAGAATAGAGTTCATAGGAGTCTCCTTGGACACTATTTCAGACAGGGCTTGTTTTCCCTCCAACAAATTCTCAACATTAGCAAATCTCATCTCAAAGATTCAAGTCAGTCCACAGACATCAGTAAGAAGTTGTCTTCAATTACCCACACACATGGCAGCCTGCACCTTTGTGATGCCATATGCCAGCTTCCAGAGGTGACTCAGGACTGTTTATACTCTGAACAAACACAGTATGAGCAAATTAGTGTTGGTCCCTCATCAGGTACAAGACTCTCAATTTTTGGAGGGACCCAGATAATGTCTGCATGGGGATTCCGTTTGTTTAACTTACTCCCTCTATCAGTGTAACAACGGATGCATCCCTGATGGGTTGGAGACACACTTGATAACCCTCACCACCCAGGGCAAATGGTCTGCCCAAGAAACGTGACTATACATGTTTAAACTCCTTAAACTGAGGGCAGTCAGGAATGCCTGTATCGGTTTCCTGCCTCTAATCAGGAACAAGTCTATAAAGATTCTGACAGACAACATAGTTGGCATGTTCTATATCAACAGATATGGAGGAGCCAGGTCCCCTTCCCTTTGTGCCAAAGTGGTAAAGTTCTGCAATTGATGCATGGCCATTTCCATCCTTATTTTGGCAATTTACCTTCTGGAGATACAGAACAGCTTAGCAGATGACCTTGGTAGGCATTTCTCCTAGGACTACAAATGTGTGTTGAATCCTCAAATTCTCAGTCAAATTTTTTAGACTTGGGTTCCCCCCCGAAATAGACCAATAAGATATGCAAACATTTTTCTCAAGGAGGAACTTGGGTACTCTCTCTTTGGGAGATGCCTTCCTCCTTCCATGGACAAGAAACCTTCTATATGCTTTTCTGCCAACACCATTTATTCTAAATGTGATCAGCAAGATCAAACACAACAAAGCCAAAATTATATTAATAGTCCCAACGTGGCCAAGACAGAGATGGTATCCTTACCTGATTCACCTAGGTGATTGTCAGATGATCAGCCTCCCATCCATTCCTCATCTTTCCAAGGGCATCGGCTGTACTTTTCATCCCCACCTGAAGATACTTCACCTCAAAGCTTGACTCCTTGATGGTTCATGGGACTAGAATCAACTTGCTCCAAGGAGGTAAACCGGTATAATTGAGCCATGGGAAAGAGTCCACAAAGTACACTTATCTCCCCAAGTGGAAAAGATTCAGCCTGTGGTGTGTCCAGAGAGGTGTTCCTACGGTTTATTCTTCTCTCTCAATCAGTCCTTGATTACCTCCTACAGCTAAAAAGATGGAATTATCTATGAACTCTATCCGGGTCCACTTGACTATAACAGCTTTTCATTCAGTTGCTGAGGGATTCTCATTCTTTACCCATCCTACAACTGTAAGGTTTCTGAGAGGATTAGGGAACATTTTTCGCCAAGATAAGGAACCCACACCTATCTGGGATTTGAATTTAGTACTTAAATGCCATATGAGGCCTCCCTTTGAGCCAATGCCTACATTTTTCCTCATTAGTTTATCTCAGAAGATAGCATTTTTGGTTGTTTTCACCTCAGCTTGTAGGGTGGGAGAAATAGGGTTTCTATGTCAGATTCTCCATTTTATAATATTTTTCAAGGACAAAGTTTCATTATGTCCACACCCTCAATTTTTACCCAACGTGTCATATAAGTTTTGCATCAACCAGGTTATCCACCTTCTGTTTTTTTCCCCAAGCCTCATCAGTTGAGAGAGGAGGCAGTTTTGCACACTTTGAACGTTAGGAGGGTGGTAACCTTTTGTGTAGACAAAACTAAATCACTTAGGAAATCGCCCAGACAGTTTGTGGCTATTGCAGATAGATCCAAAGGTTCGGTGATTTCCACCCAGAGACTCTTTAGGTGGATATCTGACTGTATCATATTGTGCTATAAATGTTCAAATATACAGCTTCCTTCTAGAGTGTTGGCCTGTTCCACAAGATCTCTATCTACTTCTATGGCATTACACAAGAATGTCCCTGTTCTGAGCATTTTGTAAGGCTACTATTTGGTCTTACATACATACCTTCTTCAAGTATTGTGCAGTGGTTTAGTAGACCATATACTGCTGTTGGGAATGCTGTGTTGTCTTGAGTCTTGACTTGGCTCTGAAGCTCCCCTCTCCAGCTGGGGGTACTGCTCAGTAATCACCTTGGTAAGCACCATAGGGGGCCTACTGAAAGAAGGAGAGGTTACTCACCCTGTGCAGTAACGGGAGATGTGTCCCTCTATTGGTGCTCTGCTACCCATCTTCCTTCCTCTCTGCTTTGGAGAATCCTTTGGGGATATGGCAGAGAAGGAACTGAGGGCAGTTTGCCCACGCAGCCCTGTATAGCCTCAGAGTGGGGGATTAGGAAGCATAGGGCACATGCACAGGCCGAATAGTCACTACTACCAAAAATCTCGGATTAAAGGCGCCCGGGGTGTGAGTATGCTTGAAGTGCTGCATCCATAGGGACACACATCTCAAAGAAATCCACTTACTGCACAAGGTGAATAATCTCTCTTTATTCATACTCCTGTAATTATCCAAATAAACGTACACTTTATGTATAAAATATACCAGAAATATGTTGTATTACAATTACCCGAAGTCTGGTCTATACACAACTCCTCTCTGTAGAACTGGATTCTGTACAGGACAGGTTCATCCCATCCAGTTACCTGAACACTTGTGACCTGAGGCTGAAATTAAAAGCAGGGTTCTAGGAATACTGTTTAATCTTCAAAACAGCACAACCATCTGTCAATCCTGATTTCAGAGCAAGTGCAACGTTATCTGTTCTACCAATAAAGGTGGGCAAACAAGGGCTTCTTTAGCTAGGAAAAGCTGTCAATGAGAAGAACACAAACATGTAGTTCTTCTTCGAGTGCTTGCTCATATCGATTCCAATTAGGTGTGTGCACGCCGCGTGCACGTTCGTCGGAAGATTTTTACCCTAGCAACACTCGCTGGGTCGGCTGGGTCACCCCCTGGAGTGGCGCCGCTATAGCGCCGAATATATACCCCTGCCGACCCAACGGCCCCTCAGTTCCTTCTTACCGCCCGTGTCGGTCGTTGGAACAGTGGAGTGCGGCTTAGCTGACCTCCACTTCCCTAGCTACTCGTAGTTCTCTCGTTAATTCTTGTATATATAGTTCAGATTTATATAGTTGTAGTTAACTTTATTCATTTATATTATAGTTAGTGTATATAGTTCAGAGGGGTTCGGGGATTATCCCCTTCTCCGCACCCGATGCCGGGGCCTATGCCCGGTTCACTGGGTTTCAAACCGTGCTCGGCTTGCCACAAGCCGATACCCACAGGAGATCCCCACGACTCCTGTCTTAAGTGCCTCGGGGAATCTCACCTAACAGATAAGTGCCGCATTTGTAAGGCCTTTAAGCCGAGAACAAAAAAGGAGGGTGACTTTCGTCTCAAGCAGCTCCTGATGGAGGCAGCTCTTACTCCTCCGCCCTTGGCACCGAGCACTGGACAGTCTTCAAGAAGCGCTCCCTCGGCACCAGATCATGCCGGTACCGCCAAGGCCTCTTGGCACCGATCCCTTTCCCCGAGGGCGAAGAGGCACAAGACTCCTGCGTCCACGCCGCCTGCTCCGCAGCCCGAGCGCTCTACTAAGTCGGACCGCCCGGCACCGATACCTGCCCTGGCACCGATACCTGCCCTGGCACAGACAACATCGGCACTGTCGATTCCGGCCACGCAAGAGCCGTCGCGTCCGGTGCCTGAAAGCTCCCCGGTGCGAGCCGTGGTTGAGCTCACTATTCCCTCCACGCCGGAGACGTTTTCCACGGTGAGGGAGTTAATTGCAATGATATGAAGTCGAACCAAGTACATGGTACCCTCCAGGGGGTACGAGTACCTATATGTACATCCTCCCCCTTGCTCCCTTGTCATCCAGTCCGTCAATGAGAGGGAACGCCATGGCCAGCAGGCACCAGCCCCTAAGTCAAAAGAGGCTAGGTGAATGGACTTACTGGGCCGTAAGGTGTAATCAGCAGGGGCCCTGCAACTCCGCGTAGCAAACCAGCAAGTCCTGCTTAGCCACTACAATTACAACACCTGGGTGGCGGTGGGCACATTTACAGAGTTGCTTCCTCAGGACTCCCGTCAAGAGTTTGCTGCCCTCCTGGAAGAAGGGAAGAAAGTGGCGAGAACTTCCCTCCAGGCCTCGTTGGATGCAGCTGACTCTGCTGCCAGGACTCTGGCCTCGGGTGTTGCCATGAGGCGCATTTCATGGCTCCAGGTGTCGGGCCTTCCCCCGGAGCTGCAGCATACTATACAGGACTTGCCCTTCGATGGCAAAGACCTGTTCTCTGAAAAAACTGACCCTAGGCTGCAAAGCCTAAAGGACAGCAGTTACCCTGCGCCTAGACAAAGACAGGACTTTGGCAGAAGGCATAGCTGAGGCGGTCGTAGGCGTCAGTCAGGGCTCCAAGGAGGCCAAAATCAGGGTCCCTCTAAACCACCAGTGGGGCCAAAGCCAAACTTTTGAAGGCACGCCCGAGGACGGCGTACCAGTTATTACCCAGGATCTGTTCCCTCCCTTTTACAACCGCCTCTTCTTTTTCCTCCCTGCGTGGTCCCATCTAACCTCAGATCGTTGGGTCCTACGCACGGTGGAACTTGGATACCACCTCCAGTTTATTTCGCCTCCCACCCTCCATCCTCGTCCCTCTTCAGGGACCCCTCTCACGAGCAATTCCTCTTGCAAGAGGTGCGGACGCTCCTCACCATTTGAGCTTTAGAGGAGGTACCAAAGGACAAAAGGGGCAAGAGGTTCTACTCCTGCTATTTCCTAATCCCCAAGGCGAAGGGAGGTCTCAGACCTATCCTAGACCTGCGGGACCTCAACAAGTTCATGATAAAGCTGAAGTTGCGCATGGTATCCCTGGGGACCATCATTCCATCCTTGGATCCCGGAGACTGGTATGCTCCCCTCGATATGAAGGATGCGTATTTTCACGTCGCCATTTACCCTCCACACAGAAGGTACCTCCGGTTTGTGGCCAACCATCAACATTTCCAGTTTACGGTCCTTCCGTTTGGCCTCTCTGCAGCCGCAAGAGTATTCACAAAGTGCATGGCTGTAGTCGCCGCCTCCCTCTGCTCCCGTCGGATACACGTTTTCCGTATCTAGACGATTGGCTCATTCGATGGACCTCCGAGGCCCAAGTTACCCGTCATGTGGGCATCGTCAAGGCCTGATGATCAACATAGAGAAATCCACTCTGATTCCCACACAGAGAATAGAATTCATTGGGGCCATCCTGGACTCCAATCTCGCCAGAGCCTGCTTACCTCAGCCTCGGTTTCAGGCGATGGTAACAATTATACAAGGTCTACGGAACTTCCCGACAACTTCGGCTCGCACTTGCCTAGGTCTTCTGGGTCACATGACTGCCTGCATGTTCGTAACCAAACATGCCAGGCTTCTCCTCCGTCCACTCCAATCGTGGCTCACCTTGATGTACCACCCGAGCAGAGACAGCATGGACATGATCGTCACGATCCCCCCGAGCATCCTAGGCTCCCTTGACTGGTGGTCGACGCCCTCCCTAGTATGTGCAGGGATGCCGTTCCATCCACCTCACCCCTCGGTGTCCCTGACGACGGACGCCTCATCTCTCGGCTGGGGTGCTCACCTTGGTCAGTCTCGCACTCAGGGCCTTTGGTCAGCTCAAGAGCTGGCCTTGCACATCAGTGTCCAAGAGCTGAGAGCAGTCCGCCTTGCGTGCCAGGCGTTTCAGCAGCACCTACAAGGCCGTTGTGTGTCAGTGTTCACAGACAACACAACAGCCATGTATTACATAAACAAGCAGGGAGGAGCATGGTCCTCCCCTCTTTGCCAGGAAGCCATCTAGCTCTGGGACTTCTGCATAGCCCAATCGATAGACCTGGTAGCGTCCTTTCTCCCAGGGGTCCAGAACACTCTGGCAGATCGCCTCAGCAGATCCTTCCTGTCTCACGAATGGTCGATTTGTCTGGACGTTATCCATTCCATTTTCCGGAAGTGGGGCTTTCCCCGCATAGACCTCTTTGCTTCTCGCGAGAACAGGAAGTGCCAGACGTTCTGCTCATTCCAAGGCCTCTCCCTGGGCTCGATCTCGGATGCTTTTCTGATGCCATGGACAAGCCATCTGCTGTACGCTTTTCCACCATTCCCGCTGGTTCACAGGGTCCTGCTAAAACTCCGCAGGGACAGAGCGCACCTGATCATGATCGCTCCAGCGTGGCCCAGGCAGCACTGGTACACCATGTTGCTAGACCTGTTGATAGCCAACCCGATTCCCCTGCCTCTTCGCCCAGACCTCATAACGCAGGATCACGGCAGACTTCACCACCCAGACCTGCAATCCCTGCACCTCACAGCATGGCTGCTGCGTGGCTAAACCGATCCGAGTTACGTTGCTCTTCCTCAGTACAACAGGTACTCCTGGGTAGTAGGAAACCTTCCACTCGGTTAACATATCTGGCCAAGTGGAAGCGTTTCTCCTGCTGGTGCGAAACGTACAATGTTACTCCCACCGAGGTCCCGATCCATTCCATCTTGGACTACCTCTGGTCTCTCAAACAGCAGGGCCTGGCGGTGTCATCATTGAGGGTACACTTGGCAGCCATCTCTACCTTCCACCCAGGGGAGAGTGGCCGCTCCGTATTCTTGCACCCTATGATTTCTAGGTTCCTCAAGGGCTTGGAGCGCTTATACCCCCAAGTTCGCTGCCCTGCCCCAACCTAGGACCTCAACCTGGTTCTAACCAGACTTATGACTGCCCCATTCAAGCCACTGGCAACTTGCTCACTGCTATACCTGTCCTGGAAGAAAGTTTTCCTCGTAGCCATTACATCGGCCAGACGAGTCTCTGAGCTTCAGGCTCTCACGGTGGACTCACCGTATACTGTGTTTCACAAGGACAAGATGCAGTTGGGATCACATCCAGCCTTCCTCCCTAAGGTGGTGTCGGCCTTTCATATCAACCAGGATATCTTCCTTCCGGTCTTCTTTCCGAAGCCACACTCATCGCGAAGGGAGCAACAATTCCACTCCCTAGACGCCCGTAGGGCGCTCGCATTTTATATCGAGTGGACAAAGCCCTTTCATAAAACGCCCCAACTCTTCGTCGCAGCGGCAGACCGAATGAAGGGCCTACCTGTCTCCTCCCAGAGGATTTCATCTGGGGTGACGTCGTGCATCCGCATCTGCTATGACTTGGCCCATGTTCCATCGAGCCACCTCAATGCACATTTTACCAGGGCTCAGGCTTCTTCTGCTGCCTTCCTGGCCCATGTACCCATCCAGGAGACCTGTTGTGCAGCTACCTGGTCCTCGGTCCACACCTTTGCTTCACATTATGCACTGGTCCAACAGTCCAGAGATGATGCAGCCTTTGGCTCAGCAGTTTTGCATTCTGCAACATCTCACTCCAACCCCACCACCTAGGTAAGGCTTGGGAATCACCTAATTGGAATCGATATGAGCAAGCACTCGAAGAAGAAAAGACGGTTACTCACCTTTGTAACTGTTGTTCTTCGAGATGTGTTGCTCATATCCATTCCAAACCCGCCCTCCTTCCCCTCTGTCGGAGTAGCCGGCAAGAAGGAACTGGGGGGCCGTTGGGTTGGCAGGGGTATATATTCGGCGCCATAGCGGCACCACTCCAGGGGGCGACCCAGCCGACCCACCGAGTGTTGCTAGGGTAAAAATCTTCCGACGAACGTGCACGCGGTGCGCACATACCTAATTGGAATGGATATGAGCAACACATCTCGAAGAACAACAGTTACAAAGGTGAGTAACCGTCTTTTTAAGCCCCAAATCTATGAGGGGAAGGATATTTCCAGTTATCTTTGACGTCACTGAATAATTTAAATAACAAAGGGCTGCTATTTGGTGGAGGTTTGAAATAGTGTGAACTCATGCAGTTACTGTAATGTCCAATCCCTGCTGGGATGAATGGACATGCAGTATCTGTGTACTTACCGCCCAAAATGTTGTGATAAATGTGTCCTTCTCCATCAACTCCTAGGGGAGGCACAGCATGTGTCTGACAGAGTCCCATCCAAGATTAATTGTTATGGCATCTTCAAAAGACTCTTATTTTCAGACAATTGTAGGGATGTCAGGCTGAGACAACTGACTTGTGGAGATTTCAAAATTCTCAGTGAATCACACTTGAATTCTATTCAGGTTCTAATATGACCCTCATCACAGTAGTAACTGAGCATCTTTCAGAAGTGCCGTAAGCGATGTGTCTAGACCAGGGGTCAGCAACCTTTCCGAAGTGGTGTGCCGAGTATTCATTTATTCACTCTAATTTAAGGTTTTGCGTGCCGGTCATACATTTTAACGTTTTTAGAAGGTCTCTTTCTATAAGTCTATAATATCTATAGTCTATAAACTATTGTTGTATGTAAAGTAAATAAGGTTTTTAAAATGTTTAAGAAGCTTCATTTAAAATTAAATTACAATGCAGAGCCCCCCAGACTAGTGGCCAGGATCATAGAATATTAGGGTTGGAAGGGACCTCAAGAGATCATCTAGTCCAACCTCCTGCTCAAAGCAGGACCAAATCTCCCTCTCAAGGATTGAACTCACAACTGTGGGTTTAGCAGGCCAATGCTCAAATCACTGAGCTATCCCTCCCCCAGGCTCCAGGCAGTGTGAGTGCCACTGAAAATAAGCTCGTGTGCGGCCATCGGCACCCGTGCCATAGCTTGCCTACCCCTGGACTAGACCCTGTCATGTGTGATTCATTCTTTCTGTATTCCTCTCCCCAAGGAGGAGAGTTTCTGTGTCTGGGGGTTATTTCTATTCTTCAAAGTAATTTAATATATTAAATGTACACTGTGTTCTGTGTTTATATTAGCAAGGCAGGTAGAATTGTACCTTGCACCAGGATTGAAAGTATAGTGAGGGTTATGATGGTCTTTAGAGCCTGTGGGTGTATGTTCCACAGTTCGATGTTGGCCCCTGAGAAAATTCTGTCTCTTTCACAGGTGAGCCTTACCTGTGCAATTTCATTGTATTGTAGTTTTGGTCCTCAGCCCAGACTTTAGGCTCTGAGGCATTGTGAGGACAAAGGGTTGAGTGCCTTAAAAACTGACTGACTGAATATCCATCAATGTAAGAGAGAGAGTTTGCGTGAATCTTATTTACACTGGTCTAAATCTGGTGTAATTTTATTGAAATCAGTAGAGTTATTCCAGATTTTCACTGTTGTAACAAATCAGAATCTGGCCTAAAGACTTTAAAACCTGTCTTAAAATAAATTCAAAATCAGGGAGTTTCCCCTGGAAATAGTGAGACTTGGCAGATCCGCACATACAGCCCTTGTTTGGGAGGTGAGAGCCTTTTGTGTACTAGAGACACATTTAAAATAAGTGTTGCCATTTTCAGAATGGGGAGGTATATTTGGAGGTTGTACAATGTCCCTGTAAACAAGAAACATCTGTTAATTTCAGTTCTGTACAGAACATGGAGAAAAAATATTTGCCCATAAGAAAAGGAGAAAGTGATTTTGAGAGCTAGCAATATAGGAAAAATATAAAAGAATGATTGAGAGTATCCCTTTAATGTATGTGATGATGTTGTAGCCATGTTGGTTCCAGGATATTAGAGAGACGAGGTGAGTGAGGTAATAGCTTTTATTGGACCAACTTCTGTTAGTGAGAGAGACAAGCTTTTGAGCTTATGTGAACCTGAAGAAGAGCTCTGTGTAAACTTGAAATCTTGTCTTTCTGACGAGCAGAGGTTGGTCCAATATAAGATATATTCTCACCCGCCTAGTGTCCCTTTAAGTAAAACTTGTCCCCCAATCGTGCTTTCATTATTGTTGCTGCTGCTGTATAAACCAAGGACAAAACAGAAAGGCCCAGAAGGGTCAGCTTCAACAAAAGTGACGTAATCAGTGCTCTCCAGGTGGAAAAAGATGAGTGGGAAGGAAGGAAATGGTACTTGAGCCTCTGGAAAAGTGTCACAAGCAGTGGGAGATAAAGGAAAAATGGAAATGATAAGTAGACTGCTTCCTTTTTATCACTGCAGTAGAAAATGTTTCTTTCTTTGTTGATTGCTAGCCGTGACCTGGCAGTATCCTCGCTGTCTATTCATGTTTCTGTTTTAGTTGTCCCAGTTTTGTCCTTCTGATAAAGCTGTTCTGATTGCCCAGAAGACATGCTTGCTGTTGGCTGCAGCAGTTGATCTGGAAATGGGGCGATGCAGTTTAACACTCACTGAACAGGTAGAGTGCTGTTGTGTGAACAAGTATAGTGCTGGCCCTTTACATATGGGGCAGGTGTACATCTGGCTTTTAATGTACCCTAAACATAGCTTCTTTTGGTGTTTTTATAATTCTCAGTTATTTCACGTAGGATGGGAGCTTGAAAATATAAGCCTTTCACAGTATAGAGTAAATGTGCATGTTGCTTTACAAACAATATAAGATATTGGACCAAATTCTCAGCTGCTGTAAATTGATTTTGTTGACTTCAATGGAGCTAAATGGATTTACACTATTAGAGGATCTGGGCCAGTGTTCCTGCCCCCAGGAGTTTACATTACCATCTACATTAAGATAATGTGTAAGCAGGGTTGATGACAAACCGGGGTGGAACAGGCAGATTAAGACTATAGCAGTAGGATTATGCAGTTGCTGAGGTGGTGATATGAATATCATGAAAGTCACAGTTTTTATTTTCTGATACATATGCACACCCTGGAGGAGAATATTCAGGTTAATAGATTGTGGAAGATGAACAGAAGTCTGAGTGGTGATCAGTGCAAAGGTTTGCTGAGCGGGGTTCAGAGCTGGGGCCTCTGCCTTTTCTGCAGAGAACATTGCACAGAAATAGGTTTCTTTTTTAAAAACACTCTGGGAGTTACTCTCCCCTGTGAGTACTGGCCCTAGTTGTGACACTATGATCTTGCCTTTGCACCTCATTTGACAGGGATTGAGAGCCTAGCCATGCAGAACAGACCAGTGCTGCTAGTTCAGGGTTTCTCAAACAGGGGTCGCGGCGGGCCTGGAAGTGGCGCGGGCCGAGGGACTTACTGGCCGCCGCTTCAGCAGCTCCCGTTGGCCCATAGCAGCTATCCGCAGCCAGTGGGAGCCGCAATCGGCCGGACCTGTGGACAGGGCAGGTAAACAAACCGGCCTGGTTCACCAGGAGCGTTCCCTACACAAGCGGCGACCCCTGTTTGAAAAACCCTGTGCTAGTTGCTCTCATTTTGTTTGCAACCTATGCCTGGCCCTTCTTACAACTCTGTATGGTGTCAGGTGATAATACCATTCTGGATTCCAGGATTTGATTTCTGATACAAATATAGGTGATAATGCCCTCTGTTACTCTGCCAAGGGGCTGGAGGTTCAATTTCTGATTCCACTCAGATTATAGTGCCCTGTGTTACTGCTGTACTGGGTACTTGGGTTTAGTTCTGATGCTAGTCTCTTACTCACCAGACAGGCTGCAAGCATTGCACTGCATAGATAGGAATGTTCAACTTTTTTGAGAATGTCTTGCACTCAGTAGCAATGTTTTCTGGCTGATGGTTCATATAAGCCATGTCCCTAAGAGTCGTCTTAGTGTTATGTGCCTGGACCAATGAAGCCTCAAGTGTGAAGGATCCTTAATGCTTTGAATGGGGTGTAGAGGTCTCTCCTAAAGAAGAAGAAAAACAAAACTGGGTGCAGATGATGCATTAGAGTTAGCCTGACTTTTCACTTATTACGTAGCCAGGTACTCTGGAGGCTTCTCTACTGTAGTTTGCTGTGAGGTTTATATTCATATTTATTTTTGAAAACATAGTTTAAAAATAATGTATTAATTTTACAAAATAGATTGAGCTTCTGTCTCAGGCCCTTCATCACATCCAGGCATGCAGGGAAATCTGGAATGTTCTGAAGCTAACAGGTAAGTTAGAAATTCTGTAACCAAATGCTGTTGATTATGTACTATAGCAGTACTTAGAACAAATATTTTTAAGAATCTTATCACTTTGAAGGAAAATTTGTGTATCAAGGAACTGCTCTTTCCAATTCAAAAGTGTTGAAACATCTGAATTACAAAATGATTTGATGTAAGAACTAGAGATCCAGAAGCACAATGATTTTTGTCTCGTTGTCTAGATGCTATCTGATTCAGCAGATTTGGAACTCAAAGATTGCAGATTATTTTTATCGGCTGGCCAATGACTAGAGCAGCCTGTACAAAAATTCCCAGTATCAGAGGAGTAGCCGTGTTAGTCTGGATCTGTAAAAAGCAACAGAGAGTCCTGTGGCACCTTATAGACTAACAAACATATTGGAGCATGAGCTTTCGTGGGTGAATACCCACTTCGTCAAATTTCCAGAGGCAGGTATAAATATGCAGGCCAGAATGAGGCTAGAGATAACAAGGTCAGTTCAATCAGGGAGGATGAGGCCCTCTTCCAGCAGTTGAGGTGTGAACACCAAGGGAAGAGAAACTGCTTTTGTAGTTGGCTAGCCATTCACAGTCTTTGTTTAATTCTGAGCTGATGCTGTCAATTTTGCAGATGCATTGAAGCTCAGCAGTTTCTCTTTGAAGTCTGGTCCTGAAGTTTTTTTGCTATAGGATGGCTACTTTAAAATCTGCTATTGTGTGGCCAGGAAGATTGAAGTGTTCTCCTACAGGTTTTTGTATATTGCCATTCCTAATATCTGACTTGTTTCCATTTATCCTTTTACGTAGGGACTGTCCAGTTTGGCCGATGTACATAGCCGAGGGGCATTGCTGGCACATGATAGCGTATATAGCATTGGTGGATGTGCAGGTGAATGAACCGGTGATGGTTGAGCACCACACCATAGTAACTCTAGCTTAGGAACCAATCCATGCAACAAACCTCAATCCCAACTCTGTCCACATATCTACACCAGCAACACCATCACAGGACCTAACCATATCAGCTACAACATCACCGGTTCATTTACCTGCACGTCCACCAAAGATGACACAAAAGAACAAACAATACATTTTACAAAATATGTTCTCTTTATTCTTAAAATGACTTTTTTGAAAAAGCATCTACTTTTCACGCCTTCGCAAATAGGCAGATATTCCTCTTAGCCCCCAGGGACCTTTGATGAAATTATGTATGGGAATTTCTTTTTGCAATCTCCTGGTGGCAATGGGGCATAATGTTTGCTCTTATGTTTGTGCTGACTATTTTCTGGGTGTCCTGAGTGGGCCAATTCTCAACTTTAGTTTCAAATGTAATCTACTCACAGGAAAGGTTTATTCTAAAGAAAAAAGAGAGAACAAGAAGAGAGTTGTTAAATGGTAAAGCAGTCAGATACATACAGAGACTTCAAAGTCCATATATCAGGTTCTTAGCAGTACTGGTGAGTTTGCTGTCTTGAAAGTCCTCTGGAACACATCCACAGCTTGGATGGGTCATTCAGTCCTTTGTTCAATGCTTCAGTTTGTAGAAAAGTTACTCCAGAGATAAGAAGCAGGAATGAAGACAAAATGGAGAAGACGCAGCTGCCTTTTATATTCTTTTGCCATGTGGCTGGTACTTCCTTTGTCCCAAACACAAGCTTCACAGCACATGGCATGGAAAGGCGGTAGAGTTCTTTGTCCACAGGCATGCCCCTACATGTTTTGCTGACTCATAAGGTGTAGCCCCTGGCTTCTTTCCATGGATTCATTGTACTGCTGATGACCCTTGATGAGCCATCCAACAAGCTAGATGCCAATCTGTCTGGGGTAGGGTTCCCAACTTTCTACTCGCACAAAACCAAACATCCTTGCCTTGCCCCACCCCAGCTCCCTCCATCCCCCCTCCCTCTGTCATTCATTCTCCTCACCCTCACTCACTTGCTCATTTTCACCAGGCTGGCTCATAGGAGTTGGGGTGCAGGAGTGGGTGCAGGCTCTGGGGTGGTGCCAGAAATGAGCTCAGGATACAGGAGGGGGCTCTGGGCTCATGCAGTGGGTTGGGATGCAGGAGGGGGTGAGGGCTCCTGCTAGGAGTATAGGCTCTTGGGTGCGGCCAGGGATGAGGGATTTGGGGTGCAGGAAGGTGCTCGAGTCTGGGGAGCTGAGCCGAGGGGTTCAGAGTATGGGAGGAGGCTCTGGGTTGAGGGAGGGGGAAGGGATATGGGCTCTGGGCTGGGGTGCAGGTTCCAGGGTGGGGCCAGAAATGAGGGGTTCAGGGTGCGGAAGGGGGCTTCAGGCTGGGGCAGGGGGTTGGGGTGCAGGGGGAGTAAGTGCTCCAGCTGGGGGTGCAGGTACTGGGGTGGGGCTGGGGATGAGGGGTTTGGGGTGTAAGAGGGTGCTCCGGGCTGGGACTGAGGGGTTTGGAGGGCAGGAGAGGGATCAGGGCTGGCGGAAAGGATTGGGGCATGGGAGGGGGTCAGGGTTGCAGGCTGCAGGTGGCGCTTACCGCAAGCAGCTCCCGGAAACAGCGGCAGGTCCCTCTCTGGCTCCTAGGTGGAGGCGGGGCCAGGTGGCTCTGCACAGTGCCCCATCTGCAGGTGCCACCCCCGCAGCTCCCACTGTCCGTGGTTCCCGGCCAGTGGGAGCTGCGAAACTGGCCCTTGGGGAGGGGACAGCGTGCGCCCCCTTGTTCCCCCTACACGTAGGAGCTGGAGGGGTGACATGCTGTTGCTTCTGGGAGCTGCGCAGAGCCATGGCAGGCAGGGAGTCTGCCTTAGCCCTGCTGCGCCACCGACTGGACTTTTAACAGCCCAGTCAGCAGTGCTGACCAGAGCCGCCAGGATCCCTTTTTGATTGGGCATTCCGATTGAAAACCAGACACCTGGCAACCCTAGTCTGGGAGCGTCATCCAGAAGCACAGCACGAGTTTGGAAATACAGCTGTACCCTGCATATCTATAACTCATAATACAAAGGTGATACAAACATATAAATGAGATTATCATACTTGGCAAATTATAACATTTTCGCAGATACCTTACACGGCATATCTGATCAGATTCATTGCAATTTTATAATACTGGTATCAATAACATCACAGCGTTCTGCATATTCCATACAGCATCACATATTCAAATGTCAATCTGATGGTTTTTCAGTTTCCTTTACAAGATTGTAGTATCATGGCAACAAGATCTCCTGAAGGAAGATCCTGCTAGCACTCCTCTTAGCTTCTGGTTGTTATTATGTAGAGGCCTCCTCTGTGTGATTATGTTACTCTTTTTATAATGTGTAAAACAATATTTTAAACTCTGTGAAGCTGCCATTATTTTGCTTAGTGCACCATCTCTATAAGGTGTGAACTATCTGAGAGAAAGTGACATGTTTAATGAAAAGGGGCATTTCTGAGCCATCATACTGCTCAAAAGCAATGTCCTTTGTAGAAACAGCAGTATAGGAGCCTATTGCTCACTTTCTATTTGACTTCAATACCCATTTAATAAATGGAAGAAATGTATTGCTTAATATTTAATCTTAGTGACAAATTCTGCTTTCAGTGGGCGTGGTGCACACATCTGTGAGCCCAGAATTTGACCCTAATGATTAATCTTAAATTGTTCTGATTGTTACAGCATGAAGAAAATAAGTTCACAGTCCCAGCCTGTCAGAGTCTCATAATGAAGAATCCCTTTACAATTAGGAAGCTGTCCTCTGGCTCTGAATAGTCATCTACTTTTCTTTCCAAGAGAGTTCCCAATTTCTGCAGAGCAAAAAGTGCTTGTCACATTGGAATATTAAGAAAGTTGCTTGCTTTTGAGGTAGTCCTCTCTATGTAGGTGTAATTTACTAGGGATTATTCACTCCGGATTAATGCTGGGAGCAAATTTCAGGAGTTTAATCTGTGCCGTGTATATTTATGCGGTTCAAACATGATAAGTAAACCTCATAGTTTGTTCCTTACTGTTAAGTTTCAGTGCCTTGGTTTAAGGATTTTTCTGCTACTGAGCTTCATTTCATAAACGGACTGTAACAGATTGACTAATAACAGGCAATATGGTGTGTCCTCTGCAGGAGATTTCTCCAAAGACCCAACAGACACATTGCTGCTGCTTTATGAATTTGAAGCAAGAGCCAAACTCAATGATCCAGAACTGGACAGCCTGTTGGAATTGGTGTGGGAACTGCCACAAATAGAGACTAAGATGCTGGAAACCATTGCTTGTAAGGGTCCTGTTTACATTTCCACAGTTCTTAAGGTCATGTAAAGAAAGTTGGCCATGGCTGCATCTTATGATATTCTTTCGCTTTCATTTGGAGTGGGTAGGATTATGCTCTACAGCAATGAAAATCTATGCAAAATCTAGGCATTCTTTGTTGCCTGGGGGAGGTATTTGTGATCATGGTAGTACCCAAAGATCTCCATATTTTGAAGTATCAACCTGTTGGTGACACATATGGGAGATGAGCCAGTGCCTTACAGACTCCCTCCATCTCAAAAATCCAAAACCTTTTAATAGCGTTTAAGGCCAGAAGGAACCAGTATGATTGTCTAATCTTTCCTCCTGCCTGACACAGGCCATACAATGTCCCCTAGTGGTTCCTGTATCCAGTCCAATAACTTCTGATTGAGCTAGAGCAGATCCTTCAGAAGACGTCTGGTCTTGACTTAAAATCCAAAGATAATGGAGAAGCTTGTAACTGGCACTTGCTGTACTGCTCTGTGTCCTCATCACAAAGCTCTAGCCATGCCTTCTGGAACTTGAGCATTTAGAACGAGCTTTCAGGAAGGTGAGGGAGAATCTTAGAACCAAAATGACAAATTGTTTACATTTCATTTATTTTGAAGTTATTAGTGTTGATCAGGGAATGACTCTTAGATTCTGCATTTCTCTTTGGTTTTTTTAAATCAGACATGGTATTGCCAGGAAATGTAAAACAAAACCAAATAGCCATTGGGGAGGAGGGATAGCTCAGTGGTTTGAGCATGGGCCTGCTAAACGCAGGGTTGTGAGTTCAGTCCTTGAGGGGGCCACTTAGGGATCTGGGGCAAAAATCAGTACTTGGTCCTGCTAGTGAAAGCAGGGGGCTGGACTCAATGACCTTTTAAGGTCCCTTCCAGTTCTAGGAGATAGGTATATCTCCAATTTATTTATTTATTTATTTATTTATTGTTAATGTAGGACACCTCTCTTTTTTTGTTGCTGCAGCAGACATAGCCAGTCAACAAAGAGAACTCTCATTAACTACAGAACCTATTTTCTTAAGCTCTGCAATTATCATTTATGATCTTGTGACAAGAAAGAAGTAAAGCCATGCTGGCTTGTGCTCTGCACCTGCAGTCACTAGTACTGAGCAGCTCTGCAGGGCAAGAATAAAATTGCTGCTTATGAAATAACATTTCTGTTGTATAAATCTAGATTCATTCATTTATCACAGGGGACCCAGAAACAGTGCAGTGACCAATGTGCAGGAGGTCTGACCTTGTTCACTTTCCTTTTCCTTTTCCATGTTTTTTTTTGTTTTTCAAGCATTAGCGATGGAGTCTCCTGCTCATTATCCCTCTGTGTGTAAGAGGGCCCTCAAGAGCGCTCTGACCCTTCATAGGAAACAGGAATCCATTGATGCTGTGAGAGTCAGGTTAGTGTTCACACCAATTACTTCTAGAAGGACTGAGGCCGGGAATGTGCACAGGCAGTCAGGTGGTCATGTATCCCATCAACTGGCCATTGTTTATCCTGGATATATGTCAAACTGTTCCAGTGAGGGACTGGCAGGGAAGGAAGACGTATAAGGGAATCAGTTGTTGATTGCATGTTAGATCCCTTTCCATGTGCTCTCTGATTTTTGCCTTGTGGGGCAGGAACCTGTCTGTATTATGGCTGTGAGGCACCCAGTAACATCTTGGTTACTAGATAGAAGACGTCGTAATGAGCACAAGGGTTATGATGATAAACAGAAGGGGTCAAACTCTTGCTTATGTCAATAGCCACACTGATTTCAGTGGATCTGCTCACTTGAATAAGGCTGTGTTTTCACTACAGAGTTAACTTGGGTGATCAGCCTGCAGGTTAGCCTAGCCTAGCTGTGAACAGTCTTGCTGTATGCTTATCCTCCAACACCATCAATCCTGAAGTTTCTGAACAAGTTGAAACAGGTGAGAGTAGTGACCATTCTGCTAGCACAATCATGGCTGAGGCAGGTGTGGTTCTCAGATCTGCTTTGCCTCTCTCTGTGCTTTGCTTTCCTCTGACAGTAGAACTTCTGACCATAACCATAATCCACCTCAGTTTTTCATCACTGCATCTCAAGGCTTCCTTGATGGCTCTTGGGCATAGAACAGAATTGTTCTCTTGAGGTTCAGACAGTGGTGCTGAAAAGCAGGAAACTCTCCACCCTACTCTGGGACCTTCATTTAGTTCTCTTTGCCTTAAGAAGACCCCCATTCAAATACTTGGGGAGATGCTTATTTCTTCATTTGGTCTTCAAGGTCTCATTCCTCATAGCCATCACCTTAGCCAGAAAGATAGGAGAATTAGGGGCACTTAAGACTGACCCCACCTGTACATGATATTCTACTGTGAGAAGGTGACTCTATGCCCCCATCCTTGTTTCCTGTGTAAGATCTCATCAGACTTCCACCTCAATCAGGTCATTCAATGGCCAGTGTTTTACCCCAAGCCTCATTGTTTGAGAGAGGAGGCTAGTCTTCATAATCTGGATGTAAGAAGAGCTCTTGCCTTCTATTTTGATAGGCCGAAGCCCTCCAGAACTTATCCCAGACTTGATCTCTTTTTATAATTAATGAAGAGACTGTCAATTTTCACCCAAAGACTATCTCAGGATCTCAGGGTGGATCTTGGCATGCTGTGAAGCATCTGGAGGGCTTCCCTCACTTAGGATTACTTCCCATCCTACTAATGCCCAATCCACCTCTGTATCCCTACTCAAGAATATACCCATCATAGACATTTGTAGGGCTGCCACCTAGTCTTCTGTGCCCACATTTTCCCACTACACTATTGCACCTGCTTTCAGTGCAGATGAAGCCTTTGGTGATGCGATTCTGTGATCTTTACTGAATTTGCCTCCTCAGCACCCTCTTCCATATTGAGGTACTGTGCAAGAATCTCCACACATGCAGATCCATAGGGACAATAGCTTGAAGAAGGAAGAGAGATTATTTACCTCTACAGTAACCAGAGTTCTTCAAGATGCTTTGTCCCTATAGGTGTTCCACTATCCTCCCTCCTCTCGACTTTGGAGACTTTGCATCTGGACTTCCTGATTGGGAAGCAACTGGAATGGTGGTGGGTCTGCCTCTCCCTATAGACTCTCGTATTAGAGCACAAGGGTGCGTAGGGCACAGGTGCTGATCCATGAACACGGCTGACAAAAATCTCTGTGCACACACCCATGTGCTATTGTTCTCACATGGAGCACCTGTAGGAACAAAACTTCTTGAAGAACTCAGTTACTGTATAAGTAAGTAATCTCGCCTTCTGGGGTCATACCTATGTTCTTGGTGTGGCAGTAAGATGAGCTGCCTTATCGTTCCCAGTGAATTGTGGAAAAAAATTGTCTGTTCTTCTGGGCACACAAAGGGAATTGTGGGAACATATTTGAGGACTGTCAGCATGCAAGGGGGTTAGCCTGCAAGATAGGTCACCACCCTGAGTGAAAGCAACATTTGGGTTTTATCTACAGCCCCAGAAGAGCCAGTTAGCCCAGCTTGAAAGCATCACTAAACTCGGATGAGAGGGTGTAGTATGTGGACAGAAGAGGAATTATGGGGGCCTGAATTAGAGCCTGAGTTAACTCTATAGTGAAGATATATCCTCAGGGAGGGGAGAGCCAGAAGATGTCAGCCTATGCTAAGGAGGCGGCTTCTGAATCAGCGAGTGACTGCTTAAAACATGATGCCCAAGAGATGAGCCCATGTTCATTGAATAAAAACTGCTCTCACTTAGGCCTTGTATACACTACAGCGTTTTGTCAATGCAAGTTATGCCAACGATCAAAACCCAGTATAATTACATCATGTTTGCATGTTCGCACAACGCTCCTTCTATGGCGGAGCGTGTCCACAGTTGGTGCTCTAGTATCGATAGTGAGAGCAGTGTACCGGGGTAGCTATCCCACTGTGCTACTTGCCACCTTCTGCAGCTAGAAGTTGTGGGAAGGTGGAGTGGATTGCAGTGCATCATGGATGTGGGCTCAACGTCCCATGATGCACTTTTTTTCCGTCCCACCATTCCATGGGCTTCTGACTGCATTTCACAGTATTTTTCAATTTCCCCTGTTTGCTGTGTGCCTGCCATCTCTGAAAGCATGGACCCTGCACTGCTCTCTACTGTTGTGGTCACTGTTATGAACACATCACAGCTGACTATGCAATATATCATAAGCATCCAATGTGAATAGGAATCCGAGGTGCCTGACCTTGTGTGTGCCATGGAAAGAAACAACACCAGATTACTTTTGGCATTCATGGAGCTGCTGCACACAGTGGACCGTCGCTTTTGGGCTTGGGAAACAAGCACTGCATGGTGGGATTGCATTGTTATGCAGATGTGGGATGAGGAGCAGTGGCTGCAGAACTTTCAGATGCACAAAGCCACCTTCCTGGAACTGTGTGTGGAGCTTGCCCCAGCACTGCAGCGCAAGGACACCAAAATAAGAGCTGCCCTATCGGCAGATAAGAGCATGACAATCACTGTGTGGAAGCTGGCAACTACAGACTGTTACTGGTCAGTCGTGAATCAGTTTGGAGTTGGGAAGTCCACCGTTGGGGTTGCGTTAATGCAAGTATGCAAGGCCAGTAATTGCATCCTGCTACTAAGGACTGTGACTGTTGGCAATGTGTGTGAAATAGTAGATGGCTTTGCGGCAGCGGGATTCCATAACTGTGGCAGGGCGATAGATGGCATGCAGAGTCCAATTGTGGCCCCGGACCATCTTGCGACAGAGTACATCAATAGAAAGGAGTACTTCTCTATGGTATTGAAGGAGCTTGTGGATGACTGGGCATGTCACTGACATAAGTGCGGGGTGGTCCAGGAAGGTGCATGACGCATGCACCTTCAGGAACAGTGGCCTGTACATAAAGCTGCAAGCAGAGACTTTCTTTCCAGATCAGAAGATTCCACTGGAGGATGTTGAAATGCCCATAGTGATCCTGAAAGACCCAGCATACCCTTTACTCCCATGGCTCATGACATCTTACATGGGAAACCTGGACAGCAGCAAGGAGTGCTTCAACAATAGGCTGAGCAGGTGCAGAATGACCGTAGAATGTGCCTTTGGCAGATTAAAAGCACACTGGTGCTGCCTTTATGGCAGGCTAGACCTAAATAAAGAAAATATTTCCATGGTCGTGGCAGCCTGCTGTGCGCTGAGTAATATTTGTGAGGCTAAGGGTGAAAAATTTCTCCTGGCGTGGAGCATGGAGGCGAATCGCCTGGTGGCTGATTTTGAGCAGCCAGATACCAGGGCTATTAGAGCGGCACAGTGGGGTGCTACTTGAATCAGGGAGGCTTTCAGGCACCATTTTGACAATGAGCACCAGTGATGTGTCTTTCTATACAGTACTCTGCCATGCTTTAACTTGCCACCTTTCATAAAATTTTGATGATTTCTGACCATGATTTTTAGTCAGCAAATGATCAGATTACAACTGTGTATTAATTCCAGCAGCAGCCACCATGTGTAAGAGACAAATAAAGATTTGTTATCTTTCAGAGAGTGTGTTTTTATTAAATACCAATTAACGACACACACAAAAGGGTTCGTGGAAAGGGAGATAACAGTGAGGGGCAGTGTAGGCTCTTATTGCTGTGTGTAAGTCCAGCTATCATTTTGGAAGCTGCCCGAAAGGGTGAAGTGAATGGGGTACCAAGTCGGGCAGGAAAGTTGCAAGGAATTTGTGGGAGGAGTTTGGGGATGGCATGGAAAGCAGTTCTGTATTGGCGGTGGGGGACGGAGGGGACGAGCATGGATTAATTCTGCAGGCAGCATGGTTACTAGGGACTTTTAACATCTCCGTTTCTTCTTCGAGTGATTGCTCCTATGCATTCCAGTTAGGTGTGCGCGCCGTGCGTGCACGGCTCTCCGGAACTTTTTTACCCTAGCAACTCCGGCGGGCTGGCTGGGCGCCCCCTGGAGTGGCGCCGCTATGGCGCTGAATATATACCCCAGCCGGCCCGTCCGCTCCTCAGTTCCTTCTTACCGCCCGTGACGGCCTGTTGGAACTGTGGAGTGCTCTCTGTCCTCCACAACCCTAGCTCTCGCTACTTGTTTGTACATAGTTAGTTTAGTGATTAGTTTTACAGTTCTGTTAGTTAGATAGTTAGTGTTTAGATAAGGTTAAGGGGGGGTTTTCCCCCTTTGCCTCCCCCGGTGCGGGCTCATGCCCAAAGCACCGGGCTTTAAGCCCTGCGCATCGTGCCAGAGGCCTATGCCTGTCGGAGACCCGCACGACGCCTGCCTTCGTTGCCTGGGCAAAGGACACCGGACTGATAAGTGTTCGTTCTGTTCCGCCTTCAAGCCGCGTACTCGAAAGGAGCGGGACATTCGCTTGAAGCAGCTCCTGATGGAAGCGTCGCTCCAGCCCCCGGCACCGTCCGCGCCGGCACCGCGAGCTTCCTCGGTGCAGAGCGCACCGGCGGCACCAAGCCGCTCCGGCACCGCGGCCCCACAGCCTCAGAAGGCGGCTACGAAGACCCGGCACCGCTCGCTCTCGCCTTCAAAAAGACACAAGCTGGCGAAGGCGCTTGCTAAGGCCCGCGCTGAGGACTCGGCGAAAACGATTGCGCCACCTGCGGCCCCCGCGGTGGCCGTGCACAGGTCGTGCACCGGGCCTTTGACTCCGGCGCCGCAAGGGCCGTCGAGTCCGGCGCCGCCACGCTCCCCGGTACCGACTGTGGTTGAGCCCCGGCTGCCATCTACGCCGGAGACATTCTCTTCGGCGCGTGAGCTGATTCAGCTCATAGAGGCACCGAGCCTCTAGCCCCCGGCACCGCCGGTGCGGGCTGTCGTGTTGGCGGGAAAGCCGGCCAGAATGACCTGGCCGCCCTCTCTGGACAGACGACATGGACGGCACTCCCGGTCACGTTCCCAGTCCCATGGCAGATCTCCGTCCCGTCGCTCGCGATCTCGGCACCGCTCGCCATCGCGGTACCGATCGCCGTCGCGACGTCGTTCGCAGTCCCGGTACCGCTCGTCATCGCGGTACCGGTCGCACTCCCGGCGTCGCACCAGGTCCAGGTCGCCGTCGCGTCGGCACCGGCGGAGGTCTCCGTCCCGGCACCGTTCCCGGCACCGCGACTCGCGCAGCTGCTCCCGGCACCGCAGATCCGGATCCAGGTCGAGCTCCCGGCACCGGTCGAGCTCCCGACACCGGTCGAGCTCCCGGCACCGTGACGGACGTCGCTCCCGGTCGCCATCCCGGTACCGAGCGGACCAGCATCGATCTTTGCTGCCGTCCGGGGACAGACTGCCTTATTCAGCCGCACACTCCGTCAGCGCCTCGGCACCTCCATGGCCATCCCGCCCCGCGTCGGTCGCTTCCGGGACGGACGGCTACGGCCACCTGCCGCCCACCCCACAGGGCCATCCTCAGGGGGCACAGCCGTGGGGCTTCTGGGTTCCCTGGGCCCACTATGAGACTCAGGGGGTGCCATTCCCCCCTAGAGCCCCGGCGTCCGAGCCCAGGGTACCAGAGGCAACAGTCAGCCAACCGGCCCCTTCACCACCAGGCGCGGGTTCCATACCACCTGAACCCCAGGGGCACACGCAGCCCGACCCTCCTGACGAGCAGGCAGCAGATCCATCGTCGGAGGCGGTCGTCCAGGGCTTATCCCCCTCGTCCTCACCTGATGAGGCGGTGGCCGGAGCGTCGACCAAGGAGCCTCCGCCGATAGACTTGAAGGCGCACCAGGACCTACTTCGCCGTGTGGCGACGGCTATGGCTCTCCCGGTGGCGGAGGTCCAGGAGGACGAGGACCCCATAATGAACGTCGTTGGGTCAGAGGCTCCACTGCGAGTGGCATTGCCATTCGTGCGGACGATTCAAAAGAATGCCACCACACTCTGGCAGACGCCTGCGTCCATCCCTCCTACGGCCCGTGGGGTTGAGCGCAAATACTCTGTCCCTCCCACGGGCTACGAGTATCTATATACTCACCCGACCCCGGACTCGTTGGTCGTGCAGTCGGTCAACGACAGGGAGAGGCACGGTCAACCTGCCCCTGCGCCCAAGTCGAAAGACGCGCGACGTATGGACCTGTTAGGCCGTAAGGTCTATTCCGCTGGCGGACTACAGATGCGTATCGCCAACCAGATGGTCCTCCTCGCCAGGTACGTCTTCGACATCATGGCGTCCCTGGCGAAATTTACAGAGCTCCTGCCAACAGCCTCCCGCCAGGAGTTCGCGGCGAGGTTAGACGAGGGAAGGAGATCATCTAGGTCCTCCATCACGGCCGCCCTCGACGCTGCGGACTCCGGAGCTCGGACCTTAGCCTCCGGCGTGACGATGCGGCGCATCGCCTGGCTGCAGTCCTCCACCCTGCCGCTGGAGGTGCAATATACACTGCGGGACCTGCCGTTTGACACGCAGGGTCTATTTTCCGAGAAGACGGATTCCCGGATCCAGACCCTGAAAGACGGCCGCATTGCCATCCGCACCCTCGGGATGCACACGCCGGCAACGCAGCGCAGGCCCTTCCGGCAGCAACCCCCCCGGTCCTTCAACCAACAACGCTACCGCCCGTATAATAGCCGGCGACCACCTACAAACCGCCGTCGCCCTTCCGGCAATAGGCGTAGCCAAGGCCAGGCCTCTTCCAAGGCCCCTCAGGGGGCCAAGCAGGCCTTTTGATGGGACGCTTGAGGACGGCCCATCACTCTCCCTACCGGATCCTTCCCCTTTATTTTACAACCGCCTTTCCCATTTCTTTTCGGCGTAGTCCCAATTAACAACGGACAACTGGGTGCTTCAAACAGTCCAGTCGGGATACTGCCTTCAGTTTGTTTCGCCCCCGCCTTCCCACCCACCCTCCCTGTCCCTCTTCAGGGACCCCTCTCACGAGCAAGTCCTCTTACAAGAGGTCCAGACTCTGTTGAGCGTGGGTGCCATAGAAGCAGTGCCTCAAGACAGGCGGGGCAGGGGATTCTACTCCCGTTATTTTCTCATCCCCAAAGCGAAAGGGGGGCTACGTCCTATCCTGGACCTTCGCGAGCTGAACAAGTACCTGCTCAAGCCCAAGTTTCGCATGGTCACCTTGGGGACCATCATTCCCTCTCTGGATCCGGGAGACTGGTTTGCCGCCCTCGACATGAAGGACGCCTACTTCCACGTCGCAATCTATCCTCCCCATCGACGTTACCTCCGATTTGTGGTCAACAACGCCCACTACCAATTCGCCGTGTTGCCGTTCGGGCTCTCCACCGCACCGAGGGTATTTACCAAATGCATGGCGGTGGTTGCCGCAGCCCTCCGCCGTCGTCGGATACATGTCTACCCGTATCTCAACGACTGGCTGGTTCGCGGGCAGTCTCGGCAGCTGGTGATGGGCCAGTTGACGGACATACTGTCCCTCTTCCGACGACTCGGCCTTCTCATCAACACCGAGAAGTCCACCTTGATCCCGTCGCAGCGGGTGGAGTTTATCGGAGCAGTCCTCGACTCCTCGTTGGCCCGGGCTTGCCTACCGCAATCTCGTCATCAGACGATGGTCTCCCTCATCCAGGACCTCGTCTCCTTCCCAACCACGACGGTGCGCTCCTGCCTCCGCCTCCTGGGCCACATGGCATCATGCACGTACGTCACCGCGTACACGCGGCTTCACCTCCGCCCGTTCCAGACTTGGCTTGCATCGGTGTACCGGCCACATCGAGATCCCATAGATATGGTGGTCACAGTCTCCAGGCCAACCCTCGAGTCCCTCAACTGGTGGCTAGACCCGGGGACTGTCTGTACGGGAGTCCCGTTCCACCCTCCTCGCCCGTCCGCCACTCTGACCACGGATGCCTCAGCCCTCGGTTGGGGAGCTCATCTGGGCGATCTTCACACCCAAGGCCTGTGGTCGCCCCAGGAACTCGCTCTGCACATCAATGTCCGCGAGCTGCGAGCGATCCGTCTGGCCTGTCGCACCTTTTGCACCCACCTGCAAGGCCGTTGTGTGACAGTGTTCACGGACAATACCTCAGCAATGTTCTACGTGAACAAGCAGGGCGGAGCCCGCTCTTCCCTACTCTGCAAGGAGGCGATGCTCCTGTGGGACTTCTGCGTGACCCACTCCATTCACCTAGAAGCATCCTTTCTTCCGGGAGTGCAGAACATGCTGGGCGACCATCTCAGCAGGTCCTTCTCCTCCCACGAGTGGTCTCTCCGTCCCGACGTCGTGCATACAATCTTCCGCAGGTGGGGGTTTCCCCGGATAGACCTATTCGCCTCCAAGGCGAACAGGAAGTGCCACCTCTTCTGCTCGTTCCGGGGTCACGCGCCAGGCTCCCTGTCGGACGCCTTCCTGTATCCCTGGAAGGATCACCTCCTCTATGCCTTCCCTCCGTTCCCGCTCGTCCACCGAATGTTGCAGAAGCTGCGGAGAGACAGAGCCACCGTCATTCTCGTAGCTCCGGCCTGGCCGAGGCAACATTGGTACTCCCTGCTGCTCGAGCTCTCCGTTCGGGATCCCATCCCCCTTCCGTTGTGGCCAGACCTCATCACTCAGGACTTCGGCAGGCTCCACCATCCGAGCCTGCAGTCCCTCCATCTTACAGCTTGGTACCTGAGTGGTTGACCCACGCAGAGAGGGACTGTTCGGCGGCAGTACAGCAAGTCCTGCTAGAGAGCAGAAAGCCTTCCACTCGCTCCACCTATCTGGCGAAATGGAAGCGGTTCGCGCTCTGGTGTGACCAACGAGGTCTCAATCCCTTCGTAGTCCCGGTCCCTACCATCCTGGACTACCTCTGGTTCCTTAAGGAGCAAGGTCTTGCAGTCTCCTCCTTAAGAGTTCACCTGGCAGCAGTGTCCGCCTTTCGTCCATCCGTGGAAGGTCGGTCCATCTTCTCTAACCAGATGGTTTCCCGCTTCCTTAAGGGCCTGGATCGCTTGTATCCGCCGGTGCGGCGTCCTGCTCCGACGTGGGATTTGAACCTCGTGCTGGCCAAGCTGATGGGTCCCCCCTTCAAGCCCTTGGCCACGTGCTCCCTGCTCTACCTCTCCTGGAAGACGGCCTTCCTCGGCGCCATTACATCAGCGAGACGAGTTTCTGAGCTCTGCGCTTTGACGGTTGGTCCGCCATACACCATCTTCCATGGGGACAAGGTGCAGCTTCGACCACATCCGGCCTTCCTCCCAAAGGTGGTGTCAGCCTTCCACCTTAACCAGGAGATCTTCCTCCCGGTGTTCTTCCCGAAGCCGCATGCCTCGCCCCGGGAGCAACAGCTGCACACCCTTGACATCCGCAGGGCGCTCGCTTTCTACATCGAGCGCACTAAGCCCTTCCGGCGTTCGCCCCAGCTGTTCGTAGCGGTGGCTGACCGCATGAAAGGCGAGCCGATATCCTCCCAGCGGATTTCCTCTTGGGTCACTGCGTGTATCTGAACCTGCTACGAGCTTGCTCGCGTGCCACCATGCCGCCTCACCGCACACTAGACGAGGGCGCACGCCTCGTCGACCGCCTTCCTGGCCCATGTTCCGATCCAGGACATCTGTCGAGCGGCCACCTGGTCTTCGGTCCATACCTTCACCTCCCACTACGCGTTGGTGCAACAGTCTCGAGACGACGCAGCCTTCGGCTCCGCGGTATTACACTCTGCCACGTCTCACTCCGACCCCACCGCCTAGGTAAGGCTTGGGAATCACCTAACTGGAATGCATAGGAGCAATCACTCGAAGAAGAAAAGACGGTTACTCACCGTTGTAACTGTTGTTCTTCGAGATGTGTTGCTCCTATCCATTCCAGACCCGCCCTCCTTCCCCACTGTCGGAGTAGCCGGCAAGAAGGAACTGAGGAGCGGACGGGCCGGCTGGGGTATATATTCAGCGCCATAGCGGCGCCACTCCAGGGGGCGCCCAGCCGGCCCGCCGGAGTTGCTAGGGTAAAAAAGTTCCGGAGAGCCGTGCACGCGCGGCGCGCACACCTAACTGGAATGGATAGGAGCAACACATCTCGAAGAACAACAGTTACAACGGTGAGTAACCGTCTTTTGCTCCTCCATCACTTTTATTGTCTGCTCCTGGCCCATTAAAATTCACTCCTGGCTCTCCTTGCTGTACTATCTGTTTTATCATTTTCTTTTAAACTCTCTTTCCACGTCCTGCATTCTTGGTTTTTGGCCTATGAGGATTAGAGCATCTCTCGAAACATGTCCTCCTTGCTCTCTTCCTTATCTGGTAGACAGTGAGGAGTCCGGTGGTACCTTAAACAGATTTATTTGGGCATAAGCTTTTGTGGGTAAAAAACCCACTTCTTCAGATGCAGCTGAAGAAGTGTTTTTTTTACCCACAAAAGCTTATGCCCAAGTAAATTTGTTAGTCTTTAACGTGCCACTGGACTCCTCGTTATTTTTGTGGATACAGACTAACATGTCTACCCCTCTGATACTTATCTGCTGGTCTGTAGGGGGTTCCTCTGAAGGTCACATCTGTAGAAGCACAAGAAACAAGAAACAGAAGCATGATTGTTTAGTGCATGCATAGCATCAAATCATTATGGTAAGATGCACCTCTTTTGAAATATGAGTCAGTTTCTCGCTATCCCTTGGCAAGCACACATCTCAGCAAAGGCCCTAAACATGGTGAGTTCAGCCTGGGGGAGCGCTTAAGATGGGACAAGGGGTCTAGGCAGCAACTAGGGACAATATTGTAAATTCTGCCACTATTTTCTGTAGGCAGGGGTCACTGAAGCCAATATTTTACTCCTGAGGGTATGCAAGGGTGCATCTTCTGCATGTATGCGGCTTCAGACTGAGTCCCTATGCTGCTCATCTGTGTGCTGTGTTGGTCCCTGCACGAGTGATTGCCGATTGGCGGGTGAGAGTTTCCTAAAACGGCAGGAGGAACACAGCAGCTCTGCTAAGGAATCTTTGGCTGTGGATGGGCGAGTACATCCAGGAAAGTTTCCTAGAGATCTCTCTAGAGGATTCCCATGAAATCTCAGTGTGCATTAACACACTGTTCTGCTGCATTGCTTAGCTGCACAGGGGAATGTGACTCACATGCGAACATAGGGATAGCTCAGTGGTTTGAGCATTGGCCTGCTAAACCCAGGGTTATGAGTTCAATCCTTGAGGAGGCCACTTAGGGATCTGGGGCAAAAATCAGTACTTGGTCCTGCTAGTGAAGGCAGGGGCTGGACTCAATGACCTTTCAGGGTCCCTTCCAGCTCTAGGAGATAGGTATATCTCCATATTTTATTATAGCTAGTCTTGTACATTTCTATCCCTTCACCCACTTCTAGAATATAACAAAGCAAAGGACAGCTCTACCTCATATAACCGAACAGCATCAACTCAAAAAGATCACTTACCAGAGCTTTATGCGCATCAGAGATGGACTGCTGGGACTGGCTTGACCCCTCTGGAGTGGAAAAGAGGTCTTGCTGTGTGCTCCATATCGTCCTCCAACTTGACCACTTTGTCCATGACTTCATCCTCAGGTCCTCAGCCCCGCCAAAGTATCCACATGACTTGTGGCAGTGGAGGTGGGATTGCTGCCGAGGAGCGGCAAGCCTTCAGGCAGCACCAGAGCAACAGTTTAACTCCCTTGCCTTCTGGTGTGCCTGCCTCAGCTCCTTTATCTTCACACGGCACTGATGCGTGTCCTATTCGTAGCCCTTATCTGACATGCCACAAGAAATCTGACCATAGATATCGAAGTTCAGCTGGAGTGTAGCTGGGACTTCAAAGCCTCCTCCCCACAGAGCCAGCAGATCCAACAATGCAGGTGTACTCCAAGCGGGAGAGCATTTGCTGTGTGGAGACGCCGTTGTCAGCTGGGAAGATGTGATATGAGCTGTCCATGCTGAGCAAACAGGAAGTAGAATTTCAGAAATTCCCAGGTGCAGGGCAGCAGAGTTCAAACTGCTGACTAGAGTGGTCATGAAGGACATTGTGGGACACCTCCTCGAGGCCATTTACAGTGACATAACCAAGTGCAGTGTCTACACTGACACTGTTGATATTTTGTTGCCTCTTGTTGAAGTGGTTTTATTTTTTCGGCAAAGCAGGAGAGTTTTGTCGGCAGAAGAAGCATTATAGTGCGTATACCTCCACTGTTCTGTTGGTGAAAGCTGACTTTGGTTGACAAAACTCTGTAATATAGACAAGCCCGTAATAGACACCCTTTTTCCAGAACATCATGTGAGCTTCTGGGCACAGGGACTCTGTATCCTCTCTGAGCTCATCAAGGGTGACTGCATTAGTGCTGGTAATGGTAACGGAGTAGGTTTGTGTACTTGTGTTGCATACATAACAGTATGTAAGGAGGAAGTCTTCCATTGGTTTTGTTTAACTGATATCTTTTAATATGCTGTTATACATCACTTAGCCATTACTGTAGACAATGGTCATCATGTTTAAAAATGTGGTAGCTGGTTGTAATTAACCCTTGACCTCCAAGAAGGAAACTGACAAGGAGTTGGTTCCATCCAAACCTGTCTGTGCTTCCTTTGTGTTGCAGAGCTTCGGAACAAAAAGAGAATTCAAGCCAAGGCCCCTCTTGCTAGATCATGCAGTACAGGGCAAGCAGCTCAGGGCTAAGGGTGCCCCAGATAAAAGACTCAGGCTTAGGCGAGAACAGAGTGTGCTAAGTAAATTAGTGCCAAATAGGGAGCTGCTGCTTGGTGACGAGGCAGTAGTGGCTGAGGTTGCTGCAATTTTGGTTGCTTCTGCTCAAGATAAACAGGACTTGTGAACATTTAGTAAGTTAGTAAATTAGACAGAAAATACCCCGACTCCATGTCACCAAATTCCCTTCAAGTGCGAAACTAACCTGCTGCAAGGCTCCAATGTCTGCTACTTCAAATGGGCAATACTAGTCACTTTCATGGGCGGCAGGTTTGTAGAAATTTTGGTGGTGCCCAGAACCTGCCCTCCCCAACTCCGCCCCCCCCCAAACTCCGGCCCCCACCTGCCCAAGGCTCTGGAATGGAGTTTGGGGATGGGAGGGGGTGCAGGGGTGGGGCTGGGTTTGGGGTGGGGCTGGGGATGAGAGGTTTGGGGTGTGGGAGGGGGCTCAGGGCTATGGCAGAGGGGTGGGGAGTGGGGTGAGGGCTGTGGGGCGGTGCTGGGGATGAGGGGTTCATGATGCAGGAGGGGGTTCAGTGTTGGGGCAGACGGTTAGGGTGCAGGGGGCTGAGGGCTCTGGGGCTGGGGGATGAGGGGTTTGGGGTGTGGGAGGGGCTCAGGGCGAGAGTAGGAGTGTGGGGGGGTGAGGGCTCTGGCTGGGGCTGAGGGGTTTGGGGTGTTGGAGAGGCTCGGGGTGTGGGGAGGATGAGGGCTCTGGCTGGGACTGGGGATGAGGTGTTTGGGGTGCTGGAGGGGCTCAGGCCTAGGGTAGAGGGTTGAGGGTGCGGTGGGGGGTGAAAGCTCTGACTGGGGGTGTGGAAGGGCTGGAGATGAGTTTGGGGTGCAGGCAGGCTGCTCCAGGACGGGTCAGAGAGGAGGACTCCCCCCAGCCCTTTCCCTGGCGGCTGCAGCAAGCAGGGGGGGTGGGGGAGTGCTGTGTGTGCTTCCTCCCCTGCTGTTGCCCCTGACTGTAACCTCACGGGGGGTGGGGGATGGGGCTGCCTCCTTGCCCAGCATGGGGCAGGAGTGGTGACTGCGGGCGGGAGCGGGTGCGGGGGGCTGTGCTGGTAGAGGGTCCCGATGGAAAAGGGAAGGGTCTGAGGTGGAAGAGCAGGCTCAGGCAGTCGATATGGGGGGCACTAGGACCCTGCGGCACTAGTTGTTGCAGGGTGGCAGCATGGAGCTGCACGGAAGAGGCAGGGATGGTCTGCTCCGGGGACATGCATGGGGCCAGCAAGGAGGGGCCGGGGGACACTTGGGGAGGCGCAGGGGGGTGGCAGGTGAGGCCAGAGGGGGAACCCAGCCCCAAACATTGGTGGAGCTGGGCCCCGGGCTCTGAATATTGCTGGTGCCCAGGCAGCACGTGGGTATATAACTTGCCGCCCATGGGCACTTTAGGATTATCCATGACTTAAGGCTTCAAGTTTGTCATGGTGGTCACAGAAGTCATGGAGTCTGTGACTTTCCTGGAACTCCATGACTTCTGCAGCGGCCTGTGTGGCTGGCCCAGGGGCCGCCTGAGCAGCTTGGGCAGCCCCTGGGCCAGCGGCACAGGCCGCTACTGGGGCAGTCTTGGGCCACTGCCCCCCACCCCAGCAGCACCAGGAGTTTGAGTGTGGGAGGGGGCTCTGGTGTGGTGCTTTCCTTGAGTGGGGGGGGCTCCCCAGAAGTGGCAACATGTCCCACCCTCAGCTCCTAGCTCTGCACACTGCCTCCACCCGCAGGCACCACTCCCCTAGCTCCCATTGGCTGTGGTTCCCAGCCACTGGGCACTGTGGAGCCGGCGCTTGGGGTGGGGGGGCAGTACGGGGAGCTAGGTGCTGAGGGAGGGACATGTCCCGCTTCCGAGGAGCCACAAGGATCTGGGTAGGGAGCCTGCCAGCCCTTCTAACCCCCTCTCCTCCCAGCACCAGCAGGGGTCCTGGCTACTCCCTCCCCCCCCCCCGAAGAATCTGCAGCAGCCCCCTCCCCCGATTTAGTCAGGGGTATATAGTACAAGTCACGGACAGGTCAAGGGCTGTGAATTTTTGTTTACTGCCCGTGATCTGTCCATGATTTTTACTAAAAATACCCATGACTAAAACGTAGCCTTACCCATGACTAGTCAACATGATTATCTTTGTTACACTAGTGTTAACAACAGTGTTAATTAAAACCTGTTTACTTAACATGCTTTCTAACACAGTTTATATTCCCAGTGTTAACTAGGTCAATGAAGATGATTGGCTACAAATAGGCGCCAGTAAGCAGCTTTGGCTTTATCCTGTGATGTGCTCCGTAGGGCATACTGTAGCTGGTTGGGTGTGATGCAGTCTTCTCAAAAGAAATTAAGTGAAGAGAACTGTGGGGAAAGCCACAGGGACTGGGAGGAGTTAACTGTAAGATACTATGCCAAATATATGATACAGTGGTGCTGAGTAGCCAGCTCCCCAGGGTACCTGCTTATATGGAATCTGAAATACTACCTGACATCTTTTTGCCTCAGATTCCATTCCCTGTAATGGAATCCCCTCTTCTGCTCCCCCTGCCCCTGAACTGCCATGACAATGCTCTGTGAATCACTCTCCTAAAGTCCAGGAAGAGTACTCATGAAGGAGCTGCCTTTTCCCTTAATGAGCAGGAAGAACCATTTCAAGGTGCATGCATTTGCTGCTGTTTTTCTTTATTTCAAAGGGCAGCAAGCGCAGCAGGGTCCTGTAGTTAGCTCCCTTAGTGGGACTGGGATAGGAATAGCTGTTCTCCCCTTCCTTTCAGTTGGGCAACTCCTAAAATACAATAGCTGCTCCCTCCCATCTATAGACTGCAGGAATGAGCTCAGACCCAGGACAAGGATGTCCTGCTTTCAGAAATGGGTTGGGTACAAAGCAGTGAAGTGCAGACCACATGGAGACACATGCCAGAGTGGTGCTGCTGTTAAAACTCAGCTAATTTGTTCCATGCCTGGTTGCTTTGCTGAGTAATCAAAGATGCGTATTCCATATGGTATTTAACAAGTTTTCCTCTTTGTTGCTGTTTTGATTCCCAGCAAATGTCTGCACAGCTTGGTTCACCTTTCTCTGCCAACTGGAGTGATAGACACAGATGCTTGTGTACTGGAGGAGGTGTGGGGCTACTTTGAAGATGCTCTGAGCATTGTAGGCACCACAGTAAGTTGAACAGAAAAACAAAAGAGTGGAAATGATCCTGAGTAAGCTTAAAAAGTCCTCACTGCAATGAGAGCAATCAGCAAACAAATCTTAAAATATTTAGGCTGTCACATGCAGGGGCGTCATTTAAGGAGGCAGGGGAGGGTGGCTCTAGCCTCTGAGGAGTTTAGTACCTGAGATCAGCAGTCGCAGTGCATTCCCTAGCTCCAGACGGAGCTCTTAACTGTGACACAGCTTGAATGTGATATGGGATGAGTTCTGTGCTGCTCCCAGCTTCCACTCTGGGGCAGGGAGTTTGTTTATAAACAGAGGCAGGCTGATTTAAGATAACAAAAGGCTTATCCTTAAATTAAATTAAGGATCCTTAGATGATCCTGAAAGTATTGCCAGGCACTCAAGTTAAAAGAGAGGAAACAAGGGTAGGAATGAATAAACTGTGAGAATGGAGAAAAGTAAGTAGTGGTGTCCCCCAAGGGTCTATACTGGACCAGTGCTGATCAATATATTCATAAATGATCTGGAAAAGGGGGTAAACAGTGAGGTGGCAAAATTTGCAGATGAATCAAAATTACTCAAGATAGTTAAGTCCAAAGCTGACTGCGAAGAGTTACAAAGGGATCTCACAAAACTGGATGACTGGGCAACACTATGGGCTTGGCTACACTTGAAAGTTGCAGCGCTGGTGGAGACTTTCCAGCGCTGCAATTAGTAACTGTCCACACCTGCAAGGCACATCCAGTGCTGCAACTCCCTGGCTGCAGCGCTGGCTGTACACCTGGTCTGCTTGGGGTATAACGAGTGCAGTGCTGGTGATCCAGCGCTGCTCGTCAAGTGTGGCCACACACCAACGCTGTTATTGGCCTCCAGGGTATTAGGAGATATCCCAGAATGCTTTTAACTAAATTACTCTCTTTGTTTTGTTATGCAGCCTCTCTTTGTTTTGTTGTGAACTCGGAGCTCACCAGCCCTCCAGAGCACAGGGAGCTGCTTATCTAAAAAACAAACACAGCTCCTGTTTGCTGTGATCAATCTGTACCTGACTGTGAACAATCAAATGAGAAAACCCCCTGCCTGTCTCATTCACAGGGGTTGAGTGTTTGCTTGACGAGGAACAGCGGGGGCAGAGGGGAGAACGGGAGTCCGTTGGATGCAGGCTGTTTGCAGTTAAGAGTTAAGATTAAGGGGTCGGGACCATTTTCTGATTTTGCAAGTCAGGAAGCTAACATACAGTGTTGGCTCCAAAAATCCACTCTCTCTCTCTCCCCCGCTCCCTGTCACACTACACACCACCCCACCCCCCTCTTTTGAAAAGCACGTTGCTGCCACTTGAACGCTGGGATAGCTGCCCATAATGCACTGCTCCCAACAGCGCTGCAAATGTGGCCACACTGCAGCGCTGGTAGCTGTGAGTGTGGCCACATACCAGCGCTTTCCCTACACAGCTGCACGACTAGCGCTGTAACTCCCAGTGCTGCAACTTTCAAGTGTAGCCAAGCCCTATGGCAGATGACATTCAATGTTGATAAATGCAAAGTAATGCCAATGGCAAAATATAATCCCAACTATACATACAAAACAATGGAGTCTAAATTAGCTGTTACCACTCAAGAAAGAGATCTTGGAGTCATTGCGGATAGTGCTCTGAAAACATCTGCTCAATGTGCAGTGGCAATCAAAAAAGCTAACAGCATATTGGGAATCAGTAAGAAAGGGATAGCTAATAAGACAAAGTATCATATTGCCTCTATATAAATCCATGGTACACCCACATATTCAATACTGCATGCAGATTTGGTCACCCGAACTCAAAAAAGATATATAGGATTTGGAAAAGGTACAGAGAAGGACAACAGAAATCATTGGGGTATGGAACACCTTCTGTATGAGGAGAGATGGAAAAAGACTGGGACTTTTCAGTTTGGAAAAAAATGACTAAGGGGGATATGATAGAGGTCTATAAAATCATGAATGGTGTGGAAAAACTGAATAAGGAAATGTTATTTACTCCTTCAAATAACACAAGCACTAGGGGTCACCTAATGAAACTAATAGGCAGCAGTTTTAAAACAAACAAAAGAAAGTATTTCTTCACCATCAATCTGTGGAACTCTTTGCCAGGGGATGTGGTGAAGGCCAAAATATACCTGGTTCCAGTAAGAACTAGATAAGTTCATGGAGGACAGGTCCATCAATGGCTATTAGTCAGGATGTGCAGGGATCCAGTACCAGTGTGGCTCTAGCCTCTGTTTGCCAGAAGCTGGGAATGGGTGACGGGATGAATCACTTGATGATTCCCTGTTCTGTTCATTCCCTCTGAAGCACCTGATATTGGCCACTGTTGGAAGACAGGATACGGGGCTAGATGGACCATTGGTCTTACCATGTATGGCCATTCTGATAGTCTTATATTAAACCCACATGTATCTGCCTCCCGCTGCAACCCCTTAGATCTCACACCCCTCCCAGAGCTGAGATAGAACCCAGGAGTCCTGATGGGGTCGATATCTCTCTCTCTGCAGATTTAGTAACCAAGTAAGAATATATATTAACATTTTAAACCTAACCCGTGTCTTTAAGTGACTTGCCACAAGATGTTAGAACATGTTAGTATTAGAGCTGAGTGGGTCTATTTGATTTTCTTTCTTTTATATAGGAATTAGCTACAGTGCTTCTGTCAGCTAATTGCTAAATTATCTGCCAAAAAAACTAGTTTTCTCAAGTGTGTAAGTAGCCCCTGGCATCATGATTAGTCACCCCCGCCCCCAAAGCTGAAATGGCGCCTCTGCTCACATGGGACAAGCCCCTTCCCAGAGGGATATAGTGAGGGCACTTCAAACTGAATATCTCCTGGATCCTTATGACTTAACTGAGAGTGTCCTGGCTTTTGTGGAGGGTTTGCTGAGACATTTTAGGCCGTATTTTTAGTCCTGGGTTTAGAAATTGCCTGAAGCCGGAGTATATATCCCACCATTTTCAAACAAAATGTGTCTTTGCAAATACAACTTGACATTCCAGTGGTTTGAGCATTGGCCTACTAAACCCAGGGTTAGGAGTTCAATCCTTGTAGGGGCCACTTATGGATCTGGGGCAAAAATCAGTACTTGGTCCTGCTAGTAAAGGCAGGGGGCTGGACTCAATGACCTTTCAAGGTCCCTTCCAGTTCTAGGAGATAGGTATATCTCCAATTATTATTACACATACTCAGTTCCTTTGCTCATATGGCTTGAATTTGATCATCTTTGTCACTTGCCGCTGGATCCTTTCCAGTTTCTCTACATCCTTTCTATACACTGGTGACCAAAATTTTACACAGTATTCTAGCCAACACCTAACCATCACTGAGTAGAGCGATCCTATCACCTCCCATGACTTGCATGTTATGCCTCTGTTAATGCAACGTAAAATTGCATTTGCTTTTTTTTGCAACAGCATCACATTGCTGACTCAGGTTGAGGTTGTGATCTACCACAACTCCCAGATCCTTCTCAGCCATGCTGCTGCCAAGCCAGTTTTCCCCCATTCTGTATTTGTGTCCACCTGTACCCCGATATAACGCGACCCGATATAACACGAATTTGAATATAATGTGGTAAAGCAGCGCTCCGGGGGGAGGGGAGGGCAGGGCTGCACACTCCTGGTGGATCAAAGAAAGTTCGATACAACGCGGTTTCACCTAAGATTTTTTGGCTCCCAAGGACAGCATTATATCGAGGTAGAGGTGTATTTGATTTTTCTTCCCTAAGTGTGGCACCTTAGGTTTAGCTTCGTTAAATTTCGTCTTGGCTTTCGCCCAGTTCTCCAATTTTTCAAGAGCCCTCTGAATTCTATCCTCTATAGTATTAGCAACCCTGCTTAGCTTTGTGTCAGGTGCAAACTTGATCAGTAAGCTCTCTATGTCTACATCTAGGTCATTAATGTTAACATTAAACAACACCGGACCCAGAACAGATCCCCGTGGAACCACACTTGAGCCCTTCCTCCAATCCAACATCATTCCATTCATAGTTACTCCGTTTGCGGTTGGTTAACTGATTATGTATCCACTTAATTGTAAAAGCAGCAAAGAATCCTGTGGCACCTTATAGACTAACTGACGTTTTGCAGCATGAGCTTTCGTGGGTGAATACCCACTTCTTCGGCTGCAAGTAGTGGAAATTTCCAGGGGCAGGTTTATATAAGCAAGCAAGAAGCAAGCTAGAGATAACGAGGTTAGTTCAATCAGGGAGGATGAGGCCCTCTTCTAGCAGCTGAGGTGTGAAAACTAAGGGAGGAGAAACTGGTTCTGTAGTTGGCAAGCCATTCACAGTCTTTGTTTAATCCTGAGCTGATGGTGTCAAATTTGCAGATGAACTGGAGCTCAGCAGTTTCTCTTTGAAGTCTGGTCCTGAAGTTTTTTTGCTGCAGGATGGCCACCTTAAGATCTGCTATGGTGTGGCCAGGGAGGTTGAAGTGTTCTCCTACAGGTTTTTGTATATTGCCATTCCTAATATCTGATTTGTGTCCATTTATCCTTTTCCGTAGAGACTGTCCAGTTTGGCTGATGTACATAGCAGAGGGGCATTGCTGGCATATGATGGCATATATTACATTGGTGGACGTGCAGGTGAATGAACCGGTGATGGTGTGGCTGATCTGGTTAGGTCCTGTGATGGTGTCGCTGGTGTAGATATATGGGCAGAGTTGGCATCGAGGTTTGTTGCATGGATTGGTTCCTGAGCTAGAGTTACTATGGTGCGGTGTGCAGTTACTGGTGAGAATATGCTTCAGGTTGGCAGGTTGTCTGTAGGCGAGGACTGGCCTGCCACCCAAGGCCTGTGAAAGTGTGGGATCATTGTCCAGGATGGATTGTAGATCCCTGATGATGCGCTGGAGGGGTTTTAGCTGGGGACTGTATGTGATGGCCAGTGGAGTCCTGTTGGTTTCTTTCTTGGGTTTGTCTTGCAGTAGGAGGCTTCTGGGTACACGTCTGGCTCTGTTGATCTGTTTCCTTATTTCCTCATGCGGGTACTGTAGTTTTGAGAATGCTTGGTGGAGATTTTGTAGGTGTTGGTCTCTGTCTGAGGGGTTAGAGCAGATGTGGTTGTACCTCAGTGCTTGGCTGTAGACAATGGATCATGTGGTGTGCCCGGGATGGAAGCTGGAGGCATGAAGGTAGGCATAGCGGTCGGTAGGTTTTCGGTATAGTTAATTGTAGTTCTGTCAAGCCTGCATTTCCCCATCTTGCTTATCAGAATGTCATGTGGGACTATCAGATGCCTTGCTGAAGTCCAGGTATATTATGTCTACTGCATTCTCCCATGCCCCAAATCGGTTACCCTATCAAAGAAGGAAATCCAGGTGGTTTGGCATGATTTGTTCTTGGTAAATCCATCCTTGCTGCTAGTGACTCTCTCTTCATCTTCCAGGTATTCGCAAATTGAATGTTTTATACGTTGCTCTAGTTGCTTCCCAGGTATTGAAGTCAGGCTGACTGATCCAGTTCACCGATGCCTCCTTTTCCCCCTCTTTTAAAGATGGGCACAATGTTAGCCCTTCTCCAGTCTTCTGGGACCTCTACTGTCATCCATATTGTCAGATAATTCCTTCAGTACCCTGGGATGAATAGCATTTGACCCTTCTGATTTGAATTCATTCAAATTAGTCACAATATATATCACATCTACTGCATTCCCCTATCCACTAGGCCAGGTACTCTGTGAAAGAAGGAAATTAGGTTGGTTCGGCATGATTTTTTTTTGACAAATCCATGCTGACTTTTCCTTATAACTGTATTAGCCTCTAGGTGGTTATAAACTGCTGCTTAATAATTGTTCCAATATCCTTCCAGGTATCAAAGTTATGCTGTCTAGTTTATAAATTCCCTGGATTCTCTTTGCTCCCCCTTTTAAAGAAAGAGGTACTATGTTTGCCCTTCTCCAGTCCTCAGTGTGAGGCTGGTGAAATTTGACTTGCAATGTTGGCATTGATGAATCAACTGTTTATTAAATTTCTTTGTGGGTTTATTAAATTCAGTTTTTCAAATGACCTGGAAATGGTTTTTCCCTGCTGTCAGTACTTGCTATACTGCACTTACTTTTCAGGACCTTGTCTCCATGGGGACTGGCCTACTGGAGAGTGAAATCTTCCTTCTGTTCAGGCCTTGTTAGTTTCCCCTGGTTGTGTGTGCCTTCTTAGCAGGCCTGAAGTATAAACCAGACCGTGGAAACAGCTGATACCCAAGGAGCCAAAGCAAGATTTTGGCCTTAGCTTATTTTCATCCATGAGATTCTAAGCAATATGCTCCTTATTCAGCATCAGTGAGGAGGCTCAGGAAGGAAGAGGAGGATGAATTTGTTGATTTTTTCCCACATTGTATTTGTTTCCCGTTAACGGGTAGCGATCTGGGTTTTCAAGCTTCCAAATAGTGATTGCCACTAAGGACAGCTCTCATCCTGGTGTTCCTGTGCTGCAGGACAGGGGCTAGCTTGGATACACAACTCCAGGGATGTGGTCTTTGACATCCTAGAATTCTGGAACCACTGCAGGTCATTCCAGGTTTGCATAACAATCAGTTCCCACCATTCAGTGCATGTTGAAAATGTTTCATCCACTCTACAAATAGATCATATGCAAGTTCTCCCGCCACGTGCGGCCACCATGGGGCCATTCCCAGTACCACAGGATTGTATGTTCTGTCCTAATAGTAGACAAGAGTGCCACCTTCCTCACCCACGCTGGCAGTAAGCAGTTCGGAAGTGGTGCAGGTGAGTGGTGAATTATCGGCAAGACCATAGGGCATTCTGGCTTTTGCATGCCCAGGGTGAAGAACTTCCTTTTGTTTCTCTGTTCTAGTAATAAACTCTAATGCACCCTAGACGAGGTATCTTTAGGAGTGAAAAGCCTAATCTTTGCATTGTTGCTTTGCCTTGCTGGCTACTTTAGGATGATTACCCAGAGGTGGAGACCCTTTGGCTGATGACCAGAGCCTGGAATACAGGAATACTTCAGTACAGTGTTGGTAAATACAAGGAGGCTGAGCAGTGGTGTGGGCTGGGTATGCGCTTTCTGAATCACCTGAGATCCCTGAAGAGCAGCTATGAAAGCCAGGTGAGTGTGAGCAGAAGGTGGGGTGGGGTGGGGGAGAGAAGCAAGGAAGGAACTGCTCCGAAGGGAAATGACAAGGCAGAAGACGTCACTAGATGCTTAAGCAACATGCGCTATTATGGGTCTAAGCCTGGAATTGTGTTCCAGAGCTGCTGGTACAACTGTCTAAACCCAAGGGGAAGAGAGAACATAACAGATGTGGCACACAGGCAGAAAGGAATTTATAGTCCTGATACTAGTGAGCTTGTGCAAGCAGCTGAGTGGAGGTACTTTTCAGCTCAGCTGTGGCTGCGGGCAAACCTTTGGTTCTATGCTGGCTGGAGCCTGCACACTATATGCTGCGACAGCATTCTACAGAGGGACATATTTCATAGACGTGGGAGGCATTAAAAGTTCAGATCCCAGCATGCAGTGTGGCTGGCTGCTTAGATAAAGATGGAGACACTAGTTTTTGCTGCAGGCTGCACTACTCTATCCATGATGAGGCCAGCTGTCCTCTGCTCCATTTTAGGCACAGTGTTGGACAAGTTACCAGTGTGACCCTCACTGAGGCAAAGCTTGTGTGCTGCCATGGTGGGGCGTTGCATTCAGTATGAGGGGCTGCAGGAGTCTTAGGATCAGGGCAGAAACTGTTAGGGAAAAGAATACAAGTTTGAACATGAGAGGTAGGGGAGAAAAACGGGGGTAAAGTTCTCTGCCAGGTGTACAGGAGCTCAGATTGGATGATCACAATGGTCTTTTCTGGCCTTGTATTCTATTACAATGAAAACTGAGAGAGACACAGGGGAACAGGTCTCTTCCCCCTTCACTGCATCCCCAAGCAGTTACCTCTCTTTTTTAGTAAGATTGCTGATCACTTAATTGAGCCTCTTACCACAGTACTGGGAAAGGGTCATCTAACCCATCACACTCATGCAGCTACAAGCAAAGAAACATTAGAAGCAGTACAACTAACAATGGAAGTAGACAGGCGGAGAGGACATTCTGCAAAAAGGCAGGTGCTTTAACAAATTAAAAAGAAAACAAAGGGTTTTTCTATACACACTAGTAGCACCAGTGTCACTAACAGTGGGACGGTGCACTGATTTAATTAAACCAGGCTGATGATGCGTGTAGATGCTTTTACATTGGTTTAAAGCTGGCTTAGAGCAACAAACTGAACTGCTGTAAGCCTGGCATTCAGTGATGTAACTAAATTGCTGCAGCTCCCACTTTTAGTGAAACCAGTGCAACTTCTGGATGTAGCCCAGACAGGCTTCTGCCGTGCAGGACACTTCAATGATCAGCCCTCTGTAGGGAGCTGTATAGCTTTTCTTAGCCCTTTACCACGTCAGTTTCTGTCTGCTGCTCTATTACTTCTGGCTCCATTGCCCTTAAGCCTGCCCATCCCTCCCGCAGCAATTTATAGACTGGATGATGGGTGCAGTTATCATGCATTATCATACACACACCCCTGCACTGGCTCCAGTTTAACACTGATTGATTGCAGGCTGGTCAATAGTTTTTGTGCCCATTTAATTGTATCAGTTTTTGAAACACAATCCCTAGCGTGGCTGCAGTTGTAAATAGAGCTGACAATTAATCACAGTTAAATCTGGCGATTAACTCAAAATTAATTGCTATTAAAAAAATTAACCACAATTAATCAATTTTAATCACTGTTAAACAGTAGAATCCCAATTGACATTTATTAAATATTTTTTGATGTTTTTCTACATGTTCAAATATTCTGACTGTGCTCACTTTATATTTTTAATTACAAATATTTGCAATGTAAAAATGATAAAAGAAATAGTATTTAATTCACCTCATACAAGTACTGTAGTGCAGTCTCATTATCGTGAAAGTGCAATTTACAAATGTAGATTTTTTGCTGTTACATATCTTCACTCAAAAACAAAACAGTGTATAACTTTAGAGCCCACAAGTCCTACTTGTTCAGCCATGTGCTAAGACAAACAAATTTGTTTACATTTACAGGCAATAATGCTGCCAACTTAGTCACTGAAAGTGAGAACAGGCATAGCATTTTTGTAGTCGGCATTGCAAGGTATTTACATGCCAGATATGCTAAACATTCGTATGCCCCTTCATGCTTCGGCCACCATTCCAGAGGACATGCTTCCATGCTGATGATGCTCGTTAAAAAAATAATGTGTTAGTTAAATTTGTGGCTAAACTCCTTGGGGAAAAATTGTATGCCTCCTGCTCTGTTTTACCCGCATTCTGCCATATATTTCACATTATAGCAATCTCAGATGATGACCCAGCACATAATGTTCATTTTAAGAACACTTTCACTGTAGATTTGACAAAATGCAAAGAAGGCACTATTGCGAGATTTCTAAGTATTGATACAGCACTCGAACCAAGGTTTAAGAATCTGAAATGCCTTCCAAAATCTGAGAGAGGGATGAAGTGTGGAGCACATACTTTCAGATGTCTTAAAAGAGCAACACTCCAATGCGGAAACTACAGAACCTGAACCACCAGAAAAGAAAATCAACCGTCTGCTGGTGGTATCTGACTCAGATGATGAAAATGAACATGCATTGGTCCACACTGTTTTGAATTGTTATCGAGCAGAACCCGTCATCAGCATGGTCGCATATCCCCCGGAAGGGTGGTTGAAGCATGAAGGGACATCTGAATCTGTTGTGCCTCTGGTACGTAAATATCTTGCGATGACGGTTACAACAGTGCCATGTGAACATCTGTTCTCACTTTCAGGTGACATTGTAAACAAGAAGTGGGCATTATCATCACCTGCAAATGTAAACAAACTTGTTTATCTGAGCAATTGGTTGAACTAGAGGTAAGACTGAGCAGACTTGTAGGATCTGAAGTTTTACATATTGTTTTATTTTTGAATGCAGTTATTTTTTGTACGTAATTCTACATTTGTAAGGTCAACTTTCATGAGTAAGAGATTGCATTACAGTGCTTGTAATGGGGGAATTCAAAAATACTATTTTTATAGTGCAAATATTTGTAATAAATAAAGTGAGCAGTGCACATTTTGTATTCAATGTTATAATTGAAATCAATATATTTGAAAAAGGAAGAAAACATCCAAAATATTTAAATAAATGGTATTCTGTTATTGTTTAACAGCATGATTAATTTTTTTAATTGCTTGACAGCCCTAAACACTTTTCCATTGGTATAAATGCATGCACATTAAGAGGGATGGGCTGCCCTGATTTAACTAATCACTTTCTAAACAGATATAGTTACATTGGTTAAAAAAACCCAAGTGTGTGTAGACCAGTGTGTAGCTCAGGTTGTAGGAACACGCTCTGACCCCTGCCCCTTCCCCTCTAATCGAATGGCAGCTTTGTTTTTATCTGCTCAGAGGACTGTTGGTGGTTCTATTCCCCAGATGATTGGTCTTTATGGCGAGGTGCTGGATAAGTTGGACAGAGCAAAGGGATTCCTTCCAAATGAAGAATAACACTCAGTGCAGCAAGCTAGGGTGATGGCACCCCCTGTAAACATTCAGCTGGATAGAAGAGACTGCTAGCTTTTCAGCGAGTGCTGGGACCAGCAGCCAGGGCCTGCTCCTCTTGGCCATTTGAAAGCTATGTACTTTTAAGGAAGTTTTTATTGAAGAGCTGTAACTGTTTCCTTCAGGGACGTGTATTCATGCTAGAGAGCTATTTAATGGTAAGAAGCTGAGTCATAACTTTATGAGATGGGGCTGCTGTTGTACAGCCAGGCTAGTTTAAATGTAGGAAGTAGCAATGTGAACAATAAAAGTGTTCCAGCACCATGTGCATCTTGTGGCTGCCACAGTTGTCTTCCTACATAAATATTTACTGGGTTGTTTAATTTTCAGTCCATTTCAGTATGGACAGGCATTTAGACCTGCTGGCCAGGATTGCAGCTATCAATCACTTTGTTATAATAAAGAGAATAGGTGGCTCGCTCACGCTGTCACACAAAATGCTAAAGCTCTGGCTAGTGCTGCTATTTATAAGCTGCTAAATATAACATACTGAGTTAATCAATGCTCACCCTTAACCTCCCAAAAAACAGTACACAGGCTGGAGACTTCATCCACAGCCAAATGGATTGGGTGAATAGACAACACCCCACCAGCTAAAATTTAATAGGACTAATACAACCTGACCTAAGCAACTTGGTGCAGCCTCTGTTTCACAAGCAGTGCTATAGCTCAGTAAAACTGGTGTGCAGCCACCATTTCAAAAAAGCAGATGGAATGTTTGAGTAGGTCACACATACAACGTAAAACATTAGTTACATGCTCACTTAAAGCAGCTTGAGTTGTGATTACCTTCTAAGAGACAGCTGAGTGGGAAAGGCAAGAGCCTTTGGGCATACACTGTCAGCATATTTCAGCCAGGGCTGCCTTATGGTAAGCAGACGTGAAGAACAATCAAATAAATGGGCATTTCATGTAGGGTGGCCCACAGAGTTTTAACCTCATTTATTTGCCTCCAGTGCAACTGCTCTTCATTATGTTAGGGACCATTGGGTTGACAAGGGCATGCGGTAATTGCAGCACACTGCTATCTCATGCTGAACTAGGAGAGAGGCATTGGCACTCAAGTGATCTCAAGATCTGGACCACTCCCTCTAGCCCAAATGCCCAGGAAGGACAGTGATTTTTTAAGGTAATCTGAGAAAGCATGTGGATTTTAGAGCACTTACCTACAGTAGTACTACTACCACTTAGAAAAGATCACGCCACCATTACTGAAGGTGTCAGTTTTGCTGCTCTTTGGAAGGAAAGTTGAGAATCAGTGTCACAGCGCAACACTGGCAGATGACTTAATTCAGCTGTACGTGCACAAGATCAGCAGCTGGTGCTTAACTCCCACACTAGTGCACATTGGCAGACCACAAGGAAAATGGCCAACTCCAGGCACCACTGCACCCCCTCCTGCAATTAAGTGCTGTATGAAAGGGCTTTATTAGCAGAGCCCTTGCTCATGGTCAGATGCTCCTGAATGTAAAAAGCGGGCTGCAATGTTATTCTGTATAGTGAAAGTATTATTTCTGTAGGCCTGGAACAACAGGGTGCCTGTTCCCACTCAAACATTCTTCTTCCCTCACTTCTCCCTCCCCCCCCCCCAAAAATCATTTAAGCCAAACACACACACACACACATTTTGGATTATTTGCCTTCTGATTTTTGAGGTTTAGGTTCACAGTTTCACACTTTTCTCTACAACAATCTGGGCAAAACCAGGTATTCACATGGCTCCAGGAACTGCTTTCATTTAAAATAAAAAGATTACTGCCAGGAAGGCTTGGCTTTTTAGAGACGCTTAAACATGTGAAGCCGAAAGTCTCAACAAGCAGAGGGCAAATTAAAAAGCCAACATTTAGTTTAAAAAAACGTGGCATAAAGCCAAGCTAATGGTTTTGGGGGCCTGATTAATGACCCATCTGCACTATGATGCCCCATCTCCACCCAGCAGCTGGAAGGCAACCCTTATCTAGGCCTCCTTCTGAGGTGTTCTACAGCTGGTAACTAGCTCATTTCCTGAAGTCTGACACAAGCAGATGCCATTGCAGAATTCACAGAACCTGACATATTATATACATTGCATGAGATGCTTTTCAGTATGGCTCAGGTCAGTAGTGAGAGACTTTGTTTCAATGCTAGTTAGTCAGAATTTAATTGTAGTAGTAGACTTAGAAGAATTACTTACCCTAAAGTAACTGTGATTCAGTGATATGTTGTCGTCTGTATGGATCCCCTCCTTGTATATGAGATCTGTACAGTATTTCTTTGAATAGCAGTAGTTGGGGGGGGGGGGGTGCTGCACATGTGCCCTGTGCCACCTCATGCGCCTCTCTGAAGGCGGAAAGGGCAGAGTGACTCTGACCCCCTCATCAGTTCCCTTGCAGTTCAAAGCCTGTAGTAGTTGTGAACTTGGAAAAATGACGATGGAGGGTGGGTCGTTGGATCTGCACTGACCTCTTGAAGAATCACAGTTACCTTAGAATAAGGAACCATCCTTTGAGTATATGTCAGCATGGAGCTTAGGAGCATGGATCAGCGTTCATTTCGTGCTCCCCATCAGTACCTGGCCCATGCCAAGGAAGCTAATGATCCGACTAGCGGACCAAATTCGGTGATGAATCCTGGTCATGTGCCACCCGAGGCATATTGTGCATGCACTAAGAAGAAGCGAGGAACTCACTGTTGGTGACTGGCAAAACATTCCTCCCTGAATGGTGGGAGTGGAGTTCTAGCCATACCAAACAACAACTGGAGTATTGCCCTGCCAAATGGGCATTTGCCCAGGTAGCCATGTCAAGGGCAATGTTCAACAAAATTCAGTGAGTTACTCCAAGCTGCAGCTTTACCGACCTGAGAGGTTGGACTGTTCCTGAAGCAGGTGGTCAACACACCCTGTGCCCTGCTGGAGAGTGCCTTGATATTTGATGGGACAGGCTCACCAGTCAGCTAATAGCAGATGGACATGCACTGTAGATTAAGTTGGAGATTCTCTGTGAAAAGACTGCATGACTGGAAAAGGCTTGGTCCAATCAAGGTATTATAGCAAAGCCCTGCCGACATCCAGAGTCTGCAACTTCTCCCTCGGTATCAAGAGTGCGTCATGAAGACTGACGAGGTGAGCGACTGGTTCAGGTGGAAGTCAGACCATCTCAGGGATGACCTTGGAATGTGTCCTGACCACTACCGTGTCCCTATGGAAGGGCATAACCTATCTAACCCGAGGGCAAGAATGAAGGAGGACCTTAAGGAATTTAAATACTGTTAGAATGTCTCATGACTGTACCAGTGTGTGGCACACAGATATTGCTGCTAGGTTGACCTTGAGTTTGTTAAATGCGAATCCATCCTGTTTTAGTACCAGCATATAATCAAGGATTGTCAATGTATATTCCTGTACTAGGTCCATGTTCTTTTGGACCACCCATGTGGAAATTTTTTTTCCCATCAGGAGAGGTAAATCTTCCTGGTGGATGGACTTCCTGTTTTGGATGAGAATTTTCTGAATGCCTCTCTTTTAGTAGTGGTCAATCAGCCACCATCAAAGCAGTCAGATGGAGTGACTGCGGGTCCGAGTACAGGAGTTGACCTTAGTTCTGGGATATTACATCTAGGTTGGCTGGGAGACAAGTTGCCACATGGACAACTGTAGCAGGTCTGATGGTCAAAGCTGTCTCGGCCAGTAAGGGACTATCAGGATGACTGTAGTTTTGTCCTGCCTCATCTTGTATACTGATTTTAGGGATCTGGGCAATTGCTAGAAAGGGAGATATGTATCCTTGAGACCACCAAAGGAGAAAACTATCTGGCAATAAGACTAAGCTCACCCCTCTGCTTGAGCAGAAGTTTAAAGGACAAGTCCCTCCCACCCCCACTCTCCCATGATAGACATTAGCTGCCTGACAGACCCATTCAGTAACCATTTGTGAATGGTCACTGCATGTCTGCTTGAGAAATCTGCTCAGTCATTGCTGACCCCTGGTACATGTAGAACCAGCAGGTTTATCCTGTGTTGGTAACACTGCTTCCAGAGCTTGATGGCTTCCTGGCAAAGAGGAAATGCTTGAGTGCTTCCTTGTTTGTTTCCATAGTGAAGTGCAGCCATGTCAATCAGAATTTGCATTGTGGAGTTTTGCAGAACAGGCAGAAATGCTAGCCAGGCTGGGCTGATGGCTCTCACTCCAGGACATTCATGTGTAGCTGTAAATTGTTCTGAAACAATCTCTTGCAGCTGGCTTCAGGTGAGTACCCCAGCATGTCCCTGGAGCATCTGCGATAAGTGTCAGTTGGAGTGGGGGCAGAGAAAGGAACCACCTTTCCATTCATTTACTGGGTCTGCCCACCAAGCGAGCTCTTGTAGGTCTTGAGGCAGGACTATTATCCTTCTGTTCATGTCATGTTGGGACAGGAAGACCCTTACACCACAGAGTAATTAAGCTGTGGAGCTTGCCGCCACATGGTATTTTGGGGACGGAGTATTCAGTACGATTCAAGAAAGGCTTCAACACTTGTATGGTATCTGCATTTACAGCAGGCTTGGAGATGTCTCTAAGCTATGTGACTACCCATGCTTCAGGACATGAGCCAACCACTAACAGCCCTGACTGAGGAAGAAACCTCTCCCCTGTCATGCTATTTCATTGTCTTTTCTGAAGCTTTTATGCTTGAAGGATCAGGTATATACACCACTGTCAGAAACCAGACTAGAGGGACTATTGCTCTTTTCAGTCTGATAATCACTAATATGCTTAACTAAACAAAAAATTAAATATGTGGACTATAACCTGAGAGTCATCAGTAAACTACCTCGTGCTTTCTGTTACCAGTTCTTCAAAAGCCACTTTATTCCTGCATCTCCAGCTTCTGAAAGGAAAACTGCAGGGTAAGAGCTTTCAGTCAGTCCATCTAAATCAAAACTCAGTTATTCAATTACACGTCTAAAGTGTCTGTAATAGAAATAACCATACAGGAAACCACTTCTTTAAAAAATGGTTTATGAGCTAGTAGAATGGGGAAAGTTCAGCTCATCTACATGACCTGGAAACAAGCTCTAACTTTTTATAAGTTTCAATTTAACAAGTTAAACCAACTATTAAATTAGGTCAGTTTTTCTTTTTAAAATTAGGCTTTACTTTGAAACACTGATTTCCAGCCCTTTGATGTGGGAGCTGATTTTTTTTTTGGATTCTGAGGCTGGGCCTGCTACTGGGATTGTACAGTGATGCACCATTAAAATAGTAGCCTCTCCCCATAAGAGAACATAACCCATTCACACACTAAATGAGTACACTGGGAATTTCAAAAATACATTTTAACTACAATAAAGACAACTCCACCCCCACTGTTTTACTTTAGTGTAGTGTGTCATTGTAACGTCTGCCCATCAATAGTGTACAAATAGCATGTTTGACTAAGTTAAATTTTAGTACGACCCTCCCTCAGCTTCATATTCCTATCAGTGAAAAACAAGCCATGTCCCCTCCTTTGCAGTACGGGCAGGACCAGATGCAGCAGGGATTTCATAAAGGCACATAATTGCCACTGATAAAAAGTGGTACAGCTAATTCCCCACATTGCTTGCAGGCCACAGATTCTCATGTCCTCAAGGGGCTTTGGTCCAACTGTGTTGGCCAAATCTATTATGATACAGTATTATGGAAGGCCTGCAACCACAACCCCTCCTCAAAGAGCTAGTGGCATTGGTAATACTGCAGAAGGGGCCTTCTTGTTGCTATGGTCACTAATCTAAACCCAACAACTGCTCTTCTTCAGGATTGATTTTTAGGGGCCCGCCCCTCCCACCTGGAAACCTAAACATTTTCAGGCTTTGGCATACTGAGCCTAACCCTTCGGTTCACTGCAGCCCAGCTAGAGCCCACTCAGGTGCCAGGATCAGCCTCCAAATGGCAGGGATCCACTACACAATAAAAGGTTTTTACAAGAAGGTCTCTGAGTCAGAGTTCATTGCAACTCTCTGTTTATTAAAAATATATGTCTCCTTGGAAGAAACACTGGTAACCAACTAGTGTCATGACTGGATACTTTCACTTATGCCATGGAATAAACTGGCCTTTTTCTCCATGTGACTAGAAGCGAGGGAGACAGGCTCTTAGAAAAAAAGTAAAGGAACTGGAACCTTGTGACTAGCATCTTAGGACCTTGCTCCTATTTCACTTATGCCAGCTCTCTAGAGAATGGGGCTTGTGTCATCCGGAGCAGAACCAATAGAGCAGGCAGTAGCTATAACACTGGACATCAGTCCATGTCCAGAATCTACTCTTTTTGAGAGACTCTAGCTCAACAGCAGTCCTCTCTCCTTTAGCTCCACTTAACAGTAGTAGTTCCATCAATGAGCTTTCTGTCACTCAGGATTGCTAAATCCCTTTTGGTCTCCTGTGACACTTGTCAATCACTGAAGGAATAGCTTCTCACTTACCAGAATGTATCTCTACATACTTACAGCAGTTCTCACTCATATTTAAAACTGAGGCCACTGCACAAAACACAGTGACACGAACAGCTATCGATCACCTCAGGGAGTGGACAGTATTAGCTGGTGTTATCTAGCTGGAAACAGCAGTGGTCTGATCCTATTAGGTAAGGTCAGCAACAGCTTGGTTTCCTTCTGTAACATCCAACTGTCACCACATGGAAAGGAGGAAGACATACCTGCTCACATTTTTATGGTGACCTCCTTTGCTCTGGTGTACAGGAATGTGGCATGGAGAAAGTTTTAAAATTTTTCCTTGCAGAGGAGAGGGCTTTTGCATTAGAATGAGGGTACTTGAAAAACAAAATCTAGATTGGAAAATCCACAAATCCTTTTGGAAGAACTTTTCCTGAGGTGGAGCCACATTCAAACACACACACCTGCACTTCTCAAAAGCAGCACCCTCTCAGTCCAAGGAAGACTACATGTCTGTGGTCGTATACCACTCACCTGGTCATAAGATCTCTTGATTATACAGCATGACGGTACAATTCTGTCTGCATTTCCATACCCAACAGACTGCAAAGCTCCTGAGACTTTCTAAAAGTGGATCCCAAACTTCAGAACAGGCTTTATGCAGACACTTGTCAATAGTAGAAATATTAAACAGAAGAGGTGAACAAGCACTATCTGCCAAGCTCTGAGTCCCAGGGACTCAGGAAGGGGCTCTGCTGCTTTGCTGCACAGCTGCTCCACAGCAAAGGTCCTCACCCCTTGCAGAGGACACAGCAGTTTTCACAGTTACTGGAATTCTGAACTCTGTATTAAAATTCCATTATTCATTTGGGACGTTGTGAGTTTCCATCCCAGGCACAGCTATGGTCTTCTCCCAGCAGCAGAGGGGAATTCCGGTGTGCTTTCATGAGGAAGACTGGAATTCCCTCACCATATCACACACCAGATTCTAATCCAGTCTAAGGTCCCCAGGGAGATCAGATGGATGGCATTTGCTGCATCCACATTGAAGTGTTCTGTCAGCAGCACAGATCATCTGGCTTGCTCATTCCACATGGGCTGTTTCCTAACTGTGACACCCTGGGTCTGGATTCTATTTACAATGTAACCATCTTAAAAAATAAGTTAAAAAACTGGATTTTATACCCACAGGTCATTATTAACATGAGAAAATTCTAATAAAAAAGCCGACACAGCAACACAATATGGTTTTGGTTTAACATCTGCTTAAAAAAATAGAACAAAAAGGAAACCTCTCATGCAAACACATTAGGTGGTGTGTAAAACAATGTGCAATTTAATATCCATTCTCTCTCGCTCTGCAGCCTCCTGCTCAGTCTGGTTCTTCCAGTTTCACTTAGATCAGCTGCTACAGGTTATTCTGGCCCTCTCTGCACGCACAGCATCCCAGTTTCTCTGCTCTGCCTCAAAGATCTGGGCTTTGGTTCTCAGAAAACTGACCAGATGTGAGAAGCATCTGAAGCACTTGGTACCATTTCAATCTCTTCTTGACCAGAGTGGGACTCCCACGCCCAGTGACTGGGATACAACAATTTAAAAAAATCCTTGCAATAATATAGTACCGTTTTAGGAGGTCCCTCAGGTTTTCTAGTCCACATATATATAATATATATATAATATCTTTATATATATTATATATAAATTACATATACAGATAAATAAAATGCTTTCTGTTGCACTGTTCAGAGCTACAAGGCAGTGACACATGCTTGGAGAAATGCCCCCAGGAGCTCCAGTCCTAGCTCATATTCAAAAAAATCCATTGTTTCAGTTGTTCTTTACATAAGTCCTCAGCTGCCTCCTCCCATCTTGCTTCTTGGGTTAAATTTTAATAATAATAAAAAACGACTTGAATGGGATCTCATCTGTCTCTAATGGAGCAGCGGGAAGGTCCATGCAGGAATGGTGGGGACAGTCACGTGGTAAGTGAGATTGATTCATCCCAACAAAAAGAAACAGGACTAGAAAACTCAATCTTGCGACGATCTAAAAAAGGGGGCAGGAGAAGTATTCATGTCCCCCCGCCTTGGGGCATAGGTGAGGGAGGGATTTCAGACATCTGCTCACAAGGAAGTTGATGGGGGAAGTCTTCAGAGTTTCTCAGGGGATGGGACCCAGATGTAGTGCCCAGACTGGTCCTCAATGATCTGTTTGATTTTGTTGTATATCTCTTCCAGAGAGTCTCCTTGTACAATGGCTAAAAAGGGAAAGAACAAGCCAGTCAGTCAACATCAGGCAACACTGCTCCACACCTGCCCACACCACGCAAAGGTCCCTTGCGCAGCTAGTGAGGCAAAGCAGCCAGAGGGGATGGGAGGGAACGGTGCGGCACAGCTACCAGCAGACCTTAGCGAATCCTGTAAGTAGTTCTGGATCTGCGCTAGGTGAACAGGCAAACCGGGGACATGGGGAGTTAAGGATACAGAGTACCTCCAAGCAGATTAATTCTAGGGAGAGCTCATGCTGATCTCATGTTGGCATACTCTTTTCACATGTACGAAGTACCAACTAGTCTCTCAACAAGGGACTGAGAATCAACTTCAGACAATTACATTAAAACACACTAGGTACAGAGCCTTTGGGAGTAATTCAGTATTCATTATTTCATCTACCTTTGAGTAGGAGCTGCGGGCACTTTCAGAAAGACTGGCTCATTACAGCTGCCAGCAGGCCCAAGGACCTAGTTTAGTTTCCAGCTCCCAAGGGAAGAAGTTCTTGGGGCTTCCTGGGAGAGGATTCCCCAGCCAAGCACATCTCACTGCCCAAAAGTTTCAAGTTCACACATGTGTTTTCCCTTTTGCAATCCCATCTTATTTCTCCAGTAACACCCTGGGGGATCACAACCCGTTCCTGTTGTTGTCGTTGCCTTCACTTAACTGTAGATGATTGGTTTTGTCCTACTGAGTTGGACTCAATGCTTAATGAAGCCAGGCAGATTTGGCTCTCTCTCTCCCCAGAACTCATTTGCTCCAGCTCCTAGATCATTTTGTTGCTTTTTGTTAGACTCCTCACAATTTGTCAATTTTTCTGGCTCCCACAACGCACCAGAGCCCTACAGACAGGCAGTCTATCCCCCCCCTCCATGATCCATGACACGAGGCCTTTATACATGCAGCCCAGAATCACAGTGGCTCTTTTGCAGCCATTTTACATTGCAAAATAATCTAATCTGCTCTCCCTTATTGCTGCAGGGCTCACTCTGCCATTCCTGCTCCCCCTGGTTTCCCTGCCCAGCAGAATCCCATTCCATTTCCTGCCCATGTTTCCAGCCTCCTCCCATTTAGTGTCACCTGGGAATGTCACCCATGTGAAGCTCACCCTGTCTCTATGAACACAAACATGTTAAATAAGGTCTGCCTCACCCCAGCTTCCGCTGCTCCCAAAGAGGCCCCTCTCTCCCCTTGAGATGCTCCCGGTTATCAGCACCCTGTTTATGGGTTTTACCCACGTTTTCAGCTCAATGAGCCAATTTGAACTTATTTTCCACATGAAACTGTCTGTTGGTAGCAAATAAAGACACAGTGTGCCTCGCCTATGTTTCCCCAAGCTGTTGGCGTGAGCGTATCAAAAAGCAACCCAAAAAGCACTGGGAATTCCTCGGGCTTCTCCTGCTCACCTTTGTGAAAGGACAATATTCTGGGGAGGGTTTTAACCTCCCAGTAACTGGCTCATTCTAGCCTGAACTCCTCTGCCAGATGTTTTGGCTGGGAAAGTTCCTAGGGTAGCAGTCTGGCATACGAGATGGCAACTGGTGGGATCACTCCTTTCCTTTCAAGCTGGTAACACGTTTGCTCCCCTTCAGCCTTGGTGCCTCCAAAGCTGCCCATTATTTTCCAGAAATAATTGTGTGGTACAGCATGCCCACTATTTTCCTTATCGCGTGAGGACACCTGCTGTGCTGGCCAGCTGATCTGTGGAGGCACAAGTTGCCAAGTACTCCCTTGCCGGCCCTTCAGCAAATGCTGCTTCTCTTCCTAAGCAGCCAAGTACCCATGCTTTTCTTGAAGACGGACTGTAAAACGCAGTTCAGTCTTCACCCGTCAAGTCACTAATTTCATCCTTCAACTCTTTTAAACGGTCCTTCTCTCTCTAGTGCTCCCTGCCCTCATGTGCTAAAATCCCTGGTCCCATGCAGCCCTTCAGCAGCATTCATAAGTCTTGCTTTTCTATTGTCCTCTTTTCTCCTTGCTGCCTTCAGCAATTCAGAAGATCCTGTATGGCTGCCTCCCTCTGCGTCTCCAGGGCAGGTTTGCCGTTACCTCCAGATTGCTGAAGGGCCCCTGCATGAAGCCACATTCACAGACTCGTATCCATTTCTTGATTGTTTTCGGAGGGGCGGGACAATTTCCCATGACCCTGACAGCAAGGTGGTGCTGAAGGGGTCACTCCTGCCCATCCAGGACTCTTACCTGTAAAATACTCTCCAAACTCCTGCTCCAATTTCATGGCTTTGTCAAAGACCTTGTTGGCTTGTTCATATGTCTGTCTCCGGTTCATCTCCCTGCAAGGCATGGATGAGAACAGTCTGAATGTGGTTGTTTTTTTTTTGTTTAAAAGCTACCGCCACCACCAGTGCTGGGAACCCTCCACGCATCAGTGAGCTAGGCCCTGGTGCAGCCCCTACAGACTTCTATTGCAAGAGACTGGGTCACATATCTAACTTCAGGTGCTCTCTTGCTGCCCTGTGCAATACAACTCCAGCTCCAGCAATTCCTTCCAGCACCATCTTTCCACTTCACCCAAAGAACAGAAGTATGCTGGGAAGCCCAGGCAATCCCATGCCTTCTGCTGCAGTCCATGTGACCCCAGAACCTTGTAGTGCAAACTAGCAGAGGGCACAGAGGATTCACAGTTTTACAGAGATTCCATGGGTTGGATATAATTCACAAAAGGGTGGAGTCTGAGGTCTCTGCAGAGAGCCAGTAGCCCACTGGTCATCAATCACTGAAATGGATGGATGGATCATATTTAAGGAGTTGCATGTCTATACTGAAAATTATGTTCTTAAGACAGGTAACCAGGAGGTAGCATGTTTCGGACAGGTTCCTTTCAGGCATGGGGTAACAGATGCTTATCTCCTTATCTGGCCATTGTGTAGTGTGTCCGCCAACGTAGGCCTATTTGCACACTAAGCCAGATGCTGATTAAGAGATTTCACAATCTACCGGAAAGGAGTGTACAGGGAAAAAGACAGCCAGCAGGGGTATCCTGCTTGGAAATAAGGGCAGTGGATTGTTCTATCTGGATGTGCAGACGGGCACCTGGGATCTTTCATCAAGGAGGCAAGTGGACAGTGTGACTTATTTAAGAGCCCAGACAAGCCTGAGTATAAAACGCTGGAAGGACTTTGGGTGACCATTGCTCTGTAAGAGAGAAAAGCAGCTAGTGACGCAAGTGTAGGTTCTAGAATGCACATTATGATTTACTTTTATCTACAGCATTTGTTTCCAATACTTCTACTGCGGTCACTTGAATTTCTGCACTTTGTTAAATAAACTTACTGGTTTTCACTATATACATATATAAGTGTAAGTTATACTGGGGGGGGTCCTCTGCCCCTGCATCCAAAGCTGGTCTTAAGGCTTGCTCCACCATCATCAGTTTAAACTTGGGCTCCCTATTTTTTCAGGATGTACCCTTGGAAAAAAAGTGCAGATCTTGCACTTACAGGGAATATGAGCATCTCCCAAACAGCAGAGGCATTAAGAACGCCCGTCACTGGTCAGGATAGCCTCACAGTGAGAGAAGTGCCTTTTAAATCCCACAGAGCCTGGCATCCCTGAGCAAAATAACCAAAAATAAGGAAAGATTTTATATCTATAAAATACTTTTAAAAAATGGAAAGAAAAAAGGGAACAACTGTTCCAGGAACTACAAAACACTACCAAAGAACTAACCAGATACTACTATCTGCTAAATTCACCATTAAAGAGAACAGGCACACAGCAGACTGCCAGACTGAAGGTGGCTGAAATGAAACTGATGGTTGTTTGACCATACAGCCCTTTATACTTTCCGCCCAGGGCACAAAGGTGTGGGGGCATTGCTACCAAACATCTCTGATCAAAGGTACAGGCGCACCTGGAGTGGAGTGCCCACAGGGACACTACTTAAAGGACAGATTTCATGATTCTAAGGAAAGAAAGGAGTGAGAGCAGCAGAATAAGCACAAAGGACTTTAAAAAAGCAGACAAACTCAGACAACTGGTAGATAAGGTCCCATGGGAAAAAATAAGGGGACAAAGGAGTTGAGGAGAGCTGGCAGCTTCTCAAGGAAACGATATTTAAGGCACAACAGCAGGCTATCCCAATGGGAAGGAAAGAGAGAAAAAAAAGTAAAAAGGTCATTATGACTCTATCAGGAGCACCTTAATGACCCGAAAAGAGGAATCCTAGAAAAAACGGAAACACAGATAAATTGCTCTGGAGGAGTACAAAAGAATAGCACAAGCAGGTAGAGACAAAATCAGAAAGGCTAAGGCACAAAATGAGTTACACCTAGCAAGGGCCATAAAAGGCAGTAAGAAGAGGTTCTTTACATATATTAGGAGCAAGAGAAAGGTGAAGGAAAGGAAAGGGTAAGTTCTCTACTGAATGGGTAAGGAGAGCTAACCAATGATGATGTGAAGAAAGGCGAGGTATTAATTGCCTATTTTGCTTCACTAAAGAGGTAAATTATAACCAGATACTTAACACCATTAATATTAAAAACAATGGAGAAGGAACACAAGACAAAATAGGAAAAGATCAGGTTAAAGATATTTAGATAAGCTAGCTGTATTCAGGTCAGCAGGGCCTGATGAAATTCACCCTAGGGTACTTTAGGAACTAGCTAAAGCAAACTCGGAACCATTTGCAATTATCTGCTAGAACGCCTGGAGCACTTGTGAGATCCCAGACGTCTGGAGAAGGGCAAACAGAGTACCTATCTTTAAAAGGGGAACAAAGAGGACCGAGGGAATTACAGAGTAGTCAATCACCCTATCTTTGATACCAGGGTATATACAGGAACAAATCAGTTTGTAAGCACCTAGAGAAAAATAGGTTATATTGTCAAGAACAAGTCATGCTAAATCAACCTAATTTCCTTTGACAGAGTACCTGGCCTAGTGGATAGGGGAAAGAAGAAGTAGTGATGCATCTCGATTTTAGTATGGCTTTTGGCACAGTCTCTCAGATGACATTCTCAAAAGCAAACTAGGGAAATATGGTATAAACTAAATTAAATATAAGCTGGGCATACAACTGGTTGAAACACTGCATTCAGTGGTTCACTGTCAAACTGGGAGGGACATACATAGTGGAGTCCTGCAAGGGTCAGCCCTGGGTCTGGTACTATTCAATATTTTCATGAATGACTTGGATAATGGAGAGGGGAGTATGCTCATAAAATCTGCAGATGACACCAAGCGTGGAGGGGTTGCAAGCACTTTGACGGACAGGATTAGAATTCAAAAGGACCTTTGCAAATTGGAGAATTGGTCTGAAATCAACAAGAAAAATTCAGTAAAGACAAGTGCAAAGTATTACACTTAGGAAAAACCAAATGGACAACTACAAAATAGTTATAACTGGGTAGGTGGTATAACTGCTGAAAAGGATCTGGGGTTGGATCACTAATTGAACACAAGTCAATGTGATGCAGGTCTGGGCACAATACCTTAAAAAAATGTGGATAAATTAGAGTGCCCAGGGTAGAGCAACAAAATGATAAAAGGGCTAGAAAACCTGATCTGTGAGGAAAGATTAAACAAACTGGGTTTGTTTAATCTTAAGAAAAGATGACTAATGGGGATCCTGGTAACAATCTTCAAATATGTGAAGGGATATTACAAAGAGGATAGTGATCAATTGTTCTCCATGTCCATCGGTTAAGAAGTAATGGTCTTAAACTGCAGCAAGGAAAATTTCAGAAAAAACTTTCAGAATGTACAAACATAAATATAGCCGTATTGAGTCAGATCAGTGGTCCATCTAGCCCAGTATCCTCCTGTCTTCTGAGAGTAGCAGGTGCCAGATACTTCGGAGGGAATGAACAGAACAGGGCAATTTATTGAGTGGTCTATCCAGTCCCAACTTCTGGGAGTCAGAGACTAGGGACATGCAGACCATGGGGTTGCATCCCTGACCATTTTGGGCTAATAGCCATTGATTGATCTATCCTCCATGAAATTATCCAGTTCTTTTGTGAATTATACAAGTTATAGTTTTGGCCTTCACAACATCCCCTGGCAACGAGTTCCACAGGTTGACAGTGCTTTGAGTGAAGTACTTCCTTATGTTTGTTGTAAACCTGCTGCCTATTAACTCCATTGGTGACCCTTGGTTCGTGTGTTATGAGAAGGAGTAAATAACCCTTCCTGATTCACTTTCTCTACACCACTCATGATTTTATAGACCTCCATCACACCTTTCTTAGCCATCTCATTTCTGAGCTGAACAGTCCCAGTCTTAATCTCTCCTCATACGGAAGTTGTTCCATACCCCTAATCATTTTTGTTGCCCTTCTCTGCATCTTTTCCAATTCTAATACCTCTTTTTTGAGATGGGGCGACCACATCTGCATGCAGAATTCAAGGTGTGGGCATACCATGGATTTATATAGAGGCAATATGACATTTTCATTTTATTATCTATCCCTTTGCTATTGGTTCCTAACATTGTTTGCTTTTTTGATTGCCGCTGCACATTGAACAGATGTTTTCAGAGAACTATCCACAATGACTCCACGATCTCTTTCTTTAGACCCCATCATCGTGTATGTGTAATTGGGATTATGTTTTCCTACGTGCATTACTTCGCATTTGTCTACACTGAATTTCACCTGTCATTTTGTTGCCCAGTCACCCAGTTCGGAGAGACCCCTTTGTAACTCTTTGCAGTCAGCTTTGAACTTAACTATCTTGAGTAATTTTGTATTGTCTGCAAACTTTGCCACTTCATTGTTTACCCCCTTTTCCAGATCATTGATGAGTATGTTGAGCAGCACTGGTCCCAGTACAGACCCCTGGGGGACACCGCTATTTACTTCTCTCCACACAGTGAAAACTTTCCAATTCAGAGGATAGTTAAATTCTGGAATAGGATCCCAAGGGAAGTCATGGAATCCTCTCATTCGAGATTTTAACAACAGGTTGGACAAACACCTGTTAAGGATGCTCTGAGGCAGGGGTTCTCAAACTGGGGGTCAGGACCCCTCAGGGGGTCACGAGGTTATTACATGGGGGTCACGAGCTGTCAACCTCCACCCCAAACCCCACTTTGCCTCCAGTATTTATAATGGTGTTAAATATATAAAGTATTTTTAATTTATAAGGGGGGGCTGCACTCAGAGGCTTGCTATGTGAAAGGGGTCACCAGCACAAAAGTTGGAGAGCCACTGCTCTTAGGTATCTCTGGTCCTGCCTCAGTGCAGGGGGCTGGACTAGACGACCTCTTGTGGTACCTTCCAGCCCAACGTTTCTGTGATTTTATGACAGCGACAGGAGCAGCCTTTCCCACAAGCCTTTTCTGAATTAGAAGCAGCAGGAGTGCAGGCTCCTGGTCCCTGCAGCTATCGCACCCCAGGGGTAGGTAGAAAATATGCACTTACATGAGAGCTTCAATGGATTTTGGCTTGATGAAAATGGCAATAGGGTAAAGTTGTGCTTGTTGCAACCTCTTGATGGCGTTGCCAGACACGTCCAGGATGCAGTGCTTCCCCTGGCAGGGCACAAGAGGAGACCAGCGTCAGTCAATCACTTTCCTTCTCTGAAAGTAGCCTGGAGCAGGAGGACCAGGGATGGAATATGCCCATCCCAAGATACAAGCCGACCCCCAACTGGGGCAGAGTGGCAGCACCCAGAAGGGACTAGGGCTTCCTTTCAACGTTCAGGACATTGTTTACAAACCAGCAATGGGTTCTGCCATGCTCTGAGCACAGATCATTTCTGTTCTTCTACCCACTGGAAAGAACCTCTGCACCAGCACTTGTGAAGATAAAGCAGGCACTGGTGCTGCTAATTGTGGCCTTGGTAGCCCAGTGGCTTAGGAGGCCTGAGTTCTGCAGGACTCCTGCCTGGGGAGGGAGGTGGGTTTAGTGGCAGAGCACTGGGCAGTCTGGGCTGGGTAATGAGGTTGTGGAACAAGGCCACATGGCTTGGCAGGAATCCCTGTCCGATTGGCTCTTGTTCCACACACAGTTACATGGGCAATAGGTGCAGCCGCAAGAGGGTCAGAAATCATTTGGGTAAGCTGCGGGCTTCCCCGGAGCAGTGTCGCTGCCTCCACGTTTACACTCACTCTCTCTGCAACTGCCCGCACTGACTGGATGCTGGTCCCATAGAGATTGTCATTGAACTGCCCAGCCTCTATGAACTTGTTGTCCTGAATATCTTTCTCCATCTGCTCTCGGGATGCGACAAAGTGATAGTCCTGCCCATCCACCTCATTCTCACGCCGAGGCCTGGTAGTGTCTGAAAGAGAGGGGCTTCATGAGACAGAGCCCACTGCAACCTGCCAGGCACCTACAGCAACCCTGCCTTGCCTCTCTTTGCCACCACATGGTTCAGATGCAGCAGGCAGGAGAAACAGCGGCCCCTCTCCAGAGCACACCTCTGCCCAGAGCTGCACTGGGTCACTAACTCACAACCTGAGACACACACGAACGCCAACACTTACGTGGCACGCAGGAGCCAAACTTGTGTGGAAACTCGGAGATGAGGTCGTCATTGACACGGTCCTTCATTGGCCCCAGGATGATCACTGGCCTCGCATAGTGAACTGGAAACAAGAAAAGCCACAACCCTGAGGCTGAGTCTCTGATCCCAGCAGCTGCTCCCACACCCGCTGAAGCCTGAAGTGGGCCATGTGGCTCCAGAATACTTGTGGTCAATACACCACGGCCATTCGCACAGCACACACGCCTGTGGTCTGTGGAAATACTCAAGGCCCTTTTCCTGCAGTGGGGACTAAGCTCGGCAAAGCTCCAAGTCTACCCAAGGACAGAACCCTTCTCGTGCTAGAACACGGACACCTTTCCCACGCACACGGAAACAGCTTCCAGGGACTTGTCTTTGGGCTCAGCCCACAGACCGCATCAGCGACACTCCAAAGAGGCAAACGGTGCAGAACACAAGAGTGCTTATTACCTCTTCTATGTGCCTCCACATGCCACTTCCTCCGTGAGAGCACCTGGATTATTGCCTCAACACACCCTCTTCCCAAGCCCTTCCACCACAGTCGCTCAGACCTCCCGGCCTGCAAGCTGCAGGGGAGGAATGCACCTCTTCTCCCAGGCATGCTGCTGGCACTTGCACTACTCGTGTCAGGAGGATATGACATGTTACTCTCTGGCTGAGGAACCAGCAAACTGGCAGCTCGTGGGTGAATAGCTGCCTTGAGTTGGTACAGATGAAGCACCAACAACGGGCTAGGTGCTTGGCCCTCCCAGCCTCTGGCCCCAGGCACTCAACCCGATGCAGTCATGAGGTGCAGTACGGCTGGGGCATGAATCAGACAGAGCGGGTGGGTGGCCTGTGGTCTGAGGTGAAGGCGGGTGCTTGGTACAAGAAGAACCCAAGACTCTGGAAGGGCAGCACAGAGAGGGCTGGGCTTGAGCAGGGGGTGTTACATTTTTAGCAATGGCGGTTTCACAGCCAGTGTTTCAAGCATTTGCCATTGACCAAAGAGGCATTTCATGAGCAGTGTCTACTTGCCTGCCAAGAGTGCCCCTCACATTTTCATTAAACACCTCGCAACACATGCTGCTCTGGGAGGCCGGGAAAGCAGAGTCCCTGCAGGCCCGTGCCTGCCCGAGGCCAGTTTTAGGTGTTGGCTGGAGATGCAAGGTTTGATTAAGGACTCGCTGTGCGTAGGCACATCTCAAGACCACCACACACTGTACAGCTGGGACTCAAGCCCACTGCGCACTCCAGACCCCATCCCATACTCACTTTCTTGCCGTGTCACTGGTTCATATGACAGGATAGTGTCCTCTTGTCCTTCTGGAATAGAGCCAGGGAGAAGCAGGTGAGTGTTTGCAGGGGCCTCTCCTGCCTCAACCCTTTGCTACCAGAAAGCAGCATGAAGGCAATAGCCAGCCAGGAGCTGCCATACACAGAAGTGCCCCAAAGGCCTCTGGGTTGCCCACCTCACTGGACAGTGAAGTCCCAGGGTGACAGCGCAGTGCACAGGACAGTCCCAGCCGGGGGTGCTGCTCCTGACCAGGCCTGCCTCAGGGCAGTGTTCCTTTCTGACTGTCCCAGGAAGACCCAACACAGTACGTGAGCGAGAGCCATTCCCCCATCACGCTGCCCCTGCAGCCAACCCAAAGGCTAGTCTGGCCAGCAGGTGGGCTGCACTCTAAGCCCAGGTGGCCCATGACTTGGTCAGACATGTGCTGCCAAACACCAGAGGGTGCTCTTTCTGCCGGCTATGACCCAGGCTAAAGGCCAAGAGTCCTCCCTTCCCATGGCCCCCCCAGCCCAGAGGGGCAATCCGCCCACCAGCTGCTTTGAGGATCCTATGCCACAGCCTGACTGCTCCCGGGGTTACCGGGCTGAACGACGCCTGGAATAGCCACATTCTGGGCTCCAAGCCAGGCAGGACCAACTCAGCCATTCCCATTCCGCTCTGTGTGTGGGGAGACGTAAACCCCAGCGCCCAGCTGCTCTGTGGGGACACTCCAGAGGTCCTGGATCCCTGGCACCAATTTCCCTGCCTGGGCTGGGTGCAGCCTGTTTGAAGCCTTGTGGGAGAAAAGGCGCTGGGGACACTGCCCTCATTGCACACACTTTCTGTGCCAGGCCCTCTGAGCTGCCTGGCCGGCACCACCAGCGCAGCGCGTTTGGTTCAGAGCATCCTGGCAGGGCAGGATCAGTTCCTGGCTGGAAGCGTAAGCTGTGCAGCTGCAGCTTTGTCGCAGGAGGAGAGAGAAGCCTCGGGCAGAATGCGCTTTATTGCTGCGGTAGCTGTTAGTGCCCCTGCAGGGCGTTAGCAGCTGGTAGAGATCTTCCTCTCTGAGCACAAGCTTTCCAAGACCTATGGGGGTGATATCCCAGGGGCTGGAAGTCACGACACAAGAGCCACGTGGCACCCCAAAGCTAGAGCGCCTTGGGGCAGGACTCTCTGCTGGGACAGGTCAAAGAGTGACCTCTAACACCTCATGGCTCCTACATCACTGCATCCCATCGCTGCCACTAAGGAAACTGCTAACCAGGCCTGGCAAAAAGCTCCCATCCCCACGAGGGAGCTGGCCACAGCATCTCTAGGGCCTTCAGTTCGAGTGGCCAAAGGAAGCATCGGCCTCCGAACAGGAAACACCATGGGGACAACAGAGGAATGAAAATGCCTAGAACATACACACACAGAGGTGAGAGACAGCAGGAGAGAAAGACACTTACTGGAACTGCTCTCGCTGTCACTGGTGTTTGATGTCACGCCCTCTGCAAACCAACAAGAAAAAGACGCCAATTCAGAACACGTGCAGCCAGGAACTCACAAAGGGCACATGGGGTATGAGACAGACAGTCACCCAATGCTAGTGGCCACAGGACACAGGCAGAGGACATGGTCAAGCACAGCCGTGGGGCCCCCACAGCTGATGGCAGCCGGTGGACAGTGAGATTCCTCTTACAGATTCAGCCCCCATCCCTTCCTCCTGCATTAGAACTGGCATTTCCAGGTGTAGGGCGCCACTGCAGGAGGTTCATTTCAGGGTCCTTCAGTCAGTAGCTTCAACAGGGAAATCCAGTTAACTGCGTCTGGGGCACCTTGCCAAGTGTGAAAGGGGGAAGATGTGAACGCCGGAGGCAGGGGTGTCTCTGTAGCTAGTGGGTTCCCTTTCCCCAGGCAGCGTGCATAGGGATGGGAAGCAGCTCTGCCCCTGGCATTAGTAATGGCCTCCCCAGGCCTCATCCTGCATCATCTCCAAGAGCAGGGAACTGCCCCCCCTTGAAGGGTACAGCATAAACCCACAGAGAGGGGTGAGGTGGGGCACGGGGCAGGGCCCCTGCCAGCTGTCCAGTCACATTTCAGTTTGAGTCCCCACTGGGCCAGGTGTCATGCAGGGAGGGGGAGCAGAGGAGGGAAGCTGCCGCAGCACACGGATACACCAGCACAAACCCTAAAGCAAAGTGCAGTCTGACGAGGGCAAACCAGCCTGGGGGAGGGACTCACAGAGACAAGACACGGACAAGACGGAACAGAGTTCGGGGCCTTGCTTGTTTAGGCCATGTCCAATGCTGCGGCCCCTCCGCAGCCACTGGGTCGCTCACTCGGCCTGCACCTCCCCCTGGCTGCCTGCTCCCAGGGGCAGGGGGCTGTGCTGGTCCCGAAGGCGTGGGCAGCCAGGGGACTGCTTGCACAGAGCTGGCCTCTAAGCAGAAGCTGTGAAGATCGTCTCTCCAAAGGGAGTCAGGAAGAGGAGCCGTTCCACAGCTCAGGGTACATGTGCACGCACCCAGCACGGGGAGCAGGCGACGCAGCTACCTGCTTAGTGAAGCGCCTGCAGCCCAGGTCACTTGCCCCGATTGCCTGCCAGCAGCAGTCTCCAGTGCAGCCATGACGCTAACTCATCTGGGCTGGCATTAAAGCAGGGAGCCGGCTGGATCCAAGCTCCAGCTGTGACCATCAGTCTAACAAGAGGAAACAGAGCAGCTCACCCTGCAATCTGGAGGGAGGGGGCGCACTCAGGGCAGGGCTGCCTCATTCACCGCTAGGGAATTCTAACTCGCCATGTGAGCAGCACCAGGGGCTCCCCCAGAGCCCTGCCCCCTCCACCTCCACTGACTGGGATTGGAACCCGCAGCCTCAGAAGCAAGAGCAAAGCCTTCAGAGCGACGAGCACTGTCCGTCAAGTGCAGCACTAACTCCCAGTCCTGATCCCAGCCTCCCCCCGGCGCAGCGCCAGACATGCCAGACATGGAGAGCCAACGATGTGCATTTAAATGAGACTTACTCAGGTTCTTTGCTCCATAATAATCGTCACTTAACCCAGGGAAGTCCTGATTTCATAGACCGCAGGAAGGGGCAGAGAGCCAGAGAGAGGGGAGTAAGAGACAGAGAGAGGAGAGGAAGAAGACAGAGCCAGGTGAGCATTAGTGACAGGAGTGCAGAACGGCCAAGAGCTGCAATTGCAAGTGAGGTTACAAATTCAGAAGTGTCTTTGCTGGGGCAGGCAATACACCAGCCTTTGCACTGCTGAGCAGAGCAGCGTCCTCTCGCTCAGCCCATGGCCATCTCAGGGCCTCCAACCAGCCCCCACAGGGCCCAGGGCAGCCATGCCAAAACCACAGCCCAGAGACCAATGGTGCCAGTGTGCCGGACTCCTTCTCAGGCTACCTGCTCACTGAGTGCACTCTGGGAGGGCGCTCGCTGAGGAAGAGCTGGCTCCCTGGAGCAGGCTAACACCCCCACCCCTGAGTGAGCTGCTCCAATCCCAGCGGTGCTGCTGGAAGTTGAGGGGAGGCATTCCCAAGAATGTGCCTCACTCAGCTTTTTGATGGACTGGCGAAGGCCAGGTACGTTGCATCTCCCACTCCAGGTGTCTGAGGGACTGTCCATGCCCCAGAGCCCTCTGCCCACACCCACGCTCTAGTACATTCCAAGGCTGAGCCTTGCAGCTTTCCTGGAAAGGCTGAGGAGTACTTCAAATCCCTCTGCAGGTCTTTGCTTCAGCTCCCCTAATCCCAACACTTCCACGGGCAGAGTGCGCAGGGGAAGGACTCTGCTCCCTGACCAGCACTCCACAAGCAGATTTAGTCAAGTGCGGTGAAGCATTTCAAGGGAGGGAGACGGGCTGCAAGTTTCTACCTATAAGAGGAACTAGACAGGGAGTGGGGTCCCCACCCCCACACCATGAGCACATGCTAACCTGGGGCTGGCAGAGAATGGGCCCTCAAACAGACTTTACAGAGCCTAGAGGCAGGAAGTGAGTCCCCTTTAGTCATGAACTCAATTATGTTCAGTTGCCTGATGCCACCCTCTACAAGCAAGCCGTCCCCCATCCCCCAATGATCCCAGACCACAAACCCTTCCAGGAGGGAAAGCACCAAGCCAAGCCCCTTCCCCAGGGACTCTCCCAGACATGGCTCCCACTCCCCCACGAATCCCTACAACCACTGGTCACGGACATGTTGGTGCACTGTGAGCTGTGCACTCTGAGCAGAGGGGACGCTGGGATTTCACAATTCGCTGGCAGAGCCGAGAGAGGGGGGCCTTCCTCCTAAGGAGGATTTGTATATTCATTTAGCCAGTGCAGTTTGGGTCTGTCCTACCTTAGTTATGACACCTGCAACCACACATATGCAGATGCATTTAGCAAGCGCACTGGGCAGCCAAATCACCAACATCCTACGCCACAGGCCCTGGAGGATGCAGATGCACATACAGCTTTTATGGCTGAAGTCAGGCCCAGGAAGGAACAAGAGGCGTGCTGGACTCACCCAGAGCCAGATTTTTAGAAGAGCTCAGCAGGCTGGGTACTGAACTCGTCTGAAAATCTGGCTGCTCTCCCTCCATAAGCACAGCAGATGGAGGTCTGTGCCAGCAAGGCGAGACGCCGTGCAGGTGGTGTGTGGACGGGCTCTTGGTCCTGGCCCCAGCTGCAATGAGCCACAGAGCGGAGACCATTCTGAGCAGTGCACCATGACATGGGAATACAGCACGGCAGGTGGGTTTGCTCTGCCTGGCTCCGCCTCCTCTCCTACCTGTGAGGACCACAGCTGTCTACATGGACACTGCCGACAAAGCACCCAATGTGTTACTGAAAGCTGATGACATGTAGCACGTGCAGAGGAAAGGCAGTGCCAGGCGAGTGGCCCTGCCGCACAGAACGCAGGGTAGGAACACCTCCCTCAGTGGCTCACTGGCCAGCAAACCCCTCTGTAGGAAAACTTTGTAGGAGGTTTGTGTGTTGAACCCTTCAGTTCCTCAGAGAAGCACGGTCCACACGCTTCTCTCTGACTGATCTGAATAGACTGCGCTTCCCTGCGCCGGCGTGCACAGCCCTTTGCACCCAGACACTCTGCTGTTTTCACCACACTGACACCTTAACACATGCTCAGTTCAGCTGTTACTCTGTTGAGAATGTGCTGGGGGGGGTGGGGGGGGGAGCCTCTGACCGTCCTGGTCTCTCTGCTCCATTTGCCCCACTCTGAACACCCTCCATTCAACACAGGGGGCTTGCTGGGGGTGTCAGAGCAGAGATCCTTGATCACAGCCATGCACCATCAGAGCACGGCCCCATCCAGGGTTTGTCCTCGTGTGGAGCTTCCTAGCTCCATGTGGGAAGCGGGATGGGTGACCTTCCAGCAGGGAGAGTCCAATGAGGCTGCCAGCCCGGGGTTCATGCCTTACCACCCCCTTGGGAAATGGTGCCAGAATCACTATGGAACGTGCTGCTGTCTGTGCAGGCAGCTGGAATTCCTCCAGAAAGGGAGCCAGGCACAGGACAGCTCTGCGGGCCACAGTGATTCGCCCACAGAGGTGGCTGGATTCACTACTCCTAATTGGTTCATGCAGATGAGCACTGCCAGGTTCTCACTATAGACGGCAAGACCGTTTCCCAATTCCAGGAGTGGGACAAGGGGCTGCAGCCACTCACACCTGCCCATTTACAACATTAAACACAAGCCTTTGAGCACCATATTCCCTCACCTTGTTTTGAGAGTGAGGAAAGGCAGAGCCCCTGGCGCATCAGGGAGAGCAGAGAAAGGCAGAGTAGAGGTTTGAGCATATGCTCAGAAGTTGTGAAAGGATGAAAAACACCAAACAGCTGAGAGTGCGCCAGGCAGGTCTCCATCGCCCAGAGTCTGGACAGAAATCCTGGGCCATGGCCAGAGGCAGCAGCTGGGAGAGGCACTTTTACTGACACAGCACCCGTGGCTGGGAGTCAGGCACTAGGGAAGGGATGAGGCAGTCTCTACAGGCAGGCAGGCCAGCTGGCCGGGGTTGGCTTTGCCCAGTGACACGGATTGTTCTGTGCGATCTCTATAACGCCAGCCATGGCTGTGATGGCCAGAGCCCAGCCTGAGTGCCACTGCCTCTGGAACAGCTTCGGAGGTGAGGGCAAGGCAGGAATCTCCACTTCCACCATTGCTAGGCAGTGGGAGAAGAGGCAACACTCCATCTGAGTCTCCTGAGCTTGGGAAACCATTGCAGGCTCTGGGTCTGTCTCTCAATACGGGTGGGAAGCCACTGGGACACTCGGGTAGGTGCAGCCTGAGCTTGGTAAGCAGTTTCAGAGGGACCCACTGGTCCCACAGCAAGTCCCATCCTGCCTCTATCTCCTTGCTGAGCCACTTCCAACGGAGAAGGCTCCCAGAACAGTTCTCAAAGGGTGGAGTTGTGCCGTTTGCAAGGGGATTCCCAGCTATTCTGAATGCAGGCTCTTTGGCGAGGGAAATGCACTCAGCCCAGCCCGCCACATGGAGCAGGTGCTGGGGTTTGGGTGGGGATTGCACACTTTGCCCTCTCTGGCCAGCGGCTACTTACGTTCCTGTCCGCTGCTCTCCTGGGCCAGGTTCTCTTTGCTCTTGTAAAATGGAAACTTTCGGGAGAGGCGGAAACTCTTTTTACGTTTCGTTTTGATCGACTGTGAAGAACATGGAGATGGAAGGGAGGACAGAAAAAACAAATGGTGTTTAACGCATGCACGAAAAATTAAAATGAAGAGACAATGAGGCTCTGTGGCAGGGCATTCACCCTCAAATGAAATCATGGAGATTACATGGAAACTATAATGCAGGAGAAAAATTAAGTGTAGAGAAAATGTTGTAGGGATGTTGGAAGTTGACTACCCAATCCGCTTTCCACAGGAGCGAGGCCGTGTCCCTAAAACCCCCCTTCTTAGTCGGAAGTGTTGTTTATTAAGCAGCCAGGCTCTGACCTCCAGCCTCCCATCGTAGGGAAGGCTCATGCACTTGTGCAAGACGGTCTGAGGTCAGCTCCACCCAGCCAGGGTGTTTTGCGATACACCTTTTGTTCACAAGCGATCTAGGGCTTGACCACCAGCTTATGGGGTCACACACAGTGTCACAGGGAAGTTCTGCTACAATGTCAAGTGTCTTTGTTGAAATCTCCTGGCCTGCCCCAGGCTGCCAGCTCTGTAGATTTGTAGCCAAAACCCACGCAGGCAGGGAGGGGATCTGCTGTGCAGTTTGAACAGAAGCCTAAGAAGCAGCCCAGCCACACACAACTTGAGTCCAGCTGGTCTCAACTGCTCTCTACTCAGGAACACTGGCTATCTTCCCAAGTGAGAAGCGTTACAACATTAGCCTCGGACGCTCCTTCGCCCCTCTAGCTTCCACCTCAGGCCATCCCGGGCACCCCCGCTCTGGCACTTACCCTGTTGGACTCAATCATCCCAGTCCGGGCGTGAAACTTCACTGTTTTCAACCTTGCACGCTCCTTCTTTTCCACCCTGATTAAAGTCAAACGAGAGAAAGCCCTAGTTCATGTGTGTGCAGCTCGCTGCCCTGCCCCGGTCCTCTCCACACGGTGCTTGCTGAGCGACATCGGTGGGCAGCAACGGGCAGAGAGTCACCTCTGCACCCGAATGGTCACCGCCCTATCCATGCAATAAGGCTCCCTCCGGCACCCAAACCACCTGACCATGCCATCTGTGAGGAGAGAACACTTGGGGGCGGCTCTGGGCCATTGAGCAGCTTCTGCTATTAGCAGCAATTTGATCAAGCAGCTTGTCATGAGTCTAACCAGCGCCAGGAACCTGGAGGAGAGAGGAGCCAGTGGGGAGCCTAGCCCTCAACACGCTGATCAACTGAACCGCGTGCCCAACACGAAGAGCCCTTCAGGGGGAAGAGGGGGCGTGGGGCTGCCCCTTCCCAGGCACTCCCGAGGAAGGAGATGGATGGACAGACATGTGGCAGAGGCACACAGCAGAACAGCTCACCTCTAGGAGGGATCAGGATGAGGACACAGAAAGCCTCTCCCCTCCCCTCAGCTGGTCCCCCTGAAACTAGGAATGGGTCACAGCCCTCCCGTGTGCAGAGGTTGTCCAGGGAGCAAGCGCCACTAGAAAGGCTGAACTCTGCCCCAGGCCTTCACCCCGTCGCACTGGAAAGCTGCCCAAAGGACATTCTCTGTCTCTGCAGACCAGGACCCTCCCCTCCCCCAGCAGGCGGCTCCGGTTCTGCCAGCAAGAACTGAGTACTGCCCCTGCAGCAAGCAGAGCCCACCTGTACCCGCTGGCACCTGCACGTCCCAACCGCTCTGCCTGGCGGCAGAGGGGAGCAAAACATCACGCCCGTCTCACCCAGCCCAGCATCTGTTTCGACATGAAACCCACAGAAACCACAAGCAGAGCTGGTGGTTAGCTGGTTCCTCCTCTCTCTGGGCTCTGTGGTTTCACATTGGATGGGACCTGGCTCACAGGCAGATCCTTGGTGGCACACAAGACACAGGCTGCATGGCTCTGGCATCAGGGGCATTGAGCTCCTCAGGGCTAGCAGGGCTGGGGACTGCAACTCCCGTTTTCAACCACGGCAGAGCCAGACTCTCACCGACCGAACAGAACCAACTGCTCTTCTCATCTCCTCAGCTGTTCTTCAGGGAATTCACAGTCCAGGTCGCTTCAGGAGAAAGGGTCTCACTGCAGACCTATCATCAACCCCTGCTTCCTATTCACCATGACCTTGATGGTGCACAGCCCCGCAGGGGACCAGTGAGAGCCGCCTCCCAGCAGCTGCCCGTGGGGGTGTCACATACACAACTGGGGATGGGAGTCACTGGCACCACCACCACCCATGGCTCCTAGCAGCTGGAGCAGGTCCGTGCAATGCCATGTAGGGGCACAGTCCCTGCGCTTGGCTAGATCCATTGTGGAGAAAGGGGAGAGGGGAAGAGGGCTGCTGCAGGGCCACTCACCTTTTTTTGCTGGGGATGACCCCGATCTGCTCACTTTCTCCGTGGGGGGTCACTAGTCTCGCTTGCCACCACTCATCATCTGAGGCATTGATGACATGCAGAATGTCCCCATAGGAGAAGCTGAGCCCCTGGCTTGGCAGGCAGCTGTCCCGGGTCCTGTCATAGTCAAACAGGGCTCTGCAAAGGAACAGAAGGGGAAGTGAGACTCTCCCCTGCGGACAATGGTACAGGCCACTCCAGCAGGCGAGTCCGCCATAGCCAATGGCTACTGGACAGCAGGTGGGTCAGACCAGGCGACATCCCATAACCTGCTGGGGCTCAGCTGGGCCCCCCAAGGGAACCCGAGGCTGAAGTTACACATTTGGGATCCTCAGTAACCAGTTCATTCCTTATTCACACCTGGCTCTGCTGTGAGGACCTCTCCCAGCTTGAGACATTGACCCAGGTGGTGAGGCATTTCCTGGGCAAGTGGTACCCCTGCTACTGTAGAATTTGAGGCCCCCTTGTCCCACTCCAGCGGGACCCTCTGACCAATGCTGTGTCCCCCTCGCTCAGAGGGAAGGGAGGCCAGAGATGTGAACAGCACATTGAGAAGATAAATTGTAAAAACTCCTGCAAGCTTCCAGGATCTCTGGTTTCCTAGTAACACAGAGCAGGTGGGTTTATTTAACCTGCCAGGGTCTCTCTGACATCCCATAACTTCTTCAAGCAGTTTCAGCCCTGACTAACATTAATGATAAAACATCTGCATTGTCCATACACACCACACTCAGGCTTCCCTCTCCAAGGGGAGATGGGAAAATTCACTGTAGATGGTCACCTCTGAGCTCCCTTTGCTGATGAAGTATAACAGGCCAGACACCAGAGACTCCTACAACATGGTGAGGGGTTATTCTCAATCACGAGAGAAGCCCTCCCAATGTGCTTGTAGAAATGTAAATTGGCTGAAACATGAGAAGAAACTGGGGAAGTAGCGTATATACTCGTTCATAAACCGAATATTTTTGGTAAAAGAGTGACGCATCAAAGAGCGGGGGTCGGCTTATAAACAGGTCTACACCAAATTTTGATGATTTTAAACTCTATGGAATCATTGACTATCTAATACGTTGTCATTTTGTTTACCTGGAGCGTTCACAGGCATAGAGCCCCTCGGCTTCCTGTGGCCGCAGTTCGCCGTTCCCAGCCAATGGGAGCTGCGGGAAGTGACGTGCCACTTCCCGCAGCTCCCATTGGCTGGGAACGGCAAACCGGGGACACTGGGAGCTGAGGGGCTCCGTGCCTGCAGATGCTCCAGGTAAACAAAACGTCCAGGCCCGCTAGCGGCTTACCCTAACAGGCCAGGAGCCAAAGTTTGCCAACCCCTGAAATATAGGGTCGGCTTATGAAAAGGTCATACATTTTTTGCTATTTTTACCTAACAGTCTTGGGGGGTCAACTTATAAATGAATGGGCTAATGAACGACTATATACAGTAATAACCAGCAGAGGCTGTTGGACCAAGGAGGCAGGAAAAGAGACTGGGGGGCGGGGGGCAAGAGTCAGATTTATCCAATTCCTTTCCACCAGATGAACCTGCCCTCCAGATGCACACAGACAAAGGTGAACGGACAGAGCACAGAGATGCCACCCTTGCTCTCATTGTTTACCACCACCAGTATCCCTGGATGCAAGAGGAACCTCGAATTGCAGGAGGAGGAGGAGGAAGGGAGAGACCTGAGGCTTTGGAGCTCAGAACACAGTTGCAGAGTACGTGCAGTTTGGGCTGCTTTTGTTTCTTGAGATACCTGAACCATGGAGCAAAGATCCCAAATGCTGGCATCAGCCTCGCTGTGAGTGCTCATCCTATGGAGCTGGTTGCCAGCCTGCCTTATTAGACAAGAGGGACGCATGCGACTTTTGAAGACACTTCTTTTTTGTAGCTTCTTGAATTAATTGTGTTACAACACTAAGTCATGCTCCCTGCTCTGGTGGTTTAACAGCAGGAGGCTGTACTGAGCTTGTTCTGTCTCAGCCCAGATTTCCTTGATGAAATTACTGATAGAAGAAAGCAGATCATCTCTGATTTCCCTTTCATGGAGACCCACTATCCCCAGGTTCCTTCCTCTTGCTCCATCCACCAGGCCTGTCAATTCTTCCTTGAGCCAATCACTTGCATTTGTTTTTTACCAATTCAACCTGTGGCTAGAGATTCTCTGCCTTCAATACCCCCAATCCAGCAGAATTTCTTGAGAAAGTCATGCGCCAAACCAGCTCCAGTTACAGTCACTCTTTCATGCAGTGTCATTTGTTCAGAAAATACACGGGCCTTTTTGCAGGTCTATGACCATTTTTTGTATTGCAGCATCAGGGTTTCCATCCTCACTGCTTGGGGCCCAGAAAGGCTAGGAAGGGCCCATTCCACATCAGAACTGTCTCCCCACACCTGCTTCCCTGCCGTGGGTTTGAAGAAGTTGCCATTTAATATTTTGGATGGGATAAAAGGAGTCCTGAGGGTGCCGTTCCACTCCTGATCAGCTGAGAAGCTAGCAGCCTTCTTCCCCGGCTCCTCCCCCAGGACCTCTCCTTAGGAAGCTTTAGGCTGGCTACATACAGTATGCGAAACAGTAAAAGCCAAATGGCTGTAACCTACATTGTGTGTGCAATTAACTGAGAACAAACTTTACCAGAGCAGTAAAGCCGAAGCCAGTGCATGCCAAGGAATGCCACAGTTAAAACATGAGAGAGAAATACTAAATATCACAACACACATTCTAAAAGCAACTCAGCTCATGCGCTTGCCAGCTTCAACCCGCCAGTGTCCAATACCCATTTCTCCTGCATCATAAACCTTCCCAAAATAGGCGACCTCAGTCAGCTGCACTCCACACATAACCCACAGACTGTCCTCCAGTTCCACGCCCACTACCGGCCAGGTATACCTACCCTCCATATAGAGACACAACCCTCTCCTATCCCAACTACCCACTATGATCAAAGAGACCCACTGTATTCTTCAGGTGTATTCCAGAAACAGCTTCCTCCCACACAGAGCAGAAGCCCCAGTCTAGCAGCTGGGACAGGGAGGACAGCAGCAGTGTTCTCTCCTTATTTGCCCTTTGGATGTGAGTCAGACAGCTCTGCAACCATGAACGCTGCAGAACTCAAAGTAGACCTGTTCTCCAAGCCAGGCTGGTACATTGCTCATTGAGCAAGGAGGAGAGAAGGGAATTGACAGGCCTGCAGAATGTGTTAACCTTTCCTCTGTAGGCAGGGATTGGAAGTGTTTCTAGAGTTGTGGTTAAATCCCTTGTAGACGGATAGGGACAGCCACACAAACAGGTCAGGCCATTTTCAGAATTTACATGTGTACATTTTATTTCAGAGACTGTGTGAACTATGAATATGTCTGAATATTTATCTACCTTCCCTTAATAGTTCCCTTCCACACTTTTAAATGTTTCCTGCACTAACAGTTTATCCAACGTATTTCGTTTACAATGCAGGAGTTCCACTGTTAACATTTCTGAGCAGCAACAAAGATGGATCTGATCATTTCTGTCGAAGGGAAAGGAACAACAGCACTTTTTCTATGCAAGTTTTGAGGGGAGTGAATACAGAGCTTACACTGGAATCCAAGCCACAGCTGTATCTGTGAAGCTGCCCCCGAGTAGTTCCACACGCAGCACGTTTTTACACGACCTCAAATTTCCAAAGCAGTGTGATCTGCTTCCTTCACACAGACACACTCATTCTACAACAAATGCAGGAGTACAGGTGAACCGTCATGGCACGTGCCACACGTGGCTGCAGAATGGGACTGGAAGCCTGGCTTTACAGCTGACTTCACTCAAGCTAGAGGAAAGCTTTGTTAACTGTTGTCATAAGAGGACCCTTATGTTCACTCTAAGATGCAACTAGCTCCTAGCTTCCTGTGATCAAGCAGGATCCAACACAACACACACAAAATCCTCTCTCCCCGGACTTGTCTTTACTCTGTGGCTCTAGAGCAGAATTAGACTCCAGTAGTTCCCTGCACAGACCCTGGCACCGGCTTAATCCCAGGCCTCTAACTCATCTTAGAGTCACTTGGCCTTCTCTCATGCAGAACTGGTCCTACACAGAGCTCCACAGCCTGATGGCCTACACCACACACTAACGACTGCCCTAGTCCCTAATAACTCTGCTCACTGACCAGCTGGGTTGGGCACTAGCTTCCCAGGATGATTAGCCAAGTAGTCATTTGGGATAGACAGGTTAGACAGCTACAGTGTCAAGTCAGAGTAACAAAACCGTTTGAGTGATTTCTCCAAACTTCCAAGGAAGCTTTTCTCGCCATTACCTTCTGAATTACTGGGGAGCGGTGGGGGCTAAAACCAGAGCTTCTAAGAGAAACTTGACTTGTTGCTGTCCTTTTAAAGATCTAGTCTTTCTAGTTTTCACATCCAGCCCTCGAGCCCCAGACAACATTTGTGCATTTACAATCACATTCCTCTATTGTTAATGTGTTCGTCTCTCCCCTGTTGCTGTGAGACCCCCCCCCCCCCCAGACAAGAGGGGAAGCAGTGACACTGGCTAGACACAGCCTGCTGTCACACACAGGAAACACCCTGAGGCCAGAGAAACTCTTTTCTTTCTCTAATTACTTTCAGTTCCAGGAACATGAGGTGAGGCTTATAACAGTGGAAGGTACAAATGTCTCAGTGTGATTTTTTCCACTGACTGCGTCCCTTTAACTGGGGCTCCATAGATCACAAAGCAGCAGACCTGCAGTGTGTCTCAAGTAGCCTTCTCCCAAACCATTCCTTTAAAAACGTTTCCCTCCTGTGTATAGAAGGAGCCTCTCCTCTCCTTCCCCTGAGCACTAACCTGGAGGGGGATCTATTGCAGCAGTGTGGGGAATCCTGTGACAGCGATGAGTCCGGCATGGCTGGTGTCAGGAGAGCCACACCTGTCCCTTGGGTGCACCCCAGCTGGTAACCGCTGACCCAATGACTAAGTCGTGCAGACCCTCCGAACCAGTGCAGTCTCTAGAATGTGGCTCCTTCTCTGGTCTCTCACACCTCGTTCTCGGCTTCCCTGGCTATGTTATTTCTGTGGGATCTTTATTCCCAATGAGCACGACAAGGTCTCAGCAGGAAAGACCCAGGAAAAACTCAAGGCACTAGCAACTGAGGCTTTGGCTACACTTACACTTCAAAGCGCTGCCGCGGCAGCGCTTTGAAGCGCTAAGTGTAGTCAAAGCGCCAGCGCTGGGAGAGAGCTCTCCCAGCGCTGTCCGTACTCCACCTCCCTGTGGGGAATAACGGACAGCGCTGGGAGCACCAGCGCTGGGGCTTTGACCACACTGGCGCTTTGCAGCGCCGCAATTTGCAGTGCTGGAGAGGGTGTGTTTTCACACCCTGCTGCAGCGCTGCAAATTTGTAAGTGTAGCCAAGCCCTGAGATGTGAATGTCTCAACCGCAATCCAACCCTGCCTCCACAGTGCCATTCCATTGCCACTCTTCAGAGCAGACCTGGGAGCTCAGGAGCTCACCGTGCCCTTTCAAAATTGGAGCCTGCGCCTTCAGATGCCAGCTCAGATTTGCAACCTTGAAAGGAAGCCTCATGCTGTGTTTGGAGAGAAATTCCTCAGGATCCACCCCAGCAAAACCCTATGCTCCAACCGCAAGTGCAGGGAAGCCAGGTGGAGAAGCAGAAGTGAATCAGATGTCCATGGTCTGTACCTAGCCACCTGTGCGATATTCACCCCTGCTCTAGCCAGCCTGGTGCAGTGGTGCTGCCATCAGGAAAGCCCTTCGGGACACCTGGGATTCCCCACTGAGCTGGTCACAATGCCCCAACATCCAGGAAGAGGAAAGAGATTCCCATTTACAGCCCCTTCACACAGTAACTACTGCAGCACAACCAGGCTGGGGAGAGTGAGTGATCAGAGTCAGCTAAATGGGCATTTCAGGAACTTCTGGACTACAGCAGAGGGGATAAGGCACTTCAACATCCCAGGCAACTCCTGGAAGCAAAAGCACTTGTCCTATGACTCTGCTACCATCTACACCAGCGAGTTAAAACTTGGGGGTCCCTGCTGTCGGCACTGCTTTCACTCACAATGAGTGAGACAGGAACCATCTACATTAGAGAGTGGGGGTTGGGGAACTTCACAGAAAACTCCAGCAGAGACGCATCTTACTGCCTTTGTCCAGTTTTAAGCATCCCAAATAATCCAGCCCCAATCTGTCTCCCGGGAGGCCATTCTAGGCAACAATGGACAAGCCACATCCAAAAACACACTTCTTTTTTGTTCAGCAGTAAACCCGGGACTAGGAATTCAAGTCAACATGTCAGACGTAACTTCCCCTGCCTCAAGCCCTGCACTTAGGGTGAGGAGGCCAACAGCAGAAAACGGCAGGGCAGGGTCCTTTTAGCTAAGGGCACGTAACCCCCAGAGAGGCGGAACTTTTGAAGCCAATGGATTAAGGCGGTGTGTGTGGCTGGCACAGCCTGCTTGGGAGCAGAGTGATTAGAAATATAAAGAAATGTGAGAGCCCAGGAGAACTGGTCAGGCAGGTTCCAGAGTAAACACAGGCCCTTTAAGCATTCCTTCAGTCTCCAAGCTGTGAACTTGCTGCACACACACAGAATGTACATGCAAAAACCACACCGTCTCTGCCTTTAAAACACAGGGAGCTGGCTGGGTATATTACTACAGGGTAAATCCAGTGGCTCACAAAGGAATTAACTAAGCTGAGTCCAGCCACCCGATGCTCAGCAGGACAAACATGACCAAAGAACAAGAGGAGGGAGAATTATTTAACTATTCCTCTCCCGTGAGACTAACACAGGGAGAATAACAGCTTGTGATGCTTACACAGCCAAGGCGCTGAATCCTGGCTACAAGACTGGATCAGTTTAGAGAAAGGCCTTGCTGCATTTCTGGCCATACAGCTGCGCACACACTGCTCTGTGAAGGTACACCTGCACTGCAGTTAGACGGGGCTGGCCAGTGCCAGCTGACGGGCTAAGGGGCTCAGGCCCTCAGACCCATGTAAACATTTGGGCTTGGGAGTTCTGGGACTCTCCCACCTCACAGGGTCCTAGAGCCTGGGCTCCAGTTCAAGGCTGAGTGTCTACACCACAATTCACCAGTCCCTTAACCTGAGCCCAAGTCAGCTGGTGTGGGCCAGCCAGGGGTTTTTAACTGCAGCATAGACATACCCTGACTACGTCCATGTTAGATCACCCAGTGCATGGCCAACAGGGCACGCCTGGGGGGAGCCAGGCAGTGTTCAGAAGAGCTGTTATGGCTTGAAGAGATGCTCTGTGCAACAGCTCTGCTACCCTTGTGTGTTAGGAGAAACTGGTGATGCCCTCCAGAGCCAGCACAGATTTGGGAAAAGGGAACTGGGCTCCAGACTGGCTCAAAGAGCAACCCAACTGTCCGACCTACCTACCTAGGATATTCCCGAGGGGTCTGTCACCTTGCTATCTCAAGGGTGAATACGTCTGAGCCTGCAGAGGCGCCTGGGCAGACCCAACGGCAGCAAGGTACTAACGAGAATGCCTGCACTCTGGCAACTAGCAGTACAACAATACTGCTCTGTGGCTGAGGCAGGCATCACTTTGGGGAGGGTCTGAGGACAAAAAGCTCCATACAGGTATCACTGAGAGCTGCATCTGACCTGCAGAATCTGCATGACCCTGACAAGACAGGAGAAGGAACGCCGCCAGTGGGCCTCAGGGGGAGTTTAACACTGGCAGCGAGAAGGTGAACTGCGAATCCTGCCTGGGATTGGCAATCTGATGCAGAACATGGAGCCGCACTCTAAGGCCTCGCCTAAACTAGGTGCGCATTAGTGCCCATCATCGGCCAACAGAAGCATTCTCAAGTTTAAATCAAGACTGGATGTTGTTCTAACGCATACCGTGTGCAGGCAGAGGATGCCCCAATCTCTGCAGAGTCAGACACCTGAGGGCAGGGAGGAGAAACCGTGGTTCTATGAATCAGTGATAATAGGCTGTGCTGCACTGCCCTCCTCCTCGAGTGATTTTTTTTGGGGTGGGGGGTTGGGGGGCAAACAGATCCCGCTCTGGAAATGAGCTGCCTGGGATTAAAGCAAAAAGCAGACCCATGGAGAGCACCCACAACAGGGATCCACAAATGGGCACAACACTTGATTAATCCTGGATCTCAGTGAGATTCAGCCAGGGCCCCAGACCATACACACAGCATGGCCGAAAGCTGCACGCCACCATTTCCAAAGTGGCTCAGGGATTCTAGGTGCCCTATCTGAGACTCCGCAAGGCCCGATTCTTGGGGGTGCTCAGTGTTTCCTGACAATCAGATAAAAGTCTTGGCCTCAGAATGCACACAAGGCTGCCGTGCTCTGTGAGTGACAGCAATTGTCTGGGGTCTCCAACACCAGCCCTGGGGAAAGGCCAGATGCCCTAGAAGGAAGCCACCCTCTTCAGCTGCATTGCAATTGCCAGGCTGGAGCAGAACTATGGGCATCCAGCTCAGTACCCCAGTACCAGATGCCCCTGGGGCACCTGGGCTTTGGAGTGGGAACAGAAACTAGAGCATTCAACGTGGCAAGAGCGTCAAGGCAGGGGCAGCACAGCATCTGGTCCCTGGCCTCACTCCCAGTACGTTTTACATCTATTTCCCGGCCCAGGTAAAGCCTTATCCAGTATCACATACACTTTGCCTCTTGGGGCATCACAGGGCTGGCATTGGGGTGTGGTGTCCCATGAGTCTATTCATACTGACCTACATCTCACAGGGGGAGGGGGACCCCCAGTGTGCATTAAACTATGGCACAATCACATGATCTTACAGAGAAGGTTAAGGGGTGACTTGATTGCAGTCTAAAAGTACGAACACTGAGAACAAATATTTAATAATGGGCTCTTCAATCTAGCAGAGAAAGGTCTAATGTGATCCAGCGTCTGGAAGTTGAAATCAGACAAATCCAGACCGCAAATTTTGACAGGGAGAGTAATTAACCATTGGAACCGTTTACCAAGGTGCATGATGGATTCTCCCTCACTGACAATTTTTAAATCAAGATGGCCTGTTTTCCTAAAAGCTCTGCTCTAGGAACAGTTTTGGGGCAGACCTCTGGCCTGTGTTATACAGGAGGTCAAATAGATGATCACAATGGTCCCGTCTGGCCTTGGAATCTATCAGTCTATAAACCAGCTTGAGAGAGAGAGGCAGGCACTTGTGCACAGCTCACCAACAGCAGGGGAGGTCTGGGGTATCCACAGCCAGGGAATGCAGGTGTGTTCATCTCAAGAATAGGGGGTTATTTCCTGCTCTGGAAGACAATGGGGCAAGCGTTTCCCCTACTGATGTCATGCCATGTACTGTGGGATTGCCTCGGAGGACTGACTAAGGCAGTTTGGCAGCAAACCTTGTAATTACTGTCCTGTCCACAGCACGACAGCTCAACCAGTTTCATCTAAATCGTGCTCGAAACTACCCCACCCAGAAGGGCTGGGGCAGGGCTCTTCAAGACAGGTGTAAAATGGCTTGGAGAAGTGTGGTCACAAACCACAGGAACCACTGACAGTCTGTGACCGAGTACGGTTTAACCAGACTGCCATTAATGGGTGGTTAGAGATGAGCCAGGGGAGGGGCAGGCTGAGGTTAAAAATCATGCCATTTCAGTCACTCAGGCTTGGATGCATTTATGCATCCCAGTAGGAAGGAGTGGGGTGGTCACCTGAACTACATCCCAGGAACAGCCCTTTCCAGAGGGAAGGCAGATGTACACGTCAGCTCCTGTTTGGCCCAAGGGGGACGCTGCACGACCTCCCTGCAAGGCCTGACACCTGGCAGACAGAGAACAGTACAGGCTGATAGCTCCGCACTGGGACGTTCTCTTGTACAGTATCAGAGGGTAGCCATGTTAGTCTGGATCTGTAAAAGCAGCGAAGAGTCCTGTGCACCTTATAGACTAACAGACGTATTGGAGCATGAGCTTTCGTGGGTGCATCCGATGAAGTGGGCATTCACCCACGAAAGCTCATGCTCCAATACGTCTGTTAGTCTATAAGGTGCCACAGAACTCTTTGCTTCTCTTGTACAGGTGTAGCTCCTCTCCTTGCCCCTTCCCCACGTGCCCCAGGCAGTTTGGGTGAGCAGAGTGAGAGGGAAAGATAATTCTCTCCTGGCTAGTCACCATCACTGAGGGCATGTCTACATTACGCGCTGGATCAACGGGCAGCAATCGACCCCTGAACCCTCTCCCATCAACTCTCGTACTCCATCACGGGGAGAGGCACAGGTGGAGTCGATGGGTGGGTGTCAGCCATCGACTTACCACAGTGAAGACACCGCGGTGAGTAGATTTAAGTACGTCGACTTCAGCTATGTTATTCATGTAGCTGAAGCTGCGTAACTTGCATTGACCCCTCCCCCCGCCCCCAGTGTAGACCAGGCCTAAGGGAGCCAACCTGCCTTTCCATTGGCTGAGCACGGCGGTGAACTGCCCACCAACCCCCATGCCCTTCCACAGCTCAGCTCCCAGAACCAGACCATGATACTGCACCCACACGCCACCCTTGGTCACCATCACCTTCAGCACCCAGCACTTCGGTGCGCCAGTCAGCACAGCAGCTCCTGCCGTTTACTATGACATACCCCAGCCCCCACATGCAGCTCGGCTCGGCCTCCCAGGGCTGGACTCGAAAGGAGAGGGTGACAGTATGAGCAGTGCCTGGAAATACCCAGGGGGGCATCAAACCACAGCTTATTTAGCACCAGCCCTGCACCTTTTAATTACAAGCCCGAGAGGGAAAATGCCAGTCCTCAGGGAAGCGACTATCAGAGACAGATAACCTGCTGCTGGCCGAGTGCCTGGAGTTACAGAACAGGGCCGAGTCCCCGCCAGCAGTGGAGCCAGCACTCCTCTCCTGGGAGCTCCACTGGCTCTGCTCTCCCCTGGCTGGAGTGCCACAAGACAGTGAGCAGCTGGCCCAGATAGCCCCACCCAGGACCCTTTCCTGGCAGCCCTCATGGAGCTAAGGTACAGCAGAGACCGTGGACTACAGCCATCAGGAGAACTGGACCCCCTGCTCAGTGACTCACCAGTGAGGTCCCCATGCTACAGGACGGGAGGTACGGCAGAGCCCTACAGGCTTGTCACGCTCTACACAGCTGAAGCAGCCTGTGTCACTCACACAGCCCTGGGCTAAAGAGAAGTGGGCATGGCTGGATCTGTGGAAGGGGAGCCCACAGTGCTGCAGCAGGGATCTGGGAGGGGGAGGGATAAAGGGGCCATTGCAACTGTCACTTAACTCATCTCGTTCCAAACTTGGCTCTGACCCATAAGCATGTCCAGGGATCAAAGCGATAATCCAGCTAAGAGCTCCCCTCCCATCCACCCAGATCCTGCCTCAGGGATGTGGTGGGGGTGGGAGGAGAGGAGTCCCACAGAAAGCATCCTACACCCCGACCACAGCCCCTGGGGGTGCAGCAGCAGTGAGAGCCCCGGCACAGATCTCCAGTCCCTCCCCCTCAGGGTATGAACCCACACCCCCAGTTGCAGCCAGCAGAAATTCCCTTTGCACTGCATGCCAAGGTGAGCTCTGGAGGCTTTACATCTTCCACAGCATCCACTGCAGCCTCTGCCTGAGCGGGGCTCACTGCACCATGGGGCTGGCTTGCTACATGCAGTGAGCTGGGATGTGCACCAAGTTCTGAGAGTCACCTGCTTGCCCTCCCTGCTCCAAGTGCCTCCTATGGGAAAACGCAGAGAGGACAGATCTGGGACGTCAGGATTCCAGGTCAGTGCTCACTCCAGCCCCTGGCAGCCTCACTTGAATTTCTCCTCCCATTTCCTATTGGTCCTTTTAGTTTCAAATGGCCCACTCCCTGGAGAGTCAGAGACAACGCTGCCCTGAGCCTGGATCTGCCACCGGCTCAGTGCAGAGAGACCAGCACCCGGAAGCGGGTGCATCTCAAAAAGGGGGAACTAGAGATTCAATGCAATGCAAGGCCTACCTCAGTGCAACGTTAGGCAGCAAAGTCACAGCTCCCTCAGCAACATGCACTTGGCCTCATGCCTCCCGGGCAGTCTGTATCCAGGGCTATAGTGAGGCAAAGGTTGGACAGCACAGACTCTGCACAAGTACATGGACCTAGCCAGGGCTGCTGTGGAAGCCAGAGTGCTGGGTTGAATTGTTAAGCTACAAGGTTGCACTTAGGTTCTATTTCCCCTACGGCCTGGGGGCCAGAGACGTTTCTAGGAAGATAGGTTCACTTGAGCAGCCAAGCTCCCTCCTCCCTGGGTTAAGGAGGGTGATGAAGCTTACAGCCTGCAGGGCCCTCAGTGGGCTCCAACAGAACTGCATTTGTCAGCCAGCTTCTGCTCAGGCCTGGCCAGAAGGGAGCCCCTTGCCGAGGGCACGTGTGCGCCACGGCAGGGGACTGCAAAAAGCCACCTTGCCCTCTGGTGAAGAGAAAACTCTCCCGGGCAGAGATTCTCCACAGAGACTGGCCTGGTATAAACACTCAGAGGTGGGCCTAAGCTGCAATGGCCTCTGCCCAGCAGGAGCTAGTCACTGCAGAGGTCCCCCCAGGAGGTGACTCCAAAGGGCGGACAGAGCACCCGACACTTCACTGCAGCAGGCGTGGGGCACTGCAGCAGGCAGAACGGCCTCACGCTGCAGTTTACCAAGTGAAGGCTTGGGGTGAAATCCTGGACCAATGAAGTCAATGAGAGTTTTGCCTTTACTTCAGTTGGGCCAGGATTTCACCCTTAGCATCTGAAGTAGGCCACCCAAACCTCAGCAGCCCCGGGGGGGGGGGGTGAGGGTTCCCTGCAGCCCCCTCCTCGTGAGCCTGGGAAAGGGGGAGGAAGTGCACCTTACCGGACATAGAGAGATCTCTTCTCGCTTGTCCGGAGAGAGCCCGACCCAGAGCTCATGCTGCTGTTCATCATTTGTTCTCTTAAATCGTGGATTTTGGATTCGAAGCGGCTGTACTCTGCGGAGAGAAAGGGATGGTTAGCGAAGGGAGGGAGCTGGCCTGTCATACCCCCACCAAACCACCCCAGTCCCAGGGAGAAGGGAGAGCCAGAAACCATGTTCCGAGGTTAAAGAAGCTTCATAGAAAGGAGGCAGCTGCAGCCTAGTTGGAGGGGACGCAGCTTCTCTCAGACCCAGACACAGGACAAGGGAGGATGAAACTGTAGCATCAAACCAGATGCATCTCTCTGCTAAGATGTGTGAACACGAAGTGCAGGCACAAGACGCACAGAGCAGGCGCTGCCTCCTTAGCCCCAAATCTAGTCCATCTGCAAAACAACTAGTTCTCTGCATTGGGGAGGGAACCCCACCGCTTGCCATCCTCGAGTGCAGATCCAAGAGCTGAGCAGAGAGCTGCTAGCAGGTATGTGGGCCAGATGCTCCCAAACCTGATCGTCTTTCCAGTGCAGGGCCTGACCCACCTGAAGAGAGGGTCATACTGCAGAGAGCACTTCCTAGTGCAGGGCACTGGGCTGCAGAGAATGGAACCAAGCATCCTAGTGCTGGGCCAGCCAGCTAGTGGCAGGAGCAGTTGCACCCTCTGGGGACCGTGCAACAGCCCAGTGCGAGGGGCTCCCATTGCTGCTCCCAAGCCAGCTACTCCCCAGTAGCTGCATAGACTCATTACCAAAGCATTTCAGAGGAAGGAATGACCAATGTTAGTCACTTAACTCACCCCAGAAGATGCTAGGATACTACGGAAAGATAACAGCCTAGCTAAGAGAAAGTCCTGCGCAGCTCTGGGCTCACTCTCCAGTTCCAAAGGCCTCCCTAGTTTGGGGACCCACTTGGAAGTAGCCCCTCAGCCTGTCCCTCCCCCAGACGGGTGTCACTGTACATATAGGCAGCTGGGATGGGGTGGCTTGGGAAGAATCAAATCCAAGCCTCAGCTCTGAGAAGGCAGGAGGATGAACATGACAAATTCACTGCATATCCCCCCACCCCACCAAGAACCATAGAAGAAGCTGAACAGTAACTCACTGGCTGGGGAGAGCTCCAGAGAAGCTGGCAAGACCTTGCAGTGAGCTGCTTGCAACCTCGTTCTTAACACCTGACACTCCTCCCTCATCAGACACCAGGCTGACCTTCAGCTGGGTGTAAAGGTCGGGGAAGGAAGGCAGAGGGTGGAGACAAGGGTTTTGCTCACCAGGAGCAGCTTACAGAAAGTTTGCTCCTGTGCTGCCATTCACTCTGCTAGGGGATTTCTGAGCATTTGCACAGAGAACAGCGGGACTGAGACCACCTGCCCCAGACTCCAGGGCAGAAGGGCCACCGCACTCTCCTCTCACTAGCATCATCCCTCAAAGTCTCATTTGGGGGGAGGAGGAAGCTCCCCCAAGGGCAGTAAAGAAAGGAAGCCACTGATCCAGCCATAGCACAGCAAACACACAAAGTCACTTCCTGCTGGAGATACAAAATCTTAACTTTAGCTATTGGGTCACAGTTATTTTTAGTAAAAGTCATGGACAGGTTGTGTCTCAGAAGCCTGCAATCTGTCCATGGGGGAGACAGGGACTGACAGTCTAAGCAGGGGCGGCTCTAGCCATTTTGCCGCCCCAAGCACGGCGGCATGCTGCGGGGGGCGCTCTGCCGGTCCCACGGCTCCGGTGGAGGTCCACTGGAGCTGCGGGACCAGCGGACCCTCCGCAGGGATGCCTGCGGGAGGTCCACTAGAGCTGCGGGACCAGCGGACCCTCAGCAGGGATGCCTGCGGGAGGTCCACTGGAGCCGCCTGCTGCCCTCCCGGTGACCGGCAGAGCGCCCCCCACGGCATGCCGCCCCAAGCACGCGCTTGGTGTGCTGGGGCCTGGAGCCGCCCCTGAGTCTAAGCCCCAACTGGGGTGGGCGGGCGGCTCACAGCTCCTCTGGCCCCGCAGCTGCAGGCAGCAGGGGCTGAAGCAGTCACATGGGTCATGGAATCCATGATGAAATTGTATCCTTTTACCAACAGCCCACAAATCCCATGAGAAAGAGACCCCCCACACACACACTCTGCTCCGGTATAGCAGGCACTCCCGGGGAAACATCTGCCCAGGCCATCTGCCACGCTCAGAAAAGCTGTGTCCTTACCATCGCATATACAGGCCTCTGCCTCTTTCCAGTATGGAGGCACCATTCACATATGTTGAAAACAAAATACAGCCACAGATTCCACCAAGAGATAGATCCAGAGCCCAGCAGCAAAAAGCAGCCTTGGCAAAACCAAGTCTCATTCAGTGCCAAGCTGCCTTGGCTGGGTGGGGAGCACAGCACACAGAGCGTGCTCAGGCCATGTGGGGGTGGGGGAACTCTATGTTTTAACCATTCTTTGGCTGATTCACAGAGCAGAGCTGCCTCCCAGCCTTCCTCAGTTGGGAGAATCAGTGCAAGACAAGATCCTGAGCAGGGTGAGGAGGAGAGAGAAATGGAATCACAACCCTCAGGTTCCCTATGTGGGGAGCAGGGGAAACGACCAGACTCCCCAACGCAAGTGCTGCACCGTGGCTTGAATTCTTCCTGCTTTGCAGCCCAGGGCTCCCGCAGAGTCTCCTCCTTGGTAACAGGCCTACTGCAGCTACTTAGCAAGCGATGTCCTTTCATTTTCTTCCTAAAAAGGTGGGGCAGCTGCTGCTAGAGCTGAAGACATCCTTAGAAATGCACTAGGACCTGGAGCACCAAGCAGAGCTACTGCTCTAATAGCTTTAGGGGGACACCATTGTTTCTTGCAATGCAGTTTAGACTCAGCATTTATCTCCCAGACACTCTCCCTCCTTTTAATGGTCATGTTGCTATTGTGTTCTACCTTTTGCTGCACCAGTTTCCTCCTCACAAAGTACTAACCCAGCCCAAAAACTACAGCCGTATAATGGTAGGGTTGAATGGTTAAACACGCAAGAGTCAGGAAACGCCAAAGGAACAGAAGCAACTTGAATCTAGGAGTTTTTTTGTTTTTTTTTTTAAACAAAGACTGAAGAGTCTTTTCAGGTCCTGTGCAAGACCCCAGTCAACGTGAGCTTTTCCAGACACACTTCCCTTCTCTATGATGTTCTCCTCTCCCCTCTCGCTGTGAGATCTCCACACAGACAACAGGGGAAGCAGAGACACTGACCAGACACATCATGCTGTCACAGGAAACACATGGAGGACAGAGAAATATTGGTCCTCTGCTTTCAGTTTTCGTGCCCCTTGATGTTAACATGTTTTCGTTAAAAGTATTAGGGGAAAATTCAGTGACCGTATGGTTGGTAAGCTGATGGCGTGCCTTTAATTTTGTCCCCTGTGCAGGTACATCGATAGTTTACATGGTCACGCACTTTCTCGAATACATCAGTATGACAGTTTTTACTAACCTTAGATACATACCTACGTAAGAGCATAAGAGACTTCGTACCCTTGTAATTTCATGCGATTTCTGTCAGAATGGTTCAACCTTATCTTTACTGGCAGACTTTTTAGACAAGCTCTCTTCACTATAAGGTAGCTACGGTAATTACGTATTACTTATTTTCTTGTTAAGCCAGCAGCACAGCCATCCTTGCATGCAATTCAGGGGCTCAGAGAGGTTGTTAGTTGCAGAGCCAAGTTCACAGCTGAGACTCATGGAATTTCACTGAGCTGCGTATGTGCGGACTGTGTCGGCACAGACCCACTGAAGTCAATGGGGCTCTGCACAGGGCCAGGGCCTACCTACACCACAGAACTTTGACCATGAGTATGTTGTAACTTCTGTCATACGCTGTACATAAACAGCATTCTCTGTACTACTTCTTCACGAAGCTTTCATGGATTGATTGCCTGGTATACACAGCTACAAGATACTGCACATGTATAGCAAAGCTGTACAAAAAGATGCGTATTACGTGGCATTTGAATAACAGTATGTGACAATATAATTAAAGACTACCATATCAACACAAATGCACAAAGGGGGCGGGGTTAGGGTTATGCAACCTGAACTCTTGGCATTTCCTGACTTTCCACCCACTTAACTGTGCAGCAGCAGCATTCTTGGAACAACCTTTTTATACTGAACTGCCAGAGTGAGGGTAAAAAACAAAGGGTCTGCGCTGGAGATGCATAGAACAGGCCTCTGAAGCTCTGCTGGGTTGCACGACACCCCAAAGCTACACTACACATGTCCACTGATGTTCAAAAGAAGGTCATAAGGACTTTTGTAAAATCAAGGAAGTCCCCCAGCCCACTCCCCAGGAAGTAAACTTGTGTTGCCCAAACAAGGGAAAATGGGCTTCCACGGGATGGTTGGGGGAGCCTGGGCTAGTTCTCTCTCTCCCTCTTCCCCTACCTGGGAGTTGCAGGAGCTCCTTCCCCATGTGGTGCCCCCAGAAAGGGAACTTAGGCTGCTGGGTCTGGCTTGCCCCCTCCTCGCCCCACACTTGCTATAGGTGGGCTGAAAGCGCCAAAGTATTGCCAGCACAGCATGTGTTGCTGCTCCTGTAGCAGCTGGAGCCCTGCCTTACAGTGGTTCCTGTTCAGTTATTCTGACAGGCTGCCACAGTTTTTTTTCCTGACAGGCTGCCACAGTTTTCCTGACAGGCTGCCACAGTTTTCCTAAGGAACAGAAAAGTAAAAAGGAAACTGGCAATTTTTTTAACAGTCTACCTCAGCAAAAGCTGAGCAGAATGTCATGAGACAAAGACAAGACACTTCTCCAGGCACAAGTCAGTCCCTTCTCCAGAGAAGCGTTATTCACTAGGTTTCATTACAAGTGTATTAAATCAAAGATAGAGACTGGAAAGGCAGATCTCCACTGCCTTTCACCAAATGAAATTTATAGGCAGCAGGTTTAAAACAAATACAAGGAAGTTATTCACGCAGCGCACAGTCAACTTGTGGAACTCCTTGCCTGAGGAGGTTGTGAAGGCTAGGACTATAACAGGGTTTAAAAGAGAAATGGATAAATTCATGGTGGTTAAGTCCACTAATGGCTATTAGCCAGGATGGGTAAGGAATGGTGTCCCTAGCCTCTGTTTGTTTGTCAGAGGGTGGAGATGGATGGCAGGAGAGAGATCACTTGATCATTGCCTGTTAGGTCCACTCCCTCTGGGGCACCTGGCATTGGCCACTGTTGGTAGACAGGATACTGGGCTGGATGGACCTTTGGTCTGACCCGGTACGGCCGTTCTTATGTATATGCTGACAAGAGGCCAGGATAGTCATTTGCTGTGAGAACACTCAAACTCCATCATCTGCTTTTTAATCAGGAAGTTGATTTTTTGCAAATTTCACTTAAAGTCAAAGAGCCACATACAGGCTGGCACCAAACAGCCCAGTTGGTTATTTTGGTTTCAGTTACCCAAATCTAAGGGGGAAGCTTTCTGGTTTTGCCCTCAGCAGATGAAGAAGCAGTTTGGGGCCCAGCAATTGCCTTTTTATGTAAGTGGAACTAATCACCATTGAGTTTCCCGGGACAGTAGATGTCTGTCTGTCCCTTCGGGGAGAGGCTAACAAGCAACCTTGGCGATCCAGCCAGCTGCTGCAGTGTTCCTAGTGAAATGACAGACCAAGACTCCGAGACCCAGCTCTTACTGCCCATGCCTATAACAGGCTAGAACATTATTTGTGGGTCACACATGGCTTCCTACCCCAGAATCCCCATCAGATGCCCCCTCCGCTTAGCTCGGTCTGGCCACCGTTTGGAGGAGCCAGACGAAACATAGCATCCCCCCATTTCAGAGAAGCAGCACCCTGCACATACCCCCAAGCACTCCACTGGATAACAGCGTGTCTCCCACCTCACGAGAGGGAGGAGTCCAGCTCCCTGCCTTTCCCACAAGCTGTCCGGAGTTGATCAGGGACCTCCCAGCCCTTGTTACACACAAACCCTCTCTGCCTGCTGACAGATGAACTTCACTCCTGCCAGAGAAAGCCAATGGCTTGGTTTAGAAGGAGACGAACAGCCAGAAAGGGGCGGGGGCAGGTTTAATATTAACTAGCAGCAGGATCAGTGTGGAACAGCTCACTAGCAGGGATTGGGGGGGAGGGGAGTGCTCCAGCTCCCAACTCCCTCTCTCCCTGCTGCTGCCAGCCAGGTAACCATTAGCCACAGCAAAGGCCAAGGAGCTGAGCAGCGTCCACAGACACACCCCTGCACTAGAGCAGACTAGAGCAGCGTTTGCTCAGGACACCAGGCAATGACTGGTGCCTAGAGAGGCAGTAAAGATGTTGGTTCTGGAAAGAGCCCAGGTTACCAAGGTGCTCTGACCCTGCACCTCTAACCCACCACTCAGAGCTTTCTGACCCGCAAGGCCCTGCATTCCTGATGTGTCAGCTCCGCCACTCCCATTGGCAGTGCACTGCGTAGCTTCCAAGCCCTGCACCAGGGTCAGAGAGCCCAACGCTGAGTGGAGGTAAAACGGTACTGGCTTGGAGCGAGTGGGAGGCAGACAGACAAGCAAAGAGGGCGCTACAATACCTGCAGCCACCCCAGTTCAGCAACACTGGTTTTATTTTGAGCAGCTAGCTAAGAATAGCACATACTGAGCCCAGTGAAGGCCCCGGATCCCCAGCCAGGCTGCCCATCACAGCCTGGGAGGAAAAAGCTGGGCAGGGCCTGGGTCTCTCCTGCAGGGGCTCCCACTCGCCTGATACACTTGCTCGGCAAGCAGTGCAGTAGCAAAGCCCTCTTCTCCGTGCTCAGCCCTTCTCAGAGAGGGTGCCAAGCGAGCAGGGTGGGGAACAGCCTGTAACATACGTAAAGACAGCACACTAGGCAGGGGCATAGGGCGTGGGAAAAGAACAGGGGAGAAGAAAGGCCAGCCCAGGAAGGAATGGGTGGCTGGCCAGCAAGTCCAGGCCTGGTTGGAGGAGTCAGAGCTGTGGTTCCATTGTGAGGAGGGTGTATGGCTGGTGGGAAAGGCCCGGGGTGCACTCACTCAAGTGCATGTGCTCTCGGACCCAGCTTCAATTGGTATGTCATTGGCTGAGGACCTCTTGGGACTGTCAGATCAACCTTTGCTCAGTGGCTAGGTAGCTGGGGAGTGGGAGCTGAGAGGCTACCAGCATGAATTGCACACTGCAAGCTAGACCCCAACACAGCTGTGAGGAGCAGGAGCCTTACTGTGGTTCCCCGTCCATCCCAGGCTCTCATGCAGGCTGTTGGAGAACACACACCTCATCTGACAGAACGGTAACCGGAAAGATTGCCTCTCCATTTAAGTGTCACTGCTGTACACAAAGTCTCACTGGGGAGCTGAGCCAGGGAATTGGAGGCACTAAGTCCTGCATTAAGAGAGGGGGAGGATTTATTGTTTCTACTGCACACCTTGGTAAAGAGCCTGCAGAGCCATTCCTCTGCCAGGCAGGCTTACATGAAGTAGAGATCGGTCCCTTGAGCCCGCAGGGCAACGCTACCCCCACACCCACCCTGGAGAAATCTCTGTGCTCGGAATTCTTCCCACCGCAAGCCTGAAAGGACTGGAACTCCCCAAACCATGCTGCTCTAGGATTAGAAATCCATTGGACTATTGTCTGCATCTCTCTCTGCCTCTCCACCCCCACAGCAGAATAATGAGCCTGGGTGTTAATGGTCTTAGTTACAATTCCATGTGGGCTCCTGTTTATTGTGAACGTAGCACTCCTTCTCCTACAGGACTGTTGTTTCTATGGTAAACGCATTCAGTGAGCGAAGTGAAAACAGCGAAGCAGCTAGGTGTCAACTCAACAGCCCCCAGAAAAAGCAATCCCCCAGGACACAACTGCCACCCATCAGTGCCAGAGTTGTGGCTGAAGCAGACTTGCCGGGAGTCCCATAAGTGTGCAAGAGCAGTACAGGACCTCCTGTACCATGTGGGCGGTGATGAGTTAGTACAGATCCGTTAAGATCAGGGGCTGGGACTGCCTGCCTAACATCTGGGTTTAAGTTAGATCAGGGGTTCTCAACCTGGGGGTCGGGACCCCTCAGGGGGTCGCGAGGTTATTACATGGGGGTCGTGAGCTGTCAGCCTCCACCTCAAACCCCAATTTGCCTCCTGCATTTATAATGGTGTTAAATATATAAAAAAGTGTTTTAAAATTTATAAGGGCGGCCGCACTCAGAGGCTTGCTGTGTGAAAGAGATCATCAGTACAAAAGTCTGAGAACCATGGAGTTAGATCTTCATGTCTGTTTGCAGTTTCCTGCAGTTCTGTGCAACCTGCAGCTGAATTGTCAGTAAGCAGCTTCCTGTACTGAGCAGCAAAGCCCTGCATGTCAACCCGAGCAAGTGACTGGGCCCAGAATCTCCCTCCCACTAAATGTCACTTCATGAAGAATGTTGCACCCCGCAGACTGTGGGTCTCTGGCCCGATATAAAAGGGCTCTCTCGGATTTCAGCTACTATGACACTGGACCCTTAGCTGGTGATACTAAATTACACATACACCCCCCAGATTACCAACCCAGGCTTCTCCACTGACCCCCAAAGAGAACTTGTCAACAGCACGTCACTGAACAGCTTTCTAGGACACCAGGAAACAGTGAAAAGGGAGGAAATGAAAGCCATCAAGGAGCCATGTGAGCCAAGAGAAGAAGAGTCTCAGTAAGGCGACAGTAAAAGCTGGAAAGGAGCCCCTCCTGAGGATACAAGGAGCCCTGCACATGGGAGTTGTGCTCAGAGCCAACCAACATCCCAAAAGACCAAAGACGCAGTGGGCAAGGAAGTGACTGTGAATCATACCTAGAGTCGCAAAACTCAACAGGACCCATAATGACTATTTCTAGCAGGAAGTGCTGCCCAGGATGGATGAACCTCAGCAGGGCACGGGCTGGCTACATCCACCTGCAAAGCCAGGGAAGGGACACAGCACTCCGAGGAGATGTGGGAAGGCTTGCTAAGTATGTTGCCACAGCCTCAGACTCCACGGAACAGGTCTGTTTGTTCTGGGACCATCCATGTGCAGTCTCATTGCAGAGGGAAGAAAGGGTCCCCTGCTTTCACTTATGGAACCTGTGACTTGCCTTGTGCTAAAGTTACAGTCAGTGATTTTTTTCTGCTTTAAAAGTGACTTATTTTATTGCTGTTACTTTCTCTCCCTTTGAACTTTGGGGTTAATGCATTAATTTCCCCTGACTGCGTCCAGCATGCACCTCTGGCACTGACCACTCGGTGGAGGAGAGGGGCTGAGGCATGATGCTGAGAAATGCCATGTGACTTTCTAAAAAAAAAGTCATCACTGTACGGGCTCCATGGTTTCCCGTTCCCTTCTGAAGTCAGCTGCAGGAAGAGTCACTACAGTAAAGTTCTTAAATTTGAAAAACGAAGAGCACACCTGGCTTGGGTCACATGCCTGACAATAACTCCTTCATGGATATTTATGGCATTGTCAAAATCTTGGCCTTTGTGCCCATGGAAAGCAAAGTTGACAGGAAGAGAGACAAAACATGAAAAGGCTCCTTTTAGAATCGCAACACCGAACAGCACATGGAAGTGGCTTTTTCTTTTAGAAGACTTGAGGTAACCTCCAAAGGCTTTGCACCAAGCTCCCATCTCTATGCACAGGTGCTTAGAAGACAGAAGTAACTTGCCTCCCCACGATTTTATCTTTGATCTGTTTGTTTGGGGTGAGGAGAAGCAGAATACCTGGCATTAAGAAGATGCCCAAATCCCAACAATTTGTGTAAGTGAATAAGTGTCAATACTAATCCAGAATTTCTGTGTCCAAGCTCTGGCACTCATCAGCATGAGCAAGGGTGCATTCACTTACCACAGCCCTGGACAAGCACCCCAAGCCTCTCCTGCAATCACACAGGGTTTGGAGGGGATAAGTTTGCAGATCCTGGATCTCTGCTGATAAGGGTAAGTTTCTGCCAGCTCCTTCCTATGGGCCTGCACTGCCAGGCTCTGAACAGGGGCAGTTCATATCCACTGCTTTCTAAATGCCTGTCTCTTGTGTCCATGACCATTGCAATCATGGGTTCACATCTGCTCCTTGGTTTACTGTTCCCTTTTATTTGTGCATAAGCAGGGACCACTGTTGCTACTAGTGCCATTCTGACTGGTTTCTCCTTCTCTAGAGTTGTTCTTAGGGTCCCAATTCTTTTGAGCTCTCAGTCTATTGTCTGTAATGCTGACGTGATTTTGTTGAACGTCTGGACATATTATTTTGCATTTCCTTTAACTTATTGCCACCCCTAGGAGGAGGTATTGGGATACTCACTACACCAGCCTATCCAGATTAGCAGCTTACTACTCTTAACTTTGATTTGTTGCCTTCTAATTGCTCTCAAAGGATGGCCTCCCTGCACCTCCCATGAATTAAACAGATCCTAACTGCCTCAGAAAGCCAGGCCTTCCATTTTTAGTTTTAGTTATAGGCAGGATCCCACACACCCAAATACTAACTGTCCTCTCTGCCTAGGCTGGACTGAAAGCAGCAAAGCACAAGCAGATTCTGATCCGGAGGAAGTCCATGGGTCACGGAGCCATTCAGAATCTGGCTATCTTGTCTCAGCAGTCTAGGGCTTTGCTTACCTCTTCAATACCTAACATTTTTCTAGAGATATCATTGCTTTTCTCCATGCAGACAACAGATCATTCTAATGGTCTTTAATGCACGTGTGTGCCTGAGGCCAACATATTATGACACTTGACACATAACATACAGTACATGAAGGCCATGGGCTACAGACCCCAACAACATATAGCTTTGCGACCAGCTGCTTATTTTAAAATCTCACTCTGCCTTTTCCTACATTTAAGAAACGCTCAGCCCACACCTGCTTGTTTCTTTGCCAAATCTCACTTTGCAAACTGAACCTGAAATACAGGAGCACAAAGTGCTTCTTGAAACACCACCACATGCCATACTCCTTGGGCTGCACAAAACGCTCCTCTCCGGGGACAGCCTCTGCACCTCCCTTCACAGATGGGCTTTGTGGCAGAAGAAGGGATCACATGAACATTTCCCCAAACCACCTGCTTTGGAAATGATAGAGAAGAAACAGAAGGAAAGGCAACAAAAATGATCAATGGCCTGGAAAGCCTTCCATAGGAAGAGAAAAGGAATAAAGAGGTCAGAGAGGACAAAAACTAAGAGGGGGTATGATAGAAATGTATAGAAGAATGGCAAAGAAGGGAGATTGGGTGCTCCTATTACACTCATAATACAAGAATAAGGGCACAAAGAAATCAAAGGGAACCATTTAAAACTGACAAGAAAATCCATATTTTAAAGCCACAACACATGGAATATGGAACTAACTGTGACAAAATATCATGGTGGCCAAAAGCTCAGTAGGATTCAACAAAGCATTAGCCATTTGTATGGCTAGTGAGGACATTCAGTTACAAGTGTCCTGCGTCTGTTGGTGCCCAGACAGGATGGTCCACGGTTCTGACATAGGGCAGCTGTCCTTATTCTTTCCAGTGGGTCAGTAGATAACTAACAGCTGCCTTGCCCAGCAACATGCAAAGTAAGGTGTCAGAACCCAACTGTTCCCTTTTTTCAGGGACACTTCAGATTAATTGCCTTGCCCAATAGTTGCCACTCAGCCTGGCACTAGCAGCACCACTTGGCTGCTAACACCTTTGTGAAGGGATTAAAGGCAAATCTGTTAATTTTAAAAACAATGTTTAATTAGCATCTTTTAAAGAGAGACTCCTACCACCTGCTCAAGCTTCACAAGGATCACAGACCTGAGTACAGACCTCCAGCCTCTTTTGGACTTTTCAGAACCAACTGCTTTCATATTGAAAACTGACTAATACATTAAGAGCTGTCCCCCTGCAGCAGTAGCCTGGAGAGAAACAATCTAGCCCAGCATGCTCAGGGACAGCTTATTCCATGGGCTACAGCAGCTACCATGTTAGCACATTACTAAGTAGGGATGAGAGCCACATACTTAGCAGGATCAGCTCTTCCTCTTCTGTGCCCAATCTCCTGGGCAGTCGGCAAGCTTCGCCTCGCCACAGGATCTCATGGGAGTCCACTGCTGACTTCTCCTCAGCATCACCGTGGCACTATATTTACTATTCCTGTCACAGAAACAAAACATCTGCACCCCCACTCAGTCTCCCCGACAAACTCTGCTTCCAGTAAACAGAGAAAGAACCATCAGTATCGACTCCCAGGCAGCACAGAGATTCCAGATTTCACCAAGCAGCACCAGCTGTGGCATCAGAGAGTACCTCTTCACTGCTGATACAGCCACTGCAGCACCTGCTTCAGAGACAGGAGTAGCCCCAGTGCCCCCCAGAAATGGCAGCTCTGCGTACATCCCCAGATGCCAGAAGAGCCCTCTAAGGAACTACAACTATTCAACGTGTTTGTAAAGCGCATTACCTCCCCACCCTCTTTCAAAGCCATGTTGAGCATCAGCAAGGGGCACTAGTAGCAGCTTTCAGGGGTCAGGAGAGCTCATGTCACTTAACCATCCCCTCGCCCTGCACCCATCACCCCCACACGCAGGAGAAAGACAGTAGGCTAAAGCCAAAGAGCTCAGAAATTACACTATTGCAGGATACCCAAAGGTTTCTGCCAGGTTACAAGACATGCCCAATAGAGAGTGGGATACAGTGCTCACTTCAGGACATGCTGAACTCTACCTGTGCCTTGTCTCCACTAGGATTTTACGGCAAGATAGCTATCCCAAGTTGGATGGCTTTTTGCTTTTTTTTTTTTTAAATAGAGAGATCACTTGTTTTTGGCAGTGCAGATATTGCATAAACTGGAAGACCTAAAGCCTAGCGCATCCCAGGCTACAATACAACCAGCTAAAGCACCTTCAAATGTCACTTATTGGCATGATTTTTTTAAATGACATTTATGTACCTGCACAATCATTCCAGACATAGTTATACTAACAACACATGCTGCTACTGGCAGCTTATTTTGTTTGGGGAACCAGTAGAAGCTATACTGGCAAAAACACTGTTTCGCTGGTACAAACTGCATTTTATTAAGAGCATCTATGCTCTGCTACAAAAATGAACTATCATCAAATGCTGGACTTTAGAACTTGCCTACACTTGAAAGTTCATTCAGATCAAGATAGGTGTGAGTTTAAAGTGCAACAGTTATTCCTGAATTCCAGAAGTGTCCACATATGGAGCTGAGTGTGCTTTATTCCAGTTTAACTTAATCCAGTGGATTAAGCTAATCTATCAGATAATGGCTGAAGGAGATCCAATGATGGAAAGAAGAAACCATTGGGTGAAATGCTATGGCCTTGTTACCCAGGAAATCACCAGGGCCCTTAAACCCCACACATCTGTGCTGGCCAGTCAGTGTCCGGAAGGGATGCTTGTGGGACATCCAGATCAGCAGGCAAAGGGCTGCTAGGGACTGTCAGTTCACTGACAATCAGCTCATTCCTACAGACACAGCCCAGGCCGGCTGGGCAGGTGGGGGGACAAGAGAGCCCAGCCCGTGGAAGGAGAGTGGTTGCAGGGCAGGCAGGTGGGCTCTGAGGTGCAGCCCCCTGGAATGGGCGGGGGGGGGGGCTCAACGCAACAGGGGGCCATGGGCTGAGCCTCCCAGGGGGCAGGGGAGAGTGAGTGGGGCCCAGGCTGTACCCCCCAGGGAGGGGGGGGGAAGCAAGAGGTGGCGGGGCCCGGGCCCAGGCCAACCCCCCGGGTGAAGCGGCCTGAGAGGGGGAAGGGCCGAAGGGAGGGGGGCTGGGAGGGGCCCAGGCCGAGCCTCCCAAGGTGAGAGGGGCTGAGCGGGTGCGGGGCCCGAGCCTCGCCTCGCCAGGTGAGGGGGCCTGAGTGGGGGAGGGGCCAGGGAGAGCCCCGCGGGGGGAGGGGCCCGGGCCGAGCCTCCCAAGGTGAGCGGGGTGGGGGGGGGCTGGAGGGGGGAGGGGCCAGGGGGAGCCCCGCGGGGGGAGGGGCCCGGGCCGAGCCTCCCAAGGTGAGGGGGTCTGAGCGGGGGAGGGGCCCGGGGCGAGCCCCGCGGGGGGAGGGGCCCGGCCCAGCTCACCTAGCAGACGGGATCCCAGGCGGCCCCGCGCCCCATGGCAGCCCGCGCCGGAGCAGCCCGGCTCCCGAGTCCGGCCCCGGACACAAAGCCGCACGGGCGGGAGGCTGCGGCGGCGGCTCCGCCCCCAGACCTGACTCGCGCCAATCAGCATCCGCTCACTGCCCCGGCCCCACCCCTACCAAGCCCCGCCCCCACGCGCTCGGCCTATCACCGACACTGTCTTTTACATACGACGCCCCGCCCATACCGCGGGCGGCGCGAGGCGTCTAGCCGGCCTGGCGCTCCCCTCCCCCCGCAGCGCGCCGGGCGGCTCCTCCACGCGCCGACCCCGCCCCCGGGCCGGCGGCGGTTGGGGAGGCGGTTCCAGCGCCGCCATGCAGTCCCCGCCCCCCGGGCTCGGCCCGGCTCCGGCGGGGAAGCAGGGACCTGGGGGGGGGCGCCCGCGGCGGGGACCGAGCCGGGCGTTCACACGCAGACTGGCGCCCCAGTAACTAAATCGGTGCAAGAGGCAGCGCTCGTCCTGAGGCCCCGCCCGCGCCGCGCCGCTGCCACACCTGGCGGGGCCGGGGCCGGGGCCCAGATCCAAGCGACCGGGGCCTTCGGGGGCCGAGTAGCGGAGCCCCCAGGCTGCCACTGGCTGGGGCTGGTCAAGTGAGGGGGGCCCGAGCGACTCGGCCGGCACCTCGGGCAGTAAAAACTCCCGCTGCGGGCGGGCGGGCGGGCGCGAGGCGAGCCCAGTCACAGCACAGCGGAAGCGGCGGGAAAGCTTGGCTCCAGCACGACGGGGACTTGCTAGTCTTTCCCCGGGAGGAAAGGGACTTTCCGCGGGTTCCTGGGCCCGTCGTGCGAGATGCACCATTTCCTTTGAAGGAGCTGCCCTGTGCCCGGGCCCAGTTCAGCCCGAGTGTGATCCAGCTTCAGCAAAGTTACCCGGAGCTGAACGACTCGAAGCTGCCTTGTTGCTGACGGGGGAACGGGGCCATCTTGGGACCAAGCCTACCCAGCCGCAGTGAGCAGCCTTGACAGTGGGGCTGCGGCGATGACCAGGCTGCAGGGCGATGATCAGAGACCCCACTGTGAGTGGGTACAGCTAGTGAAAGTCACTTTAGGTGCTAGTTAAATATAGAGTTGTCTAGTGACTTGGAGCAAAACTAAGTTATTACATGAGAAATGACACAGGAATGTCTGTTTTGTGTAGAACCTTCCCTCCACCCGAAACAGGCTGCTGCCCCTGGAAGAAGAGTTTACAGCTGGGCATGAGACAAACTCCACCTAGTGAAGCTTGAGCTAGACAGCGTGCTAAAAAGGGCAGTGTGGACATTGCTGCTTGGCCTGCAGCTTGGCTCTCAAGCCTAAGCAGTCAGATGAGCTTAGGAGCCCAAAGTGCAATGGCCACACTGCTATTTTTAGCACACTAGCTTCAGCCCCAATACCCTGAGTCTGTCTAACTAGGCTGGATGGGTCACTCCCAGCTGCAATGTAGACATACTCAGTATGGCCTGCTGGGACTCTAGGATTTTAGATTGGCTGTAAATGAGAGCGATTCAGAATTTCCCTCTGACTCCAATTTCAGCCCTAGTCTACTCCATGGCACCTTGCTTCACCTGGCAGGGGCTGCTCCAATAGATTTTTCTGAACACATGAAGTCCTGCTACTTTGCAGGGACTCTGGATTACCCTGAGCAGGATGAGGGCTCCCAGTTGTAACAAGTTATTAAACACCAGTATTTCAGGCCAGTGAGCCATGCTGACCTGGAGAGAAGACACTGCTACTTGCTCTATTAAACACCTGAATCTCTCTCAAAAACACCTGACTACTTCCCCAGGACTCCACTGTGCCAGATATAACAAGGGATGGTAAAGCAGTTGAGTCTCACGTTCCCACAAATTTGGAAGTTCCCTGCAGACTGTAAATAGTCTGTGAACCTGCTACCAATCTTAAGGCTGAGGGAATCAGGAATGATACATGAGGTGAGTGTCCTTGTCTGGCCTAGGACCACTGCCATGTCATTGTCCTCTGAGGATACCTTAAGTAGAGGCTAGCCCAACATCTGCAGTATAATCAAAGCTGGCACCCGATGACTGCTGAATCCCTGCGGGCAGTGTAGGTAGGAGGGCTCATCATTCTAGGCCTTCCACACTGATTCAGAGTTGGGCTTATAGGCAGTTTTGGAAGAGAGGCTGGTCTTGATGTGAGGGATCTGCACCAGGATCTGACACCTCAAAGTGACAACTTGGGAGTGAATGGCACACCAAGAGGGGCAGGGGCAGTGGGTGCGCTGAGAGGGGTGGGGGACATGGGGGCGGTGGGCATGCCAAAAGGGGGGCAGGAGCAATAAAAGCACCACTCTCATCCATCAGTGGTGGACACTCCAGTTGCACTCAGGATGGAGACTGGTTCTCCACCTCTGACTGGAGGATGATAGGGGACTGCAAACCCAAACGACCTTGTGACTTCAGCTGAACCATATCATCAGCCAGATGTGGTGGCAAGAAAAACAAGCATGTCAGGGACACGGTGTGTCCTGGTCTCTATACACAGTCTAGGCCTGACCTCTAGAACATGGAGAAACAGACTACTTGAGAGCCAGGAACGTCTGCCGAAGTCACCACTAGGCGTAGCTGCCAGTGCTTCCAATTCCATATATGGACAAAAAGGAGGGGCCACTGGAATATCAGTGCAAGGAGGAACATATGTTTCCTGATAGAGGTGGGCCAATGACAACACTGGGCAGCATCCATCGAGTGGGGAGCGATTTCAGCGGAGCCTTTAGACTTAGCACTCCAGCCCCACATCTAATAGCCAGGGTGACACAGCCACAGACTAAGGATCACCTTGGAGCTGGGGCCCTTGATTTGATTGGCTGGGGCTAGTGCATAAGGGAGGGGGCCCCCAGCCAGGCCTTACAGCGGGTGTCAGCACTCAGCAATTTCCTACCTTCAGGTCTGTACTGAGCGATGATGGTCACTGTCTGCCCCGCCCGTTTCAGAGCTGCTGCCGCCTGCTCGTGAGTTGCATTCCGGAGATTTACACCATTTACCTGACCAAACACAAATGAGGGGATCCGATTAGTTATTGATAGGGCAGCTGAGAGCCACAGTGCCTTGAACTGTCCTCAGCACACCAACTGAGACACGCTTCTCTCCCTCCTCTCAAGTCTGCTCAGAAGCCCCTTTCCAAAAATAATCCCCTTAGCTAACGTTCCCGAGATGCTAAGCAAGCGATCCAACTGTTGATCAGTGACCAAGTTCCTTCTCTGACCCCTCTGCAACACCACTAGAAACCCCATTTATAGTTTGACCCCAGACTCCAGTCCTAGCCAGCGATACACCTGCACAGCTCTCTCTCGCTGCAGGTTGCAGTTTGGCTACCACAAGTATGTTGGTTGAGAATAGTGCAGAGGGAAGATGGCTTCACTCACCCCCTATACAGCCCAGGGAAGGTGCTCACTTCCCCCATTCGGGATTCTGTATCCACACAGTGCTACTGTCCTGTTTGCACCTTAGGACTCCTCACTCTTTGAGGGAGGGAGTCGTCCTGCGAATGTACCCATTTTCCCCTGGCCTGCCTGCTGGTGAACTGAAAGAAACCTGTGAGGGAGCTGACAGCTCTGAAAGTAAAGCTGACAGTTGCCAGCATTGACATTCCTCTGTCTGTGCCAGCAAGATGTTCTGGATTGATTGAATCTGCAGCAATTGAAACTCGGTCGGTGGTCACCTCTACAAATTCTGGGTTAACTTGCAGTGACTGCTATACCCCCAGCAACCGACTGAAATATTTCTGTGTGTGGATGCAAAATGCATTTCAGTTGGCTGAGGGGGAGGGACAATTTCTCCCATGCAGGTCAGGCCAATATCTGCACCCTACCAGTAACAAATTCACATGCATTAGAGAGAAAGGGTTTTTCCCATCACTAAGGCCTTATCTACAGGGAAAAGATTTACTGGTTACACTGATCTAGTTATACAATCCCTCTGTGTGGGCACATACTCCAGTATAAGTGTGGCTTTCTTAAACCCCTTCCCAAGCATAAGCTACATGACGTGCATCCGACAAAGTGGGCATTCACCCATGAAAGCTCATGCTCCCATACGTTTGTTAGTCTATAAGGTGCCACAGGACTCTCTGCCACTTTTACAGATCCAGACTAACACAGCTACCCGTCTGATACATGTAAAAAGTTACTCTTATATCTGTATAGTGCAGGGGTAGACAACCTATGGCATGGGTGCCGAAGGCAGCACGCAAACTGATTTTCAGTGGCACTCACACTGCCCAGGTCCTGGCCACCGGTCTGGGGGGCTCTGCATTTTAATTTAATTTTAAATGAAGCTTCTTAAGCATTTTAAAAACCTTATTTACTTTACATACAACAATTGTTTAGTTATATATTATAGACTTATAGAAAGAGACCTTCTACAAACGTTAAAATGTATTACCGGCACACGGAACCTTAAATCAGAGTGAATAAATGAAGACTCGGCACAGCACTTCTGAAAGGTTGCCTATAGTGTGTCCACATGGGGAGGGTGGAGTATACCAGTATAACTAGACCAGTTTGAATTCACACCTTAGCTCATACGGGAAACACTGTCCTGTGTAGACAAGGACTAGCACTCCAAACTACAGGCTGAGTAAGAGCAACAGCCGATAGGAACGATACACACCCATTTCAGCGGCCAAACAGGAAACCATTACAAATAACACACATACACACTGACCCCTCTCCAAAACGGCTCTAGATACAATCACAGAGTCTCTCAGATCAAACTAGAGTCCTTCTTCACCCAGATGATTGAGAGTCCCCGCCCCACCCCAGGCGCTGTCCAGGAGGCGACACCAGGGCATTCCTCCCCAGACAGTGCCCTCCCACTAGCTCGCTCAGGGCCAAACTCTCAGCTGCATCTGGGGATCTTTTCAGCTCAAAGGCCAGCTCCCAACTGAACCCCATTAGAGTAAATGCCTCGGAATCTGGCATGCCTGGGTTCCAGGGGACTGATGTCTTCCCTAGCAACTCCAGCAGCACTAGAGAACTCCTTAGAGCTAGGGCTAGTGGAGGCCAGGGCTGTGCAAGCTTCCTACTCACTGGTCTGCCAAGACACCTCCGGCTCGTCCCATCCTGGACTTCCAGCCACGCCCCCGCAGTCGTGATTTCAGCCCAGGCCAGTTACGCCAAGTACTATTGTTTTATGATGTGAACAAAGGCATCTTGGAGATTTCATTCCAAACTCCCTTGAGACCCCCTCTGTGTTCGAACCAAGGTCTCTAGAAGCGTAGCCGTGGTCCCATGGGTGAGCTGAGTACACACCTAGGTCCCTGGGGCCTGGGCTCTGGTTGCTGGCCCATGTCACTGCACCTGCACTACTCTTGTTGCCTGCACTAGTGCGCGTGGGTATGCCTCCCTGCTCTATGATCACATCTTCGCTTGCTGTGCAGACACACCCGGAGAGAATCATTCCCCTCCCAAGCATTGTGGCAATCTGTGTTTCTGCCCCAGGGCTCAGCTGTAATTCCTAGCCTCAGCCTCTCCCTCCCTGGCCTGGCAAAGCTTGGACAGTGGTGCTAGGAACAACAGGGTCAGGCTGAGGATGGGGAATTCGAACCTTGCTCTACAGCGTTCACTGCTGCTCAGTTTTGGAGTCACATCTGTGGGTCAGTCCCTGTGAGGTAAGGGCATAAATTGGTGGGGATCTTCAAAACCCCAGGGAATGGAGGAAAATCTGCCCCCCCCCCCAAGATCTGCTCTGGCCTCATCTGCATGGAATCAATACACTTACCCCGGTGGCAGGGGCCAAACTGAGAGATGGAATGGACCCGGCCAGGCCAGGCCAAGCTCAGAACACCCCTTAAGAATCTCTCTGGTGTGTGGCTGAAAGGATGGGTTTTAGGCAGCATCCACACTCAGCTACCCACCTTATGCACACAGTGCCACTGCCCCCATCTGCACCTTGGGGCTCCTCACTCTTTGAGGGAGGGAATCTGGGTTTTGTTGGCCAAACTGCTCAGTTTTCAAACTGCAAAGCTCCCCGTGCACACAGAGCTGGGGCATGAAAACACACGTGTCTGTGACTGCACTGCAGCAGGACGGCGTACATCACTGTCTGGACTCAGCCGCTGGACTCTAATTGCGGGGCCCGGTGTCCAGGCTTGCTCTCCCAGCTTTGCCCAGGCAGCCTCATTTTGCTGTGGAAAGGGTCAGATGGATTTGTGTCTGCACTGCTGAGAATTATAACTAGGGATGCAAAACACAAGGAGCTCAAATGAACTGCTAGAGGCTAGGGGACAGGCACTCTGTAAATGCCCGAGGTAGGGGAGACAGGCAAACTGCTAGACATAATGCAGCTATAACAGCGAGAGCAGCTCCCGGCACACTGGTCGAGGCCTCTCTCAGCAGTAGTGACAGGACTCACCGACAAGATGCGGTCTCCTCTCCGCAGCTCCCCACTGAGGTCGGCAGGGCCGCCAGCCAAGATGAAGGAGACGAAGATCCCCTCTCCATCCTCTCCCCCGACAATGTTGAAGCCCAGTCCAGTGGAGCCTTTGTGCAGGATGATTTTCCGGGGCTCTCTATGTGAACAGACATCAGACATTTAGAGAAAGGAGGGCACAACTCCCAACAAAGTCAACTGCAGTGCCCTGGGATCTGGTGCTTCCAGCTGTGCAGAAAGAAGGCAAGCCACTGAGCACAGCAGGACGAGAGCTTCCTGATGCACCTGGAATCCGGCAGGGCTGAAGTCTTCCCTGCACCCAAGCTCAGACTCTTGCGACTCATCAGCCAGCAATGAGGAGGCTGGCAAATCACAGAGCAGGTGCTGGGAGTTGCACCATCCAACAGGCTGGAGCCTAGAGCTCCCGTCAGTCACAGGATCTGGGCCAAGGGCTGGAGGCGTTTGGAGCTCAGCAGCCGGCTGAACAGGCCTCTGTACCCAGAGGAAAGGAGCTGGGGAAGGGAAGGGAAGGACTGACTCTTGGGACTACAATAGAGCTCCAGAAAAGCTGCAGCTTGGGCAACACGCCACCAGGCTATGGCTGCCTGGCAGTGAGCTGGGAGGCAGTTTATGCCAGCCAGACTTTCACCCTGAGAATAGCCAAAGGGCACTGACTGGCCAAACCCACTCCTTGTCAACAGAATGGACTTTACAAAATCATTTCCGTCGCGATTCACTCTGAAACATCTTGAAGTGCTACTGAAGGCTAACACAAATAACTAACTTTATCAAGGCTTTCTAGCAAGGTGCAGGTCGCCCAGGTGAAATAAATGCAGATGTGAGTGTCAAGCATGGTTGTGTTCTGTCATCTCTCCTGTTTGGCTTTGCCATTGACTACCTTATAGACAAATCCAACACAGGCAACGCATGGCTCAGCAACAGTACACTAGTGCTGATGACATAGTCCTTCTAAGTGATAGTTCAACCAGACTGTCCAGCATCACAAAACAGATGGGATTAATAGTTAATTATGAAAAAACAAATCGAACAAGAACCCCAGCAATTACCAACTCAAGCATTTCTTTGGAAGGCAAAGGAAGGAAGAAGCGAGTCAATTCATGTACCTTGGCAGTAACATGCGAGCTAATGGGAATGTCCAGAAAGCAATAATGTCACAAACTGGCAAGGCAGGAGCTGCATTTACCACAAAGATTCTCAAACTCTCTTTGCTGGGACCTCCTTTGAAAATATTTCAGGCTCTGACGACCCGCTCCCTCCATACCATGCCACCATTACTTCTGTGCTGCTGCTGGCGACAGCGCTGCCTTCGGAGCTGGTCACCCGGCCAATAGCCGCCACTCTCTGGCCGCCCAGCTCTGAAGGCAGCACAGAGGGAAGGGTGGCAATACCGTGACCCCCCCTACAAAGGCTTGTGACCCCCTTTTGGGTCAAGACCCCCTGTTTGAGAAATGCTGATTTACTAGCCAAAACAAGATTTGGTCATTGAAAATCTAATTTATACAAATTACAAATCTTGAGCCCAAATGTTATTTCTATCTTAACATACGGATGTGAAAGCTGGAAATCCACCAAAGGTACAGGGAGACAGACATTTAAGGGCCTTAGAAGCAAATGCCTCAGGAAAATACTAAGCATTCAGTGGAACAAATTTATACCAAAACGCTGAGATTCATCAGAGAGTTTAACAACACTTTATCTCTAAAGTTACCCAGGAAGATGATGGAAATACCCAGGACATGTGCTAAGAATGAAGCCAGAGCATCTGCTGTGGAGGAACATGTTAAAGTGGCAGTAATCCCTCTGCAGGACACTACTCAGGCCTTGGCTACACTTGCAAATTTGCAGCGCTGCAGCAGGGTATGAAAACACACCCTCTCCAGCGCTGCAAATTGCGGCGCTGCAAAGCGCCAGTGTGGTCAAAGCCCCAGCATTGGGAGCGCGGCTCCCAGCGCTGTACGTTATTCCCCACAGGGAGGTGGAGTACGGACAGCGCTGGGAGAGCTCTCTCCCAGCGCTGGCGCTTTGACTACACTTAGCGCTTCAAAGCGCAGCGCTTTGAAGTGCAAGTGTAGCCAAAGCCTCAGAGAAGTAAAACATATGGGATGTAACCACCCTGAGGCCATGCAAAGAGCAGCCCAGGCCAGACAGGGAGAGTGGAACCCTGTTCATGGCCTAAGTCAAGTTCGGTTGTGCAGAAGGGTTCAGATTCTGTCAGGGGACTGAACAGAGGAAAGGAGCTGGGACAGGGAAGGACTTCGACTCTGGGCACTACAGTGGAGCTCCAGAAAAGCTACAGCCTGGGCAATACGCTGCCAGGCTGCAGGGGAGCCTTTTCCATCAGCCCCACGGGACAAACACAGGCTCCACCATCATGAGCCATGAGGGAGATTTCTCCCCCTTCACTGACACACTCATCCTGGCAGCAGGATTTACAGCGAGGGACACCGGGAGGGAGCCCAGAGCCAGGGTCACTTGGAGACAGTTACGGGAAGAGAGGGAGAGCAAGAGAAGGAAAGAAAGAAGGAAGAGTAGGATGTCTAAGGAGGGCTTAGGCCTGGGCTGGAGCCTCTCGCCCCAGGCCCGCATAGGCCCCGTGGTGTGAGCAGAACAGGGGTGGGGGGAGGGAGGAGGCACTAGGAGGAATGTGATGGAATTAAAGAAAAAGGAAGACAGAGTGTCAAACCAAGCCCTGACGAGGAATGAGAGCCAGCTATGGAATTGTCTCCAGGGGAAGGGTTGGGGGTCCCACTGCTCATGACACTATGCTAGTAAATGTTCAGTAGAGAACAACCCTGCCCTGGCCCCTAGGAGATGGACTGGATGGGACCTCTGGACCTCACTTCATAGGCTGCCCCCTCCTGCCCTGAAAGCTGCCATCTCTGTGGCTCATGGGCAGTAGCCCTTAAACCACTGTGGCATTTCTGCAGGGAAGGGGGCCAGGCTGACGCCCATGGGCTCTCAGCTGGCCTTGTTCTCTGTGACCCTAGGAACTCTCAGACAGCGGGGAGAGCAGTTTGTTTGGCTGCGGCATCTAAACCACTGTGTCCAACCTGGAGTGTTTAGTCTTCTGCTTACAGAATCTGGAGTCTGTAAGTCCCAGTGCCCTGCAGTCTTGCTGACAGACAGACCCCCCTGCCCCACTGCAGGGAGGGGTTGTTTCAGTGGAGTAAGCTTCAGTACAAACCTCCACCCACCACTGCTCAAAACCACAGACACTGAGGGCTCCCATTCCCCCAATACAAACCCCTAACTCCAGTTCTGTGTCTGTGTCTGCGTTACATCCAGCTGATGTTAACCGGGGCTGCACGCACTCCTGTCTGCCTTCCAGGACAAGCATCATTAACTCCTAGGTTATACCAAGGCTTGGCACAAGCAGAAATGCCAGGCATGGAATAGCTAGGACTTTTCGGTCAGTTCTGGTATCACCCCAGCCAGGCACCGCACCCTGTGCCCAGAAACCTTTCCCAGACACTCCTCGCTGCCTGAACAATGGTCCCACTCCCCTTCCCTGCATCAGCTCAGACTAAGTGGTATTACAGAACAGTACCTTTGGTCCCATTTCTTCCTGTGGCCTGGCTGCTGCCGGGAGGGAGAGAGAGATGGGGGTCCCCCATAGGACATGGATGACGAGACGTTAACAGTGAACATTGGTGTGCTGTGTGCGCTGCCTGCGGTTTCCCTGCCTGGTTCTTGCTCCCCAACTGAGCGTGCGAGGAACAGGAATGTTCTGAATGCTCTCAGCTCTCACCCCCCTGCTCTGTTTATCTCTGCCTTCTCTCTCCTGGGGCTGCTGCAGGACACGCGTCTTCTTCACCCACACTCAGCTATTGAGAGGACACAGACTTCAGCACTTACTTCACTCTCCTTAGACCTTATGGACTTAACCCATTCTTGCCCTCGCAGGCAAAGCCAGTATCATCCGAGCCGAGGTACGGAACAAAGGATAAGCTGGCAAGTTTACTTGGAATATTGTATGTTTACTTGGAATATTCTCCAATAACAGATCCTGGCCCCTGTTAACCTCTCCCACCAGCACTGACACTAGGCCCGCAGTAGCACCTTCCCCTAGAATACAGAAGTGCAATGGCATCAAAATGCCAATCAAACCCTATGCAGCTGGGGCCAAATCAGCATGCAGTAACAGAGTGCAAGGGGCCAGCACACTGCTCACTGACACAGGCAAAACCACCTGTTTCATGTCAACCATCTGCTGTACCAACAGCCTCTGACTTTTCACCTAGAACAGTGCTCACACAGTCAGCTGACGGGGCAACTAGCAGAGCTCCGACACTGACGGGAGGACTGGCTGCTGCCTGTCCAGGCAGATCAGGAGACCAGACAACACAATTCTATCTGCTGCCCTAGCACAGAGCTGTGTGCACAAGAGGCTCAGTGCGCAGAGAAGCCTCACACCCCATCACCAATGCAAGAACCCTGCATTAGAAGAACCCATCATATTAAAGTGATCGTACTCAGACCCTACCATCTCTCTGAACGTCTGACAAAAGAGAACATTACCCTCATTTGGTGACCCCCAAACCCTCTTAGTCTAAACTGCCACCCCAACAGGCCTCTCTCCCCAATCCCCACCCTAAACAATCCATCTCAGTACCGCTCTCCCGGCCTAATCTGGTGAGTTGGGGGCAGATGGTGGAGCTTTGGAGGAAGATGGGTGTGCTGCTCTGGCCAGGCTAAGTTTGTGCTGCCCATGCGACTGGAAATTCCGAGAGTGGAATGTGGGGGTGTGACGGTGCTGCCCGTGGGAGCCAGCTGAGGTCACTCAATCAGGGTGAACTGCAAACCAAACAGGGCAGACAAACCCCAAACGCTGGTGGTTATTTCAATACTTAGATTTACCAACCAGCACAAAACAGCTTCTACAGTACCTTACTGGTCACTTAGAAGTCCAAACCACGCAGTTCCCTTAAAGTGCCCAGCCTCAGGCCTCCGTCCAGACACACCTGTCAGATATGATGATGATTCCTAAGAATCTTACTTCATCATATAAAAGAAAAGGTTCTTCCAATCCCAAAGGATCAGCCACATACCCAGGTCCAATTATAATTTAGATCTTACCCAAAGTACACGCTATAGTCAATTCTTATTAACTAAGCTAAAATTTATTAAAAAAGAAAAGAGAGAGAGTGTTGGTTAAAGGATTAATCTACAGACAGACTTGAATTCAATTCTTGAGGTTCGGATACACAGCAGAGATAAGCTTGTAGTTGCCAAAAGTCCTTTTAGAAATAGTCCATAGGTTATAGTCCAATGTCCATATTCAGGGTGGCTCCAGTCAATGACTGGGGATCTCAATCCTTATGGCTTAAAGTTTCCCCCTCTTGAAACCCAAAGCAGATCTGAGATGAAGCAGGATCATGTCCCAGGGTTCTTATACATTTCCAGCAGCCTTTCGGCCTGAGAAAACAATAGGCTTAACTCCTTCTCCCAAACATCCTGGCACTTAGCAGAGTAATTTATCCATTAAACAGTTCAGATACAGGTTAGCACAACCTTCAAAGAGATACATAGACAATAATACTATTTCACTCAAGTATCATTATAAATGTTAATATTCCCTTTTTTGATCTTTGAATTAAAACGATAGCAATAGACAAGACTTGTTTGCTGCCATCACAAGACCTGAGCAAACATCTCCCCTACTACCTCTAACAATGCAGACTTGCATTTCAAAGCTCTAGTCATTTACATATCTTCCTAACCAGTCCTTAAGGTTCACCCATGGGTCAGGTCAGTCTGTGAGTTAATTAACTCTTTCTGGCCCTTTCCCCTTTCAATGAGATATTATATCACAGTCATAACGTCACACCCCCAACGCAAAATTGATGCAGGAAGGGATGACACAAACATCACTGACTGCATCCCAAAAGCTCCCCATCCTGGGTTTTGTTTTATTACAGCTTGTATTGGGTTAGAAGCCATGTCACTGTATAACAGAAATGGTTTACCCAACTCATGTTCAATAACATGATTGAATCTTTTTATGAACTTAAGGTAAAACTTGGTTAGAACAATAGTGGATTGGATCTGCTCTTGCAGCAGGGTTCCTGTATGTTTTATGTGATCTTGCCAAGAGCTAAAGAAACTAGCTATTTTATTTATACAAGCTTTGGCAAATGCCTGGAACCCAATTAACATTAAACCAATGTAGATATTAATGTTGTTCATTGTATAGGAATCTTGGCATTTAGCCATGCAAGCAATATGGTAGTGTGCCTCAGTTTCCCTTTTAACACAGCACATTAGGTCTGGAATGTCTTTTCTCCTATGAAAAGTTCCAAGACTGTTTATAGGCACTAACAGTGAAACATTAGTATAACCAGGCCTTTTAACATAAAGTGGGTTCTTATGCATTACTTTTAACATGTTCAAGGGATTTACCATAAGATTAGGCACATTGTACATTTTTACATTTCTTGGTAATAGCAACACATTAGTTACAAACATTACCATCAGCAATAACAACAAATTTATTGCAGGTGTCCATCTACCATCATGTTTGCTATGCCACACCTTTGGCTCAATACCATTGGGGTTTGGGCCTTTTAGGGTTACCCTGTGGCTTTCCTTTGCAAAATTAATTTTTTTCTTTTCTCCTTGTCCTGAAGGATTAAACCCTGATTTCTTTTGTTTAACAGAATTCACTGGCTGATGGGGTGGGCTCTGTTTGCTAACAGCTATTAGCAAGTCTTTCTTCTCCCTGCCAGCCAAGTAATTTGCATCAACACAGACACTAGCTTTTAGATTTTTAGCTGCTACCCATTCCAAGGCTGGACTTTGTTTTACAGAGATATCACACAATTCCAAATAGTTTGAGGGTGAGAGTTCACTTGCTTTCCCCTGCATCCTCAAGCATTCAGCCATAAAACTGTTCCGCTTTGAAACACCAGTAACCAAATTTCTTTTTAAGTCCTGAAGCACGGACTGGTTACTTACAGAATCAGCATGGAGACAGTCCTGTCCCAACACCATGGTCTTTCCAACAGGCTGGCCACACACAGCCACCTGGTTATATGGCTGCTTAACTTTCTTAACAGCTTCTACTCCATCTGAGACCTTCTCTAAGCTACCCACACTGGATCTCTCAAAAGGAAAGTCAGTGGATCCATTCACAACAGAAAATTTCTGGCTGTTAGGAAATGAAACTTTTTTGATTAAATTACTTTCACACCCTTCAGTCGCAGTAAACTGCTTGCACAGATTACCAGGAGGATTTCTCTCCTTAGCAGCTTCTCTAAGCAACAATTTACCTTTCACAGAAATTCTGCTCTTACCCTTTTCACCCAGGGCTTGCTCTAAAGGAACACTTTCCTGAGCCACAACAGACTCTTTTTGGGTTTTACTTACATCCATGATCACCTTTGGCCCATCAGGCAGATTTCTACACAATTCCCTTTCAGGCCAACTTATAGACTTTCTGGATAACAGGTTAGAAGCATTCTCCTTCCCTTGGCCATGAACAAGTTCAGGAATCTTTTCCTTTTTGCTACAAGTTGTTAAACTGTTAGTAGGTAACACAATTAAATCACCTTTCTGCTCCCCTTGTGCCCTGGCTAGGGTATCACCCTGACCAGACAGAGCTGCTACACCCTTTTCCAACCACACATTAGCAACTGGCAAACTACAAGCACCAGAATTGTCTGGTCTCTGGGATTTTGCTAAGACACTAACTGGATGCAACCTAGTCACAGTGCCATTCTCCCCAGCAGACACAAAGTTAGGACCATTCCCTTCCTGGGCTTTAGCTGTATTTACAACCAACTTCGAGACAACTGAATCACCTTCAACCATCACAGGCTGAAAGGCACCTTCTGTCTGCTCCAAAGACACAGAAGAGCTGGAGACACATTCTCCTCCACCAGACACACAGCTTGGGATCTCATTTCCCTTGTTCCAGCACACAGGGCTGTTCACAGACAACTGCTTGGAGATTGGGGTAACTTCCTCCATAGGCAAGTCAATACCCCTGACAGACACAGGCACATTCCCTTCACTGTCACATTTCTCCACACAGGAAACAGGTAAGGGATAGGGACACTCATCTTCCACTATCCCTCCCTTCCCAAACTGCTGACTGGACAAAGCCATCAGCTCACAAGGCTGCCCAGGCTTATCCAGACTTTCCCTGCCAGGCACATTGCCACTCCCAACAGATAAGCTGCTGCTCTTTTCACTACACTGAGCTACTTTTAGCAAATCACAGTTACCCATTTCAGGTTTACTTCTACAAGCTGCACTAGCCACCAATCCATTACCCATTACAAATTTACCCTTTCCTTCCTCAGTTAGGGCTTTAACCTGACCATTTACTTTAATCTGCTCCTGAGAAACCTTTTCCTCACCAATGAGATTTTTCTGCTCTTGATCTAACTCCAGATTTCCTTCTGAGACATCAGACAGACATTCAGAAACTTCATTCCCAGACACACAGCTTATTTGCACAGACAAACAGCTATTTCCCACCAGGTTAGAATCCCCCTCTCCATAGCCATAGCAAAACGGGTTAAACACAGAGAACTGCCCAGAGTAATACCACATATCAACACAGTTATAAACTGGATTTTCCAGAGGATACAGTCTCTGCCGTTCTTCCACTGCTTTTTTGACTTGGAGCTGGAGTCTAGCAGTTTCTTGTTGCATCTTCTGGATCTCCTGTTCCAGCTCCTGTTGCCTCTGTCGAGCTTTCTCCTCAGCAGCCAGTAATTCCAGATGCCCCTTACGAGCTTTTTCTTCTCTCTCATCAGCCTCCTTCTTTCTTTTAGCAGCTTCTTTCTCTCTTTCAGCAGCTTCTCTTTCGAATTCAGCTATTTTTTGCCTTTCCAGCAATCGAAGATCTGCTAGTTTCTGTTCATGCTCCAGTTGCAGTTTATTTGCTGCCTTATTTATTCTAATTGTTTCTGCATTTTCTGTAGCATCAGGTAAGGGCCGTGCTCCTGCCTCCTGATCACTGGCCGTTAACAGATCTCTCATTTCTTGATTTGTAGCTTTCTTTCTAAAGCTTATCCCCTTTCCTGAACACAAATCTTCCAGGGCTTTTTTGTCAAGACCCTCATATGCTCTTTGCTCATCCATTGCAACTGCTCCTTAACCAACCAAACTCTCAATACCAAAATTCCAATTTGGATAGCGTGGGGTTCTGACCCAAAGCTTAATTGACCTGGTTCTGTGGATCCTAGCACGACTACGCCACTGTGACGGTGCTGCCCGTGGGAGCCAGCTGAGGTCACTCAATCAGGGTGAACTGCAAACCAAACAGGGCAGACAAACCCCAAACGCTGGTGGTTATTTCAATACTTAGATTTACCAACCAGCACAAAACAGCTTCTACAGTACCTTACTGGTCACTTAGAAGTCCAAACCACGCAGTTCCCTTAAAGTGCCCAGCCTCAGGCCTCCGTCCAGACACACCTGTCAGATATGATGATGATTCCTAAGAATCTTACTTCATCATATAAAAGAAAAGGTTCTTCCAATCCCAAAGGATCAGCCACATACCCAGGTCCAATTATAATTTAGATCTTACCCAAAGTACACGCTATAGTCAATTCTTATTAACTAAGCTAAAATTTATTAAAAAAGAAAAGAGAGAGAGTGTTGGTTAAAGGATTAATCTACAGACAGACTTGAATTCAATTCTTGAGGTTCGGATACACAGCAGAGATAAGCTTGTAGTTGCCAAAAGTCCTTTTAGAAATAGTCCATAGGTTATAGTCCAATGTCCATATTCAGGGTGGCTCCAGTCAATGACTGGGGATCTCAATCCTTATGGCTTAAAGTTTCCCCCTCTTGAAACCCAAAGCAGATCTGAGATGAAGGATCATGTCCCAGGGTTCTTATACATTTCCAGCAGCCTTTCGGCCTGAGAAAACAATAGGCTTAACTCCTTCTCCCAAACATCCTGGCACTTAGGAGTAATTTATCCATTAAACAGTTCAGATACAGGTTAGCACAACCTTCAAAGAGATACATAGACAATAATACTATTTCACTCAAGTATCATTATAAATGTTAATATTCCCTTTTTTGATCTTTGAATTAAAACGATAGCAATAGACAAGACTTGTTTGCTGCCATCACAAGACCTGAGCAAACATCTCCCCTACTACCTCTAACAATGCAGACTTGCATTTCAAAGCTCTAGTCATTTACATATCTTCCTAACCAGTCCTTAAGGTTCACCCATGGGTCAGGTCAGTCTGTGAGTTAATTAACTCTTTCTGGCCCTTTCCCCTTTCAATGAGATATTATATCACAGTCATAACGTCACAGGGGGACCTTGTCGGTACAGGGCAGCGGAGCGGCCGGATGCGCGGCTGGCGAGTGGAGTGGGGGCGGCAGTGGAGCCAGCTGACGGTGGGGATGGAAAGTTGGGCAGAGAACGTGGAAAGTGCTATGCCAGTGGTAAGCAGGTTATCATGAACAAGGGCTTGCCCTGAGTAAATCCTGCAGGCACAGAGTTAGGCTCCCAGACACCCAGGTCCTGAGGCTTTGGCCGATTTTTCTCTCTCTAGCTTCCACTCTGAACACTGGGTTTGTCTGGTAACAAGGGACTGAAGTGTCCGTGCAGAGGCCTTGCCCCTGGCAGTGTCTCACGCGGCTGCCTGAGACCAAGAGCTCCCTGAATGCTGGGTAGGACCTTTGTTTTCCTGGTCATGCCCCAGCCAGCATTTGCTCAGCTGTCCACTCAGTTCAGTCAGTGTCCTCCCTAGCCTTCCTGAGGGACAGGAATGGCCCCTGCCACACTTCCCCACTGGGTGAGGCTGCAGGGCTGGAAACCAGGCAAAAGCACCAGTGCTCACTACAAACAGCCTGTGTTAATGGCTTTGAATCGGGGCGTTAGGAGCTCAGATGTTCTCTCCTCCTTCCCGCAGGCTGCATCATACTCCTGAAGGAAGGCTGACCTCTCCCAAGGTGAGGCCATTTATACAGCACCTCTCCCCCCACAGTGCTTCCACCCCCCGACTAACAGACAGGGTCGCTATGGAGACGAGTAACCCTCCCACCGGAGGGGGGCAGACGTAGGACCAGTCCCTGCCCCAGGAGGTGGACAGGCTAGTCCAGGCCCAGACTGCCCCATTCAGAGAGAGGCAGGCAGGGTATGACTGCGGAGGGGGCAGTGTGAGGGGGAGTATAAACCCCACAGTGGTAAGAAGGGGTTAATAGAGACCTCTGTTAGCCCAGCGTGTTCCAGCTGGAGATCTGTCAGACTAGGGCGCAGTCCAGAGGAAGGAATTCAGAGCAGTGGGGAGGAGACCCAGGGGAGAGGTGGGCTGGAGTCCCTGCTCTGGCAGGAATCAGGCAGAGAGGGAACCATGGCAATGCTGCAGGGGTGGAGATAGCACCTGTGCTGAACCTTGACAAAGGAGCGGAGCTCCAGGGCGTCGCCCTGTGGGCTGATGTTCTGCAGAAGAGCAGGGAACAGGGGAGAGCCTAATGGGCTAAAGGCTCCAGCCTGACACAGGTAGAAGTTGCTGACTATGTATTTTGTCTGACGCTGGGGGTTTGCTGAGCGACTCCAGGGAGAAGCCCTGGGAGCTGCTGCTCTGGAAGAAGAGGGAGACAGAAGAGGAGTCCAGATGTACCGGAAGATGTTCTGTTGATTACTCTTATTTTGTTGGACATTATTTGTTTGGGACATTGATACCCCAGAAGGGGTGGAACTATCCTGAGGCCTGGCCAGAGGCCAAGTCTTCACCATACTAGGCCACTGAAATCCTGAGGAAGAGCTGCTGGAATGCCGGGCCATGCCACAAGGTGGTCGGATGGTGAGCCTATGGCTGGCCGATGATGTGGAATTCCAAGTCCGGGCCCACTTGCCCTGGGCTCAGGGGACTGGGGAGGCTGCAAACCGTGGAGTGTCTCTTGCTACTGCACAACTTCTGGGAATAACACTTTGTTATTAGCATCTCAGCTCTTGGCACCGCCATGGCCTCTTCTGCACGGAGTGACTCACCCATGTGGGGCTGGAATGAGACAGCACCAAAATCATGGCCCCTTTTGTTCCAGTCAGGACTGGCCCCAAATACCCTGCCTTGTGCTAGTCCTGCATGGCTGGACTCGTGTCCTCTGTGTCCAGCGTCTCTCTCTGGACTGTCTATATCAGGCTAGGACTCAAGGAAAGGAACCAGGTTTTAATCTGGTTTAGCACAGGTTCACCCAAAGAGGTTTCTACATGGTCTGTGCAGCCAGTGTTTAATCACACCTCAGACTAGACAGGACTCAACTAGATGAGGCTAGCAATGTTCTGACATGGTGTGGCCTCATCTCCACTGACTGGCCAGAGCAGGGCAGCACCTTTAACCCTGCTTCCCTAGCTGTGTTTGAACCACTCTGTGGATGCGGGTCCGGGTGCATTTCCTCTCAGTTGCTCCCTTTCCCTTTTAGGCCCGAGTGGGTGAGGGGTGGGAGGGAGGGAAGCCACTTGCACAATGAGCCAGAGCAGGGGCACGACATGGGCACTATCTGCCATGGGAGGTGAGCGCAGGGCTGGCTGTGGAGAACGCAAGTGCTGGAGGCAGCTCACTGAGACGCAGCGTGAAGCTGGCGTAGCTGAGGAAGGCAGCGCGCTCAGGCAGAGCCCACCACACAACAAATCCAAGCCTGGAGAATACTACAGCAGCTGGCACTGGCCTGTTAGACAGCTCCCCACAGCCTCCCTGGCGTCTGTGCCTTGATGGCTCCTGGGCAGAGTCTTTTGCAGCATGCAGTAGCATCCTCTAGTGACCAGTCACTGGCACTGCACCACAAACAATGGCCCAGTCACTGCTGCTTCACGCCTAGTCTATGCTAAGGGTCTGGAGGGAGAGGAGGGGCTGCTTTAACCATGTCTGTCCCCATGAATGCGCGTCTGACACAGAAAGGCCCGTCGGTAATGGGCCCAACATGAATGATACACTACAGTCTCCAGTCATAGCCCCCAATGTTACGGCTCCCAGGGGAGCTGGAGCCACAGGACCTTTAAATCAATCAGGGGCTCCCAGCTGCAGAGGTGGCTGGGAGCCCCCTGGGGCTCAGGGGCAAATTAAAGGGCCCGGGGCTCCGGCTGCCACGGGGAACCCCGAGCTTTGCCGGGCTGGGGCCAGGATTTAAAAGGCCCGGAGCTCCTGCCGCTGCGGGGAGCTCTGAGCCCTTTAAATCCCGGCCCCAGCCCGGCCACTGGAGACACAGGCGGGATTTAAAGGGCTCAGAGCTCCTGCGGCTGCGGGCAGCCCAGAGCCCTTTAAATCCCTGCCGCGGAAGCTGGTGCGGTCCGGCACGGCGTACTGGTTCTTGCCGGTGGACCGGACCGGCTTACTTTCACCTCTGGTACGGGGACACACGTGCATGTTCAGGGCAAGGTGGAGGGACTAAGCTGCTTGACTTCATTTGAACTGCCCTGGACACGCAGGAGCTCCTGTTCAGGGAGAGAAATTAAAGCAGGGACAGAGCCCAGCCACCTGGACCCGAGTGATGGGACCCAGTGACAGCACAGGGCTGCAAAGGGGACCCCAAGCTCTGGTGGGTCTCGGGAGCGAATGCAATGCAAATCGCTGACACTACGCACAGGAGCTCCGCCATTCCCTGCTGAAACAGCTAATCAGCTGCTGTATTCACACCATGTGTGCGCATCTCCCATTGCCAAGGAGACACAACCCTCACCTTGCACATCAGTCCAACCCCAGTGTGCCCTCGGATCGCCTTTCACACAACACGGAGCGCCCTATCCACTGATGCTGGGAGACCAGCACGTCATGACGCGATGCTGCTGCCGCAGTGCAACAGCACCAGGCTGTGGGACGAAGCGGACACGCAAGGACAATTTACAGTCCTTTATTATTTATATCTGGGACCCAATAACGTGCTCCAAGGCTGGGCAACCCCCACCCCGAGCTGGTCCTAACCCTGCCATCCCCCCCGACCCCCACCCCGAGCCGGTGCTAACCCTGCCATCACCCCAACCCTAAAGCCAATTGTAGCCCTGCTGTTACCAAACACTAAAGTCAGTTCTAACTCTGAACCAACCCCAGCTGTATGATGAAAACAGAGAGTAGCCAATCACAGTAACAGTGACTAAATCCCTTTGTCTTTCTCTGCCTCAAAGAGCTTTGCCTCCTACTTCAAACTCACCCAAAACCCATTTCTGCTCCCTGCTCCACTGAGAGAGAGGCAAGAGCTGGCACCACTTGGAACCAAGTTGAATTGCTCTGTGTATGATGTTAATGATGAGGAGGAACCTGAGAGTAACATGCAGGAAGCAGGAGAGCTCAGAGCATTGGCAGAATCCCTGCTGCATGAACAGTTTGAAATGAACAGATGGCAGAGGAGCCCTCTGAAGACCCAGGACTCTCAGAGCAGAAACGCATGCGTGGCCCAGGATGAAGAGATGTACTTGGGCTGCCAACATTTTTACACCACTGTCATCCCGAAGGACCTCAGCATCATCTCCAGAGGTTTCAGTACACTGGTGGGGAGCGTCCCTGGGCTCTGAGCGGGGGAACGGCCTGAATTGCCTGTGTGAGATTCCACCGTAAATGTGATTTGCATTTACAGGATTTTAATGAGCAAAGGAAATGAAAGCCAAAGAATCAGAAACGTAGAAGCATTTAAGTCTCAAAAGAGTTCAAAGAGGAACAGGGGGCAAAGGGGAATGAGAGGGACATGGGGAATGGGGTCAGAGCCACTGAAACAATCTCTCTAGCTTGGCGCTTATCTCTCAGCATTTCCACAGGACTGAGGAAGCAGAATCTGCCCCAGGGACTTTTAAAGAATGCTAAACCCACTAACAAATAGGGGTTTTGTGCTGGCACCTGCTGCAAGGAAGCTCAGCACCTGTGGCCCTAGGCCTGGGGACGGATTCACTGGGTCAATAAATATTGTCATTTCACCCACAGATCCCATGGAAAAGAAGAGAGGGAGGGAGGGGGAGAGCTCCCGGAGCTTTTTCCCTGAGCTGTCTCTACCCTCAGGCCCTTGCTCACCTGGTGAAGTCTTCCTCCCCAATCATATGTCGAGGGATGGGCGAGTACCTAGATGGGGTCGCCTGTGGGGGGGCTGGGTAGGTGGGTTTGTTCTCCACACTGCCGAGGTAACCCAGGCTGGTGTTATGGCTTATGTGGTTATCGGCCAAGGCTGAGAAGGCTGCAGAGAAGGAAAAGACAAAATCAGGAGCAGAAGTCCTGGGCCCGGCTGCTCTGGTATACAACAGAGTGCAAGAGCCCTGTGTTCTCATTGCTAGCGCACATTTTCCTACAGTGCCCCGCACTTCGTGGGGCTCCCCACGCCCCAAGACCCTCCCATTCCCTTTCACATTCTCACATGCCCCTCTCCCTTCGGCCCTGCTGTTCACCCCCCCTACATCCTTCCCGAAGGGTTCTTGTGGCCTTCCCCTCCCGCCGCTGGCGCTGTGGCACAGCTGTGCTCTCCTGGGAGCCGGGCTGAGGCTGGCAGGCTGGCGTACGTACTGCTGGCATAGTCGGGGGGCGCGTACATGTCGTTGAGGTGGACGTTGCCAGGCTTGGCCACTTTCAGGTACACCATGTCGGAGGTGTTCTTCAGAGAGGCCACCGCCTCCTCGTGCCGCACGTCCTGCAGGTTCGTGTTATTCACCTGCGAGAGAGAACAGGCCCGGGGCGGTGAGGGAGACGGAGGAAACAAACAGAAAGGCATGAGAGGCAGATGAGAAGTCGGGGAGGAGAGAAAGGACTGGGTCCAAATGATCCCGGTTTTGTTTCATTAATACATCCCTGGTGAAGTGGGATACGACATGTCTCCAAGTGGTGTTTCAATAGCATGTGCTGGGTTGCATCTCAGCTGCAGAAACAGCTAGAGTCTGATTCCCAGGCAGCATGCAGCAAGGTCAGCCATTCACCAGGCCTTTCAAACACTGCTTCTTTGCAGCCGCATTGGTCCCAGGTATCTCTTATGGGACTAACTTGGAGGTTGGAGGGAGAGACAAGCTTTCGAGCTTCACAGAGCTCTTCCTCAGGTCTGGAGAAGGCAACCAGCATGTCCAAGCTAACCGCAAGGTGGGACAGATTGTTAAGCATAAGAGGTTCACACATGCTGTTGACCACTTAAAGTGAAGTGGGCAATTAAGGGTTAGCGGGCAGAAGGGTGTGTTAAAATGGTTGTAATGAGATATAACACCAGTCTCTCTGTTAAGACCATGGTTCTTAGTGTCCAGCCGAGTTCTGAATGGAAGTTCCCAGCCTCGTCTCTAGAAGATGTTGTGCAGGTTTCTCGTGAGGACGAGGGCTGGGGGATCGATACCGAGTGATCCCTTTGAGAAAAGTGTTCACCCACAGGTGACAGTGTGTTTTTGTCTTAAGACTGCCTAAGCCTTTCTTTGGGATATCATCAAATAATTACAACTCAAACTTGATGGGGACCACATCCTTAAAAAAGTCTTTCCCGAATCCCCTTTTCCGGCCTTCAAACAACCCCCAGTCTCGCCTGGCTCATCATCAGAAGCAAGCTCCACACAGACCAGGAGACGCCAACTCAAAGGGGCACCAGACCCCGCCAGAACAACAGATGCAAAACCTGCAGACACAATGATCAACACCCCCCACAATGCACCTTTCAGAATCCATGGGTCCTACACAAGCCTATCGCAACGTGTGCTGTACCTCATCCAGTGCACTCAACGTCCCAATGACAACTATGTGGGTGAAACCCAACAATCACTGCATTCCCGAATGAACTCACAAGAAAAATAAGACAAAAACACCCGGTCACCTGTGGGTGAACACTTTTCTCAAAGGGATCACTTGGTATCTGACCTCCCAGTCTTCGTCCTCACAGGAACCTGCACAACACCTTCTAGAGACGAGGCTGGGAACTTCCATTCAGAACTCGGCTGGACACTAAGGGTATGTCTATACTACCTGCCGGATCACCGGGTAGTGTTCGATGGATTGGGGATCGACACCCGTACTGCACCTTGGCAGGAGGACTAAGCGCAGTCGACGGGGGCACCGCGGCAGTCGACTCGCCACCGTGAGGATGGCCAGGTAAGTCGATCTAAGTTACTTTGACTTCAGCTACGCTATTCGTGTAGCTGAAGTTGCGTGTCTTAGTTCGAACCCCCCAGCTAGTGTAGCCCAGGCCTTAGAACCATGGCCTTAACAGAGACACTGGTGTTATGGCTCATTACAACCATTTTAACACACCCTTCTGCCCGCTAACCCTTAGTTGCCCACTTCACTTTAAGTGGTCTCCTACAGCATGTGTGAGCCTCTTACGCTTAACGATCTGTCCCACCTTGCGGTTAGCTTGGACATGCTGGTTGACTTCTCCAGACCTGAGGAAGAGCTCTGTGAAGCTTCACAGCTTGTCCCTTCCTCTAACAGAAGTCGGGCTACTTACCTTGTTCCTCTTTTACACACTGGGTATTTGTTTATCTTCATGACACAGAAACTTTTCCTTACGGTGCCAGTTGTACCTGCTCCAGGTCTGCATGCTGCTCATCTCACTGCCCCACCCAGCCGCTATCCCAAAATACAGGAACATGATCGTCCTCCAGCTACCCTTTGTTCATTCAGTGCCTGGAGTGCGGTCCCTTCCCCGCCACAGGGAGCTGTGGGAATCCCTGACTTCAGTGCACACAAATCTCAGGCATGTCATTAATGTCATATTTGGGAATTCGCTCAGGGCCCCCAGCCCCAGCCCTGCCAGGACATTCACCTTGTCAGCAAACAGTGATAGTAACAACCAGAAACAATCCTACATCCAGCAGGCCACATTCACCAGCTGCTCTGTGTCACCCTGGTGATGCAAAGCAGCCACTACCCACAGGTCTGGTCTGCGACAAGCTCTCCCCAGTCCCTTCACCATTGCCCTGATGGGGATCCAGCTGGTGGGACTTTGTCATTATGGCAATCTAATGATTAGTGAGTACAAACTAACAACTCCTGCTCGTTGCCCACTGGGGCACACCCATGTAACCCCTTGCGCCCAGGCCTTGGGAAGGAGAGCTCGTGCTCTTCTGGTGGGGAGAAAGGGGCTCTGGAGCAATGGAAAACCCAGGCTGTATATGGAGCAAGAGCCAGTGCTAGGCAGAGAGGGCTTTAGAGCCGATACCTCACAGAGACATCCCCTGGCATCCCTGCCTCCCTCTGTCCGTCTCTAGAGCCCAGAGGAAGGTGCGTGCACTCACCGCCAGCAGCCGGTCCCCGATCTGCAGCCGGCCATCCTTCTGGGCAGCCCCTCCCTCAATGATCTTGGTGATGTAGATGCTGTTGTCTCCTGGGATGTGCTGGTTTCCGATTCCACCCGCGATGCTGAAGCCTAGTCCTGAGGGGAACACAAGAGGCAATGAGAGGAGATTGAAGAGTCACTAGATGGTGAGTGGAAAACATCTGACAGGGGACATGGGGCATTTACAGCGCCAATGGGCTCGCTCCCCTTGGCGCCTCCGCCCAGGCTCTCACGCCGCTCCTCCTGTTGGTGACCTGTTACTTGGGCTTGGCTAAGCACATGGAGCAGATGGAGAGGATGGTGGGCTCTGGTCCCCAAGCAAACAGGGATGTATGGATGGCCAGTACGCTCTGACTACCAAGTGCTGCTATACCCACACATCTGTTCAACTGGCGCAGGGAAAACCGTGCAGCACAGATCCTGAACTGTGATTTCCCAGGCCCCATACAGCTTGCTGCTGCCCCTCAGTCCTGACCCACAGCCCCCAAGGCCATTTCTGTCCAGGTGACAGGGGCTGGGTTAGGCTACTGCAGCCATTTAAGAGATTTCACCTTTGGGTCCTTTCATCAGGTTAACTTCCATGATAGTCTCAGGTGGGGGCTGCCTCCGACGCACCACAAGTCGAACCACCGGGCCTGCTTCCTTCAGCGCCTCCACTGCCTTGCTGTGCACCACCTCCGAGACATCCACTTCATTTACGCGCAGGACGCAGTCGTTCACCCTGCAAGCAGCACACGCATCACTAGCTGGACCCTGGATGCTCTCATCATGGTGCTTAGACAGCTCTTGCCTCAAATCTCTGGGGAATCTCCTGGGAGTTCCCCTGCATCCACTGACCTCCAATCTCCTCTGACTGCTCCACACCTTGGCCAAGGCCACAGATCTCCATCCAGACCCCCGGGAACTCCACTGAAAACACAGTTCTCTTTCTTTCCATCCTACTGAGCCCCAGAGATGCTGAATCAGGACACTGGGCTTGTGGACAGGACTACAGTACGGACACTCTCATGCCAAGCGCAGCCGCTGAACAGGAGGTGGGTGGAGAGGGGCCTGTGATGGGGTGTTCACCCCACACTTGCTCCAAAGGGGTTAACGGAAGACAGGTGGGCCAATTAACCTATCAGGCTGAGAAGACAGCCCTAATTAGGGGAATCTCACCTGTGTGGGAGCAGGTGGGGCTTCTAGAAAGCCAGGGAGCTGATAGCAGAGAGGGGCTGCAGGGAAGCAGTCTGCAGTTACTCCCTGGGAGGAGGGAGTTAGGGCTGGCAGACCTGGTGGGGGGAGCCAGAAGGAGCAGGAAAGTCTCAGGGAAAAGGCAGCAAGGTTCAGGATCGTGCAGACCTTGGCTGCTGATCAGATGGTCCCTGAGCTGGAATCCAGAGCAGAGGGCAGGCCCGGGTTCCGCTGGGGAAGTGGCACCATGGGGCAGTGAATGGGAAGACTGCCTAAGCCTGCTGGAGAGAGCGGCTGCAGGATGTGGAATGAGCAGCAGAAGGGGGCCTTGGACCTGGAAAGAGCTAATCCCCAGAGTGGCCAGGAGGAGGTGCCACCTGCGGCGAGTGGGGGATCCTGCCGGAAGGATCCTTCAGCAGGACAGAGGGGTGAGAGAGACGCCTCAGCTGGGGGACAGGGAAGCATGGCAGATCCCTGACACGGAGACAGGGGACAGGGGGTCTGATGACTCATTGGTGGTAAAGGGGGAGATAAAGAGAATAGGCAAAGAAACCAGTCCCCAAATTCTCTTGTCCCAAATCACCCTCGACTTTAGCCCATTACCCCATTCTCCCCGCAAGGAATTCAGCCCCTCTCCTTGTACTGCCAGCACCACCCTGCTACTCAAAAGCTCCACACACACAGACCACTGCCGACGCCTCCCAGTTTCAACCTGCAGCTCCCGGCTATCCCAGTTACGGGCTTCCCCACAGCACCCCAGAGTGCTGCTGAGCCCCGGTCCTGACCCTAGGCTCCCTGCTACTCCTGGCAGGGGTCTCCTGTGAGGAGAAGCTGCCAAATGTACCAAGCCATGTGAACAAATTCTCTGACTGAGCTGAGACTCGCCAACTCATTGCATGGGGGAGCCTGTTCCGCACTGCTGGAAAGCCCTGCGCACTAACCCTGGGCTTCAAGTCTGCCTATCCGCTGGGCCTGGGAAAGCGAGTGCCGTGAACACCGACCTGTGCAGCATTAAAGCCATAACGAGCTGCTGCCAAGTGACCTCACTGCATCGTGCTCAGGCCAGGACAGCAGTTTTAGGTACTCACCCCAGGCGGCCATCCATAGCTGCAGCTCCACCAGGGATGATTTTCGTGATAAAAATCCCTGGGTCATCAGGAACATGGGGATTATCAATTCCCCCTGCAATGCTGAAGCCAAGGCCAGAGTTACCCTGGGGAAAAGCAGAACACAGGGAGCCTTTCTGAGGAGGGAACTTGCTCCCTAGGTGCTTGTCACCCCCAGGCCAGAGGCTGAATTAGGGCACCGCCCTCCCCTCTCTGATGGTGCCATGCCAGTGAAACCCGCCCAGACCAGCAACTCTCAGGATGGCACAGTAGCACTTGCAGAATTTGGGTTCATCCGGGTCTCCCTGGCTCTCAGGCAGGCTGAGAGGACAGTGGTTTACAGAGGCTCACCACGCGGCCTGAGGTGCTCTGATACTCCAGCAAGGCGTGCTGAGAAGGTGCAGCAGCAGAATGGGAGACGCTAAGAGCCAGAGCTCTCCCTCCCAGGAGCCACGTCTCTGCGGACAGCCTGAGCCGGGGTAAAGCTACCACCAGTGCCAGCTTCCAGGGAGGAGATCCCAATGTGTGCCAGGGGAGAGAGCCACGGCTTGTGCTGGTACCAACATGTCTGCTCCGATGACACGGGGAATCTCCTGTGCCTCCCAGGAGAGAACACCTGCACAGGGACTCAGCACAGAGCCAGTGTGAGGCAGAGAGGGTTTTAGAGCAGAAACCTCACAGAGACCTCCCCTGGCATCCCCACCTCCCTCTGTTGGTCTCTAGAGCCCAGGGGAAAGTGTGTGCGCTCCCCGAAGAACTCCAGAAATGTGGTATTTGGACTCTGATTCTCTCAGATGCACCAGTGTACACTGGGGTAACTACTGACTTTGGCAGAGTTATTCCTGAGGCACATTGGTGTGAACGGGTGGAGAACAGGCCCCCGGTGTCTGTGTCGGAGTAGGAATGACAGAACTCTGGAATGGCCAGGTGTACACACAGCTCTATTATGGGCCTGGGGCAAGAGCAGGGACAGTGCAGAATCACGTTCTGCAGGGTCCTCCTTTCTGACACTGAAACCAAGTGACCTGGGCATTGTCCTTTCTTGGTGAGAAACCACGTGGGTGGTGCTGAACGTCCGGCTGGGGTTCTTACGCTGCACCCCTCCCTGCCATATCCTAGTGCCTAAGGCATCTGCTGCCCACACCCCATCCCTCTGTGTCGCAAGCCCAGCAGCACGGCTCTTGCTTGCAGCAGCCTCGGTTAGTGACAGGCCTTCGGATTAAGTTTCCATTCTCCTACATGCGGTTGGAGTTTCCATTCTCCTACATGCGGTTGGTTTGCTGTTCTGCCTTGGAAAAGCATATTTCCTCGTCTCCTCATACAGAAAGGCCGACACCTTGTTGTCTCGCCCCCCTCATGACTTTCTCACAAGGGAGACCTCGGGCTCTGGGTCACCTCTGTGGCCCAGGACCCTAGAGAACTTGGCTGATCAATGCAGTGATTGTGTGCTCAGCCCCTCAGACGGAGCCCATCAATGTCAGACAAGCACTGGCATTGTCTGCTAGAGGTCTCCCCTTAAACAGCTGGGCTTGGAGAATCACTTGTGAAGAGACCTGGTGAGATGGACAGGAACACTCAGAGGACTAGATATATCCTTAGCTGGGGGATGCCAATAAGCCAAGGAATGTAAGTGGAACAGAGCCCAGGGTTTGAAAACAACCCCAGAGCTGGGAGTTTACAAACAGCCTGGAGATTCCATGTGAGCTGTACCAGCTGCTCTTTGGTTTTCATGATGTGGGTCCTCTGAGACTCTCCTTCTTCTCCCCACTCTGAACAACTGGGTTCATCCCATGTATCAGCTCTTCAGACACGCAGTGAACACTTCTCTGACATTACAACAAACCCATTATATGGCTTGTTTCGTCTGCAGAAGAGAAGAGTGAGGGCGGATTTGATAGCTGCTTTCAACTACCTGAAGGGGGTTCCAAAGAGGATGGAGCTCGGCTGTTTTCAGTGGTGGCAGATGACAGAACAAGGAGCAATGGTCTCAAGTTGCAATGGGGAAGGTCTAGGTTGGATATCAGGAAACACTATTTCACTAGGAGGGTGGTGAAGCACTGGAATGGGTTCCCTAGGGAGGTGGTGGAATCTCCTTCCTTAGAGATTTTTAAGGTCAGGCTTGACAAAGCCCTGGCTGGGATGATTTAGTTGGTGTTGGTCCTGCTTTCAGCATGGGGTTGGACTAGATACCTCCTGAGGTCTCTTCCAACCCTGATATTCTATGATTCTTCTATGATTCTACATGCTCAAAGCACTATATAGGCATTGTGTCATAACAGCCCTGAGGTAAGTAGCCATACCATGACTACCCCATTTCCCAGATGAAGAAACTGAGGCATCGAGAAAAAGTGAATTGACCAAGCTCACACAGTGAATCTGTTTGAAAACTACACAAGATGCTGGAGAAAAACCAAAAGCAATGACTGCTGCTAGAAGGAATCCAACATGAGTTGGCTGGATTGAGGTATGAAATCTATGAACGATAGGTGATCTAGCAGTCTCGTGGATTATAAAATTGAGATTTTTCATAAAATTTGGCTTCTCTTAGCCCATCTGACTGAGAGAGATCAATCCAAAAACTGAACAAATTCCTCTTGTTCATTTGGGTATCATCCTACACTGAGAATAGAAGCTGCAAAATCTGTTACCCTGGAAAAGGGTTAATCTCTTCCATACATGGTAGATTTTCTAGCCCAATTTAAAAGGCACTCTTTTCCCCTTGGCTTGCAGAGAGATGGTGGGGGGAGAGCAGCTGAATTCTATACGATAGCATTTGCATATGATTTTCAATTATTTGTAGGATGTCAAGGTAGTGCAGGAGGTGTTGAAATGTTCCTCCCTGCTGCGCTCTGAAAGGCTCCTGGTTGCTGTTCTGTGGGTTGGAAACTGGCTCTGACAAGCAGGCACATGACAGGTAACCTTTGGTTCCAGTACAATAAAAGCTGCTTCTCCTGCTCTGGGGTTACCCTCCCTCCTTTCGGCTGACTTCCAGCAGCTTTATGGTCAGTCTTGGGAAAGCTGCAGAGAGCTTTACTAGCCCCTGGGGCCTCCTTCATTGCTCTCTTGAGCCCATTCCCCAGGGAAGTTGTGCTAGGAAAGGAGGTGGTTGCGCTAAGATATAGGATCATTGTCCCAGGACTTGAACCATTAATTGTCTAACTATGATGGGGCAACCCATACTGTGAGCTGAGAACTTAGCTCAAATAACATGTCTTAGAGCCATTTCACTTCCCTTTGGCAGCCTAGACAACGGCGAGCGCAGAGAACTCTCCAGCCTGCCCCAGGGCTGCTCCAGGTGAGAGCACCAGGGCTGTGGCTCTCCAAAAGGCTGCAGGCTCATTGTTTAGAGAGAGATTTTTAATCTTACTAAACAAACTCCTTGAGAGCTCCTGTCCTTCCTGCTTGGGAAGAACTTCTGTGGCTATTGCTGGAGCAGCGGCGCCCACCACAGGGGCTCATGCCGCCTTGTGTCAGGGACTTCATGAGAACAGGACTGAGCAATACTCAGTAAATCCTGCGCAACCCCAGGGCAGGATCTGCCCTTTGCTTTCTAGAACCTCTAGAGCAACTCACCTCCTGCTGTGTTCTGCCCTGGCTGCAGCTTTTGAAGCAGCCAGACTAGTACTAGAATAGCTTAGAATGACAGCGCTCAGCATGTGAGGTCAGGAATACGGTGAGCCCTGGGGCTAGGGCCGAATCTGGCAGAACAGGGCAGTCTTCTCACTAACTACGGGTGGCAAGGGCTGCTCGTCACACCCTGGGTTATCTGGGTGTCCAACTGCAGTGCAGGTCCAGGTGGCTGTGGACTGTCTTCATGATGGGAGGGCGGATGGCTCACTGGAGGATAACACTGTAGAGGCAGAGAGCTCCATGTACCCCACTCTCCCGACCAGCAGCACCCATGTGCCTCCAGGACTAAGCTTCGGCCAGCTGCTGATCTCACCAGGCCCTGGGAGCACTGGGAGATAGGCTTATTTGTCTGATGCGAAGGAGATGTAAAGCTGCTGTTGCCTCTGTGTGGCTGGCACCTCAGTCCACACTGTTCATAATCGCCTCAAGTGGCTTCTCACAGCTGTTGGAAAGACAGAAGGATCCTTGTGGGGCTCCATGGGTGGGGGCTCAGGAGATGTAGGAGCAGGTGCCCTTCATGACCCCCTGTGCAGCTGGAGAGGAAGAAGCAACCTGATCTCAGTACAACCCTGCTAGCCCCTGCCATGTTTCCAGGGACAACGGTGTTGAATGCTATGGAGAGGCTCCACAATGCATGGGGGTCTGCCCCCTGCTTTGAGCTCAGCCTAGAGTGGGCAGCAGTCAGCCCAGGAAAAGGGGGCGTTTCTAGTGTGCCATACAGCTACATCCAGACTGACAACCTGACAAAAATGGCATTCAGAGTGATAACACCTGCTGATCTGTGCGAGGGTTCGCGTGCCCCAGGGGCGGCTGAACTGCGCTGGGCTCTTAGGGGCCTGCTTGTCTGTCGTTCCTGCCAGTGAGAAAGGCGCTTCCTAGATTTGTGCAATGGAGAGTTCAGAGCACCAGGCAGAGATTTCTGCAGTGGCTGAGAAGGGGGAAATCACCTCAGACCTGTCCTACTTACTGTAATGCGGCTCCACTTTGGAGCCTAATTCCAGTGTAATGGGAAGTGCCAGTATCTACATCCACGCAGCTCACTCCCGAGCCATAAAGCGCTGCGGAAGGGCGCGTGGATGGAGGCTCCGTCCCTGTACAACCCACCAAGATTGAAAGTTGAGGAGAAGAGGGAGAGACGGCTGTAGGCCAAGAAAAGCAGAGTTACAAGGTATGTCTTCCTCTGTTGTGGAATCACGGGGGTGTAGCTCTGTAACACAGGAAACTGATCGCTGCCGTGGTCAACCCTAAAATAGTCTCTGGCCTTGCTGGATCTACAAGCTAACGAGACCAATACAAGTTCTCCAAAGTGATTATGTTTCCAGAGGACTCAAAATGGGATTTGCCTTGGCACTTGTGCAAATTAGTGTCACTCTGCTCATGTTAGTGTGCCCCTGTGCGCATCCCTCGTGAGAAGTGGTGGAGCAGGGAAGACAAGGTCCCTACAAGAGAATAACCAGAAAGTATCCCTTTACCTTGGAGTGAGCTGGATACCCACCTTCAAGAAAATCTCACTATCCTCTCACTAGTGAGGTGTGAGCCCCCGCCAAGCCTAGACACAGTTCACTGTGGCTGCCTAGGCCCACGGGCTGAAACCCACATGGCTGCTGTTGCCAGTAGGTACCGTGCAAATGAAATAATGGCCATAAAGCTGTTGCTATCCTGGCCAGCCTGAGCCTGGCCTGGCCTTCACCAGCTTTACCCCAGAGCCAGGAATGGCTTCCCAGTTTGTGTGGTGACGTCCTGATGCGATGTCCTATGCATTCCTGACCTACCTGCTATCGGAATGCCAGTATATCCCCTCAGGCCATGATATGCCGTAAAAACTGAGCAAAACGCAGGGACCCCTGGGCAAACGGTGGTGGGAAGAAAGGGGATTAGCTGGTATCCTGGAGTATCAGAACATTTTGTCATTGGTCTGCGGTGCAGAGACCTGCACAGGCTGGCACCCTGGCCACCTCAGCGCCGAAAGCACCATCAAAATAAGCCACTTGCTTTCTCACATGCAACATATCAGTGTGCCGGGGGAGGCAGGGGCTCCGCTCTTATCCTTATGCTCCTAGCAGGGCCGGCTCCAGGAGGGAAGGACCCGCCACCGAATTGCCGCTGAAGAATAAAGCGGCGGCGGTAAAGCTGCCGCCGAAGTGCCGCCGATCGCGGCTCCCCCCCACCCACCGCTTGGGGCGGCAAAAATGCTGGAGCTGGCCCTGGCTCCTGGAGCCTGGGGTGAGCCCCTCATGGTGCAGGAAGGGGGCAGTTTCATACAACCATGCTATAGAGCTCAGCATTCTGGCCTTGGTGTGCAGATCCCGTGGCCTTCTGCAGAGCTCCCTGTATGTCTGAGAGCAGATTCTGGCCCTTTGTTTGACACTCTAGGGAGCTGAGAAAACCGCTCCCCCTTGAGCCTGCCCAGCCCTCTGCCTGCCTTGCCCAAGGACAGCCTCTCTTCCCATCTGGAGTCACAGGGAAAGTCCCCTCCCTGGCTCACCGCGGCACGGGCTCCAGGACGGAGTACTTGCCCTCCCACGCAGGACCTGTAGCAATGCCTGACTCACCCGCCCAGAGGATGTAAGGAATTAATGTGCAGCAGAGATACACGTTCTGCTGAAAGTCCCAGCTCATCCTAGTACAAGCTCCTGTGTGGGAGCTAATTTTAGCTCTTGTCTGTACAGTATATGCCATCAGCCCTGCGTTGTCAGTAGCTCACAGAGAGACAAGGAGAAGGCCCAGGCAGAAATTCCCCCCGTTCCAACCCAGTTTACTAGAAAACCTGTCTCTGCTGGTTAATATCCCCGTGATTAATACCTTGAAGTGATACGCAACGAGCTGACAGGGCAGAAAAGGGTACAGCTGACTTCATGTGCCTGTTTGCTGATTTCTGACCCTAGCTACTCTCCATCTTGTGTGTGTGGGAGACAGAGATTCCACCTACTTGTGCGTGAGCAGACGTGTGTGAGAGACCCCATGCATCCTATGTGCTGCATGTGCCAGGCGGCCAGCGGGGTGAGCGGGTGGGAGATTGCTGGGGGGGGGGGGACGACTGTGGTGCACGGGAAAATCCTGCTTTTCAACCTGGGAGTGATCAGCCTGTGCTGATGCTTTGCTCTCCTGCATCAGCAAACCCACATCGTGACCCACAGCGCTCAGAGCGACACCGCCTTGGAAAGCACCAACATCGCACTTACCCTTTCCAGGACAATCTCCTCATATTTAAACATGCCATCGCTGCCGTTTACCTGGGGAAAGAGAGACAGTGTGTTACACCCCCAGCCAGCTCACAGAGATTTATCTCTTGCTTTAGACAGGTGCCAGCTTTCCCTGCAACATCTTAACAGGGCTGGATTTCCAATTAGGCACAGTAGGCCCGTCCCTAGGGGCGCCGGCGTTCTAGGGACACCTTACCTCTCCAAAACTGTGTGTAGGGGAGCGCTGAAGATGTTGTGCCTAGGGGCGCATAAGGTGTAAATCCAGCCCTGCATCTTACTATTGAGAATCAAGCCCCATATCTGTGGCTCTGAAGCTGAAAAATCACAAACATAGTCCCCTCCCTAAAATTAAGCCAAACACTTCCTTCTTTGGGCCTGATCCAAAGCCCAGAGTTCCTTTGTCCTCTTGGTTCTCTCTTCTGTGACTTTAATGGCAGCGCATTTCAAACAACAAAAAAGCAATTTGTTTGTTCTGCAGCATATAACTAACCCCTGGAACTCACTGCTGCAGGATATTATTGAGGTAAATAAAGTTGATTTATACATAACACTTAGCTTGCACCTTACCCTTCCAAATGCTTTACTAACATAAACTAGTTAATATGGTGGAGTAAATAATTCAGAGAGTAATTTATTCCACTAATTTAGCTGGTCAAAAGAGATGTTAGGAAGCATAGGGAATGGGATGGAGACTGGAGAAAGTATTATAATGCCATTACATAAAACTGAATGGTACTCCCTCACCTGGACAGCATGTGCAGTGTTGGTCACCCCACTCAGAAGGATACAGCAGAATTAGAGGGGCGGGGGGGGGGGAATGAGGGGGAAGTGTTCAGAGAAGGATAGATTGGAAAGACTGCAGTTGCTTAGCTAGCCAGGAGACTAATAAGAGGTGACATGTCAGAAGCATATAAAATAATAAATGGTCTAGAGAAGGAAGATTGGGAGATTTTTGTTCTTCCTGTCTCCTAACAAAAGAACAAGGGGACAGTCAATTAAACCAAAAGGGGGTAAATTCAAAACTGATACAAAGAAATACCTATTCACACAATGTGTAATTAGACAGTGGAACTCATGGCCACAGGATGTTATTGAGACCAATTACCTCGTAAGATTCATAAAGCAACTGGACATTTATATGGATCACAAGAATATCCAGAGTTGTCATTAATTATAACAAAAAGTGTGGAAGGGATACTAGACTCCAAGCTTCAGGGTTAAGCCAGTATCTTACTATTAGAGACCAGAATGAGACCTGTGAGGGGACCAGTTTACCCACATCTGTTACTGTGGGGTTCCTATGCTTTTCCTCTTAAGCATCTGGTGCTGGCTGTTGTCAGAGATAAAACACTGGACTAGATGGACCTCAGATCCGATTCAAACTGGCAATTCCTATGTTCCTAGACTCTGTTGTTGTTCAGAAATGGCCTGCAAGCAGCTTACATACTTTCTGTTTTTTATTCGTTATTAATTGACAGCCCATAGATTGTGTGCAAGCAGCTTGCTGCAAATATTTCAGATCCAAAATCTGAGAGGTGTTGGTTATTTTTAATTGGATTCACGGGTCACATTTTATTGATTCTGTTCCCTGATTGGATGAACATGAATAGTTGGGTTCAAGGTTAAAAATTCACACCCTGTGACTATTCTCTCAGACTCCCCGTTACTGTGATGTTCTTGCCAATAAAGTTGCTCAACACAAGGTTCATGGAAAGCAAACAGAAAAGGGATATGAATGCAGCCAAAACAAAATTACTGAAAGATGCAACCAAGTAGCCACAGGATTGTTCAGCAGGAGCTGCCCAGCTCTGTGATTTGACTGGAGTAAGAACAGCACGTGTTTCTAGAGTGACACACTCACCAGCATCCCGATGCACCTTATTAGCTCAGTTTTAAGGTAATAAAATTACTAAAATCTGAAACCCGGAATCATGAGCATTAAGAGGCCGCGGTAAATGTTATTTACACGGGGAAGAAAACTTCACATCATTCCTATTTCCTTCTGGGTTCATTTTCTTATCTGCCTTGTTTCAGATCCTTGTCACCACGTTCTGCCTAGTGTCTGGGCCATAGCAAGTTGAGAAGCACGAGCCCATGTGCTGGTGTACAGGAGGAGAATGGCTGTGATGGTAGAAGGGAAAGGAGCAGGGTCTGGCTGCTGTCACCACTCAGTACTGCTCTAGCAGATAATGATTGTAATTGCCTGGTACCAGCAGTGCTGGAGCAGAAAGGAAGCAGGGGGTAATTTACTCTCACAGAGCTGCAGAGTCACAGAAGCAAAACCTCATTTCCATTTGCTTGGCATCCTCCTTTAAATCTCCTCTGTGGGGATGATGCAGTGCTCATGGCTCATTCCCTGTGGCTGCTCATTCCTCCTTCTCGTGGTGAGACAAGGGAGTGAGGGTAAAACTCCCTTCCACACCTCTAGTTCCTTTTAACATAAGGGCTTTTCAGACATGTCCCGGGCAGTGCCTGGGAGGCTCCATCACTATCCCCCGAGCTGCCATGTCTCACTCACTGGAAATAAGAATGGGTGCACCTCTTTTCTTGGGGGAGGGGGACCCATGAGAATTCCCTGATGTGTGAAGATTCATTTATGCAGATGATCTTTGCATCGCTACCCAAGCAGAAAGGTTTGAGGACACTGAGCACATTCTAACTGGTTCCCTGAGTATATTTGGAAAATATTATCTCACATAGTTCCTGAATGCCAACCCTAGCAAGACCCAAGTATGTGCCTTTCACCTGAAACATGGTCAGGCCAAGCAAAAACTCTAGATATCATGGAATGGTACAATCCTCAAGCACTAGGAATATCCACTGTACCTAGGGGTCACATTAGATGGAATGTTGACATTCAAGAGCACATCAAGAAGTTGAAAAAGAAAGTGAGCTCTAAGAATTGTGTACTCCAGAAAGTGGCCAATACAAAATGAGGAGCTGACCCCAAAACACCTGTGAAACGAGTCTTGTCATGTGTTACTCAATTGCTGAGTGCCCCCAGTATGGCCACACTCAATCAGTCCTGTAGGATCATCACAGGGGACTTTGCAACTGACTCCCATGCAGTCACTGCACTGTCTCAGAGGGATGGCACCACCACCATCCATGAGACAAGATGCCTTCAGTAAAAAGGGCAGAGAAAAACAGATGCATGATCCAAATCATCCACAGCGTGGAAACATTCCATCAGCAAAGAGGCTGACGTCTAGAAAGAGAAAATCCCTTACCTCAAACTACCACTGCGGAGGGCTACAGAGTAACAAAATGGCAGGCATTACTGATGATCTTGGGGAACCTGGCTGCTTCAGAACTGCTCCCTCCGGGGCCTGACTTCGAACAAAAATGCTGTTTTCTAAATTGGGCGGGAGCTGGGCTGGCAAAGGCTGGTGACAGTAGGACCATGTGGAAATTGAGGAATGATCCCAGATGTGAATGCGGAGATCAAAGGCAGAGACTTGAAGACTGCCTGATGCAGTGCCCCTGTCAGCGTGGAGCTACTGGTGCTAAGTGACACCACCAGGTCCTGGCTGTGGTTTTGGAACAGGAAGCTGTGATCATGGCACAGAATGGACCCAGCAGATTCCTGTGTCCTTGGAGACCTGTGTGCTTCTCTGGACTCTGCTCAGTCTATGATCAATTTGGTCTGGAAACAGTAACTTCAGTTCCCATTACTTGGAGCTCTGATCACATCTGTACAGGGCTCCAGAAGTGGCATTTCAAAGCCTCGCAGGTGTCATGTCTTTCAAGCCTAGTTCTGCAACCTATTTACATAAGTCCCAATGTTTAGACTCATTAACCTTTCCAACTCTTTCCAGGGCAATATTCATACAGGAGCATCTAGCACCTGTGGGTGGTCCCATCTTGTTCAGGTACTGCTGATAGTGTCTTGGATGTCCTACCTGTGTCACCAGTGGCAATTCTGGGTACAGTCAGGAAAATAAGGAGGCAGTTTCACAGGCTATTAAAACACATGTCCTGCCATGGAATTGGACTACAAGATGAGCTGTAATGATTTCACATCAGCAGCACATCTCCTTTGGGATGTGTTAGAAAAAACTCTCTTCTCTGAGCAGAAGCAGCAGGTTCTGGCTCTTCCGCTCTGTCTCTATATATCTGAGGAGGTGCCTGTGCCATGCCTTGTCTATGCTGCCTTCTGCAACTCTACCTGCAACTCTACCTGCAAGCTGCCCTAAACTTATCTGGCTCCTTGATCTACCGCCAAGATGTTCAGCCACCACACAGGGCCTATTATCTCCTCCGCACAGCACAGCAGTCTTGGGTTTGATCAGTACTTGGACTGGAGACTTCTAAGGACAAAATTAGACTTCTACTGGAAGTAGCGGTGCTAGACCCATGTCCGAGCTACACTCTGGCTGAGGTAATTACATTCTTTGCTGCTTCCCGTGAACGTTCAGTTGAACACAGGGTACGTATGGCTCCAAGCAGCTGTGCTGCATTGCTGTGCAGCTGTTAAACATCTGTTTCCTTCCACCACAGGTGATGAATTGATTCGTGTGCACAGAATAAAGCCCTTTGGTGGGGCTAAAGGCTCTGTCTTAAGGGTCTCATCTCCCTTACTCTGCGCTCTCCCACTGACACGATTTACCCACCTCCTCCTCCCTCTCCCATCACACGGACCTATACAAAACTCAGAAAACTGGGTCAGCTCTTTGCTCTGCCCCTCCTTCACATGCCTCTCTCTCTCCAAAAGTCCTGAGGCATCAGCTGGAAACAAACAGAGGAGGAGAAAGACCTGGGTGCATTGGTAGATCACAGCATGAGTATGAGCTGTCCATCTGATGTGTCCATGAAAACAAGGTAATTGACTCCTAGGGTGCATCAGGTGAGGTATTTCCAGTAGAGAGAGAGAAGGGCTATTATCATTATATGACGCACTGGTGGGACCTCATCTGGAATATTGTGTGCAATTCTGGTCTCCCATGTTTAAGAAAGAAGAATTCCAACTGGAACAGGTACAGAGAAGGGCTGCTAGGATGATCAGAGGAATGGAAAACCTACCTTATGAGAGAAGACTTAAGGAACGTGGCTTGTTTAGCCTAACCAAACGCAGGCTGAGGGAAGATATGATTGTGCTCTATAAATACATCAGAGGGATAACTACCAGGGAGGGAGAGAAGTTATGTAAGTTAAGGGCCAATGTTGGCACAGGAACAAATGGATATAAACTGGCCATCAAGTTTAGGCCTGAAGTTAGATAAAGGTTTCTAACTATTAGAGAAGTTCTGGAACAGCCTTCGAAGGGGAGCAGTGGAGGCAAAAAACCTAACTTGTTTCAAGACTGAGCTTGATAAGGTTATGGAAGGGATGGTAGAGTGAGACTGCCTACAATGGTTTATGGTCCTTCCACACCGGCTATTAGCAAATATCTTTGATAGCCAGAGAGGGGACACTAGATGAGGCAGGCTCTGAGTTACTACAGAGAATTCATTCCCAGGTGTCTGCCTGGTGGGTCTCATGCCCATGCTCAGGGTCTCACTGACTGCCATATTTGCGGGTGGGAAGGAATTTTCCCTCAGGTCAGAAGGGCAGAGACCCTAGGGAGGGGTTGCGCTTTCTACTCCAGCGTGGGGCACGGTCACTTGCTGGTTTGAACTGGTGTAAATGGTGGATTCTCTGTAACTTAAAGTCTTTAATGATTTGAGGACATCAGTAAGTCAGCCAGAGATTATGGGTCTGTTACAGGAGTGGGTGGGTGAGTTCTGTGGCCTACCATGTGCAGGAGGTCAGAGTAGATGATCAAGCTGGTCCCTTCTGATCTGAAAGTCTGTGAGTCTAAGAATAATCAGGGCATACTAGTTATGCAACAGACGCACACTGCTAGGCCCTGGCCTCCGTGACAGGGCACACAGCCCATCAGTGATCAGAGAGCCTGGAGCGCTGGGCCAGAGGCCTGAACCAGCCAGCAAAAAGCCAGGCTCTGAGCAAATGGCAGCCGCTGTCATAAAGCAAACACTTGCTTACAAGTTTGCTGTCCGGCACATGAACTTGGCAGAGGCATGGCAAGTGTCACTAAGAAACAGGTACCCCTAAGTACCAGGTATCCATGTAAACACATCCCTGGGGATTGTACAGCAACACACCAACCCCGAGCAAGACAAGGACGGGAGGACAAACTAATGGACAGAGATGTTTTATTCGAATCCACAGGTACCAGGTGTAGGTCGGTAACTAACCACGACAAGAGCGTGGTACGTAAGTTGTTTGTATCTATGTATAAGAAAGAAGCCACAGGAGGAGCAGCTTTGTCTGGCCGAAAGGGCAGCAGGACGTTCTGCTGCTGACGGGAGCCAGGCGTACATGTGTTAGCGTACCTGTAACCATTGAGCCAGGCGCTAGGACTGGACTTCGTTGACAATAAACCTGTCCGAGCCTTCACCACCCAGCCGAGTCTGTGCTCGTCCTGAGTGAGGCTGCTGGGCCGGCTGTCAGCAGTGAGCGGGCGCAGCACATGGCAGAACACGCACGCATACCCACGGTGTTGGGTGCGAAGGCACCTCTACATTGCAACAAAAGACCCGTGGCCCGGCTGCAGCTCACCCGGATCAGCTGAGCTGCAGGGCTATAAAATTGCACTGTGGAGTCTGGGTTCGGACTGGAGCCCAGCCTTGGAGACCCTGCGACGGGGGGAGGGTCTCAGAGCTCAGGCTCCAGCCCGAGCCCAAAGGTCTGCACTGAAATTTGACAGCCCCAAGGCCCGAGCCACACGAGCCCGGGTCAGCTGACCCACAGGGACAGGCGCCATGATAAAGGCAGCCCCTTACAGAGCGCGGTGCCAGGAACAGGGGCCGGGAGCACAGATATCCTTCTACAGTGGATCTCACTGCTGTCAAAGCCTAGGAAGGTGTGAGCAGGGCAACAAAGAACAAACGACGCATGATACTATGGTATCCTGGTAAAATGCAGGGTGATCAAATCAGAGGTGAAATAGTCAATATTCAGACTGTGGAATATGTGCTTTGTTGGCTATCCAGCGATTCAGAGGGGGTGAAATCTGGCCTGCACACTACCAGGCATTCCAACACCTTAAGTCTGCCTTCGACTGGCCCTCTGAATGGGGTGGAGTTCACCCAGAAGAAATTATTTGCCCCGTTCTATATCCCCTAGCACCACATTACAGTATTCCTTTCTCTCCTTGGTTAGCATGCCACTGACTCGGTTGTTTACATGACACTGACAGAGCCAGATTCGTCCTGGGGTCAGCAATATTGTTTGCCCTGTGCCATGATCAGTGGACTGGAGTCAGAGGGCCATGTTCCCTGGAGGGCTGTTATGGAGGGGCCATCAGGAGAGCATGTGTGTGAGGAGCCAGGCTGCAAGCAAGGCAGCTGCACCCACAGAGCAGTGCACAGGGTTTAATAAAGTCCCACTATTCAGCTTAACGTGCATCCAGCTTCCCTCTTCGCTAATGCAACCCCCGGGGCGGAGGGCAGTGGGGCTGCCCTTCTCTGGTCAGGGGCTGCTGGTCCCATCCCCCGAGCAGCGATTACAACACACAAGCAGTGCCCCTGCCACTCCCCTTCTCACCCTCACCTGCTCCCAAATGCCTGCTACAGGGGGACCGCTGCATTCCCCAGAGGGGCCTTTCTGGTATGTCTACACTGCAGCTGAGAGTGTGTCTGGCACTGGCGGTGGCTCAGGCTAGCCACCCACGCTTGGACCCAGAGGTCAGGCGGGCTTGGACTTGGGTGCCACAACGTCCACACGGGTGTTTTTAGCCTGCTAGCTCAAGTAGAGGTAGTGCAAGTCTGTCTACCCGAGCTGGGAAGCTCTCTCCAAGCTGCAGCATATACATGCCTATAGGTCCCATAGCATGGGGATTCCCCCCTGTTAACCTCGCTCCCTAAATCAATCCCTCTCTAATCAGCTTTGCTGCTCTGCTCTGAGGGCTTGTCTTCATATACAGTGCTATGGCGGCAGTGCTGCTGCAGGGCCATTGGAGCACTTCCGGGAAGATGGGAGAGCGTCTCCTGTCAGTGTAGTTAATCCTCCGCCCCGAGAGGTGGTAGCTTAGGAGGGAGGAAGCTCTCCCCACAACATAGCGCTGTCTACAGGGGGGTAACTATGTCGCGCATTGGGGTGGATTTTTCACACCACTGAGCACAGATACAGTCTGTATCGTAGACCTGGCCTGAGCTCACTTCAGTTTGTCAGTATCTTTCAGACACCACTCTCCAGGTGCAATCACACCACAGGCGTGCAGGGAGGGACTACTCCCTCTCCTTGTCCCATGATGTGATGCATCTGCATATTCAGACCAAATGTTTGCTGGCCTATTGAATTGCCATCTCATGTCTGATATGCTGTTTATTTTCACTCCTCAATCTCTTTCAGCTTTACAGTTTCCCAGGAGACAGGCCTCCTGGGTTATTGTTCTGCCACTGACTTTCTGTGCAATGCAGGCATACCTCCCTGTGCTTCAGCTTCCCCCATGTAAGATGGGGATTCGCCATCCCTGACAAGTCTTAAATCAAGGTGAGACGTTCTTCTAAAAGCTCTGCTCTAGGAATTTGTCTGGAGCAGTTCCATGGCTTGTGCTATAGAGGTGGTCAGGCTGGGTGATGACGGTGTCCCTTCTGGCCTTGGAATCTATGAAAATGCAGATAGTGGTATTTACTTATGAAACAAGCATGTTGTAAGGCTTAGTTAATTGTTCCCAGTGATCTATCCTGATCAGCAGTCAAGGTGGAGGGGGAAAAAGTCATGGTACTTTCCCAAGGTCCTCCCACAAATTAAGCCCTGCCTCTCTGAGAAACTCACGTGAGATTGTGTAATTTTTCAGAATATGCTCATCCCTCTCTGGCATGTTTTGATCAGCAGTCACATAGTTAACAACAGTGACATTTAAATTATTGTCACAGTGCCAGAGTGAGCTAAATGGGACAGCACATTCCTTCCAGAGCCATTGCAGGCTGTCTGCACACTCTGGCAGGCATCGCTTGGGCAGTTACACTTGGATCACATTTTGCAAGGTTTTCTCAGCAACTACCAGAGCTGGAGGCTGAGTTTTGTAAAACGGATGTTCAAATTTAGGAGCAGATGCAGACTCTTAAAAAAAGACAAGTACCAGCTCCCCAAGTTACAACGAGCCAGCCCATCTCAACCCCAGATCCTGATCTCTTCCCAGCCTTGGCCTCTTCTGAGCAAGGGAGTGAAACTGTAAGTTCTTAGCCCAAAGTGTGGAGTAATTTTTTGATGTGGGCAATTATCTAGATTGAAAAGATCAGCCTCGTTTCAGAGTAGTCAGGTAACGATGCTTTCTACTGGGGGCTTGGCTAAAACGCTGCAGTGACACAGCTGTCCTGTTGCAGTCGAGCGGCTGTAGCGCTTCAGTGAAGATACCCCCTATGCGGACAGCAGAGGTTCTCCTGTTGGCGTAGGTAATGCACCTCCGCAAGAGATGGTAGCTGGGTTGATGGGAGAAGTCTCCTGTCGATCTTGCGCTGTCTACACCGGGAGTTAGATTGGTTTAACTGCATGGCCCTGGGGATGGATTTTTCCCACCCCTGAGTGACGTCATTATAATGACCTAATTTCGTTGCAGACCAGGCCTGAGTCTGGAAGTCTGAATCCAATGAAGCATGTGGCCAGGCTGAATTTTTCTGGTTTGAGGCCAAAACCAGGGTATTTAGAATTACCACTAATCAGACACCTGTCTGTCTCTGTAACTTGAGATGTGCTGAATGTTGGCACATGAAAACACTCATTGAGGAAATTAACATGCTATAAACACAGGTCATTTTAGTATGACAAAGGGCAACTTTGCACTGTTTTTACACAAAGCACAGGGAGTGGCTTTCTGTCAATGGTGGCATGTACAGAGTCTAACCGGTGATCAAAAACAGCCTGCCTCTAACCCTGTTTCTAAACAGAATGTGAGCTGCTGTCTCCCCCTCATTCCCTGTAACACACGGGGGGTGCTTAAACCAATCCCCGGGGCAGCCATGCCATGCCCTCAAGATCTGCCCTTCCTTATAATGCTGCCGAGACAGGATACAATTTTCCAGGTGTAAGGTTTTGCTTTGCTTTGGTTTGAAGTGGGAGGAGAGAGCTAAGGACCAGCACACAAGCCTGCCTGGATGCCTTATCCCCCATCAGTCTATTGTGGAAGAGGTAGGTTTGTGGCCTGGGCCATCCAGAATTTACCCTCTGAAACAGAGGGGTACAAAGATTGAAGAAGCCAGAAAAGGGCCTTTACGTACCCCAAGTGATCCTTCTCTGAACTGAGACCAGCAGGGGGGATGATAAAGTCATTGCGGAGAAATCTGAGGAACTGTCACAGATTGAAGTGTCACTAGAGGAGGTTTTGGAATTAATTGATAAACTCAACATTAACAAGTCACCGGGACCAGATGGCATTTACCCAAGAGTTCTGAAATAACTCAAATGTGAAGTTGCGGAACTCTTAACTAAGATTTGTAACCTGTCCTTTAAATCGGTTTCTGTACCAAATGACTGGAAGTTAGCTAATGTAATGCCAATATTTAAAAAGGGCTCTTGAAGTGATCCCGGCAATTACAGACCAGTAAGTCTAAAGTCGGTACCAGGCAAATTAGTCAAAACAATAGTTAAGAATAAAAATTGTCAGACACATAGAAAAACAAACTGTTGAGCAATAGTCAACATGGTTTCTGTAAAGGGAAATTGTGTCTTACTAATCTATTAGAGTTCTTTGAAGGGGTCAACAAACATGTGGACAAGGGGGATCCAGTGGACATAGTGTACTTAGATTTCCAGAAAGCCTTTGACAAGGTCCCTCACCAAAGGCTGTTACGTAAATTAAGTTGTCATGGGATAAAAGGGAAGGTCCTTTCATGGACTGAGAACTGGTTAAAGGACAGGGAACAAAGGGTAGGAATTAATAGTAAATTCTCAGAATGGAGAGGGGTAACTAGTGGTGTTCCCCAAGGGTCAGTCCTAGGACCAATCCTATTCAATTTATTCATAAATGATCTGGAGAAAGGGGTAAACAGTGAGGTGGCAAAGTTTGCAGATGATACTAAACTGCTCAAGATAGTTAAGACCAAAGCAGACTGTGAAGCACTTCAAAAAGATCTCACAAAACTAAGTGATTGGGCAACAAAATGGCAAATGAAATTTAATGTGGATAAATGTAAAGTAATGCACATTGGAAAAAATAACCCCAACTATACATACAATATGATGGGGGCTAATTTAGCTACAACAAATCAGGAAAAAGATCTTGGAGTCATCATGGATAGTTCTCTGAAGATGTCCACGCAGTGTGCAGAGGCGGTCAAAAAAGCAAACAGGATGTTAGGAATCATTAAAAAGGGGATAGAGAATAAGACTGAGAATATATTATTGCCCTTATATAAATCCATGGTACGCCCACATCTCGAATACTGTGTACAGATGTGGTCTCCTCACCTCAAAAAAGATATACTGGCACTAGAAAAGGTTCAGAAAAGGCCAACTAAAATGATTGGGGGTTTGGAGAGGGTCCCATATGAGGAAAGATTAAAGAGGCTAGGACTCTTCAGCTTGGAAAAGAGGAGACTAAGGGGGGATATGATAGAGGTATATAAAATCATGAGTGATGTGGAGAAAGTGGATAGGGAAAAGTTATTTACTTATTCCCATAATACAAGAACTAGAGGTCACCAAATGAAATTAATAGGCAGCAGGTTTAAAACAAATAAAAGGAAGTTCTTCTTCACGCAGCGCACATTCAACTTGTGGAACTCCTTACCTGAGGAGGTTGTGAAGGCTAGGACTATAACAGCATTTAAAAGAGAACTGGATAAATTCATGGTGGCTAAGTCCATAAATGGCTATTAGCCAGGATAGGTAAGGAATGGTGTCCCTAGCCTCTGTTCGTCAAAGGATGGAGATGGATGGTAGGAGAGAGATCACTTGATCATTGCCTGTTAGGTTCACTCCCTCAGGGGCACCTGGTATTGGCCACTGTCGGTAGACAGATACAGGGCTAGATGGACCTTTGGTCTGACCCGGTACGGCCGTTCTTATGTTCTTATCCCTGGGACAAGATTCTTTACAGTAACCCCCAGAGCAGAGGAGGGGGCATATCGGGGGTTAGCAAGGGGACCCATACGGCGTTAGTCTGCAGATGGCAGGGGGTCCCATGGACAACAGGTTGTATTGTTGCTTGCCTGTTCTTTGACACTATATTTCCTGCTGTGTTACCAAAACCTAGTGATTCATTTTCAGGCATGTCCACTTTTATGCTGCATGTTTTGCACACCATGGTTGACATTGTACACAGCGCAGATAAATAATACACGCTCGCCTTCTTTCCTTGCTCCGGCAAGGGCCTGCCGTGCTCACTCAGTGCAGAGTGCCACAGGGCATTCATTAGGGGCCAGTGCGTTTGCTCTTCCCTAGCTGGGACAACAGGAGAGTGTTTGAATCACAGCCCTACTCCTCTGAGACAAGTCACAGAGGCTGAGCTGCTGGATGTACTCCTGGGGGATGCCTACGCAGGAAAGAAAAACCCGCGGCTGGCCTGCACCAGCTGACGTGGCCTCGCAGGGCTTGGGCTGTTTCCTTGCTGTGTAGACTGCCTGAGCTCTGGGAGCCTCCCACCTTGCAGGGTCCTAGAGCCCGAGTCCAGCCTGAGCCTGAATGTCTACACAGCAATGAAACAGCCCCGCAGGCTGAGCCAGCTGGCATGGGCCAGCCCTGGGTTTTGCTTTGCTGTGTAGACCGACCCTTGGCTCCCTACTACGAGTTTGTGATGGTGTCACGAAGGTGAGCATGGAATGGCCGTAGGAGTGTGGTAGCTAGGGCTGGACACCATGAGTGCTGCAGCCGGTGGACTCTCAGTAGGCAAAACGTGAGGGTATTACCCATTGGCGGCAACGTGTCTGGCTATCCAGGCTCACAACACAAGTTCAAAGAGGCCGTGGCAAAGCCAGCAGTGCCCATGCAGCATACAGTGTTCTGCTCTGTCCGCTCCTGGCTGCCCATCCTCAGAGTCAGGAGTTCCCCAACGTTTGCTCAGTGTGGACCACATCTCAACGGAGATTGTCTCGTAGCCACCGCTGCGCCAGTCAGTCGCACTCCGGGACCGTCCTTGTGGCTACTACAGGGCAATTGCTTACATGGAACAGTACCACTGGGAAAGTCTTTCAGGGACTGTATTTAGAGCTGTCTTCTAGTGTAAACAAGGAGCTGCAGCTAGCAGCATGTGACCCACCAGCTCTCTGCAGGGTACCAGGCAAGTGCTTCGTGGGCCATAGTCTGGGTCTGGCAACCACCAGAAGATTGCAATGCTTTGGAGTTGCTTTTCATGCTGATTTCTTGGAATGCCCATCAAAGACACTATCATCTGAGAGCAAAGGGAGGTTTCCTCAGTCCCTGGGGGCACCTCTGACACACTCAGCACCCTGTACAAGGCAGATATGCTTTTTATAACCCACACTCTGTGCTGGGTAAATACCCCTACATGTGAAAATCTATTATGCTAATGCACAAAAAAACCCACCAACCCTATACAGAGTGCATGGACTGTGTCTTAGCACAGACAGGACAGTCCCCTATGCACACTGAACCTACTGGCTACAATACATGTTGAATGATACTTCTGTTTGGAGACAGTTCTTCCAGACGGGACTTGGGTTACACTGGAAGGACATTGCTATCTGGGTGGCGTTTGTCCCCAGTGGCTCTCTCTGAAAGGATTACGGACAGGCTGGAGAGGACATTTGGAAGCCATTGATGGAGAATGTGCAGAAATTCAGACTCACATTTGGGCACAGAACTGGCCCACCAGGGGGATTATCCTCTAAGGGATTCTTTCATTTAGGTGCTCAGATTGTAGGCTGATAAGCATGGGATAAAAACCTACACAGAACAGAATTTAACGCACTCGGGAATTGTATCTGGAGCACTGGGTTTTGTTAGATTAAATTCTGTGGTGGATGCTGGGTTCTATACAAAACACAGAGATCCCTGCCCCAAAATGGTGCCAGTCGAAGGTGATAAGACAAAATGCACCAGGTCTCTAAACCCAAGGCCACCTCTGGATTTACAGCCAGTAAGAACCTCAGAATAGCTTCCCAGGCACAGCCACTTGTGGCCCTTGATATTGGTGTCCGTAGCCCTGGGTACAGCTGATTTTCGGGACACATTTCTGGGTGCCTGGATCAGACCCCCAGGATCAGCCTCCAGAGATGATTGGGATAATTTGCCAGCTGTCTCCATGGTGATTAGTGTGCTCTAATAATCTAATCAAACGCACCAGAACAGGGCAGGAGGAACAGACCTCAAATCATAGAGAGGCAGGACAGGGCTCCCACCAGGAAGCTGGGAGTGGAGGAGGAGGAGGACAGAGACAGAAAGCTACCAGCATGGAGGGCGAAGGAAACCAAACAAAGAGAAGGAAGAAAAGTGAGGGGCTATCTTGAGCCTCTAAGGCCCAGCTTGTGCGTCTGGAGAACTGGGGCTCAGGCAGGAACTCAATGACAGGGATGCTGAAGCCGCTGGCTCCATGTATGGGTCTGTGTGGAGTTGGGGGGCCATGGCCAAGGCCCTCTGGAGGAGCCCAGTATTGGTTGTGATGTCAGTCTCACAGGTCCTTGTGATCCCTGCGTGCGGGTCGTAGGGAACCTTTCACCTCAGCCATCAGCGTCCCAGACTGCAGTGAAGCATGGGGCGATGCCCCTACATCAGTACTCTGCATCAACGCATACTGGAGCAAGCTGGTGCTGAGAGCAAGGCCAGATCTTGGCAGCTCAGCAGGGTCAGACGCACGAGCTAGCCACGCAGCCAGCAAGGAGTGAGAGGAGACACACCCAGGTGGGAGAGGAGATGGTGGTGGAGGTGGCCCTGGGCTGAGATTTAAGACAAAGGTAAGTGGATGCATCAAGTAATGGGGAGGATTCAGTTGCTGTTTTCCCTCTCTCCGACTCAACACTGACCTACCCGCCAGCATGGTGCTGGCCCGTCCTGGGCTGCGTGCGGAACTGGCGTTTGTGTCAGAGGTGCCACCTGGGGACTACTGACCCTGCGTGCAATACTCCGTCCTGATGCAGAAGACCAAGCAAAGCCCGGCACAAGGCATCTCCAGAGCTGCCCCCCGTGTTAAAGAGGAGGGTGGCTGCCATGTGCTGCCTCCTAAGACAAATAGGCGCAGCTGGCAGAGGCCTGGCACACTGTCAATGCGTCTCTCAGCGGGGTAAAGTCTGAGTGCCCCATGGCTATGCAGTCAGCGCTGCAGGAACCACGTATTCATCCCAGCCACTGTCCACTGTTCTTCCTCTCTGCCCTGTGCAGAGACACTGCTAAGGATTCTGGCCAAACCCTTCCGCTGAACGGCGGAGGCAGGGCTGAAGTGGGTCAGTGAGGAGGTGGTCTCATGGGTCACCAGGTTAAAACCCCTGTCCAGTAAGATTAGCCTCTCTGGTTCCCCCACCACCAAGTATCTGTTCCCTTCCCTGAATCCGTTCCACACTCTTCTACCCCTGCTCCCCGTCAGGCTCCCTCCTCCACCCTGTCTTCCTGCTGTTAACACCCCGAGACGGCTCCCTTGCTTTCCTCCTGGGGGCTGGTGAATTTGCCAATCGCTCTGATCAGAGCTTTGCTTTCAGGTAATAGCTCCCCGAGTGATGCTGAGAAACGCCACATGGGGTGGGTGGACAGAAGCAGCACTAAAATGGCCTTCCCTCGGCAATGAGCTGGGAACAGCTGGTGTGAGGTGTGAGCAGAGGAGCAGCTCTAGAGAGCCCCCTCCCCCCCCGATAATAGCCATGCTAGGAAGGAGCCGTATCCCCCGGGCCCAGGCAGGCAGGGGATCCCAGGGAGCCGTATCCCCCCAGGCCCGGGCAGGCAGACAGGGGATCCCAGGGAGCCGTATCCCCCCAGGCCCGGGCAGGCAGACAGGGGATCCCAGGGAGCCGTATCCCCCCGGGCCCGGGCAGGCAGGCAGGGGATCCCAGGGAGCCGTATCCCCCCAGGCCCGGGCAGGCAGACAGGGGATCCCAGGGAGCCGTATCCCCCCAGGCCCGGGCAGGCAGGCAGGGGATCCCAGGGAGCCGTATCCCCCCAGGCCCGGGCAGGCAGGCAGGGGATCCCAGGGAGCCGTATCCACCCAGGCCCGGGCAGGCAGACAGGGGATGGCAGGGAGCCGTATCCCCCCAGGCCCGGGCAGGCAGACAGGGGATGGCAGGGAGCCGTATCCCCCCAGGCCCGGGCAGGCAGGCAGAGGATCCCAGGGAGCCGTATCCCCGGGCTCAGGCAGGCAGGGGATCCCAGGGAGCCGTATCCCCCGGGCCCGGGCAGGCAAGGGATCCCAGGGAGCCGTATCCCCGGGCTCAGGGAGACAGGCAGGGTATCCCAGGGAGCCGTATCCCCCGGGCCCGGGCAGGCAGGGGATCCCAGGGAGCCGTATCCCCCGGGCCCAGGCAGACAGGGGATCCCAGGGAGCCGTATCCCCCGGGCCCGGGCAGGCAGGCAGGGGATCCCAGGGAGCCGTATCCCCCGGGCCCGGGCAGGCAGGCAGGGGATCCCAGGGAGCCGTATCCCCCGGGCCCGGGCAGGCAGGCAGGGGATCCCAGGGAGCCGTATCCCCTGGGCCCAGGCAGGCAGGGTTAACATGTTATTTCTATAGAAAAAAAATGAAAATCCAAGCAGGAGACTTACAGAGATCCCTGGTTCCAAGGAGTCCGTGTTCACGATAATGGGAGCAGGGTTAGCCTGTTAGAGACGGAGACAAAACCCAGAGTATCACACCGCTGAGCTATGGGTCCCAGTGCTCCAAGCCCCCAGCCACTCTCTCCAAGACTTGCCCAACAGACACACAATCACACGGTACTTAACAGAAGAGCAAGCCATGAAAAGAAGGCAGTGTTCTCTGGCACTCTCCCTCTCAGATACCCCACCCTGACTGTGGCTCCATTCGGGCAAGATCCCCTCCAATCAGACCTGGCAAGATTCTCACAGGCTTTCCAGGTGCCGCATCCAGTCCAGTAGCGTTCCTGTCCCTGGGGAGCCCCAGTGCTGCGGCACAGGAAGGGAAGGAAACAGATCCCACCCCTAGCCTCTGTCCCAGCTCCAGAACAGATCGTACCCAAATCCCTGGCTACTGGGAGCCTGGCAGCTGGGGAGAGGGGAAAAGGTACTTCCAGCCCATGTGGAGAGGCACCGGTGGACTAAGCTCACGGGCAGGAGCTGGGAACGGCCAAGTTCCAGTCCCCATTCTGCAGCAGATGCACCCTGTGACCTCGGGTGAGTCCCTTCTCTTCCCCTCCTGGAGGGGGTGGTGGGAATGAACTCGGTAATATGTGCACAGCACACAGGAGCACACAGCCTGGCCAACGTGCTCAGGGGAGTGGCAATTGCAGAAACTCTGGCGTCAACATTCGTTTCACAACTTCCAATCCTGCCTGTTAAGGGCATGTGGGCCTCTAATCCGGACCCACAGGTTCCCGTGCAGCCCTCAGACCCAGGCACCACTGGACAGCTCACCCAGAACTACTGGACGTGAGGGGCTAGCAGAACTCTCACCCTCCCAAAGGCCCCAGCCACAAGGACCCTGACTGGGGAAAGCAACTGGCCTGGCCATACCACATTACTCAGAAGGCGGCCCAGGAAGTTGTCTGAGCAACGGAGAGACTTTCTGACTGGCTGCTGCACTGCGCCTGACTCTTGTTTGAGCCTTGGTTTCTGATTCTGGCTCTGACCTCTGGCTTGGACTCTGGTTCTGACCATCTGGCCTGAGCACTCCTGTTCCGATCACTGGGCCAGCCTGTCCACGTCCCGGTCCTGACACTGCCTCCCTGGGTTTTGAGAATGGAGGCTGGGAAAGGACTGGTCCAGCCCCTGAGGATGGGAGGGGGATACAGCGATCACCCAATGGCAGAAGGTGAGCAGCAAGGTGAGCGAGCCGGGAGATGAGCACTGGAGAGGTGGAGAAGAGCATGTGATAAACGGCTTGTGTGGTTAGAGAGTGAGAGCTGTACTGAGAGATTCAAACGTTCCATCAGGCGCTTTGCATCCCCTCCATTAGGCAGGAGCTTTTTATCCCTTTTCTGTGCTTTGGGTGTCAGGGAATCACCATCTTCCAGCCCTTTGCTTGGGCTCAGAGTTTGGAATGAGTGCAGGTGAGACACAGAGTGAAAATGGGACAAATCACACGACACAGCTACTGAGGTATCAGCTGTAGATCCATTCATGGGACCTGCCGCTCCAGCTCTGGTGCTGATTCTATGTTCAGCCCTGCTGGGGAGCTGTCCAGCAAGAGATCCTCCTGAAGGACAGCACCCAGGCAGAACCTGCTACTGCCCCGGGCTCATGCTCCCCACAAACCGGTCTAGAGAGAAATGCAAGAATCAAAGAACTGAGAGTGGCAGGAGGCACCGAGCATATCCTGGCCACTGCAGACCCTCTGCAGCTCTGGGAAAACACACATACAATTGTTCCAAACACTTAGTGAACAATGCACACGGCTTCACCTGGGCAAAACCATTACGCCCATTGGTTGATGACACTGAAATCCTTCCCATGGCTGAGCTCAATGATCTAGAGACAGAATCATGCCCTGAAACACAGGGATCACAGGCTGGCTGCTCAACTCACTATTTCTCTCCACAGTCAGGGCTGATGTGGAGACAGCATGCTCCCCCGCACCCCTGAAATGATGCATCACTTGAATTGCCATCGCCGGCCATAACTGTCCACCACAGGGTTTTCTCCTTGGAAGCATCTGGATAGATGGTCTGATTTGGTGAGGCAGTTCCTTCCTTAGAGGTTTTTGAGGCCCAGCTTGACAAAGCCCTGGCTGGGATGATTTAGTGGGGGACTGGTCCTGCTTTGAGTAGGGGGTTGGACTAGATACCTCCTGAGGTCCCTTCCAACCCTGAGATTCTATGATTCCTATGTTCCAGCCAGAAGCAGTGCTGATGTGTTCCCAAGAGAGACACATTCAGCCCTCTGCCACCAGAAGGAAGCCGGGTTGACTAGGCTTGCAAGGCAGTAAAGGGGAATATCTCACAAGATCACTCACCCTCCAACACAAGAGACATTTTACAGACATATGGAAAGTTCCTGCGCACATTTGTGCCCCACCTAGACCCCCTCCCTTCCTGACACTCACCTCAAGCACAGAAGAACAAAGCTACTGTACCAGATTCCCCTCCTCTGCCTCTTCCAACACAGCTCCTAACCAGCTGTGTTCTACCTGCTGCTGCTTGGTAACCTCCTCCTCCTCATTCCCCACAAACAGGGCTCTCAAGGATGTGCCTCCTTCCGCTCCACTTCTTCCAAGCAGGTTCAATAGGAACAGATGTTATCTTCCACCATAATTAATAAAAGTATTCAAAATAATGAATGGCCTAGAGAAGGAAGATTGGGAACCCATTTTCATACCATCTATAGTAGTGGTTTTCCACCTATTTATTATTGTGGGCCGGGCGGCAGCCCCAACCCTGGACCCCTGCCCTGCGGGGCCAGCCGGTGACCCCGACCCCTGACTGTGTGGGGCCGGGCAGCAGCCCTGGATCCCAGACCCCTGCTGTGGGGGGCGGGCAATTACTCCGGACCCTGCGGGGATGGCTGGAAATCCTGATCCCAGACCCCATAGGGCCGGCTGGCAGCCCCAGACCCCAGACCATGCAGGGCTGGGTGGCAGCCCTGGATCCCCGCTGCACCAGGCCCCCAGGAACGTGGACCCCACCACCTGGCCTGGGCTGCAGCTGTGTGCCAACTGGGCTACCTACGGCCCACAGGCTGCGGGCTGAGAACTGCTGAGCTATAGTCTCCCTTTCACACAAAAGAAAGAGAAGTGCAACGTACTACATTTAGGAAGGAAAAATCAAATCCCCCCACTATAAAATGGTGACTAACTGGCTAGGCAGCCTGTGACGAAGCAGAGTCGCTGCCAGCCAGTACAGCAGGGGGTTAAAGAGAGACTCTGCTCTGCCCCTGCCCTGCTAGCCCTGTTATACCTCCAGCTAGCGCCAGGCCTGGAGGGGGAGAAAAGGCACGAGCTGGTCTCAGTTCAGGGCTGACGGCACAGGGGCAGGAGCAAGCCACCTCTCTAAGTGAGGGGAAGGATCACTAACCTGCCCACCCAGGCAGCCACCAGGGAGGAAGCCCTGTGCCCCCAGCCATGGGAAACTCTGGAGGAGACCTAGGAACCTCCAGCTCCAAAGGCAACTGAGAGGGTGAAGCCCAGCGATATTGTGGGGCTTGGACTCACCCTTGACAGAGCCTGGGACCATGGTGAGGGGCCACGCCAGACCCAAGGGAAGGAGCCTACAGGAACAGGCCAGCCAACTAAGGGGACTTGAGGGGCTCCGCCCCAAACCAAACAGACTGGTAGGAAGTAGCCCAGGGCAGCGAATGTAGACCCCCTGCCGGGAGGGCTAACAAACAGAGGAACCTTGGTTGGGACCCAGGGGAGAGGGAGGGCCTGGGACTCTACCTCCTTAGAGACTGAGGCCCCACAACCAAGTAGGGAATTGGGAGCCAGGCACTCTAAGCACTAGGCTGTCCATCCCTCCAGGCCGGCTGTTACTTTTCTGCAGTGCGGCCGTGTATCTGGGGGGTTTACAGCAGATCAAAGTGAAAACGAGTCAACAATGTAACTCTGTTGCAGAAAAGGCAAATGAAATTATGGGATGGGTTAACAGAAGTCTCATATGTAAGACCTGGGAGGTAATTGTTCCACTCCACGCAGCACCAGCGAGGCCTCAGCTGGAGAACTCTGTCCAGTTTTGGGCAACACATGTTAAGAAAGATGTGGACAAACTTGAGTGAGTCCAGAAAAGAGCAACAAAAATGATAAAATGTTTAGAAGCCCTGACCTGTGAGGAAAAGTTGAAAGAATTCGACATGTATATTCTAGAGAAGAGAAGATTGAGGACATGATAAGAGTCTTCAAATACGTTAAGGGTTGTTACAAAGAGGACAGTGATCAATTGTTCTCCATAGGGCAAGAAGTAATCTGCTCAATTTGCAGCAAGGGAGATTTAAGTTTGAATTAGGAAAAACTTTCTAACTTTAAGAATAGTTATGTACTGGAACAAGTTACCTAGGTAGGTTGTGGAATTCCCATTGCTGGAATCTTTAAGAAAGGGGTAGGCAAGAACTTGTCAGGGATGGTCTAGGTATACTTAATCCTGCTTCAATGCAGGGGGTTGGACTAGATGACTTCTTGAGGTCACTTCCAGCCCTACGTTTCTGTGGCTCTATAACAGAAGAACAAGAGGACACTCAATGACATTTGAAAAGTGGCAAACTATGACAAGGAAATACTTTCCACACAGTGCAGAATCATATGGAATTCATTGCCACAAGGTAGCACCGAGGCTAAGAGTTTAGCAGAATTCCAAAAATGTTCCCTGTTTGTATGGATAAAAAAAACCTGCCAGAGTTGGAATAATAAATATTAAAAAAAGAGTTTTGGAAGGGATATAAACCCTTCTACTTCAGGTCATCAGAAAGCCTAAGTAGTGGAGAGTAGGAGAAATTTCAAACTTATGAGCTTGATGCAGGAATTACTGGATGAGTTTCTCTGGCCTGTGTTATGCAGGAAGTCAGGCTAGATGATCCTACTAGACCTTTCTGGTGTTAAAACCTATTAAAGCTATAAACCTTGCCCAGGTGACAGATTATCCCATTACTACCTACTACTGGGTTTCTGAAACCTCTGGTCCCAGCCACTGGCAGAGAGGACCACGAGTGTGATCCAGCTTTGCCAATTTTGATTTTGTCATGTCTGAGCTGTTTGAATTTCTGAACATTTAACTCTCCTTGCACTGTAGGTGGGGGAACTGGGAATCAACAAGCTGGGAGTTCCGGTCTCACCCGGAAAGATTCTGGCGACAGAATGGAGCAGGAGATGGTTAATTTGATGAGTTCACGGATGCATTCTCATCTCTCCTGCTGCCATAACTACAGGCTACAAAAGGATAGATTTGGAGGATGGGTAATTCTCCTTTAGCTCAGGCAAACACAACCGCTTCCAAATGCTCCTGCCGAACTCCACCCACACATAAAGCAGTGTCACACTTAAGCTGCAATGTCTTGGGAACTAGCATTAGAAGCAAGCGCGATGTGCCCACTGCAAAGCTCCCCTTTCTGGCACTACGGAGTGCTCATATCTGACCCTGATAAATTGTGAGGTGGAGTATCTTAAACCTCACACTGGGCCAGGTCTGAATATTGCATGCCCGTGGTCCCAGACCAGTACAATTCTGGGAGGAAATTCCACATTTCACAGTAAAAAGAAAACACTTTTATAGCTGGTGGTTAAAAAACAATGGTGGTTCAGAGGTTTGAAATGCTAGAGGCCATCTCGGAGGAGATGGATTGGCGGCAGAGTGCAGAGGAAGTGGTTAAAGGTAAATGCAATTTATCGCATGGCCCCCTGAAGTATTGCATGGCTATTACCACCACCTTGGTGCTTTGTGACCCTTCTGCAGGACAGGTGCTCTCAATGGTAAAGCCACAGAAGCTTTTACATCCCAGCCGATGTCCCCTGGTATGCCCCATCACCAATCCCACAACTCATTGCCTCTCTGTGCATTGCTACACGTTGTCTCGCCTGCTCACCGTGTCCTGCTCTCCATGCACTGAGCATCCATCCCAGTCATTCCACACGATCGCTTTTTACATTTGAAAATACTGCAAGGAGCGCAATTTCCCACACGGGACCCAGGAGAACAGTAATGTAAGTGGCTGCTTAAAACAAAGCCACAGCCCGGCAAAAGGAATTCAGACCAGGAAATCCCTGTTTGTCTCCTGTTGGGAGCTACTCCAGGAAGCCGAGTATTATGGGAGGGGCGTTTAGATACTAGTCCCTAGTGACTTTGCACTTACAGGGATCCCTACGTTTGTATCTTGCCCGTGTTTTTCGGAAAGTCTGACAAGCCCAAGAGAGGGTTTATAGATGAACTGATTCCCCCATCACACAGACACTGGGCCCTCTGGCAGCAGCAGGAGGGGCAGGAATGTCATTATTGTTTGCTGGGCAGCAAGACGACGCTGGCAAATTGACTTTGTCCTTGTCTGCGTGGAGTTGTAAGTAATTTATGCCCGAGGGTGAGCGGTGTGGTCCCACGCAGAGAGGAGAGGGAACGAGAGCAGTGCACTTAGATCACATTCAATGGGGCTGTCAGAGCTCTTCCATCGAAAACACTATCACATTCTTATTGTTTACTGAGCCCTGCCACCGTGCTTGGGGTGGTACAAATGGAAGAAGTGGCTCTGGCCCTACAAAAGCTCACCAGCTTGGGCAGGCGCAAACCAGGCAGTGCAGACACATGGCTGAACACCCACAAATCCCACTAAAATCCACGGGAGCTGTAGGTGCTCAGCACCCCTGAATATCAGGCCAAGAGCGTGTGTCCATTGCCAGCCTGAGCTTGAAGTGCTGCAGGAGTCTCACGGGGCTCACTGCAGGGCTTCATGGGAAGGGTGGGGGCGGAGGTTGCCTGACGCGAGAAGAGTCTGTCCCAAGCTAAAGGAAAGCCGGCACAAAGCCAGCATGGGCGAAGGCTGCAGAGGCAGAGGCGAGCAAAGGGGCTTGGACAGAGCAAAGGAAATGAGCAGGGAGACCGACAGCTGTGCAGGGTCTGGAGGGTGATCTGCGTGGAGGGATTCAGGGGGCACTGATGTGGTCGGAGTGAAGGTGAGGAAAACGAGGACTGGCGGGGAGCACAGGGAGGCCGGAAAGCAGGTGGTTACAGCAGTCAAGGCGAGAAGGAGCCAAGGCATGAACAAGCTTTGGGCAGTCAGGATGCAGAGGAAAGGCCAGACTTCCATGGCACCTGAGCTCCAGCAGGAATACGCTGCCAGCAGCCATGGCAGTCTGTGGTGCACGGGGGGAAGATCTGCACACTGTGCCGTCCAGAGCACCAAACACTGGCACTGATGGGAGCCAGAACCAGACCCAGCCCTCAAGTAACAATGGAGGAAGCAGCCAGTGACTGCCCAATCACAGACTCTCTGGACGGGTCTGGCGCCCTACAGATCTCCCTGGGGACGCAGAGTGTTGGTTAGGGCACAGCTGCTGCCGGGATGGACTAAAGCAGGCACAGCTGCTGCCGGGACTGCTGGCAGGGGAGACTGCAGGTTCGGGTGGAGGAGGTGGAAAATTTGTGTTCCTCCTTCCAATTGCTCTCAACCATTCCTCACAGTAACCTCAAACCTACCCTGGGCCATCCAGACCTGCCGGGCTGCCATTTATTAGGTGTGGAGTCAGGAACCTGAACTTACGGGATAGAAATGGTCACATTTATGGACTCTGAGGTTGTGCCTATTGGCCCCAATCAGCACGGGGTGGCGGGGGGGTGGTACACACAGAAGAGTTTACAGGATAATCCCACGTCTTTTCCAGCTTTTCCCTTGGCTGGTTTTTACCGTGCGTCTCCTTTGGAGTCTGTCACTCATTCATACACCGGCAAGCTGATCTGCATTCGTCCCCATTTAGGAGCCCCTCCATTCCGATTCTGGACACTCGTGAGACGTAAAGCTTCTTTAGTTCTTTGTCCTTCTCACAATTTCTGTCAAACGCTGCTGTTGCTCTCTTCACCCCAACAAGCTGTGAGGCACCACAGCACAGCTGGTTAGGAGCTCGTGGCCGCCAGGCCCAAGGAGGGCAGGGGCTGAATGCACAAAGACCTGTTTGCCTTCCACAATGCAGCCAAAGATCACGCCGGCTGGCCAGTTATAATAAGGGGCATGAGTTTGTCCATTTCAGCTGTACTGCAAGGAGGTGGCTGCTCCCTTCAGCACAAGAGCCTAGTACAAGTCACGCTCTTTGGAAGTTTACACTACTAATACTCCTCTGCTCCTATGCTGTTGTGGTCAGTACCCAGCGGTGACTCCAGGCACCAGCGCTCCAAGTGCGTGCCTGAGGCAGCAAGCCGGGGGGGGGGGGGCGGCCTGCCGGTCCCTGCGAGGGCAGCAGTCAGGCAGCCTTCGGCGGCGCGCCTGCAGGAGGTCCGCTGGTCCCGTGGGATTGGGTGGCAATTTGGCGGCAGGTACACCAAAGCTGCGGGACCGGGGACCTCCTGCAGGCAAGCCGCCGAAGGCAGCCTGCCTGCTGTGCTTGGGGCGGCAAAAAAGCTAGAACCGCCCCTGTCAGTACCTGAGCCAAAATTCAGCATATGTAAAAACAGGCTTTTCCAAAGCCTTAGGCCCACAGAAGTGCTCCAGTCACAGGAAATGCTGGTTTTTAAAAAATAAACCAATGACCCTTCCCTTCCAGTGTGGTTTGATGGCTGCCATCTTGGCTGAGAGACTGGAGGCTGAACAGTCTTTCCAGGCTCTTTGACAGAGTCGCATGCCCTGTGGCTCAGCCACAGAGTAACACACATGCACACTGGCGGAGGGCCACATCTGTAGCTTTGTGCTAGTGCATGAGAAACAAGAAGTTACACTGACTTGCCTATTTTCATTTGGTAGTTTCTGCATCTCCCTCCATTTGCATGAACCACATACAGAGGGAAAAGCCAATTGGACTTTTCAATGCCTTTACTTTGTAAAGGGGTTACTAGTAACACAGACAAGGAAATGGTTTTTCAAATATCTGATGATGAAGCTTTGTCCTCGTTCAAAGTGTGATGCCTGGAATCTCAGAGTGGGGAGAGAGAGGCTCAGTGACAGTTCCATCCACGGTGAGGAACGTGCCACAAGCAATCCTCTGGCGCCCACTGCCACAGGATGAGCGTCTACACAAATGTACAAACTTTTCATAAACTGACAGCCTGAAAGGCCCTAGATTGTCAGACACTGACTGGGAAATGGACAGGCAACTGCACTGGAGTGTCAGCGCCACAGGATGTACAGAAAGCACAGATTCATGGAAACCCTGTTCTGTTGGCAGGTCACCTCCACAGAAGCAGTGTCTTGCCGTAGGTGGGGAAGTTTCTCACTATTTAAATTAATTAATTTCCCAGGAGTGAGCCCCTGTCTCTGTGCAACAGCAAACCAAGCTGGCTTACCTTTAGCAGGATTCACCCTAGTACGTACAGAGTTGCTCATCTGTTTCTCTCCAGCCTCTGCTGAAGCTTTTCATGGATAATTCTTTTCCCACCACCCGATCTGCCTGCTGCGCTATGAATGAGTTCCTTAGGACGCCAAGAAGCATACGCTTTGATCATGCCTGGGATGAAGACATTCCTCCCTGGGGAACTCAGAGAGCCAGGAAGGTGCGACTTGCAAATCAGAAGGCAGAACAATAATCCCTCCAGCTCCTTCCTTTGGAGCATATAGATGTGCAGTTATTTTGGGTCTATATTTGAACTTTTGGAGCAGAGCTAACCCAGGTCCTGCTTCTCTTTACACCAGAGATACATTTACCTGGATCTGATCTATGACTTGGCACCACTGCGAGGGCTTGTCTAGATCCATTAGCCCCCTTTCTAAGTAAAGTGAAATGCCTCCTATTGTTAGTTAGGGGAGTGATGCTGCTACCTTCAGGTCCGAGGCCTGGAGTTTGAATGTGGAAGGGGCTACATGTCTCTGTGTATAATCAATGAGGAGTCCTTGTGACACCTTAGAGACTAACAAATTTATTTGGGCATAAGCTTTCGTGGGCTAAAACCCACTTCATCAGATGCATGGAGTGGAAAATACAGTAGGAAGATTTGGGAGGTCCTTCGAAGCCGCGGGACCAGCGGACCTTCCGCAGGCAAGCCGTGGAAGGCAAGCCGCCGGCCACCCTCGCGGCGCCGGCAGAGCGCCCCCCGCGGCTTGCTGCCCCAAGCATGCGCTTGGGGTGCTGGGGCCTGGAGCCGCTGCTGTACACACACACACACACACACACACACACACACACACACACGAAAAGATGGGAGTTGCCTTACCAAGTAGGAGGGTCAGTTCTAAGGAGACAATTCAATTAAAGTGGGCTATTATCAATAGGAGGAAGGATCACTTTTGGAGTGGTAATCAGGATGGCCTATTTCAAACAGTTGACAAGGAGGTGTGAGTAACAGGAGGGGAAAATTAGCATGGGGAAATTAGTTTTTATAGTGACCCATCCACTCCCAGTCTTTATTCAGGCCTAATTTCATGGTGTCCAGTTTGCAAATTAATTCCAGTTCTGCAGTTTCTCATTGGAGTCTGTTTTTGAAGTTTTTTTGTTGAAGAAATGTCACTTTTAAGTCTGTTGTTGAGTGACCAGGGAGGCTGAAGTGTTCTCCGACTGGTTTTTGAATGTTATAATTCTTGATGTCTGATTTGTGTCCATTTATTCTTTTGCGTAGAGACTGTCCGGTTTGGCCAATGTACATGGCAGAGGGGCATTGCTGGCACATGATGGCATATATCACATTGGTAGATGTGCAGGTGAACGAGCCCCTGATGGTGTGGCTGATGTGGTTCCTTGTGTTCCTAAAAGAGACTAACACGGTACCACTCTGAAATCTGTGGATAATAAAGCCCGTGATAGCGTAATCCTCAGTGTTCTAATTCAGTTTGCACTGATGTTCTCTCTGTGTCTCTGAATGTCACTCTGTGTATCTGAAGAAGAGATTCTGGTCTCTCCCTCCTGCACTGGGCTCTGTGTCGAAGGGATTCCAAGTTGTCCCGGTTCAGCCTTTTTGGAGCACTCCAAAGCCTGGTCACCGTGCCTTACCATCAAAGGTCTGGCAGGATTCTCACCTGCCACGTCCAATGTGACGGAGCAGATTTGCTTCCTCTTTCTAATCCCAGGAGATTGCAGAAGAAAAAGAGAAATCTGTGTTTCTCCAGTGGGATAGAAAGGAGCTCCTATCGTATGCCTTCAGACTGCCCAGGGCTCACATCTGTCAGCCTAACCCTTAGGAGAATGCAGATTTATATACTGTTTCTAAGCATTCGTCTGGCTGGTGGCCTAGAAAAGCTGCTTTTATAAGGCTTCCATGAAGAGATGATGTATAGTTCCTCTTTCATGTTGAGATGGGCTCCCTACAGTCCCAGCTCACATTCTTGCCATTCGCTGGGCTTCTTGTAAGTCTCTGCACGGCACTGATGCTTCGGCACTCTTTCCACTCCCCACTCTGGTTGGATCCGGGCCATTTCTTGCAGCTCTCCGGAGCTGCCTTTTATTACCTGCATCGTCTCTTTATAGAACAGCTAGAGAGGACAGAACAACTGTCTGCATTTGTCTGAGGTGTGCAAACTCCAAAGAGAGAGAGGGAGAGTTTAGGGATCCCTGGAGCTGAACTAGGAGGAATGGCATAAAACTGAGCAAAGGAAAATTTAAGCTGAACGTCAGGACATTTTCCAAGCAGTGAGTGGGCAATAAGGCTGTAAAACAGCCCTGCAGCAGAGTGCAGGAAGTCCTAGCTCATGACTGGGCTCAAACAAAACTCCATTTGTTTGTTTTTTTCTTGGGTTTGACAAAAGTGATCCCAGGCTGAGGCCATTTAAAGGGTAAAGGGGTGAAGCCTGCAGTGGTAAAGAAATGCCACCAGACTGACCGCAAAACCACACGCAACCCACCCCAACCCCAGTGAGTCTGAAGAGGAGCCAGCAGCCAAGCCCTATACCCACTGCAAGGCTGGAAATTGTAGGAGAAACCTGGAAGGGGGGAGAAGAGATAGGCCATGAAGTTCCACACAGGGGTCTTGTCTTTGCAACCCCCTGCTTGCTGCTGAGCAGCACGCCGGCAGCTCTCTGTATGTGAGCACAAGCGGAGCACAGCCACCCACACCACTCAGGGTATGCCTACACGGCAGCCAGTGGTCTGTTTGCAGCTGGCGTAGGCATACGTGTGTTAGCTTCAATCTAGCTAGCGTGGCTCAAACTAGCAGTGAAGACAAAGTGGTGCAGACGTCAGCCTGGGCTGTCCAGCGGCCTGGATACATACTCTCAGGCCTAGTCCATGCCAGAGTCCACACTGCCACATCTTCACCGCTAGACATACCGGTACCCAAACCAGAGCCTGTTCTCCTCTTCACCTTCCCTTGATACTTTTCCCCTGTGACCCTGGACACAGAAACTCATTGGAGCAAAGACTGCTTTTAGCTGTGTGTCTGAACAGTGCCCGTCACCATGGGGCTCCGAGGTGTTACCGCAATACACACAAATAATAACAACAGACACATCCAACTGCCTCAGCTTTCCCCATGCACAGCTTTCATGCCAGGAGTCTGAGATTTTACAACCTAGCAAACTCTGTACTACGGTCAGCCACTCCGAATCTGAACCTTAAGCCAGAGACACCTTTGTACTTAGGCTGCATACACTCTGCTGCATAAATCATTGTGGACCTAGTTTTAAACATCCCAGATCTGTGCAAAACAGGGAAACATACAGGGCTGAAAACGTCCCCAGTTGCAAGGATTCTTGGCTGGGCTGCAGAAATATGCAGGGTTTAACATTCACTAGCAGGGACACAGAGCTCCATGCTTTTCTGTGTTCACTCTGGGGGGCTTTTAGGGACTAGAAGAAACCCTTACCCAGCAGAATAGGGCAGACAGGAAGCTTTCCCAGGCAAAAGCAGTCAGCTTCTGAAGCCTCTAAATTTTCATTTAAAAACAATTAAGGCAATTAGGTTTGAACATGAAAGTTAGGTGTCTTGCTCCGTATTCAAGCCTCTAAACCCAATTTTTATAGGTGCTATGTACTCACAGATCCTTTTTGTCCTGACAGTTACCCCCTAAAATTGACTCTCATTCCCACAACAAGAACATTTACTGTCATCTGATACACTCATGCAAGGGTTTCTCCCTTAAAAACAAAGACAGATACAGAAAGAAAGAGGGAATATGGGAGGTTGTTTAAAAGACGATTTGCTTAATCTTTGGAGTTTCAAATATTACAGTTTCTTTTCTGTTTTGCTTTGTGCTGTGTGTTGAATAGTTACTGAACGTTAAGAAGCATTTCTTGGGTGCTGCAAAAGCAAACCACATCCTTGATAACAGAACCTCAAATCCAAATGATTGTTCACAGAAGTGTAAACCAAAGAAGTAACAAAAAGGAGAACTTTATGCTGATAGCATCTGAATAGCCCTGTCGAATCCTCACTCCAGGCAGCCCCGGCACTTTTCACCCTCACACGCACCTCGGGATAGTTGGTGTCAAGTAAACTTTTGACATTCTAACTTTACGTTTCAGACAGAGACGCTTGGGTTTGTTAAATGTTGTATTAAGGGTTTTTTACCCCTTAAATTACTGATATGTATTTATAACCATAGCTCCAACTTCACAACATTTTCCCTGGGTGATCTGTTTTCCTTAGCCTTAGGTTTAGACATAACAATCGTTCGATGTACACAGCACTTTCCATCTGTAGCGCTCAGATCCCTGTGCGGCGAAGGTCTGATCCCTGTAGTACAGGGGGGGAAGTTGAGGCACAAGGACTTGCCCAAGACCACCCCCAGGTCACTGCAGAACTCGGAACAGAATCCAGGTTTCCATCCTCCTAGTCCAGTGCCCGATCCGCTCAAACACACTGACTCCCTTCCCTGAGGTGTGGCTAGACACATGGCTATGAGTTATCAGACGTGCTGTATATTTTACCTTTTATAAAAACATTCACTTGTTCTAGTTAAAGCCCACTTTCAGGGTTAAGGGTCTATTTTACTACATTTTTGGACGCTTCTCCTTTGCCATGTGGGAGCCATGATGGCTCTGGCCCTCTGGGTGGTTCCTGTCTGCAGCGATTTGAGCAGCTGGGAGGGCTGGCTTTTCTCTTTCTTGCTTGGTTGCCCTGGGTTTAGCTGCCTGCCTGTTACAAGGACTCTGTGCTGTGTCAGTGTGCAGCTTCTGCAAGCCAAGTTGGGCCACCATCCGAGCTTGTCAATTACGTTGTGCCAGCCAGCCACCCACCGGTGTCTGGGACTCACACCTTCCTCCGTCGGCAGGCTTTGTACCATGGGATCCAGCTTGGATTGACACTCTTGAAAAAGACGTACACATGTGGGTTATTTACCCTTTCTACAACTCCATGGCAGGACTTGGCTCAATACTTCCAATGGCGGTATACCCATCTGTCTCACCATGTGTCATGCCGTCACATGTCAAAGGGCCAACTATACTGTGACAGGAGACTTGCTTTTGAATGGAATTATCACTGATCATTGAGGGTTCACTCCTGTGAGATTAGGAGTGCCCCCAATTCTCAGCACCTTGCAGTGTCAGCTCTGGTGGGACATCACTTACCCAGGTTTTACTCGGAGAAATGCCCATTGGCCCTGTGGGAGAACGGTCCCTGATCTGGATTTCTGTGCTCACCAGAAATAGTTCCTAGGTCACCTTCCGTGGGAAGCACAGGGAGGACACTAGACAACGAATAGCAGTGACCAGTTGTACTGCAGACCAGAGGAGTCATTGCTCCATGTTAAAAAGCACATAGGATGCGACGCTGAGCACGCCCTGCCTTGGTGTGTGATGGTAACACAACCTGATAACTCTCACGAGGCAACAATCTTTCTGGGATGACAATCTTCTTCATAAAGCACCATCTCTCCTGAAACCTGCATCTTACAAAATCTTTCCCGCCTTGGAACCCTCACCATTAAATTCTCCACACCTCCCCTCTCCTGAATTGTTGGTCCATGTCTTAATTAGACAAGAAACCAGGTCCCCTTCCTTCCCTCTTTTCGTGGGGTCTCATGGATTTCACTCCCCTTTTCTCCCTCTGCACCTTATTCTTGGGTGATCTCTCTGCTCACATGGTTTCAACTACCATCTTTATGCCAATAATTCACAAAATTTACCTCTCCACCCCTGGCCTCTCTCCGTCTAATGCAGCATTTCAGGCCATCTCACTGATAGTTTCTCAGGGATATCCTACCATCAAGTTAATGGGCCTTGATGGGCCAGGTGCTCAGATGGCATAAAGTAGCAAAAAGTGCCACTGAAGTCAATGGAGCTTGGCTGAGTTACAAAGAGCTGAGGATCTGGCCCAATATGACTTAAGCGCAGAAGATGCTGGAAGCAGATGGGGTGGAAGCAGTGCAGGATTTGAGGAGTGTGTGAGACTGGTCCTATCAAACAGGTGGGAAGATTATCTTGGTGGCAGCGATTTGTGTGGACTGGAGGGGGTGACAGGGTGTCAGGAAGGCTAGAGAGGAAGAGGTTACAATAATCAAGATGACCAGGGGCTGACTGAACGTTTCCCTGTAGGCACAGAGAGGGAAAGGAACAGACTTTTCAGACGCCTGCATGTGTAGGACATGGGCGAGGGAGGAGCTGAAGGTTACTAAGGTATGGGCATGAGTGACAGGAAGGAGTATCTGTCCAAGGGGAAGCGGTGAAGGTCTGGGAAGGAAGATGAGCAGTTCAGTTTCTGGCCATGTTCAGCTAGCGGATGGCAAGCCAGCCAGGAAGCACTGTGAAGACCCCAGCTCACATGTAGGGTTGGATGGAAGGAGACACGGCGAGAGCAGCTACACAGATTTACACATCAGCAGCAAAGAGGTGGTAAATGAATGTAGGTGAACAGAAGAGAGGGTGTCAAGTGAGAGAAAGAGGAAGGCCCCGGGCAGCAGCCCCAGGACTCCCACAACCAAGGGGAGAGGAAGGGTAGGGGTGAGGCTAACCCAGCGAAAGACACTTTGGGAATGGTCAGAGAGGTGACAGGAAAACCAGGTGGGGACAGCAATGGGGGGGGGGGGAGGAGAACATATATAGGAACAGGATCAATGCATCCTCTTTTGCACTGTATTCAGCCCCTGAAACAGCAAGGGGAGAGGAGAGGCTAAGGGCGGATTTTGCTATTGTTTTATCTACGTCTAAATTGCTAAAAATAGCTTTCACAGGGTTTGAAATCTTTAATTAAAACCAAGTCCTGATGTGCAGCAAATCCCTCCTGATGTGCAGCTGAGCTTGCTCCTTCCACGAAAAGGCCCTCTTGGTATGTTCCAGTATGGCCTGCCATGTGCAATTCCCCATTCCTTCTGGAATGTATCAGTCCCGCTGGAGGCAGCTGACAGGCTCACTGTGCCTTGGAGACTCAGCCGCTACTGTGCCTTATTTCTGGTCTGTAAATTCTCACCTTCCTTCACTTTCCCTGGCCTGGACAGGCCAGAATTTCACACTTTATAGAATTACGTCTCCACACACCAGGAATGGAGCTTGGAAGGAAAATTTACCCCTTTCCTGCTTTGGCTTCTCTCTCTCCTCCTCTCTCCCCGAAACACTGAGAACTCCCTCCTCCTCCTCCATCTTCAAGTACAAAGATTTAGCTAATTTCTTCCATGAATAGAATATAAGTAGCCATAGCAACATCAGCCTGCCAACCTTACCACCTCGTATGTCTCCATGTCCCCATCACCCTTTTCTTGTTCACCATCCCCTCCACCTCTTCTGGAAGCCAGCGAGGCATCATCTCTGGCTTCCAGCCTGTTCCCTCGCTGTGTACGTCCTGTTTGCTAATCTTGCCCTTTACAGTAATCGGCCATTCACTGCTCACTAGCCCACTGTGTCTTCCCTGATATTCTGAAGACCAATATCCACACTCTCATCTCAGAATTTTTTTCCCTACATCTTCTCTTTTTCAGATACAGACCCACATCAACCTCCCCTTACCCAGCAAAATCTCGGAGGTCACCCACCTAAGCAACCCCTCTCACAACAGCACCTGAGACCATCTCCAGATGGGCTTCTTCCCCTTTCACAGTGCTGTGAAGCCTGGCTCACTCCTCTCCTTATCCTTCTGAGCCCCAGTGCTCCCTGTGACGTTAAAAACCATTTCCTCCTTCCCAAATCTCGGGTACAGTTCTCTGGATTCTTGGTGCTTTGTCGTCCTGGTTCCAACCCGTTATCCCCTGGGGTCTCAGAACGCCAACGTCCTAATCCTTGTCAAAACCAGCAGGTCGGCCCTTGCAGGCCAAGTGCTACCTCCAGACACGCCTGCCGCGATTGTGCCAAAAACACCACGTCAATTCTCCCAACTGAAGGGAGAAATTAAAGCAAATGATACTTTCAGTGGTCAACTAACCTTTCCTTAGCAACTCCCCACAGACATCAAACCAGCCCACACCCATGGACATGGCTGCCTGACCCTTCTACTGCTTTTCCCTGCACAGGTACAAAATCCTGCCAAAGGGGACGTTTCTACGTGCTGCTGGGATCCCCGAGATGCCCTCTCCAGGAAGTTTAGTCCTTAGGTTCCCTCAGAAAAAGACACCACCAGGCACCTCTTGCTCCTTTAGCCAAGCCATGGGTCGACAGGTACTCGGAGCCACCCTCATCACCTACCTCCTGGTTTGCATCTGTGGGTACTTCCTGCACTCAGATACAGTCATGTTTGGCTGTTTATCGAACGGTCTTCTAATGCCACTCTGCCTGCGTGACCATATTTCTCCCCCATTTGCATAGTCTCCCCCCCACCCCCAAATGACATGGATGGCAGGCTTTTTAAACTTCTACAGTGCCACGGAATTCCAGAGAGGCCCATGGAAGGAGACAGTGGGAGAACTCTGCTGCACTGGATCCTTTATTCAGTAATGGGCATTTCACATCAAGCAGGGACAGCGAAGCTGAGGCAGCCTCAAGAAATACAGGACATTTGCTACTAGGATGGTTAGCGACCAGCTTAATTTAAAGTATGTCTACGCTCCCCTCTGGGCCCCAGAAGTTCTGCCCATGTGGTAATTCTCCATCTGTCACTGGAAATTCTTAGTATCCCAGAACAACTCTCTGAAACTTGGATGTCTCAGTTTGTCTCTTTCTAACCATTGGGGCTCCCCTTCACAGTGACCAGACCCCCACTGTGTTTTGGGCTCTCGTGGGTGGAGAGGAGGCCCTTCGGCTGAGGCTGGTTCCGAAGATTGTTCCGGGGTGGGGTGGGAAAGGGTCTGGTTCCTGCCTGCTCTGTTTGTGATTGTGCCGTGCTTATGGAGTGCAAACATTGGCATCCATGTCCTAGAACCTTAGTGCAAGGGACAAACAAAGCATAGGCTTCAGCACAACATGTCAGCGCAGCCTTAGATGGACGTCCTGGGAATTTCGAAATGCTTCTCTCCCCTGGGAAGCCTGGAGCATCAATGTGAAGGGGAGGGGAGGGGCTTCTGGCACTTAGTTCCTCTAGCCACTGCAGCTCGGTGATGCTGCCTGACCGGATAATGTTGCTCTCTGCCTTTCTTCCCTTTCTCTAGGAAAGGGTTAGCGCTGATTCCTCTGCTCACCCACGCCCGGCCCCACTCCCCATTCCCCGTGTGCTGGCAGGCAGAGCGGGGAGGGATGTGGAAAAACAGAACAATTAAGGAACAAGAGAGATGGTGAAAGAAAAAGTGGAGGAGAAGAAAGGACCGAATTAATAAGAGGAAAAGAGATGACGGGTGGATCTGAGAGAAGAGAAGGAAGAGAGCTAGAAAAGGAGAGGCAGTCGGGCATAAAAAGAAAAGAGACGAGAGAAAGGAGTGAAGCCATTCTGAGCCCTCTGCCCTTCCTGGAATTGGGTGTAGGGGCTTCTCGATTGCTGGCATAAGGCAATTTGTGGGGGGAGGAGGGGAAAAAGCCAGGCCATGAGAGGCGGGAGGTGGTGTGTGTTAATGTTTCTGATTATATGGTGTGCTTTTGTGCAAGGCAGCATGTGTGGGCACGTAATGTAAGCCTTTGTGTGGGGCACACAGTTCATGTGTTTATAGGCGGTAAATGAACATGTACCATATGGGAGTGAATACTGTATGCGCGACCACCTCTTGTGTGTGTCACAGTATACTGCATGCCTGCAAGCATCTGAGCAGACACTGTGCACACGTGCCTGCTTGCATGTGAGGGAGAGAGAACAGGTTGCAACGGAGGAGGAGAGAGGTGCAGAGCCCACAGCGAAACAAGCGGGTCCCTCCTCTCACAGTGCAGTCCCCCAGCCCCCTCTTCCTCCTCCTGCTCTGTCTGCACGTTCCTTTTCAGCTCAGGTTTGGAAGTGGTTCCAGGAACACTTACACCATTTAAAGGGACAGCCCCATGTAAGAGCAGGCTTGGCTTTATCCCTAGTGCGACACAGTGCCGTGATGTTTGTTCCACATTCCCTCCAGAACAATTACCTTTAGCATTTGCAGCCCCCATCACACTCCCACTTGATCACAAAAGCCCTTTCAGCCCCAGAGCCAATCCCCTTTACTGCTGGACTGGCCAGGCACAGCTGTTTCTACTTGTCCACCTTTTGTCCCTCTGCCTGTCCACAACTGGACGGTGAAGAACATTGATTCCTAAGGCTCAGACATCTTGCACCTTCCTAGCAGAATGGGAACATTGCCGAGGCATTTGCTGCACAGCTTTACTCAGTGCATAAATTTGCTACACACCAGGGAGCAATTCTGCCTTCTCTGATACATTCTGTGTTCATACCACACACACACACACACATATGATACATGCAGAGCCTTGCTAGCCACATGTAAGCTTGCACACCGGCAAGGCATCACTCCATCTATACCTTGCACTGCTGGGAGATGGATTTGCTTTCTTCCCTTTAGCAATGGTAGAACCTAATAAAGCATTCTCCAATCTGCAGACATCCAAGCCAAACCAACCTCTAACACTCAGTGGTAGCATCACAAAGAGAAAAATGACTCCTGTTCTACCATTGCAAAACATGAAGGATTCCTGCATCTGAAAGCATGGCCCCTTCTGCCCAACCCAGCTCGGCTGATGACACTGATCAAACGGACATTTCTCTCTCTCTGTCACCGTTTGCAATCATCTTAACAGGACCGTGGGCCATCCCAGCACCCGTCTCTGACAGGGTTGGGGGTGGGGAGGAGAAATGAAGGAATAACAGGCACTGGCTGCTTTGACATCCCTGTGCCTATCTCGCCTCTCGAGCTCCATGCATTGGATGGAGCTACAGCACAGAAGGGATGGAGCCAGCTTGCCAGGATCCAGCAGGAAAGCTAGATACAGATTTAGGTGAAGAGACAGATGGAAAGAAACCATCCTCCTAGGAGGACGTTTGGTTTTGGGGCACTCTCTGTAAACACTCCTCTGGGAGTTTCATTTCAGAACCAGATTATTTCAGACACATGCAGGGATTCAGCCAGTAACCAAGAAGGACGTAGAGGGGAAAGAACAGGGTTTGGAGGGGAGCGTTTCCGACTGATCGTTGTTGTCGGTTCATGTATAGCTCTTAAAACGATAATTAGAAGAATCATAAAAAGTCCAACGTAAGGTTTGAAGCTAATGAGTGAGAGAAGCAGGAGACAGAGGTAAATGCTGACTTACATTAAAGCAAGGTAAATTTTTTCTCAGCCTGGGTCCAGCCTCCATTTTACGGCTTTGCAAACAGACTCCATCCATTTTCTATGCTGGCTGATGGGTTCAAAATAAGATTGGTCTCTCCATGTAGAAAAGACGAGAGACAGCCTGGCAATTGCTCCTTAAGGAGATCAGTAATCAGATGGGAAGAAATAAAGGCAGTGAAATGAGGCAGAAAGCACACGGCATGCCAGAGACCAGAAGAGGGTTATATAATTATCGATGAGGATGGAGAGCTAGGAATAACGAATGGGGAACAGGCTCTCAAGCCCAATGGAAGGTGGGAAACTAGTTTGGTGAGTGCTGGCCATTGGCACCAACAGCCTCAGAGACTGCCCTGCGAGCAGTATGCCTGGTGCCTCGCACACAAGGTCTGATGGGACACTCGACATCACCGAGACTTCAGGCAACGGCATCCTAAGCAATGAGAACCTGGGGTGGGGTGCCAATGACCACCGGTACTTGTGCCAAGCAGAAGTCAGACATGTCTTAGCAGCTAAGGCCTCCGGAGGCTGTGCCTAGCCCAGAGCAGAACGAGAGACGAGAGAGTGCACCGCCTCAGTGCTGGCCTGGAAAGTCCTGGCCCATCCAGCCAACCCCAATAGCCAAGCAGTGCCGAAATGTGCTACAGGACACCACCTTCTTGCCAACACGTGCCTCTTTTCGAATGACTTACCCACATTCTGCAGAATCCAGGGGCCCTTCCAGCCACCTGCCCCATCCACAGGTACCTCAACCCCCCCTCCCCCCATTTACTCTAGACACACGGAGGCCGAACGAGTGCTTAGGATGCCTGGGGAGTGGTAACAAGCCCTGTAATAAAAGCCCCCTCTCCCCCCGTTGGCCATGGGGAGCCAACCCGTGTCCCATACCTGTTCATACCAGTCGCGGTTCGAACATGTGCATTCTGGCCACCAGTTTGTGCTGTTCCCGTTCATCTTGGGGGTGCTCTTCCCCTGCCCCTGCTTCAGGGGAGCAGGGACATTGTCCCGGGAGGTGGGGATGAGTTTGCTCTTACTCCTAGAGGTGGGGGTGGCTCCCCCCTGGGATGGCAGGGTCTGTGAGCCATAGCCCCCGTAGCCGTACTGCTCATGCTGCCACTCGCCGTAGGATGGAGGCTCCATGCGACGCAGGGCCGCCATCCGCGTCACTTCGTAGCACTCTGGGCACTTACAACAGTGATGGTGCTTGTGCATATTTGATTTCATAATATACACACAACCAAGAACAAAAGGGAAAAAAGGCAAGAGATGGAGAAAGGGACCCCCCCTCCCCGAGCAGAAAATGCGCCCGCCTCCTCTCCCTCTATGCACCCCCTCCCCCTCTTGTAGTCAGAGATGGTCCAGAGTCTTCTGTACAAAAACCAGAATTACAAATCTATTATCTCCAAAGGATAGCCACCCAATAAAACCGGTTTCTGTTGTTCTGCATTGCCGGCCATTCAGGTGCTAGCATGTCAGCCTGCCCCTCAGGCCCTGGAGAGCTGCTGGCGTGGGGGGCTCGGTGCAATCAGCTCTCGGCTTTGCTTCATTGATCTGCTTTGCTGCTCCTCCAGTCCATGGCAGAGCAGTCTCTGGCCCCTGGCAGCCGTGTGCGCAGTCAGGCTCCCTCAGTGGGTATGTGCAGGGGGTGGGGAGAAGGCAGCTTGCTTCACCTGCAGGACTTGGGCTGGAGGATTCTGCTGTTTCTGGTCCCTGGATGAGAAGGGAGAAGGCGAGAGCATCTATCTCCAGCCTCCCCGTTCTCCCGGCCCTCAGCCAATCACTGCACAGGGCAGCATCAGCAGCGGCAGTGAGAATGTTAAACAGCAGGCCCTTAAAGACACAGCTGCCTCATTCCTACCCCTGGAGCCTGCTGCACCATTCAGCCCCCTCAGGGAGCCAGCTGCCAATCACAGTGCTGGAAATAAGGGGCAAAAACCCATCCTGGCTGAAATGACTCCGTCAGAAATCCCACAAAATCCACAGGCCCTCAGAAGTTACCGGTGGAAAAGGCCCAGGAGGTCGCTAAGAGAAGCAAGGGATAAGCTTGTCATTCTGCAGCCTCCACAGACAATCCCCTTTTGATCTGGCATTTGGATGCCATGTACAGTGGTCACCTTTCAGAACGGTAGTTAACATAACCACATATAAAGTGCCCTCACTACTTGCAATGCTCCCGGGATACCGGACAGGGAACAGCTAGGGAATAGTGAATGCGCTGAAGCAATAGTAATTATCTAAAGCAAAAACTGGAAGGTGTATCAGGGTAACCACTGCACCGTAAATCCAGAATCTACATTAAAACAAACTCAGGAGGCCTCTTCCCTCACGGTCGGGAACTCCCAGGGAAGGCTGCCTGCTCATTTGCTTTCCAAACAGCAAGAGGCCTATCGCTCTGTACCCCATGTGCTGCAACACCTAGGCACAATGGAGGGAAATGAAGAATAGAGGGAAATGGTTAAATCCTTATGTTCCTGCTGTTGGGCCCTCTCCCATTGACTGGGAATGAGAACCCCCCGATTTTTCTCTTTTAGCATAAGCAGGGAGGATAACACGTTTTCAGTGGGTAGACTCAGTGCTAGGATCAACGGTAGCACAGGCAGATGCTGGACTACCTTCCACAACACAACTCTGCAAACACATTTCAGTCTTGACATGTAGCCCCCCTTCCCAGTGCAGTCCTGTCCCCATCCAGACATGCAAACTTCCTGGTCACTTCAGCCTTGGGCCCTACACAGCACTACCAGGAATCGGAGTCCTGACCTGCAGCTCCCACTGTTATTCCATGGCTCCCCACAGGCAGCTCCGCTGACACCCTTCAGTGCCACCCTGCTGCCGCCTGCTATTCCAGTCCACATGCACACCATAACTCTCTCCTGTGCCAACCCCACCCTGCTATTACAGGCCTAGAGCAGAGATGGACAGTCCTGATTTGTGCAGTGGTTTTGTGATATGCACAAATTGGGGGACAGGAAGAGACTAAATTCAAGGTCACCATAGGACGGTACAAGAAGCTTGGGCAGGCAGAGGGCAGTGCTCTGTGCACAGATTCCTACGTTCCAAGGCCAGAAGGGACATGTGATCACCCAGTCTGACCTCCTGCGTAACACAGGCTGTAGAACTGCCCCAGGATAATTCCGAGAGCAGAGCTGTTAAAAAAAGTCCAATCCTGATTTAAACATTGCCCGCAATGGAGACTCCATTATGACCCTCCGTAAGCTATTCCAATGGTTAATTACCTGACTATTAAAAATGGACACCTTATTTCTAGTGTAAAATTGTCCAGCTTCACCTTCAGCCAGGGGATCGTGTTAAATCTTTCTCTGCTACGCTGTGGTGCCCATTATTCAGTATTTATTCCTCACGCAGGTACTTGCAGATGACCCCTGGAATACAGGTCACCTCTGTACTAGGAAGAAAGTGAAGGAGTGAATTGGAAGGAGTTCAGAGAAGAGCCACTAAAATGATCGGGGGCTGAGCTACGAGGGACAATCACAGGAATCTGTTTAGTTACGTCATGCTCCTGCTAAGTAGGAAACTGAAAACAGCCTGTAAGTATCTGAAGGGTGTAATCCGCACCCAGGTGGGAGAGGAATTGTTTAGAGCAGTAGTACAGCTAGGAGCAATGGGTTGAACACAGAGTCTAGAACCTAGATAACCAGATTAGATGCCAACGAACAGTGAAAACATGAAACACTGAGACAAATGCCCTGACACGGAAGGGAGGAACCACCACTCGGGATATTTAAAACTAGACTGGATAAGGCCCTGGAGACTGCTGAGGAGAACAGTCCTGCCCCAGCTCCCCGGGCCTGGACTAGACAGAGCCTAGCTGTGATTATTTCTGTGCTAGGATTCTGTACAATGAAAGAGTTGCTGGGACTAGCTCCAGGTACCAAACCCAAGCGCAGATGGAGAGACTAAGAGCACAAGAAATTCCCACTCAGTACGCAGCTCCCCCGCGGGCTGCTCAGTGTGAGAGAAGGGTGAATAATGAATACACCTTTCTTCCCTGGCCCAGAGCCCAGGGAGCTGCTCCCACCCATCAGACAAAGCTCAGAACCAGTGCAATTGGGTGTTAAGAGATGCTGAGAAATCCAAATGGCTCAATTTTTACCCACTTTAATCCCCATCTCCCACACTCCTTTGGGACACATCAGTGCTGCTCCTTGATTGCAGACAGTGCTAGCCCATGGAGCATCTCCTGGGGGTGTGCACAGTCCTGCTGCTCACATCATTGTGTCTTCTCTTGACTCTGGCTGCAGGCATTATGAGGCAGGGACTGTCGCTTGCTATGTGTTTGTACATCAACTAGTACCAGGAGTCCTGATACTGACTGGGGTTTCTGGCTGGCCGTGCAACACAAATGAATAATATGGACGGCACTGGCTTCTCTGCCTGGTTTCCAGCTGTTAAACTGCAACAAAGAGCTAAAAATACAGAAATATTTTCCTAATGTCACTTCCCCCATGAGCAATTGCTGGAATCGCTACAAGGATGTTATGCGATCGCAGCAGGAGGGGAGATGGACACCAACACTCTCTTGATTAAGATGTGGTGCACACAGGGACCCCAAGGACCAACCCCAGGCCCCAGCTGAGATGTGTGAAGCCCCCACTGTATGTTGCTGACTTGGGGCTGAGCCGTAGAATGAAGTTTCCAGTCACCTGCGGAGCCCCTCACTTGTTTAACCGCAAGGGGCTGTGGCACAGGTTTCTAGGTGGTTCATATGTATTCAGGTGAAAATGACACACGCTACCAAGTTACAAACATTCATAATGCCACCTCTGCCCCACAGGCTTTTCGAGAAGCCAAATACAATTCCTAGCCCAGGAAAGCCCAAAGTTCTCTGGAAACCAGCACATAAATCAGCTCTTCTCGTTTAATAATGGCTGTTGTGTCTGCCAGCCCTGCAAGGGGGTGTCACAGACGTACCCTTAACCCTGGAGTGGGATTCACGGAAAAAGCCAATCTAAGCAGTTAGGCTAATCATGCGTTGAGTGAAAGGAAATCCTTTTACAGGCAACACATATTAGATTGTGGAACACACTGCCACAGGATGTTGTTGAGGCCAGGAATTTAGTAAATCAAAGAGGGACTGGACATGTATATGGATAATAAGAATATCCAGAGTTATAGCTAGTGAAGAAAGATGGGGCTAAGGGTTGGGATAGATATAAAACTTCAAGCTTCAGGGTTTAAACCAATCCCTAACTCTTACGGATTATCCCCCATCTGACAGTCGCAGATTTTCTTGCATTGTTTTCTGAGGCATCTGGTGCTGACCACAGCAGGAGACAGGATACTGAACTAGATGGACCCAGCTCTGATCCAGTCTGGCAATCGCTATGCAACGCTGCACCTCTTTAGCAGCCGACGTGCCGGGGCCAGGAGGAGCAGAGTAAAACGAGATGGAAGGGGCAGGAGCCTTGTGCGGAGGCTGGCACGGGCAGGGGCATGAAAGAAACTGGTGCTCTCCCTTCTGCTTGAGAGGATTCTCGCGCTTACAGCACCAAGCAGAGCAGCAAGTTGTAAGCTGGAGGGACAGCCAGCTGCAACTGCAGAACGAAGTCCTTTCTCATCCAGCTAGTTACACCACCATTTGGACTGGGTACCCTTTCCTCAGCTATACCTCACCTCACTCGTCACCAGGAGACTGGGTACCCTTTCCTCAGCTATACCTCACCTCACTCGTCACCAGGAGACTGGGTACGCTTTCCTCAGCTATACCTCACCTCACTCGTCACCAGGAGACTGGGTACCCTTTCCTCAGCTATACCTCACCTCACTCGTCACCAGGAGACTGGGTACCCTTTCCTCAGCTATACCTCACCTCACACACCACCAGGAGACTGGGTACCCTTTCCTCAGCTATACCTCACTCACTCGTCACCAGGAGACTGGGTACGCTTTCCTCAGCTATACCTCACTCACACACCACCAGGAGACTGGGTACGCTTTCCTCAGCTATACCTCACTCACTCGTCACCAGGAGACTGGGTACCCTTTCCTCAGCTATACCTCACTCACACGTCACCAGGAGACTGGGTACGCTTTCCTCAGCTATACCTCACTCACTCGTCACCAGGAGACTGGGTACCCTTTCCTCAGCTATACCTCACTCACTCGTCACCAGGAGACTGGGTACCCTTTCCTCAGCTATACCTCACTCACACGTCACCAGGAGACTGGGTACGCTTTCCTCAGCTATACCTCACTCACTCGTCACCAGAAGACTGGGTACGCTTTCCTCAGCTATACCTCACCTCACACGTCACCAGGAGATTCTTCGTGGCTATTGTAAAATGCTGACAATGAATAGTTGCTCCAAAACCAAAGGTCAGAAGCTAAAGTCCCCCCCAAGCAGCAGGGTGATAATGCTGGGGAGGGAGATGAACAAGCCTGACTTGATGCTAGCAGGACAATGAGGAGGTCCATGTCATGTACTAGTCTGCAAATATTAGAGAGCTCTTTCTAAGGAGTGGGGTGACATCGGACCTGGAGCTCCACCTCATGGAGGGACTGGACTGATCTTAAAAGGAAGGAACATTAAAATCACACTTGGGGGAAATCCACTGCTTTATACAAAGAGCTGCCTCCTATCATTGGCTAGGGCTGTCCCAGGCACCTTCTCCTGCTACTGCTACTTTTATTTTGGTAATGGTTTCCTCTTTGCTGCTCCTCAGCCCTGCACTCAAGTCAGACATGCATATGTGACATGACAGTCTAACTAGAAAGGACTGGGGAGAGAGGGGGGCAGAGGCAATGGCCAAGGAGGAGGATTATGACAGAGGGAACTTTGGTAACAAGCGAGTGTGTTAGAAACAATCAAGAGAAGCATTAGGATCTTTGTTTTCCATCAGCAGATTTGAACATGGCCTCCTAGAAAAGGCGTTTTTCTTCACTAGCATCCAGACTTCCACACTGCCCGCTCCATCTCCATGGAACTCCTCAGACATGATAGCCATGTGGCATCCTCAGGTGGAATCCTCTCCATGCCAGGTCTCCAGCGCGGATACCGCTCCCCTTAACTCAACTTTCCTTCCCTCAAAGGCTAGAAAACTTGGAGGCATCCATGACCCAAACCTCCGTTTTCCTCCCACATCTCTCTTATCTGTAAGCTACTTATCACCATTACTGAATGGCCAGAATACATCCTAACCTTGCATCCTCCTCTTCTGAACCTCTTACTGGTGCTTTTGTCACTCACTCCGTCTCATCTCTTGTAGTCTCCAAATCCTCACACATCTGCTCTAGCACCCCGGTACTGTAATCTCCGCACAATTTGTTGCTTATTTCCTGCTTTTCTACAATTCGCCACATTTGTCTCCTGCTGGTCTCATTGCTCAAAAGGTTCATACCCATTGCACAGGACTTGCACTGCTCTTTACCACTGCCCTCATGTTTTCATGGCAGCCAGTCTCACCCACACTGGTAAGCTATGCACAATAAAAGGGCTGCAAACATCTGTCTCAGCAACACTTTGCACAGAGTAGAAAATACTCCCCAACTCTTACAGAAAACAGATCACATAATAATAGCTCTTTGCACACCCAGATCTCAAAGCACTTTGCAAACATCAATCTTCACAACACCTTCAGCAAAGTGATCCTGGTTTTCACCCAAAGAAACTTCAGCATAAAGAAGCGAGTGACTTAGCCAAGGTTGTACAGCAATCTGATGGCAGGGCAAGGACTATAATGTTGGAGTCCTGATCCCCACAGCCCTTTGACCCAGCCATATCCCCGTGCTCCATCAAAGGTTGGTGGCAACAGTCTTGACTCATTCACTCACACCATGAAAAATAAAACTTGTTTAAAAAGCAGAATAATCCTAATAAAAAAGGTGACTGGATTCTTCAATAGGGAGCCACTGGTGAGAGCAGCACTGGGACGATGTGTTCACGGAGGTCAGAATTGCCTGGCTGGGTGGGTGGGACTCCTGAAGAAAGGACTTGGAGGTAGAATACTTGCCCATAATAACAACGCTGCAGCCCCTTAGGGTGCATCTACACTGCAGCTGGCTGTAGGCCCCAGAGTCCAAGCTGCAATCTCCACACTGCTATTTTTACTGCACTAGCTCCAGCTCCGCTAGCGCTGGGTTGGGAGGCTCGCTCCCAGCTGCTGTGTAGACGTACCCTCAGCGGTGGGACAGGAGTGTGGGGGGAACAGCATCAAACACTGCAGAAAGACTAAGCAAGGGAAATGCGGATGGCTTCCCTTTGTCTCCGGGATGAGGAAGTCATCCCCCAGAGCAACGCATGCTGCTTCTTTCTGTACTGTGCCCGGGCCTGATGCCTGGCTGAGAGGTATCCAGAACACTGACAGCTAACATGTGCCACCGGAGAGACTGGCTTTTGCAAGCTTCTTGATTAGCTGCCCTGAGAAACGGAGGCGACGCTGGGCCGCAGGCCGCAATGTCTGTCGAACGTAGGGACGGTTTCTCTAGGACTGGTTGGACTTTGGCTTGTTTTACAGTGTGCAGCAGATTCCCCTTGTCACAGATGCTGACAGTCTTTGGCAGTTGGGCCCCCAGGGCTTCTGTGCAACCCCCAGCAGGAAGTACCATGTTCTAGAACTGAGTGGGGACAACCTGGGCTTACTCTTCTGGGATAAACCTTTGGACAGTTTTACCCTGGGTGTATCTCTGTTAGCCACAACATCCCAGAGCCCAAAAACAATGAGGAGTCCGGTGGCACCTTAAAGACTAACACATGTATTTGATAAATAAATAAATGAATAATCTGTTAGTCTTTAAGGTGCCACCGGACTCCTCGTTGGTTTTGTGGATACAGACTAACCCGGCTACCCCCTGATACTTGCAACCTAGAGCAGGTGCTGACAGCCCAGCATTCTGAGGGCTAGGAACTCTGATATCTCCCACATACTCTCCAGCCACAGAGAAGTGAGGAATCGGAAATAGCGGAGTCTGCAACCATTAACCCAACAGATGAGGGCACACAGGCAGTAAAGTTTCCAGTGAGACTAGGTCGAAAGCGAGGGAGTGGGAGAGGAGGTAATGCAATGGTCTGAATGCTGGGCTCCTCGTGCTGACTCCCTAGAACAACAGTCTCCCAACCAGGGCTGGTTCCAGGCACCAGCGCAGCAAGCAGGTGCCTGGGGAGGCCAATGGGAAGGGGCAGCACGTCCGGCTCTTTGGCGGCAATTCGGCAGCTGGTCTCAGTCCCTCTCGGAGGGAAGGACCTGCTGCCGAAGGATAAAGCAGCAATCGTGGCTTTTTTTTTTTTTGACGCTTGGGGCGGCAAAAATGATGGAGCCGGCCCTGCTCCCAACTCAGCAAGGTTGATTTGCAATTTACTGTATGTGGGTTCAGCAAAGAATCCTGTGGCACCTTATAGACTAACAGACGTTTTGCAGCATGAGCTTTCGTGGGTGAATACCCACTTCTTCGGATGCAAGCACGAAAGCTCATGCTGCAAAACGTCTGTTAGTCTATAAGGTGCCACAGGATTCTGCTGCTTCTACAGAACCAGACTAACACGGCTACCCCTCTGATACTTGTATGTGGGTTGTTCAGCTGTCTGCTCTGCAAGGACGTTAAAGAGCCCAGGTTGTGGGAGGAGCAGACAAACGGGATCAAGGCTAGTGTGACATGGGTGAGGGGTGCACATGACAAGGTCGGAAGATGAAAGAACAATAAATGTTAAATGCTGAGTCTGAGTTTCCCCACAACAACCGCGGAGTAATTAATGCGGGGCTAAGTACAAAGAGGGATAATAATGACTGGACACCCCAGGGAACTGGTTGCACACAGATTACTCCTCCCCAAGCCAAAACCACCTTCATTTTATGTGATGATTCCTGACGTGTTACCCACAGCCATTGGGCCAGTTCCTCAGGCTTTGCTCCCAGAATCAATGGGTGAGGCTCCACACTAAGCACCCACAGTTCATTTCTGTGACAAAAATAAGGCAAACCAATAAGGTTGTGACCACAGGGGGAGGGGGATTGATGCGTTATCCTCTTCGCCGGGGGACCCAGCGGCAGACTCCACAAACAGAGTCCAAGTCTCCCCTCTGTAAAGGAGACCTCAGACCCACTTAACAGTCACTTGCTAGGGGCTCTATTTTTTGCTACAATATCATGAGACCCCCAGGGTCCCATTCCCTAGGGTCCCAGGACAGGGGCTCCTGCTACAATCCTTTAAAAGAAGGCAATTTAGATAAACAAACAACAAGAAGAAAGGAAACCATAGCAACTACCCTGCAGAGAAATTCCCTCTTCTAGCTATCTGGACCAGAGACCCTCCCTGGAGCCAGTCTCTGTGACTGCCTAGGCTCTTTTCCACAGCAGGTCAGCAAGCTATATGCTCCCTGAGGGGTTCGTTGGCAGAGTAACCAGAGACCCCTGCCAAGTCATCCAATTGTTTAACCCCTGTGGATGCTGCATACATCACTGCAAGGGATACAGGGGTAATATGTTTTCTCTCCAGAGACCTGTTGAGGGCAGAGTGCTACCAACAGAGAAGGGATCTCTCATCCCACATGGCCACTAAACCCTGACACATTGCACAGAAGTCAGAAAAAAACCCTCATGGCTTGGTACAGTTTGCCATGAGAGCAGGCTCTGCCAGTAGGTCTGGAGTGAGCTCGCAGCACTATGAGATCGCTGCCTATTCTGAGACCCCCTTCCTCAGGGAGTGCGTCACGGCAATACCTAACTGGAATGTGGCGAGAGAAAGACATGGTGTGGACCTTTCCTCAGAATTTCCAGAGGCTTGCATGGTTATTAGTAGCTAAAGTGTCTTTCTACCCTGAACAAGGACTGCCAATTAAATCATTTAGCATCTCCCCTTGACATCCAATCAAATATGCTCAATTTACAAGTCAAATGACGTTTATTTCTGACTGCCAGAGCCCCAGAGCTCTCAGAATCAGACTGGACTTTTCCTTCCTCCTCCTCCTCAGTAATAAAAGTTCTGCAGGACAAATGTTACCTTCAGTGACACCTGTGCAAACCTATTGGCTTCCAGTGAAGTTGCACAAGTGTAACTGATGAGAACTTAGTAAGAAGAACTCTGTGTTACTTCAAAAACTTCTCTCTTTTGTCAACAGCATTTGGTCCAATGAAAGATGTTACCTCACCCACCTTGTCTCTCAGAGCTTAGGAAGCAATTCGGTTGATGATGCACAAGCAGGAACAGAACTTGGCCCCCTCTCTGTACCTGCGCTGGTTCTGTAGTGCCAACAGAAAGAAAAAGAAGGGAATACTAATTTTTCTCACTAAAGCCAGCAGCATCTCTGCTACCAAGATATGCGTGCATGAGAAAACAGCTCTGCATCAGTCTGGTACTAGTCAGTATCTTCATTAATGACTTTGATAATGGAGTGGAAAGTATGCTTATGCAATCTGCAGATGACACCTTACTGGGAGGAGTTGCAGGCACTTTGGAGGACAGGATTGGAATTCAAAACAACCTGGACAATTTGGAGAAATGGTCTGAATTCAACAAGATGAAATTCAGTAAACATATGTAAAATACTTCACTTGAAAAATCAAATGCACAACTGCACAACGGGGAATAATTGGCTAAGTGGTAATACTGCTGAAAAGGGTCAGCGGGTGACAGTGGATCACAAATTGAATGAGTCAACAATGTGATGCAGCTGCGAAAAAAGCTAATATTCTCCTGTGTGTATTAACAGGAGTGTTGTTTGTCAGACACAGGAGGTAGCTGTCCAGTTCTGCTTGGCACGGGACTCAGCTGGAGTTCTGTGTCCAGTTCTGGGCACCTCAGCTCAGGAAAGATGTGGACAAACTGAAGAGCGTCCAGAGAAGAGGTACTAAAATGATAAAAGGTTAAAGAAAACTTGAGGAAAGGTTTAAAAACTGGGCAAGTTTAGTCTCGGGGTCCCTTCCAGCCCGACACTGCTATGGTTGTATGTGTCATGGGAGCAGCTTTGTTAACTCAGGAGCCCATTTTTGCATATTCACATTTCAGAACAGACCTGCACTTTAAGCCCCAAGGACACTGTCATGTCATACAAGACACATGGATAAAAAAAGCCCTTATTCCCAAAGGGTGACATTAACACGACTTGATCATTGTATTACAGTGTTGTCAACTCTCATGATTTTTTCACAAGTCTCGTGATATTTGGTGTTTTTCTTAAAGGCCCAGTGCCCGGGGTCATAATTACATGAGAATCTCAATTTCATTACAAAAAGGGGAAGTTTCCAGCCCCCACTGCAGAGAAAAGCTTGAAAACATGACCCAAGCGCAGCCTCAAGGCTCAAAAGCCAGAAAACAAAGGAAAAGATCTATTTTTATGATCTCGTGATTTTGAAGCAAATCTCATAATTTTTTGGTCCTGACTCTTGATTTTTGAATTGGTGATGCTGCATTCTGTGTTCTGTTTCCTTTCGCCCACTCCTCACCAGTCCCATGCAGGTATCAGACACGTTCACACATTCAGCCGTAGCAGGAATTGACAACAGAAGTAACGAGGGGGCTTTGAATACATAGACAATATTGTGACAAACAGAGCTGCTAATTTTCAGACTTCAGTAACTTAATCATTCCCAATTTGGGAGGGGTCCTTGGGAGATGGTCTCTAAGGTCCCTTATTTTATCTCCTCCTACCTGCCCAGCCAGTTCTTTCAGCCAAAGCAAGCAGCTCCCTCTGGAACACATCAGTGCGAAGCCTGAGTCAGCAAGGTCACCTCAGAGCCAGGGGCCTGACCCCAAACCCACTGAAATCAAGAGAAAGATTCACACTGATCTCAGTGGGCTTTGTGCAGGCTCCATGGGATTTGCCCCCTGGTCCCAGTGCCTGAGTTATGCTGCCTCTGAAGCCTTCCCCAATCAGACCAATCAGTTCCTGGGCTCACAGGAACTGAGCTCTGTGGCAAAACCAACCTAAAGGGAAAGAAATACAGAGTCCCCTTTCAGGTCTTCCTGCCTGCAACAAAATCTGCCGTTTCCAAGCAAGAGCTCCCAAAGGCCGGCCTGAGAGCTGTCTGCAGATAAGAGAGAACAGGTAAAGGCTCCCTGTAGAACACAAAAGGAGAACAGGATATGGAGACTGCCAAGTTGCACACCAAGGGACCATCCTGTGAGGTGCTGAGCACCTTCACCTCCCACTCAGCACACTGCAGAATCAGGCCCCACCTCCCACCCAAGGCGATTTGAAATGGTAACGACACAAAAACTCAAGAGAATCTGGGTTTAAAACCAAAACATCAGCTGAGCCTTAACGATCACTGGGCAGGGGCTGTGTCATCACATCCCAGCCCAGAAAATATCCCTGCTAAGCCCGGGAACAATACCTCTGAACAGGCCAGACTGGAACGGTGACTGGATAACCAGAAACCCTGGGTGCCGCTGGACTGATTGAAATACATCCCTCATTGTTTGTTTTCCTGGCCTCTCAGCCTCTGAAATTCTGATACTGTTTGTCCCTGCAGCAGCTAATAAATGATCTGGAGTTCATTCCAAATGATTCTGTTGAATGGACTCAGGCCTCCTTACTGGATTGGAACTACATAAAAGTGCTGTCAGTGGGAGCCTTGGGGACCCAGCAGGAGATACCAGAATCCCGAGAAACACCCAGTGGAAGGGGGGGGTCAGGAGTCTCATGTTTCACAGACTGGGGTGGAAAGTCAGGATGTTCCTTCAGCCGCCCTCCCCTTTTCTGTCCCCTTTAAACAAGGCAGTAATGCAGGAAATTTCTGAATGGCTGCCCCCTCCTTCAGCCTGCCTGCTAGTTTCTCAGCCAATCAGGTGGCATGCTGAAGCTGCAGCTGCCAGTTCATTTGTCTCTCTTAAAGGTACACTGTGCTTAGCAACCATTTCAGTTCCCCTGTCCTCAAAGACAAGGACAGATGGGTTGTTTGGACATAAATTCTCTGTTTTTCTATTACACTACAGTTCTGATGTGATTCATACATGTGGCCACCACTGAAATAAGTTTAAGGGTCCCCAGACAGCCTAACCCACGCTAAGCTATGGATTGCTTGTGTTTAGCTTCAGTAGCCAAAGGTCTCTGGAAAATAGAGATAACTTTTACAATGTAAATCATATTTTCTTATTCTTCGTGCACCACCCATTCCCCGGGAAGAAGCAGAGGATTCCCAGTCCCAGCAACAGCAAGTGTAACCACCCTCCCCATAAATTATCAACAAGGCTTAAAAATAGGACCTTGAGCACCAAACCACACAGGCTTCTACTACCTGAAGAATAACTTAATTAGCTGGTAACAATAGCAGACTGTTATCCTCTGTGTGGAACAGCTACCAGAAGGGAACACAATACATCCTTTACTCGTTACAGAAGCACAAGAGACAGCTGCACAAAAAACTGCCGAAAATAAATATTGGCCATTATCTTTGAAAACTCATGGCGATCGGAGGAGGTCCCAGATGACTGGAAAAAGGCTACTGTAGTGCCCATCTTTAAAAAAGGGAAGAAGGAGGATCTGGGGAACTACAGGCCAGTCAGCCTCACCTCAGTCCCTAGAAAAATCATGGACCAAGTCCTCAAGGAATCAATTCTGAAGCACTTAGAGGAGAGGAAAGTGATCAGGAACAGTCAGCATGGATTCACCAAGGGCAAGTCATGCCTGACTAACCTAATTGCCTTCTATGAGGAGATAACTGGGTCTGTGGATGAGGGGAAAGCAGTGGATGTGTTGTTCCTTGACTTTAGCAAAGCTTTTGATACGGTCTCCCACAGTATTCTTGCTGGCAAGTTAATAATAATAGGAGATATACCAATCTCCTAGAACTGGAAGGGATCTTGAAAGGTCATTGAGTCCAGCCCCCTGCCTTCACTAGCAGGACCAATTTTTGCCCCAGATCCCTATGTGGCCCCCTCAAGGATTAAACTCACAACCTGGGTTTAGCAGGCCAATGCTCAAACCACTGAGCTATCCCTACCCCCCCTGAAGTATGGGCTGGATGAACGGACTATAAGGTGGATAGAAAGCTGGCTAGATCGTTGGGCTTAACAGTTAGTGATCAATGGCTACATGTCTAGTTAGCAGCCGGTTTCAAGTGGAGTGCCCCAAGGGTCAGTCCTGGGGCTGGTTTTGTTCAATATCTTCATTAACGATCTGGAGGATGGTGTGGACTGCACCCTCAGCAAGTTTGCATTTGACACTAAACTAGGAGGAGTGGTAGATACACTGGAGGGTAGGGATAGGATACAGAGGGACCTAGACAAATTGAGCCAAAAGAAACCTAATGAAGTTCAACAAGGACAAGTGCAGAGTCCTGCACTTAGGACGGAAGAATCCCATGCACTGCTACAGACTAGGGACCGAGTGGTTAGGCAGAAGTTCTGCAGAAAAGGACCTGGGGGTTACGGTGGATGAGGGGGCAGCACCCCAGATAACGGGGCACCAATCTCTGGTTTCCTGCCCAGCTGCACCAGGCAAAGGTGGCACAGGACCGCGCCATGACGCTGTGTGGGAACATGAGGGGGAGGGGCACAGCGGTGCAGGACGCGCTGCTGTAGCTGACTGTGCAAACAATGCACAGGCTGCAGCTGGTACAAAATGGGGCTGCCTGTCTCCTCCACAGCTTAGGCCACTGCGAAAACAGCCAGCCTGTCAGCCAGTCCCTGCCCTGGCCCCGAGTCCACCAGTGATGCCAGTTCAAGGCCTTAGTCCTCATCTTCAGAGCAGTTACTGGATTAAACCCCAGCTACATTAAGGCGCGAATGTGGACAGATGAGCCACCTGACAGCTGTTCTGCTCCGGGAGAGCGCAGACCTCAGCATGGAGCACCGGGGGGCTGGATACAGCGTTCCGGGCCCAGGGGATGTGGCTTCAGAGAGACCCTGCAGAGGAGATGGGATGAATCCAGAGGCTGGCCGTCCTCAGGGACCACTGAGAAACCTACCACTTTGAACAGGCCTTTCCACCACCACAGGAGTCACACGCACACCACTGGCACGCCCCCCCCCTGCCCTCAACACTGATCCCCTCTCCCTGATACCCCCCCGACTCGCACCCTGACACCCTCTCCTGCCCTTAACACTGACCCCCCTTACCCTAACCGTCCCTCCCCTAACCCTGACAACCCCCTCACATCCCCTCCTGCTCCTAACCCTGACACACCTTTTCTAGCTGTCTTCCCCACCACAAAATAAAATAAATCCCCAAACCAACAAAATTAGATCTGAAACTAACAACCAAATGAACCCACCAAGCAACGAATAAATAACCCTTCCTCAGGCAGAGTTTTTATACTTGGAAATGGAGAAGTGCCAGAGAATCCAAGAAGTCCACTGGGGACTTCACTGTTGCTACTGATTTTACATGGACGGTGCTCAGATACTGTGGTGATGGGCAGCAGTAGGCGATTAGATTAGATTAATCTACTGGACTTTTTCTACTCTCTATTGAAGCCGTTTACACATCTCCCTTGCCTTCTTGTTCATTCCTGGGGTAGGAATAGCTAGAGCCTCTAGTAAAACTGGAGCCAGTCAACCCCAAAATATCCAGGGACGTGAGAGTTCACACTGACACAGTCAGTGCTGAAATCCCCTCTAACAGCAGCATCCTCTGGCCACAGGCAGATTTCAATTGTTATATGAAGCAGTTTGAATAATTCACTTAGACCAGAGCTTGCGCCAAAGACAAAATATTTACTTGAACCCCAACTGTTCCGGCTTCTGGGCTTGTGCTCTCTCCTGAAAAACACAAAACTGCTGAAGAGCCTCTAAATTCCAGCGGCTGAAACTGATAGACCCCAGCAAGAGCTGCTATCCGGGTCCCCGGGCAGTGGGTCAGTTTTCCTTCTCTTCCTACTCAGCGATGGGTAATAGCTGCTCGGCATTTCTAAAAATAAACACGGGGGAACAGGGAGGACTTACTCTCCCTCTGATGCTCCGGGTGCCTCTCTGCTCACCTCTCTATTATTAGCAATTCCTAGGTTCTTTGATGTCACAAGGCTGGTGCTGGCACTGGTCAGCTGACAGCCTCCAAATAAGGCAGCAGGAAGTTCATTCTGTAATGACAGCTTCAGCATGGCCAAGGGCAGGAGCCATCCTTTGAGGAAATGCATGAACAGCAGAGCACATGCAACACAGCCATGCAGTGATGCATTGTGGGGTTTGTATTCTTTGCCAGCAGCCTGACTGGACTTTCATGTGTATCAGGGCCATTTCTGTAGCAAAAGACTTTATTCATAGGTATTAAAATCTCAGAAGCAGGGCCCCTGGGCCCCTGTTTGGTTAGCAAGCAGCTGCTTCATGTTCACCTGCTAATTCCTTCTCCGTTTTGTTCTGGGGGGCCAGAAAAACAGGGATTTCTATTCCCTCCCTCCCATCACCTCGCATGAGTTACATATTCAGAGCTGCATGATGGATGTTGGTTATACAATAGCCTTTTCTGTAGAGCATGACAGGTCAGAACACCTAACTGTTTGCGGGCCAGACCGGAGCTCCCCAAACACACCCAGCTGTTTGATCTTGGGAGCATGTGGCAACAACAGCCTACAGCTATGTGGCCTGCACCCACTCCTGCCCCAGGAGCAAGCTTCGTGTGGGACCTTTAACTGTTTGAGTGCGGAGAAATCAGAGCGTGGGGAAGACAAGGAGTCACCAGCACTGCCGCACAACTCAGCTTCATGCTTGAAATTCCCTTTAAATGCCCTCCGGGTTCCTATTTTCAGCTCTGGGACTGAGCCCCGTCGCTTTGAGCAGGGTGGGACGAGAGAGGCTGGCTGCACAGGGAGGCGCTCCAGGCCCCTAGGGGCTGAGTGCCTGGCCCCGGCAGCACACCTGGACGAGGCGGCCTGAGGGCGGATGCGTGACACTGGACCAATGAACTAAAGCCAGGAGGTTACAGGTGCTGTTCTTCCCCACGGCCCCTCTCACAACCAGCGGATCTGCACCCCTTGCTTTGCTTTCCTTGTGGCTGTTTTCTATTTAAAGAAACCTCAGGAGGAGCATTAGTGTATCTGTCCCCAGTGCCAGTCAGTACCTAAGTGCAAGGGAGGGGAAGAGACACATGGAGGCAGGTCCCCGACTAGGAGAAGGGGTTTCCCCTGATTTATAGGGCCATCAGGCCTCCCTCTCACACAGCCATGTGCACGGGACTGAACACCGCAATACACCACAGCTCCCAGGGGGCCGAGGGGATATGCAGTTACACTCAGTGCTCATTTCTTAGTACACAGTTTGCTTTTACAGCAATTTCCCCACTGTTTTGCACCTGATAAAATACTGGCCAGTTCTGCAAGGGGGACAGTTTGCCCTCAGCTCTGCTGGCACAGGGGAAACTGCTCCTGCCATTACCCCTGCTGGGCCCAGAACAAGCTACAGCGTAACTCCCGGGTCTGTGCTGTGCATTCAGCAATGCCCTTGCTCGCCCACATACTGCCAATAAGGCAGGATCTCCACACACGGAGGTTTCCTATTTATAGGCTGCATATAGAATCAGCAGATGTTACAGCCGCCCAACCCAAACTGGGCAGGCTGACAAAACCCTGCAATTTCGGAGCACTCAGGAAACGCGCTCTCTGAAAGTGTCTCTCTGTGTCCCCTTGTTACGACGGGCCTAGAGCGATAGCGGCACAGATCTAGGAAATCAAACTGGCTGGAAGGCCTGGAGCCAACCCCTCACTGACGGTGTGCTCAGAGCAGAGGACTGTGGGAGGGGATGGACCACAGCGGCAGGCACATAGAGACGAGGTCTGAGTTGGTTCAGAGTCACGTGGGAAACAGAGATGTACGGAGGGGGAAGAGCACCGTTTGCCTGGTGCCGCCGAGCGTCTGCTCATCAGCGTTATTGTTCCTCTTTAATTTTATCTCCACAGCTGCCTGCACTCTGCTCTCTGGACGGGAGGGGGGAAAAGAGCAGCTTTTAGGAAGGGATGAAACGTCAGTGCAGGCCCAAATCAGAGCAAAAATGGTCATGAGTAGGAATGAAGCCTGGGGAGCCAATATGCTTGCAGCAGTACAGCCCCCGTGTGGATGCGCTTATACCAGGATACGAATGTTTAGCCTCCTCGGTTTACAGGCAGGATAAGTGTGACAGGGCACGACTCACCGCTGCGGTGCCTCCTGCAGGCTGTCTTGGGAATTAGCTCTGCGCCCTCTTCTGGTGGTGTCTCTGCTCCTGGACCCACGTCACTCCCAGGACCGTGGCATCCTCTTCATGACACTGCCATCTGCTCTCGTGGGGCATGCTGCTCCCCTCCGGTGGAGGCAGATAACACCCCTGCTAGGCCCCAGCAACTCCCCCGTCAGAAGCCGCAGCAGCTCTTTCAGTGGCCCCCTCATTTTAGGGCAGAGTGAACCAACCATCTAGCTCTCAGACTTCCTCCTCCCCACTCTGTGGGCTTCTGTGAAAGGCAGCAGGAGATCCTGAGGTCTGGGATCCCAGCAGAGTCCCCAGTTGCTGATGAGGCAGCTCTCAGCATCTCCAGCTCCAGCAAGTCTCACAACCAGCTCTCTCCCCCAGGGTGAATTTCACTCCCTCGTCCTCCTGCTGCCCAGTCCCTCCACAGACTGAGATCCAGCTGGAGTGAGTCATCACTCCTCTTCACTCTTACTAACAGGAGCAGTTTCCCTTGCTCCCTGTCCCTTCCACCTCTGCAGTAGAGGAGGCGGCTGCGTGGCTCAGGCACTGGGAATGCAAGAATCATCCAGAACGAGCCCAAAGCAGATGGAGATTTTCACCTCTAGGTCCCTGCTTCACATTCAGCTACAGTCTGCAGTCACCAAAGGGTTGGTTTGTTTTTTTTACTATCCAGCAAGGGGCTCCTGCATGCAGTGAGCTGGTAGGTCTCTTGTTCCAGGTGGATCAAGATGTTCCACGTCGGAGCTTGCCCCTGTATTGGTAGCCTCAGCAGAGCCCCAGGCAGACTGAATTCCATCTCCCCTAGAGTAGGACTGAGGAATAGTGGTGAGGGACTGGGCACGTGGAAAGCCTGTACTGCCTGTGGCAAATGTCCTGGGGGAATAAATTCAGGGCTTCGGACTCCAGGACTGGCAATTGAAAATTAAAATGTAAACGTAAAGCAGATTCCTATATTACACACCAGTCCCAATCCAATGCCCATCACACGGTTCTTTTCTACTGAGAAGGGACCGCTGGTTGGCCTGGAAAGCAGTGACGCTGATAAGGACCTGGGGCATAGTGGATAATGAACTGAACCTGAGTCCCCCTTGCAATGAGGTGGCAAAGAGAGCTACTGTGAGCCTCGGATGTATAAGGAGGAAATACTGAGCGCCAGCAGGGAGGTGGTATTACCACTGCAGATGGCATTAGTGAGGCCATTCGTGCATACTGTGCCCAGATCTGCTGTCTACATCTCAAAATGATGTTGAAAAACTGGAAAGGTCAGAAAAAAATGACAAGAAAGAAATCAGGGCTGGAAAACCTGCCTTGGAGTGAGAGACTAAAGAAGCGCAATCCATTTCGTTTAACAAAGAAAGAGCTAAGAACGGGCTTGGTCATAGTCTATAAATATCGACATGGGGAGAAGATTTCGGAGGGCTCTTTAATAGCACCAACAAAGGTGGAACAAGATCCAATGGCTGGAGCACATTTTTAACAGTGAGGTAATTAACCATTGGAACAACTTCCCGAGGGAGGGGTGGATTGAAGTATGTAAATTAGGATGGACTGTCTCGTTTGAAAGATCTGCTCTAGCTCAGCCAGAAGTTATGAGTTTGATGCAGGAATCACTTGGTGAAATTCTCCAGCTTGTGCAATGCATGAGATCAGACTACTGGTCCCTTCTGACCTTGCTCGCTATGAATCTCTAACGGATTCCTCATCAGTCAGCAGGCTGGCAGGACTTTGCCCCTCAAAGATTTCTTTGTCTAATTGATATTTTAAACTGATGGAAAACAAGAGTGAATCAGTCAATTGCCAGGAGAAGATCCAGGGAGAGCTACTGCTCTCCTCTGTGCAGGCTCCTTCGCCAGCACCCTCATGCGCTGCCTGAAGTGTGCTATTAATGAGGCATCTGCAGGGATTACACTGGATCATTCATAGCAGACAGACTCAGAAGGGGAAGTGACACAGAACTGTTGGGAAGGGGACCAAAGGAACCCGAATAAGACACTGGCTGACAGGATGTAAAATGGGGGATTCAAAAAGAGGGGATCAGAAAATCCAGGCTGCATGGGGAGTGGAAAACAACTCTACAGCACTGCCAGGACCTCCTCCGCTCCTCACGCTGCAACTTCAGCCACAAACACTGACTGAGCCAGAACGGAGACTCTCCGACGTTTCCAGCAGGAGAAATTCTGTTATTGCTTAGGCTCGAGAGGGACTCGTGGTACTTTACAAATAGAAAGGCCATACTCCTGTGCTGCCGGACTTCCAGCTTAGCACCAGTTCCCTTCCTCCCCTCCATCCCGGTGCGCCCGGCCAGCATTCTGCTCCAGTGCTAACCCCATGCCTCCACCGCCCAAGGGCATGTACATTACCTCTCTCGCTGAAGTACCTATGAAAGGCGTGGTTTGGGCTCCCACACAAAAAAGTATAAACCAGACTGACATTTGCAAGCACGGTCCATGTGAGAATCCCAGACAGCATGGTTTGCTGACAGATTATACACTAGTCATACATGGAAGACTCCTAGGACACACCAGCTGTTGACAAGAAGTGACAGATATAGCTCCCCTTATTCCCTCTCACTCCCCAGGGCTCTAACTACTATTTTGTAACAGATATTGGAGACAGTTTGGTGCTGCCTATGCTGGCACCCAAACAATTTTCAACCCCAGTGGAGAGAACATAATCAGCCATTTTGGGTCTCACCCAGGATCCATCTAGCCCAGTATCTTGTCTGACAGTGACCAGCACCAGATGCTTCAGACACAGATGCAAGAAACCCACAATAACAGATACAAGATGATCTGACTCCCACATTACATCTCCTAATCCCTTACAATTAGCGATTGGTTTATACCCGGAACCATGAGGTTTAACAGCTCTTCCAAAATGTGTTAGTATGAACTACAACAATTCTGGCTATTCTGGAGAGCCATATAAATGTCCAATCCCTTCTGAATCTTGTTAAATTCTTGGCCTCAATGACATCCTGTGATAATGAGTTCCACAGTTTAATTACATGTTGTGTGAAAAAGTATTCCCTTTGATTTGTTTTGAATTTGCCACCTTAAAATTTCACTGAATGTTCCCTTGTTATGAGACAGGGAGATCAGAAGCTCCCAGTCTATCTTCTCCGGACCAGTCATTTCAGATACTTTTATCATGTCCCCTCTTAGCTGTCTCCCTTCTAAGTAAACAATCCCAGTCTCTCCTCCCACAAGAGCTTTTCTAGGCTCCTCGTCATTCTCGTCTTCCTGCTCTGAATTCTCCTCTAATTTGGCAAAACCCTTGGCGAGGGGGTGACCAGTACTGCCCACTGTGTTCCAGGGGAGGCCATACTATTGATGGCTATAAAGGCATTATCATATTTTCCATATTATTCCCTTGGCATCTTGACGTCTTGTTTGCTTTCTTTGACCACCACTCCACACTGAGCAGAGATCTTCACTGAGCTGTCTACAGTGATGCCCAGGTCCCTTTCCTTAGTGGATACAATTAACTCAGCTGCCTGTAGGGTGTAAGAATAGTTTTAAAATTTCCCTCCAATGTGCATTACTTTGTATTTATCGACAACGAACTCCATCTGCCATAGGGTTACCCATTCACCTAGCTTGGATGGGTCCCTCTGAAGAGCTCTACCATCCTCTTTGGACTTGACTAACCTAAATTAGAGAGACCAGGAGATTCATGGTTGACTCCCACTTTCAGTGGATAATTTTCCTAGTGAAGACTGCATGTTTCCCTTTGCTTTTATTGGCTCTGCTTATAGTGAAGACTATAAGAAGAGAAAACTGATGCAGATTCTGTGTCCATATAGAGTGAACTGAGAGTAAAATCTCTGGAAGGAGCAGAACCTGAACTGGATTTCTGTTCCCATCTGTAATGGACTCATTACCCTCTGTTCCTTCCTCAGATCTACATATTGACTCTCTCAGTCTTCTCAGGGACACAACTGTGCACATAGAGACAGGTGATCTACCTACCTGCCTAGAGGTTTATAAAGCAACCACTCAGGAGGTAACCAAATGCCAGGAGATCACACTGTGTAGATTATGAGCTAACAAGCTGCCCACAGAAATGGACTTGGAAAGACACATCCTCAGTTTACCGGCTGTGAACTTTTGAAGAGAGACAAGGTGGGTGAGGTAATGTCTTTCATTGGACCAATTTGTTTTGGTGAAAGAGACAAGCTTTTGAGCTTCTATAGAGTTCTTCTTCAGATCTCAAAAATGTGCCTCACTCACCAACAGAAGTTAGTCCAGTAAAAGATATTACCTCATCCACACTGTCTCCCTAATGTCCTGCGACCAACATGACTACAATACTGCAATAAACTTGTGAAGGCAGATACATGAATCTAGAGGCTTGTCTACACACAGGTTTAACTATAATACTGGTTTGAAACCAGTACAGGTACAGCAGTGCAACACGAAGTGAAACAGCAGCCAATAGCTAATGCACATGTGCAGACTGGCTGCTTGGGTTGCTAGGCTGCGTTTTGTTTCTCCATGTTTTTTTGACTGGCTCTACTCACCTCACTCACTCTAACCTATGGAAAAAGGCATCACATGTTTTCTCTTATGAATGCCTAAAACTAGGTTACATTCTCAGCCATCATGTTATATTAGAGTAGCAACTGAGGAAACCAAACCAAACCATTTACTCAGTGTGCAGTGTGAAACCTCGGAGTGTGCACAGCTATGAAAGATGCAAGAGTCAAACATCTGGTGACCCAAACTCTGGACTTCACTGTTTTTAAAGTTCAGTGGAAAACGGGAATACTGCAAAGGTGTGGGGAAGGATTTTCAGCGTCTTTATTTCTACCTCATATTTCTCTATGTCCCAGAGGACTGACACCACGATAAGGCTGGAGTTTTTTAAACAACCTGGTTTTTGGTGTTACCCAGGCACAAGAAAAGCATCCGCTACATTTCTTATACTGCTCCTCCCCATTCCCAGATGCCTCCAAAACACCCGTATGGAAAGGTACCGAACTTTGCCAAAGAATCGGTCTCAGCCCGGAGGATAATTCATTTGAAAAGGGATCAAGAATGGAAGTGCCTTCCCAGCCCTTACACACGATTTCCTATGGAGACACAATAGCAGCACTGAACTCGCACTCCGAGCTCTTGGGCAGACTCCCAGGAAGTTGCCTTCAAGAGCTGGAGTCCGTAGGGACCCTGGGATAGACTCAGGCTCGGCTGAATTGCATGAGAGACACAGCAGTCTTAGTTTTCTTAGTAAAAGTCTGGAGTCAGCATCGTTTCGTGGTGAGAGTCTGTAAATATCAATTCAACAGGAAAAGACGACGTGGGGAGCCAGCACCCTCTCCTGCCCTTCACCATTATGTCGTTCTACCCCTTGTGCCCACAAGACTGCATTCGAGAAACAGATGTGCTGGTCCAGTGACAAGCATCACAGCCAGGAGGGGAAGGCAAGCAGCACATAAGAACAGACAAACTATCCAGCACCGGATACCAGGAAAAGAAGAACCAGAACTGGGTTTTTATGTCTGTTTGGAATGGGATCTGGCTGCAGCCCTGGGAAGCAGAGAATTGGAACTGGATTTCTACACACTCCTGCATTGTGGCTCTGCTGTGTCTGGTGCAGTCCCAAACCAGCTGAAAGGGGCTTTACCCTGCAATCCAGGCTCCCCCTTTTCTTAGAGCTTGTCTACACTTTTTATTTTGGTGCTTTAACTCTACCAGCCTGCTCAAAGGCCTGGCGCCCACACCCAGTCACATCAATGAAGAGTCCCTGTGAAGCCCTGAGCATCAAAGGCCAGATCCTGCCTGGAGACTCACCTTGGGTAGGGTGCTGTGGGCACGAACCACCAGGCTGCAGACACTGGCTGGCGACTCCAGGCTGCTCACAGTCACTCTCACCAGCTGTGGCTGCTGCCCCAGCATGCTGCTTCCCTGGGCCCCTTGAGCCGGCCTCTGCTCAGTGTCCAGAGGAGCGTCCTGCAATGGAACACCGAGATGGGTGGGTACAGAGCCAATGGAAGCAAAGGGAAACACAGGAGGGGCCGAGAGGTGGCTGTGGAGGAGCCCGGCTCCCCCAGGAAGGGGGCGTCTGACAAGCCGAGATGGATCAAACGCATCTCTCTGGGCTGAGGGAGCCGTGCCCATGGGAGCCAGCCTTGCTCGTTAGCAGCGTTACCACAGCCAAGAAGCAGCTGGTGGAGAGAAACCAGGGTGGGGGGTGCATTAATCCCACAGCCACACCGAGGGCGAGGTTCCTAGATGGGGACAAGCCCCCGTCCCCGTGCCCATGCTGCTGGTGAGAATATCACTGGTCCCGTCTAGGCACCTAGGAGAATCCTTTCTAGGCTCCCTTCTGTTCCCAGTGCCGGGCTGGCTGGATCATGTCAGTGCGCTATTGCCCCCTGCTGGATGGCTGAGTAGTGCACCGCAACCTAGTGTGCCCCTCTGGCAGAGAGAACGCAATTCTATGCCGCTCACCAGAGTAGAAGCTTGTGGCTTTGGCACTGTTCAGTTTCAGGCACTTCCTTCTGATGCCACTGCATTCCTAAAGAACCGCCACCCCCCGACATTGACAGTCCAGTGCCAGCAGCCCGCACTAGAGTTCTCAGTGAGAGATGCTGCACAGGGATCCCCGGGGTTCTGCGTCCCAGAGACATCCCGGGGCTCTGTCCACTGCCAATACACAAATACCCAGGTTACTGCTAACCTGAACTTGAGGAACTGGTGTTAGGCAGAGTCTCACTGGCACGGAAAGGGAGAAATTGCCCATCCAAGTGAGTGCCAGAGTTTGTGCCATAGGCCCCTGAAACCTGCACAAAAGGGACTATTCTCCACTGAGTTCAGTGACACACCAGTGAGCCAAAACCCCAGGTCTCCCTTAATAAGCTCAGATGGCTATGGCCACTCCTGTGTTTGCTGTGCAAGCCATGTGCTCAGCATACCTGCCTCTGCAAGCCAGAGAGAGGGGGAACAGGAAGGCATGGAGTGGGGCCAGGAAGCACAGCTCACACGGGTACAGGCTGTTGCACTTGGGAAAAGGAGGACTAGAAACTCGACCTGTCTCCAGCAGCATGAGAGACTCATGCTCCCTGGGTGGAGGAAAGAGTGATGCAGGAGCCTGCAGGCAGGAGTGAAGCGAATGTGCCTGCTATCGAGTGAGGAAAAGCAGCTCTGACTGGCTGCGCCACCCTCCCACACACCTAGCCAGTCTGGGGGGACAGGCAAGAGGCTGGTGCTCACCCCTGGGGCGCTGACTGGCAGAGCAGAGCAGAGCAGAGCTCGTGGGGGAGGGATTACTGCTCTCTGTGGCTTGGATTCTACGGCCCCACGGTGACCGGTGCTGTACGCATACGTAGTAATTGTAGCCAAAAGGCCAGCCTTCCTCCTTCCCAAAGAGAATTACACTGGGAACCGGCTTCTGACACGTTGTCCCAGCCTGGGGCCATATAACAGGGCAGGCTGACCAGCCTGGCACAGCCTGCTGGCACCACAGCATCTCGCTGCCCAGGAAAACACACCCTCTGGCCGCCAAGCTCTGCTGAATAGGAAGGTGCCTTTTCTGCCCCCTGGTGGCCATGTTTTGAACAGGTTAAAAATTAACTCCTCAAGGACAGATGAACTATCTCATGCATTTATAGATTCTGGGAAACGCAGGGCGGAAGGTCCCTTGGGAGGTCATATTCCACCCTGGTGAGATTCAGACCGTAGCAAGGATTAACTCTTTACTGTCTACCAGAGTCTTCAGTGCAGAACAGTGGTCACAGGCTCCATAGGAAGGGGGTGCTTCTCAGGGGGAAGAGGGAGGGGCTACAGGAAATCCCCCTACTCTCTGCTAGGCTGGGCAGGAGCCATTGTTTGGTTCTGTTTGCCAGCACTTACCTCTTTAATACTAGGAATACTTCAAATGTAAAGCAAACATATGTTTGAGGAAACAAAAGCATGAGTTGCAGGAGAGCTTTCAAGCTTTTGGAAAATGGGAAGCAGAGCAGGATGGGAGAGAATTCAGGGCTGGGGAGGCCCAGAGATCTCTGCTATCCTATTCCCCAGCCCTGCTACTCGTACAACAAACAACTAATTAAAGAAAGTACATGCAGCTGTCCCTTCCCTTCCAACACTCAACCAAGAATGTTTAAAATCCTGCCTATCTGAGGAAGTCCAACTCAATGGGGCCCTGGGGTGTAACAGGTCTTATCACTTGAGCAAGCGCTGGCTGCCAGTTAAGATGCTATTGTAAACATTCCTCCCACTCTACTGTTCCCACCTGGTTTTGGTTTCCCATTTGTTTCCACATGCCTTTACTGATTATCAGAGCAGGGTGCATTGGCTCATTCTCAGGTGCTGGTACCCCACACCGGCCAGCTGCTGACCACATGTAAGACTGCTAAGATCTAAAGGTTCTCTGGAGCAGCGTTTCTCAATCACAGGGTCACAACTAGACCTGAGCAAAAAAAATTTCAGCGAATGGCAAATTTGCTGAAAAATGCATTTTTCAGGGCACAAAAATTAGTCATGACTTCAGGTCAAATTCAGCAAATAGTTTCAGATTAAAAAAACCTGAAAATCATTTCATGATTTCAGAATGAAATTTGTCAACTTTTTGTTTCAAAACAGTGTTTCATTTTAAAATTTATTTAATTTTAAAAAAACAGGTGAAACACCTGAAATTTTTTTTGCCCAAAATATTTTTGTAGCAGAGGGAGAGGTTTGTTTTGGTGAAAAAAAGCCCAACAAAATTCAATTTTGGTTTGAACTAAACCAATTTTTTTTTCAGATTTTTCAGTTCAGCCCTCAAACCAAAAAATCCACAATTCACTGTTTTAGTCCCAACCCTAACAGATGTCACTAAAGGCCGGGGGGGGGGGGGGAAGAGAGAGAGAGAGTGTGTGTGTGTGTGGCATTGACTTTTTTACAAACTAAAGCAATGAAAATTTTGCACACCCTTATGTTTCAAGATTATATATTCTCTGTCAGTCTCTTGAAACACATACACAAATAAATGATTTAGGCTTAGCATTGATACATGTTCCACCCTTACTTACAGAGAAAGTGGAGGGGCTACAGAAATTTTTGACTTAAAATAAGGGGTTGCCAATCTGAAAAGGTTGGGAACCGCTGCTCTAGAAAATACCCCACAGAGAGTCAAAGCATTTCTGTGTCCACTACAGGTTTCTTTGCATTGCTATCTATCCTTTTCTACCTCTCAAGTGAATTTAATTTAAAGGGACATCACTTCTGTCAGCTCCAAAGTTCTCTATACTCCATACTGATCTGGAGTTCCCTCACTGGCATAATTGAAAATTATGTAAATCTGAAATGCAGAATCATTAAGCTGAAAGATTTTTATTCTTAAATCATTAAAGTCATAGAAAGAGTTATTTAATTAAAGGGAGGATTCCTGCAGCATTTTATGTTTCCAGTATGATTAAATTTTTTGTGTCCCTAATTTTGTGTCTGTCACACATTGTGTCCCATATTTAGGCCGTGGCAGGTTGAGAAGCATCATTCACAGTGATGAACTCTTGGGGGTAAATGGATGGGTGGCCGGGTTCTCTTGCTCAGAGGCCTGGGCTCCAGAGTTTGAATCTGGAAAAGGGGGAGGAGATTTTACCTCTGTACATGGTACTGGTGAGACCACTACTAGAATACTACAAAATTAAGGTGAGCTCTCTTTGCAAGATGGGAGCAAATATGGGGTGCTAAGGGTCTCTCTAATCTAGCAGAGAAAGAGAGAACAAGAACCAATGTTGGGAAACTGAAGCCAGACAAGTTCAAATTAGAAATACAGGACAAATTTTTAACCCTGATGGTGATTAACCATTTGAACAAACTGTTAAGGGAAGTGATGCCTCAGATGTCTTCAGATAAATACTGGATACCTTTTGGGATGTTATGCTTTAACCAGCAAGTTACTGGGCGAAATTTAACAGCCTGCGATATACAGGAGGTCAGACTAGCAGGTTTAATGATCCCATCTAGGCTTAAACTCTATGAATCTAGGTATTTATTTCCCATTTGCAGCCTTCTGAATCTAAAGTTAGGCAGCTTTTTAGGACATCTGTTCTGTCCACCTTTTTAGACAACAGTGGAGTAAATACCCGTGGGTGGTGAGTGCAAGGGTTGGGTTTGTGGCCAATGATTTTCATTTTTGTACCTGTATTTAGATATTGCCTGTGAGGCAAGACGAACTGACAGACAAGAGGCTAGCTTGGGAACTAGGTTATATTGGCACTTGGTGTTGAAGCTATCGGTTCAGTATCCCTGCATGTGACTGGATTGCTGAGGTGGGGAGGAAGTCAAGCACCCATAACCCAAGGACCAGAAAAGCCTCCCATCTTTGCTCTTTCTGCCCCGAGCACTTGTTCTTGCCAAGACAGTAGTGTGAATTACCATCCAGTAATGGCCCTTGAAACTATCCTTCCATCTATGCTAGGAAAGAGGTCCACTGCTGACAGCTAGACCCTGGAGTCCCAACAAGGTAAGTTCTCTCTGATCCTAGTCAACACCTACATGGAGATAGCAGGTGAACTGGACTCAGCTGCCAGCATATAAAGGTGAGACACAGCTTTATCTGTCGTTCATCCCATCTGACCACACTACTACCCCCACAGGCTCGCATAGCCACATCTGCAAGTAATGCTTTCGGCCATCTCCAGCTGGCTAGGAGGTTCCATTCTATCCTGGTGAACAACCACCTGGCCTCTGTTAGCCACATCTTAGTCACCTCCAGTCTGGATTACAGCAGTGCAATATTCTTGGGCACAAGGCCCTCAACCCTGGAGAGTCAGACCAGTACAGAATGGCACAGCATGACTCCTCAGTGACATGGGCTATCCTGAGCACATCACACCTCTCCTCTGCTCCCTGTACTCGCTTCTCAACGAATACAGAGTTTTGTTCAAAGGTCCCGGTCCTCCTCTTCAATGCATTCACTGGCCAGGGCCCAGAAGCATATCTAAAAGAGTGCCTGATGCACCTGGATGAGGCCTCTGGCCCACAGCTGCACGTCCCTGGCACAATGGAACTTTCTACTGTCAGGATAAACGTCGTCTGTGCAGACAGAACTTCCTCGTGGGCTGACCCCAGACTATGAAATGAACTCCCACCTTCCCAAACCTTCCGTGTCAAGTGCAAGGTGAGGAGCAGATGGGAGAGAGGACAACCACACACAACAGATGCTACTCACATCGCTTGATGCATTACTGGAAGGTGCTCAGATACCGCAGGGAGGATGGTTTAAGAATGTGTCTTGAACAGAATAAAAGTGTCAGCATCGGCTACCCCATGCCTGTGCTGAACATAGATTGTCTGCCTGTATGGGGGGACAAACCCATTTGCTGCACGGTTACAGATTTCCCCTCACTTGACTGGGATCTATGTAACTGACGTAGGACAAAGTGGGGAGGCTCTGGGTTTTCATGCAGCTTGGCACAGAAAGTGGGAGTCATCCTTCTTACCTCCGGGGTACGTGGGGGCTCTCCGGGGCTAGCAGGTGAGCCCAGCTCTCTGGCATCATGCTGATTCTCAGATATACGGGGGGCTGGATCTGGGATCTGATGCTGCGGGTGTGCAGAAAGTAAGCTCAGCTTATAGAACTCCTGAATATCTGCAAAACAGTATGAGAAACATCCATAGAAGTGGGGAATCCAAACTGAACAATTGAGAGGGCCCTGCCCAGTGAACCACAGACAGACCTCCGCTCTCTCTGCATTCCCTTCATGTTTAATGGCTGTGAGACCTGGTGCAGATAAACGTCTGCCTTGATAACTGGTACGGGATTCCTCTGCCTCCCACAGGACAGCCATCCTATGCTATACACACTCCACTGCGGGCTGTCGCTGTGAATGCAGTGCTTCCGCAGGCTACCAGATGAGCTCAGCGGTTCCCCCGCCCACACCCCGCACTAGGCTCTTCAGGTGCTAGCCCCAAGGGGGTCCCTTGTAAGTAATAGATGATTCATTTCCCGGGACTGGCAGGAAATCAGAAGGTGCGAATACCCCAGTTCCAATGCAAACAGCACCAGTCGTTCTGAACTCAGCCCCGAGGGGCACTTCAGTAGAGCTGTGTCAGGGTAACCATTGTGTCCCATTGGGGCCCATCCACCCCATCCTCCCACCACCCCCACATCCTGCTTGCTGGCTGCTGCCCGGCATCCTCCTGCTACTGCTACGGAGCCCCCAGCCAACGAGAGGCACGTGCGCTGCCTGCTGCGTGGCCTTCCTTCCACAGCCAGTGTCCAGGCTACTCCAGCCCGCTGCTCCTGCTCGCAGGCAGCCTCCGGCTCCCTCCTGCATCTGGTGCCTGCAGGGTTCTACTGCCCTTCCCGAGCCCCTCTCAGGCCGGAGTCTGCACTGGCTAGCTGCTGAGCTGGATAATGGTGCAGGTCAAGGGGCGTGGGAAAGCACCAGCAATGAGCAGCAAATCCGTTCCATCCGAGTTAGCCAGCCAGCAGCTGCTCCTGGATTACTGCCAGTTCCCTCCTCCCCCAGGGAATTCTGCTGCTGCTGGTGTCCAGAGGGCCTGGTGCCATTTAACCCTTATTTTGATACCAAACGCTGGCTGCCCCTGAGGTGGAAGGGGTGTAAGCACATGATCAATTGCCTGTCAACACACAGCAGGCACAGCGCAGACACCCAGCTCCTGGGTTCCAGGAGATCTGAGTCAACTTCTAAAAATAAATCAAGTTACAAACCCAAGCGTAATAAACAGAGATGTTTCCATCGCTGGGTTTGTCCCAACTGTCTCACCAGCATCAAGCAATAAAGGACGTCACGTGAGGTTCAGTGTTAGGTCACCTCTGGTCCAGGCCTTCTCCCCTGCTGGAGGCAGTGCAGCGATGGTCCCTGCGACAGTCTCCCCAGGAGGCTGCTTAATCCATCTGTAATTATTATAAGGGGCCACACCTTCTACTCCCAGAGCTACCCACTCCCTTCTGGGGCGACAGAGGCTGGGCGTGGTCAGGGCCTCACTGGCTCTGCCCGGAGGAAGGAAAGCCAGAACCACATGCTGGACAGCAGAGAGGGCAGTCGCCGGAGGCACAGGATTCCCTCCAGTTCTAGTTTAATGCTGCTTTGCTTTTTAATGAGACGACATCTGCATTCAACCCCTCTCCTCTACAGTGTGGTCCCCAGAGCAAGATGCTGACTCCCAGCCAAAGGAAACCAAGACAGGCAGGGGTGAAATTCACCCTGTCGGGAAGGCGTTTGGGCCCTAGGCTAGCTCCCAGCGGAGGAAGAGGGCACCATGCCGCCTGCACAGGGACAGCCTACTCGGTGGGACAGCCTACTGTCACACCTGCACTGAGCCCCTTTCGGAATGAGGCAGTGTGTGCCCATCCCTGGCCAGGCACCCCAGGGCTTCTGCTCCCCCACCCGCTGCAGCTACCCCAGCCACTGGCTGCGGGAGAGCAGAGCCGTCCAGGTGAGAGGCCAGGCTAGTCAGTCTGGACAAGGAATTCCCTCCATTACAGCCAAATACACCTGTTCCAACAGTCGCTGAGCTACCTGCACCATACAGGAGTCTCTGCAGGGACTGGAGGCAGAAGACATGGACCTGAGTGCGCAGGCACTTCAGGCCCTGTCCTCCCCCCTCCAGGGGAAGATGTAAAACCCCCGTGGAGACCCAGTGCAGTCCTGGTCAAAGAACTCCCGAACCAGCTTCTGGTTATCAGCCAGGAAACCCGGGGCCGGGACCTGGGTGTTGAGCCGAAGCCAGAGAATGGACAGGACTAGCTGGCTGAGCACCAGTGCCCTCCCCCGCAGAGAGAGGCACCGGAGTAGTCCCGTCCACCTCCGCAGCTGCTCAGCCACCCTGCCCTCCAGCCTTTGCCAGTCCTCTGGCAGAGAAGGATGCGTGGCGGAAAGGTAGATGCCAAGTTAGAGCTCCATCCGATGGCTTGAAGCGCGGGTGGGAGGGAGCTCGCCTACCACCCGTCCCTGACCATCAGGCCAGGCTCTTTACTCGGTGGCCTCCTCCGCCTGGGTCAAGAGCTCTGGCCTTTCACACAATGCACAGTCAACCTGTGGAACTCCTTCCCAGAGGATGTTGTGAAGGCCAAGCCAATAACAGCATTCAAAAAAGAATTAGATAAATTTCATGGAGGACAGGTCCGTCAATGGCTATTAGCCAGGATGGGCAGGAATGGTGTTTGCCAGAAGCTGGGAATGAGCGACTGGGAATGGATCACTTGATGATTCCCTGTTCTGTTCACTCCCTCAGGGGCACCTGGCACTGGCCACTGTCGGAAGACAGGATACTGGGCTAGATGGACCTTTGGTCTGACCCAGTACGGCCGTTCTTATGTTCTTAAAGCCACCTTCCCTCCCTGGACCCCACTGCCCCTTCCTGGGCCATGGCCTATGTGTTATCTCCTGAAAAGTGCAGAACAGAATCTGGCTGTAAGCATCCAGAAGAGAAAGTGGGGCAGCTAACAATACAGGGTGTAAGGGGAACCTGGGACTCATCCTTCCCGGACCCCAGCAGCACCACCAGTATATGGCACATATCCTAAAAGGGCCAGAAAGCAGCCACCCAAGGAGCCCAGTTAGCACAGACATGAGATCATAGTAACCAGTCACTACTAAGCAACACAAACAGGACTTTGTTTTAGTGTGAAAACATCTAGTCCTCTGTTATAAAAATAATCATTATGTAACAGAGAAGTATTGGCTCCTCCCTGTTCAGTTATTCTCAGCAACTGCCTGGAATGCGCTAAACTTTATGAAAATAGGATTAAAAATAAAAAACCTTCTCCCCAGTGTGTCACCAAACAATCCAGTCTCTGGATTTAGGTAAGTACAACTGAGCTCTCATGGCATACCAGTGGAATGGAGCCTGGGGTTACGATTTTTCAGCACTCACAAGTACGTGAGGCACTTCCCAGAGCAAATACGAAAGTTCCTGCCCCAAAGCAGAGGATCTGTGCAAGAGAACCCCTGAGTCCATGTTGGCCATTTCCAGGATCAAGGACTCATTTTAGACAGGATGCAGTAGATGGAAATAAGAAATAGTAGAGAAGGGCAGGACAGAGAAGAAGGCAGTAACAGCAGCATCACAGGTGTCTCAGTTAGGGGATGTGCCCAGCTTCGTGGTTAAATTCACTAATTTCTCATGGGCATCAGGAAATGCACGTTTGTTTCTCCCATACATTTGGTTACACAGAATTATTACACAAAAACAAGAGTAAGAGAATGTTATAGCTGCATAAGACAGAAAATACCATGGTTAAGGTTGCATGTTCAACTTTAAGAGCCAAATTCTGTACTGTGACATTGGTGTAAATCCAAAGTAACTCCACTGAAGTTACTAAGAGTCACTAGGGATTTACATGGGATAACAGAGATCAGAATTTGGCCATAATCTTTCCCCTGGGGTAGAAACGTCATGTGAATATTATTGTTTAACAGCTAGACTGCAGCAGTGTCTAGAGGCCAAAAGGCTGAGCACCCGGCCTGCCAGATGCTGTACAAACATATAGAAAATGACAATCCATGCCCCAGAAAGCATCCAGTTTAATTACATGATTAGAGACTTGCTCAGAATAGACATCTTTCCCATCCCCTCAGATTACACAGGTGCAGCACTTTGAAATAACTGGGGATTCTTGCCTGCAGCACTGATGCTACATTCATGATCAGATCAGCCCATTTCGGTAAACTGTTACTCTCTGGCGTGTTCCACCCCAGAGGTGGGTGTGGTAGGAGAAGCATTGTTCCATGAGCCTGTGAAGGGCTTTGGAATCCCTGGATCAGCAGCATACGGCCACCAGCCTGCAAAGAAAGTGCCACTGTAGAGCAGATGCTCTCATCCCTAGGGAAACGGACACTGATGCCACAGCCCCAGGCTGGGGTGCACTATCCCCTCCCCAGGGCATGTGAACATTTGGGGGCAATACAAAGACCCCTTTCAGCATGGGAGTCCCATGCCCCCACTCTCCTTGGGGCACTGCAGGGACTCTGTAGCAGGAGGTTTGCTGCATGAATTGGAAGGGGGTCAGAAGGGAGTTAATTGGCTGGGTGGCAGCCTCCCCCAGAGGAGCCGCAGGGAGCTGGATCAGCTCCTGCTCTTAGCACTGGACCTTTCGCTGCCTCGCCGCCCCAGCCAGTTTGCTGCCGTGACAGCTCATGGGTGTTTCCAACAGGACTCCAGCCCTGGAGGGTGAAAGGGGGAGGCTTTGTCCATTATGTGGCAGCCTGCTCGTCGGGGTGCTGCCGCGGGTGGAGCTGGGCAGGGACTGCCTGCAGCAGCTCTGTCTCTGCTCCCCCTGCTTAGATTTTCCAGCCTCCACAGACGACAACAGCTCCTTTCAGCCACAGGCCTCTTTTCGGGGAGTGAAATGTCCAGGGCACATTCTAACGGCGGATGTGGTTTCCTCTGGCCCCACATCAGGCAACTCCCACAGGCTGGCCCTTCTCTGGTGCCTGATGTCCTAAGACCGAAGCTCCCTCCAGCTTCTTCCCTGGGTGTAGCACAAATGACTTGAGTTGGAAACCTATGAGCCAACCCTTGCCCCCTGACTGCGCCCTTGCTACTCCCACTTGACAGTCACACACCACCTCTCCTTCTCCACCACAGACTGACTCACCCTCGTTCATTCCATACCCCTAGTCGCCATCACCTCCACTCCACCGCTCTTTGCTCCTCGCTCGCTCGCTTTCACCGCCCAGCCCACACTTCCTCACCCTCACGTTCAGTCTGCGGGGGTGTCACTGCAGGTAGATACACCTGCACGAGCTTTAGTCTCGCTGGCACAAGCCACAGTGGTAGGGAGCATGTGGCAGTGCAGGCTTTGGTGCATGCTAGCCACCCAGGCAGGGGCAGCTCTAGCCATTTCGCCGCCCCAAGCACGGCGGCACGCCGCAGGGGCGCTCTGCCGGTCGCCGGTCCCGCGGCTCCGGTGGACCTCCCGGAGCTGCGGGACCAGCGGACCCTCCACAGGCATGTCTGCGGAGGGTCCACTGGAGCCGCCTGCCGCCCTTCCGGCGACCGGCAGAGCACCCCCTGCGGCATGCGCTTGGCGTGCTGGGGCCTGGAGCCGCCCCTGCACCCAGGACTCTGTGAATGTATGTGGGTCCTGCACCCTGCTGGGGTCCATGCTGGCACACCTTCACTGCTTCCGTTACCCCTGGTAGCTACAATAAAGCTAGCTCAGCTAGTCCTTTAACAGACTCCAAGAACTGGTAGGTGAGGTCCCATGAGAAGAAAACTTAAGGGGAAAAGGAGTTCAGGAGAACTGGCAGTTTCTCAAGGAGACAATATTAAAGGCACAACTGCAAACCATTCCAATGCAAAGGAAAGCTGGGAAGACTAGAAAGGCCAATATGGCTCCATGAGGAGTTCTTTAATGATCTGAAAATCAAAAGGAATCCTACAAAAACTGGAAACATGGACAAATTGCTAGGGAGGAGTACAAAAGAATAGCCCAAGCCTGCAGGGACAAAATCAGAAAGGCTCAAGCACAAAATGAATGACACCAAGCAAGGGACATAAAAGGCAGTAAGAGACGCTTTAAATACATTGGAGCAAGAGAAAAATGAAGGGAAGTGTAGGTCCTCTATTTCGTGAGGAAGGGTAACTGATGACATCAAGGAGGCTAAGGTGTCTAATGCCTATTTTGATTCGGTCTTCACTAAAAAGGTTAATGGGGACCAGATACTCAACACAATTAATATTAACAACAAGGGGGAAGGAACGCAAGCCAAAGTAGGGAAAGAGCAAGTTCAAGAATAGTTAGATAAATTGGATGTATTCAAGTGAGCGGGACCTGCTGAAATTTATCCTTGGGTACTTAAGGAACTAGCAGAAGCAATATGAGAACCGTTAGCAATTATCTTCAAGAACTCATGAAGGACAGGGAAGGTACCAGGTGACTGGAGAATGACAAATATAAGGGGAACAAAGAGAATCCAGGGAATTAAAGACCAATCAGCCTAACTTGATACCTGGAAAGATCCTGGGACAATTATTAGACAATCAATCTGTAAGCATCTAGATGATAATAAGGTTATAAGGAACAGCCAGCATGGATTTGTCAAGAACAAATCATGCCAAAACAACTTGATTTCCTTCTTTGACAGGGTTACTGGCCTAGTGGATGGGGGAAGCAGTATACTATCTTGATTTTAGTAAGGTTTTTGACACAGTCCTGCATGACATTCTCATAAGCAAACTGGGGAAATTTGGTCTAGATGAAACTACTGCAAGGGGGGTGCACAACTGGTTGAAAGACTGTACTCAGAATAGTGATTAATGGTTCGCTGTCAAACTGGGAGGGTGTATCTAGTGGGGTCCTGCAGGGGTCAGTCTTGGGTCTGGTACTATTCAATATTTTCATTAATGACTTGCAAAATGGAGAGGAGAGGATGCTTCTAAAATCTGCAGACGACAACAAGCTGGGAGGGGTTGCAAGCACTTTGGAGGACAAAATTCTTCAAAAAAAGAACTAGATAAATTTATGGAGGATAGATCCTTCAATGGCTATTAGCCAGGGTGGGCAGGGATGGTGTCCCTAGCCTCTATTTCCCAGAAGCTGGGAATGAGCGACAGGGGATGGGTCACTTGATTCCCTGTTCTGTTCATTCCCTCTGAGGTGCCTGGCATTGGCCACTGTTGGAAGACAGGATACTGGGCTAGATGGACCCTTGGTCTGACCCAGTATGGCTGTTCTGATGTTATGATTAGAATTCAAAATGAATTTAACCAATTGGAGAATTGGTCTGAATTCAACAAGATGAAATTCAATAAAGACAAGTCCAAAATACTTCACTTAGGAAGGAAAAATCAAATGTACAAATACAAAATGGGAAATAACCTGCTATATGGTAGTACTGCAGAAAAAAAGATCTAGTGTTTATAGTGGATCACAAACAGAATGAGTCAACAGTGTGATGCAGCTATGAAAAAGGCTGATTATCTCTCCGGAGTGTATTAACAGGAGTTTGGTATGTAAGACCTGGGAGGTAATTGTCCCACTCTACTCGGCACTGGTGAGGCATCAGCTGGAGAATTGTGTCCAATTCTGGGCGTCACGCTTTAGGAAAGATGTGGACAAAATGGAAAGTGTCCAGAGTAAAGCAACAAAAATGATCAAAGGTTTAGAAAACCTGATCTGTGAGGAAAGGTTAATAAAACTGAGCATGTTTAGTCTTGAGAAAAGAAGATGGGGTAGGGGGGAGAAGAGGGACCTGATCTCTTCCAATATGTTAAGGGCTGTTAGAAAGAGGACGGTGATCAATTGTTCTCCACATCCACTGAAGGTAGCACAAGAAGTAATGGGCTTAATCCGCAGCAAGGGAAATTTAGGTTAGATGTTAGGAAAAACCTTTCTAAACTCTCAGGATAGTTAAGCTCTGGACTAGGCTTCCAAGGGAGGTTGTGGAATCCCCATCATTGGAGGTTTTTAAGACCAGGATGGACAAACCCCTGTCAGGGCTGGTCTAGCTTTACTTGGTCCAGCCTCAGCGCAGGGGCTGGAGTAGATGACTTCTCCAGGTCCCTTCCAGCCCGACATCTATGATCCCACCCAAACTTCGAATACACCTGGATCTGTGGTGTAGACGTACTTTGGATGTGCTCATGTCAGAAAGAAAAGTCAGGAGAAGGGAGGGACAGGGGGAAAGGGAGCTGGGTGACAATGGAAGCAGCCAGAGGAAGGAAGGAAGGGGGAGCCCAGGACTACCCCCCCACCCCCCCAGACCTCTTGCCCTGCAACACCACAGGGCAGCGTCCCTCCAAGGCAGGTTTGTATCTGTGAACGGTGCCTTGCAGCAAAGGACTGCAAGCAGGCCACCCAGTACTCCCTACGGATCACTGAAAAACCCCTGATCAGATACAAGCCGGTTTTCAAGCAAGAATCCTGCAGAGGCTCAGATACTGAGACACACACAGAGGCTTCTGTTCCATGAACACCACGCTCTGAGGGTGTGTCCTCTGGCATACTCTTTGTACTGTGCCTGTTGCGGAGAGGTCACTGTATCCAGCACACCCACCCACAACCCAGCAGAAGTCAGGTTATCCAGGGAGAGACTCATCCTCCCATTAGTCAGTGCTTACAGCAGTAGCAGCAGGAGCTGGTGTCGGTTTCCGAGGAGACAGGACAGCAGTGCTCTTGCCGGAGAGGAAGAAAAGGGCTACGTAAGGCACTGATCCTCAGCAGCATCTGCAATGATGCAGGGCAGCATACGGCAGCTCTGGCTGGTTTGCGATGATTTCATAGGGATCACGTGCAGCACACGGGACATACAAGGGGAGCAGAGGGCACACAGCAGGAAGCTGGGTCAGTGCACCAGGTGTGGGAAGGGAATCTGCAGATAGGGTAGGGCCTGCAGTAATGAAGAGATCAGGCTGCCAGGGAGCCCAGCAAATCCTCCAGCACTAACTGCTCCACCAACGTGACCGCATGTGTCCTGTGGGCCTTGCAGGCTGCATCTCAGTAACCAGCCCACGAAGGAGCTGTCAGGGACTGCTTCCTGCGCCGCCTCTGCTGTGAACATGTAGCCCTGATGATTAGTCTGTTGGTCTGTATAAAATGTCTTTTTGATAAAATTTAAGTATGTAATAGGCTTATAGATTTATAGATTTGCAATAGCTGAAATGCAAGACAGACATCCAGGTCAGACATCCTGTGACGCTGAAGGCAACCTTTGGGGACCCTTACTCAGAAAAGTAATAATAAGACAAATTACCTACGCAAATGTCTGGAGACCGTTAACTCAACCAATAACAGTAAAGATACTTATAACAGATAAATTCCACCAACCCTACTAACCCACCCCAGATCAGGCTACAAACATGAGAGAGGACGATTCCCAAGAGAGCCATGGAATCAGGCTGCCCACACAGCCACTGGCAGGAGGCTGAGCGGCCTCAGGATCACCAGCCTGAAACATTCAAACTGCATGAGATGGGACCAAACAGCAGGACATTTTTCGTAGACGAGATTGGGCTTTTGGGGCGGTCTTCTCATTTCTGCACTCCCCTGTCCGTGGAAGAAGCGCGGGGCTGCTGCTCGGCCAGATGGACGGGAGTAAGGCACCGTGGTCCCCTGCCAGAGGCCCCAGCAGCTATCAGGGCTCCGCTGTGCTGGATGCTGCACAAACACACAGCAGAGACCCTCCCTGCCCCCACAGCTTACAGTCTAATGCAAAGCCTGGGAGCCAGCGTGCGACATGGGAACTGGAACAGGGACCAAACGAATTCCCACTCGGGTCCATCCACCAGCCGTTGGCCGGGAACGACTTTTAATCTCTGCTGAGCTGGACAAAATTCCAAGCTGTGATGAACAGGTGACAGATACCCTAGCCCAGCCCATTAGCAATGCTCTGAGGCAGCCAGTCCCCCAGGAGCACTAATGCTGCACCTTCGGGAATGAAGCAGCTGTTTGGAGAGACCAGGTTATTCAATCCAGTTCTTGCCTTTCTGGAGCTCAGACACACAGGCCCCCCTGAGTCTCAAACATACCCAGCCTGCCACACCCTGTTCCGGTTCCTAGAGGGACAGCTCTCCCTCAGCCACACACAGCTAATAAAAAGGCAACAACAAAACAATTAGCAGATCCACTTTCACGTCTACATACAACGTCGTTCAGACTAAACTACTCCCACAAGGTCTCAGGGCCCTTATGCTAACTTTGATACAGAGATGTAGTCGTTTGCACCCACACCCTTCGGACCTGTCCTGCTTCCCCAATAGCTCTGCCCCGCATTTCAGTAAAGACGCTGCTCACACGGACAGGAGGGATTCTCTCCTTGGGGTAGGCAGCCAGGAGAATTCTTCTGTCGACCTAGCGCCGTCTACACTGGCGGTTAGGCCAGTTTAACTGTGGTGCTCATGGGGGTGGATTTTACACACCCCCAAGCGACATCCTTATACCAACCCAAGCTCCTAGCATAGACCGGGCCTAAGAAACTGCTATCCTCTGTGCAAGTCAGTCCAAACGGAGCCAGCGTGTACATGCCAGTGGTTACACAAGTATTTGTGAGGCAGCACTGAGACACTGAGCACTAGCATTCTTGGTTCTTCTTGGCTAAGGTTACAAACATCGCAGCCAAACGTGACCAAGCCTTTCTCTGGGTTGTCTGCAGGGACTGAACCTGGGATCTCTGGTCGTTAGCTAAAGCAGATTTCTAAGGCTCTACACTGCACTTAGATCCCAGCGGCTGACCTGGGCTCGCGAGGCTCAGCCTAAGGGGCTGTTTAACTGCAATGTAGATGTTTGGGCTCAGGCTGGAACCTGGGCTCTAGGACCCTGCCAGCTGGGAGGGTCTCGGTGCTTGGGTTGCAGCCTGAGTCCGAACAGCTACACCACAATTGAACAGCCCTGTGACCCGAGCCCCCCCAAGCCCGAGTCGGCGGGCGCAGGCCAGCCATGGGTGTATAACTGCAGCGTAGAGGTACCCTTAGTCTACAAACACTAACAGAGTCATAAACCGCAGTAGTCTAGCGAGTGACACAGAGCCACTCCTGTAGAGTGGATTTAGCATGATCCTTCGGAAAGGCTATAGGGCAAGGTGGCATCTGGTATGTTAGAAACCTGACTTCTGTTCCCAGTTCTGCCTAATGTGCAAGTACAACAACCTTCTTTGTAAAACTAGTGAATAATAGTTAACCCCCGAGGACTGAAACCCTGCCTCGTACTAAGGATTGCTGTACGAACAAGAGCTAGGAGCAGAGCTAGGTCTGGAATGTCTGGTCTCTGGGATAGTAGTTTAGTGCACCTTCCCTATACACCATGGTACTGTGGGGCAGTCCCTTCCTTCCCACACAATCACATACCGGCTGCAGTTTTTGAATCGTCATGAGACTCCTGAAGCATGTTGGTGAGAGCTGGCTGTTCCCATGGTCTCCATGGCCCCCGAGGGCCTGAACTGTTCCCTGGGCAGTTTCACTACAAATCACAAACCTGGCTCACCAGCAGGCAAAGGCCTCAAACACATTAAGAAAAAGGCCAGGAGGCAAGAGGCAGCAAATCCTGTTTTCGCTGCTCATGGCCAGATAATTTCTTTTGTGCCTGAGCCCAGTGCTCATGCATTCCTGAGCAGCAGCAGCAGCACTCTGTCCGGAAATAACCACCCTCTCACACAGCGTCTCTAAGCCAAGCACGGCCTGTTCCCGGCGCAGAGCCGGACACAACTCCGCCCCCACCAGTCGCTCCCCAAAGCGAGCAGCCCCGTCCTAGCCCTAGCCCGGTAACGACACACACAGTCCCTGCGGCGAAGGCCTGTTCGCTGGGATGCACTAGCAGAGGAAGGCAGGTGCCACCCAGGCCCTGCAGGAGTGTGAGTGCCCCAGTTGTGAAGCCAGACACATGCTTTGGGTCCCCCCAGGGCACACAGGGGCCTAAAGAAAGCAGCCACCACACTCCTGAAAGCACGCCGAGTGACAGACCTCCTCCTCCTCAGCCCAGCACTGTCTGAGCCAGGGCAGGTGCCCTTCTGGGAGTCTGCACAGAGCCCAGCAAGTGGAGCTGCCAAGCTGCCTGGGTACTAACCAAACCAAGAATAATGCCACTCCTCCCTTGGGTTAGCTCCCCGCCAACCCCAGGGATTTACACACCTGCTGGGCTCCAAGCTGGAGAAACTCCACCCCAGCGGGAAAGTGAGCAGAGAGACAGCAAACCGACCGGGACTGAAACTGCCTCGTCTCTCCCAGAGCTACACAGCCCCACTGGCTGCCACCGCCACGGGCAATAAAGCCACACGCAACAAGGGGATTCCACCCAGGCCAAGCCCCATTTTCACAGGTTAATGTTATCATGAGCCCTCCCCAGAGTCACTTTCTACTGTGCTAGCCCCTCGGTGCCCTGGGTGGGGCTCAGGACCCAGTCATGCTAGGCGATCTTCACACCTATAGCAGGAAGACAGTCCCAGACTGAAAGAGCCTATAATCTATGCATGTGATGAGACAACAGCTGGCGGATAAAACAAATACATGGAGTGGAGGAGAAGGTACCCAGCAAAGCTGCCCTGGGTTAGCAGCATCTGCACACATACACCTGCGTGTCACATGGTTTGTCTGTCCTGTGGAGTGTAGGAGCTGCACTCCTGCTCACAGGGACTCACTGACCCATCACTGGATTTTGTTTATTCCAAACCAACTAGACCCTCAGAGAGGACTCTGGAAATCTGGCTCGTGAACAAACATTGTGGATTTCAAATGTATTTGATATGGAAATTCCAGCTAATTGGCCAGGGTCTCCCTGCTGGACTCAGCCTCTCCCCCAGATTAGCCTGTTTTGAGCTAGACGACCCAGGAATGTAGCTGATCTCCACTCCTGCGCTAACAAAACACCACCAGCCAGTTTATCTTTACGCCTCCTGCTGACACCACGGTGCCCCCTGACCAGCTGCAGCATGTTCTGCTGAGGACAAGGGCTCTGCATTCCTCTTCAAAGCCATGGAACAGCTCTGTCATTGTTCCCAGGGTGATCATTCATAGCTCCGATCTCTCGGGGAGGGAAGACAGAGCTCCTGGAACCCGGCAGAAAAGGGAAGAAGGGGCAGAATGCAAGGAGTCAGTGGGGCAGGAGAGGAGAGACTAAGGAGAACGCCCTCTGTTGGATTGCTGTGCGGGACACAGGTTCTGGATGCAGCTACATGTGGTAAAGATGCGAACTGCCTAGGTCATATGGTGACGTGAACCTCAGAAATGCCTGAAAGAGAACTGGTTGCCATTAATTACCATGATAGGGTGTACTGAGAATGGATAGATGGATCCTCCAGGCTCTCACCACCTGGCCAGAGCTAACCAGATGCTCTTGAGCTTTCACTTGCACCACCGTTTACTCAGAAGATTTCATACGAGCCTGAGACACATCTCTGAGGTCTGGGAGGAACAGCAGAGCTGGGGCATTTCTTCTCTTTCCAAGGGACTGGGGAATCAGACATCCCTTTAAGGAACCTCTGAAGACACTTTAGAATTGCTGCACATTTCCCTTGAGGTCTGGAGTCTCTAGGCAACTGGCAGGTGGAATCCAAGGAGAAGAGTTCCGATAGGGAGCTCTTGTGTCTCACTGAAGATTATTTCTGCTGTAAAATTGTTCCCTGGTATTGTCTTTATATTTTTGTATCTTAAGAGACACTCATAACTAGTTCCTACCTAGAATTTATCCTGATCTGTACAGCACAAAACAGAGCAGCCTCTGGGTTCTAGATGTCACATTATTTCTGTTTTTAAAAAAAAATCCTTCACCAAGGTGTAACATTTTTAAATGGCCTTGTATTTATGTAACCCACAAAATTATTATATATATTTGTTATTCCCCCTGCTGGCTCCACACACAACTAAAATTAATGGTAGCTTGGGTACAAGGTATAATGTGCAAAGAGAATAAAATTAAGACAAGAAAGATATACATTTGGCAGATTAACAGGTCCAATTTCACAAAGCTGAAAATAATTATGAGCCAAATTGGCCGTGAGGAAGAATTTGTTCAGAAAAATCTGAAAGATAATTGGAAATAATTTAAGGACACCTTACGAGATGCCCCAAAAGCCACAATCCCACAATCAAGCAGAAGACTGTACTGGTTCAAAAAAGACCTGTTTTAGAGGGGAAGTGAATGCAGCTATAAAAAATACACACACAAAAAATGTAACAAATGAAAGAAAGGGGAATTTGATAGCAATGAATATAAATGAGAAGTTAGGAATGGTAGAAAATTGATAAGGAAAGCAAAAGGGACACAAAGAGAAATCTATGGCCAGCATAGGTAAGGACACTAAGAAGAAGTTTTTAAAATGTATTATGAACAAAAAGAATCCTGACAATGGTGTTGGTCTATTTCTAGATGGAAATGGTAAAATTATCAATAATATCCAGAAAAGGCAGAAGTGTTCAACAAATATTTATTTTCTGTAGTTCAGGGAAAAACAGAGGATATAGTCTCATCACATGGTGATGACACTCCTTCCATGCCACTGGTATCTCTGGAGGATGTTAAACAGAAGCTACTAAAGTTAGACATTTTTAAATCAGCAGGTCCAGATAACTCGTGGCCAAGAGTTTTAAAAGAGCTGGCTAAGGAGCTTGCTGGACTGGTAAAGGGTGATTTTCAATAAGTCTTGGAGCATTAGGGAAGTTCCAGAAGACTGGAAGAGAACTAATGTTGTGCCAAATGAGATGACCCAGGCAATTATAGGCCTACCACCCTGACATCAATCCTGGGCAAGATAATGGAGTAGCTGATATGGGACTCGCTGAATAAAGAATTAAAGGGGAGGGTAATGTAATTAATGCAAATCAACATGGGTGTATGGAAAACAGATCCTGTCAAACTAACCTGGTATCTTTTTTTGATGAGATTATTAGTTTGGCTGATAAAAGTAATAGTGTTGATGTAATATCCTTAGACTTCTCTAAGGCATTTGACTTGGTACCACGCGACATTTTGATTGCCCGACTAGAATGATATAAAGTGACCATATTGTTGTATGCAGATTTGTACCCGTGTTAGTCCCAGGATATTAGGGGGACAAGGTGTGTGGACCAACTTCTGTTGATGAGAGAGATAAGCTTTCGAGCTACACAAAGCTCTTTAGGTCTGGGAAATGTACTCAGAGTGTTACAGCTAAATACAAGGTGGAACAGATTGTTTAGCATAAGCAAATATAAAATGTGTACAACTAGGAACAAAGGATGTGGTCCACACTTACAGGATGAGGGACTCTACCTTGGGAAGCAGTGATTGAAAAAGATGTTGGGGTCGTGATAGATAATCACCTGAACATGTGACGCTGTGCCCAAAAGAGTAATGCAATCCTGGGATGCATTACAGGGGGATATTGAGTAGGGGTAGAGAGGTTATGTTACCTCTGTATTTGGCATTGGTGCGACCACTGCCGGAGCACTGTGTCCAGGTGTGGTGACCACAATTCAAAATGATGTTGATAAATCAGCTGCAGTTCAGAGAAGAGCCATAAGGATAAGTAAAGAATTAGAAAACATGCCTTATAGTATAGTCTATACTCAAGGATCTCAATCTATTTAGCTTAACAAACAGAAGGTTAAGGGATGACTTGATTACAGTGTGTAAGTACCTACATGGAAACAAATATTTAATAATGGGCTCTTCAATCTAGCAGAGAAAGATCTGACATGATCCAATGGCTGAAAGGTGAAGCTAGACAAATTCAGACTGGAAATCAGGTGCAAATTTTTAGCAGTGAGAGTAATTAACTATTGGAACAATTTACCAAGGGTCCTGGTGGATTCTCCATCACTGACAATTTTTACCTCAAGATGGGATGTTTTTCTCAAAGCTCTGCTCTAGGAATGATTATGGGAGAGTTCTGTGACCCATGTTTTGCAGGAGGTCAGATTAGATGATCACAATGGTCCCTTTTGACCTTGGAATCTATGAGTCTATGAAAACAAAAACACTCTTCTTAGATGGATATAAATTTGGTATCAAACAGCTAACTCTTCGTTTTAATGCCCAGATAATTAACGTGTGTCCCCACTGAGCAAGCCACAATAGTTGGGGTCGTGTAGTAATTTTTGTTGTCAGAAGGGGGTCGCAGTCCATTGAGATTTGAGAACCCCAGATGTACAGGCAGGTTGGATTTCAGTCTGGTGGGATACGGTTAGAAATGCCATCCAAACAAATTGTACTACTCAGGCCTGGAAAAGGGAGGTGGAAAGACATTACTGGCCACTGGGTTCTCTCTCTGTTCAAAACACCTGTTCTTCTCTATAGCCTGAGCCCACATGACTCAGCAAATGGAGCCACACAGCAGCCCATGAGCCATTGCACCTGGGCACTGACAAGCTTCTGCCTATGCTGTGCCTGCAAGCAACCACATGCAGCGGGAGCGAGTGAGGCAGCAGCGTGGCCCGGAGCATGCCAACAGAGCGTCCATCCAGCAGGAAAGGAGGTGGGAGCCAGCATCCTAGAAATACCCATCCTGCCTCACCAGCTTCAAATGCATGTCATTAACTATTCATAGTCATTCATTTAGCAAGACAGGAGTTGGAGTGTTAGGTTGTGTCTCAAGACACAATTCCCTGCTCTCCCACAGACTTCATATATGACCTAGGCTTAGGCAAATCACTTAGCTTCTCTGTGCCTCCATTCTCCTGTGTCCCATGGGGAGGCTAGCACTTCCCTGCCTCGTCAGGTGTCTGCGGGGACATGCATTAAAGATCATGAGGAGCTCGGGTACTAGGATGATAGGGGCCATACAAGTACCTTAGGGAGAAGCCAAGTTAATTTCATTTAGATGTCCACAAACGATGGTGGTTCTCACACATGTATTCATTATTTTAGCTTATTAGCAGACTAATTCCCACAGATACCTTTTTGTCTCCGGCTTGTTGTAGCATTTAGCGTTGGAGTTGTGTTAATGTTGATTGGACACATAAAAGTCACATGGTAGGGTTTGTGCACCTCAAGGGTTACTGTTAAAAGCAGGTTTCTGCCGGGAATTCTGCCAGTCCTGAACTCAGGATTTCGTTTTTGTGAATAGTCTGTAGTAATCACTTAAAATTTGCTGCTTCCAGGAACAGTCCTGGCCATTAATTTGTTTGCTAGAAAATTCATGGGAAGTGAACAGGAAAGGGGCATGAAAGTAGGAAGTCGGTGTGTGTAAAAATTCAACAGGATAGTGTGGGAGTTTCTCTCACTGTATTTGTCTAGTTTCTAATAAGACTCAAACTGCGCTGATGTAATTCCAGGGGGTTGCTGCACTGCAATCCAAGGCATTTTCAGTCCTCTGACCTGCAAGATGGGGCTGCCTAGTACGGCCATTTCTCGTGTATAGTTCTTTTCCATCAACACATCGTATTCCTTGCAAATACTCCAGGTTCGGAGTTCCTGAAAGACAGGGCTCCATTGGGAGCTGCTTTCCCAAACCTGTGAAATATTATCTGCAACAGGAAGCAAGTGGAGAAAAACCTACTTGTCCCCAAGGGATGGTAATAAGAATAGAGAGAAGCAATGCCGGACACAAGCAGGCTTTGTGTGGCAGGGCCGGGAGGGGAAGGTGCATAAAGCTCCATCACACGATCCATAGCTGACGGGCCATAAACACCATCATGTCTGAACACTGCAAGGAGTGCTTTATAAAACTTCAAGGCCCCTTAACGTGCACTGGCCTGGGCATCCCAGGGGTGAAAATAATCCACATTGCCCCACAAATCTGCAGTGAAAAAGAAAGACTGAGGCATCAGTTAGAAGGTTAAGACCAGTCAGTGAGAGGAGCATTCTGGGAATCGTAGTCCACAGGACCTATGCATGACCCGCTTTGCCTTTCACTATTACAGTTACAGGTCTCCCAGGTTAAGCCATTTAACAGCTCCAGCTGCACGGAAGCTTTGCGCTCTTCCACATGCTTTGAATGGCATCGTTCTGTGCTGGGTACTGAGCTCAGGTCGCTGACTCCCGCAGACAAAGGGGGGGCTCTAGGGCTCGTCTCTGGCCTCAGACGGAGTGTAGAAAAGCCTTGACACAGGCTGCAGAAAGTTCCTTAGAACTCACTCCCCCGAGAAGCTGGGCTCCTGACGCAGACACTACGAGACCAGAGCCCGGGTCCTCTGCTCCGCACCCTGAGAGGGGAGGGTTACGCGTGTGCGTCAGCCACAGAGTGGCTGTTCAGTGCAAAGCCAGCAATCAGCTCACTAGGCGGAAGGCACTTACCCAGCAGGGCCTGAAAGAGGTCACTTCGGAAGATGTGTGAGACCTTTCCGATAGAGGCCTTCAACTGCTGCTCCTCTGGAGCCCTCAGCGTGGTTTGGTACCTGGTCAGAATTGCCACTGCCCGTTGAGTGTCTGAGGAGACAGCACAGGAGAACCCTCAGACAGCATCAGAGCATCACGTAACACATTGCATCACCCACAACACGTCACCACCCATCACTGCCCCGTGGCACTTTTCGTACCCACACCAGGAAGGGGTACGCTACCCACCGGATCAATCCCTGCCACCAGGAACCCCTCAGGCACATCGGTGAAAGTGGGCCAGACCCTGCACCGCTGATTTACCGAGCAGTGAAAGACGAAGGGTCACTGCTGAAGTCAGGCACAAATTATGGAACTAGTGGTTCTGATTCCTCTGAGCCTGAAGGTAAGAGACCGGACAGACTGTATCCACCTAGCCCCAAACATGCTGGAATTACACTGTAACCCCAACCCTCAGCATCTGGCCCTAAGGCAGACAGGCCAATCCTGGGGGTGCACCCAGCTGCACTGCATGCTGGGATCCCATGTCTCCACAGGAGCAGGGCGGTTAGCTCCACTGGAGGGAGGGGAGAGGTTTCTGGCTGCATTGCATCCTGGGAATCATGGTCTCCATGTGAGGCCACTCTCCGGCAGGGGAGAGCAGCCACAAGCTAGGGCAATTATGCACAAGGGGTGTTGCCCACTGGCTCCCCCCGGGCCACGGCTGGCTCTCAGCGAGGCTGGGTTTGGACATCCCCCTGCTCCCCAAGCTGGTCTTTGGCAGACAGGAGCCAAGTCTGCTCTGAGCTGCCTGATAGGCTACCTCACATTATGGACATGCTGCCTTCACCAAAAGAAAGAGGGGCTGTAATGGCAAGGTTAGCTTGGGTCCAGGCTGGGGCTGGGGGCTGGGATTGAAGCACACAGGTGGGCGTGGGAGCCAAGGGCTGGGACAGCAGGGGCCTGACCCATTTGCATCTGGAGAGCTGACTGTTTCTCTGGATGAGCTCAGCTCTATAGCCCGACGCAGGCCAGCTCCTGTAGCTCAGCAGCAGCCCCTTGTCCTAGCAGAGCAACGGATCTCACACAAACAAGAAGGTTTTGCACAGACCTTGGGCTGGTCCCATCCCTGTCAGCAAATGTTTCCCTTTGTTATGGAGGCAGCAGGAAAAACAAAGGACTTCTGTGTGGGGGAGGAGGCGAGGAGGGAGGTCAGGGCACATCTCTGGACCTAGGAACTCATGCAAAAGGGTTGATCTGCCTTGCTAGTCCTGCAGCATCCAGCGCTCACAGCAGGGGTCAGAGCACAGAACAAGGGGATCTGTGTCCCTCAGAGCCTAGACTCAGGCCAGCTGGAGTCCCTGCTCCCAGTCTCTGGGCCTGGGGATTTCTGCAGGGACATGGTCCCGGCAGGGAGACAGAACCCCCCCTCCCCCAATCTCCTCTTGGCTGGAAGAGGAAGGTGGTTTTGTGTGTGTCACCTTCCCACACTGGTGTATTGCAGGCCCCAGAATGGAAAGTGGAAGCAGGTGAAGCATGAATAAGCCTGAATACAAACAGAGTCCCTCCCACCCAGAGCGGGTGAGAGGCTGGGATCTCCTGGGACGCCAGCTGGATTCACTGGGTTTGCCGGGGATTCCAGGCTCCTGCCAGCCCTGGAACCTAAAGCCCCTCTGCCTACAGAACCAGTTCAGCCCGGGCAGCGGCTGCCCCGGCTTCACACACACGCTGCCCAGCTCACCCTTCCCCAGCCAGAGGGTCAGTCTTGTAGCCTGTTCACTCCGTGGCCTGGTTCCTGAGACTAACACAGTGGAGCCAGCAAGGGCCCGTGTGAGGAGGCTGGCTGCCCCCTAAACACAGAGAACCAAAACTCCCGCTGCTTGGCTGTGGAAAGTGCATGAGCCCAGGGGAGCCCGAGACACATCCCTCCCCTGCGAGGCTGCACAGAGGGGGTCCGATACTGTCTGGGTGTGACGGATACAGTGCACTGAACCCCACACAGGCCCACCCCGCAGGTGCTGGGGGGGGGGGTCTGCCCAATCTTCATCCCACAAAACAACCTCTGCAAGTGCCCCAGAATCGCCTCCTGCTGTGACAATTGGGTTCCACTTTGGCCTCACTCCCAAGTGGTCCCGTGAATGCAGCCTGAAGCTGGGGGGTGGGCTCTCACCACACCAGACCAGGAGGAGGGGAGGGCCGTGTCCCCTGGCCTACGACCACAGACAAAACTGGACTCCAGGGAAACATGTCACACGACAGCCCCCTGAGGCCTGGTGGATGCAGCAGTGACTGGAGAGAGCCTGAGCCCGGGTGCCTCCCACCCGCTATCGAAGGGCTAAAGGCCCAAGGGACCAGCACAGGGGGGTGAGCACCCAGCTGACCCCCAGGCACAGCTGCCAGCTCAGGCCCTCAGCACACTGAGACCAGCAGGACCCTGCCAGTGCCAGCACCCATGGCCCAGTCCACGCCCAGGGTCTCTGGGCCTCGCTCACGCTGTGCCACGGCTGGCTGCAGCTTCTCCTGGAGCTGGCTGGCAGAGGTGCCCTGGCGGACACACCTAAGGGAGCCGCTGGGCTTTTTCCAGTCAGGTGTGGCCTGGCAGCCTGGCGGGCACCTGGGCATTAGCCCCATGCAGGGGCTGGCAGCCAGGGTGCTTTTGCTGGGCAGAGCTGAGAACTGCAGGGCCAGCAGGAGGGGGAGGGGGTTGCTGCTGCAGGAGGAATTGCAGAGGCACCTCTGGGCAGAGCACCCCAGGGCAGAGCACCCCAGGGCAGAGCAGCTCCTCCGGTTTCCTACCCGCCAGTGCTCCAAACTCGCCCACGCTCTGAGAGCCCAGTGGGACTGGCACCGGGCAGAGCCGCTTTGCCGCCAGAGCCCATCCTCACTCCCAGGTGTCACTCGGCCCCTTCGGTCCTGGGGACAAGGAGCCGGCTCTGCCCAGCCGGGGGGAGCAGGGAAACCTGGCTTTACTTGCACCTGGCCCTGACGGCACAAAGCCAGAGCCAGGTGTCTAATCAAAGCTCCTGCACTCTGGGTCCGGGGCACTGCCAAGGCAGCTCTGGGCTGGGCTGTTTGAGGCTCTACACCTCCCTGGCTGCCCCCAGTGCCAGGTGTCTCCTGCCCTCGCCCCAGCAGCCTGGCCAGGGCTCGGGCTCCAGTCCTTACCTTGCCTACTGATCATCTCGCCGCTTGGCAGGGCTGCGGGTCCCTTGGCAGCCGCTTCCTCCAGTGCTTGTGGCCCCAGGCGCCTGCCCTCATGTCAGCCCCCAGGCCGGTCCCTAGAGGCAGCAGGCGGCTGGGACCCCCCGGCCTGGCCCTGCCCCTGCCCCGGGAAAGCGATACAAGGAACTGGCAGCCTCCTTCCCCAGCTCCAGCCGCAAAGGCTCCTGCAGTCTGGGAACCGGCCCTCTCCCCCCAGCTAGTGCCCAGCCTGGCCAGTGCTGGGACCGTGCCCCGGGGCAGCCCCAGGCGAGCCCCTCGGGCCAGGCACACGCCAACTCTGCCAGGCCAGGGAAGCGCTGGGCCGAGGCTCCCTGCTGTCGCCCTGGGCTGTGTGGAGTGGAGGGGCTGGGCTGGCTCAGGGGCGGGCCCAGCCGTGGAGGAGGGCTGGCCTGCACCGCTGGCAGCAGGGGAAGGGGGGCCTGGCCCCGCACAGCCCCTTGGACCCGGGCCTGGCCCAGCCCTGCCGCCTGTGTCAGCACTTCAGGGCTTGGTTCTAAGGTGGTGCTGGGCCGGGCCAGACATTAACCCCGGCACTGCCAGAGGAGAGGGACGCCAGGCCCCGCAGCCAGGGGGGTGGGACTTTGGGGGACCAGGCCCCCCAATATTAGGGGCTTTGCATACATAGACACTCGTCACACCCTCCCGCAGAAAAAAAGAGTCCCCATTTTTCACACTTGTCCCCTGGTCACCCTCATGCTGTGGTCCCCAAACTTTTTACCTCGTGCCCTTCCCCCACCCCCGTTACCCCTGTCCATGCCCCTCCCCCCAAGCCAGGGCTGGGAGTGGGGCTGCTGCTCCAGGGGGTTGGAGGGAGAGACACAGGCAGGGGTAAGAGGCTGAGGCCACAGTTGGGGGCAGGGCTGGGTGGCACTCCCCCCCCATCCCCCTTGTGGGGGCTGGCCACTGCCCCAGCTTCCCCCCCCCAAACATTCCTCTGTGCTCTCCAGGGGAGCACGCCCCCCACAGGCTTCAAACAGGACTTCAAATTATGTGAAGTGATTTCACTGACCTCACCAGAACTACTGCAAGCTGGTCTGGGAATTAAGGGGGGGTGTGTGCACACGCTGAGGGCCGTTAGGATTGCTGGGGGAAGCCTACAGCTGGGATAACGGGGGTGAGGGAGAGGAGTCTGGGTCAGGCCTGAGGGGCACTGGCAGAGCTCTGGCCAGGGGAGTCCAGGGCTGAAGGTCAGGATCGAGGGGTGAAAGGGAGGGCAGAACCAGGGGTGCTGGAACAATGTGTACAAGGGGGTGCTGAGAGCTATTGAACCAAGCTGTACACCCTGGATATAATGGAAACCGCTTCAGGCCTGGGAGTGTGGCAGCCCCCCCCCCAGCACCCCTAGCTCCAGCACCTAGGGGCTGAATTGGGAGGGGAAGGATGGACAGTGCGATGACTGAGCGGCAGCTCCTTCTCCTACCACGAGCCTGGTTAACACGCAGCTCAAGGGTCTGGAGAGAGAGAACTCAAAAGGTAGGGCAGCAGGAAGCCAGGGATGAAGACTCAAGGGTGCCATCATCACAGCATTTAGCTGGAGGCCCCAGCAGGAGGCACGGAGGGAGAGCAGGCTGCCAAAGTTAAGGGCTGCAGTCTGGGACACTAAGACTCCACAAGCTAGGCTGAGGTAGCAGGACACCACTGCTATGGAGAGGGCAGCAGTCAGACTGGACTGGGATCGAGAGCTGCAGCTTAGAGTACAACAGAGCAAAGTAGCTGCCTGGGGTTCCTAAGAGCAGACCTGGGCAGTGCCCTAGGGGTGCAGGAAGGAGAGCCCAGGATGGATCCAGTCAGGGCCGTCCCAAGGATTCGGGGGGCCTGGGGCAAAGCGGGGGAGCGGACATAAAAAAAGGCACCACCCCCTGCGGCGCTTGTACTCACCGGGCGGTGCTCCGAGTCTTTGGTGGCGGCAGGTCCGTCAGTCGCTCTGTGTCTTCAGCAGCACTGAAGGACCGGCCGCCGAAGACTCGGAGCGAGTGAAGGGCCTGCCGCCAAAGTGCTGCTGAAGACCCGGACCGCTGCCGGGTGAGTAAAAATTAAAAAGGCGTCTCTAGCCAGGGAAGGGATTCTCAGCCAGGGCTCGCAGGGCCCAGGGCTTGGGGCAAATTGCTCCACTTTCCGCCCCCCTCTGGGCAGCCCTGGATCCAGCAAGGAGGGGTGTTTACCCCCCCACTACTGCCTCTGCAAACATGGCCGGCTCCAGCTTTTTTGCCACCCCAAGCGGCGAAAAGAAAAAAAAAAAAGAAAAAAAGAAAAACCTGATCCGCAGCATTTCAGCAGCAGCTCAAAGAGGAAGAGAGGAAGTAAAGGACCCGCTGCCAAATTGCCGCCGAAGACCCGGCCATGCCGCCCCAATACCGGACAGAGTGCTGCCCCTTTCTATTGGCTACCCTGTGCGCCGGCTTCCTTCGCTGGTGCCTAGAGCCGGCCCTGTCTAAAAACGGTCCCTCACAGTGTTCACCTCTCCTCTGTACCAAGCTGCAGCAACTGAGAACAAGATGGTTGCTGAACCTTTCTAGAGAGAGAGAGGGTGCTAGACATTGAAAGGTGCAGTACGTAGAAAACAGAAGGCATCAGAACTTCAGACACTCGAGAAGAGATGGAGGAGAGCCAGCTCCTAGGCCTGTACACCCTCCCTGGTGCAGAGAGCATTTTACAGGGAGGACAGCAGGAACCCAGAGTATTTGGAAAGTTGCTTGTATAGGTTGGAAAGTGTTCTGGGGCCCAGCCCATTCAAAACTTCAGCTTCTGAGGTGCACACTCAGTACCTCTGCACACTGCTAAATTCAGCCCCATTTTCCCTGGAGCTGGGCTATTACTAGTCACACAGACTCTCACACCTGGAGCAAGGGGGCAGTTTGACAGGGGGCCTAGATATTTTGCTGTCAGGGGAATCCTCCTTTCCCTCCTCCTGCTCACACGCCCCAAAGGCGAGTTGATTCGGGCAGAGGCCCAAGGCCCAGCTCCAGCCCCCACCCTGCATGCTGAGACCCGCTGCAGTCACAGCTTGTACTGGAAACAACTTGAAAACTGACACTTGTCACTGCTGGGCCTGATCCCACTCCATTTGCCATCCCCCAGCTTGGAGTGTTTTAACCATAGCAGGGCGAGGGAATCTCTCTTATTGGACCAACTTCTGGTGGTGAGAGACAAAACTTTGGGCCTCAAGCGAGCTCTTGTCCAGGCCTGGGAAAGGAACTCCCTGGTACTGAGCTGGGACGCGGAGAACAGGTAACTCCATACGCTAAGCTAGCACATATTCTAAGGCACCAGACAAGGTACAGTGGCCTGTTAACACCCCACACTCACAGGACCAAGAGGGGAGTTAATAGGTTAAAGATCATTGTAATGAGCCATAACTCCAGTGTCTGTTCAGTCCATGATTTTTAGGGTCTAGCCAAGTTATGAATTTAAGCTCCCAGGCTCATCTGTTGAAGGTCATGCACAGGTTTCCTCTGAGGACAAGGACTGATCTCCAAAGCTTGTCTCTCACTAACAGCAGTTGGGCCAATAACATATTGCCTCACCCACCATGTCTCTTGGCTATCCTGGGACGACATGGCTACAACGCTGCAGTAACAAGAGGTGCCAGTTCCTTGTTTCGTCACTAGGTGGTGGTGACAGAACACAGATAGCACAGCTCACATGTTTGGACCTTTCTGTGGGTAAGGATAGGAAAAGCAGTTTTCCAAAAGTACACCTTTACCTCAACATAACGCTGTCCTTGGAAGCCAAAAAAATCTTACCGCATTATAGGTGAAACTGTATTATGTTGAACTTGCTATGATCCACCGGCGTGCACAGCCCTGCTCCGCGGAGCGCTGCTTTACTGCGTTATATCCAAATTCGTTTTATATCGGGTGGCATTATATCGAGGTAGCAGTGTCATTCCTAATGCCGATGCCTACCTCAGGCCTGATCCGCAGATGTGCCAAGCTCCTACAGATTCTGATGGGAATCAGGCCCTAGAGTGGGTACCCAGTTGGGGCACTGCTCAGTGAGAGCACGTGTCTGTTGGCGCTGTTGTGGGCACTCTGTCCCTGCTGAGCACACTGCTCAGGGCTGCCACTAGTGACTCGGCACATCCCAGCCGAGGCAGCACTTGACCAGCCACCATGAACTAATCCTTCCAGCCCGCTGCAGCTTCCGGCTCTTACAGATGGGGAAAGCAGAGCACAGAGCAGGCCCCCAGCAGGCCTAGTGCAGAGCTGGGATTGCCCTACTCACGCTCTCCGTGCGGTGAGGCCCTGGCTCGGAGCTGTTGCCTGACACTCTGACCTCACTAGCATACGCAGGGATTCCTCACCTACAGCGCCCTTGCTGGGCCAAGGCTTTCCAGACAGACCAGAGACACGGCCTGCCCCCGAAGAGCTGATGGATGTCAGCTCCTAGAGCCAGGGGTCCCTTTGGGGGAGTTTAGAATCAGCTCAGACATGCTAGTTGTTCGGTTTTTCATCCAATTGGGTCAGTTTATTAACATACATAATTAAGAACAAGTAAAATAGACACGTGCTGCTGAGCCCCTGCAGCAAAGAGAGGCCGCACTGCTTCATGCCCCAGCACACCCCCTCACCCCAGCAGGATAGCTTCACACCCAGTCCAGGGATGGTGCTTCGGGGGTCTTCACCCAGCACCTGTGTTCTGTATGGACAGACAGCACGCCCCCCCCACGATCCCCTCCATCCAAAGCCAAACCCTATCTCTTCCACTAGACAAGCTGGGTTGGGGTCCCATGGGGCTGGGCCTACGGTTGCATCCCACACACATGCCTAGCAGCCAGTGTCAAAGCCTCAAGGAGGATAATGAGCTTCCTCTGCTCAGTGAGGGACCCTTCATTTCCATCCTGCTGCACTAGGATGCCCACGCTGCAGCCCAGCTGCCTGGGCCTACGATGCGCTCCTGCCCCTTCACCTTTCCCCAGACACAGCTCAAAGCAATCTAGTCCTAGGCTCCCCTATGGCACAAGGCCAGGAGTGCTTTAAACCTGGCTCCCTGTAAACAAGAACCTTCAGGCTCCCCTCCCACCTCTAGCAGCCTCTCTGCAGCCACGCTTCAGGAGCCAGGAAAAGCCAGTTCACAGCAGCAGCTGCACCAGTCCCTGCTGTGGTACAAGTGCCCCCTGCACAGCAGGTTACAATCAAGGAGAATCCCAGCTGGTCGAGCGAGGATCCTCCAGACAGTATCTGTTCCCACAGCCCCGGGAGGCTGCAAGGCCCAGATCTCGGTGTCCACCCCCAGCTCTGCCCCCATGGAGAGGTGAACACACGCCTGTCTACTGTAGGTCACAGATCTATCACCCAGGGGGTTTCTGCACAGGCCCCTGACCTGCAGGGGAGATGTGCCCATGGGGGCAGGATAAACCTGGCCCCAGCCCACTGCAGAACAGGTAGAGACTGAGGGTTTGTGGAAAGGGCCCTGCAAAGGAAAGGCCATTCAAGGCTGGCAGGAGCAAGTCTGGGCACTTCCTGCTAAACACCACCTGTGCCCCGCTCAAACCCCTCCACCACCAGGCACTGCGGGGGCTGGGCGTCATTCCTGCATGAGGCTGTTGATCTTCGTTAGCAGCACCTCTGTCTTGGACCCTGGGGAACCAAATGGGAGAAAGGGTCATTCCAGGAGCCTCTGCCCCCCCCCCGGCTGCCCCATCCCAGCAACAACCGTGGGGTGGGAGGCAGCTGCTGCTGCAGGAGGCGCTGCCTGGCCCCCCGGCACCCCCATGATCTTGGGGAGTTGCACTTGCTAGGGAAGCAGGCAGGCAGGAGGGGAGCTCCCTTGGCGGGGCTCCCTCCCCTTTTCCCCCCCACGGGGTGTGTGTGTGGGGGGGTGGGTGGCTCCCTCTCTGTCAGGAGAGTTAGGCTCTGGGCCCAGGCTGTCCTGCTGGCAGAGCCCCCTGAAAGCTCCCCTGCCTGGGGTGGGGAGAGCCCCTGGGAGCTAAGCTCTGGCAAGGGCCTGGCCCTGCAGGTGAGCAGAGAGACAGTGATCGGAGAGGAAGAGGGAGGAGAAGACCAGCAGCAAGAGGGCTTGGTGAGGAGAGGGAGTTAAGGGGGAGTGGGGCAGGGAGCAGGGGCCATTACCTGCCGGTTCTTTTCTCCTGGAGCATTTTCTGGAAAGCAAAACAGGATTGAAATTCACTCAGGAGAGCGAGTCAGCATTCAGGCCCTGCTGCAGGGAGATCAGCCCACCCCCGGGGCCAGGGCCGCTCCCCCAGGGCTCTGCCCCATCACTTGGCCGCCCTGGTTTGAACTCAGAGTTGGTAGAGGCCTTTCTGCCATGGCTGGGACGGGACGGGAGCTCCTGCAAACCATAACGAGCTGTGGAGGGTCCCAGGGCAATGGAGTCACTTGAGTCCCCTTGGAGGGCTCCCATACCGGGCCCACTGTGCTCAGCTTATAGGTGGGCCCAATAAGCGGTGACCAAGTCCCACAGCAGTGGGATGGAGCGGCTCAGGGCCAGGCTCACAGCAGAGGCCAGGGAGGAAAGCTCCCCCTAAGCCCGCTGTGTCCCAGGTTAGCGCAGTGCGAGGCGGGAGAAGTGGGTTCCCAGCGCTGCGGAGCAGCTCCCCCAGATCAAGAGGGTGGATGGGTGACCACAGCAGCACCTGGCCAGGCAGACCCCACAGCTCACCCAGAGGGCAGCAGACACGGGGCCTCCTATGCCATGGACAGCTACGGGAGCCCAGAAGAGGCTGAACTTACTGCAGCAGGAGGAAGGCCGAGAGGATCAGGAGGAAGGAGACGCAGTCGGTCACAATCCAGACCATCAGGTAGGTGCTGCGGGGCTGCAAGGCAACAAGACAGGACGAGTAGCTCAATGGGGACCCCAGCAGAACAGGCCCTGGCAGCTCCCCCTGACCCCCTTGCTGGGGTGTGGCAGTGCCGATGGGCCAGGCGGGCTCAGGGCATGCAGGCCTCTGCCAGCGCCACCCAGGGTAGGTTCACTTACGAGCAGCCAGAGGGGGCGCTTCATCTCCTTCAGCACCTGGCAGGCGTTGGTGGTGACGGAGCCGGCCCCTGCACACCACAGCACGGAGAAGAGCCAGGGCTCATTGACCACATACAGATTGACAGAGACGTTGTCCTGGCGATACCGGCTGCGGAGGGGATGGAGCCTCGTCAGTGTGACACAGGCCAGCAGGACCTGGGAAAGCCTGGCCCCCACCCAGCGCTCCCCGTGCTCAGGGGTGAGACCCGTGTGTTCAGGTTCGAGCCCTACTGCCAGCTGTGGGGTCAGGGTGTGTACATGGCCACAGTGGGGGCTAGACTCGCCTCTGCAGGGCTGAGGAGGTGCCATTGCTCTGTGCTCCGCACCCCGACAAGGGGCTCTCACCCAATCTGCTCTGTGCTGACGTCCTGGTACGGCAGGTTCACTCGCAGCGGAGACTCTGTTTCATTCCAGCTGCTCTTCAGACCGTAGATTTGCTGAAATCCTGGTGCCTGCTGTCTGACCTGCTCCCTGAACCCATCGGGCAGCCAGAGAATCTGGGGGTGGGGGAAAAAATCAGGCCTGGTGTGAGCTGAGAGACCAGGGGGCACTCGCTGTGCTCTGGAACCCAGGCTACAGGGCCAGCCACACGGACACGCACATCCAAGTGGAAGCCCTTACCCAGCCCCCTCTCCGTGTGCCCATCCGGTGGTTGGCCCCAGCAGAGTCCCCAGCAGGCTACCTGCCATGGGAGTCTCCCCCAGCAGGTCTGGGAGTGACAGACCTGGATGAGGCATGATGGGGGCCAGCTAGGACCAGCCAAGATGTGCCCGGGACTTTGGGCTGGCTCAGAGCCCCAACAACCCCTTCAGAGCCCCTGCACCCAGCGAGTCCTGGGCACAGGCGCTGGTACTAGGGCTGCAGCACCCCCTGGCTTGACATGCTTTCCAGTTTGGTTCAATGGCTCTCAGCCCCCCTACTCCACACATTGTTCCAGTGCCCTGGTCCTGGGCAGAGGGCACCCACTGGGCAGAGAGCCCGTAGGCCCCTTACTCCAGGGCATGTTGTGTCTGCAAAGTAAACACTAAACAGAGCGTTGTAGGAATAATTCCTCCCCTAACGGGTGAGCAGGAGTAGGAAGGGGCAGCGAAGCCAGATGCCAGGCTGGTCTCGGCAGGGCCATGTACATCCAGTGCCCAGGGCTGGGGCTGGTGGTGGAGGGAATGAGTGAGGCTGTAGTGTCAGGCAGCCATGGAGCTGCAGGTGTGGTAGCAGCAGGGGTATGAAGGTGGCAGCTTGTTAGTTGATTTTCCTGCTTCCTCACCAGCTTGGCTCACTGCCACCGCTCTCCTGGGGCCCTGGTTACACATGGGGGGAGGGGCACTTGAGCAGGGAGTTCCCAGTAGGTTTACACCTCTCCCTGCACATGAACCGGTACTACAAAGCACCCCAGGCCACAAGGAACTGGCACAGGGCGGCAGCTCGGCCGGCAGCCTATCGCGGACACGGGCCAGGGCTGGACCCACCCAGGCATCGTGTGTGTGACGTGTGGGGTGCTGTGCCACAGAGGGCCCATGCTGGGGCACTCAGGGACCATGGCAAGGGCAGATGCGGAGCACGCTCAGGGAGACTCTAGACTAGAGCACAGGTGGGTCTGACCTGCCCCATGGGGAGGGGAGCTCACTGCTGGTGAAGGACAGGACATCTGGCCCTGATACTCGGCCATTCCCTCCTCCGGCTGCCCATCGGGCCTCAGACTCCAGGGGCAGCGCCAGGCTCACCAGCTGCGGCGGGATGCCCGACCGGAGGATGGTCTCCACGGTGACGTTAACAAAGCTCTGGTAGTCCGTGTGGTTCTCGGGCCGGAGGTCGAACATGATGGAGACGTTGTGCTGCTTGGCCTCCTGCAGCACCTGCTGCAGGGACGGGATCTTCTGTGCCCGCACCTGGACTTGCGCCTCGCTGGAGAGGCCCTGCACCGAGCGGAATGGATTCTTCTGAAAGGAAGGGACAGGCCAGAGTCAGCAGCTACCCTGCGAGGGGGGCAGCACTCACAGCTGGCCCCAGGGCCCTGGCCTCCCACACTGCCCCTTCAACACCATCCCCCAGCTCTCCCATGCACCCACAGCGCCCCCCGGTGCTCACTGCCCCTCCCTAGCACGGCAGAGCAGCTGCTCAGACCCCAGGGCGAGGGCACAGAGGGAGAACAGGTCGTCCTGCCACCTGCACGAGACCAGAGCAGCTCAGCAGTTAGGTGTGAACCAAAGCGTCACTGCGTAGGCAGGCACTGAGCCCAGCCAAACAGCACGGCCAGGGAACGGCTCACCCCCTCCTGCTGCTCAAGGAGCCCGACCCCTCCCAGCCAGCCTTCCCCATGCCTCTGGATGGTCACAGCAACGCCCAGCTCTGGAAGGTAGCCTCCACCCACACCCCACGGAGGGAGGCACTTAGTCTGCAGAGGCAAAACTCTCCAAGGCCTGGGAACCCTGGGAGGGCTCTGAGCAGCTGGCCCCAGGGCTCTGCCAAGAGCGGCCTGGATCAGTGCAGCAGGGCCGAGCCCTCTGCAGGGCAGCGCAGGGCCAGGACATGCAGCAGCCCTACCACGCCCCGAAGAGGGGGGCCTGACCTCCAGGAACCAGCTGCCGGCGTCGAGCTGCTGGAGATCAGTCCAGTTGAAGGCTGTGCCGTTCATGGTGGCCCGGGCAGGGAACACCTCTCGCACGTTGGTGGTCCGGGTGAGCGTCTCGTCATGCATGAGGAAGGGGATTCCATCAGCACTGGCAAGGGGCAGGGGGTGGGGGTAGTTAGGACCTTGCCCAGTGCAGCATCATGGGCTGTTCGCAGCCCCCCCACTCTGCCATGCAATGTCCCAGTACATGGGCCGTAGGGGAGTCCCCTCCCAAACGCCTGCCTTTGGGACTGTCCCCTTATGGGGCGGAGAGCCAGAGACAGTGCAGGGTGCTGCGGGGTGACACATGGTCCTGCAACGGCAGCAGCCGGTCACTCATTGGCCCTGCCCCAGGTCCCACCCTCCCCCCATTCACAGGCCGGCAGGACTGGATTTACCATGGCACCAATGGCGCCGGCCCAAGCTCAAAAGGGGCCCTAGCCTACTTCCCCCAAGCAGCGGCAGGGATCCAGCCTGGGAGCTGAGACCCCACGGGGCCCTAGAGAGCCGGCCCTGGCGCAGGGCAGGAACTACATTTCCCAGCATTCCCTTGGCCGCTAGCCACAGGAAAGGGAGGGGGCGGGAGTGGGGAAGCAGAGACCCCATGTGCTGCAGCTTGCTGTGGATGGGGAGCTGGCTGCTAGAAGGGGGTGGCTGTGTGAATAGGGAACAAGTCTGCCCAAGGAGTAAAAGTAGGGTGTCCAGACAGCAAGTGTGAAAAAGCGGGACGGGGTGGGGGGTAATAGGAGCCGGTATATGAAAAAGACCTAAAAATTGGGACTGTCCCTATAAAATCAGGACATCTGGTCACCCTAAGTAGAAGCTAGCACCCTCAGAGGACTTCCCCAGACAGGACTAGCGGTACTGGTGGGACCTCGCCTGGCAGCCCCCAAAGAAGGAACTGGGTGGAATGAATGGACAGTGCATCTCTCTATCGGGAGCCTAGCAAGGGAGGTATGTGGACCCCACTAGGAGCATTTAAAATGAAAAGTAAGGGAGGGGAGGCTCTACTGGACCTGGGCAGCTTTAGATGCAGTACCAGGCACGCAGGAGGATTTCCACTCCTGAGCCACAGAAGCAGAAATTGACTTTTCCTTTCCAGATTTATCCAATATTCAGAAAGGGAATCTAGCACCTGCCTTCCAGATTTGAACACCTCAGAATTCAGGAGTGCTCAAGCTCAATTTGGGGAGCTGTTATTTCATTTCTCCCAAATCAAATATACTGACCCACTGTAACTTGCTGTAGGAAAAAGTAGAATAAAATTGAGCAACAAATGCTGGAGTCTTCCCAGTGCTAACTAGGACTGGAATTGCTATTTTCAGTAGCCATTCCTTTTTTTAAAGTTTTGTTTCTTTAAAAGGAAGCACCAGACCAGAAGTCTTATGAAAATGCAGCTAACAGAAAGGATCCGAAAAACACAATGAAATTTTCACACTAGTGAACAATGACTACATGGGGGCCCACAAATATGTTTGGCCCCGGGGCCCACAAAAGGTTAATCCGGCCCTGCAGGCCAGGGAGGGGAGCCCCATGTCTCTCCCCAAGAAATGGGGACCGAGCAGGGTAGGGCACCAGGCAGCTGGGCTGGGCTCAGCTTCCCTTGTGGGGATGGGCGAGGGGTTGGGAGAGGAGGGACTCTCACAAAGCCCAGGCTGGGGCGTGGAGACACCTCCCCTAGCATGGAGCTGCCCCCTTCATCCCAGAGGGGGCAGCGAGCAGAGGCCTGGGGCTCAGGGAGCTGGGGCAGCTGAGCCGAGCACACGTTCCCCTTGGAGACTCCAGGTGTTGCTTTACCTCACCATGACATCGGTCTCAAACACACGCACGTCACAGCCCACTGAGTTCTGGAATGACATCAGGGTGTTCTCCGGAGCCAGCTAGACAAGGAAGAGACGGCACAGGCAAACCAAGCTGGGGAGGGACAGGGGTGCACACATCGGGTGCTTGCCCCACTGTGCTGAGTCCTGGGTTCGAATCTTCTGGACTCAGACATGCAGTGAGCTTGCTAGACTCGATCTAAGGCAGTGGTGGGATTTCAGGAAGTAGCTGAATCCCCAGATCTGCCTAGGAGAGACCCAGGGCTGGGATAGCAGGAGGCTGCAGGGCAGGATTGAGGGGCATAGGCAGGAGTCGGGGGTGGGGGGGGGCACCGTGCTGGCAAGTAGAGGGGCTGCAGGTTGGGATTGAGGGGGTATGGGGGGGCAGGAGCCCAGGGCTGGGGTTAAGTGCTACCCAGAAGAAACACGTCTCAATTAGCTCCTGGCCCTATGTGCGAGACTTCAATCCCGAGGGCTGCCTCAGCCCCTCCCAACCATGCCCCACAGCCTGTCCAGCCTGGCTACCCACAGGGCTCCCCTCCCCGTACTGGTCTGTGGAGACTGGAGACGGCTCTCTGGGGGTTACCTGCTTCCTGTGTCGGAGGAGTGAGCAGGGGAGGCTGCTCTCTGGGACCCAGGGCAGGGGCACGCCCCCCCCCCCCCGACACCTGCGCTGAGGGCTGTAACCTGTCCCTCATTGGCGGGCACAGCTCCTGCCTGCTCCCAAGCACAGCGCTTGCAGGCAGCTGGTGTTTCCCAGGCCGAGCAGGGAGGGCTCATGCCCACTGCTGGCAGGGGGGAGATGGGCAGCTGCCCTTGGGCACAGGTTACTCACCATGGGGGCCCCGCGGTGCCCGGCCAGCGCTGGTTTGGGGGGCAGCTGGTTCTCCTCCATGAGGCAGGGCGAGGAGATCATCAGGGGAGCCAGGTACAGCGCAATTGTCACACCAAAATATGCCAGCAGGAGCAGCACCTTGGGGGCTGCAGACAGACACACGGACACGGCAGAGCCCAGTCAGGGACAGCCTCACCGCAGGCACTTGGAGGTGGGGAGGGATTAGCCAGGGCTGCTCCCCCTGCAGTGTGTTGGGGGGGCTCCCCACCCCTGCCCGAGAATAGGGAGCGACAAGTCCCCCCCTCTGCCCCCTGCAGAGCAGCCCTTAGCCAGGGGCTCGGAGGTGCCTCTGGCCACCATGCACCGTGCCAAGCCGCCTGCTTCGGCATGGGCAGCCCCAGCCAGGAGAGGCTCTGGCCACCAAGCCGCGCTGCACGGCTGGGCCTGCACAGACCCTTCCCGCCAGGGCGCTGCCCACATAGCCCCTGCCCAGATGGTCGCTGGCGTTCGGGGCTCCCGACTGTCACGCCCCAGCCCTGCAGAGCTCCCAGTATAAAAGGACTGAGCCATGGAGGTGCTGGCTAGGAAGCGTGTGCATGTACTAGAGGGGAGGGGAACCCCCTGCCGTGTGGCCTAGACCCTGCATGGCTGAGAACAAAGGGAGAGCTGCCTCCCAGCCTAGGCTTTCAGGGCAAATGCTGGGCACTAGCCCATCCTCGGTGCAGGGACAGCTCTGGGGTCCTGTTGGGACAGTGTTTATGGCCCATCTCTGGGTGCAGCCCTGGGGAGCAGGCACCACAGCTCAGCAGGGCTATGGCATCAGGGCAGCTGCATGCCAGGGGCAGGATGCAGACAGGCCTTTGCTCAGCACAGAGGGGAGGCGTGGGAGGGCGAAGTGACCCAAAAGCCGAGTCCCCATGGCCCCACCCCGGGGCCCCGGAGTACCTGCATGGCGAGTACAATAGAAGCAGTCGGCCACGGGCCAGGCAAGCAGCGTCACGCCTGCCACGGCTCCGATGTGCAGGAAGGGGCCTGTCGCCTGTGGGGCAGACACACCAGCACCATTCTGTACCCACGCTCCCATCAGACGCACCGACCCTGAACCCTGGGCTCCCAGCAGCCCACCCCACGCGTCAGGCTTCCCTGCACCTGCCAGGAACAGCCGGCCCCCCAGGGCTCCCCCTTGCTGGGCTGGGCCCGGCCTGCTGGGCTGCCCAGCAGCCGGTATCGCTGGGTTTGAGGTCACCACACCAAGAGGAGTGAATGGAGGAGGGACAGGTTCTGGGAGGTGGTTGAGCCAGGTGGCTTTGCCTCAGGGCTCTGGGAGTGGCTATTTATTCTCATTGGGGCCCGTGCAGCACTCAGTGCGAGCCCCTGGAGGGCCCTAGCCTGGAGCAACACAGGGCCCGTTGCGGGAGGGGCGGGGGGGAAGCTGCAGGAGACAGACAGGCCTGGCGGGAGAATCAGCCAAACCTCACAAGGGCTGGGGCTAGCCACAGGGTGGCAAGGCCAGGGGATTCCCTCCCCCTTGCTATAGGGAGAGCCCTTGGGCCACGGGAAGGGCTCTGCCTCTGCTCTCACCTGCAGAGAGATGCGCGCGCTCTGCCACTGCTCAGCCCACTTCACATCGAGTGCGACGAAGCCTGCGGCCACAACCAGCGCAGTGAGGATCAGCAGGCACTGAGGGGGCAGGGCATGGGGCAGTTAGCACCTGGTGCATCTTGGACACCACAGAGCAGCCGGGGACCTTGCCAGGGCCTACCCTCCCCTGGGCAGGATGAGCCAACCCCTGCAGCTGGGGTCCCTGCTCCTGCCCTCATCCTGCATATGCTGGGCCCCTCCCCCTCAGAGCCCTGCTGCCCTGGGTTAAATGCTGAGCTCGACTCCCTGTGGCAAAGGGGGAAATGTTCTGTAATATTATTGTGAATACGATGTGTGCCTCAGTTTCCCCTATTTCATATTGGTACCCAGTGCGAGAGGGGTCGGGGGCAGGACGCTTTGCTCTCAGAGCCGGCTAAGAGACAGCGGGATGAATATCACCTGGTTGTCTGACCCGGGATGCCTCAGTAGAAAAAGACTGACCGAGGCCGACCCCGCATCAGTGGGGAGTCGGAGAAGATGACAGCGAACCCTGTCTCCGGGACACGGATGTGTGGCGACCCAGGGAGAGGATTTCCCCACCTCTCCATGCCATCCCCCAGCTCAGGGGCAAAAGGCCTGGGGGGAGAAGAGCTGGGGCCTGGGCTAGCCGGGATGGGCTGGGCTTTAGCCCTCAGCTCTGCACTGACCTCGGGCCTGCCCATGTGTTCCAGCTGGCCCCACTCGGAGCGTCACTAAGGATCCTGGCTGAGTGCGTGACCCCCGCAGCAGGTCCCAGTCTCTCCCAGGAGTCTGTCTCAGCGGCACTGGCTGACCAGACCTCACAGTGTGAAGCAGGAGGGCTGGAGCCACAGGGACTGGGCCTAGGGGGCCAGTGAAGCCGCAGGGCTCACCCTGGAGGAAAACTGAGACCTCTGGGGGAGTGGGGGGGGGTCTGGTCCACTGCAGGGGGCCTCCCAGGGCTGACCATGCCCAGTGCTGTCCCCCGGAGCAGCTATCGCTCCCCCGAGAGGAGAAACAAACCCTGTCCCTATGGGTGTGGAGGCGCTGGGGGCTGGGGCAGGGCTTGGAGGCTAGGCTGGGGGAGGGGATGGACGGTGCAGGATGCACTGAGTGTCAGGGGCAGGAGCCAGCTGGCCCTTACCTTGTGCAGACAATGCAACTTCAAGGGCTGGCCACAGAGCTGCAGGCACAGAGCGAGAACCTGCAAGAGGAACAAGGGAGATGCTGGAATACACGGAGACCTGGAGAAGGGTCGGAATTTGAGGGGCGGGGGGGGACATGAGCTGTTAGAGCAGGGATAAAGGAGAGATAAGACAGAACTGGAGCGGGAGGGAAATCAAATCGGTATCTGACATGTCTGTGTACTAATGTGAGAAGTATGGGGAAATAAGCAGGAAGAACTCGAAATGCTAGTTGTGTTTATTTACTATGGCATAGCTGGCATCACAGAGACTTGGTAGGATAATACTAGAATATTGGTATAGACGGTACAACTTGCTCAGGAAGGACAGGCACAGAAAAAAGGAGGAGGTGTTGCCTTATATTATTAAAAATGTGTACACTTGGCCAGAGGTTGTGATGGAAATAGGAGACAGACTTGTTGAAAGTCTCTCAGTAGGGATAAAAAACAAGGGTGATGTCATGGTAGAGGTCGACTACAGACCACCAAACCAGGAAGAAGAGGTGGATGAGGCTTTTTTTAAACAACTAACACAATCATCCAAAGCTCAGGACTTGGTGGTGATGGGGGACTTCAACTACCCAGACATCTGTTGGGAAAAGAACACAGCAGGGCACAGATTATCCAACAAGTTCTTGGAATGTATTGGAGACAATTTTTTTATTTCAGAAGGTGGAGAAAGCTACTGGGGGGGGAGGCTGTTCTAGATTTGATTTTGACAAATAGGGAGGAACTGGTTGAGAATTTGAAGGTGGAAAGCAGCTTGGGTGAAAGTGATCATGAAATGGTGGAGTTCATGATTCTAAGGAACGGTAGGAGGGAGAACAGCACAATAAAGACAATGGATTTCAAGACGGCAGAGTTTAGCAAACTCGGAGTTGGTAGGTAAGATCCCAGGGAAGCAGGTCAACTACCTGGAGACATAAAGGGTAACAAGAAAACATTCTACAGATACATCAGAAGCAAGAGGAAGAGCAAGGGCAGGGCCAGTTACTCAATCAGGGGGCGGGGAAGGAAATAACAGAAAACGTGGAAATGGCAGAGACGCTTAATGACGACTTTGTTTCGGTTTTCACCAAGCAGGTTGGTGGCGATTGGACAACTAACGTAGTGAATGAGTTAGGATCAGAGGCCAGAATAGGAAAACAAGTTAAAAATTACAAGTTAGATGTCTTCAAGTCACCAGCGCCTGATGAAATGCACTCTAGAATACTCAAGGAGTTGACTGAGGAGATATTGGAGCCATTAGCAATGATCTTTAAAAATTCAAAGAAGAGGGAGAGATTCCAGATGACTGAAAAAGGGCAAAGGACAATCTGGGGAATTACAGACCTGTCAGTTTAACCTCTGTACCCGGAAAGATAATGGAGCAAATAAATATGAATCAATTTGCAAACACTTAGAAGATAAGGTGATAAGTAACAGTCAGCATGGATTTGTCAAGAACAAGTTGTGTCAAACCAACCTGACAGCTTTCACTGACAGTGTAACAAGCCTTGTAGATGGGGGGGAAGCAGTAGATGTGGTATAGCTTGACTTTAGTAAGGCTTTTGATACTATCTCGCATGACCGTCTCATAAACAAACTAGGGAAATACAACCTAGATGGAGCTACTATAAGGTGGGTGCATAACTGGTTGGAAAATCGTTCCCAGAGAGTAGTTATTAGTGGTTCACAGTCATGCTGGAAGGGCATAATGAGTGGGGTCCTGCAAGAATCAGTTCTGGGTTCGGTTCTGTTCAATAGCTTCATTAATGATTTAGATAATGGCATACAGAGTACACTTATAAAGTTTGTGGACGATACCAAGCTGGGAGGGGTTGCAAGTGCTTTGGAAGATTAGGATTAAAATTCAAAATGATCTGGAACAAACTGGAGAAATGGTCTGATGTAAATAGGATGAAATTCAGTAAGGACAAATGAGAAGGAACAGTCAGTCGCACACATACAAAATGGGAAATGACTGCCTAGGAAGGAGCACTGCGGAAAGGGGTCTGGGGGTCATAGAGGACCACAAGCTAAGTATGAGTCTGTGTAACACTGTTGCAAAAAAGCAAACATCATTCTGGGCTGTATTAGGAGTGTTGTAAGCAAGACAAGAAGTAATTCTTCTGCTCTACTCTGCGCTGATTAGGCCTCAACTGGAGAATTGTGTCTAGTTCTGGGCGCCACATTTCAGGAACAATGTGGACAAATTGGAGAAAGTCCAGAGAAGAGTAACACAAATGATTAAAGGCCTAGAAAATATGACCCATGAGGGAAGATTGAAATAACTGAGCTTGTTTAGTCTGGAGAAGAGAAGACTGAGAGGGGACATGATAACAGTTTTCAAGTACATAAAAGGTTGTTACAAGGAGGAGGGAGGTAAATTGTTCTTAACCTCGGAGGATAGCACAAGAAGCAATGGGCTTAAATTGCAGCAAGGGAGGTCTAGGTTGGACATTAGGAAAAAACTTCCTAGCTGTCAGGGTGGTTAAGCACTGGAATAAATTGCCTAGGGAGGTTGTGGAATCTCCATCATTGGAGATTTTTAAGAGCAGGTTAGACAAACACCTGTCAGGGATGGTCTAGATAATCCTTGGTCCTGCCATGAGTGCAGGGGACTGGGCTAGAGACCTCTTGAGGTCCCTTCCACTCCTATGATTCTAGGATAACCTCTCCGGCTTCCTGCAAGGACAGCTCCTGAGCACCTGCCCAGCAGCCCTCCTGGGACACACTGATCTCAGAGAGCAGGGCCCCGCTCAGACTGCCAGTGCCCCAGCCCCTGGGCCAATCGGCGTCGTTCAGAAGCTTCCAAAGCGCAGAGGACCTGAGCAAGCTCAGCTCAGCAGATCTGGAGCAGTGTCTCCAGCAGGCAGGATGCAGCGAGGGCCCCAGAGAGCAGGACCTACCAGCAGCAGGGCCGAATATGTGACCAGCAGCACCGTGACTCCGAGCAGGGGCAGGGACCAGTCTACCCACCACTGCGTCTGTCTGAAGAGGAACCTGCCAAGCAGAGGGGACAGTCAGATGAGGCTGGGGGCACGAGGGGCAGGCACAGACTGGGGATGGGAGGTGCCAGGCGCTGGGTGGGGAGGTGCTGGACACTGGGGGTGGGGAAGGGAGGTGCCAGGCGCTGGGTGGGGAGGCAGACAGTGGGGGGGTGGGGAAGGGAGGTGCCAGGCGCTGGGTGGGGAGGTGCCATGCGCTGGGTGGGGAGGCAGACGGTGGACGGGTGGGGATGGGAGGTGCCAGGCGCTGGGTGGGGAGGTGCTGGACACTGGGGGTGGGGAAGGGAGGTGCCAGGCGCTGGGTGGGGAGGCAGACACGCCGGGGGTGGGGAAGGGAGGTGCCAGGCGCTGGGTGGGGAGGTGCCATGCGCTGGGTGGGGAGGCAGACGGTGGACGGGTGGGATGGGAGGTGCCAGGCGCTGGATGGGGAGGTGCTGGACACTGGGGGTGGGGAAGGGAGGTGCCAGGCGCTGGGTGGGGAGGCAGACAGTGGGGGGGTGGGGAAGGGAGGTGCCAGGCGCTGGGTGGGGAGGTGCCATGCGCTGGGTGGGGAGGCAGACGGTGGACGGGTGGGGATGGGAGGTGCCAGGCGCTGGGTGGGGAGGTGCTGGACACTGGGGGTGGGGAAGGGAGGTGCCATGCGCTGGGTGGGGAGGCAGACGGTGAGGGGGTGGGGAAGGGAGGCGTGGAAGGGAGGAGCCAGGCGCTGGGTGGGGAGGCAGACGGTGGAGGGGTGGGGAAGGGAGGCGCCAGGCGCTGGGGGAGGGAGAGGCGCCAGGCGCTGGGGGGCAGGGAGGGGTACTCACTCATTGAAGTTGTGGAAGTCATTGAGGAGGATGAGGGCATGGTAGAGCCATACGAGTGCGAAGAGGCAGACGCAGAAGAGGAAGAAGAACCAGCTACAGTCGCACTGAAAACCAAAGAGGCCACGTAAGAGACTGCAGGGCTCCTACCAGCCAAGCCCTGGCCCCTCCAGCACAGCTATCGGCCACCCGGGCATGCAGAGCGTCCGCAAGGAAGCCCCGGGCAGCCTGGTCCCAAGCCTGTCTGCCAGGGTGTCAGCTGTCGCGTGCCAGAGGCCATCACAGCTGCTTCCCTGGCTCTGTGCTCTGCCCTCGCCTGCTCCCACGCACAGCGGGAAGAGGCACCAGGACCTCCCGCAAGCCCGGAAAGAGGGTGGTGATCACCACCCGGGGGATGCCATGCTTTACCCACCTCGGGGACAGGCCGGAGCAGGACAGGCCGGAGCCACGGCCCCGAATGGGGCAGGCACAGACACAGGAGTCGCATAAGAACCAGTGGGGGTTCAAACAACTTAGGGTTGGAATAGTCCTTACAGCAAGGGCCAGGACTCCTGGGTTCTATTCTCAGCCCCTCCCCGACCCGCTGTGTGACTGTGGGCCAGTCATTCCCCTCCCCACGGCCTCAGCGCCCTGTGCAATGGAAGAGGGGCCGGGGCTCAAGTAAGTTTTTTACATTCATAACTGATGCCCCTGGCCTCCCCAGGGCTCGCCGCTCAGAACTGGCCCGGCACAAATGAAGCCCTGCCTGTGCGGCTGCCAGGTACGTTACACCCTGGGTGGAAGCACAGAGCCTCCGGTGCTGTTACTAGGTACATGTGGGCGTGCTGGCAGCCCGGGTGCCCTAGCGTAAGCAGGGACCGACCCAGAGACGGTGTCCTCTGGGCTCAGGCCAGCCCCACGTGCCCCACGCCCAGGGAGCTGCTGCTGCCGCCAAGCAGGGCACGTTTCTAGTCAGGGTTTGCTCTCAAATTCCTAACAAGATGGGACAAGCTGCTACTCAGCCCCACCCATGGGAGCTAGAGGCCTCAGAGGCTCCCAGGCCCCCCCCGAGCCTGCAGAGCCCCTGGGATCCCCCAACAGCCCCAGCCCCCCTGCACTGCAGAGCCCCTGGGATCCCCCAACAGCCCCTGCACTGCAAAGCCCCTGGGATCCCCCAGCCCCCCAGCACTGCAGAGCCCCTGGGATCCCCCAGCCCCCCTGCACTGCAGAGCCCCTGGGATCCCCCAACAGCCCCAGCCCCCCTGCACTGCAGAGCCCCTGGGATCCCCCAACAGCCCCTGCACTGCAGAGCCCCTGGGATCTCCCCCTCAGCACTGCAGAGCCCCTGGGATCCCCCAGCCCCCCAGCACTGCAGAGCCCCTGGGATCCCCCAGCCCCCCAGCACTGCAGAGCCTTGGGGACCCTGGCACACGCAGGAGGCTGTGGGCTGTCTGCAGTGCAGGGTGGGTGCAGGAGCCCAGCAGGGCTGGCAGCAAGTCTGACATCACCCCTGCTCCCAGGAAAGGCAGCCATGCTGGAGGAGCCTTGACCCCTGCCCCCGGCCCAGTGTCTGGCAATGCTCCCAGCCCTGGCAGGGCTCGGTGCCTCGAGCAGAGGGGGATGTCTGATCGCCCCCCTTGGGGCCGTGCACCCGCTGCCCTGCGCCCCACGGAGAGCTGCCCGCGGGCGTGAGGACAGGTGCGCTGGCTGCCCAGCGTCCACAGCCTGGGCCACGAGAGCCTGCCCAGCCCCCCCCCCCACCTGCCGCACTGCAGGGGCCAGGGAGATGCAGGGGACTCCAACCCCCTCACCCCCCCACGAGCAGGAGGCGGAGGCTCTCCCCGTGCGGCACGGCGGGAGGGGCAGGCCAAGGGCCCCACCTCAGCTCTGCTCCCACCCGCTCACCTTGGTGGTTCTCAGGCCTTTCCTCTTGTTCTTGGCCCAGCGGCAGCTGTACAGGCCGAGCAGGCAGGTGGCACAGCCGTGGCAGCAGCCAGGGCAGCAGCCGGGGCTCTTCGCCATGCAGCAGGTCTGTGTCCCCTGCACTGCACTGCCCTGGGGGGTCAGGACTCCTGCATGGGAAGAGAGCACATGGGAGGGTGGGACCGGGCAGCCTGGCGTTTGGGGGCCTGCATGGCCCCAGTGGCTGGGCATCGCTGGGGGGCTCAGCCAGCCAGTTGCCCCAGGTGCATGGCACAGACGCAGAGGACAGGCGCCAGGCCAAAAGGCAAACAGGAACGTACCCGTGCAGCCTAACCAGCTCAGCAGGCTGCCCCTCCCGCCCCCCACGCTCAGCAAGCCCAGGCACGCCCCAGCCAGCTGCACAGCATGGAGCCGTGCTCACCCCATGCCCGGGGGGAGCGGAGAGCTTTATGCGCCAGCCGCGGTAGGGAGGATCTCACGGGGAGTGAGAGGGAGGCCGGGCTGGGCCGGAAGCCCTCACCAGGTTTGTCCTGGGCAGCTGCTCCGTTTGGAGCACCCCTGCCTGGCCCAGGCTGGATCTTCCTGGGGATGACTGACCCCCCTCCCCCACCCCGCCCCCGCAGGGTCCTGTCTGCAGGGCCCCTGCCAGTGCTGCCTTGAGCTCAGTGCGCTCACAGGGCACAAATGCCCTGGCCTTCGGACACGCCAAGGCCCCTGCCATTCCCCTCAGCTCTCCCACAACAGCCATAGCTCCCTGCATGTCACAGGGGGGCGGGGGGGGCGCTCTGGCAGCAATCCCACATGCTCACCAACCCCCCCGCCCCGCCCAAAGGTGGACACTCACAGCGGCCCCAACGTCCCACTTCCCAGCCAGCGGCTGCCGTTCCCAGCTGCCCTGGCATCTCTGCCTTGGCAGTTCATTCCGTGCGAGTGAAGGGAGCTGGGATCCCCTCAACGCCTGCTCCTCCTTCCCCAGCTCTGCAGGGCACTGGGAGCCAGCTGGATATAGCCACGTGCCACCCAGCTGCCAGGCTGCCCCATGGGCTCGCCGGGCTCCCTGCGCCAGGAGGTGGGTGCTGCAGGCGCCTGGGCTCAGGGACAGCGGCAGGGAAGCTGTGGGGCTGTGCTGGGCCAAGCCCCTGCCGCCCACCCCTTTGTTAATGAAGGACAGGAAGGGGGTAGGGTGGCGAGGGAGCCTGGCGAGCAGCTGGAGCCGTAGGGAGGAGGATCCCCAGGGGCACAGCTCCCATGCAGCGCCATGCCCCAGGGCAGGGGGAAATCGCCCCATCCTGCACCAGGAGGATTGCTCTGGCCACGAGGCAGGGGAGGGGAGGTTGCTGGTGGAAGCGCACAGCCTGAGCCATAGGGCACGGTGCTGGTCTCAGGGTGGGAGGCCCTCCCCAGCCCATCAGCGCTGGCCGGTGTTTGCCATGGGAGCAGGGACCCTGCTGCACAGCTGGAGGAAGCAGTCAGGGAAATCCCAGCTGCTGGCTTGCTGCACAGAGCTAACCCACCTGCAGGACCTGTGCTCCGAGCATCTCCCCAGCCCTTCAGGCATTCCCGCCTGGCCCCTCACAGCCCCCTCTGCAGGGCTACCCCTGTGTGCAGGAAGGAAAGTGAGGCACGGAGGCTTCAAGTGATTCACCACTGGTCCCAGAGGGACTTGGGGCAGAGCTGGACTCCCATTCCTTCCCTCTCGAACCTCTAGACCCCAGCCAGAGCAGAGACTAGAACCCAGGAGTCCTGACCCCATCCCCTGCCCAAGTGAGACAGACCCACTGGCCTCCAGCACAGCCCCTGCCAGCAGGCTGCTCCAGGAGCAGGGGCTGAGGACACAGGCTGCTGCCACGTGCATTAGCCTAACAGGTACTCTGGCAGGTCAGGCTGGGAGGCTCAGGGCTGAGCAGAGAGCGACTGAGAGGGCTGGGGGCTCCCTACTCCTCACCCTGTCCCTGCTGCTGCTCTGCACCCCCAGCCAGGGCTCATTCAGCCAGCAGACACCCAGCGGCCAAGGGATCTTGTGCCAGGTAGCCACAGCCCCGAGCAGCCTCTGCCTCGGCCCGTCCCGGGTGCCCTCCGGCTGCTCAAGCCCCAGTTCTGCAGGCTGCTGCATAGCCCAGAGCCCTGAAACGCCCGGCTGCAGGCTGACGTCTCCAAGAGGCTGTCCCAAGAGGACACAACCAAGCAGACCCAGGGCTGGATGCTCAGGGCAAGGGGCAGGAGCAGGGGTGGGGTGCAGCCCATCCCAGGAGTGGGGCGCATGGCAGAGCAGTGGGGGGGGGGCGCTGCAGAGGCTGGCTGGGCCCTCGCTGAGGACTCTCTCCCGCCTTGTTAAATCCCAGCTGCTCTGGCTGGAGACCCCCCCCCCCCAGGCTCCATCCTGGGAGCAGCAGTGGGCTCCATGCAGCGATCTGGCCAGAGCCACGCTGCCATGGTCTTTGCTGCCTACGAGTACCAAGCGCTGCTTCACACCGGGGCATCCTCGACAGCACCAGCGGCTCGGCCCTTCCCCACAGGCCAAAGGGTAGTGAGCACAGCTGGCTGCAGGGACGCCAAGCCTGCCTAGCTGCCGTGTGCTCACTGGGGCAGTGCCCAACCCACCGACGCCAGGGAAAGGGGACCACACGAGCTACCACCCCTGCCCAGTGCCCCTGCTTGAGGGCTCGGCAGAGGCGCTGGGCAGCAGGGGAGCTAGGCCCTGGTGTCGGGAATGCTCCGAGGGTCGTTAGGCAAGGTGGCATTTCTCTGTCCTCTGCAGCCCAGGCAGCAGCAGGAAAACGCTCTCTGAGCCCCCGGCCCCTGATCTCCATGAAAGTGATCTCAGCGGTGCCCTCCACGCACTTCCCAGCACGGCCCGAAGGACGTGCGCCAGAGCGTGGCAGCGCACACAGGAGTCCCTGTTCTGGCACCACGGCTCAGGAGCACACAGTGCACTGCGGGGTTAGTCACAACCCAACGGGCCCCTCCTGGACGCCCCAGACCCAGCTGGGATGCGTCACCCCTGCTGTGCAGAGGCACCAGGATAAGAGCCCTGAATCCAAGCCCCAGCGGAGTCCCCTCAAGCCCCAGCAGCCAAGGGGCTGCCAGCACAGTCTCCGGCTTGGCAGCATCCTGCTGACAGATATGCTGGAGCTGGGGGGTCTCACCAGCGGAGCTGGCTGTACTGGGACATGGTCCACGCTGGCTGGCAGGGATCTGGACTGGGGCCACATGCGGGTGGAGGGTGTGAAGCTCCCCAGCGCCTGGCTCCTGTGAGTAGCCCCAGGCTGCCACACTCCCTGGAGAAGATGCCAGGGGCCAGGCTGGATACCTGTGCAGTCTGCTGCTCAGAGCCCCCCAGGAAGCCATTACTGCTCCTGTCACCCCTCGTTTGGGCTGGGGCTGATGCCAGGCACTGCCCACAGGTCCCCACCCACCCGTGCCTTGAGCTCCCTGCCCGGCTGGCACAGCACAGCTCTGGCACTCAGCCAGTGCCCTGCTGTCACCTGCCCACACTGAGGGAAGGTGGCACTTGCCTGCCCCAAATCCACGCCCCAGCCCCAGTCCTGGTCCTCCCCTCTCCCTGGGAACCTACCCCCACCACAGGGGCAGCCCCTTCCCCCCTCCCCCCCCCCAGCAGGACGGTGCTCCCTCCCCTCTCGGCATGGGGCAATACCTGCTCTGGCCTTCTCTCTCCCTGCTGGAGGTGGGGCCCGCTGGGGCTCAGGTCTGTCCCTCGTTCTCCCCGCTCCGGAGCCCTGGGATCCCTGCCTCCTCTCGCCTGCACCAAGGTGTGCAGCTCTCCCAGGCAGTGCCACCTCCAGGGCTGCTCCCAGCTGACTCACAGGCGGGGCAAGCAGCCAGGCAGCCTGGGGGAGGAGGGGGAGGGGAAGCAGCGGTGCAGTTAGGACTCAAGGTTGAGGGGGCAGCAGGGCTGGCAGGACGCCTTTGTCCCATCCCCGGGCCTGTCACTCACTCCCAGGGCTGCCGGCCAAGGGGCCCCAGGGGGAGCGGGACAAGCCCCAGCACTCAGGAGTTTGCAGGCAGCCCACGCTCCCGCCAGATTAAACGCCAGGGAGGGCCGGGGGAGGCGGCAGAGGCAGGCTCAGACTCATGGCTCTAGGCTGAGCCCCCTTCAGGAAACAGGGGCACCAGCTGGGGCTGCACTAGGCTCTTTACTTGCATCCCTCCGGCTCAGTTCTGTGGAGGGGCAGGGGAGGGCAGCGGGGGGACCAGTGCAGAGGCCAAGGCAACCCAGAAACGGCCCCTTCTGTCTGCGCTAACGCTGCCGTTCCATGGAGGGGCCTTGGCCAAGACTCAGTTTCTGTACCTCCTGTCTCCCCACTCTCTGGGACTGCCTCCCACCCAGGTGGGATCCGCGGACGTGGCCATGCAGGGAGCCCGTGGCTCATGCTGGTCCCTGCTGCTGTCCTTGGAGACAAGTGCTGAGCATAGGCACTCCGGTGCTGCTGGCTCTCGAGGCTCACACCAACAGCTGGTGCTTTTCGAAGAGCACCAGCCCCTGGGGTCATGTGACTGCAGAAGAACACACCTTGGGTTTGTAAAAATCGTTTCTAGCTCTTATGAAAAGAGGAGGAGAAGAGATTGAAATTGGGCCCCGTGTGCCGCCTAAAGGCTCAGAAACCCGGAGGCAAAGAAAGAACCCAGCCGGATTCCCTGCAGCTCTGCCCCCAACCCCCCACCGTACAGAGTGAATGTGAACGGCTTCCCTCTGCTCTGGGGCTTTCACAGCCACTTTGTGCAGATGTGAACGGCTGGGAGAGCCAGGCCAGTCCAGGCTTTTGGGGAGGAACTAGTAGAAGGAGGGAAGGGAGTTCACTCATTAACTACAGACTGTTACTGGCCTTGCCAGGCAATGCATTGAACAACTGATGTCTCCTGAGGCCGCTGAGCAGCGACTGTTACCACAGCCCCCCTGCAGCCTTGAGCAATCCCGGCAGCAGGCGCAGCTGTATTTACCAGACAGGTCAGGAGTGGATCTCCTAGGGCAGCTCGGCTGTAGGGCTACCTGCACTAGCAGCCCCAGGGAAGCAGCCTGTCCCCGTTGCATGGTGACAGGACGTCACCTGTTTACACACACTGGGTTTTCATGCTGTGAATCCAGCTCCCAGGCCTGCACTGCTCTCTCCCGCCATTGCCAGTCACACTGTCCCTGTCTGCATGGACGCAGGCTCACCCCCATGCCCCTAGTGCACCCGGAGACCAGAGCTCACAAAACCGGTTCACTAGCATCCATCTGATGAGAAGTATCAGGGGGTAGCCGGGTTAGTCTGTATCCTCAAAAACAACGAGGAGTCCGGTGGCACCTCAAAGACTAACAGATTTATTTGGGCATAAGCTTTCGTGGGTAAAGAACCCACTTGTACAGCTGCATGGAGTGCAAAGTACAGCTGCAGGCATTGTTATACCCGCACATGCAGAGACGGGAGTCGTATCCGTATAATAATGCCTGCATCTGTACACGTGGCTTTTTTACCCACGAAAGCTTATGCCCAAATAAATCTGTTCGTCTTTGCGGTGCCACCGGACTCCTCGTTGTTCATCTGAAGAGAGCGAAGCAGCATCCCCAGATAGCCAACGCCTGGCGCTGGGTGGTGCTGCCTGGGGTGTGCAGCCAGGGGTCCCGCCTACCCACCCAGAGCTACCCCCGCGGTTACAAAGGGAAGAGGCTCCAGCCCCGCCTTCAGGGCGAACAAGGCTTGCTGCGGGGACCTGCTGAGCTGCAGTGACGCACTCCAGCCACGAGAGGGTGCGCGCCCAGCCCCCTTCAGCTCTATGGCTCTTTCCGGCTATAGGGACTGCTCTGGGGTTACTCTGCCCACGCCCCTTTTACTCTATGGTTCCTCGCATGAGGGCCCCTCCTGGGGCGCCAGAGCAACTGCCTGGCCATAAAGCTCGGGCGGTTCAGGCGCCTGGGGCTCGGTCACCCCGGGGAAGGCCGTTCTAGCGGGTCAGCCGGCTCCTCACGGCCAGCCTGGAGGAGCGGCGGGAGATGGGGACCATTTTTACTAGGGGCAGCCTCACAGCCACGCGCAGAGCCGCCTGGGACTGGCAGCCATCTTGAGTGAGGGCAACCTGTAGCCTCGGAGGGCGGCAGCGGCCATTTCGAATAAGGGCAAAGTGAGGACGGCGGCGGAACCGGGAGCCGGTGAGACGGAAAACCTCGCCGAGCCAGTATCGCGATAGTCACGATTCACAACGGCCCACGGCCTGAGAACCGGGCTTCCCTCCGGCGCCTGAGCGGAGCCGCCAGCAGGCCCAAGCTGCCCTGCCCGCCCCGCGCTCCCTTTCCCACTCCCTCGCGCGCCCCCTCTCCCCTGGCCATGGCTCCTCCCCACTCCCTCGCGCGCCCTCTCCCCCGGCCCTGGCTCCGCCCCTCTCCCCGGCCAGGCCCCGCCCCCCGCTGCCCGCGCTGCCTCTCCCCGGCCAGGCCCCGCCCCCCGCTGCCGCGCGCCTTCTCTCCCCTCCCTCGCGCGCCCTCTGCTGCCGCGCGCCCCCTCTCCCCTGGCCATGGCTCCTCCCACTCCCTCGCGCCCCCTCTCCCCCGTCAGGGCTCCGCCCCTCGCCACGGCCCCGCTCCCTGGTGCCGCGCGGCCCCTCTCCCCGGCCACGGCTCCTCCACACTCCCTCGCGCCCCCTCTCCCCCGTCAGGGCTCCGCCCCCCTCCCTGGCCAGGCCCCGCCCCCCGCTGCCCGCGCCGCCTCTCCCCGGCCAGGTAGCCGCGGACGCTGCCGCTCGGGCGGGCTGAGGGGGGCAGCGCGGTGATCCCGGCCGGGACAGACCCGGAGCCGGGCGCGCGGGGCTCAGCGCTGCGCGGGGGGGCAGGACGCGCTCCCAGACCCCGCAGTGCCCCGCGCGGGGACGCTCAGTCTGTGCCGCTCCCGCTGCCCGCGTGAGATGGACGCGGGGCGGGAGACAGCCCGGGGGCGCTGGGCCGGGTGAGGGGCATCTGTGACACGGCTCCGCCCGCTGCCAGCCGCCCTTTGAGCTTGCCAGGCCGGGTGTTCGCCCGCTCCCCCCTGTGCGGTTTGGTTACCCGCGTGCCGCGCCGGCTTGCTCCCACCTGGGGAGACAGCCCGCCCGCCCCGCGGCCGGGACAGCCATCACCCGCCTCACCCCCCGGCATGGCTGCGCCCTGCCTCGCCCTGTGCTCTCAAGCTCCTCGCAACATAGCCTATCGGGGTGGAAGGGACCCCAGGAGGTATCTGGGCCAACCCCAACTAAATCATCCCAGCCAGGGCTTCGTCAAGCCTGACCTTAAACACCTCTAAGGAAGGAGATTCCACCACCTCCCTAGGGAACCCATTCCAGGGCTTCACCACCCTCCTAGTGAAAACATTTTTCCTAATAGCCAACCTAACCCTCCCCCACTGCAACTTGAGACCATTGCTCCATGTTCTGTCATCTGCCACCACTGAGAACAGTCTAGATCCATCCTCTTTGAAACCCTCTTTCAGGTAGTTGAAAGCAGCCATCAAATCCCCCCTCATTCTTCTCTTCTGCAGACTAAACAATCCCAGTTCCCTCAGCCTCTTCTCAAGTCATGTGCTCCAGCCCCCTAATCATTTTGTTGCCCTCTGCTGGACTCTCTCCAATTTTTCCACATCCTTCTTGTAGTGTGTGGCCCAAAACTGGACACAGTACTCCAGATGAGGCCTCACCAATGTCCCTCAATCTGCTGACAATGACCCTACTTATACAGCCCAAAATGCCATTAGTCTTCTTGGCAACAAGGGCACACTGTCAACTCATAGCCAGCTTCTTGTCCACTGTAACCCCCCTAGGTCCTTTTCTGCAGAACTGCTGCCTAGCCATTTAGTCCCTAGTCTGTAGGAGTGAATGGGATTCTTCTGTCTTAAGTGCAGACTCTGCACTTGTCCCTGTTGAACCTCATCAGATCTCTTTTGGCCTAATCTAAGTTTGTCTAGATCCCTCTGTATCCTATCCCTACCCTCCAGCATATTTACCACTCCTCCAGTTTAGTGTCATATGCAAACTTGCTGATGGTGCAGTCCACACCCTCCTCCAGATCAGTGGTCCTCAACCTTTTCTGGGTGGCAGGCACTGGATGAAGAGTCACCAAGGACTGTGGCCGGCAGACAAGCATCTGCCAAAATGCCACTGAGAAGCGGCAATATCAAGAGGCGTCGCTGCTGAAATGCCACCGAAAATCAGTAGCATTTTGGCGGCGATGCCTCTTTTTGGTGGCATTTTGGCAGCTGCTGGTCCGCTGGCCAGTACTCGGGTGCACATAGATGCCCTGGCAGGCACCATGGCACCCCAGGCACCGTGTTGGGGACCCCTGCTCCAGATCATTAACAAAGATACTGAACAAAGCCTGCCCCAGGACCAACTCTGGGGGCACTCCGCTTGATACCAGCTGCCAACTAGACATGGAGCCATTGATCACTACCCATTGAGCCCAACAATCTAGCCAGCTTTCTATCTGCCTTATAGTCCATACTACTTTAATTTGCCAGCAAGAATACTGTGGGAGACCGTATCAAAAGCTTTGCTAAAGTCAAGGAACACCACATCCACTGCTTTCCCCCATCCACAGACCCAGTTATCTCATCATAGAAGGCAATTAGGTTAGTCAGGCATGACTTGCCCTTGGTGAATCTATGCTGACTGTTCCTGATCACTTTCCTCTCCTCTAAGTGCTTCAGAATTGATTCCTTGAGGACCTGCTCCATGATTTTTCCCAGGGACTGAGGTGAGGCTGACTGGCCTGTAGTTCCCTGAATCATCCTCCTTCCCTTTTTTTTTTTTTTTTTTTAAAAAAAAGATGGGGACTACATTAGCCTTTTTCCAGTCATCTGGGACCTCCCCTGATTGCCATGAGTTTTCAAAGATAATGGCTCTGCAATCACATCCTCCAACTCCTTGGGCATCCGGCCCCATGCAAAAGGTACCTAATTCAAATCAGTAAACTTAGGAATTAAAAAAAAAAAAAGTCACAGGTTTTTTGACAAATCTGAAACTTCAGGGTATGTTTGCAAAAACTTTGTAGTAAGGGCAAGTCATCTGTCCTGCTGAATACAACATTAAATATGGAATGCATGATGCAGCTCTTCTGTGTTTTACATTTTCTTAATCAGTATTTCTAAGCTGATTTTATATTTTAAAATGTACTCTTAAGCCTTTATAAAGTAATCATTCCAGATTATTACACATTTAACTCACTGAAACAAAGACATTTTAAATTAGTCAGAGGTTTAGTGTGTTCATAACAATTCATTGCTTTTAGAAAAAGGGAACACCAGTTTATTTTGTGTGATTCCATAACAATAGACGTGTTTATGAAATTTCACCAAAGTTTAAAGAATGTTTCCAAATATTTTAGGCATAACAAAGGATTTTGTATCTTACTATGGTACTGATTTTGCTGGAGGGTTCTCTTAAAACTATTTCAAATAGTCAGAAGTAAAGAAAGCTGGACAAATGAGTTTCTCTATCTGGAAGGAAAGGGGTGTGTTCCCTTTACAGGGTCTCTTCAACAGGGGGTGAAGGGAGAAAGGGATGGACAGGAAGACTTTGGAAGCAAGTTTTTTGTACTTAGTAATTAATTAAAATGGGCATTTTAGATAAGGGTGGTCTTTTGAAGGATTTATTTAAACTGTATGTTTGAAGATCCAAGCATTTAATACTCAGATTGTGCATCGGGGGGGGGAGGGGGGAATCGATGCAAGGATATTTGAGATGTGATTGTAGAATCTTCAGCAACACACTAATGAAATATTTTTAAAGCACATTTTAAACTAATGTCCTGTAGACTAACATGTTCTGAGTAAATATTACAGTATGCACAACTCTGTCAGTAAATTCAGGCCCTGTCTACACTGGCAAGTTTCTGCGCAGTAAAGCAGCTTTCTGCGCTGTAACTCCCGAGGTGCACACTGCCAAGCCACTTAGCGCGCAGAAACTGCGCAGTTGTAGTGCTTTAAAAAACCACCCTGACGAGAGGTGTACAGCAGTGCCAAGGTAGACACTGTGATCAATTACAGTACAATGCCTGTTCCCACCTCTCTGGTCATCAGTTTGAACTCTACTGCCCTGCCCTCAGGTAACCAACCATCAGCTCCACCCCACAAATTCCTTTGGAATTTTGAAAGTCCCCTTCCTGTTTGCTTAGTGTTGCATGCAGTGGACTCAGTGCATCTTTCCAGGTGACCGTGCCTGCTCCATGCACCGGGTGATCCCCAGCTTGGAGCAGTGCTGAACTGCTGGACCTCATCAGCATTTGGGGAGAGGAGGCTGTCCAGTCCCAGCTGCGCTCCAGCCATAGGAATTATGATACTGACAGACACATTTCACAATGAATGACAGAAAGGGGCCAAGGCCAGGACACATTGCAGTGCAGGGTCAAAGTGAAGGAGCAGGAGGCAAAACTGCCACTCTGGTGCTGCACCCACGAGCTGCTAGTTCTACAGAGAGCTAGATGTGATTCTCGGCAGTGACCTTACCTGCACTGTGAAGGCCACTGTGAATACTTCGGTGACTCACGTGTCAGTCGAGAGTGGACCGAGCCAGGAGGAGGAAATCTTGGATGAGGATGTGGAGGGGGGGGACCCAGAGGCAGAGGATGACTCGGAGGCCAGAGATGCAGGCAGCCAGGAGCTCTTCTCTACCCCGGAGGAGCCTCGCCAGTCACAGCAGTCAGATGTTGGTGAAGCACAAACTGGAGAGGAGGCCCCTGGTAAGTAGATCTGATTCTGGGAATTGCTAAAGTGAGTTGCTGGGGGCAGGAGGGTTGCAGAAAGCAGGCTTATCTCCCACCCCATGCCTAGTCTGAGTGGTGGACCAGGCTGTTGATTGACTCCCTCACTTCAGAGAAGTCTCCCTCAGATCTTCATGAGTGTTTCCTGGAAATACTGGGTAATCTGCTGCCGCAGGTTCTTCAACAGAGCTGCTTTGTTTCTTGCCCCTTTAATGGTAGCTTTCCCATGCCACTGTGCCGCCATGGGGTGGGGGGAAAAAGAGACACCATTGCTGCAGAGGTGAGCTGCACAGGGGCCAGAGTGGAAGCCGCAGTCTTGGAGAAAACCCTCCCTTGATTCCCTGCTCACCCTCAGCAGCGAGATAGCTTCCATAATGGTCACATCCTGTGGAAAGTGTGGGGACAGGAATGATTACCAGGCCCCCCCTACAGTGCTGGCTTTCCCCAGGAGCCATGTGCCCAGTGTACAGCAGGGTCCAGGAACACTGATCTCACCTGCCCCTATGGCTACTCACCATTTTGGGGGTCTTGTGGCTCATGTGTGCTTGCCTGGGGTCAGCCAGTTAGTGACAGGTGAGAGAGTATTGGCGGTGTTTTAAATCACCGAATCAGTGTTTGTGTTGCTAACAAACAATACTGCTTCTGTAAAATGTTACGTTTAAACTTCAGAGATGATCTTGTGAGCCCAGCCTCCCTCTTTGTTATCGGCGACTGAACGGCTGTGCAGAATTAGAAAGCGGCCAAGAAGAACTAAGGAGGACTGTGTGTGATATGATGCACGACACCACTGAGAAACAGAACTGAAGGATGGTGGGACAGCGAGAAGAGGGACCAAAAGGAGAATGCGGCGCGCCAGAATGAAGCCATGGAGCAGCTCTTAAAGGTTATGGAGCGCCAACCAGACATGCTCCAGGCAATACTAGCTCTTCAAACCGAGCGGCTCTGCACCCACCCTCTCCTGCAGCCCTGGTCACAAAACTCTTTCCCATGAGCCCCCTTCCCCCTCCCCCCCCCAGACACTGCCACCACACTCTTAACCTCCTGGCTCCAGTCTATACCCGCGGCATTCCACTCCTCCCCCCTCACAGTCCAGCACTGCAGACTCCTGCTACCCACTGCACTCAACACCCGTCCCTCTGCAGTTTGGCCCTGCTGAAGTACAGCACCTACTGCAACGTACTCCAAAGGAGAAGGTTGGATATGATCCCTGGACATACACAAATCTTTAGCTGTCCCAGGACCCCTCCTCCTCCTGGGACCTTCTGTTCCCCCATCCCCCTCACTGCTGCTGGGTTTTTTGTTTTTTTTGTTTGGAGGAGAGAGTCAGTTGTTTTTTTAATAAAAGAATTTTGTTGGTTTGAAAGCAGTCTTTATTCTATTAATTAAAAGCAAAAAGAACTGCAAAGCAACATACAATTATGTTAACCCACATATTGCATCATGTGCACCAATCACCTCCTAGCATTACAAGCACTGCACTCCCGAGCAGATCAACAAATATCAGTGGCTTTCAGCTTCAAAATTGCTGCCTCAAGGCATCCCTGATCCTTATGGCCCTGCACTGCACCCCTCTAATAGCCCTGGTCTCTGGCTGTTCGAACTTAGCCTCCAGGCACTGAGCCTCTGTGGTCCAACCCTGAGTGAAGCTTTCACCCTTCCCTTCATAAATATTATGGAGTGTATGGCATGCAGCTATAAGCATAGAAATATTGTCATTGGCCAGATCCAGCTTCCCATAGAGGCAGCGCCAGCAGGCTTTTAAATGGCCAAAAGCACACTCAGTCATCCTGCACTTGCTCAGCCTGTTAAACCGCTCCTTGCTGCGGTCAAGTTGCCTCGTGCATCGCTTCATAAGCCACAGCATTAAGGGGTAGGTGGGGTCTCCCAGGATCACAATGGGCATTTTGACTTCCCCTATGATGATCTTCTGGACCAAGAAGAAAGTCCCTGCTTGCAGCTTCCTGAACAGGCCATTGTTCCAAAATGTGTGTGCATCATGCACCTTTTTGGACCAGCCTGCGTTAATGTCTGTGAAATGTCCATTGTGATCCACAAGTGCCTGGACAACCATTGAGAAATACCCCTTCTGATTAATGTACTCAGTGCCTAGGTGGTGTGGTGCCAGAATTGGAATATGCATGCCATCCATTGCCTCTCCGCAGTTAGGGAAGCCCATTTGTGCAAAGTCTTCTGGAGCAGGATGCGATTAATGGCCCTGCACACTTCTGTCAACATGAGTCCAATGGTTGACTTTCTCACTTCCAACTGGTTAGCGACCAATCAGTAGCAGTCTGGAGTAGCCAGCTTCCACAGTGCAATCACCACATGCTTCTCCAACAGCAGGGCAGTTCTCATTCTTGTGTCCTTGCGCTGCAGTTTTCCCTCATCCGAAAGTTCTGCAGCCACTGCTCATCATCCCAGACATGCATGACATTGTGATCCCACCACTCAGTGCTTGTTTCCCCAAGTCCAACAGTGGTGTTCCACTGTGGTCAGCACCTCCGTGAATGACACAGGCAAGCTTGTGTCATAGTTACTACCCATGGCGAGATCAATGTCACACTCCTCTTGCCTTTGTAGTTTAAGGAATAACTCCACTGCCACTCATGACATGTTGGTCAGGACGAACAGCATATTGGTCAACAGTTCAGGATCCATTCCTGCAGCCTGAAGAGGCAGGGTGTGCAGTACACAAACTGTTGAAAGATGGCACCAAATGTCGATGGAAGCACAGGGATTGCTGGGATGCGAAGCAATGCATCACAGGTTATTGGGACAGGACCTAGGATGCCCTGTGACCCCCTCCACCTTCCCACAACTCTTAGCAGCAGAAGAGGAAGAGATGCTCTGTGGGATAGCTGCCCAGAATGCACCACTCCGAATACTGCTGCAAGTGTGAATATGTTATTGCACAGGTAGCTGACAGTGTGAACACACAACAGCGGTTTCCCTTCAGCGCTCTGAGTGGCACTAACTGCAAGCGCTGTAACTCTGCCAGTGTAGATATGCCCCAAGTTGCAGTTCACACATACTCATTACAGACTTTAAAGTTTGCCAGTTAAATGCCCAAAGATTTTGCCTGCACTGGGGATGCTCCAGCCTGAGGCTGAGTAGGACTTTCCCTGTAATTGCAGCTCTGAGCTGCTTCAGGTTGTGCTGGGGTCTGAGACCTGAACTGAGAGCAGGGAGCGTCTCTCCTAAGCACTAAATGCCCCCTTGCTGGGCCCAGGTGACATGGAGGAGGCAGCTGCTTGATTCAAATGGAGAGGGGAGGAAGCTGGATTGCAAGGGGAATAGGAAATAGATTAGGACAAATAGCTGGTGGGGGAAGACACTGGACTGAGGGCTGGTGGGAAGGTAGGGAGGGAATGACTGGGAGTTGGGATGGGGGTGATACTGGGTGGACAAAGAGCTTGGAAGGGGAAGTGTGGGGAGACTGGGTGGAAGACTGACTGGCAGGGAAGGAAACTGGTACTGAGACCCAGTTGGATGGGTGGGAGGGGAGATCTGATGAGAAGCCTGCGGGAACTGGGACGGGCTGTGCAGAGACTGGGACAAGGCGCTGGGGGTGGGGTTGGAAACTGAGCAGGGAGATGGGATGAGAAGCCTGTTGAGTGGAGACTGGGATTGTAGGTGAGGAGGTGGGTTAGGTGAGGAGCCAGGGTGGAGAAGTAGGACAAGGGCACATTGGAGAGAACAGGGCAGGAAGGTCACACTTTGGGGTGGAGGGAATGAGCAGAAGAGTTTTGCCCCCTAGAGCACACTGCCCTGGAGAGCTGGGAATGGAGGCCACGGCTTGAGTCTCACCATTCCTCTGCTGAGAGAAAATATCTGTGAAACCCACTCTCAGAATGAATCATCTCCCTCTAGTGCTGGTCCACTGAGGAGGACGGCCTACTACTGCTCTCAGTTACTCCATTAGTTCAAGTAGATCTAAAGATTGCAACCCTTACTGATGATCCATGTCAGTGTCTATATGATGCCATATGACTGAATAAACAGAGTTCTTTCAGTTTGTTTTTTGAAAGCCTAGGATATTACACATCAGAACAGCCAGACTGGGTCATACCAAAGATCCATCTAGCCCCATATCCTGTCTTCTGACAGTGGCCATACCAAATGATCCATCCCATGTCGCCCATTCACAGCTTCTGGCAAACAGAAGCTAGGGACACCATCCCTTTCCATCCTGCCTAATACCCATTGATGGACCTATCCTCCATTAACTTATCTAATTATTTTTTGAACCCTGTTAGTCTTGCCTTCACAACATCCTCTGGCAAAGAGTTCCACAGGTTGACTGTGTGTTGTGTGCAAAAAATACTTCCTTTTGTTTTAAACCTGCTGCCTATTAATTTAATTTGGTGACTCCTAGTTCTTGTGTTATGAGAAGGAGTAAATAACACTTCCTTAATTTACTTTCTCCACACCTGTCTTGATTTTATAGACCTCTTTCATACTCCTTTAGTCGTCTCTTTCCACACACTACTAAGACTGTAAAGTCAAACAACATTCACAAAATACCAGAATTAAGGCTTCCTGTGCACTTGTAGTTACAGACTATCATAATTCATGATCCCATGCTATGTTTCCACAGGTGCATACAGCTAGCTGAATGCCCCCTAGAGAATTGGACTGTGACAGAGGTAGGGATACAGAATTTCTATGGGATTCTGTGCAAGTCACTTAAATCCAAGCTTTCCACCTCTAAGTAATTAAAGACTGTAGCATAATGCGTATCCACAAGGAGGCTGAATTAAGGTTACATAGGAAATATTAACTGGGGCATTTCTTAACTTGAGTGTGCTTGATTTTGCAATCTTTCAATCCTTAACTTCGTATTTTCAAGTTTTCCATGGTTTAGTTTGATTAAAAGCAGCCATAACTAATGTCAAACAAAGTGTTTGTTTGTGAATTTATTTGTGTCACAGCAGTGCTTAGAGGCCCTAGCCCCCCCATTATGTAGGGTATGGTATATATCTGTACCAAAGAGATGGCCCCTGCCTCAGAGAGCTTATAGTCAAACTATAAGTCTAAGGATTTTATAGTTATTTGTGGATCTGACCTTCAGGGCTTCTTGTTCCCCTATGATGGTCATGAATTCAGGTCTGGAACAGGGCTCTGTAGAGGGTTATAAATTCAGAGTACATAAAGAGTGATATTCTGGCATCAGCTGCATGTGTGTGGGGGAGCTCGCAAGAGGCCAGAGTTTGGCCTGTAGTTTTAACTGGTTGTACTAATTTTTATGCTCTCAATTCAAGAGTTGAGGTATTTTGCATGCAGTTTAGTGGTTGACTGGAAAGGATGCATGATGGCCTACCATAATATCTCTGCAAGTAGTGTTCATGTGTAATGGTCATTAAGCTGTTACAACACTTCCTTTTGAAGTGTGTTCTTTAACTATCTGTTCTTTTCTTAAAGGAGATTCTTAGTCTTGAGACTCACAGCTGGACACCACTGAAATCCAGCCCTACTCAGGAAGCCCCACACTGTGCATGTTGCTGGCTTTCAGGGTAATTATTCAAATCCATCTCTGATGTAAGAAGGTCAATGACAGCATAGCAGAAATGCTATTTAGTTTGCTTTTGCCCTTATTTTAGGCACTAGCACAGCTGATCCTCAGGCACTAGGAATCAATAGCAATGCATTGCTGCTTTTGGAACGGCATGCAGCAGAGAGCATCTGTAGGGTTCTGTCCTTGTACAGTTGTATGTTAATTCCATTTAAACTATTTGTTTCAGCATGAATATCACCAAATGAATTTCAGGTCCCGCCATTCTGTACACGGGACTGATTTGTACATGTTAGACACATTCTGCTCTCATTTTCCAATGAAATCCATCGGAGTTGCTAACAATGACAGAGATGCAAGGTTTGACATAGTGTCTTTGCTTGTTCCTGTGGCTCTTTGTTCTGAAACTGGAGTTCTGTCTATACATAATATGTTACTTTAATGGGAGTAGAGAAAAGATCCGCTGGAATTTGTTCTGAGTGGGTTTGGACGTTTATATCGGTATATCACAATGGTGGCTGGAGTTGCTTAAATCCCATGGCCAGGGACAAGAAGTTATATTCAGACATGCTGGAGTGAGCCCCAGATTATATTACTCACCGAGAAATCAAGTCCTACTTCATCAACTTGGCTAGATCTTAAGCCAGTCAATTTACAACATAAATTTAACACATTTTTATGTTAACAGCAACAGCCTGCTATTTCATTCTGCCTCTTGTTGTTTCTATTACATATAGCCGCTTATAGGATTGGGCGTTTTTCTTGGAATATGGTCCGTTAATTTAAGCTCTCATGTGCCACACATTACTGAATTGGTTTAAGATGTGATTTGAAACTGGGAAAGACCAATATCTAGTTTTAAACAATCTGTATTGAAACTTTTAAATGACTGAGTCAAACTATGTTTATCGTCTCCCCCCCCATTATCAAAGGGACAGAAACTATTTTGATTTTATTGTAATATTTCAGCCCTAAAGCAAGAGAGACTTATTTAGAGAAAGGATTAGTGTTTGACAGTCATCCACATATTACTGCAGATACAAACATCTTGTATATCCTGATATCTTCATTTTTACACCTAGAGACAGTAACATGTTAAGTTTTGATTTAGAGGTTTTAAAATAGTTTCAGCTACTGTCATGAAGTCAGGACTCATGCTATTTAATGAGAATGATCTTATATGTATATGTGACCTTTCATAGCTTAAATGGGTTTATAAGCACTGAAGTCAGTGGGAGATTTTCCTGAAGAGAGTGCTGGGAGGAGAAGGAGGGAACAGAGTGACTTGACTTGAATGCAGAGGGGAGAGGAACAGGAGTCAGAAGGACAGAAGATGGAGGGAGGAAGAAGTGAGTGGAGAAGGGCAGGAGCAGAGGGCAGGAGTTAGGGGACAGAGTCTGTAGCTTCCCTACAGAACCTGGAACTGAACCCAGGAGTCCCAAGTCTCCTCATTCCTCAAATGTCAGCAAACAGCTGAGAAATCCACTGGCAAAGTCTGCATCTCATTCCCCTGTATTGGCAGGTCCATGTGGATAACAGCCTTCTATTGCTACCAGTTACATAGTTAGTTCTGATGGCAGAGGCCTGTGCTGTGAATCTAAAGATCTGAACCTTGATGATCTGCATGGAGAACGTCAATACTGCACGGCAATTTTTTTTTTTAATTTGAGTTAAAATATATTAAACGAACATTGAGGTCACAAAGCTAGCCACTCAAAAGTTAGGAAATGCCAAAATTAAGGCTGCCCATGCGACTCTAATTGAGCCCACTTGTGCATATGCATTATGTTACAGTCCTTAATTACATGGTCACATGCTATTTTCCACAGGAACTGGCCTCATTCAGTGCTCAGGCTGGACCTGCCCTGGGAATGAATCAGGGCTGTGTAGTGAAGGAGGCTGTTGTCTGCAGGACCCTGCCTCATTTGTGGCAGAAGTTGGAAGGTGTGTAAGTGAATGGTGTTGAGGACAATAGGAAGAAAAAGAGATAGTTCTCATGGTTAAGGCAGTTGAATGCTGCCCTAGAAAACTGGATTCTATTCCTGCCTCTGCCACAGTGTTTCTATGTGATGTTGGGCAAGTCACTTAGTGATAACTCATGCTGTTTGGTTTAACTGTGTGCCTCATTATCTGGGTGTCCAGCATGAGATACCAGGGGTCTGATTGTCAGCATAGCTGTGAGTGCTCAGCAATAACTGGGGTCAATGGACGCTGAGCTTTGAACAAAAAAACCAAACAAACCAAACAAAAACCACCAACCCCCAAAAAAACACTCAGGCCCTTTGGCTTTTGAAGGAGGCACCCAAAATTAGTTCATACTTTTTAAACACTGTCTTTAATCCATGCCTCAGTTCCCTGCATGTAAATTGGGATAACGACTCATCTCACAGGGTAGTGTGAAGATAGTTTCTTAGTTCATCACAGACACTGAATTTATGCTGAAAGCACACAAGGAATTACTAAATAACTATCTATGCTGTACACTAAGTGAGGCAGTAGGTCTGTGGAAGACAGTCTTTAATTACATGTTCATATTCTATCATAATGCACATGTATGAGGGAGCCACCATTTTATTCTTAAGAGTATTTGCAGTGTGCAGAACAGCCCTGCAGTAAAGCCCTATGCTTGACTCTGGAAAGGAGACACACCGAGCTCAAATCTTTCCTGCAGGAAGCACATGCCTGAGTTCACTGGTGAGTTCTAAAGGATCACAATGATTGTTTTCCTTTAGAGGATGATTTGTTGTGTGAAGAATTTATGGACTAATTTCAAAGTGTTGATTATTTGCCATTTCCTAATTGACTTATTAGCAATTAACTGTTCAAAATGAAGAGATTTGAAACAAGCATATTAAAAAGCAGGTTTCATATGGCAAGAGATGCTGGCAAGATACATTATGGAACTATAATTCACTTTGATTTAGAAGAGTACATAGTTCTCTTTGGGCTTGCCTACATGGGAAAAACTGACTGGCATAGCTATAGCAGAATAATTGTTATTAGGTTATTCCACTCTAGCTGTGCCAGGTTATTCCACTCTAGCTGTGCCAGTCAATTTCCTCATGTAGACAAGCCCTAAGTAAGGCTAATTAGCCCAGCAAGAGGTAATTTGTTGAAAGAGGCATATTGAGGTTTTACCTAGCTTAATCTGCTCTGAATTTGAACACGTTCACAACAGTGATAGATTGGCCTATAAGATGCCTCTGCCTGATAATGAAGTTTTCCAGGAACAGTGCGGCCTTTTTCTTTTCAAAAAGCACATACTCCTCTCATCTGCCCCTTCCCTGTGCACCTGTCTGCTAAAAAGAGACTCTGGCATTCAGACTTCTTTATTGTTTGTGAACTGTTAAAATATACCATTATTTTAGTACTGAAAACAAACCCTTGTAATAGGATGTTTGCTTTCCACTGTTGGCAGGCCTGTAATTTGTGCTCAGAATTACTGTTACCACAGAATTACACTTTCCTGTGGATGATAGGAGGCTGTTGAGAGGTCAGCACATTAACAAATATTGTGAAATGAAAAGCCGTTTGCTGCATGAACCAGCTTCTCTTTATTACTAGTTTCTATTTCAGAATTCTGCCATGTACTGGCTTTAGTTGGCTGCCTATGCTGGTAAACCATGATCTCAGTTATAGCATCAATGAGGAACTAACCGACTCACAGAAACAGCAGTGCTCTCACCATAGCATGCAGCACAGGGCCTAGAGATCACAAGGCACAGAGACAGCGGTTGACCGTGGACACCTCCATTAGCATTGCGGTGCCCAAGTGCCAGTTTCAGCACCCAAACATAGAACTAGGTGCCTTAACAAAGATGCTTGGGTATCGGTACAGACTGTTGCACCATCACAACTGTGAGAAGTACTTACTGGCCACTAGTTGGGCCATACAGCATTTTGCTTTCCTAATTGGCCTCAGCCTGATCATCTTATACTCATTTCACACACCCCTTCAGTGTCTGCTATCTAATCAGGTTAAAGATGGGCAAGTTTCCAACACCCGCATAGCCCATTGGGCTTTATTGTTACAGGGGAAGGATATTACAGTAAAACCGGTTAGGAGGCTATCTTTGCTGCCCAGAACCTTACTAGATCAAGGCTTGTTCTGGGAGAACCAGTCTCCATCACAGTCAGCCACACCATGCTAACAATGGTTTTTCCCTCTGCTCTGTAGCTCTGGGAGAGAAGACCAGAGCCCTCAAAAGGAAGCCATCCCCCTTACATATACCTTGTTATCACCTTCAGGGAACCAGCAGCACACCCTGACCAGCTCTGTGCCCTTACACTCCCCAAGGCTCATAGGCTGGTCTAGTCAGCCAGATCACCATTTTCTAATTATAAGGGGCTACTAGATAGGGCCAGTACCCTTCCTCCCAGTCCCTGCAGACTGTCTGGGGAGGAGCTTTGCTAGGATAGTCTGACATACCTGTTTATTTTGAGGTAAACTTACTTCCTTTCAGGGTGATGCTATCATTTGACTTTCCTAATTACTTACTAGCCACATTGTAACAGCTCTTTTCAGCTCTAACTGAGCCTCAGCACTTCTAGGAGACAGGAAAGCAGGATAACTAACCAGCTTCTCAGCAAAGCAAAGGGAAAAATAAGAGTAGGTACTTACCAGCTGAAAGAGCCAGGAAATGCTACTACAGTACTTGCAAAACCTATCCTGCAAGCCTACAGCTGTTGGGCTGTGCCAATTTAAGGGGCTGGCCCCCACAAGGGCATGCTGGGGAAAATGTATATAAAAGGGGACTCTTGCAGCATAGTGAGGATGACTTTAAGAAGGAACAGTGTTACTAGAGCACTGGTATGTAGGTTAGTATGGTAAATAAGTAGTATTTTTATTCCCATCTTTCAGAGGGGAAGAACTGATAGTCAAAGAGAACACCATGGTCACAGTGGAGTTAGGAGTAATAATACCTAGTTCTTATGCGGTGCTTTTCCTCACTAGATCTCAAAGTGCGAGAACTTGTGAAGTCTGGAATCACAGGCCTGCACTTCAATCATTGGACTTGAAGCTTCCGCTTCCCTACATACACGCTCTTCTTCCTGCTCCTTTGGCTCCTAACTGTACGGTGCAAGGAGGCCATGTAAGACTTTATCAGTAATCAAACAGGCCCTTTAGGTAAGGGAGTTCAGCTGGTTAGTTAGTGTAACTAAAGAGGCTTAGGAAGTGCTAAACAATCCTAGTTCTGCCTGTGCTCTCTGTTCCCAGTCTGGGAGTACAAACCTGTCCCCATGGTGCCTGTCTTGTGATAAAGTCTATCTATGCACCTCTTCCTGAGTTCTGCATGATCACAGGCTGGTGCAGGGGGTTCTTTGGGAACTAGTAGCCAGTCAGCTGCATTTCTAGTCTTCCCTTTACATCGTGTTAATCCTGCTGTGTAATCAGCAGCTCCGGAGTTTGGGGCCTGTTTCTTCTGGCTCTCAGTGCTTATTTGGGGACACTTTACTGCTAATCTTGGGAGCAAAGTGTCTGTCTGTCCTCAGACTACAGGGAGAGCTCAGGGCCCTGTGGTAAGGTGGGTCCCTCCAGGTCTGAGCTGGTGGAAGAGGAGGGTCCCTGAGTCTTGCAGAAGGGGAAGCACAGATGTGAATTCATGTGTGCATGGGGGAGAGGGCGTTTAGAGGGCAGCTGATGGTGTGGGTGAAGGAGTTTGGGAGGCATTAGTGGGGAGTTGATGATGTGTATGTGTGTGTGGGTGTTGGAGGGGAGCTGATGGGGTGTTGGAGGTTCAAGGGGGTGTTAGAGGAAGGCTGATGGTGTGTGTGTTTCTGGGGGGAATTGAGGGGAGCCGATGGGGTGCAGGGGAGGTTTGGGGTGCTGGAAGGGAGCTGATAGTGGGTTTGTGTGTGTGGTTGATGCTGGATGTTCACACTTTACATTGTTTGCTTGGCTCATGTACTGTGGGGTTTTAGGGTTTGGGGATGTTGGAGAGGAGCTGATGGGGTGTGTGGGGGACTCGGGGGTTGTTGGAGAGGGGCTGATGGGGTGTGTGGGGGACTCGGGGGTTGTTGGAGAGGGGCTGATGGGGTGTGTAGGGGGCTCGGGAGATGTTGGAGGGGAGCTGATGGGGTGTGTAGGGGGTTTGAGGGGTGTTGGAGAGGGGCTGATGGGGTGTGTAGGGGGCTCGGGGGGTGTTGGAGGTGGACTGATGGGGTGTAGGGAGCTCGGGGGGTGTTGGGGGGAGCTGATGGGGTGTAGGGGACTCAGGGGTTGTTGGAGAGGGGCTGATGGGGTATGGGGGACTGGGGGGCATTGAAGGGGAGCTGATGGGGTGTGGGGGACTTGGGGAGTGTTGGAGGGGAGCTGATGGGGTGTGGGGACATGGGGGGGTGTTTGAGGTGGGTTGATGGGGTATGGGGGTTGGGGGGTGTTGGAGGGGAGCTGATGGGGTGTAGGGGACTTGGGGGGGTGTTGGAGGGGAGCTGATGGGGTGTGTAGGGGGCTCGGGGGGTGTTGGAGGGGGGCTGATGGGGTGTGTAGGGGGCTGGGGGGTGTTGGAGAGGAGCTGATGGGGTGTGTAGGGGGCTCATGGGGTGTTGGAGGGGGGCTGATGGGGTGTGTAGGGGGCTCGGGGGGTGGTGGAGGGGAGCTGATGGGGTGTGTAGGGGGCTGGGGGGTGTTGGAGGGGAGCTGATGGGGTGTGTAGGGGGCTGGGGGGTGTTGGAGGGGAGCTGATGGGGTGTGTAGGGGGCTCAGGGGGCATTGGAGGGGAGCTGATGGGGTGTGTAGGGGGCTGGGGGGTGTTGGAGGGGAGCTGATGGGGTGTGTAGGGGGCTCAGGGGGAGTTGGAGGGGACCATATGGGGTGTGTAGGGGGCTGGGGGGTGTTGGAGAGGAGCTGATGGGGTGTGTAGGGGGCTCGGGGGGTGGTGGAGGGGGGCTGATGGGGTGTGTAGGGGGCTGGGGGGTGTTGGAGAGGAGCTGATGGGTTATGTAGGGGGCTGGGGGGGTGTTGGAGGGGAGCTGATGGGGTGTGTAGGGGGCTCGGGGGGTGTTGGAGGGGGGCTGATGGGGTGTGTAGGGGGCTCATAGGGTGTTGGAGAGGAGCTGATGGGGTGTGTAGGGGGCTGGGGGGTGTTGGAGAGGAGCTGATGGGGTGTGTAGGGGGCTCGGGGGGTGGTGGAGTGGAACTGATGGGGTGTGTAGGGGGCTCGGGGGGCATTGGAGGGGAGCTGATGGGGTGTGTAGGGGGCTCGGGGGGTGTTGGAGAGGAGCTGATGGGTTGTATTGTGTGTGGGGAGCTGATGTTCACACTTTACAGAGTTCTCTTGACCCATGTACTGCGGGGGGTTTGAGGCTCGGGGGGGTTAGAGGGGAGCTGACGTTTTTTTTCTCTGGACATCTCTGCTGGAGAGATCTTTTTTAAGCCTGAGGTTGTCTCTGGGAACGTGTCAGCAGAGGGCTGGATTCTGGCAGTGCTCACAGCACAACCTCACTGGTAACTGCGAGACCAACTGCAAATGACTGAATGCAGTCAGTTAGGCCCCTAGCGGCAAGGTTGTCTGCACAGGTGGATTCCATTAAAGTGAAAGGGGTGCTGCACAGACACTGACCTCAGCCAATGTGGAGTAGTTTGTAAGACTGGGACCTTAGAAAGCAGATGACCACATAGAATACAAAAGCCAAGAGAGTACATCATAGAAAGAACTTCATTTATTCTGGAACTGACACATATAATTGAATTTCAATTGGGGTATATTATAATAGGCTGTCCTGTATCTTGGAGTGATGGTGGAACACCTGCGAGTTCTGAATTTGCCCTTAAACCTGCAAGCAGACTGAATGTTTCTGCTGTAGCTGCACAGCTGGCTTCTTGAACTGAAGAGATTTTCAGGTAAGCATGAATACAAGTTTTGTTTTTCTAAACATTACTATCAAAGTCAGGCTCCTGGGGAAGCCTATCAGTTTGTGAATAGAGCTGTATTTCTGTAGCCCTAGGTAATGACAAAACTTTGCTTTGTAACTTTACAGCACCAGAAATATGGACAACTGCTTTGGATGAAATAGAGCTTCACAATTTCAAATCACTTTATATTTTGGAATGAATGGAACATTGGAGACAATTGCACAAATCTTAGATACTGATCAGACAGGAAAAATATTAATTTCACAAGCTGGATAGGATAATGGTACTTAGAAATTGTGTGTGTCTTAGTAATTAACTCAGCAGATTCAACCAGTTCAATATTTGTGGATATGCTGAATTGGGGGAGAGCAGAATTTGGCATGCTGATAGTACGTTCCTGCTGCAGATGTAACCAACACACCTCCTGGTGCTCTGTCCCCTCTAATGGTACTGAGACCATTTAGAGATTAATGAATCTGCTACAGTCTTAGCCAAGAGCCATGTGGCTTTTAGCTCATACAGTAGAGGCTCATACACTAAGCTCCAGAGATCCCAGGTTTGATCCCACCTGCCAACGACCGGGGTCTACCCATTAATCTTCTAGTATGTTTTTTTCTATAATTTTATTTAAAAATACTTTAATTTTGCAGACAAATAACAGTACTCTGAGGAAAGTTTTGTAAGTTGGCTCTTGATTCCAAGTTTACAGTCAGTTATAGAATTAAACTTCTTTGACAAAGAGAAAAAATTATCAATATTGAATAATACTGTACAAGTGCATCCCAGTCCAGAGAGTCCCAACTGCCTTCAGGTGGAGGCCTGTCCTTCCGAGGGGTCAGTAACCTTCTCTCCCGACCCCACTCCATTGCACCCAGCCTCTGCACTCTTACCCGGCCTCTACCTCTCTCCGTTCTGTCTCTGAGCAGAGTTGACCCTGTATGCTCCAGCTGAGTATTTCAAAGTGTAAGATTCTAAAACCAGATAAAGAGGTCACTGACTAGTGTCAACCCATAGTCACTCTGTTTGAGGCCTGTTGAGTGACTCCCGACTTGCACTGGGGCCTTGGACAGCAGAGTCCTACCTGCAATGGATAGGAAGACATCTCTGCTGCTTGTTCAAAAATTTTGGATAATAAAAGTGAAGGGAGTGTGAACATCAGTGTGGTAGTGGGACCTGGTAACTGCAGGGACTCCCGTGAAATTACTTACACACGCACATTTAACGTAAACCGTCGTTTCCCCACAAGTGAGCACTCATCCACAGTAACTCAGCTGTATTGTCTGGGTTCTGAATACAGACAGAAATCAGCTTTTATCCACTAACTTCCCTCTTTAATCCTTTTTTCAGTTATCTTTTTGATAACGTTACCCATTTCTACCTCACTTCATGCTTTCAGTCATATTGGAATTCTCTCACCCGCTCCCTGGCTGTCTGGTTTATCAGCTGTTCACTCTAATTCTCCATTTAGCTTGGTTTTGGACAGAAACAGGTTTTGCCTTTCAATCTGCTTGATATATTTTGATGTTGTCTCTAAGTAACCTGGACCTTTTGTCATCAAGCCATTCCCAATCTAGCATACTTGTTTTTCTTCTCCTTTTGTATCTCTCCTAAATGGCTTCAGTCCTTGTTTTCTCCAACTAAGTTATTTTTATTTGTCACATGAGAAGTTGATCAGCCTAACTTGTACAATCACTTCTTTGTTCTAAATTAACTGTAACCACTTTAGAAATAGGCTTGGCTGAATGTCATTGTGGGTAGCTCAATGGAAATGCCAGCAGTAGTCAAAATGCCAAACAATATTAGGCTACATAATAGATTAATAACCTTTAAGACCTGATGGGGCCATTCTGATAATCTATCCTGACCTCCCACATAGCAAGCTAGAGAATTTCACCTGATCATTGCTGCAGCAAACCCATAACTTTGGGCTGAGTTAGAAAGAGACGGCTCGTTTTGATTTATACATTTCAGGTCCATCACATCCCTAGGTCAGGTGCTCCAGTGGTTAATTGCCCTCCCTGTTAACAATTTGGGGAAAGGAATGGGCTAGAAACTATGATAACGGTATTATGTACGTTGATGGTAGGCCCTCACTTTCTGTGTTCTGCTCAGATCTTGACTTATTTTTATGCCATAGTTAAAAGGCTACAAGTAGGTGCCTATTTGATTGGCCTTCGATGAACAAAACCCAAATTATGCAGATGAGATTTTATTTGGCATTTATGTTGATTTCATTTCATGTATGCAGCTTTCCACAGGGCAATTTATAAATTTTGATACAATTTAAAAGTAATTTTATCATAGGAATCTTTACAGAGATCAAAGGCAAAGGTTCAGTCATAAAATGTATTTTACAAATTCAGGGTTCACATTTTACTTTTCCAGTGCAAACTAGGACTGCAAAACTCTGGATAAAGTCTGTGTAGCAAAACCCCTCATTCTTTCTCCTTAAGATTTTCCAGGCATTCTTGCTCATGAACCTGCAACAGAACATGGCTAAAATAAAGTGCAGGAAGGTATAAATTGCCACCTAACAAACCAAACTCTCCTCCTCCACAATGTAATAAAACACTATAATTGCTTCCTGAAAGCTCACCCAAGTGGCTTGTCCCTCCTGGCTTCCTCTCCACATCCATCAGATAAAACATTGACGCCAAGATCTCTTCTGCATGAGCTGTTCACAAAGCTCTCCGTTCTGTTTATACTCCATTACCTATTAGAAGGGTGCCTGTGTGAAGACTCTGATTGCAGCGCTATCCTCTGGCTGAATGCTGGTCCATGTTTAGGTTGGAGAAAAAGAAACTGGCTCAGAATCTGCCAATTTGGTGAGGCGCAGGCTGTGCCTTCTCAGCTGCTGTAGGATGGTGCATAAGTGCTTGGAGGGGGCGCAGATTGTTCAGCCATGCTGCTTGGTTCTCCCAAGTGCTAGAGTCAAGGAGAAGGTTTCAGCCGCAAGGGATTGCTGCTCAGGTGTTGCCCTTTTACTGGGTGACAGGAGCATAAGAGGCAGAATGTGTCTCTTTTCCTTGAATAAAGCCCATGGTTTGGACACTGCCAGTTCAGAGGAGAACAGGATACTTCACAGCACCGCGTGTGCCTCTTTCCCAGGAGGCTGTTTCTCAGCTCGGTAGGACATGGCTCTGGGCCAGCAGTGACAGGCAGAGTGCCAGCTGCTGGCACGGCGTTCTAAAGAACTGCTCTTAAGCTGCACTGCCCATTCTCTGCGACGTTCCCTTACCTTATCTTGCAAGGTAATTATGGAAGAAAGTAATGTTTGTATTCAAGTGTATTAACATTCAATTAATGTTATTGACTTGACATATGTAGTGACAGAGACCAGGAACCTCCTGAGTGTCTAGGTGTCGAACTCCCTTCGATTTCAATGGGAATTAGCCAACTAATAACTCTGAGGGTCTGGGCCTAATTTTTGTCTAAAGAAATGCAGAGTGCAACCGTGTGTCTGATCAAATATCCAGTAAACACAACCCTGCATATATTAGTGTGACATATGGCTAGAAAGGGTTAAACATCCTGTAAAATAAATAACCCTCAAAAGACTTGGGGAGATACTGTTTGTGGTTTTGTGTATTTACATATGTATGAGTAGGGCCGACAATGTAATCAGCAGTCCCTGTCTATGCTGTATTCTGATAATTGAGAGGTCAAAAGAACATCCTAGCATTTAAATGAATTGTAAACACAGGATATCTCTGTATTCATCTCTCTTTGAAATGTATAGCAAATAATCTGTGAATGGTGGAGGAACAAGCAAATGGCCTTATGTTAATTCTATAGCTAAGTATCGGTGATGAACCTCCTTCAAAGTCATCGTAATTACCTTTTGTTCCCTGAGGAACTCCAACTTGTCAAAAAGACATGAAATTATATAAAAGATCCTTGGATCCTGATTCTGTCATCTCAGATCTGCTTAGGCTTCATCGGGGGAAGTTTGAGTCACAAGACTGATGTCCCAGTTATGCTAGTATGCCCTGAATGTGATATTTGGACATTGGACTATAAACTATGAACTATTTCTGAAAGAACTCTTTGCAACTACAAAGCTCACCATCTCTGCTGTGTATCTGCACCTCAATGAATTGAACTCATGTCTGTATGTAAATTGATCTTTTAACCATATTCATATATATATATATATATATATATATATATATATATGATGAAATAAGATTTACAGAAATTTTCATCATATTTGACGTGGGTACCTGGATGGAGGTCTGAGGCTGGATCACTTTAAGGGATCTGTGTTGTTAAGAGATCTGGGCTTCTGAGTAACCAGCAAGGTAAGAAAGAAGCTGTTTTTTTCTGGTTTGGTGAATCTAAGTATTGGAATATCCACCACCTTTACGGGGATTGTCTGCCCCATTCTTTGCAGTTCACCTTAATTGAGTGACCACAGCCGGCTCCCCACTAAGACCCTGGTCCCAGTGGCATAGTCGTGCTTGGATACACATTACCACAGGTTAATTGAGTTTTTGGATCAGAACCACACGCTTGTCAAAATTTAATTTAGATAATGCAGAGTTAACTGATTTTTAACCCTTAACAGTGAGCGACCCATGATCACGATCCTGACAGAAAAAGCCTGGAAGAATTGTGCTTACAGAGAGGGTTGTATTTTAAGCAAAAGGCCCCAGAGCAGAAACTGAAAAATCTGTTAATTTCCCGTAATAAGGAAGCAGACCTAGTGAAAATGCTTGCAGTGAGAAACCAGCAGCTAGAACTTGAACAAAAACAAAAAATATCTGATATGGAAGGAGAAGCTGCTGAACAAGAATGCCTGTTTTGAACATGAACAGCGAATGACATATATTTGATTGCAGGAACTGAAAGCTAAGGCCTGAGGCTGGATCACTTTAAGGGAAATGTGTTGTTTGGACTTCTGAGTAACCAGTAAGGTAATAGAGAAGCTGTTTTATGCTGGCCTGGTGAATCTAAGGCCTGCTCTACACTGGGTGGGGGGATCGATCTAAGTTACGCAACTTCAGCTACGTGAATAACGTCGCTGAAGTCGATGTACTTAGATCAACTTACTGTGCAGGGGTGGCTCCAGCCAGCACGCCAAGCACGTGCTTGGGGTGGCATGCCGCGGGGGGCGCTCTGCCGGTGCTGTGAGGGCGGCAGGCAGGCTGTCTTCGGCAGCGTGCCTGCAGAGGGTCTGCTGGTCCCGTGCCTGCGGGAGGTCCTCCGAAGCCGTGGGACCAGCGGACCCTCCACAGGCAAGCCGCCGAAGGCAGCCTGCCTGCCGTGCTTGGGGCGGCAAAATGCCTAGAGCCGCCCCGGTTACTGTGGTGTCTTCACTGTGGTGAGTCAACTGCTGCTGCTTCCCTGTCAACTCCGCCTGTGCCTCTCGCGGCGGTGGAGTACAGAAGTCGACGGGAGAGTGCTTGGGGGTCGATTCATTGTGTCTAGACTAGACGTGATAAATTGGCCCCTGCTGGATCATACCTTACCCTAAGTATTGGAGTATCCACCAGCTTTTGGGGATTGTCTGCCCCATTCTTTGCAGTTCACCCTAATTAAGTGACCACAGCTGGCTCCCCACTAGGACCCCGGTCAAAACTAGCCACAGCCAAATGAAGAATAATGCACAAGATAAGCACCAAATATTAGGGAAGGCAAAATCAGTGGTACTTCTAGTGCGCACAGACTGAAGGATCGCCCAAGTACTGGTGTGAATCATCAGGAATGTTGTCTAACGCAGTGAGTTTGTCAGTGTAAAAGCCCAGAATGAGCCCCTACATCTGTACACGTCAGTTCAAAGACTTGTTACCTTCATTCTCCCTGGGTGCGGAAGGTATGAGAGTCACCACCCACCATCTGAGACCTACTCAGTCTAGGGCAGTGGTCCCCAAACTGAGGGGTATGCCCCCCTCGGGGGGGGGGGGGCGGAGGAACGTTCCAGGGAGCGTGGGAGGGCCCAGGCCAACCCCCTGGGAAGGAGCACCACCCAGCCCCACTTTGCCCCCAGCTCTGCTCTGGCCCTGCCCCCAGTTGCAATTCTGGTCCAGCTCCTGGCCCCAGCTGTGGCCCCAGCTGCAGTTCTGGCCCAGCCCCTGGCTGTGGGCCCACTCCCAGCCACAGCTCCCAACTGTGGCTCCTGGTGGGGATGGGAGGACTAGGTAAGGAGGGGGGGAGCGTGACCAAATAAGTCTGGGGACCACTGGTCTAGGGCATTCTTCATAGAAGGGCAGGCTGTGTCTCTCAGCAATGACCTGAAAGCATTGGTTACTTGCACCACTTTTCTCTTTAGAATTTGGAGACAAAAAGACAAATGGATGCTATTTCGGTTATAGATGGGGCTGGTAAGGTTGCCTGACACTTCCCATTAATAGACCTTGTTTTCAGTTGCTTATAACTTTGCCAAACTTTATCTGTTTGGGCAGAAACTTGTGAGAGCACAAGAAGGACCTGCTGTCGGGATGAATCAGAGTTGTGTACTGAAGGAGGCTGTTGCAAAAGTTGGAAGGTGTGTCCTCCCTGTAGTACTGGGGCAGGCTGGTCCAGGCCTGCCCATAACTAATGCATACCGTTTCAATTAAGGGGGAAGAACCACTAAGCCCAGGCTACAATTGATTTCTGGGGACAACAAATGGAAAAAACAGGCGTGGGAGTGAGGTCAGAGGTAAAGAATCAGGGATCCAGAGGGGAACACCAAGCAGAAACCCCCCAAGAGGGGCCACTATTCCCCGGCCCCAGCTCACCTGGCTCCAGCTCTGCCTCTGCCTCCTCCCTTGAAGGCTCCCCCTCCGGGCTTCCCGTCAATCAGCTGTTAGCGCAGGAAGCCTGGGAGGGCTGAGAAGGAAGCAGCAGCTTCCTGCAGGTGAGCTGGGGCGGGGGGCACGAGGAGGGCTCTAGGTGCCGCGTGTCTCCTGGCCAGCCCCCGACTCCGACTCCGGCCGGCCCCCGACTCCGACTCCGGCCGGCCCCCGGCCCCGACTCCGACTCCGGCCGGTCGGGCAGCGTGGCTCCGGGCCGGCCCCTGGCCCTGGGCTAGCCCCTGGTCCCCGACTCTGGCCCGGCCCCTGACTCCGGGCCGGCCAGCGGCTCCGGCCCCCAGCTCTGGGCTGGCCCCCAATTTCGGGCTGGCCAGTGGCTCTGGCCCGGCCCCCAGCCCCGACTCTGGGTGGCGCGGCCCCCATCTCCAGGCAGTGCAGTAAGGGGAGCAGGGAGGGGGTGTTGGATAGAGGGTGGGGGGTGGATTAGGGTCGGGACTCAGGGCGGTCAGAGGGCAGGGAACAGGGGAATTGAATGGGGGCAAGGGTCCTGGGGGGCAGTCAGGAAGGACCAGGGGTTGGATGGGGTGGTGGGAGGCAGTCAGGGGCAGGGGTTCCAGGGGCAGTCAGGAGACAGAGAGAAGGGGTGGTTGGATGGGGCAGGGATCCCAGGGGGCCATCAGGAATAAGAGGAGGGGTTGGATGGGGCGGCAGGGGGCAGTTAGGGGACAGGGAAGGGGCGTGGATGGGGCAGGGGTCCTGGGGGTGGGGTGTCAAGGAACGTGGGGGGTTGGATGGGGCAGGAGTCCCAGGGGGCAGGGGGGGACGACCCCCTCGTGGGGTGAGGAGGAGGGAACTGGTTGTTAATATTTTGGCAGCTCATCACTGGACAAGCCCTTCTAGAGTTGCATAGGAGTATACTATGACTCTGGTGGGTTCTTACATACCCACATCCAAGGCAGAGCTAACAGTGTTAAAATTCCCCACTTTTTGGAGCCATCATCCAAGGATTATGAAGGTTTTACTATTAATAATTGAGGGAAGAAGTAGAAAAGGCCCTGTGATCCCAGCCAGTCTTTAATAGTTTTAAAGTTAGAATTCTATTCCAAAAACAGTATCTAATACTTGTCACTTTTCTGATAGGAATTATCTTGCTTAAGGTGGTACAAGGTTGAAAAACCAGATGACCCCCACCTCCTGCACCATGCGTTGCTCTTGTATAAAATCTGCTAGTAACTCTCCATGGATGAAGAGTTCTGGAGCATGCCAACTTCTGAGAGGGGGAAGGTAACTCCATATACTATATAGCTACCCCAAGGATCTCAAGGTTCTCAACAAACATTGCAATATTGCAAAGCTGAATATGAAATGTTACATATTTCAAGGGACCAATTCTGCCTTCATGTGCACTGTGTAACCTCCTGGCTTAATGGGTTGCAGAAGGTGTAAGTGGGGGGAGAACTTGGCTGCTGACAACTGGAACATCCAAAGTACCATCTTAATATTAGAAACAAGCAACTGCAGAAGCACTGTCAACAGTGATGGCTAGATTCATTCAGATCTTCACTGTATAAAAATAACTGCCTCAGTTGCATCCTTTTGCTTTACACTGGTGAGCTCAATATGGCAATTTAAAAATAATGCCATTAGGGATGGCAGAGCTTGTTTCTGAAGAGCCTGTGTGTCAGAAAAGCAGCAGTCACTTAAAGCAGAGAAAGCCTGTCTGCCCAAGCATTCCTCTGACCTTGAGAAAATCTGTTTGCTCAGTAGGGGAGCCCATCAAATGTGCTAAGCAGCAGAGTGAAGTCATCTTTTTTGCATGTTTCATTCTTTATTTTAACATTATCTTGTAAATTCTGATTGATCAAGCAAAAGTGACAGTCCCCTCCAATCTGTCATATTGACTTTTGTAATTCGCTGGTTAGTGAATTATCAGCATGGAAGGTCATGTGTGCCTTTGATTGCTTCACCTTGTTTGGCAACCAGACTTTTTTGTTTTAGGCCAATGAACAGCTCCCAGCTGAGAGCATCTGCAGGGTGTTCACAATCAGCCGATGCCATAATCATCTAGGCTGGTATCCACCGACGCAGGAGATGATGTTGAGATTTTATAAAACCTTAGGCCAGTGTTTTCCAAGGTTTGAAGCTGGCTTCCTTGAGGAGGCTAAACTAGTTGACACTTCACCTAGAAGTGTGAACTAGTGGCTAGAGTAGGGAACGGGCATCTGGGACTCCTGAGCTCTGTTCTTTGGTCTGGTCTGCTGTGAAACAGAGGACAAGTGGTTTAATCATTCCATGTCTACATCTGTGTAAATTAGAGGTTAAGACACTTGCCTTCCAGACAGGGGCTTAATGGTGAGGTTTAATGAATCAATGTTTGCAAACCGCTTTGGGCTGTTTAGGTGAAATATGATATAAAATGCTAAATATTATTGTTTAGCCTTCCCATGGATTTGATCAAGCCACAGGCAGGTGGCTACATGAGGCGGGGAAGGAACCTTCTGTTCCCAGTATTCTCATGTCCTAAGCAGAGCTCAGTAATGAACTCTTAATACTTGGGAGATACTATCTGCTTTGCTTAGCAAGAGGTGGAAATGCCCCGACATAGGAACAGGGCCTTCTCTGCACTCTGTGGGCACTAAAACTGACTCTCAAAGTACTTATTTAAATATTTTCCTTGCGGATTATTTACCTGTGTTGCAGTGGCGCCCAACAGCCTCCCTAGCCTGGGAGCACATTGTGCTGAATGCTGTACGAACACGTCCCCAGAGCTTACAGCCTAACGCAGAGGAGATGGAACGAATGTATGTTGCATGGGGCAGGGGGAAGATGGAAGCCAAGGTGATGGTGAGGAGATCCTGTGGTTTCTTAGGCCAACAACCTGCCTGATTTGATGGCTCTGATAGTTCTCTGTCCTTTTAACCCTCTGCCAATTTACAGTTACACAATATGACCGCTTTCCCAGAGAGACGAAACTAACCATTTGCTCATGACTCCTGTCCTGCAGCCTTCTGCCAGGTGCCCTCCTCATGGCAGCCGTGGAGCAGAGAGCCACAGCGATAGGGTGCCCGTATTTCCCAAAGAGAAAACAGGGCACCTCCAGCCCTTGCCCGAGCCCCCCCCCCCCGAGACTGTTGCCTGTGGCTAGAACCCTGTGGGGGGCCCTCCAGGAGGCTGCCTGGCCCCTCGCTGGAATCCTGCGGGGGGGGGGGGGAGGGGCTCAGGAGGCTGTCAGCCCCTTGCTGGAACCCTGCTGCTGGGGAGGGGGAGAGGAATAAACATGGGGAAATAAACTAAAACTAAAATAGTAAAACTATTTCTCCATGTTTATTCCCTCCCCCCACTGTTCCTCACAACTTTTTGTCAACTGCTGCAAATGGACCATTTTGATGACCACTACAAAAAGTCTTTTTTCTCTCCTGCTGGTAATAGCTCATCTTAACTGATCACTCTCGTTAGAGTGTGTATGGTAACACCCATTGGTTCATGTGCTGTGTATCTATCTATCTACTGTATTTTCCACTGCATGCATCCGAAGAAGTGAGCTGTAGCCCACGAAAGCTTATGCTGCAATAAATTTGTTAGTCTCTAAGGTGCCACAAGTGCTCCTGTTCTTTTTGTTCTGTCTGTTATTACTTGAAATCACTTAATATACTTTTTATACTTAATAAAATCACTTTTGTTTATTAACGAACCCAGAATAAGTGATTAGGGTTTGGATCCTATTGGGAGCTGGGTGTCTGGGTGCTGGAGATTGAAAACCACTCAGCAGGTTACCTGTTAAGTCTGCAGCTTTGGGGGTGTGGACCAGACCCTGGGTCTGTGTTTTGCAGCAGGCCAGCATGTCTGGCTCAACAAGGCAGGGTTTTAGAGCCCCAAGCTGGCAGGGAAAATGGGCTCAGAGGTAATTCCAGCACGTCATGTGACAGTCCCAAGGGGGTCTCTGTGACCCAACCCGTCACAGATCCATGTAGTCCTTATCCCGAAGAGCTGCTGCTAAGATGTGGGCTTGCTAAATTTGCATTGCTATACAGCTCATGGGCAGTGTTCCCTCTAATTTTTCCCACTCACGTGCGGAATGAATTTTGTTATGTGCACCAACATGGAGGTGATGAATGACACATGACCTTCATATTGGTGCACATAACAAAATTCATGTGGTGGGGGTGGGGCTGGGGCAGGGGGTTGGGCTGCAGGGATGTGAGAGCTCTGGCTGGGGGTGCGGGCTTTGGAGTGGGGCCAGGGATGAGGGTTGGGGTGGGAGGGGTGAGGGGGGCTCCAGCTGCGGATGAGGGGCTCAGGGCTGGGGCAGAGGGTTGGGGTGGGGGGTGAGGGCTCCAGCTGGGGGTGCAGGCTCTGCAGTGGGGCTAGGGATGAGGGATTGGGGGTGCAGGAGGGTGCTCAGGGAGGGAGGGAGGACTCCCCCAGTTGGGTTTGGGTCATGCCAGCTGGGGCTAGGGGCACCCTGGCTGTGCCCGGCCACACCAGATTGGGGGTGGGGCTAGGTTGGGGCCGGGGGCACCCCTCCCCCGGCCACTCCTGGGCAGGTTCTTTGAGCGCCTGCGTGGCACTTAGTAGGCTGCTGCACAGCCGCACAGCTTACAGGGAACTTAGTTTATGTTGACAGGTTTCTTTTATAAAGTTGTGTGGTGTTATGTCTCCAATAGTTGCTATAACCATAAAATAATGTATAAAGCAAGGGAGCCCTGTACACCAAAGAAACAGGAATAGTGCTAGAGCTGACCGGTTAAACAGTCTTCAATTTTAAATGCCTCAATAAGCACAATAAATCTTGGTGAGATAGTCTTTACCTTTCTGCATCATAATAGGAAACTGAGATTTAGTCTCTAACCCTATAAGGAAAATTCTTTCACAGCCTGCTAGGAAGAGGACGCAGGTCTTTGTGTTACAAAGCAAAAACTTCTAACACTATTTTTTAATAGTGCAGAGAAATAGTTGTGTCATATTAGTGCTGAAATATGTTTCCTCTGGAACATAAACCCCATTCCAGGCACAAAGATGATTAGTTCAGAAGAGATTGGTGGTTTGTTTTGTTTTTTAACAGAAGACAAAGCTTATCCGCGGAGTTGTGCATCTGGATGGCAGGCTGGCAGTACAGCCAGCACCAGGGGAGAGGCAGGAATAAAACCACTCTGATGTCACTAGGAAATTGTAACATTCAGGAGAAAAGGAAATGCCTGGAGCAGGTGTGCAATACCGTGAGTCCAGCCATCTGCTCCTGTGGGGGGGAACATCCGGTTCTCAGCATCCCCAGCTCCGAATAGGCTGTTGCAGTGGGTGATTGTGTCTTCCTGGCAACTGACAGTGCTGCCGAATAAGCAGCAGAAAGTGCTTCCAGGAAAGGCCCCTGGAATAAGAGGAGTCTCTGCCACAGCACCTCTGGCCGGCTCTGGGCGCACGCTAATTAAATTAAACCAGCAATGACAGCATTACATCTGGCTCTGCCATGACTGCCACTGAGAGTAGCACAGTCTTGGCAGCTCCTCTGGCCTTGGGGGTCTGACGAGTTTGACAGGAGCAGGACTCCTGCAGGGTGTAGCTCTGTAAGTATTGGGAGTTTGTTTTCTGCGTCCTGCCCCTGGGAAGCCAAGGAGGCCCCTCTGTGGAGGGGGCTGTGATGCCGGGCTCAGGTGCAGTCTGTGGCTGACTCACACACACACACACCTCTCTCTCTCTCGCGGAGTCTTGTCTTTGGGGCTGTCTTATTCTCTGGCCGCCCTTCCTGTATGTATGTATCACTTTTGTATATAAAGTTAGGAATATTGACTATACTTCTGTACTACAAAAGTGTTTTGCACCTGGGGAATGCCCACCAGACAGAATGCAACCAGTCTGGCTGGCTAGCTGGGAACAAGTCAATGGACCGTTAGGGAGAACAATAGGTCTTTGAAGATGCTAATCTCCCACTTTCCTGAGAAGCTTCCTGGGAGTCTACAAACAGCCTCTGACTCATGGCTGCTTTAACACTGCAGGGTCATGTGATCAAGTCACCTAGTGCTGGACTCCATGATAGAATACCTGTATTTTTCCATTGGGGGAAGGGGGTGGGAACCACACTGGAAAACAAAGGATTCCCACCATATGTAAACCCTATTTAAGGCAGGGAAGTAACATAATTAGTGGTCATTCTTCACTGAATCCCTGCCCAGGATGACTGCTTGTGGATCACCATGGGCATTTCACGGACATTAATGCAGGCTGGTCCAGAAAGGTGCATGATGCATGCATCTTTCAGAACAATGGCCTGTTCAGAAAGCTGCAAGCAGGGACTTTCTTCCAAGACTAGAAGATCACTGTATGGGGAAGTCAAAATGCCCATTCTGATCCTGGGAGACCCTGCCTACCTCTTAATGCCGTGGCCCATACACTGGGCACCTTGACAGCAGCAAGGAGCAGTTCAACAACAGGCTGAGCAAGTGCAGAATGGTTGTTGTGTGCTTTTGGCTGGTTAAAGGCCCGCTGGTGCTGCCTCTATGAGAAGCTGGGCCTGGCCGATGACAAGATTCCTACACTTATAGCTGCAAGCTGTATTTGTGAAGGGAAGGGGGGCAGGCATGAAGCTGCTCGGTTTGCAGTGCTAGTAGTGCCTGGAGTGTGTCCACTTGGAGCTTCATAACGTTTAAGAGTCACTCCGTGGCTTCGTACTGGCGCACCGCATTCTCCTTTCAGTCCCTCTTCTCGCTGTCCCACCACTCCTTCAATTCCTGTTTCTCGGCGGTGGAGTGCATCATAGCCTCATGCAGAAAGTCCTCTTTAGTTCTTCGTGGCCACTTTCTAATTCTGCGCAGCCGTTCAGCTGGCGATAACAAAGAGGGAGGCTGGGCTCCCAAGGTCATCTCTATGAAGCCAAAATGCAGCATTTTACAGAAGCAGGATTGTTTGCAACACACAGACCGCTGATTCAGTGATTTAAAACACAGCCACTTTTCACATACCTGTCACTAACTGGCTGACCCCAGGCAAGCACACGTGAGCCATGTGGAAGTAGAGAAATAACTGACAGGGATTTGTAGGGGATCTTAATGCATGACAGTCTCTGTTAGCCAGAGTTAGGCTAGCTATAACCCTAATAACGCGAGATTTGTAGAAGCAAGGATTGTGTGAGGCGAGTGGAAAAGAACCGTGTGAGAAGTTGTTTTTCGACCTTGTGTAGATAATACAATATGTAGACTGGCGTCTCTTAAGTGAGAAAAACAAGATATCAGGATGACCTATGTATAAACAAAATGCAGTTGTTGCTTATTATTGTCTGTAACAAAAGTATAAATGCTTGCTGTAATTGTTTACCTGTTGAGAGACCTGTCTAGGAAGGGGAGACCCTATGTCCTAGTGCACTCTCTCCCTGTTGTAGCTGCTAAACAGAATAAAGTATCTGACTCTGCTGCACCCAAACAAAAAGCGAGAACTGAGTTTTTCTCCGACAGCCACAAGATCCCCCAAATGGTGAGTAGCCGCAGGGGCAGGTGAGATCAGTGTTCCAGGACCGTACTGTACACTGGGCACGTGGCTCCTGGGGAGAGCCAGCACTGTAGGGGGGGCCTGGTAATCATTCCTGTCCCCACACTTTCCACAGGATGTGACCATTACGGAAGCTATCTCGCTGCTGAGGGTGAGCAGGGAATCAAGGGAGGGTTTTCTCCAAGACTGCGGCTTCCGCTCTGGCCCCTGTGTGGCTCACCTGTGGGCAGCAGTGGTGGTCTCCCCGCAGTGATGGAAGAGTGGCATGCGGAAATTACCCTTAGTGGGGCAAGGAACAAAGCAGCTCTGCCAAAGAACCTGCGGCAGCGGATTGCCCAGTATCTCAGAGAGTTTCGTGGAGATTTCGAGTCAGATTCCAGTGAAGTGATGGAGAGAGGCCAAAAATCAAAAGTCTAAAAGTTAGAATCAAGAGTCTCATTACTAGGCTGAACAGAATTGACATCAAGCCATCAATCTATTGTGTCTAGTCTTGATTTTGTTTAGGGTTCTTTTCATGCTGCTTCTGTGGATGGTTACAAACTTGTATATAGAGAATAAAGTGTGTGTGTGAGACAGAGATCCCTGTTCCTGACTGGCTAAGAACTGTGCTCGTCCTAGGATTTGTGTTAGCTCATCCTGGTCCCCTTGTTTGTCTCCTCCACCTGTCATGCCTTGTCTCTGAGACGCTCGACTCTTTTGGGCAGGGATTGTCATGGATTGTTTCTTTTTTTACAGCATGCAGTGCAGTGGGGCTCCGATCCCCTGGTTAACCTCTAGGTGCTACCGCAATACGAATGTTTAATAATTATAATTACACAGATGCTTAATTGAGTGTGAGTATTTAAATTAAATGCTAGTTATTTGGGATCAAGGTGCTAAATCCTGTTTAGGTTTAAGAAGTGAAGGGAAGATAAATATTCTCAGCCCCAGTCTCTCAATGTAACACTAGCAAAAGCTGGGGGTAGCTGCACCCCATTGCCTGTGGGATGCGATTCTGTGCTTTTGGAGTGGTTTTTGTAATGTTGTCGTGTGTTGATGAGAAGATTAGAAACAAAGCCAGGAGCTGCACCAGAACTGCTGACTTACCAGAGCATGGCCTGAGCAGCCGGCCTGAAGTACCCCTGTGAGTTGGAGCCTGGCTTTCATTGGCCCCGTGAGTGGGAGCCAAGGGAACAATGGCAGTCGTGTGCAGTGGGAGCTATAAAGGACCCTCAGGGCCCAACACGGGATCCGGGTTCCATTTCTAACATGATTATTCAAGACTTGTAGCTGGATTCTCCTGTCTGCTCTGCTTCACAAAGTGGACATCCATTGGCTGGAGGAGACTCTCCCCCTCTGCTGACTGGTGGAATGATGGCAAAGGACACTCCGTGGTCCCAGTGTAGGGGAGGAGGGTGTCCTGGGGACATGGCAAAGGGGAGCACTGATGCCTGCTTCACCACTGGCATGGGGCCTTCAGCAGGACTCATGCAGTTCAGAGTCCTTTGCCTTTGCTGCGTTGTGTGTGTACAGTGGCACCTGCTACGCTCGGGCTCACACAAACAATCAGACCCCAGGACAAACGTTTGGGGAGCATCCAGACTGGGCTGGACGATGGTGTTAAATCCTCTCAAGTGGAGAGGAGAGGTTGTTCATGAAGGATTCTGAGATTCTGCCTTGAGCAGAGCCCAGCACTGGGCCCAGGCACCACTAAGCTCCCACTTCCGAGAACACTGTGGTGTTATTTCTAAGCCACATGCAAACCCCACTGGCCTCAGGGGACATCCTGCCTAAAGAAGTACTGTGGGGTGGGGTTGCTCCTTCCCTGGACACTTCAAACAGTGCGGCCTCCTTCCCTGCACCATTCACACCCCAGACCTGAGCTACCATAGTGCAGCTGGTTCTGGGAAAGAAACTCCCCTGATATGATTTCAGAGACAGGTTTAATTTCCTACCAAATGGTTTTGATTTGAACCCCAGAGACCTTTTTCCTTTCTTTATGTGAAACTGTTTTCCAAATTCAAATCCAGTATTACACTATTCTTTCATTTAGAAAAAAAATCTTGGAAAGCAATCTAAGCCGTGTTGAGGGGCAAATAGAATATCGGACACCATAATTTTATGTGAACCAAGCTAATGACCATCTGCAATCATCAGAAGGCCATATTCTCATCCTTACTCTGTGTGATTGTTTTCAGTGGCACCATAAATAATCACTGCTCCCAATTTCTCAGTGTGCTGAGAAACTGCTGAGATGACACTTGTGGAGCAGAGCATTGGACAGTCACAAGCCCTGATTAGCTGGTAGCACTTCAAAGATGTTCCTTTTGTAATAGAAGGAGCAATAAAGCTCATTTAAGCAACAAGCTAGCCTCCAGCGCTACTACAATCTGTGCAGATGCCCTTAAACATTTCCCTAAAACAGTTAGCTGCATTTCCATGTGATTGTTTTTGCTGTTGAACTAAATCACTTGTCTGGGGAGACAGCTCTAAATTTGCTAATGCATTTCAGTACTGCACTCCTGATGCAGCCTCAAGGGCCATTTATATTGGGCTTCCGTGTGATTGTCATAATATCGAAAGCAAAATCTTGGAGGACACTAGATTTAAATTCCTACCCTACAAATACATCCCACGGAGAAACATTTTCCTTTGCTGGCTGCTGCTGGCTGCCAGGACAGAGGACGAATGACCATCTTGGGCAATATTTGAGCATGGACACAGCCACGAGTAGCCTCCGTCTGTGTTTTCCAAACACAGACCAGATATGTAAAAATTCAATCCTCGAGCCAACTCGGTGGCAAAACAATTCAGGACCGTGACTTCCTCTCCCTTAGTGCTGGGGGGATCTGGCCCTGATTTGGGCCTCTGGGCTCTACAATAACGCAAAGAACTAGCAACAGAGTGCGAGCTCATCTACACCACTGTATATCTGGAGTAAGTCTGGATTTACTGGGCTGCGAAAGAGATCAGAATCCGACCCTCAGACTTTAGAGTGAAAAACCACGTGCTTCCTGGAGATTAAATGTATCCTAGATTGCTGACTGCCTCTACACAGGTGTGGCTGGACTCAGACTTGAGCTGCGAGTAGGTGATAAATGTGGGGAGCAAGGGGCCATTCTTACCGCTGGTCTTCACACAGGAGTTGTGCTGGTTTAACTTGGTTTAAATCCCAAATTAGTTAAACAGGTGCTAACCCTTGTATCAGTATAAAAATGGCTCTCTCAGTTTGGCTTGCCAGGTGTAAATTTATAAACCAGGTGTAAATGAGCTTAACAGAGTCCACACACAAAGTTACAGCAGTTAAACTAAACCGGTTTAAAATTGTACCTCTATTTAAACCAGTGCACCTTGTGTGTAGGCCAGGCCCGGGCAGCGTGTGGAACAGGCCATTCAGTACTCCAACCGCTCGGCAGCATTAGCTGTGTAACCCCCGTGGGCACCTGCGTAAAGACTGTGTTCAGTCCTAGACCCACCGAAGAGCAAGCGTGAGTGGGGGCTCGTGGTCATGGCCACTTAAAGTGCTCAGGGCCGGAGTCTGGCGCTTCAGTGCATCGCTTTCATAGAATTGTAGAAATGTCGGCCGGAAAGGAAGCTGCAGAACTTCTCAACTCCAGCCCCCAGCATCGCAGGGATGCGAGAGAGAGAGAGAGAGAGAGAGAGAGAGAGAGAGACCTGCGCTGAAGTCGCGTTTGACATCCCATCATCACAACATTATTCAGAGGGCTACCAAATTCACAGTCCATTTTGGTCAATTTCACGGTCATAGGATTTTAAAAATAATAAATGTCATGATTTCAGCTATGTAAATCTGAAATTTCATGGTGGTGTAATTCTGGGGGTCCTGATCCAAAAATGAGTTGTGTGTGTGAGTGTGTGTGTGTGTGGGGGGGTTCACAAGGTTATTGCAGGGGGGGTTGTGGTACTGCTACTCTTACTTCTGTGCTGCTGCTGGCGCTGGCGCTGCCTTCAGAGCTGGGCAGCTGAAGAGCGGCGGCTGCTGGCTGGAAGCCCAGCTCTGAAGGCAGAGTCACTGCCAGCAGCCGTGCGGAAGTATGGATGGCCTGGTATGGTATTGTCACCCTTACTCCTGCGCTGCTGCCTGCAGAGCGGGGCCCTCGGTCAGCACTGGCCACTCTCCGGCCACCCAGCTCTGAAGGCAGAGTCACTGCCAGCAGCCGTGCGGAAGTATGGATGGCCTGGTATGGTATTGTCACCCTTACTCCTGCGCTGCTGCCTGCAGAGCGGGGCTCTCAGTCAGCACTGGCCACTCTCCGGCCACCCAGCTCTGAAGGCAGCAGCGCAGAAGTAAGGGTGGCAATACCGTGACCTCGTTCAAATAACCTTGTGACCCCCCCCTGCAACTCCCTTTTGGGTCAGGGCCCCCAATTTAAGAAACACTGATCTCCCCCCTTGAAATGTATATAGTATAGGGGGAAAGCACAAAAGACCAGATTTCATGGTCCGTGATGCATTTTTCATGGCCAGGAATTCGGTAGGGCCCTAATTATTCAGTTTAACAGGAAAAACTGTAGTAATCTGAGCATTTTACAAAGGGAAAATGGTAGCTGCAATTTACGAAGAAAGGGTTAAAGATTGAGCCATCCTTGCCTATAGCACTGAATGACTGGCCTTGTCACCTCGCGCTCAGTGTGTGAGGTCATGTGCTGTTTGTATCATATGGGCCTAAAAGGCCGACTGTATCACGGTGCACTAACGTCCATTGTGAATTGCTAATTTCCTAGTGGGTAGAAATGACCTGGGAATAGATGGAAGGTGAATGAAAGTTTTAGCTGTCAGCTGTATGGACTGACTGCCTGGGAGGCCAGGTGGGCTGGGACCTGGTGAGGATCTGTCTGGATTTCTTCCATGCCATGGAAATAGTCTCTCTTTCTGACAATAAAAATTAAGCACTTGTTGAGGAAATCGAAGTGGATATTCTGTGATTCTTCTGTACACACCAGGGTACATGCAGATAAGGTTACCAGATGGCGAAAGACAAACTCCTATAGATCCAAGCAAAATAAGTGAAACATCTCATGTAGGACGAGAGGTAACAAGAACTAATACTTATTGTGCATTCTTTCGCAGTGATAGAGCATTCAGAGGAAATGACAGATTCAAGCCTAACCTATCACGTCTGACAGAGAGGTGCTAAGATCTCACTGCTTGTTAGAACTTCTGTCCTAGAGTATTCCGTTTTTCAATTCATCATTAAACAATGTTAATAACGCAGCCCCTCACTTACGGGTACTGTAGCTCCCATCTACCCCTTGAATAGCAGTTCTTTAGACAGAGACATGGAAAGACAATTTCAGAGGCAAAACTGGGAAGATGTGTGGCAATACAAAGGAGCGTAAATCATTTTGGAAAGTTGCCAGTGCCTTAAATTAAAGAGATTAAAGAACTAAAAGAGCCTGATGAGACACTTATTCCCCAGGCACCAGCACAGCATCAAAAGGCAGATTATGTTGATTCTTCTGACTTTGAGAAAACATTTGTTCCTAATGATGGAAGTGAGAATTTTTTATTCAGAGATGTCTGTACTCTAACAAGCAACTTACATTATCTCTTGATTGCACTTGTCAGGAAATTAACAAGTTGAAATCATTTCAAGTTATGTGTACCATAGGCTACTCACACAGTCTGGCTATAATCAAGATAATTATTTGTGAAGGAGTGGGGTAATCCAGTGCCAAATTCATGCTTTTTAGCTCGGTGGGTTGGTGAATAAGCCCCAGCAGGGCTTCAATTAATTCAGATTTTGAAGTTTTCTTTAAAAGAATTGTGAGTAATTGCAAAACAACATATTTGCTAGTTTACTCCTTCACACTAGTTAAAACCCCTACAACTAAACATTACCGTGACTGAGTTCTTGCCAGGCCTGGTGTTGGGATCTCCAGGGCTTACGTTACGTATTACCAGAAACCCGGGGGAGATGATTGCTCCCATCGTGTGCCCACAAGTGAATGATGAGTGTGGATTATTAATGGCACTAATTAGCCTGTGCTGAGCTCTGAAACTGGTGCTACAGGGCCAGAGCAGAGTGCACTGTGCAGTTACTCTGTTATTACCGTGGTAGCAGCAGAACAGTGAGGCGTGCCAGCAGTGTACGAGCGCTGACAAAGAGATTGGAGAGCATGGCAGTGCACAATAAAAGGAGCGGGGACTTCTTGTTCCGCTCCTTGGATTTGCTGCAGGGGTAGTGATGAAGTCTGGTTGGCAAT